>NC_092711.1:224499413-225845899 GCF_047496885.1 Scyliorhinus torazame
GGATGAGTGCCGGGGATGGGGGGATGAGTGCCAAGTACAGGGGGGATGAGTGCCGGGGACGGGGGGATGAGTGCCGGGTATGGGGGGGTGAGTGCCGGGTACGGGGGGTTGAGTGCCGGGTACGGGGGGATGAGTGCCGGGGACGGAGGGATGAGTGACGGGTACGGGGGGGTGAGTGCCGGGTATGGGGGGATGAGTGCCCGGTACGGGGGGGTGAGTGCCGGGAACGGGGGGGGAGTGCCGGGTACGGGGGGATGAGTGCCGGGGATGGGGGGTGAGTGCCGGGTACGGGGGGGTGAGTGCCGGGTACAGGGGGGTGAGTGCCAGGGATGGGGGGATGAGTGCCGGGGATGGGGGGATGAGTGCCGGGTACGGGCGGAGGAGTGCCGGGTACGGGGGGTGAGGGCCGGGTACGGGGGGGATGAGTGCCGGGGACGGGGGAATGAGTGCCGGGGATGGGTGGATGTCTGCCGGCTACGGGGGATTGGGTGCCGGGTACCGGTGATGAGTGCAGGGGACGTGGGGATGAGTGCCGGGTACGGGGGGGTGAGTGCCGGGTCCGGGGGATAAGTGCCGGGTACGGGGAGGGTGAATGCCGGGTACGGGGAGGTGGGTGCCGGGTACGGGGGGATGAGTGCAGTGGACGGGGGGATGAGTGCCGGGTACGGGGGTGGTGGGTGCCGGGGATGGGGGTTGAGTGCCGGGGACGGGGGGGTGAGTGCCGGGGACGGGGGGATGAGTCCTGGGGACGGGGGGATGAGTGCCGGGTACGCGGGGATGAGTGCCGGGGATGGGGGGTGAGTGCCGGGTACGGGGGGGTGAGTGCCGGGTACAGGGGGGTAAGTGCCGGGGACGGGGGGGTGAGTGCCAGGGATGGAGTGGTGAGTGCCGGGGACGGGGGGATGAGTGCCGGGTACGCGGGGGTGAGTGCCGGGTACGGGAGGATGAGTGCCAGGTACAGGGGGGATGAGTGCCGTGGACGAAGGTTATGAGTGCCGGGTACGGGGGAGTGAGTGCTGGGTACGGGGGGGTGAGTGCCGGGTACGGGGGGGTGAGTGCCGGGTACGGGGGGTGAGTGCCGGCGACGGGGGGATGTGTGCTGGATACGGGGGGGATGAGTGCTGGGGACGGAGTGGTGAGTGCCGGGCACGGAGGGGTGAGTGCCGGGTACGGGGGAGTGAGTGCCGGGTACGGGGGAGTGAGTGCTGGGTACGGGGGGGTGAGTGCCGGGTACGGGGGGGTGAGTGCCGGGTACGGGGGGTGAGTGCCGGCGACGGGGGGATGTGTGCTGGATACGGGGGGGATGAGTGCCGGGGACGGAGGGATGAGTGCCGTGTACGGGGGGGGTGACTGCTGGTTACGGGGGGGTGAGTGCCTGGTACGGGGGGATGAGTGCCAGGCACGGGGGGATGAGTGCCGGGTACGGGGGGGTGAGTGCCGGGTACGGGAGGATGAGTGCCACGTACAGGGGGGATGAGTGCCGTGGACGAAGGTTATGATTGCCGGGGATGGGGGGTGAGTGCCGGGTACGGGGGGGTGAGTGTCGGGTACAGGGGGGTAAGTGCCGGGGACGGGGGGATGAGTGCCGGGGATGGGGGGATGAGTGCCAAGTACAGGGGGGATGAGTGCCGGGGACGGGGGGATGAGTGCCGGGTATGGGGGGGTGAGTGCCGGGTACGGGGGGTTGAGTGCCGGGTACGGGGGGATGAGTGCCGGGGACGGAGGGATGAGTGACGGGTACGGGGGGGTGAGTGCCGGGTATGGGGGGATGAGTGCCCGGTACGGGGGGGTGAGTGCCGGGAACGGGGGGGAGTGCCGGGTACGGGGGGATGAGTGCCGGGGATGGGGGGTGAGTGCCGGGTACGGGGGGGTGAGTGCCGGGTACAGGGGGGTGAGTGCCAGGGATGGGGGGCTGAGTGCCGGGGATGGGGGGATGAGTGCCGGGTACGGGCGGAGGAGTGCCGGGTACGGGGGGTGAGGGCCGGGTACGGGGGGGATGAGTGCCGGGGACGGGGGAATGAGTGCCGGGGATGGGTGGATGTCTGCCGGCTACGGGGGATTGAGTGCCGGGTACCGGTGATGAGTGTAGGGGACGTGGGGATGAGTGCCGGGTACGGGGGGGTGAGTGCCGGGTCCGGGGGATAAGTGCCGGGTACGGGGAGGGTGAATGCCGGGTACGGGGAGGTGGGTGCCGGGTACGGGGGGATGAGTGCAGTGGACGGGGGGATGAGTGCCGGGTACGGGGGTGGTGGGTGCCGGGGATGGGGGTCGAGTGCCGGGGACGGGGGGGTGAGTGCCGGGGACGGGGGGATGAGTCCTGGGGACGGGGGGATGAGTGCCGGGTACGCGGGGATGAGTGCCGGGGATGGGGGGTGAGTGCCGGGTACGGGGTGGGTGAGTGCCGGGTACAGGGGGGTAAGTGCCGGGGACGGGGGGGTGAGTGCCAGGGATGGAGTGGTGAGTGCCGGGGACGGGGGGATGAGTGCCGGGTACGCGGGGATGAGTGTCGGGGATGGGGGGTGAGTGCCGGGTACGGGGGGGGTGAGTGCCGGGTCCGGGGGGATAAGTGCCGGGTACGTGGAGGGTGAATGCCGGGTACAAGGGGGTGGGTTCCGGGTACGGGGGGGGGGGTGAGTGCCGGCGACGGGGTGATGAGTGCCGGGTACGGGTGGATGAGTGCAGTGGACGGGGGGATGAGTGCCGGGTACGGGGGTGGTGGGTGCCGGGGACGGGGGTTGAGTGCCGGGGACGGGGGGGTGAGTGCCGGGGACTGGGGGATGAGTCCCGGGAACGGGGGGATGAGTGCCGGTTACGCGGGGATGAGTGCCGGGGATGGGGGGTGAGTGCCGGGTACGGGGGGGTGAGTGCCGGGTACAGGGGGGTAAGTGCCGGGGACGGGGGTTGAGTGCCAGGGATGGAGGGATGAGTGCCGGGGACGGGGGGATGAGTGCCGGGTACGCGGGGATGAGTGTCGGGGATGGGGGGTGAGTGCCGGGTACGGGGGGGTGAGTGCCGGGTACAGGGGGGAAAGTGCCTGGGACGGGCGGAGGAGTGCCGGGTACGGGAGGGGGATGAGTGCCGGTGATGGTGGGATGAGTGCCGGGTACGGGAGGGGGATGAGTGCCGGTGATGGTGGGATGAGTGCCGGGTACGGGGGGTTGAGTGCCGGGTACGGGGGGATGAGTGCCGGGTACGGGGGGGGGTGAGTGCCGGGTACGGGGGGATGAGTGCAGGGGACGGGGGGATGAGTGCCGGGTACGGGGGGATGAGTGCAGTGGACGGGGGGATGAGTGCCGGGTACGGGGGGGGGTGAGTGCCGGGTCCGGGGGAAATGAGTGCCGGGTACGGGGGGGGTGAATGCATTGGACGGGGGGATGAGTGCCGAGTACGGGGGGGGTGAGTGCCGGGTACGTGGGGATGAGTGCCGGGTACGGGGGGATGAGTGCCCGGTATGGGGGGGTGAGTGCCGGGTACGGGGGGGAGTGCCGGGTACGGGGGATGAGTGCCGGGAATGGAGGTTGAGTGCCGGGTACGGGGGGGTGAGTGCCGGGTACAGGGGGGTGAGTGCCAGGGACGGGGGGATGAGTGCCGGGGATGGGGGGATGAGTGCCGGGTACGGGCGGAGGAGTGCCGGGTACGGGGGGGTGAGTGCCGGGTACGGGGGGGATGAGTGCCGGGGACGGGGGGATGAGTGCCGGGGATGGGGGGATGTGTGCCGGCTACGGGGGGGTTGAGTGCCGGGTACCGGTGATGAGTGCAGGGTACGTGGGGATGAGTGCCGGGTACGGGGGGGTGAGTGCCGGGTCCGGGGGGATGAGTGCCGGGTACGGGGAGGTTGAGTGCTGGGTACGGGGGGGCGGGTGCCGGGTACGGGGGGGGGGGTGAGTGCCAGGTACGGGGGGGGTGAGTGCCGGGTACGGGGGGATGAGTGCAGGGGACGGGGGGATGAGTGTCGGGTACGGGGGAGGTGGGTGCCTGGGGCGGGGGGGGTGAGTGCCGTGGACGGGGAGATGAGTGCCGGCTATGGGGGGTGTGCCGGGTAGGGGGGTTGAGTGTTGGGGGCGGGGGGTGTGAGTGCCGGGTACCGGTGATGAGTGCAGGGGACGTGGGGATGAGTGCCGGGTACGGGGGGGTGAGTGCCGGGTCAGGGGGGATAAGTGCCGGGTACGTGGAGGGTGAATGCCGGGTACGGGGGTTGGGTGCCGGGTACGGGGGGGTGAGTGCCGGCGACGGGGGGGGTGAGTGCCGGGTACGGGGGGATGAGTCCTGGGGACGGGGGGATGAGTGCCGGGTACGCGGGGATGAGTGCCGGGGATGGGGGGTGAGTGCCGGGTACGGGGTGGGTGAGTGCCGGGTACAGGGGGGTAAGTGCCGGGGACGGGGGGGTGAGTGCCAGGGATGGAGTGGTGAGTGCCGGGGACGGGGGGATGAGTGCCGGGTACGCGGGGATGAGTGTCGGGGATGGGGGGTGAGTGCCGGGTACGGGGGGGGTGAGTGCCGGGTCCGGGGGGATAAGTGCCGGGTACGTGGAGGGTGAATGCCGGGTACAAGGGGGTGGGTTCCGGGTACGGGGGGGGGGGGGTGAGTGCCGGCGACGGGGTGATGAGTGCCGGGTACGGGTGGATGAGTGCAGTGGACGGGGGGATGAGTGCCGGGTACGGGGGTGGTGGGTGCCGGGGACGGGGGTTGAGTGCCGGGGACGGGGGGGTGAGTGCCGGGGACTGGGGGATGAGTCCCGGGAACGGGGGGATGAGTGCCGGTTACGCGGGGATGAGTGCCGGGGATGGGGGGTGAGTGCCGGGTACGGGGGGGTGAGTGCCGGGTACAGGGGGGTAAGTGCCGGGGACGGGGGTTGAGTGCCAGGGATGGAGGGATGAGTGCCGGGGACGGGGGGATGAGTGCCGGGTACGCGGGGATGAGTGTCGGGGATGGGGGGTGAGTGCCGGGTACGGGGGGGTGAGTGCCGGGTACAGGGGGGAAAGTGCCTGGGACGGGCGGAGGAGTGCCGGGTACGGGAGGGGGATGAGTGCCGGTGATGGTGGGATGAGTGCCGGGTACGGGAGGGGGATGAGTGCCGGTGATGGTGGGATGAGTGCCGGGTACGGGGGGTTGAGTGCCGGGTACGGGGGGATGAGTGCCGGGTACGGGGGGGGGTGAGTGCCGGGTACGGGGGGATGAGTGCAGGGGACGGGGGGATGAGTGCCGGGTACGGGGGGATGAGTGCAGTGGACGGGGGGATGAGTGCCGGGTACGGGGGGGGTGAGTGCCGGGTCCGGGGGAAATGAGTGCCGGGTACGGGGGGGGTGAATGCATTGGACGGGGGGATGAGTGCCGAGTACGGGGGGGGTGAGTGCCGGGTACGTGGGGATGAGTGCCGGGTACGGGGGGATGAGTGCCCGGTATGGGGGGGTGAGTGCCGGGTACGGGGGGGAGTGCCGGGTACGGGGGATGAGTGCCGGGAATGGAGGTTGAGTGCCGGGTACGGGGGGGTGAGTGCCGGGTACAGGGGGGTGAGTGCCAGGGACGGGGGGATGAGTGCCGGGGATGGGGGGATGAGTGCCGGGTACGGGCGGAGGAGTGCCGGGTACGGGGGGGTGAGTGCCGGGTACGGGGGGGATGAGTGCCGGGGACGGGGGGATGAGTGCCGGGGATGGGGGGATGTGTGCCGGCTACGGGGGGGTTGAGTGCCGGGTACCGGTGATGAGTGCAGGGTACGTGGGGATGAGTGCCGGGTACGGGGGGGTGAGTGCCGGGTCCGGGGGGATGAGTGCCGGGTACGGGGAGGTTGAGTCCTGGGTACGGGGGGGCGGGTGCCGGGTACGGGGGGGGGGTGAGTGCCAGGTACGGGGGGGGTGAGTGCCGGGTACGGGGGGATGAGTGCAGGGGACGGGGGGATGAGTGTCGGGTACGGGGGAGGTGGGTGCCTGGGACGGGGGGGGTGAGTGCCGTGGACGGGGAGATGAGTGCCGGCTATGGGGGGTGTGCCGGGTAGGGGGGTTGAGTGTTGGGGGCGGGGGGTGTGAGTGCCGGGTACCGGTGATGAGTGCAGGGGACGTGGGGATGAGTGCCGGGTACGGGGGGGTGAGTGCCGGGTCAGGGGGGATAAGTGCCGGGTACGTGGAGGGTGAATGCCGGGTACGGGGGTTGGGTGCCGGGTACGGGGGGGTGAGTGCCGGCGACGGGGGGGTGAGTGCCGGGTACGGGGGGATGAGTGCAGTGGACGGGGGGATGAGTGCCGGGTACGGGGGTGGTGGGTGCCGGGGACGGGGGTTGAGTGCAGGGGACGGGGGGGGTGAGTGCCGGGGACTGGGGGATGAGTCCCGGGGACGGGGGGATGAGTGCCGGGTACGGGGGGATGAGTGCAGTGGACGGGGGGATGAGTGCCGGGTACGGGGGTGGTGGGTGCCGGGGACGGGGGTTGAGTGCCGGGGACGGGGGGGTGAGTGCCGGGGACTGGGGGATGAGTCCCGGGGACGGGGGGATGAGTGCCGGTTACGCGGGGATGAGTGCCGGGGATGGGGGGTGAGTGCCGGGTACAGGGGGGTAAGTGCCGGGGACGGGGGTTGAGTGCCAGGGATGGAGGGATGAGTGCCGGGGACGGGGGGATGAGTGCCGGGTACGCGGGGATGAGTGTCGGGGATGGGGGGTGAGTGCCGGGTACGGGGGGGTGAGTGCCGGGTACAGGGGGGAAAGTGCCTGGGACGGGCGGAGGAGTGCCAGGTACGGGAGGGGGATGAGTGCCGGTGATGGTGGGATGAGTGCCGGGTACGGGAGGGGGATGAGTGCCGGTGATGGTGGGATGAGTGCCGGGTACGGGGGGTTGAGTGCCGGGTACGGGGGGATGAGTGCCGGGTACGGGGGGGGTGAGTGCCGGGTACGGGGGGATGAGTGCAGGGGACGGGGGGATGAGTGCCGGGTACGGGGGGATGAGTGCAGGGGACGGGGGGATGAGTGCCGGGTACGGGGGGGGTGAGTGCCGGGTCCGGGGGAAATGAGTGCCGGGTACGGGGGGGGTGAGTGCCTTGGACGGGGGATGAGTGCCGGGTACGGGGGGGTGAGTGCCGGGTACGTGGGGATGAGTGCCGGGTACGGGGGGATGAGTGCCCGGTATGGGGGGGTGAGTGCCGGGTACGGGGAGGAGTGCCGGGTACGGGGGGATGAGTGCCGGGAATGGGGGTTGAGTGCCGGGTACGGGGGTGTGAGTGCCGGGTACAGGGGGGTGAGTGCCAGGGACGGGGGGATGAGTGCCGGGGATGGGGGGATGAGTGCCGGGTACGGGCGGAGGAGTGCCGGGTACGGGGGGGTGAGTGCCGGGTACGGGGGGGATGAGTGCCGGGGACGGGGGGATGAGTGCCGGGGATGGGGGGATGTGTGCCGGCTACGGGGGGGTTGAGTGCCGGGTACCGGTGATGAGTGCAGGGTACGTGGGGATGAGTGCCGGGTACGGGGGGGTGAGTGCCGGGTCCGGGGGGATGAGTGCCGGATACGGGGAGGTTGAGTGCTGGGTACGGGGGGCGGGTGCCGGGTACGGGGGTGGGGGTGAGTGCCAGGTACGGGGGGGTGAGTGCCGGGTACGGGAGGATGAGTGCAGGGGACGGGGGACGAGTGTCGGGTACGGGGGAGGTGGGTGCCGGGGACGGGGGGGTGAGTGCCGGGGACGGGGGAGTGAGTGCCGTGGACGGGGAGATGAGTGCCGGCTATGGAGGGTGTGCCGGGTAGGGGGGTTGAGTGTTGGGGGCGGGGGGTGTGAGTGCCGGGTACCGGTGATGAGTGCAGGGGACGTGGGGATGAGTGCCGGGTACGGGGGGGTGAGTGCCTGGTCCGGGGGGATAAGTGCCGGGTACGTGGAGGGTGAATGCCGGGTACGGGGGGGTGGGTGCCGGGTACGGGGGGGTGAGTGCCGGCGACGGGGGGGGTGAGTGCCGGGTACGGGGGGGATGAGTGCAGTGGACGGGGGGATGAGTGCCGGGTACGGGGGTGGTGGGTGCCGGGGACGGGGGTTGAGTGCCGGGGACGGGGGGCTGAGTGCCGGGGACTGGGGGATGAGTCCCGGGGACGGGGGGATGAGTGCCGGGTACGCGGGGATGAGTGCCGGGGATGGGGGGTGAGTGCCGGGTACGGGGGGGTGAGTGCCGGGTACAGGGGGGTAAGTGCCGGGGACGGGGGGATGAGTGCCAGGGATGGAGGGATGAGTGCCGGGGACGGGGGGATGAGTGCCGGGTACGCGGGGATGAGTGTCGGGGATGGGGGGTGAGTGCCGGGTACGGGGGGGTGAGTGCCGGGTACAGGGGGGAAAGTGCCTGGGACGGGCGGAGGAGTGCCGGGTATGGGGGGGGGATGAGTGCCGGTGATGGTGGGATGAGTGCCGGGTACGGGGGGTTGAGTGCCGGGTACGGGGGGATGAGTGCAGGGGACGGGGGGATGAGTGTCGGGTACGGGGGAGGTGGGTGCCGGGGGGGGGGTGAGTGCCGGGGGGGGGGGATGAGTGCCGTGGACGGGGAGATGAGTGCCGGGTACGGGGGGCTGCCGGGTAGGGGGGTTGAGTGTCGGGGACGGGGGGTGTGAGTGCCGGGTGGGGAGGGGGTGCCGGGGACGGGGGGGGGTGAGTGCCGGGGATGGGGGGTGAGTGCCGGGGACGGGGGATGCGAGGGCAAGGGAGTCTGTCCGCCTGGCCAGATGCCATCCTCCAACCGCCGTGGCGTCAGCCGCTATTCTCCATGTTGCCCAAGAGGAGGAGGAGGAGGAGCGTGCCAGAGAGACGGCGCAGGCTGCCGCAGAGGAGCCGGGGGCGGGGGGATGAGTGCCGGGGACGGAGGGATGAGTGACGGGTACGGGGGGATGAGTGCCGGGTATGGGGGGATGAGTGCCCGGTACGGGGGGGTGAGTGCCGTGTACGGGGGGGGAGTGCCGGGTACGGGGGGATGAGTGCCGGGGATGGGGGGTGAGTGCCGGGTACGGGGGGGTGAGTGCCGGGTACAGGGGGGTGAGTGCCAGGGATGGGGGGATGAGTGCCGGGGATGGGGGGATGAGTGCCGGGTACGGGGGGTGAGGGCCGGGTACGGGGGGGATGAGTGCCGGGGACGGGGGAATGAGTGCCGGGGATGGGTGGATGTCTGCCGGCTACGGGGGGTTGAGTGCCGGGTACCGGTGATGAGTGCAGGGGACGTGGGGATGAGTGCCGGGTACGGGGGGGTGAGTGCCGGGTCCGGGGGGATAAGTGCCGGGTACGGGGAGGGTGAATGCCGGGTACGGGGGGGTGGGTGCCGGGTACGGGGAGGGGTGAGTGCCGGCGACGGGGGGGTGAGTGCCGGGTACGGGGGGATGAGTGCAGTGGACGGGGGGATGAGTGCCGGGTACGGGGGTGGTGGGTGCCGGGGACGGGGGTTGAGTGCCGGGGACGGGGGGGTGAGTGCCGGGGACGGGGGGATGAGTCCCGGGGACGGGGGGATGAGTGCCGGGTACGCGGGGATGAGTGCCGGGGATGGGGGGTGAGTGCCGGGTACGGGGGTGTGAGTGCCGGGTACAGGGGGGTAAGTGCCGGGGACAGGGGGGTGTGCCAGGGATGGAGGGATGAGTGCCGGGGATGGGGGGATGAGTGCCGTGTATGCTGGGATGAGTGTCGGGGATGGGGGGTGAGTGCCGGGTACGGGGGGGTGAGTGCCGGGTCCGGGGGGGATAAGTGTAGGGTACGTGAAGGGTGAATGCCGGGTACGGGGGGGTGGGTGCCGGGTACGGGGGGGGTGAGTGCCGGCGACGGGGGGGTGAGTACCGGGTACGGGGGGCTGAGTGCAGTGGACGGGGGGATGAGTGCCGGGTACGGAGGTGGTGGGTGCCGGGGACGGGGGTTGAGTGCCGGGGACGGGGGGGGGTGAGTGCCGGGGACTGGGGGATGAGTACCGGGGACGGGGGGATGAGTGCCGGGTACGCGGGGATGAGTGCCGGGGATGGGGGGTGAGTGCCGGGTACGGGGGGGTGAGTGCCGGGTACAGGGGGGTAAGTGCCGGGGACGGGGGGATGAGTGCCAGGGATGGAGGGACGAGTGCCGGGGACGGGGGGATAAGTGCCGGGTACGCGGGGATGAGTGTCGGGGATGGGGGGTGATTGCCGGGTACGGGGGGGTGAGTGCCGGGTACGGGGGGGGTGAGTGCCGGGTACAGGAGGGAAAGTGCCTGGGACGGGCGGAGGAGTGCCGGGTACGGGGGGGGATGAGTGCCGGTGATGGTGGGATGAGTGCCGGGTACGGGGGGTTGAGTGCCGGGTACGGGGGGATGAGTGCAGGGGACGGGGGGATGAGTGCCGGGTACGGGGGGGGTAAGTGCCGGGTCCGGGGGGATTGAGTGCCGGGTACGGGGGGGGTGAGTGCCGGGTACGGGGGGATGTGTGCCAGGTACAGGGGGGATGAGTGCCGGGGACGGGGGGATGAGTGTCGGGTACGGGGGGGGTGAGTGCCGGGTACGTGGGGATGAGTGCCGGGTACGGGGGGATGAGTGCCCAGTATGGGGGGGTGAGTGCCGGGTACGGGGGGGAGTGCCGGGTACGGGGGGATGAGTGCCGGGAATGGGGGGTGAGTGCCGGGTACGGGGGGGTGAGTGCCGGGTACAGGGGGGTGAGTGCCAGGGACGGGGGGATGAGTGCCGGGGATGGGGGGATGAGTGCTGGGTACGGGCGGAGGAGTGCCGGGTACGGGGGGGGGGGTGAGTGCCGGGTACGGGGGGGATGAGTGCCGGGGACGGGGTGATGAGTGCCGGGGATGGGGGGGGGGGTGCCGGCTACGGGGGGTTGAGTGCCGGGTACCGGTGATGAGTGCAGGGGACGTGGGGATGAGTGCCGGGTACGGGGGGGTGAGCGCCGGGTCCGGGGGGATGAGTGCCGGGTACGGGGAGGGTGAGTGCTGGGTACGGGGGGGGTGGGTGCCGGGTACGGGGGGGGTGAGTGCGAGGTACGGGGGGGTGAGTGCCGGGTACGGGGGGATGAGTGCAGGGGACGGGGGGATGAGTGCCGGCTATGGAGGGTGTGCCGGGTAGGGGGGTTGAGTGTTGGGGGCGGGGGGTGTGAGTGCCGGGTACCGGTGATGAGTGCAGGGGACGTGGGGATGAGTGCCGGGTACGGGGGGGTGAGTGCCTGGTCCGGGGGGATAAGTGCCGGGTACGTGGAGGGTGAATGCCGGGTACGGGGGGGTGGGTGCCGGGTACGGGGGGGTGAGTGCCGGCGACGGGGGGGGTGAGTGCCGGGTACGGGGGGATGAGTGCAGTGGACGGGGGGATGAGTGCCGGGTACGGGGGTGGTGGGTGCCGGGGACGGGGGTTGAGTGCCGGGGACGGGGGGCTGAGTGCCGGGGACTGGGGGATGAGTCCCGGGGACGGGGGGATGAGTGCCGGGTACGCGGGGATGAGTGCCGGGGATGGGGGGTGAGTGCCGGGTACGGGGGGGTGAGTGCCGGGTACAGGGGGGTAAGTGCCGGGGACGGGGGGATGAGTGCCAGGGATGGAGGGATGAGTGCCGGGGACGGGGGGATGAGTGCCGGGTACGCGGGGATGAGTGTCGGGGATGGGGGGTGAGTGCCGGGTACGGGGGGGTGAGTGCCGGGTACAGGGGGGAAAGTGCCTGGGACGGGCGGAGGAGTGCCGGGTATGGGGGGGGGATGAGTGCCGGTGATGGTGGGATGAGTGCCGGGTACGGGGGGTTGAGTGCCGGGTACGGGGGGATGAGTGCAGGGGACGGGGGGATGAGTGTCGGGTACGGGGGAGGTGGGTGCCGGGGGGGGGGTGAGTGCCGGGGGGGGGGGATGAGTGCCGTGGACGGGGAGATGAGTGCCGGGTACGGGGGGCTGCCGGGTAGGGGGGTTGAGTGTCGGGGACGGGGGGTGTGAGTGCCGGGTGGGGAGGGGGTGCCGGGGACGGGGGGGGTGAGTGCCGGGGATGGGGGGTGAGTGCCGGGGACGGGGGATGCGAGGGCAAGGGAGTCTGTCCGCCTGGCCAGATGCCATCCTCCAACCGCCGTGGCGTCAGCCGCTATTCTCCATGTTGCCCAAGAGGAGGAGGAGGAGGAGCGTGCCAGAGAGACGGCGCAGGCTGCCGCAGAGGAGCCGGGGGCGGGGGGATGAGTGCCGGGGACGGAGGGATGAGTGACGGGTACGGGGGGATGAGTGCCGGGTATGGGGGGATGAGTGCCCGGTACGGGGGGGTGAGTGCCGTGTACGGGGGGGGAGTGCCGGGTACGGGGGGATGAGTGCCGGGGATGGGGGGTGAGTGCCGGGTACGGGGGGGTGAGTGCCGGGTACAGGGGGGTGAGTGCCAGGGATGGGGGGATGAGTGCCGGGGATGGGGGGATGAGTGCCGGGTACGGGGGGTGAGGGCCGGGTACGGGGGGGATGAGTGCCGGGGACGGGGGAATGAGTGCCGGGGATGGGTGGATGTCTGCCGGCTACGGGGGGTTGAGTGCCGGGTACCGGTGATGAGTGCAGGGGACGTGGGGATGAGTGCCGGGTACGGGGGGGTGAGTGCCGGGTCCGGGGGGATAAGTGCCGGGTACGGGGAGGGTGAATGCCGGGTACGGGGGGGTGGGTGCCGGGTACGGGGAGGGGTGAGTGCCGGCGACGGGGGGGTGAGTGCCGGGTACGGGGGGATGAGTGCAGTGGACGGGGGGATGAGTGCCGGGTACGGGGGTGGTGGGTGCCGGGGACGGGGGTTGAGTGCCGGGGACGGGGGGGTGAGTGCCGGGGACGGGGGGATGAGTCCCGGGGACGGGGGGATGAGTGCCGGGTACGCGGGGATGAGTGCCGGGGATGGGGGGTGAGTGCCGGGTACGGGGGTGTGAGTGCCGGGTACAGGGGGGTAAGTGCCGGGGACAGGGGGGTGTGCCAGGGATGGAGGGATGAGTGCCGGGGATGGGGGGATGAGTGCCGTGTATGCTGGGATGAGTGTCGGGGATGGGGGGTGAGTGCCGGGTACGGGGGGGTGAGTGCCGGGTCCGGGGGGGATAAGTGTAGGGTACGTGAAGGGTGAATGCCGGGTACGGGGGGGTGGGTGCCGGGTACGGGGGGGGTGAGTGCCGGCGACGGGGGGGGTGAGTACCGGGTACGGGGGGCTGAGTGCAGTGGACGGGGGGATGAGTGCCGGGTACGGAGGTGGTGGGTGCCGGGGACGGGGGTTGAGTGCCGGGGACGGGGGGGGGTGAGTGCCGGGGACTGGGGGATGAGTACCGGGGACGGGGGGATGAGTGCCGGGTACGCGGGGATGAGTGCCGGGGATGGGGGGTGAGTGCCGGGTACGGGGGGGTGAGTGCCGGGTACAGGGGGGTAAGTGCCGGGGACGGGGGGATGAGTGCCAGGGATGGAGGGACGAGTGCCGGGGACGGGGGGATAAGTGCCGGGTACGCGGGGATGAGTGTCGGGGATGGGGGGTGATTGCCGGGTACGGGGGGGTGAGTGCCGGGTACGGGGGGGGTGAGTGCCGGGTACAGGAGGGAAAGTGCCTGGGACGGGCGGAGGAGTGCCGGGTACGGGGGGGGATGAGTGCCGGTGATGGTGGGATGAGTGCCGGGTACGGGGGGTTGAGTGCCGGGTACGGGGGGATGAGTGCAGGGGACGGGGGGATGAGTGCCGGGTACGGGGGGGGTAAGTGCCGGGTCCGGGGGGATTGAGTGCCGGGTACGGGGGGGGTGAGTGCCGGGTACGGGGGGATGTGTGCCAGGTACAGGGGGGATGAGTGCCGGGGACGGGGGGATGAGTGTCGGGTACGGGGGGGGTGAGTGCCGGGTACGTGGGGATGAGTGCCGGGTACGGGGGGATGAGTGCCCAGTATGGGGGGGTGAGTGCCGGGTACGGGGGGGAGTGCCGGGTACGGGGGGATGAGTGCCGGGAATGGGGGGTGAGTGCCGGGTACGGGGGGGTGAGTGCCGGGTACAGGGGGGTGAGTGCCAGGGACGGGGGGATGAGTGCCGGGGATGGGGGGATGAGTGCTGGGTACGGGCGGAGGAGTGCCGGGTACGGGGGGGGGGTGAGTGCCGGGTACGGGGGGGATGAGTGCCGGGGACGGGGTGATGAGTGCCGGGGATGGGGGGGGGGGTGCCGGCTACGGGGGGTTGAGTGCCGGGTACCGGTGATGAGTGCAGGGGACGTGGGGATGAGTGCCGGGTACGGGGGGGTGAGCGCCGGGTCCGGGGGGATGAGTGCCGGGTACGGGGAGGGTGAGTGCTGGGTACGGGGGGGGTGGGTGCCGGGTACGGGGGGGGTGAGTGCGAGGTACGGGGGGGTGAGTGCCGGGTACGGGGGGATGAGTGCAGGGGACGGGGGGATGAGTGCCGGCTATGGAGGGTGTGCCGGGTAGGGGGGTTGAGTGTTGGGGGCGGGGGGTGTGAGTGCCGGGTACCGGTGATGAGTGCAGGGGACGTGGGGATGAGTGCCGGGTACGGGGGGGTGAGTGCCTGGTCCGGGGGGATAAGTGCCGGGTACGTGGAGGGTGAATGCCGGGTACGGGGGGGTGGGTGCCGGGTACGGGGGGGTGAGTGCCGGCGACGGGGGGGGTGAGTGCCGGGTACGGGGGGATGAGTGCAGTGGACGGGGGGATGAGTGCCGGGTACGGGGGTGGTGGGTGCCGGGGACGGGGGTTGAGTGCCGGGGACGGGGGGCTGAGTGCCGGGGACTGGGGGATGAGTCCCGGGGACGGGGGGATGAGTGCCGGGTACGCGGGGATGAGTGCCGGGGATGGGGGGTGAGTGCCGGGTACGGGGGGGTGAGTGCCGGGTACAGGGGGGTAAGTGCCGGGGACGGGGGGATGAGTGCCAGGGATGGAGGGATGAGTGCCGGGGACGGGGGGATGAGTGCCGGGTACGCGGGGATGAGTGTCGGGGATGGGGGGTGAGTGCCGGGTACGGGGGGGTGAGTGCCGGGTACAGGGGGGAAAGTGCCTGGGACGGGCGGAGGAGTGCCGGGTATGGGGGGGGGATGAGTGCCGGTGATGGTGGGATGAGTGCCGGGTACGGGGGGTTGAGTGCCGGGTACGGGGGGATGAGTGCAGGGGACGGGGGGATGAGTGTCGGGTACGGGGGAGGTGGGTGCCGGGGGGGGGTGAGTGCCGGGGGGGGGGGATGAGTGCCGTGGGCGGGGAGATGAGTGCCGGGTACGGGGGGCTGCCGGGTAGGGGGGTTGAGTGTCGGGGACGGGGGGTGTGAGTGCCGGGTGGGGAGGGGGTGCCGGGGACGGGGGGGGTGAGTGCCGGGGATGGGGGGTGAGTGCCGGGGACGGGGGATGCGAGGGCAAGGGAGTCTGTCCGCCTGGCCAGATGCCATCCTCCAACCGCCGTGGCGTCAGCCGCTATTCTCCATGTTGCCCAAGAGGAGGAGGAGGAGGAGCGTGCCAGAGAGACGGCGCAGGCTGCCGCAGAGGAGCCGGGGGCGGGGGGATGAGTGCCGGGGACGGAGGGATGAGTGACGGGTACGGGGGGATGAGTGCCGGGTATGGGGGGATGAGTGCCCGGTACGGGGGGGTGAGTGCCGTGTACGGGGGGGGAGTGCCGGGTACGGGGGGATGAGTGCCGGGGATGGGGGGTGAGTGCCGGGTACGGGGGGGTGAGTGCCGGGTACAGGGGGGTGAGTGCCAGGGATGGGGGGATGAGTGCCGGGGATGGGGGGATGAGTGCCGGGTACGGGGGGTGAGGGCCGGGTACGGGGGGATGAGTGCCGGGGACGGGGGAATGAGTGCCGGGGATGGGTGGATGTCTGCCGGCTACGGGGGGTTGAGTGCCGGGTACCGGTGATGAGTGCAGGGGACGTGGGGATGAGTGCCGGGTACGGGGGGGTGAGTGCCGGGTCCGGGGGGATAAGTGCCGGGTACGGGGAGGGTGAATGCCGGGTACGGGGGGGTGGGTGCCGGGTACGGGGAGGGGTGAGTGCCGGCGACGGGGGGGTGAGTGCCGGGTACGGGGGGATGAGTGCAGTGGACGGGGGGATGAGTGCCGGGTACGGGGATGGTGGGTGCCGGGGACGGGGGTTGAGTGCCGGGGACGGGGGGGTGAGTGCCGGGGACGGGGGGATGAGTCCCGGGGACGGGGGGATGAGTGCCGGGTACGCGGGGATGAGTGCCGGGGATGGGGGGTGAGTGCCGGGTACGGGGGTGTGAGTGCCGGGTACAGGGGGGTAAGTGCCGGGGACAGGGGGGTGTGCCAGGGATGGAGGGATGAGTGCCGGGGATGGGGGGATGAGTGCCGTGTATGCTGGGATGAGTGTCGGGGATGGGGGGTGAGTGCCGGGTACGGGGGGGTGAGTGCCGGGTCCGGGGGGGATAAGTGTAGGGTACGTGAAGGGTGAATGCCGGGTACGGGGGGGTGGGTGCCGGGTACGGGGGGGGTGAGTGCCGGCGACGGGGGGGTGAGTACCGGGTACGGGGGGATGAGTGCAGTGGACGGGGGGATGAGTGCCGGGTACGGAGGTGGTGGGTGCCGGGGACGGGGGTTGAGTGCCGGGGACGGGGGGGGGTGAGTGCCGGGGACTGGGGGATGAGTACCGGGGACGGGGGGATGAGTGCCGGGTACGCGGGGATGAGTGCCGGGGATGGGGGGTGAGTGCCGGGTACGGGGGGGTGAGTGCCGGGTACAGGGGGGTAAGTGCCGGGGACGGGGGGATGAGTGCCAGGGATGGAGGGACGAGTGCCGGGGACGGGGGGATAAGTGCCGGGTACGCGGGGATGAGTGTCGGGGATGGGGGGTGATTGACGGGTACGGGGGGGTGAGTGCCGGGTACGGGGGGGGTGAGTGCCGGGTACAGGAGGGAAAGTGCCTGGGATGGGCGGAGGAGTGCCGGGTACGGGGGGGGATGAGTGCCGGTGATGGTGGGATGAGTGCCGGGTACGGGGGGTTGAGTGCCGGGAATGGGGGGATGAGTGCAGGGGACGGGGGGATGAGTGCCGGGTACGGGGGGGGTAAGTGCCGGGTCCGGGGGGAATGAGTGCCGGGTACGGGGGGGGTGAGTGCCGGGTACGGGGGGATGTGTGCCAGGTACAGGGGGGATGAGTGCCGGGGACGGGGGGATGAGTGTCGGGTACGGGGGGGGTGAGTGCCGGGTACGTGGGGATGAGTGCCGGGTACGGGGGGATGAGTGCCCGGTATGGGGGGGTGAGTGCCGGGTACGGGGGGGAGTGCCGGGTACGGGGGGATGAGTGCCGGGAATGGGGGGTGAGTGCCGGGTACGGGGGGGTGAGTGCCGGGTACAGGGGGGTGAGTGCCAGGGACGGGGGGATGAGTGCCGGGGATGGGGGGATGAGTGCTGGGTACGGGCGGAGGAGTGCCGGGTACGGGGGGGGGGTGAGTGCCGGGTACGGGGGGGATGAGTGCCGGGGACGGGGTGATGAGTGCCGGGGATGGGGGGGGGGTGCCGGCTACGGGGGGTTGAGTGCCGGGTACCGGTGATGAGTGCAGGGGACGTGGGGATGAGTGCCGGGTACGGGGGGGTGAGCGCCGGGTCCGGGGGGATGAGTGCCGGGTACGGGGAGGGTGAGTGCTGGGTACGGGGGGGGTGGGTGCCGGGTACGGGGGGGGTGAGTGCGAGGTACGGGGGGGTGAGTGCCGGGTACGGGGGGATGAGTGCAGGGGACGGGGGGATGAGTGTCGGGTACGGGGGAGGTGGGTGCCGGGGACTGGGGGGTGAGTGCCGGGGACGGGGGATGAGTGCCGTGGACGGGGAGATGAGTGCCGGGTACGGGGGGTGTGCCAGGTAGGGGGGTTGAGTGTCGGGGACGGGGGGTGTGAGTGCCGGGTGGGGAGGGGGTGCCGGGGACGCGGGGGGGGGTGAGTGCCGGGGATGGGGGGTGAGTGCCGGGGACGGGGGATGCGAGGGCAAGGGAGTCTGTCCGCCTGGCCAGATGCCATCCTCCAACCGCCGTGGCGTCAGCCGCTATTCTCCATGTTGCCCAAGAGGAGGAGGAGGAGGAGCGTGCCAGAGAGGCGGCACAGGCTGCCGCAGAGGAGCAGACATCAGCCGCCCAGGCTGGAGGGACACCCGCCCGACAGGACGATGTGGAGGAGCAGGGGGAGCACGTAGTGGAGGAGGAACACGAGGAGGGGGAGGGGGACGCCACGGCGCCACGGCAATGGAGGCACCTGAGGAGGCCCCGTGTGTACCGGCCCCGGCTGTCGTACCAGGACCTCATGTACCAGGAATGCAGGAGGAGACTCCGGATGAGCCGGGAAACCGTGGCACACATCTGCCACATGCTGGCACACCTGGCACTGTGTGGCACTGGTGGGGGGACACCCTCTCCCCGTGTCCGTCAAGGTTACGGTGGCCCTGAACCTTTATGCCATGGGTTCATCCCAGCCGCCAGGTGGGGACCTGTCCGGCATCTCGCAGATTTCGGTGCACCGGTGCATCCGGGCAGTGACAGACGCCCTATATGCCATTGCGGTCCGCTACATCCGCTTCCCTGTGGATCGGGACAGCCAGGATGCCCGAGCCGTGGGCTTCTCTGCCGTGGCCGGGTTTCCCATGGTCCAGGGCGCGATCGATGGGATGCACGTCGCCGTGCGGCCACCTGCGGATGACGGGGCCGTGTTCACCAATAGGAAGGGGACCTATTCCATGAACATCCAGGTGGTCTGCGACCACCGCATGATGATCCTGCACGTCTGCGCCCGGTACCCGGGAAGTGTACATGACTCATACATATTGTCGCGGTCTTACATCCCCGGCATGTACAAGGGATGCCACCCCGGCTGAGGGGCTGGTTGCTGGGCGACAGGGGTTACCCGTTGCGGTCGTGGCTGATGTTGCCTATACGGAGGCCACAGAATGACGCGGATAACCGCTACAACGATGCCCATGTAGCGACAAGGGGAGTGATAGAGAGGTGCTTTGGCGTGCTCAAAATGCGTTTCAGGTGCCTGGACCTCTCTGGGGGCGCCCTCCAGTATCCGTCAGATAGGGTCGGCTGCATTATTGTGGTGTGCTGCGTCCTGCACAACATAGCCCAGCAGAGGGGCAATGTTCCGCAGGCAGAGGAGGGCGAAGTGGAGGAGCAGCAGGAAGAGGCGCAGTCCTCCCTGTCATGATATACATCAGCTATCATGGTGCAATCACACACACACTGACACACTGATGGACATACAGTAGGACCAACCAGCATACACAACATCGCAGCCAATCACCAGTGAGAGCACACGCATTATAAAGACAGGGGACACCAGAGTTCCTGCTCATTCTAGCAGCAGCCAGCTCAGAGCACAGAGCTCACAGCCTGCCTCTCAGACATTCACCATGTGCTGAGTGCCTCACCTAGATAGTGATAGGACAGGGTCCACAGATAAGCTGGTATTGCACGTACCCAAGCTTACAGTATGTTATTACAGTTGAGTTGTTAATAAAATAGAGTTACACCATCTCCAGCCGTGTTGAACTGTTTGTAGACCAGAACACCCAACACGACATGGTTCCAGGAGTGGACGCATACTAGCCCCTGTGAGACCTACCTGCAATTTATCAGCAATCCGCCATCCTGCAGCATGGAGAACATCAACCCGCCGCCGCCGCTACACATCACTGGCAATCTCGGGGTGAATTGGAAGCTTTTTAAACAGCACTTCCAGCTCTTCCTAGAGGCCACAGATAGGGACAATGCAACGGACACCAGGAAGATTGCCCTTCTTCTCTCCACGGCAGGGCAACACGCCATCCACATCTTTAACTCCCTTACATTCGCGGACGGCGAGGACAAAACCAAATACAAGACGGTGCCCCTAAAATTTGATGAACACTTCAGCATTGAAGTTAACAAAAGCTTCGAAAGGTACCTGTTCCAGCAGTGTCTGAAGGGTAAGGACGAGTCTTTCCAGTCTTATTTAACGCACCTCTGCATCCTCGCGTAGCCCTGTGGCTATGGGCCCACCTCTGACTCCATGATACGCGACCAGATAGTTATCGGGGTAATGACGGACACCCTGCGCCAGCAGCTCCTTAAAATCAAGCAACTCACCCTAGCGCCGTCCATCGAAACCTGCGTCCTGCATGAGAACGCCACCAGCCGGTACTCACACATCCAGGTGGCTGAAATTGCGCGGCAGGGGCCCCACGTGGCGGAGCGGGTCCAGACGATCGAGTACCTCCTGGCCCACAGCCCGAAGAAGGGCGACCGTTTCGCGTGCTTTCCGAGGCCTCCTTACGCGCCAAAAGAGGGAACTTTCACATGGAGGAACGCGACACGCAGGCGCGCACTACGCAAGACCGCACCGCGCATGCGCGGTGGCGCAACGAACGCACTGACGTCATGACGTGCGGCAACTGTGGCTCCGCCCATTTAAAGCGGCAATGTCCGGCCAAAGCGCGACAATGCCTACGCTGAGCAGGCTTGGCCACTATGCTGCCTGCTGTCAAGTACCTCAGCCTGCCAACTCGCAACAGTTTAACCAGCCTCGCAGAAATGTTCGGGCAATTCTACCCACGTTCCCCGAGTCCGATCCTGACATCATACAGACCAGTGACACTGAGGTCAGGGAGCCTTTCCGCATTGCTGTCATCAACAAGAACAAGCTGTCCCCGAGTCGAACACACCAGCCACTGTCGGTGCACAGCATTGATCCGGACGTCGAGTGGTGTGCCACCCTGACGGTCAACCGATCCCAGATCACATTCCGCCTGGACACTGGTGCTTCCGCAAATCTCCTCACATGGTCAGCACTTCGAACCCTGAGGGTCAAGCCAGCAATTCTTCCATCCATCTGTCAACTGGTCGACTATAATGGCAACGTCATCCCCGCCATGGGATCGTGCCAACTCGAAGTGACGCACAACTCACGTAAAGCCATCCTACCCTTCGAGATCGTGGGCTCTTCAAAGGACTCTCTGCTAGGCGCACAGGCGTGCAAACTCCTCCACCTCGTTCAGCGAGTACACTCCAGAAGGCACGTCTGACGTCCAAGATGCGGAATTCAGGGCGCAACTAAACTCAATCCTCTCTCACAACCAGGATGGTTTCGAGGGCATGGGTACACTGCCCTACACATACAAAATCCTGCTCAAACAGGATGCCACGCCGGTAATTCATGCACCTCGCAGAGTCCCAGCACCCCTCAAGGACCGCCCCAAGCAGCAGCTGCAGGACCTTCAGGACCAAGGAGTGCTTTCCCGGGTGACGGAGCCAACTGCATGGGTCAGCTCCATGGGGTGCGTCAAGAAGCCTTCCGGCGAGCTCCGGATCTGTATTGACCTGAAAGACTTAAATCGCAATATAATGAGGGAACATTACCCTATACCCAAACGTGAGGAGATCACGTACGAGATGGCTCGGGCAAAAATATTCACCAAGCTTGATGCCTGAAAGGGCTTCTGGCAGATTCAATTGGATCAGTCCAGCAGGAAGCTGTGTACCTTCAACACTCCATTTGGCAGATACTGCTACAATAGGATGCCGTCTGGAATCATATCGGCCTCTGAAGTTTTCCATCGCATCATGGAACAGATGATGGAGGACATCGAAGGCGTGCGCGCCTATATGGACAATATCATTATTTGGTCTACCACACTGCAGGAGCATATCAGTCGCCTCCAACGCGTCTTTCAATGAATTCGAGACCAGGGTCTGCGCCTTAACAGAGCCAAATGTTCTTTTGGCCAAACCGAGCTCAAGTTCTTGGGGGACCACATCTCCTGGTTGGGTGTGCGGCCGGATGCCGACAAGGTGGCAGCCATCACGGCTATGCAGAAGCTGACAGACAAGAAGGCGGTGCTACGCTTCCTAGGAATGGTCAACTTCCTGGGAAAATTCATCCCTAACCTCGCTTCCCACACCACAGCTCTCTGGCACCTTGTCAGGAAGGCAACTGAATTCCAGTGGCTTCCCACCCACCAGCGTGAATGGGAGGAGCTCAAGGTCAAGCTTACCACCACCCCGGTACTGGCGTTCTTCGATCCTGCAAGGGAGACGAAGATCTCGACTGACGCCAGCCAGTCCGGCATTGGGGCGGTCCTCCTGCAATGAGATGGCGCCTCATCATGGGCCCCTGTCGCCTATGCGTCACATGCCATGACCCCCACAGAGCAGCGCTATACGCAAATTGAGAAGGAGTTGACTGGCGTTGACAAGTTCCACAACTATGTGTATGGCCTTCCCCAGTTCACTGTGGAGACCGACCATCGCCCGCTGGTTGGCATCATCCAAAAGGACCTTAATGACATGACCCCTCGCCTCCAGCGCATTCTGCTCAAACTCCGGAGGTACGACTTCCAACTTGTATACACCCCGGTAAGGACCTGATCACAGCAGACGCTCTGTCCAGGGCAGTCGACACTCCGTCCGACCCCGAGGGGTTCGTTGGCCAAGTCGACGCACATGTAGCCTTCACTTCTGCCAATCTGCCGGCCACTGACGAACGCCTTGCCCACATTTGCTGTGAGACTGCGGCTGACCCCCTTCTGCAGCGTGTAATGCGCCACAAGACGGACGTGGTTCAAGGGACAATGCCCACAGTTTTACAACATTTGGGATGACTTGGCAGTCGTGGATGGTGCCCTCCTGAAGCTGGACCACATTGTGATCCCACACAGCATGCACCGGCTTGTCTTAGAACAGCTGCACGAAGGGCATCTCGGCATTGAGAAGTGCCGACGGAGGGCCCGAGAGGCTGTATACTGGCCGGGAATAAATGAGGACATTGCCAACATTGTGCTCAATTGCCCCACCTGTCAGCGGTTCCAGCCGGCACAACCACGTGAGACCCTTCAGCCCCGTGAGTTGGTCACGTCCCCCTGGTCGAAGGTGGGCGTGGACCTGTTCCATGCGCTCGGCAGGGACTACATCATTATCATCAACTACTTTTCCAGCTATTCTGAGGTCATACGCCTGCACGACACCACGTCATCAGCTGTTATCCGGGCCTGTAAGGAGACCTTAGCTCGCCACGGCATTCCGCTCACCGTGATGTCAGACAATGGCCCCTGCTACGCGAGTCAGGAATGGTCTTCCTTCGCTAGTGCATACAGCTTTGCACACGTGACGTCCAGTCCCCTGCACCCTCAGTCAAATGGCAAAGCAGAGAAGGGCATCCACATTGTAAAAAGGCTCCTCTGCAAGGCTGCTGATGCAGGATCTGACTTCTGCCTCGCCTTGCTGGCCTATCGCTCGGCCCCACTGTCCACGGGCCTATCGCCGTCCCAACTGCTAATGGGTCGCACCCTCAGGACCACTGTGCCATCCATTCACGTCCCAGGCCTCGACCATGCTCTGGTACTTCGGCGGATGCAACAGGAGCGTGAGCAACACAAGGCGGCTCATGATGCTCGGGCGACTGATCTTCCTGCTCTGGTGCCTGGAGATCATGTCCGCATACATCTTCCGGAGGGTGGCTAGTCGGCAACCACTGAGGTTCTTAGACAGGTGGCTCCCCGCTCGTTTCTGGTTCGCTTGCCTGATGGCTTCATTCACCGCCGCAATCGGCGTGCCCTTCATCTGGTTCCACACTCACTACAAAATTCTGCATCGGTGCCACGCCCTCCTGTTGTCCCTGACATGGACATTGTTGAGCTTCCGGATACCCTGCCTCCTCCTCACTCGACCGTGGCCGGCCCATTCCTCAGCCGGTGGATCCTGAACCACCCTTGAGGCGGTCAACCCGAATTCGTCGCCCACCCCAAAGACTTGATTTATAAACCTTGCACTATTGGACTCACTGACTTGTTCTGCCGTACTGTTTCAGAGTTTTTCATCGTTTGTTAATAGCATTTGTTTCGTTCTTGGTGTAACATAGTTTTCCTCTGCACCTTGCACCTTCCCATGTATATAGCATAGCGACATGTACATATTGATGTAAATAATGCACACACATGATCAGACACACTCACTACACTTTATTTATTCTCATGTAGGCACATATCCTTTGCGAAAAGGGGGGATGTCATGATATACATCAGCATGTCATGGTGCAATCACACACACACTGACACACTGATGGACATACAGTAGGACCAACCAGCATACACAACATCGCAGCCAATCACCAGTGAGAGCACACGTACTATAAAGACAGGGGACACCAGAGTTCCCGCTCATTCTAGCAGCAGCCAGCTCAGAGCACAGAGCTCACAGCCTGCCCCGTCTTTTGAGCCGTCTCGCCAAGCGGCGTCGATGATGCCGCACGGCGTCACCGTCCACGTCGGGTGACGCCATCGCGAATGGCGTCACGCCGCTGCAAACCCATTCGGGGCCGGAGAATTTCCATTGTTTGGGGGGGCCCGACGCTGGAGTGATCCGCGCCGTTTTTGGTGCCGGGTCCCGGACATCGCGCCAGTTTTCAGAGAATCCCGCCCCAGATTTCTGGTGCGGCGTGCCCCAGGGATTCTCCGTCCCACTAGCCGGCCAATGGGGTTTCCCATTGTGGGTAGCCCCACGGTGTCAGGGAATCCCCGGGAATGCCGGTGTAACGGAGAATCCCGACAGCGGAGAATCCAGCACCAGGGGCTGGATTCACCGATGTTGAGGCTACGTCCGGAGGAAATGTCTAGTTTTATGATGAAAAACATCAGCGGGGCCACAGCACCGATCGTCCGCCAGTGGACGGCTAGACCGAGGTCTCCCAAACAGAGAATCCAACGCTAAACCTGTTTCTCGCTCCACAGATGCTGCCAGACCTGTTGAGTTTATCCAGCATTTTCTGGTTTTATTTATGATTAAATATTACTGCCTCATTTACTCAACCCTTGAATGAGTCATTCTTCCCAGATGAGACCTTTGGTCAGATAAGGAGGAACTCATTAATAATGCTCCACATAGATTGTCTGTATTGGCCTTTTATTTCCATCTCCAATTCGCAACTAAATTTTTTTTTAAGTCAGTGACCAGAATTCTCCGTTTCAGACACTAAGGACTGGATCCTCCGATTTTGAGGCTATGTCCGGAGTATGTGTCTAGTATTATGATCAAAAAGTTGGCAAGGCCCCCGCGCCGATGCTCCACCCGGTGGGGGGCACAGCAGCCATGCCACGTAAGGCCTTCTCTGCAGATACCGATAGAGAATTGCCGGGTCCGTGCCGCACATGCGCGCGGTGGCGACCTGAAACATGGCGCTGGCGGCATGCGGACACGGCCTGCCAGATAGTGCCCCCTGTAGCCCCCCTCGCCACTCCTGGACCACCCCCACCAGTCCCCTCAGCCCCTGCCGAAGCCCACCTAGCCAGCGGAGCGGCTCCCCCCCCCAACTGTCACGCGAGGTTGACGAAACCCCAGACCACAAGTGATCCACGCCGTCGGGAAGTCGGCCCATCGGGCGGAACATCGGGGGAGGGCCTTTAGGTGATGTCCTGAGTCCGTACCAACGGCATGCGGCGTACTCACTGACGATGCTATTTTGGAGGGGCCGGAGCATCCGAAAACACACGCTACCCCAATTTCGGCGTCAAAAGGGATGATCCAGCCAATCGCCGAATGCGATTTCAGCATTGCCAATCGGAGAATCCCGCCCTTGGTGCTGATGCCAGGACTGAATCACGTGAGTTCTACAACCCCGAAAACGGCGCTGGTCCGGTAGCAATTCAGGACACCCTAATGGGCAAGCACAAGTGCCATGTGGAACTAGTGTAATTCCAACAAATAGATGGTGAATGATTCGCCGAGGTCAGGATTGTCACTCGAGAGCCTGGCAAGCGGGAGCTGCACCTTGGTACTCCACTCCACACACATCCTCAACCCAGCCAAGAAAATGGTACTGGTTACGCTGGAACAGGCCCATCCCGCTGAAGTGTCAGCTGAGGGGCCTGAGGGTACCTAGGGGGTGGCTTTGGGAGTCACCCAAGCAGTCAGTAGTGCTAAGTTCACAGTGGACAGTCAGCGGTGAGCGCAGCCGCATGACTACCTTGTAGGCTGCGGCAATGATGGTCTGCTCCTGTCCATCGCGACCCCACGGCCGGCCTCCTGGCCACCTCCCGCCACTCCCCCCCAGTCCTGGCAGAATCCCCCCGGCCAGCGGCACTACTGTCAGCACACTTCTCTCCCCTCAGCAGCCGTAGCACCTGTTTTCCGATTTTAAATACTACAAGTGAACCTCTCCAACAGTAATTCCTCCAGGCACAGGCAGAGCAGAGCCTCCTGAAATTGACAGGGTGGGCCCATCAATGATATGCCAGTGGCGGTTGCTGTACAATGTGCATGCAAACGCCGGTGTGCGGCACAGAACGTATTCACGCCGGTGTCGTGGCACCGGAGAATGGCATTCCATTGGACGCCCGGCGACTGCCTTGATTTTCCGCTGAAAAGCGATTCTCTGCCCAATCGCGCTTCGCCCTTTGACGTGAGGGCTGGATGGAGTTTCCCGCCCAGTGTCGTTGCTTGACAAAAACACTTTTAAAGAAGTTCAATTTAACTCACCAGCCATATATCAGAATGCAATGAATTGGATAGATACATAGATATACAGAAGATAGGAGCAGCAGGAGGCCTTTTGGCCCTTGGAGCCTGTTCCGCCATTCATCACGATCATGGCTGATCATTCAACTCAATTGCCTAATCCTGCTTTCTCCCCATCGCCTTTGATCCCATTCGCCCCAAGTGCTGTATCTAGCCTCCTCTTGAATATATTCAAAGTTTTAGCATCAACTACTTCCTGTGGTAATGAATTCCACAGGCTCACCACTCTTTGTGTGAAGAAGCGTCTCCTTATCTCTGTCAGAAATGGTTTACCCTGAATCCTCAGACTGTGTGACCCCTGGTTCTGGACACACCCATCATTGGTAACATCTTCCCTGCATCTGCACTGTCTAGTCCTGTCAGAATTTTATAAGCCTCTATGAGATTCCCCCCTCATTCTTCTGAACGCCAGTGAGAACAATCACAACCTAGTCAATCTCGCCTCATATTACAGTCCCGCCATCCCTGGAATCAGTCTGGTAAACCTTCGCTGCACTCCCTCGAGAGCAAGAACATCCTTCTTCAGAGAAGGAGACCAAAACTGCACACAGTGCTCCAGGTGTGGCCTCACCAAGGCCCTGTATAATTGCAACAACACATCCCTGCTTCTATACTCAAAACCTCTCACAATGAAGGCCAACATATCATTAGCCTTCTTTACCGCCTGCTGCATCTGCATGCTTACCCTCAGTGACTTTTGCACAAGGACACAATGTCCCGCTGCACAATCCCCTCTCCCAATTTACAACCATTCAGGTAGTAATCTACATTCCTGTTTTTTGATTCCAAGTAAATAACCTCACACTTATCCAAATTATACTGCATCTGTCGTTGATTTGCCCACTTGCCCAACCTGTCCAGATCATGCTATAGGATCCCTGCATCCTCGTCACAGTTCACCCTCCCACCTAACTTGGTATCATCTGCAAAATTTGAGATGTTACATTTTGTTCCCTCATCCAAATCATTAATATAGATTATGAATAGCTAGGGTCCCAGCACCAATTCCTGTGGTACACCACAAGTTACTGTCTGCCAATTTGAAAAGGACCCATTAATTCCTACTCTTTGTTTCCTCTCTGCCAACCAGTTTTCTATCCACCTCAATACATTTCCCCCAATCCCATGCGCTTTAATTTCTTATGTGGGACTTTGTAAAATGCCTTCTGAAAGTCCAAATATACCATATTGACTGCCTCCCCCTTGTCAACTGTACTGGTTACATCTTCAAAGAATTCCAAAAGATTTGTCAAGCATGATTTTCCCTTCATAAATCCATGCTGACCCTGACTGATCCTGCCACTGCTTTCCAAATGTTCTGCTATAAAGTCCTCGATAATGGACTCAAGAATTTTCCCCACTAACGACGTTAGGCTTACTGGTCTAGAATTCCCTGCTTTCTCTCTACCTCCCTTTTTAAATATTGGAGTGACGTCAGCTACCCTCCAACCTGCAGGGACTGTTCCAGAGTCGATAGAATCCCGGAAGATGATCACCAATGCACTATTTCCAGAGCCACCTTCTTAAGCACTGACAAGCATTGCTTTACATGGCTTATCTTTTTAACGGCAAATTAAGATGTCAGAGTTGTCCAGTGAATTATTTGCTGCCGTGTAAGAAATGTTCAAAGGTCTGTGGATGAAAATGTGGAATATATATGAATTAATGATGCTATCTTCAGAAAGCATTTTCTACCTCGCAAAACATCTCAAGGCGTTTAATGTAATCAGTCAAAAATTGCCGCTGAACCAAAAAAGCAGACAAGTGACCAAAGGCTTGTCCAACAAAATGGGTTTTGAGCAGCAAGTTAGAGAAGGAGAGAGAGGTAGGGAAATGTAGCCAGGAAATTACAGAGATTCTTGCTTAGTCAATTGAAGCACACACACATCAGTGTCACATTCGAAGCAAATATTAATTGTTTCCTGCATAAATGTTGGCAGTACATTGATATGTTTACTTCAGCTCATCCTGTTTTCAAACCTCCTGCATAGGACTGAACATGGACAACATTCAATTCTAACCCTAACCAGTAAATGCTTTGCAATCAAACAAGATGCAAAGACGTTTATGGTTTTAAACAAAATACCACTTACTTTGATCACTTGTAAAAGAGGAAGTCATATAAAAACAACATCATTCCCCAACCATGACAAAAAAGCTAAACTCATGGTCCAATAGAAAATAACTTTTTACCATCTTGTCACATTTAGAAATCTTCTAAATGTGCATCTGGGGATACTTTCCCTGTTATAAATTAATCTGCACAGTAATTTACACAAAATTATCATTGCAGATAATATATTATAGAAAAGAGATCATTTGAAAAATTGCCATAGATATTTTGGGTTCCAAAGGTTAACGCTATGTAAGTTGAACAGGAAGTGGTATTAGCTCAGTGTTTGTGCTCATGGAACACCACAATGACTACCAGAGGATATATATGTTTGATTTATCTGTTTAGGTGCTGATACACCATTTTAAGTTAACGAGATTGTTGAGAGGTATGCTTATTAAATAAGAAAAAAAATAACATTTCACGTTTACGAATATGCTGCATGCTTCTAAAAATATCAAAAACAGTTCATGTTTCAAGCACAAATGCACTGGAGTACTGACTGTTGCACAAATTAACCTATTGCTTCCCCAAAATGATTTGTTCTTATTATTGGAATGAGGGGAAGGAAAATAAGAAGAATGAACTGGCTTCTTATCAAAAGAGCAGGTAACGCATGTTAATAATCTTACCCCATAAAGAATAAAATATTTCAGAGGGAAAGGCAAAAAATTAAATAATTTCTTGAGAAATTTCTCAGCACTTGCTTATTACACATGCGTTTCAACTATGAAATTATTCTGCAAAATCCACCATCTGGTATATTTGCACAAAACATGGTACCCAGCCCAACCATATCACTTGACTTTATGCACAGAAGCCTGGAAGATAAAAATGCTTCTCTCCAAATATAACTGCAAACATTTGTACACCAGTGAAGTAGGGACAAAGCAGGGAATTATAGACCAGTAAGCCTAACATGTGGGGAAAATGCTTGAATCCATTATCAAGGACTTTATAGCAGAACATTTAGAAAGCAGTGGCAGGATCAGCATGGATTTATGAAGGGACAATCATGTGATAAATCTGTTGGAGTTCTTTGAAGTGGTAACCAGCACAGTTGACAAGGGGGAGCCAGTCGATGTGGTATATTTGAACTTTCAGAAGGCGTTTGACAAAGTCCCGCTCTCTGGAGGTTAGTCCGGCTCATCCACACATCGGCTTTGCCCCCAGCGGGTCTAGTTTCTACAGTAAAGGTCGCTGCCTGCTCTGCTGCACTTTCCTCTTGGGGAATCTCTTTGGAGCCCTAGAAGGCCCACAGGTTTCCCTTTTAACTTCCAGCATTCAGGTTTGAGGTGTCCCATTCTGTTAAAATGTGAACACATCTGTCTTTGGAACTTTTCCTTTCGGGCATGAGGAACGTTTCTAGTGCTCAAATTTGTACTTTCTTTTCCGAGTAGAACACCTTTCCTGCCCATGTCGCCCTTCTTATTTTTCCAATGGTTTTCTGGGTGGTTTAGAAAGGGCCTGCCTGGTATGTCAGGCCTCAGGATGAGGTCAAAGCTATCTGCATCCTTGGCTGCAAGGACTTTCTGCTCTTCCAAGTGCATTCTTACATTGGAAGGTCAGCAGTTTTTAAATTCCTCCAGCGATTTCAAGTCGCACCAACCCCTCCTAGGTGCAGTGCAAAGAGTGGACCAACCAGTCAAACATAGTTTGCTTCAGCTATTCATATGGTAATCTGTGTGAACTTCTTACAAGTGCTATGGAATTGATAATGATGTACCCCTGGGACTAACTCATCGGCACCACGGCACCCTTGGTCTGTTAAATAGTCCTGTTGGTCTCCCTCTGACAGCTACCCATGAATGCAAAGGTGGAGATATCTGATGGCCATTTTTGCTGTCCTGCTACTTTATCAAAGGATGCCTCAGATATTGGTTCTAGGATAGGGAGAGTTGGACAGTTGTCAAGTAGAGAGCAGCAGCTTCCTGCTCATTTCCCAGTTCTTGATTGGGATTTCTAACCCCACCTACTGGTGAGATCTCCCAATCTTGCCAAAGGCAATGGTCATGGGGAAATGTGAACAAAGAGCTCCATTGAAACTGCATGACCAGATGCTACGCGTGGGATCCTCCATCGGCCGTCGCTGAAATCGGGAAAGGCAATTGGGCAGAGAATCAGTCCTGACACCGACATAGTGGCCTGTGCTATGTTCACATCAAATCGCAATTCTCTGGGGCCTCGACAGTGGAGTCAATGCGTTCCACTTCAATGCGTTCCACTCCTTATGTACAGTAAATGCCGTTTGCATATCATTAGCGGACCTGAGCTGGTATTCTCCAGGGTCATCGCGATCCTCCGTCTCAACCGGGGGGGAATTCCCGATGGCGAGGTTCACTTGTGCTTTTAAAAATCAGGAAACAGGTGGCGTGCCTGATGAGGGAGAGTGGAGGTAGAACACGCGGAGACTGGGGCGGTGTCCAAGCATGGACCGCCATTGGCGCGGCCTGCAAGGGAGCTATCTTGCTGCGCACCCCACTGGCCATCTGCCATGGCCCGTGGTTCTGCAGAGTGACACTGGCCGTATGGGCGCCCCCACCCACACCAGGCCCGCATCCCAAGCCCCACTCCACCCCACCACCCCCTCACCACCACTAACCCCCCATCACCACCCCACCCCCTGCACCGCACCCTCGGCTATACCCCACCCGCAAAAGGCTGCCACCCACCAGTGGGGCATCATGCGGCCCACAACACCCACACTAGCCCCTAAAGGGAGGATCTGGACTGGGGCCGTGGAGCATACCGCTGGAAAGGGCAGTGCCAGCTGATGGCACCCCTGGCAGGAGTGCAGAGTTGGGGCAAGGTTGGCTGAGGCGAGGGAGACATGCGGGGGGAGGGTCAATCGGGGCCACCGTGTAGCCCAGTGGACCAGGTTGGGGATGCACCATGTTGACATGTCTGCCTTTCACCCCCTGCAGACAATGGATATTGAAATTCACCACCAATGGTGACCTTCCTCCTAGTTGCCGCAGCCCTGGGGATGCACTGCGGCTGTACGAGCTAGAGCTGCTCGAGGAGGAGGATGCTGCAGCAGCAGAGCTTGCTCCAGGGGAACAGGAGGAAGCCGGTGAGGATGGCGAGCCGTCCACTCAACAGGCCAAGGAAGAGGAAGAGGTCGAAAGGAGGCGACGCATGAGGTCTCGCATGTACTGGCAGCCCGTCATTTTAGGACCTGCCGGACCGGGCATGCCATCGAAGATTCCGGCTGAGCAGGGGTCAGTGAAACATATCTTCCGGATCATGGCATACCTGGCAGCATGGGGGGAATGGGCACGGGCACATGCTCCAGCTGGGCGTCACGGCGACGGTCACCCTGAACCTTTCCACCACGAGATCCGTCCATGCACCGAGTGGGGACCTGTCTGGAATCTCACACAGCTGAGTGCACAGGTGCATCCGCACCTTCACAGACCTCTATACGCCCGGTCAGCAAGATACATCGATTTCAATGTTGGCTGAGCCCACCAGGATGCTCGGACAGCGGGATTCGTTGCCATCACTGAGTTGCCCTGGGTCCTAGGGTGATCGGCGGGATGCGTGTCACCCTACAAGCACCTTCACATGACAGGCCGCTCATCACAAACCGATAAGGAATTCCACTCGATGAATGTTCAGCTGGTGTTTGACCATCAGCTGCGCATCATGCACGTCTGCGTTCCCAGTGTGCAAGGCACATTCACCCTGGCACTCTCGATGGTTCCTGGCTTCTTTGAGGCACAACCCCCACCCCCCAACCCCCAACCCACAAGCTGGGGGCTTGCACCTTGAGTGACAGAGATGATCCGCTGCGGTCGTTGCTGATGACATCTATAGAACATAGAACATTACAGCGCAGTACAGGCCCTTCAGCCCTCGATGTTGCGCCGACCTGTGAAACCACTCTAAAACCCATCTACACTATTCCCTTATCGGCCCTATGTCTATCCAATGACCATTTGAATGCCCATAGTGTTGGCGAGTCCACTACTGTTGCAGGCAGGGCATTCCACGCCCTTACTACTCTCTGAGTAAAGAACCTACCTCTGACATCTGTCCTATATCTATCTCCCCTCAATTTAAAGCTATGTCCCCTCGTGCCAGACATCACCATCCGAGGAAAAAGGCGCTCACTGTCCACCCTATCCAATCCTCTGATCATCTTGCATGCCTCAATTAAGTCACCTCTTAACCTTCTTCTCTCTAACGAAAACAGCCTCAAGTCCCTCAGCCTTTCCTCATAAGATCTTCCCTCCATACCAGGCAACATTCTGGTAAATCTCCTCTGCTCCCTTTCCAATGCTCCCACATCCTTCCTATAATGCGACGACCAGAACTCCACGCAATACTCCAAATGCGGCCGCACCAGAGTTTTGTACAGCAGCAACATGGCCTCATGGCTCCGAAACTCAATCCCTCTACCAATAAAAGCTAACACACCGTACGCCTTCTTAACAACCCTCTCAACCTGGGTGGCAACTTTCAGGGATCTATGTACATGGACACCGAGATCTCTCTGCTCATCCACACTGCCAAGAATCTTACCATTAGCCCAGTACTCTGTCTTCCTGTTATTCCTTCCAAAATGAATCACCTCACACTTTTCTGCATTAAACTCCATTTGCCACCTCTCAGCCCAGCGCTGCAGCTTATCTATGTCCCTCTGTAACTTGTAACATCCTTCCGCACTGTCCACAACTCCACCGACTTTAGTGTCATCTGCAAATTTACTCACCCATCCTTCTACGCCCTCCTCCAGGTCATTTATAAAAATGACAAACAGCAGTGGCCCCAAAACGGATCCTTGTGGTACACCACTAGTAACTGGACTCCAGTCTGAACATTTCCCATCAACCACCACCCTTTGTCTTCTTCCAGCTAGCCAATTTCTGATCCAAACTGCTAAATCACCCCGAATCCCATGCCTCTGTATTTTCTGCAGTAGCCTACCGTGGGGAACCTTATCAAACGCTTTACTGAAATCCATATACACCACATCAACTGCTTTACCCTCATCCACCAGTTTGGTCGCCTTCTCAAAGAACTCAATAAGGTTTGTAAGGCACGACCTACCCTTCACAAAACCGTGTTGACTATCTCTAATCAAATTATTCCTTTCCAGATGATTATATATCCTATCTCTTATAAACCTTTCCAAGATTTTGCCCACAACAGAAGGAAGGCTCACTGGTCTATAGTTACCGGGGTTGTCTCTACTTCCTTTCTTGAACAAGGGGACAACATTTGCTATCCTCCAGTCTTCTGGCACTATTCCTGTAGAGAAAGATGACTTAAAGATCAAAGCCAAAGGCTCAGCAATCTCCTCCCTAGCTTCCCAGAGAATCCTAGGATAAATCCCATCCGGCCCAGGGGACTTATCTATTTTCACACTTTCCAGAATTGCTAACGCCTCCTCCTTATGAACCTCAAGCCCTTCTAGTCTAGTAGCCTGAATCTCAGTCTTCTCCTCATCAATATTATCTTTTTCCACTGTGAATACTGACGAAAAATATTCATTTAGCACCTCTCCTATCTCCTCGGACTCCACACACAACTTCCCGCTACTGTCCTTAACTGGCCCTACTCTTACCCTAGTCATTCTTTTATTCCTGACATCTATAAAAGCTTTAGGGATATCCTTGATCCTACCTGCCAAAGACTTCTCATGTCCCCTCCTGGCTCTTCTTAGCTCTCTCTTTAGGTCCTTCCAGCTAACTTGTAACTCTCGAGCGCCCTAACTGAACCTTCATGTCTCGTCTTTACATAAGCCTCCTTCTTCCTCTTGACAAGTGCTTCGGCTGCTTTAGTAAACCACGGTTCCCTTGCTCGACCACTTCCTCCCTGCCTGACAGGTACATACTTATCAAGGACATGCAGTAGCTGTTCCTTGAACAAGCTCCACATTTCCATTGTGCCTATCCCCTGCAGTTTTCCTCTCCATCCGATGCATCCTAAGTCTTGCCTCATCGCATCATAATTGTCTTTCCCCCAGATATAACTCTTGCCCTGCGTTATATACCTATCCCTTTCCATCACTAAAGTAAACGTAATCGAATTGTGGTCACTATCACCAAAGTGCTCACCTACCTCTAAATCTAACACCTGTCCTGGTTCAGTACCCAGTACCAAATCCAAAATGGCCTCGCCTCTCGTTGGCCTATCTACATACTGTGTCAGGAAACCCTCCTGCACACATTGGACAAAAACAGACCCATCTAAAGTACTCAAACTATAGCGTTTCCAGTCAATATTTGGAAAGTTAAAGTCCCCCATAACAACTACCCTGTTGTTTTCGCTCCTATCCAGAAGCATCTTTGCAATCCTTTCCTCTACATCTCTGGAACTTTTCGGAGGCCTATAGAAAACCCCTAACAGGGTGACCTCTTCTTTCCTGTTTCTAACCTCAGCCCATACTACCTCAGTAGATGGGTCCTCATCAAACGTCCTTTCTGCCACCGTAATACTGTCCTTGACTAACAATGCCACCCCTCCCCCTCTTTTACCACCTTCCCTGAGCTTACTGAAATATCTAAACCCCGGCACCTGCAACAACCATTCCTGTCCCTGCTCTATCCATGTCTCCGAAATGGCCACAACATCGAAGTCCCAGGTACCAACCCATGCTGCAAGTTCACCCACCTTATTCCGGATGCGCCTGGCATTGAAGAAGACACACTTTAGACTACCTTCCTGCCTGCCGGTACACTCCTGCAACTTTGAAACCTTACTCCTGACCTCACTACTCTCAGCCTCCTGTATACTGGAGCTACAATTCAGGTTCCCAAGCCCCTGTTGAACTAGTTTAAACCCTCCCGAAGATCATTAGCAAATTTCACCCCCCCCCCCCCCCCAGGATATTGGTACCCCTCTGGTCCAGGTGTAGACCATCCCATTTGTAGAGGTCCCACCGACCCCAGAATGAGCCCCAATTATCCAGAAATCTGAAACCAATTATCCAGAAATCTATCCACTACAACGATGCTCATGCCGTACCAAGGGTGTGATCAAGCGGTGCTTCAATATCCTGAAGATCCAGTTCACGTGCCTGGACCACACTGGAGGGGCCCTCCAGTATAGTACAGGGAGGGCCCCCCACATCCTGGTAGCCTGCTGCGCCATCCACAATGTCATGCAGCAGAGGGAGGAGAAGAATGAATGCTAGTCCTTGTCCGACAAGGAGGATGCAGGAGAGGTTGAAGGTGGACAGAACCACCCTCAACCTCTGGGAGCAGAGCCTGAGGCTCCCCTGCCACCTGGCGCTGCTGGTCCTAGAGGCTCGCTCTTGTCTCGACCAGGGTATGCATGCTCGCGTGGAGCACCTCTGTCTGGGACTGCACCACATCACGCTGCAACTATGCACCACCTTCTGGGTGTGTGCCACATCATCCCGTGACTGCACCATCGCCCTCTGGGACTGGGCCACCTCCCTCTGTGTCTGTGCCACATCAGCCAGCATCTGGGCAACACTGCCGACATTCTCAGCCATGGCCTGCTGTGACCGGGCCAAGCTCTGGTACATGGCTGCTTGTGATAGGGCAGCCCTGTCTTGGGCCTCGGCCACCGCCAATTGCCACAGACCTTGGACATGTTTACCCATGACCGGGTCCTTCGCCCCAAGGCTTCCACCGCGGCACGCTTGGCCGGCAGCACCTCCTGCTCTTACACGCGGTTGGACTCTTCCAAATGCACCTGCAGGTGCTGGATGCTCGCCGACAACCCCTCATGCAGTCCCTGGCTCTGTGACTGCATCTCCACAATCGATGGGACCATCCGTTCCAGAAGCTCGAAACACGTCTGGGACGGCAGCTAATCCCTGGGGTAGCCCGCCCTCTAACCATCCGCCCCCCTCAGGAGTTCCTACTTCCATCTGCTGTCCTGGAGCATATCAGATAGTGCCACTGGACCCTCTTCCCTAATATGCCCAACCGAGGTGAGTGTCTCTGGAATGGTGGAGGTTGTTGGGGACAGCTGTGATAGGAGGTCAGTCCCTTCCCCGGACTCGATCTCCAGGGTGTGTCAAGGCCTTCCATCCGTTTTGGTCTCGTCTTCGTGTTGGTCGACACATGGGGTTCTGGTTGTGGTTGGGGTCAGTTCTTGATTAATAGGTTAATCAGGGGTTATGGGGAGAAGGCAGGTCAATGGGGAAGAGAAAAATATCAGCCATGATTTAACGGCAGCGCAGACTCGATGGCCCGAGTGGCCTCATTCTGCTTCTGTGACTTGTGGTCGTATGGGGCGAGGACACCAGAAGGGTCCGCGCCATTATCGGCAGCTTCTGCAAGACACAAGACAAGGCGCATGATTACATTGCGGGCCGAGGGAGGGGTTGTGGTGGTGGGGAGGGCATGTGGGGGTGGTGGTGGAGAGGGGCTGGTGGTGGGTGTGGCGTGGTGTGGATGTGGGGGTGGTGGGTGACACATGTGACACAGGGAACCGCAACTGAGCGGGTTCTCACATCCTTGCCCGATGCTGCCCTCCACCCCGGTGACTGCCCTCTCTTCGGACCCTCCAACCACATCCAGTGCCCTCTGTTCTGCTGAGGTGAGGGCCCGCAGGTCCGGCGGTCCCCCTCCAGTCAACCCCTGTTCTCGGTGGTTGTGAGGGGCCTTTTCCTTGGGGTGGGGGGGAGAGCAGAAAACGCACAGTTAGACAGTCCGCGCATGCGGCACAGAGGGTGGGTAACTGGTGGCTTCAGTGGCAGGGCACCCGACCATGGTGGCCGGGATGGGGCTGGCACGTGGTGCTGGCTGGGGAGGGGTGTAACGTGTGTGTGTGTGTTTGTGGGACAGGGGTTCGTGCTAGGGGCACAGTGCTGCCCTATCACCCTGGCCGCCCTGAGGAGGTTGTGCAGTTGTTTACAGTACTGCAGGCTAGTCCGAATGGTATTGCCCAAGGCGCTGACGAACTCTGCCAACTGTCCCCAGGCCCAGTGGACGACAGTAGATGACAGCCGCCCTCCCACCCCAGGGTAAAGGGTCACCCATCTCTCCTCCACGGCACCAAGCAGCGTCTCCAGTTCCGTGTCGGTAAATCTCGGTACCGCGCGTCTTGCTGACATCTTGTTGGCTGGGATGGTGTGTGAGTGAGGAGTGCAGTGTGTATATGCGGCACAGTGTCAATCATGAACCTGATAAATCTGGCACAGTTTCATTGGAATCGATTGTGTTCCATGTTGCACCGATGCTAGCCCCTTAACGGTCGTTGAATTGGTCCAGGTGCAGCGCCAGTTTTGCTGTCGTAGAACTCCACTAATCCTGCCCCAGCGTCAACACTGAGTCTCAGGAACAGAGAATCCGGCTGGCCATTTTTTAACCTATCCCATTAACTGAAGCTGTGCAACAGGGTTTTTTTTTAATTCTCAGTGATTGCTAAAGTTTAAAGCGCAGGGCATTACCCTTCAAGGGTGTTTATGTCTACTCCATTAATTCACAACTCCCAGACTGCAGATGCAGGCCCCTGCAACAGCCAAATTGTACTCTGTGTGAATGCAATACCATGTCCAAATGGTCATGCCTAGTTCAGTTTTCCCTCCTGCCTGAATCAGCACTCTCCCCTTTCTCCTACCGGGGGCAGGACTCCCACATTCAGATCCTGTCTGCCATGGACTCTGCCTGACTCCACAATAATCCAGCCCCAAGCGTCCAGAATGTTAATAGGAACCTTAAAAGGAATGGCCGCAGGCGGCACGGTAGGGCACAATGGTTAGCACTGTTGCTTCACTGCGCCAGGAACCCGGGTTTGATTCCCAGCTTGGGTCACTGTCTGTGCAGAGTCTGCACGTTCTCCCCGTGTCTACGTGGCTTTCCTCCGGGTGCTCCGGCTTCCTCTCAGAACTCCCGAAATAAGTGCTTCTCAGGTGTATTGGATATTCTGAATTCTCCCTCATTGTACCCGAACAGGTGCTGGTGTGCGGCGACTAGGGGATGTGGTGATATGCACTGGATTGGATTGGATTGGATTTGTTTATTGTCACGTGTACCGAGGTACAGTGAAAAGTATTTTTCTGTGAGCAGCTCAACAGATCATTAAGTACATGAGAAGAAAAGGGAATAAAAGAAAATACATAATAGGGCAACACAACATATACAATGTAACTACATAAGCACTGGCATCGGATGAAGCATACAGGGTGTAGTGTAAATGAAATCAGTCCATAAGAGGGTCATTTAGGAGTCTGGTGACAGTGGGGAAGAAGCTGTTTTTGAGCATATAGACATATCTATGTATAATTGTACACAGTTGCACCAATGTATATATTTGTATAGCCATGATGTGGAGATGCAGCATTGGACTGGGATGGGCACAGTAAGAAGTCTCACAACACCAAGTTAAAGTCCAACAGGTTTGTTTCAAATCACTAGCTTTCGGAGCACAGCTCCTTCCTCGGGTGAATCCGAATCATGGTGAATAGGCAATCATGGTTAAGTGAACACTTCATGCATCCCAAGTGGATCCCCATGTGTGGACGGGCCATGTAGCACCATTCAGGGAGGGATCCTTTTTTTAAGATTCATCCTGTTGCGGCCAACAGAGGGGATTGAATAAAGGAAGTGAGCGAGTTCGTCCCTCCTCGCGCGGGATATCACAATTTGGGGGTATTCCAGTCGGATGGTAGTAAATTGAGGGATCTCGCCCCGGTTAACAAATTTGGGGAACCTCACCTGGGGCCAGTCGTAACACGAGCTTAAATCTGAATTGACCTGGAGTAAAGTGTACAACAGAAGTCTCAGTCTGGCCTTTGTCTTACATGTTTCTCTTTATTTCACATTTTACAAAGCAGTACTAATCTATCAAAAAAGGTACAATATTTTATAACTCGATTATTGATGTAAAACTAACCTGATTCGAACCAGCGAATTCTGAGCAAAGTTACATGTTTGCATTCATTGTAATTTTTTTTTTAAATCTAAAAAAAATGCTCGGATGTGATATTAAGTGCTCATCGCTCACCGCTGACTATAAAATGGTGACAGGTAAATGAGTTCCGATAATTCACAAATCTATAAAAATTGATATTACATTGATCTATCACTGCCATGGTACATGGATGAGGCCTCCTGAGATCCCCAGCATCACAGATGCCAATCTTCAGTCATATATAATATAGTTTGATTCTGCAATTTCAATTGTTGCTATTGTTTTGAAGAAGCAACATTCGGCTCCAAACATTCAATCAATTTGATTCACTCGACGTGATACCAAGAAACGGCTGAAAGTGCTGGTTACTGCAAACACTGTGGGCCCTGACAACATCCCAGCAAGTACTGCCTGAGAACCAGGCACACCCCTAGCCAAGCTGCTCCAGTGCAGCTACAACACTAGTATCTACCTGCCAATTTAGAAATTTGCCCAGGCATTTCCTGTCCACGAAAGCAGGAGAAATTAATCCATTCAATTGTCGCCCCGGCCTCCTCTCAATTATGAGGAAAGTGAGGGAAGGTGTTGCTGACAGTGAAATCAAGCGACATTTATACAGAAATAAGCTGCTCCCTGATGCTCAGCTTTGGTCCCATTAGGGCCACTTAGTTCTTGCCCTCATTGCAGCCTTGGGACAAACACGGGCTAAAGAGCTGAAACCAAGAGGTCAGGGAGAGTGATTGCCCTCAAGGAGCTCGAGCAAAGTGAAGTCATTGGGAACCGGGGAGAAAATTACCCACTGGTTGCAACAAAGAACGAAGAACAAAGAAAATTACAGCACAGGAACAGGCCCTTCGGCCCTCCCAGTCTGCGCCGATCCAGATCCTTTATCTAAACCTGTCTTCCATTTTCCAAGGATCTTCTTCCCTCTGTTCCCCGCCCGTTCATATATCTGTCTAGATGCATCTTAAATGATGCTGTCGTGCCCGCCTCTACCACCTCCACTGGCAAGGCATTCCAGGCACCACCACCCTCTGCGTAAAAAACTTTCCACGCACGTCTCCTTTAAACTTTCCCCCTCTCACCTTGAAATCGTGATCCCTTGTAATTGACACCCCCCATTCTTGGAAAAAGCTTGTTGCTATCCACCCTGTCCATACCTCTCATAATTTTGTAGACCTCAATCAGGTCCCCCCTCAACCTCCGTCTTGCCAACGAAAACAATCCTAATCTACTCAACCTTTCTTCATAGCTAGCGCCCTCCATACCAGGCAACATCCTGGTGAACCTCCTCTGCGCCCTCTCTAAAGCATCCACATCCTTCTGGTAATGTGGCGACCAGATCTGCACGCAGTATTCCAAATGTGGCCTAACCAAAGTCCTATACAACTGTAACATGACCTGCCGACTCTTGTACTCAATACCCTGTCCGATGAAGGCAAGCATGCTGTATGCCTTCTTGACCACTCTATCGACCTGCGTTGCCACCTTCGTGGTACAATGGACCTGAACTCCCAAATCTCTCTGTACATCAATTTCCCCCAGGACTCTTCTATTGACCGTATAGTCCGCTCTTGAATTAGATCTTCCACAATGCATCATCTCGCATTTGCCTGGATTGAACTCCATCTGCCATTTCACTACCCAACTCTCCAATCTATCTATATTTTGCTGTATTTTCTGACAGTCCTCCTCGCTATCTGCAACTCCACCAATCTTAGTATCATCTGCAAACTTGCTAATCAGACCACCTATACCTTCATCCAGATCATTTATGTATATCACAAACAACAGTGGTCCGAGCACGGATCCCTGTGGAATACGACTAGTCACCTTTCTCCATTTTGAGACACTCCCTTCCACCACTACTCCCTGTCTCCTGTTGCCCAGCCAGTTCTTTATCCATCTAGCTAGTACACCCTGAACCCCATACGACTTAACTTTTTCCATCAACCTGCCATGGGAAACTTTTTCAAACGCCTTACTGAAGTCCATGTATATGACATCTAAAGCCCTTCCCTCATCAATTAACTTTGTCACATCCTCAAAAGTTGGAGTTATACCGAGTACAATGGATGATGGTTGTGATGGTTGGAGGTCAATCCTCTCAGTCCCAGGACATCACTCCAGGAGTCCTTCATGGTAGTGTCCGAGGCCCAATATTGCTGTTGCTTCATCAATGACCTTCCCTCCATTATAAGGTCAGAAATGGGGATGTTTACTGATTGCTCATTATTCAGTACTATTCGCAACTTCTCAGATACTGAAGCAATCCATGTCCATATGCAGCAAGTCTGGATAACATTCAGGCTTAGGCTGATAAGTGGAAAGTAACATTTATGCCACACAAGTGCCAGTCAATGACCAGCTCCAGCAAGAGAAGAATCTAACCCTGACATTCAATGGCATCATTACCGTTGAATTCCCCCACGATTGACACCCTGGTGGTTACAATTGACCTGAAACTGAACTGGACCAGCTACATAAATACCGGAACTGGATCACTCCAGTTCCTCACAATACCCCTCGGGTAATTGAGCATGGTTTCCTCTCCTGGTGACTTCCCACCCCTATTGGTACTGTGCTGATGTGGAACTTGCAAATACAGCAAAGTACCCATCCTTGTCAAGTAGCCTACACCTTCGTCAAGACCCACACAAGAATCATGTTCACTTTGTTGAATAAATTTAAAAGAAAACTAGCTGCAGTGTTACAAGTTTTGGAATCATTGGGATTGAAAAACTGCATTAATAAAGTGACATAGACTTTTTATACTCTTAATGATATGTCTACGCAATTTCTACCAGGACACATCCAGAATATCGCTCTCGAAAAACAAATATGCTTTTAATGAGAAACTGGAAAAAAGTGGAATATTCTTCTGGCTGGTTGAAACATCCTGAAAATAGGCATATAATCATGCTTACTGATTTCAAAATGAGCTCAAACTTTACTTCATTGATCTATCTCTAACCAATTATCAGTGTGCCTCGTATTCAGTGAATGGTATACGTTCAGACTGAGAGATGTGAAAGGCTGACTGTTGACCCATGTTCTGTAACGCACAGTCATTCATAACTTGAAGTAGTTTTATAGATTGTGGTTGATATTCTCGATTGCTGTTTAGAGACTGATCAGCAGCTACTGTCAAGTCACAAGTCAATTGGGAACACATGTCTTCAGTGCCTAAGGAATTGAATGGTTCATCGCCACACAAATCGATTTTGGTGGTGCCTTTTTCGGAGTAATCATTAAAGGAAAGTTTTACTGAACTCAGAGGAACATCTGCCAATTTCCAAAACTCTCCATTTGTCGTCTCGACGTGACCTTCCTGATAAGTATCAAGACTGCATTGCAAAGACTCTAGAGCTGGGATATATTTATCAACATTGCTGCTCCTCCTTCCTTGGGTATTTTTTAAACTTGGAACTTGTTCATATTGAAAGTCATGGAGGACTGTGGTTCCAGGGCTGTTCTGCTGAATGGAACTTGTACTGCCTCTATTTTCAATGGATGATTGCATGTAGGGCAGAATCCCCCCAAAATCCCTATACTTGCAGGCATTTGTTTCTCTCATTGGGCTGTTATGCCCATTGGCTTCCCTTCTCAAATCATTACATTCATAGAAAATGCTTTCAGCCGTATCTTTTGCACAGTCATGCGAAGTGTGCTCTAATTTGCTGTCAAGATCTGCACTCTGACGTTCCAACAGATAACTATTTGAGCGGTCGTCATACGTAATGAATGAGATGTGATCACCTTCAGGGTTCTCATCCAGCTCCTTGCAATGTAGGTCCACATGTAAATCCTCAGAAATAATGATCTGTTCAGATAAGAAAGACATTTCCTTAGCTTCAAATGTTATTTGTGTCAATGTTTGCTAGAAAAGAAATATACTTGTTTAGTTATAGCTCATCTGGATTTATGGGGCGCGATTTAACAGCCGCGTCGTGCCTGATTTGGTGTTGTGACAAGGCCGTTGAAGATTACAGTCAATATATACACTATCTCTGTAGCCACTTATTTTCAAGACCCTGGAATGAAGGGGACATGGCAGCCTTTCGCTGCATTAGTTTTGCTAGTACTTTTTCTCTAGTGAAAGCGATTGTTTTAAGTTCCTCCAATTCTCACCTTGATTTTCTACTATTCTTGGGATTTCTTTTGTGTCGAAGATAGTTACAAAATACTTGTTAAGGTCTCTGCCTTTCCCTATTTCCCATTATTATTTCTTCAGTCTCTTCCTCTAAGGGACCAATATTTACTTTAGCTACTCTCTTCCTTTTTGTACACTTGTTGAAGCTCTTACTGTTTGTTTTATAGTTCTTGCAAGTTTACTGTCATAATTCTCAATTATCCCTCTCTGTTTGAAGATATATTTGCGACACTATAAAGGCAAGATTTAACAGATTCTTGCAAGACATCACGCCCTGGATCTTGCACGCACAGGGCATGATCAGATCTGCATCTGGGTGTGCTGGTGCACGAGTCGCAAAAAGTTGGTGTGCAGGTGCAACAGGTGATTAAGAAGGCTAATCGAGTTTTGTCGTTCATTGTTAGAGGGATGGAGTTCAAGACTAGTGAGGTTATGCTGCAATTGTATAGGGTGTTGGTGAGGCCGCATCTGGAGTATTGTGTTCAGTTTTGGTCTCCTTACCTGAGAAAGGACATATTGGCACTGGAGGGAGTGCAGAGGAGATTCACTAGGTTGATCCCAGAGTTGAGGGGATTAGATTATGACGAGAGGTTGAGTAGACTGGGACTGTACTCATTGGAGTTTAGAAGGATGTGGGGGGATCTTATTGAGACATATAAAATTATGAAGGGAATAGATAGGATAGATGCGGGCAGGTTGTTTCCACTGGTCGGGGAAAGCAGAACTAGGGGGCATAGCCTCAAAATAAGGGGAGGTAGATTTAGGACGGAGTGTAGGAGGAACTTCTTCACCCAAAGGGTTGTGAATCTCTGGAATTCCTTGCCCAGTGAAGCAGTTGAGGCTCCTTCTTTAAACGTTTTTAAGAAAAAGATAGATGCCTTTCTAAAGAATAAAGGGATTCGGAGATATGGTGTACGGGCCGGAGAGTGGAGCTGAGTCCACAAAGATCAGCCATGATCTCATTAAATGGCAGAGCAGGCTCGAGGGGCCAGATGGCCTACTCCTGTTCCTAGTTCTTATGTTCTTATGCATATTTAATAGAGCCAATAAGCCCATTTAAATATGCTTTCACAGGATTCTTCCTATGCCTAGGACCTAACGGTCGCCCCTGGGAGACCTCGCCAGGGCACCATTTCGTACTGGTTTTCACAAACGCAGACAGTCATAATGGCTCATGGGGAGCTCTCCCAGGTCATTAGAAATCCCTGGGTGGTCCAGGACCGGGCAGTTGGCAGGGTTCCTGGTTGGCACTGACAGGCTTGTTGGGGAACTGCCAGGGTGCCAATGTCAGGGATCAGGCACAGGGGACCTTACTAGGTTGGGAGGGGGGGGGGGGGGCTCCCCAGGTTTGGGGGGAGGGGGAAAGATCGGCCCAGCAAGACAAAATGCCACCCCAATCTGTGAGGAGTCTCTCCTGCTGGGCACGCAAGCAGGAAATTTATCTAAGTGCGGCCTCGGTGTAGAGAAACACCCGAGGCCAAAGAAAAATGGCAAAGTGCCGTTGAATAGCCGGGTGTGCCTCAGTGGTGCAGCCACCGTTAAACGCCCTGATAAACGGGCCCAAAACAGACAGAACCTTTCCGGTTAAATCACACCCAGAATCTGCTGTTCATTAATACAGTGGATGCTAGGGGACTGTGGTCACAGTGCATTATCCCTCCTTACTTCGAACAAAGAGGAGAATTGGAGGAACTTAAAACAATCGCTATCACTAGAGAAAAGGTACGTGAAAAACTAATACTACGAAAGGCTGACAAGTCCCCTGCATCCCAGGGTCTTAAAAATAAGTGGCTACAGAGAGAGTCGATTTAATGACTGAGCTTCCGAAATTCTCTAGATTTTGGAAAGGTCCCAGTGGATTAGAAACCCACCAATACAATCGCTTTATTCAAGAAAGGAAAGAAAGAGTGTTATGAATATAAGAAAGTCATTTGTTTTGCAGTAATGTTATTAAAACCTGGGTTAAGATGCATACAGGCAGTACAACTGCTGGAGCGGTGATTAAATGAAATGAATGAAATTAAAATCGCTTATTGTCACAGGTAGGCTTCAAATGAAGTTACTGTGAAAAGCCCTTAGTCGCCACATTCCGGCGCCTGTTCGGGGAGGCTGTTACGGGAATCGAACCGTGCTGCTGGCCTGCCTTGGTCTGCTTTCAAAGCCAGCGATTTAGCCCTGTGCTAAACAGGGCTAAATCGGTCATAAAGGTGATTTGTAGGTGAAGTGTTCTGTTAATAGATCTTGAGGACCATTTGCTTGTTTACAGATAGCTAGCTAATGGAATATTGTTTGGATTTGAAGGACCTCTCTGGGGTGTAGATAATTTATGAAAGGTATTGTGTTTGGGCCTGGCTAAACAGGTCAAGGGACAAAGTGGATGAATAGGCAAAAGAATGTCTTATGCTTTGGGTACATCTGATGTAGTTAATGGGAGGAGCCAGATCTGTATGAAGAGTCAGTAGGTCCTAGGACTCCCATCCGAACAGAGGTGTTTCAGTTTGGTCCTGAAAGGTTCTCCCTCCAAAGATTCTGCACGTGGAAAAGTAGGTAAACGCCTGGTTGTTAACTTTATTTGTGAATGGTATTTAATATATTTTGATTTGCTTAATTGGAATCTAGTGACAAGCTTGGGAAGTAAGCTCAGTTTTTTTAAATTAGAAACTGTTGTAATTGTTAGGTGTAAAGCTATTTCTTTGTGCTTATGTGGTTAATTCTGTGATTAAATTAAAGTTTGCTTTAGCATAAAAGTTATCACTCCTGTGGTGCAGTAACATTACATCACAGTTTTACAAATTGAAAATAGTTGGATCCTCTTTCAGGATCCTAACAAGAGAAAGCAGGAAACTATAAGCTTAACATTGGGAAAATGCTGTAATCCATTATTTAGGAAGTCGTCACGGAATATTTGGAAAACAATAAAATAATGTTGACTCTGATTGAATGAAAGGGAAACAATATTTGACAAATGAATTAGAGTTCTTTCATGATATAGTGGATAAAGGGGAACCATTAGATACCATAGAACCATAGAAAAGTTACCATTACCTAACCTGCACATCCTTAGACACAAAGGGGAAATTTAGCATTTTAGCATGGCCAATCTAACTAACCTGCACATCTTTGGCCTGCAGGAGGAAATGGAAGCACCCGGAGGAACCCCACGTAGATACAGGGAGAACGTGCAAACTCCAGAGTCACCCAAGGCCAGAATTGAAACCGGGACCCTGGCGCTGAGAGGCAGCAGTGCTAACCACTGGGCCACCATGCCACTGCTCATTTTAATCCCACTCTCCAACACTTGGTCCTCAGCCTCACAGGTTACAGCACTGCAGGTGGAGATCGCGGTGTTTTTTAAATGAGTTGAACGTTTCAGCCTCGACCACCAACTTAGGCAGTGAATTCCAGACATCCACCACTCACTGGGTGAAAAGGTTTTTCCTCATGTCCACTCTAATCCTTTATCATGTATTTCTATTTCCAAAAGGCATTCTAAAAGATGCCAGCATAGGATAAGAGTTCATCACGTGGAGATTATATCTTAATATGGAGAAAAGATGAGCTAGCAAACAGCAACTCGGATAAATGGATCACTTTCAGTTTAGCACTCTGTAAATAGTGGAGTGTCACAGTGATCAATGCTGGGGCCATAACTGTTTACAATCTATATCAATGACTTAGATGAAGCGACTGAGTATTTACAGCCAAATTTTCAAATGATGCAAAGATGGGTGGGAAAGCAAGTGGTCAGGAGGACACAGAGTGTAGAGTTTAATGCTCTACCTTGGGGCATGATTGGTGGCTGGGAGAGAGCATTTAATCAGGCAGGAGGATGGCAGGTGGGAACCCTAACATTTTCAAGCTTTGGCTCCAATTAAGACAATAGCAGGAAGGCCATCCCACTCCACTGCCAGGCCCATCGCTGGTACCCAACAAGGGCAGGCAGAGGACTTGCCACGTGAGAAGGCCAAGAAGTAAACCCTGGACAAAGTGTGTGTGCGAGGGAGGTGGGTGGGGGAGGGGGAGTGGGGGGGGGGGTCTCTCATTCAAAAGTATTCAGTGTCTGATGTGGAACCTGGCACCTGGGAACCCATTGAGAGCCCGCTCCAATGTTGTCAACCACCCCACCCTACGCAACGACTCCAACCTGAAATCCCCTACCATTATACTTGTAACTCACTCCCAGTGAGTTCTCCCAGTGAGCCAGAGAAGACACAGCCAGAATGAGACAGCAAAGAGTGAGTTTGGAAATTTGAATTTAGGTGGGAATTCGAAGCTGGGTGGGGAGGAAGTGCTTTTTATTCCTGGTAAGTGACAGGTAAGTAGCTTTTCTGTTTTCTTTTTCTTTTCATTGGTATATTTATTTATTTTCTCTTCGTTGCTTTTTTTTGGAAATTGTAGTTGTTGAAGTTAACCGAAGGTTTAAGACATGGCAGGAGATCTCAGACCCGTGTCATGCTCCTCGTGTGCGATGTGGGAGCTCAGGGACACGTCCACAGTCCCTGGCTCCTTCACATGCAAGATGTGTGTCCAGTTGCAGCTCCTGTTAGACCGCTTGACGGCTCTGGAGCTGCGAATGGACTCACTTTGGCGCGTCCGCGAATCTGAGGATGTCGTGGATAGCACGTTTAGCGAGTTGGTCACACCGCAGGTGAAAGGTACTGAGGGAGATAGAAAATGAGTGACCAAAAGACAGAGCAAGAGTAGGAAGGTAGTACAGGTGTCCCCTACGGTCATCTCCCTGCAAAACAGGTATACTGCTTTGGATACTGTTGAGGGAGATGGCTCACCAGGGGAAGGCAGCAGCAGCCAGGTTCATGGCACAGTGGCTGGCTCTGCTGCACAGATGGGCAGGAAGAACAATGGCAGGGATATAGTGATAGGGGACTCAATCATAAGGGGAATAGACAGGCAGTTCTGCGGACGCAATCAAGACTCCAGGATGGTATGTTGTCTCCCCGGTGCAAGGGTCAAGGATATCTCGGAGCGGCTGCAGGACATTCTGGGGGGGGAGAGGGTGAACAGCCAGCTGTCGTGGTGCACATAGGCACCAACGATATAGGTAAAAAACGGGAAGAGGTCCTACAAGCTGAATTCAGGGAGTTAGGAGTTAAACTAAAAAGTAGGACCTCAAAGGTAGTAATCTCAGGATTGCTACCAGTGCCACGAGCTAGTCAGAGTAGGAATGTCAGGATAGATAGGATGAATGCGTGGCTCGAGAGATGGTGCAAGAGGGAGGGATTCAAATTCCTGAGGCATTGGAACTGGTTCTGGGGGAGGTGGGACCAGTACAAACCGGACGGTCTGCACCTGGGCAGGACTGGAACTGATGTCCTAGTGTTTGCTAGAGCTGTTGGGGAGAGTTTAAACTAATGTGGCAGGGGGATGGGAAACGATGCAGGAAGTTGGAAGGTAGTAAAACAGCGATAGAAACAAAAGGCAGTAAGGGGGAAAGTGTAAGGCAGAGAAGTCATAGTCAAAAATCAAAAAGGGCGACAGTGCAAGGTACAGTGGCTGAGGGGAGCTCAGTGAATAGGACCAGGAATACTAAAAGGAATAAAACGGGAAGTAAAAACATTAATGGTAAGCGACGTGGCAGGTTGTTACATGAAGATATGGGTTCAACGACAAGGAAAATTAGGAGAAAAGTTAAGAGGAAATATAGCATAGGAGAGATTACTGGTCGAGGTGTTAAGATTCAGAACAGAGGTAAAAAAAAAAACATAAGTGTACTTTACCTGAATGCTCAAAGTATTCGGAATAAGGTAAATGAGTTGATGGCGCAAATCATAGTGAATGACTATGATTTAGTGGCCATTACTGAAACATGGTTAAAGGATGGTCATGACTGGGAGTTAAATATCCAAGGGTATCAAACTATTCGGAAGGACAGAGTGGATGGTAAGGGAGGTGGTGTAGCTCTGTTAATTAAGGATGACATCCGGGCAATAGTAAGGGATGACATCGGTGCTATGGAGGATAAGGTTGAATCCATTTGGGTGGAAATCAGGAATAGTAAGGCGAAAAAGTCACTGATAGGAGTAGTCTATAGGCCACAAAATAGTAACATTATGGTGGGGCAGGCAATAAACAAAGAAATAACTGATGTATGTAGAAATGGTACAGCAGTTATCATGGGGGATTTTAATCTACATATCGATTGGTTTAACCAGGTCGGTCAAGGCAGCCTTGAGGAGGAGTTTATAGAATGTATCCGCGATAGTTTCCTAGAACAGTATGTAATGGAACCTACGAGGGTACAAGCGGTCCTAGATCTGGTCCTGTGTAATGAGACAGGATTGATTCAGGATCTCATAGTTAGGGATCCTCTCGGAAGGAGCGATCACAATATGGTGGAATTTGAAATACAGATGGAGGGTGAGAAGGTATAATCAAACACTAGTGTTTTGTGCTGAAACAAAGGAGATTACAATGGGATGAGAGAAGAACTAGCTAAGGTAGACTGGGAGCAAAGACTTTATGGTGAAACAGTTGAGGAACAGTGGAGAACCTTCCGAGCAATTTTTCACAGTGCTTAGCAAAGGTTTATACCAACAAAAAGGAAGGATGGTAGAAGGAGGGAAAATCGACCGTGGCTATCTAAGGAAATAAGAGAGAGTATCAAATTGAAGGAAAAAGCATACAAAGTAGCAAAGATTAGTGGGAGACTAGAGGACTGGGAAATCTGTAGGGGGCAACAGAAAGCTACTAAAAAAGCTATAAAGAAGAGTAAGATAGATGATGAAAGTAAACTTGCTCAGAATATAAAAACAGATAGTAAAAGTTTCTACAAATATATAAAACAAAAAAGAGTGGCTAAAGTAAATATTGGTCGTTTAGAGGATGAGAAGGGAGATTTAAATATGGGAGATGAGGAAATGGCTGAGGAACTGAACAGGTTTTTTTGGGTCGGTCTTCACAGTGGAAGTTACAAATAACATGCCAGTGACTGATGGAAATGAGGCTGACAGGTGAGGACCTTGAGAGGATTGTTATCAATAAGGAGGTAGTGATGGGCAGGCTAATGGGGCTAAAGGTAGACAAGTCTCCTGGCCCTGATGGAATGCATCCCAGAGTGCTAAAAGAGACGGCTAGGGAAATTGCAAATGCACTAGTGATAATTTACCAAAATGCACTAGACTCTGGGGTGGTCCCGGCGGATTGGAAATGAGCAAACGTGACACCACTGTTCAAAAAAGGAGGTAGGCAGAAAGTGGGTAATTATAGGCCAGTGAGCTTAACTTCGGTAGTGGGGAAGATGCTGGAATCTATCATCAAGGAAGAAATAGCGAGGCATCTGGATGGAAATTGTCCCATTGGGCAGACGCAGCATGGGTTCATAAAGGGCAGATCGTGCCTAACTAATTTAGTGGACTTTTTTGAGGACATTACCAGTGCGGTTGATAACGGGGAGCCAATGGATGTGATATAACTGGATTTCCAGAAAGCCTTTGACAAGGTGCCACACAAAAGATTGCTACATAAGAAAAAGATGCATGGCATTAAGGGGAAAGTAGTAGCATGGATAGAGGATTAATTAATAGAGAGCAAAGAGTGGGGATTAATGGGTGTTTCTCTGGTTGGCAATCAGTAGTTAGTGGTGTACCTCAGGGATCAGTGTTGGGCCCACCATTGTTCACAATTTACATAGATGATTTGGAGTTGGGGACCAAGGGCAATGTCTCCAAGTTTGCAGACGACACTAAGATGAGTGGTAAAGCAAAAAGTGCAGAGGATACTGGAAGCCTGCAGAGGGATTTGGATAGGCTAAGTGAATGGGCTAGGGTCTGACAGATGGAATACAATGTTGACAAATGTGAGGTTATCCATTTTGGTAGGAATAACAGCAAAAGGGATTATTATTTAAATAAAATATTAAAACATGCTGCTGTGCAGAGAGACCTAGGTGTGCTAGTGCATGAGTCACAAAAAGTTGGTTCACAGGTGCAACAGGCGATTAAGAAGGCAAATAGAATTTTGTCCTTCATTGCTAGAGGGGTGGAGTTTAAGACTAGGGAGGTTACGCTGCAATTGTATAAGGTGTTAGTGAGGCCACACCTGGAGTATTGTGTTCAGTTTTGGTCTCCTTACTTGAGAAAGGACGTCCTGGCACTGGAGGGTGTGCAGAGGAGATTCACTAGGTTAATCCCAGAGCTGAAGGGGTTTAATTACGAGGAGAGGTTGAGTAGACTGGGACTGTCCTCGTTGGAATTTAGAAGGATGAGGGGGATCTTATAGAAACATATAAAATTATGAAGGGAATAGATAGGATAGATGCGGGCAGGTTGTTTCCACTGGCGGGTGAAAGCAGAACTAGGGGGCATAGCCTCAAAATAAGGGGAAGTAGATTTAGGACTGAGTTTAGGAGGAACTTCTTCACCCAAAGGGTTGTGAATCCAAGGAATTCCTTGCCCAGTGAAGCAGTAGTGGCTCCGTCATTAAATGTTTTTAAGATAAAGATAGATAGTTTTTTTAAGAATAAAGGGATTAAGGGTTATGGTGTTCAGGCCAGAAAGTGGAGATGAGTCCACAAAAGATCAGCCATGATCTCATTGAATGGTGGAGCAGGCTCGAGGGGCCAGATGGCCTACTCCTGCTCCTAGTTCTTATGTTCTTATGTTATCAGCCACCTGTGACCAGGGTGCCTCAGTGATCCAGGGTCCAGTGTAGGGCATTATAGACAGCAGCCAGCACCTCCCTGGTCAAGCAACAAAGTAAAACATGGGAAACCAGGTATGAGAGAGCGATCACTCACCTCACCATGCTCTATAACCGACCCCACCCCACTCCTTCAAATACCACCTCACGCTGTAATCACCTGGCTGCCCACTATTCTTGCTCCCTCACACATCACTAGCCCTCCCCGCAATCCTCCACCCCGTCAGACATCTACCAAAACTCATCAAACACCCCTTTATTATCAGTGACCTCCAAGATCATCAGCCCCTAAGCATCCACTCATGCCATCATTGCCCTCCCCACCCTGCCTCAATCAGCAGCACCCCCAAAACCTCCAATCGCTCACCGTGATCAGCCCTCCAAATTATGTTGTGCCGTCATCCCCCCATTCCAACCTTGAAATCTCCATCTCAGGAACGGGATCTGCCCTGGAACTGCTGCCTCTTCTCCAGTGTTCACCATCCCAAAGAGCCAAACCCGTCACTCAGCCCGGCTTCCAGACGGAGAACCCATTCAAAATTATACATGCTACAGACCTAAACCCCTCCCCCATCAATCCAGTCAGGGTAATCCCACCCTAGTAGCTGTTGGGCCTAATATCTCCTGGCCAGCTTACTATCTTTCATAGATCATAGAAGTTACAATGCAGAAGGAGGCCATTCGGCCCATCGAGTCTGCACCGGCTCTTGGAAAGCTGACCCTACTTAAGCCCACGCCTCCACCGTATCCCCGTAACCCAGGGAGAATGTGCAGACTCCACACAGACAGTGACCCAAGCCGGGAATCGAACCTGGGATTCTGGAACTGTGAAGAAACTGTGCTAACCACTGTGCTACCGTGCTGCCCCAATGTACTACATTGCACTGTAGGGATTCTCTTTTATTCATTCTTGGGATGTGGGAGTCATAGATTCTATGGTTATTAAACTCCAGCTCATTGAAAATGTTGATGATAATCTGACACCTCAAATTGTAAATGATTTTCCTTCTCTTCAGAATCACTTTGCACCTTTTCTATCTCTGAAAGCATCTCCAGCCACGACACTCATTGGCTGGCTAGTCCTAATGATCAGAAATTTGCTCACTACGTTTAATGTTCCTTCAACGTCACTGGGCTAAATTCCTCGAATGCCCTACTGATGCACGATCAATTACACTCAAGACGAAGGGATTTCATAACTGAAGGCTTTAATCTACCAGAACTTGTTCCCCAGCAGCTTCAGTACAGAAAGTGAAGGCTGCTGGGACAGCACCGTTTCTTACACTCCGCCTGTCAGGGCGGAGCTACGTAACAACAGCCAATGGTAAACTCCTGGGTTTAACCAATGGTCATCAGCCTCTTAGGTACCGTAATACCTGGTACTACCACATTCACCCCATGTTAAAAAAGAGACCGGTGGGGGTGGTGGCCAGTGGTAACAGTCGCCTTTAACATGGTATGATCAGGTATGGAGGTACCGTGCTGTCGAGAATGTTTACAAAGTGTTCGTTCACAGTTAAAGTCACAGCGAAGTAATCAGTCGATCGGGTGGCCTGGTCGTCCTTCTGGAGCGTCTGGACTTCGGTGGTGATTCTGGTGGGGGTCCTGGTGGTTGCGACTCCGGGAGCGTGGTTTCGGCCTCTCTGGCAGCTTTGTCACCCCTAGGCAGCGCTGTTGGGGCAAACGGTTGACACGGGGGGGGGGGCCTGTAGGGGGCATCGGTGGGTGGGCGGGCCTAGGCAGGAGCGGCAGGAGTACTGACTCTCCAGTGAGGTGCTGTGGGGGTGGGGGGGAGGGGGGGGGGGGGGGGGGGGGGGCTAATGGTTCGGGTGCGCGTGGGGTTCCGGCGGATGCCAGGTCCCGATCGGAGACCGTCGATGCTGGCCGTCAGGGAACGCCATGTAGGCATACTGGGGGTTAGCGTGCAGCAGGTGGACCCTCTCGACCAACGGGTCTGACTTGTGCGCCCGCACGTGCTTCCGAAGCAGGATGGGTCCGGGTGTCGCTAGCCAGGTTGGGAGCGAGGTCCCGGAGGAGGACTTCCTGGGGAAAACAAGGAGACGTTCATGAGGTGTCTGACTTGTGGTTGCACAGAGCAGCGACCGGATGGCGTGGAGGGCCATCCGGAGGACTTCTTGCCAGCGGGAGACTGGGAGATTACTGGACCGAAGGGCCAGTAGGACAGTCTTCCAGACCATTCCGTTCTCCCTCTCCACCTGTCCGTTTCCCCGGGTGTTGTAACTGGTCGTCCTGCTCGAGGCGATGCCCTTGCTGAGCAGGAATTGACGCAGTTCGTCGCTCATAAAGGAGGGCCCCCTATCACTGTGTATGTACGCGGGGAAACCGATCAGTGTAAAGATACCCTGGAGGGCCTTGATGACGGTGGTTGTGGTCATGTCTGGGTCAGGGATGGCGAATGGGAACCGGGAGTACTCGTCAATCACATTCAGGAAATACGTGTTGCGGTCGGTGGAGGGGAGGGGGCCTTTGAAATCCATGCTGAGGTGTTCAAAGGAAAAGGAAGGCTTTATCAGGTGCGCCCTCTCTGGCCGGTAGAAGTGCGGTTTGCACTCTGCGCAGATTTGGCAGTCCCTGGTGACTGTCCTGACCTCCTCGATGGAGTAGGGCAGGTTGCGGGTCTTGATGAAGTGGAAGAAATGAGTGACCATCGGGTGGCAGAGGTCCTCGTGGGGGGCTCGGAGGCGGTCCACTTTGCAGTGGCACAAGTACCGCGGGACAGGGCATCAGGAGGCTCGTTTAGCTTCCCCGGACGGTACACAATCTCGTAGTTGAAGGTGGAGAGTTCTATCCTCCACCGCAAGTTCTTGTCGTTTTTAATCTTGCCCCGCTGTGCATTATCGAACATGAAGGCAACCGACTGTTGGTCCGTGAGGAGAGTGAATCTCCTGCCGGCCAGGTAATGCCTCCAATGTCTCACAGCTTCTACTATGGCTTGTGCCTCTTTTCCGACCGAGGAATGGCGAATTTTGGAAGCATGGAGGGTATGGGAGAAGAAAGCCACGGACCTGCCCGCTTGGTTGAGGGTGGCCACCAGAGCTACGTCGAACGCATCGCTCTCGACCTGGAAGGGGAGGGACTTGTCGATGGCGTGCTTCGTGGCCTTTGCAATGTCTGCTTTGATGCGGCTGAAGGCCTGGCAGGCCTCCGTCAACAGGGGAAAGGTTGGGGACTGGATTAGGGGTTGGGCTTTGTCTGCGTAGTTAGGGACCCACTGTGCGTAAAAACCCGAGGCAGCGCTTCAGGGCCTTGGGGCAGTGAGGGAGGGGGAACTCCATGAGGGGGCGCATGCGCTCAGGGTCGGGGCCTATAACTCCATTTCACACTACGTAGCCTAGAATGGCTAGACGGTCGGTGCTAAACATGCATTTATCCTTATTGTATGTCAGGTTAAGGATTTTCGCGGTCTGGAGAAATTTGCGGAGGTTGGTGTCGTGGTCCTGCTGGTCATGGCCACAGATGGTGACGTTATCCAGATACGGGAACGTTGAGCATAAGCCGTACCGGTCAACCATTCGTTCCATCTCTCGCTGGAAGACCGAGACCCCATTAGTGACACCAAAGGGAACTCTTAAAAATTGATAGAGCCGCCCATCTGCTTCGAAGGCAGTGTACCTGCGGTCACTATTACGAAGGGGTAGCTGGTGGTAGGCGGACTTGAGATCCACCGTGGAGTACTGTGCGATCCTGTTTACCAGGTCGTCTATACGGGGGAGAGGGTACGCATCCAGCTGCGTAAATCTGTTGATGGTCTGGCTGTAGTCAATGACCATCCTATGTTTCTCCCCGGTCTTTACCACCACTACTTGAGCTCTCCAGGGACTGTTGCTAGCTTCAATGACCCCTTCCCTCAGTAGCCTGTGGACCTCTGACCTGATGAAGGTCCGGTCCTGGGCACTGTACCGCCTGCTCCTGGTGGCGACCGGTTTGCAATCTGGGGTGAGGTTCGCAAACAGGGAAGGCGGGTCGACCTTAAGGGTCGCGAGGCCGCAGACAGTGAGGTGGGGGGTATGGGGCCGCCGAATTTAACGGTCAGGCTTTGCAAATTGCATTGGAAGTCCAGCCCCAGGAGGGTAGCCGCGCAGAGATGCAGCAGGACATACAGGCGGAAATTGTCGAATTTCCTGCCTTGGACAGTGAGGTTCGCTAGGCAGAACCCCTTTATCTCCTACAAGTGTGACCCGGAGGCCAGGGAGATCCTTTGATTTACAGGGTGGGTTACAAGTGAACAGCGCCTTACCGTGTCGGGGTGAACAAAGCTTTCCGTGCTCCCAGAGTCAATCAGGCAAGACGTCTCCTGGCCGTTGATGAAGACCGTCATTGCAGCTGTTGCGAGTATCCGGGGTCGACTTTGTTCCAGTGTCACCGAGGCCAGATGAAGCAATTGCGAGTTCTGATCGGGCAGCGTGTAGTCGGCCGTGCTGGGGGCCTGGGGCCCCATCCAAGATGGCGTCACCCATGGGTCGCGCATGGTGTCCGCGGATGTACAAGATGGCGGTGGGAATGGTCAAAATGGCGGTGCCCACCAATCCAGCGTGGTGTCCGGGGGCCAAGATGGCCATGCCCGTGGGTCGCACGTGGCCCTAGGATAGGGGGGTGGCGGTGAGCACTGGCCGGTCGGGCCTGAAGGGGGGGTTGCTGTGGCGGTCCGGAGTCGCTGAAGACCGCGGCCATGACCCCCACAAAGTGGCCCTTCTTGCCGCAGCCTTTGCAGCCTTTGCAGGCGGCAGTGCGGGCCGGGCAGCGCGGGCGGGGATGATTCGCCTGCCCGCAGAAGAAACAGCGGGGCCCGGTGGCGTTAGCGGCCCGTCTCGTAGCGCAGGCCTGCGGAGTCAGGGGGAAGGTCTGTGGGGCTGCCGCTGCAGGGTGCCACGCAGCCCAGGGGGCCGCCTCGCGGTCGGGCGCATAGGTCTGCACGTTTTTGTAGGCTACGTCCATGGACCCTGCCAGGGCCCGTGCCTCTCAAAGTCCCAGGGTGTCCTTTTCTAGGAGTCTTCAGCGGATATCTGAGGAGCTCATACCTGCTACGAAAGCATCCCTGATTAAAAGTTCCGTGTGCTCGCTCCCCGAAACTTTAGGGCAGCCACAGTTTCGGCCCAGCACCAGTGGCGCCCGGTAGAAATCCTCCAATGATTCCCCGGGGCTTTGCCGTCTAGTTGCAAGCAGGTGACATGCGTAGACCTGATTTACAGGGCGGATATAATGTCCTTTTAGCAGTTCGATCGCGGCATCATAGTCCTCCGCCTCCTCGATAAGGAGGTAGATCCCAGGGCTGACCCTTGAGCACAGGAGGTGCATTTTCTGTCCTTCTGAGGGGATGCCTCCGGCCGTCTCGAGGTAGCCCTTAAAGCACGCCAGCCAGTGTTTAACTATTGCAGTCGAGTTCTCCGCGTGGGGGCTGAGTTGAAGGCATTCCGGTTTGATTCGGAGATCCATCCTTCCAGCTTAAGTCTAGTCGATTAAATTGATGCACGATCAATTACACACAATACAAAGCGATTTCATAACTGAAGGCTTTAATCTACTAGAACTTGTTCCCCAGCAGCTTCGGTACAGAAAGTGAAGGCTGCTGGGATGGCACCGTTTCTTAAACTCCGCCTGTCAGGGCGGAGCAATGTAACAGCAGCCAATGGTAAACTCCTGGGTTTAACCAATGGTCATCAGCCTCTTAGGTACCGCAATACCTGGTACTACCACACCTACCATCAGCATTGTTTGGCTTGATTTTTATTTCCTCATGCACCCGTGCAATGTCATGAGCCAAGTTGTTTGTATCCGTGTGGATCGCAAATTCACATGGAAGCCTGTTTTTCTTGTTGTGCAAGCTGACACAGATGCCATATTAGATTCCAATCTCAGCAGAATAATGAAGCTATTCATCAAAACATGCTCTTTGAACACTGCTTCATCTACTTCATTCTGGATTCCAGTAACATATAATCAACCCTCTTTGGCAAGAGGCTGCTTGCAGTTCAGCAATGGCCACCCCTTGAGCCTGGCACAGCTGAGTACCCGGGGCTGTCACCCCAACAGATTGGCCAGCAGTTTTCATAAGGCAAAAGATTTTTCCGGGTTTTGGGGGGTGGGGGGTGCGGGATTTCAAAAGGTCGCTACACCTCCCGAGATCTAACCAGATCTCGCGAGACGTTGCAATCGGGACCCAGAGTCACCGAGTTAAGTGAGTATTCTGCCTTCGCCAGATTGAACTGGCTCCCAGGATCGACCAGCCTTGCCGAGGAGACCCCAGCCAGGCGCTGTTTAGCACCAGTCCCCACAAACCCAGGCTTACCTGCACTTTGGGCCGGTGGGGGAAGTCTTCTCCCAGGCGATCGGAGGCCCCCGGGTGGCTGGCATCTCGGCAGGGTGACATCCTGGCAATGGCACCCAGGCACCGCCAAGCAGCCCAGGTGACACGGTCAGGTTGGCAGGGACACTGCCAGGGTGCCATTTTGCCCAAGCCAGGGATCGGGCCCTGGGGTGCCCTGCCCATGTGGGATGGGAGAGGTGTGGGCTTGATGATTCCCCCAAAAAGTGAGTTGGGGCATTGTGAGGGAGGGGGGGGGGGGTCGAGAGATTAGGGCGCCATTTAAAAATGGCACCTAGGTCTCTTCCTTCACTGAGGAGCCCACTTGTCGGACAAACGGAGCTTCTTGGTGCAGGAAATGCTTCAGAGTGCGTCCTCGGCGGGGCGTTACCCGTTACAAATGTCAGGAACAACCCCTCTAATCCCGCCCAAAATGAACTCTGTTTTTGTATTTGGTTAGATTTCGGCCAGTACAACATTTCCTAATGACCAAATATAGAGGAGTAAGGAATTTACGTACCAAGGATTTGGGAAGTTTTGATTGTGTCAAGTGCAGGTGAGCAAATTCTTTCAGCATCCAAATCACAAAACTACAGATAATTGTACTTGCAATGAAAACTAGCACTGCGATCAAAGGTGCAATCCACAGTATGTCTGTGAAGGAAGAAAACACAGGCAACAAATTTATAACCTCCATCCAGGCAAATAAATGGAAAAGATATCCAAAAGATGCCACAATGAAACAAAACAGTTACTTCTGATTCAAGTTCCACTGCTAGCTTTATTGTAAATGCTAATTTGAGTAGATTGCCATTGTTCATAGTTAGTCTAGGGTACAGATCATTGTTGGGGGCATAAATTGAATGAACCCTGGGTAGAAAGATAGATAACCTCCAACGTTATAGCCATTTCATATACACATAGTCCAATTGTTTTGTTGTAATGTTACATTTAGTGATTACTTGTAAATTTTGTGACTTTGAATCGGTTCATTATGTACAAAGTCCTGGATTACTTTTAATTCCAAAAAATGGGCAGATTTGGTTTCAGTCAAAGGACCAAAAATCTGAATCAAAAATCTGGGGAGTCGCAAAATTGGGTGTTTGCTGAAGCCCGCCCACCCGCGATCTCCTCTGCTGCAATTTTACCAGCAGTGAGGGAGATGTCAGTGTGGTGAATGTATAATTACTGATAATTTACCAGTGCACTGTGTAATGTTATTAACCCTGTGGGCTCTACCTATGGGCCATTGTGTGGCTTCACCCACAGGGGATATGTTGGGGCATGTACGGGCTCTGCCCATGGCTCCACCCCCTTTACAGGAAGTATAAGAGCTGCTGAACTGCGGGGCCGCCTTCAGTGTTGGACCGGTCACAGGCAGGCTCAGTTCTAAGCTGATTAAAACCACGGTTTACTTCTCCACGTGTCTTCGAGTGAATTGATGGTCGCATCAATTTAATCAGCTTAAAATACTACTATGGAATCAGCCCTCAAACCTGACAGACTGGAACTCGATCCACAGGCCGCGGAGGCAAAATAATTTTTTTCACATTGGCTTTGGTGCTTCAAGGCCTATCTCGCCGTGTCGTCTACGCCATCCGTCACTGACGAACAGAAGCTGGGCCTCCTCCACGCACGGGTGAGCCATCGCATTTCTGTCCAGCTCGACGAAGCTGCTTCCTATACAGAGGCTCTCGCACTACTCGAACGCCTCTATGTGCGGCCTGTGAACGAGGTATACGCGCGACACGTCTTCACCACTCACCGCCAGCGCTCCGGGGAGTCGCTAGATGATTACCTACGCGACCTCAAAGCCCTTGCGCGTAACTGTAACTACCAGGCCGTTACGGCCACTCAGCACATGGAGCTCACCGTCCGAGACGTCTACGTGGCGGGGGTCCGATCGAACTATGTGAGACAGCACCTGCTCGGGGCCCAGGACATGGACGACACGGTAAAATTGGCTACCTCTCTGGAGGCCGCTTTTCAGAGCCTTACTGCATTCCCGGCCGAACACGCACCCCCTCGTGGGCCCCCGACCCGAGACTACCCCAGGCCTGTGCCGCGCGGCCGCCCGCCCATCATGGGGGGCTACCCTGCTACTTTTGCGGCCAGTCCCAACACCCCCGACTGCACTGCCCGGCCCGCAATGCGAACTGCAGCAGCTGCGGGCGTAAAGGACACTTCGCCAAGGTCTGCCTGGCCAGGTCTAAGAACTCAAACTCACAGACCCGATCCACAGACTCACAAGCCCGCAGACCCCGTAAGGGGGCAGTGTGTCTGCCGCCTCCGCCTCCGCATAACATGTGCGACTCATGGGGGCCGCCATCTTGGCCATCCTCCCCCACGCGGCCGGCCATATGCGATCCATGGGGGCCGCCATCGTCCTCACCGCCCGCCACACTCGACCAACGGGGGCCGCCATCTTGGCCGCCATCTGCTACGCCGCTCACGCATACGACCTACACGGACAGCCATCGCGGGACCATCCCAGCACCGCCAATCACGCCGCCGGCTACCCACACCTCAGCGCGGTCACCCTGGACCAATCGCGACCTGTGCACCTCCGGAGCTCCATGATGGCCGTCCGGGTTAACGGGTACGAGACACTTTGCCTATTCGACTCCGGGAGCACAAAGAGCTTCATTCACCCGGACATGGTAAGACGCTGTTCCTCCCAATATTCCCGACGCAACAAACCATATCCCTCACCTCTGGGTCGCACTCGGTGCAAATCGAAGGGTGCACTACTGCAACCCGAGCGATACAGGGCGCTGAGTACGCTCATTTTCAACTATATGTGCTCCCAGACCTCTGCGCTCCTCTCCTTTTGGGACTCGACTTCCAGTGCAACCTCAGGAGCCTAACTCTTAAATTCGGGGGGGCCTCTGCCCCCGCTCACCATATGCAGCCTCGCGACCCTAAAATTCGACCCCCCCTTCCCCCCCATTCCTCTTCGCAAACCTCACCGCCGATTGCAAGCCAGTAGCCACCAGAAGCAGGCGGTATAGCATGCAGGACAGGACGTTCATTAGGTCCGAGTTCCAGCGTCTCTTGCGGGAGGGGGTCATAGAGGCCAGCAATAGCCCCTGGAGAGCTCATGTGGTGGTCGTCAAGACCGGGGAAAAGTTCCGGATGGTGGTTGATTACAGCCAGACCATTAACCGGTTTACGCAGCTCGATGCGTACCCCCATCCCCGGATTGCAGACATGTTAAATCAGATCGGGCACTACCGCGTGTTCTCCACGGTGGATCTGAAGTCTGCATACCACCAGCTCCCAATCCGCCCGGAGGACCGCCGCTACACGGCATTTGAGGCAGACGGCCACCTTTTCCATTTCCTCCGGGTCCCTTTTGGCGTCACGAACGGGGTTTTGGTATTCCAATGAGCGATGGATCGAATGGTGGACCAGTATGGGCTGCGGGCCACGTTTCTGTACTTGGACAATATCACCATCTGCAGCCATGATCAGCAGGTCCACGACGCCAACCTCCACCGATTTCTCCAAACCGCCCAAAAACTCAACCTCACCTATAACAAGGAGAAATGCGTTGTCCGCACAACCAGGCTAGCCATCCTCGGCTACGTCGTGGAAAACGGGGTCCTAGGGCTCGACCCTGACCGTATGCGCCCCCTCCTACAACTCTCTCTCCCTCACTGTCCCAAGGCCCTGAAGAGGTGCCTTGGATTTTACTCGTATTACGCCCAGTGGGTCCCCCAGTATGTGGACAAAGCCCGCCCACTATTTAAGGCCACCCTCTTTCCACTGGCAGCCGAGGCTCGCCAGGGCTTCAATTGCATCAAGGCGGACATCGCCAAAGCTGCGATGCGCGCAGTGGACGAGTCCGTCCCCTTCCAGGTGGAGAGCGACGCCTCAGAGGTTGCTCTCGCCGCCACCCTCAACCAAGCAGGCAGACCGGTAGCATTTTTTTCACGCACCCTCACCACCCATGAAATTCGACACTCCTCAGTCGAAAAATAAGCCCAAGCCATCGTGGAAGCCGTGCAGCACTGGAGGCACTACCTCGCTGGTAGGAGGTTTACCCTCGTCACCGACCAACGATCGGTTGCCTTCATGTTTGACAATACACAGCGGGGCAAGATCAAGAATGATAAGATCTTGAGGTGGAGAATCGAACTCTCCACCTATAACTACGATATAGTATATCGTCCTGGGAAGCTCAACGAGCCCCCAGATGCCCTGTCCCACGGCACATGTGCCAGTGTGCAAGATGACCAACTACAGGCTATCCACGATGACCTCTGCCACCCGGGGGTCACCCAGCTCGCCCACTACATCAAGGCCCTCAACCTGCCCTACTCCACCGAGGAGGTCAGAGCTATAACCAGAGACTGCCAAATCTGTACGGAGTGTAAACCGCACTTCTATCGACCAGATAAGGCCCACCTGGTAAAGGCATCCCGGCCCTTTGAACGCCTCAGTATCGATTTCAAAGGGCCCCTCCCCTCCAATAACCGCAACACGTGCTTCCGTAACATCATAGATGAGTTCTCCCGCTTCCCGTTTGCCATCCCCTGCCCTGATATGACCACCCCCACTGTCATTAAAGCCCTGCATAGTGTCTTCACCCTGTTTGGTTTCCTCAGTAATGTCCACAGCGACAGGGGCTCGTCGTTCATGAGCGACGAACTGCATCAGTACCTGCTCAGTAAGGGCATCGCCTCGAGCAGGACCACCAGTTATAACCCCAGGGGAAATGTGCAGGTGGAGGGGGAGAACGCGACGGTCTGGAAGACCGTCCTACTGACCCTGCGGTCCAGGAATCTCCCAGTTTCTCACTGGCAGGAGGTCCTCCCCGATGCGCTCCACTCTATTAGGTCCCTCCTTTGCACGGCCACAAACCAGACTCCTCGTGATCGTTTGTTTGTTTTCCCTAGGGGAGCTACCTCAGGGGCCTCGCTTCTGCCCTGGCTGATGACACCGGGTCCAGTCCTCCTCCGAAAACATGTTCGGAGCCATAAGACCGACCCCCTGGTAGAGAGGGTCCAGCTCCTGCACTCCAACCCACACTATGCGTACGTCGAACACCCCGATGGCCGGCAAGATACCATCTCCGTCCAGGACCTGGCGCCCGCAGGCTCAAACACCACTCCCACTACTGCATCCCCCACACTATGTCCCGTCCAACCTCCCATGTTCAGCGCCCCCACCCCTATATGGTTCACGCGCTCCCTCCCACCAGCCGCACCGGTCCACAGGAATGAAGCTCCGGAAGAGCCGCTCCCGGAGTCCACGCCTGTGCCCGCTCCGGACCCACTTCCACAGCCATCCAAAGCGGCTGCAACACCAGTGCTTCGGTGGTGGCAACGTACGATCCGGGCACCGGACCGACTGAATCTATGAGCCCGTCACCCCCGCCGGACTTCATTTTTAAACAGGGCGTGAATGTGGTGAATGTATAATTACTGATAATTCACCAGTGCACTGTGTTATGTTATTAACCCTGTGGGCTCTACCTATGGGCCATTTTGTGGCTTCACCCACAGGGGATATGTTCGGGCATGTAAGGGCTCGCCCATGGCTCCACCCCCTTTACAGGAAGTATAAGAGCTGCTGACCTGTGGGGCCGCCTTCAGTGTTGTACCGGAAACAGGCAGGCTCAGTTCTAAGCTGATTAAACCCATGGTTTACTTCTCCACCTGTCTGCGAGTGAATTGATGGTTGCATCAGTCAGGCGGCCTGATCACTCATGGGCCATCTCCAGCAGCTGGGATTTGATTTGCAGCTGGCACCAAGAGCCAACCAATCAGCACCCTGTTCTCATGCAGTTTTGATTGTTGTTCTCCTTGACATTTGTTTTTTTATGCAAATGAGTGCACGAGGTAAAGTTTTGACAGTGTGGGCGCAATTTACCAGTGGCACTCACGCTTGAGCGTGACACGGCCATTAGATAATGGGAGTGGCTGAAAATCGGGAATTGCACTGGGTGCGGAACGGTTTGCGATCTGACCAGCACGCTACCGTTGGCGAGATCAGGATTCTGCCATGGCGTGGCGAGAAACCAATAAATACCAATTAAAGTCAATCTGCATACCGTTGGCAGGAAATACCCCCTATCTAATGGCCTCCCTTGATCTAACAGCCTCCCCAGCAAGTAGTCACATGGGCGCCACTTAGTTCACCTTTTTAAAAACATGAAGCTGTCAGAGTAGCTGCTGTGGGGATCAGAGGAGGTGAGTAGCCATCTTTGAACCCAGGCAGTGAGCCCGGAGACACTGGGGTTGCAGTATCAGTTCTCGCGAAACGGGGTGGATGGGGGGTGTGGGGGTGGGGGGGGGAGGCACCACCGATGGGTGGGTGTCCCAGCGCCTGCGGGTCGCCTTGCCATTCCCTGGATCATCTGTACCATAATGGAAGCAGCTCCGGCTACATCTAGATGTTTCCCCAGGATGCACATCAGAGGTGGAGGCATCCTGCTGCTTATCACGTTCCCCTGGCCTTTGATGCCCTTGGCAGGCATCCTTGGGGTCCTTGAGGCTAGGGGGTCCTGGCACACTCGATGGCGGAACATGCCCTGCCATGCTACCATGTTCCGGATGCTGACTCCGAGACCCGTGGTTGTCAGGGAGGCGGGGGTGGAGTTTCGGGGGTGCTGGAGGATGGTGTCGCCAGCCCATCGGGAGGCTCTGGGTTTGTCCGTAGCATTCCCTCCTCCCGACTGGTGCCCATAGGGCCCTGGGGGTCAACTCGGGATGGAGGGGCAGCTGGCCTGAGCTCCAGATTCCCATGTGCCATCTGACTCTGCCAGCCCTGGCAGCTCCCCATTGTTTGCACCATGGTGTCGGCACCTTCAGTGATGTCCATCTGTGAGCAGGGCATGCTCTGCAGTGCCCCAGCAAGGTTCACCTGAGACTGGGACACATCCCCCAGAGTCTGGGACACACCACCCTGTGATCGGGACATGCTCCACAGTGCCTCGGCAATGCCCACCTGAGGCTGGGACATGCTCCTCTGCACCTCGGCAATGCCCACCTGAGACTGGTACATGCTCCTCTGCACCTCGGAAAGGGCCATCTGCGTCAGGGGCACGCCCCCCCCCCACCCCACCCGTCACTGGGACATGCTGCCGAGGCGCTCAGCCGAGGTCGCCACTGACTAGGAAAGGCCTAGAACACCACCACTCAGGGTTCTGACGTCATGCTCCAGGCTCTCCTCTGTGGTCGCCACCCAGTGTGACGGTCCTCTTGGTCACGCTCCCCGCCCAGCCACTTCCCCCCAGGCGGCTCTGGCTGCCCTGTGGCTGACCTGGCAAGCCCTTTGGGGGAACAGGGTGCTCCGGCTTGGCTCCATTGTGTCCAACTGTCAGACCAGGCCTGCATCACCGAATTTTGGAGCTGAACTTGGTGGCATGGTTGCATGCTATGTTGGGTTTGCTCGACAGAATTGTTTTAAGTGCTACTCCCCCTCGGTAGCAGTGGGGTGGGGGGAGTGTCTGGCGAGCCCGGTCCGTCAAATCAGCCGACATGACAGTCATTTGTGGCGTGAACCCCTGGGGCCTCGTTAAGTGGAGCGACTAATGTTAGATACCGGTGACGGCCTCGCCGGGTCAGTTATCGAGAAACTCCCGGCAATTCCTGCTCGCCACCACACTGAGAACAAATTCAATTATATCGCACCCTCTGTCTCTTTTTTTCCACAATAATACACTACCAAGTGAAAAATAGATTATTCATTATAATTCACGAGGGAACCAAATATTATTTACCTGCATTTTGGGGTGAGGTAGTTGTACAGATTTTTCTTGAATCTTTAGTGTTTTTATTTGTTGTTGACAAGAATGTTGCTGTAACACAGTATGTAGACTTGGTTTTCAGATTTTTAAACTGATAAACTCCTTTCCCCGACTCATCAGGCTCTACTTTATCTAACTGGTGGGAAAAGCACAGTCATTCATCTAATATACATAATAGCAAATCATGAAACAGAAACATAGCAAGAGTCCTCAGACTACAACAAGATACCATGGAGTTTGGAAATCGGAGGAGGTGGCTCACCACTGGCCGCTGGCAGGGATCTTCTGATCCTGCCAAAGTCCATGGCAATTTGGGTGATCGCCATCCCGCCGCCGGGGTACCCACAGCGGGTGTTGACTTTGGCTTAAGTGGAGAGATCCCACTGACAGGACGAGAAGATCCCACCGATGGGAAGGACTGGAAAGTCGCTCCCATTAATTCTGTTTCTCTCCCAACAATTGTTACCAGATCTGTTCAATATGTCTAACATTTCCTGGTTCCATTTTATCCTTGCACATATTACATGCAGAAATTATGGGGCTGGATACTCCGATTCTGGGGCTATGTCCAGAAGAACTGGCGCAAAATGGCCACCGATTCCCCGTTTTGCTGGGGACTAGAGCACCCGACTCTAGCTGCCGATACGCCGCGGAGAATTGCCGGGTCTGTGGCCGCGCATGTGCACGGCGGTCCTCTGCAGCGGCCGCGCCGTGCTGCATGGTGGAGGCCGCTCGCGGACCCGGCCGGCGAAATAGTCCCCCCCCCCCCCCCCCCCCCCATCGGCTGACTTGCGTGCCCCGGGCCACCCCCCACAGTGACCCCAGCCACCGAATAATGTCCCCCCTGCCCGCGGATCGGCCCTCCCCCGACCGTGGCGGCGCCGGACTGAGTCCGCAGCCGCCACGTTGAGTTACCAATGGGTGAGGCCACACGCGACCCACGCTGTTGGGGGCGGAGCATCTGGAGGCGGGCCGCAGGCAATGCCCTGAGGCCATCGATACATGGCATGGCGTACTCTCGGAGTACGCCGCTTTGGAGGGGTCGGAGATCGTGACAGCGGCGCCGTTCCTGATTTGGTCGGGTACTCGGATTCTCCAGCCGTTCGCCGAATGCGATTTCGGCATTGGCGACCAGAGAATCCAGCTCATGGACTGCGTAAATGTAGATAAATGTACACCCCAAACATGCAAATAATTTATACTGCAGAAAACCTTTAGAGTAAATGTATCATCACAAAATATTGATCTTATATGAACAGTGAAAATAAAATCTTGAAACTAATATTTAGACATCGTGTCCAAATTTTCTAAATAGTGCAAATGATCTGATGTAATGAGACCAGTTCAGCAGCATTTTTGATCTGACTTTGCAGCCCTAGAGCCCAGTTCAAATGTGCATCTATTTTCCATTCCTTGTGATGGGAAGCATAATGTGCACTGGAAAGATTTAGTGTGCACTCTGTTATGTGTGAAGTACCACATTGTTATCAGTTAGGTGAACACTCGCCCAATGTCTTGTAACTGGCATGGATACTTGCTCAAATAAGCAAGGCTTTTGGAGCAGGAGTAGGCCACTCAGACCTATGCCTGTCACAATATTCAATTAGCTTACGTTGAATCTTTATCGTAAGTTCATATTTAGTGTAGCTTAGATGCAGTGTTGGCATTTGTCTGTGGGGTTAACTTAATTCCTACACGGTGCAATCCCACAAACATTAACAAGGCAATTCACAGATAACCTGTTTTTTGATGATGATGTTTGAGGGACAAATGTTGGGTAGGACATCAGAAATACAGAAAAGGGAAACAGAATTTTAAAGTGGACCTTCGTCCCAATTTGATCCTGAACAGGAGGTCAGATAGGCTGTTTTAGTAATGGCCAAGCTCCCATTACAGCTAGTGGCACAAAACTGTTTTATAAGCCTATTTACATATAATATACATTCACTATATACATCCTGAAAATATTGTTATGGTTTACATTATGCATATGTTTTGAATCTTAATTGAAACATTATTAAAATATGTTGCCAGTACAACACAAATAATTGTTCATAATTACCGCAAGTTCCTTGCCATCTTTGTCGAGTAAGGTAACAATATAAATTAATGACAAATCAATACCCTTCACGGTCATTGGCTTATCGTTATCCTTGTGTGGAGTCAGAGGCATATCTAGAGTAATTTTGATAGTCTGAATATTGCTTGTCACATTGACAATCGGAGGACCCAAGATGGCTGTATGAAATTTTTAAAAAAGCATTAATGAATTATCAGGAACATGAAAGTATCTGGAAAAGATGTGGAACTTAGTACAGTATTGCATAATTGACTCTCAATTTGTAGGTTTGATTTAAAAAAAAATTTTTTTAAGAGTTCAATGCCATTAGAGGTTCCCACAAATGAAATTGTAGGAATTTGATATTTAGCTCAACAAAGCGTAACCTTGGGATTGTAATATACGATATACACCGGTTAATACAATGCATTGTAAACCATCATAAGTGCCCTTCTTCCCGTATAGTTGTCAGATGTTAAAGCACTCCACTGAAACAAGCCACAGACAGGCTTTGAAAAGATAAGACGTTTTCAGAAATGTAAAATCTATTTAATTTTATTTTTGACTTTACATTCTTTTTAAGAACTGCCATCTTAATGTCTAATAGATAAACTGCCATCAAATTGTCAATCGCAGAGATTTCCAGCATATCAAGGACATTCCCTTGGTTCAAAAGATGTGGTAATAATTGTCAATCAAAGTCACTGTCTCTGAGTGGAGGATATATACTTTAGTGTAACCAGCAAGCTACCCCCTTTAATAAAAGCAAAATACTGCAGATGCTTGAGATCTGAAATAAAATCAGAAAGTGCTGGGAAACCTCAGCAGATCTGGCAGCATCTGTGGGGAGAGAAACAGAGTTCATGCTTCCAGTTAAATATGACTGTTTTGGAACTGAAGAGTGAAGTGAAGTGATGAGCTTCATGTTGCTATTTTGCTAGACAACACTGACCTTTATTCTGCTATTCACACCTTCTCTGGATCAATGCTTTGTTTCTTTCTTAATATCATTATTAATATTATTACCACTCTGTCTTTTGCCATTTAATATCCCTGACCTTTCCTCTCCCTGATCTTCTCTTTTCCTACATCTGTCCCTCCTCCATTTTGCAACACCATGAAACCCATCAGATTCTCTAGTTTAAAAAAAAAAGTAATATTGATTTGAAATGTTAACTCTCGCTTCTCTCTCTACAGACACTGCCAGACTTTGAACTTGTCTCTCACATCACCATTGTGAAAACTGGAAAAAAAACTGTCATGATCTCTATGATAACTTTCAAAACGAGACATGAATTTTTCAGCAATCAACAAGAATAATTACATGACAAGATGTCATGTTTTAAGACTTTTATTGTAAAAACAAACTAAAATCAACATAGACTAAACATTACCAAGTACGCAACTAATCCTATATAAATATTTATGTAATTTTCCATTCCAATTCTCTTTCTGCATTTGGTTGTGCACTAAGGCAGACTTTTGTCTTTTTCCATTGTTCGTTATTCCAGAACAGGTCACTAATTTGTCACCAGGAGCTTGGGGAGCTCTACACATCAAGCATGGTTGGCAGGAGCCTCTCATACTCTTACCACCAGTCATTGGTGTGTTTGGATGGATTTGCAGGTTGACACACTCAAACTCTTGACCACATTACGAATGCACCTTCCTTGCCACAAGTCCTAGGACGGGACTTGAACCCAGAGTTTGTGGTTCAGAGGCAGGGAGGCTACCCGTTGCGCCACAACGCCACCTTATGAGGTGTAGTCACTCTTGTAATGTCGTACTGTAGGCAAACACAGGTCATTTGCACACAAGCTAATTCCAACAAACAGCAATGTGGGAATGGTCAGCCAACCTAACTTTTAATGATGCTGACTGAGGGGTAAATATTGGCCAAAACACAGGGGGTCATTTTTTAAATAGTATCAAGGGGTCTGAAAGGGCAGAGAGTACTTTAAAAACTCCTCTGAAAGCTGGCACTTCCAATAGTGCAGCATTCCCCCGTTTTGGTAGTGCCTCTGAGGTTGGACCCCTGGTTTCCTGACTCAGAAGAATGAGTACTTATCAACTGTCTACAGATTTGATATAATTGTAGGAAGGACAGGGCAGCAGAATTAGTTTTGTATTAATCTATCAAATATCCAGCAGGATAAAAAGTTTTCTTTTTCACTGTAACCAATAGTTCTTTGGAGGTGTTAACTAAGTAGGTTACAGATTTATAGCTAAGAACACTGAACAGCAATCTTTTAGGCAAATTCCAGTCTACTTAATTCGGATCAGAAATGCAAAGTAAATCCATTGAGCTCTTTAATAATTAAAGCTAAAAAAAAGTAGATTTGCACTATTTGCAGTTAAGCTTCAGCTGGCGTGAAGGCAAAGTGTGTAAAGGCACTTGTCAAGATCATGCTCGAGCCAACAATTTGAGATGAGGGTTACCTGAAATTACTGTGCTGACTTAACACAAACACCATATCAGAGGACAAGAACAGCAGAGCAACTGGTCTGACACAGAAGTCTGACAGCCACCAACAAATTGGATCTGCTAGATTTCTGCTACCACCATACAGATACGACCATTTTATCAAATGTGATCTGCCAATGAAAATGGCAAGCCTCAGCTAAATAAAACCGTGAAAGGTAGTGGGTCTGGGCTTCCATTGATCTATACTGTAAGTCAGATTAAATATCGAATTAATCAGAAACCATGGGCTGGATTCTCCGTTTCAGCGGCTAGGTACCGGCTCAAATGAGAATTTGCGGAAGGTCTACGATGAAAGAAATCGGCACTGAACCCTCACCGATTCCAGGACCAGTGAGGGGCTAGCAGTTGCACACCAAAAACAGCCGGAAAATGGCCAGGTCTCTGGCCACGCATGCGCACGGCTGATGACCTGCAGCGGTTGTGCCATACAACATGGCGCCGGTCGTGCGCAGACCTGATCCACCATCTGCAACCCCACAGGCAACCCCCCCCTGCCCGCCCCCTACCAGTCCCCCCGGCTCCTCCCGGCCAGAGGTACGGATCCCGGCCAAGTGTGCCGGCGCTGGATATAGTCCGCAGCGCCACGCCGGGTTCCCGACTGCTGAGACCACACGTGTCCCAGGGCGTCGAGAACTCGGCCCGTCGGGGATGGAATGTCATGAGAGGGCCTGCCAATGACGCGCCAACGCCATTACAATGGCATGATGACGCCATTTCAGAGGGGGCGAATCATGGCTGACTGCCGTCAAACCTGGAGGCGGGACAATCAGAGTCACTGCGGCATAGAAGGAGACCACTCAGCCCATTGAGTCCATGCTGGCTCCTTGTAGAGCAATCTAATCAGTCCTATTCCCCCATTCTATCCTCATAATTGTACAAGTTTATTTCCCACAAGTGCCTTTCTAATTTCCTTCTGTAATATTCCCGTCAACATGTCACCCGCCACTCTCATAGGCAGTGAATTCCTTGCCATCCCCATTTGCTGCATTAAAAAGTTCTTCACACACCCTGGTGCATTGCTTGCCCAAAATTATACATCTGTGTTCCCCCCTCCCCCAACCTTTCTTCATTAGTTTATGGGAGTTTTTCCTTGTCTACCCCATCTAAAACTGCCATAATATTATATACCTTGGTCAGATCACCCAACCATCTCCTTTGCTTCAACAACTACCTCAGCTTCTCCAATTTGACACTAGCTAAATTCCTTCATTTTTGGAACTATTCTGGTAAAGCCTCCCTGCATGCTCTCAAGGATCTCACCTTCCAACAGTATGGTGACCAGAACTGGAAACAATACTCTAGTTGTGGCCCAACCAAAGCATTATAAACTTCAGCAAAACCTCCCTGCTCTTGTACTATTTATCAAACCCAAGATCCCATATGCTTGCTAACTAATCTCTCAATATGTTGGGCAGCACGGTAGCACAAGTGGTTAGCACTGTGGCTTCACAGCACCAGCGTCCCAGGTTCAATTCCCAGCTGGGTCACTGTCTGTGTGGAGTCTGTACGTTCTCCCCGTGTCTTCGTGGGTTTCCTCCGCGTGCTCCGGTTTCCTCCCACAGTCCAAAGACGTGCAGGTTACGTGGATTGGACATGCTAAATTGCCCTTTGTGTCCAAAAGGTTAGGAAGGGTTATTGGGCTATGGGGATAGGGTGGAAGTGAGGGCTTAAGTGGGTCGGTGCAAACTCGATGGGCCGAATGGCCTCCTTCTGCACTGTATGTTCTCTGTCCTGCCATCATCGAAGGTCTATGCACGTAAACTCCCGGGTCCCTCTGTTCCTGCATACTTTTAAGAACCATGCCATTGTCTATATTGCCTCTCCCTATCCCTTCTGCCAAAATGCATCACTTCACACTTCTCAACATTAAATTCCATCTGCCACTTACCTCCCCATTCTACTAGCCACATCACACCACCAAGTTCCATATCATCGGCAAATTGAAATTTTACCGAGTATTCCAATATCAAAGTCATTTTTATATATAACAAAAAAAGCAGCGGCACCAACACTGACCCTTGGGGAACATCAATGTTTACCATTCTCCAGTCTGAAAAACACACCTTTATTCGACCCGCTCTTTCCTGCCCTAAATCTAATTTTTTTTAATCCAAGCTGACACTGGTCCGCCTATCCCATGAGCCTCAGTTTTGTTAATGAGCCTTTAATGTGGTAGTTTGTCAAATGCTTATTTAAAATTCATATGGACAACATCCACTGCATTCGGCCCCTCAACCCGTTGTTATTACATCAAAAAATTCTATTAGATTCATCAAACACAATCCGTCTTTTATAAATCTGTAGGCGGTCGCCTTAATTAACTCAAAATGCAAACTGAGTGCCTCTTCTTTTTTAACCTCTGAGTCTGAATTATAAATAACTCCAGTGATAATAGTATATATATTAGAACAGTGCAGTGCTTAGTAACTATATATGCAATTTGACATATTTACTATATTAAACAGCTAAAGTTGTTAAACATTCAGTCACTTTGTTCAGTAAAACCCAGCGCCCCACCCCAAGCCAACATATTACTTTCTGTACCTTAACGTCATGGTTAATGTCAAGGACAGCTGCACCCATAGGTGCTACAGCATGAAAACATGCTGAGGCATAACTTCACGATGACTAACCCATCTAGATACATTTCTTTAAAAAAGCACAATTCAAGGGACACCCGAATGACAGGAAGAGTGATGAGTGCAGCATGTTTTCATTCCTGGATGGGAAGAATACTCTACTGCATTGAGACTGGACTGACGAGATGGGTCTTTTGATGCTGACAGAGAAGCAACTAAATGAATGACAGCATTGCTAGGTGTTAGTGACCACTCCAAAATTCCAAGCACGTCATCTTTTCTCATGAAGCAACATCTTCGATCTGCTGTTTACGGAGTTAAATATCACTTCCAAAATCTGTGCTAAATGTGCACACATATCCTCAACCTCTTCCCTCCCAAACTCTAAAACAGGAAATTGTTCCTCGTGTTGCGTAGCTCTATCATCTATGGGAGCCCCAAATGGAGGTAAGGATGGGAGGATGCTGGAAATTTTGAGGTTGCCCCCTTTGTAAGGAGTGCCACACAGGGACAAACAGAAAACTCTTCCAGTTACTGAATTCAATGCTGAGCAGAGGATGAATGCGCCTTTCTCCAGTTATCTCATTGTCTAAATGGGGGAATGAGATACAAACGTTTTGAAACCAAACAAGATTGACTACTTCACCTTACTTAAAACCAAAATGTGCATACAACCAAGGAGAGTACCACATAGCTATATGGGCAAGCATTTACCCATCAGGGCATTTAATTTCGCTGGAGACAAGGGGCCCGGCATGTGGGTCAACAATAAAAGAGTAATTGGCACAAAACTCATCGTGTTCTGGTATCAAACAGAAATACTATTCACATACTTGCCCTAAAATGCCAGGAAATTAACTGTGCTGTTCAAGTCAACTACAGGATTTTTGCATTTCTTAAACTGAACTAAGAGTCTGCTCTCTCTCAGAAGAACATAAAAGATTCCACGGCACTACGAGCAGTGAGTTCTCCAATATGTATCGAGTAATAATAATCTTTATTGTCACAAGTAGGCTTACATTAACACTGTAAATGAAGTCACTGTGAAAATGCCCTAGTCGCTACATTCCGGCACCTGTTTGTGGTACCCAGAGGGAGAATTCAGAATGTCCAAATTACCTAACAGCACGTCTTTGGGGACTTGTGGGAGGAAACCCCGGAGCACCCGGAGGAAACCCACGCAGACATGGGGAGAACATGCAGACGCCGCACAAACAATGACCCAAGCTGGGAATTGAACCTATGACCCTGGTGCTATGAAGCAACAGTGCTAACCACTGTGCTACCATCATAAAACAGGTGGGTTAAGTCATTGCCAGTCTTAAAAGTTAAATATCTGGTTTATTTTGTTGACTTCTTTCTGTTCTCCTAAGTTATGTATCCATGGAAAAATCACCATCATCAAATTAACTTTTGAACTAATTTACTGGTTATTGCATTAACCGTGCACCAGGTATATCTATTGTGTAGTTCATTTTCAGCTTAACTGGAGAAATGAAACAGCAAAATCCAGCTATACTGTCATATGACAACAGTTATGTGAAAAATAATATGATACAATACAAAAAGAAGTTCTGAAAATGTAGTTATATTTAAAAGATTAATCATAATTATTTAAAAATTGAAGGAACAGGGGAATACCAAGGCCCAACATATTCAGCTGCTTCATCAATGACCGTCCTTCCATTATAAGGTCAGAAGTAGGGATGTTTGCTGATGACCGCACCACGTTGAGCTCCATTTGCGACTCCCCAGATACCGAAGTATTCCGTGTCCAAATGCAGCAAGACTTGGACAATATCCAGGTTTCGGTTGACATGTGGCAAGTCACCTTTGCGTCACACATGTGCCAGGGAATGACCATCTCCAACAAGAGATAATCTAGCCATCGCCCGTTGACATTCAACTGCACTACCGTAGCTGAATCCCCCACAATCAAATTCCTTGGGGCTTATCATTAACCAGAAACTGAACTGGACTAACCATATAAATACTGTGGCTACAAGAGCAGGTTAGAGTCTAGGAAGCCTGTAGTGAGTAACTCACCACCTTTCTCCCCAAATCCTGTCCACTATCTACAGGGCACAAGTCAAGATTGTGATGGAATACTCTCCACATGCCTAGATGACTGCAGTTCCAACAACACTAAGGAGCTTAACACCATCCAGGACAACGCAGCCCACTTGACTGTCACCCAATCCACAAGCATTCACTCCATCCACCATCATGAATAGTGGCAGCCGTGTGTACCACTGCAGGAACTCGCCAAGGATCCTTAGGCAGCAACTTCCAAACCCACAACCACTACTATCTAGAAGGACAAGGGCAGCCGACGCATGGGAATACCACCACCTGGACGTTCCCCTCCAAGCCACACACAGTACAGACCTTGGAACTGCATTCGCCATTTCCTCACTGTCGCTGGGTCAAAATCATGGAACTCCCTTCCCTAATAGCACTGTGGGTGTACTTACGCCACATAGACAGCAGCGGTTCAAGAGGGCAGCTCACCACCACTTTCTCAAGAGCAACTAGGGATGGGCAATAAATGCTGGCCTAGCCAGCGATGCCCACAGCCCACAATTGAATGAAACAAAATTCAACTGTTAAAAGGTCGCCAAACCAGAATTTCAGGATGCTAACATTCTTACTCTGATAAAAATGTGAATCTTTCAGCTTGGTGAGTCGGCCCAAATCCAGAGACGCATTCATGGGGCTGGTTTAGCACAGTGGGCTAAACAGCTGACTTGTAATGCAGAAAAGGCCAGCAGCACGGGTTCAATTCCCGCACTGGCCTCCCCGAACAGATGCCGGAATGTGGCGACTAGGGGCTTTTCACAGTAACTTCATTGAAGCCTACTTGTGACAATAAACGATTATTTATTTTTTATTTATTTATTATGTTTATAAAACTTAAAAGGTGGAGACGTCCGGTGGCGGCTATGAAGGAGTAAGTGGCACATTTGGTGGCTCCCGCTCGGGTCAGACGTTTGGACCTTTTCCCCCGATTTTTTACCGGACTAGATTTGAAAAATTGATGACAGAGGCAATTGTGAACTCAACTCCCACATGGGTGCATGGAGAGGAGGACTAGGAGTGCTCGCAAAGGCAGAAACAGAAGGACAGAGAAGGCTTGGGCTGAAGCTGCACCGGGAGGAAGCATGGCGGAGGACTGGACCTCTGGCTTGTCGACCCAGCGGTCAATCGAGCAGTTGATGCAAGTTATCCAGGAGGGCTTCGCCAAGCAGAAGCAGGACTGCTTGGACACGATTAAAGAGGCAATTTTGCGGCTGGAACTTAGATTGGATGCCCAAGATCGGGCGATCCAGAAAGTAGAGAACGCGCTGGCTGACCAGCAGAAAAGGCTCCTGGAGAAGGTGGAGGACCTAGAGAACAGGTCCCGCCAGCAGAGCCTGAGGATCATTGGGCTTCCGGAGGTATCCGAAGGAGCGGACACTGGGGTATAAATAGTGGCCATGTTCGAGAAGCTGCTGGGGGGGGGGGGGGGGGGGGGGGGGGGGGGGGGGGGGGCATTCCCCTGACCCTTGGAGGTGGACAGGACTCAAAGAGCGCTTGCAAGGTAGCCGCGAATGGGAGACCCCCCAAGGGCAATGGTGGGGAGATTCCACAGATATCTGAATAAGGAGCGTGTTTTACAGTGGGCCAAGCAGACACGGAGCTGCAAGTGGGACAACAGTATCCTATGGATCTATCAAGACCCGAGTGTGGAGGTGGCCAGGAGAAGAGCGGGATTCAATCAGATCAGGTCGACCCTTTTCAAGAAAAAGGTGAAGTTCGGGCTGTTGTACCCGGCCTGCCTCTGGGTCACATATGAGGAACAACATTTCTATTTGGAGTTGCCAGAGGAAGCGTCGGACTTCACGAAAAGGAAAGGACTGGTGTCAGACTGAGAACTTTGAATTTTAAATTTCAGCAGCGGTGGTCTGGGAGGCATTGAAGGCAGTGGTTAGAGGGGAGCTGACCTCGATACGGGCCCACAGGGAGAAGGTAAACATGACAGAGACTACACCATCATGACTGTCAAAATCTGAAGAAAGAAGGGTTCTTGCTGATCATAATTGTACCTGTGGACTTCGGTTGCGGCTATGCCTAGGTAGGTCGCACGTTCGGCAGTCCCCGCCAAGAACGGACTTTTGGGCCCTTTTGAGGAGCCCCAACGGCACTTGTACGACGGTTCCCAGTGTGGGAAGGTGATAGTAAGGTTCCCCCAGCACTGTATGGAGTGGACCAGGAGTGGAGCGATCAAAAAAGTGGTTTTGGAGCAGCGAAGAGAGCGGGGGAGGAAAAGAAAGATGGCGACGGGTGGAGTTGAAGCTGCGTGGGCGCAGTGATCACGGGAGCAGCAAGAGTTCCTTAAAAACTGCTTTGCGGAGCTGAGAGCAGAAATGCTGGCGCCAATGAAGGTGTCAATCGAAAGGCTGGTGGAGACCCAGAAGGCCCAAGGGGCGGCGATTCGAGAGGAGCTGCAGAAGGCCTCAGAGAATGAGGACGAGATTTTGGGCCTGGCCGTGAAGGTGGAGGCGCACGAGACGCTACACAAGAAGTGGCAGGAGAAGTTTGGAGGACCTGGAAAACAGGTCGAGGAGGAAGAATCTCCGGATTCTGGGTCTCCCTGAAGGAGAGGAGGGGTCCGATGCTGGAGCATACGGAGCCACAATGCTCAACACGCTGATGGGTGCAGGAGCTTTCCCATAGCCCCTGGAGCTGAATGGGGCTCATCGAGTACTGGCAAGGAGGCTAAAGCCAACGAGCCGCCAAGGGCTGTAGTGGTGAGGTTCCACCGGCGTCCTGAAATGGGCGAAGAAAGAACGGAGCAGCAGGTGGGAGAATACCAAGATCCGTGTCTACCAGGACTGGAGTGCGGAGGTGGCCAAGAAGAGGGCTGGTTTTAATCGGGTGAAGGTGGTTCTCCATCGGAAGGGGGTGAAGTTTGGAATGCTGCAACCAGCACGATTGTGGGTCACTTTTTAGGACCGTCACCACTACTTTGAGACACCAGATGAGGCGTGGATCTTTATTCAGACTGAAAAGCTGGACTCGAACTGAGAGTTTGTTGTGGGGGGGTGTTTACTGTATTTTGGGGGTGTTCTTCTTCTGGTTTCAGGTTGGGAAGAGGGGAAATGGGAAGGGGTGAGTGGATATGATGTGGGGGCTGTGTGAGAGTGTGGGCGCCGGTACTATAGGGGCAGGTCCCCGCTGATGAAGGGGGGGGGTTGGAAGCCCGGGGATGGGGAGCTGGGGCGAGGTCGCAGAAAAAGGAGCTGCGCCATAGGAGGCGGGGCCGGGTCGGATGGAAAGCACGGGTTTTTTCCCGCGCTAAGAAAGGGAGGGGTGGGGCCTGGGGGGAAGGGTGGTGCTGGAGGAGAGCGCACATTGATCGACAGGGGGAGGTGGGGGGATTCCCACACTGGGGGGTCGTTGGAATGGCAGGAGTGGCTGGGGTCAGCAGGAGTCAGCTGACTTACGGGAGTGTAATGGGGGGAGCAAAATGGCTGGACGGTGATCTGGCTGGGGGGGGACTGGGTTGCTGCTGTATTGGCCAAAGGGGAGCTGGAGATAGAAGAGGGGGTCGGGGCGGGGGTCCGCCGCCTGGGGGACTGGAGGGTGCGGGAGGCACGGGCACGTAGCTGGCCTAAAAAAGGGGCTGGTTCGTCGGCAGGGGGGGGCGAGTAGACCCCTGATCCGGCTGATAACATGGAATGTGAGGGGCCTGAATGGGCCAGTCAAGAGGGCCCGGGTGTTCGCGCACTTAAAGGGACTGAAGGCAGACGTGGTCATGCTCCAGGAGACACACTTGAAGGTGGCAGATCAGGTCAGGCTGAGAAAGAGATGGGTAGGGCAGGTCTTTCATTCAGGGCTGGATGCAAAGAATAGAGGGGTTGCGATACTGGTGGGGAAGCGGGTGTCGTTTGAGGCGATGAATATTGTGGCTGATAATGGAAGTCGATACGTGATGGTGAGTGGTAGGTTGCAGGGGACGCGGGTGGTACTGGTGAACGTATACGTATACGCCTCGAACTGGGACGATGCTGGATTTATGAAACGTATGTTGGGTCGGATCCCGGATCTGGAGGCAGGGAGCTTGATAATGGGGGGTGGGGGGGCTTTAACACGGTGCTGGACCCAGGTATTGCGGTACCTGAGAGATGGATGACCATTGGTTAGACCCAGGAGTCTACCATTGGCTGATGTACGTAGCTCCGCCCTGAGAGGCGGAGTATAAGAACCGGTGCTGTCCCAGCAGCCTTCACTTTCTGTATCGAAGCTCCTGGGGAACAGTTCTAGCAGATTAAAGCCTTCAATTATGAATCACTTCATCTTGAGAGTAATTGATTGCGCATCAGGAGGCAGCGAGGGAGATTGGTGGAATTAGAGATAGAGGGGGGAATACAGTGCGGAGTGCGGTGAGAATAAACAAGGTATTTAGGGACTTCTATGGGGATCTGTATAGGTCTGAGCCCCCGTAGGGAGGGGAGGGGATGCGGCGATTCTTGGACCAACTGAGGTTCCCGAGGGTGGAGGAGGAGCAGGTGGCTGGTTTGGGGGTGCCGATTGGGCTGGAGGAGCTGGTTAAAGGATTGGGGAGCATGGCAGGTGGGGAAGGCCCCGGGATCGGACGGGTTCCCGGTTGAATTTTACAGAAAGTATGTGGACCTGCTGGGCCCGTTGCTGGTGAGAACTTTCAATGAGGCGAGGGAGGAGGGGACCCTGACCCCGACAATGTCCCGGGCATGATCTTGTTGCTTTTGAAGCGGGATAAGGATCCATTGCAATGTGGATCGTATAGGCCGATTTTGCTCCTCAATGTAGACGCTAAGTTGCTGGCTATGAGGATTAAGGACTGTGTCCCAGGGGTGATCCATGAGGACCAGACGGGGTTTGTGACGGGCAGGCAGTTAAACACGGATGTACGGAGGCTCTTAAATGTGATCATGATGCCCTCGGTGGAGGGGGAAGTGGAGGTAGTGGAGGCTATGGACGCGGAGAAGGCCTTTGATCGGGTGGAGTAGGAGTATCTCTGGGAAGTGCTTGGGAGGTTTGGGTTCAGGGAAGGGTTCACAAGATGGGTCAGGCTGTTATATAGGGTGCCAGTGGCGAGCGTGGCTATGAACCGGCGTGGGTCGGAGTACTTTAGGTTATACCGCGGGACGAGGCAGGGGTGTCCCTTATCCCCCTTGTTGTTTGCATTAGCAATTGAGCTGCTGGCCATGGCACTGAGGGAGTTTAGGAACTGAAGGGGATTGGTCCGGGGGGGGAGGAACACCGGGTGTCATTATATGCTGATGACCTGTTTTATATGTTGTAGACCCAGTGGAGGGGATGGCGGAGGTTATTCGGATCCTATTTTTTTTTTTTTAAATAAATTTAGAGTACCCAATTCATTTTTTTCCAATTAAGGGGCAACTTAGCATGTTCAATCCACCTACCTTGCACATCTTTGGGTTGTGGGGCGAAATCCACGCAAACACGGGGAGAATGTGCAAACTCCACACAGACAGTGACCCAGGATCGGGATCGAACCTGGGACCTCGGTGCCTTGAGGCAGCAGGGCTAACCCACTGCACCACCGTGCTGCCCGGTTATGCAGATCCTTAGGGAGTTTGGGGACTTCTCGGGCTATAAGCTCAACGTGGGGAAGAGTGACCTCTTTATGGTGCATGCGGGGGACCAGGGAAGGGAGATAGGCGAGCTACCGCTGAAGAGGGCAGAGAGGAGCTTCCGATACCTGGGGATCCAGGTAGCTAGGAGCTGGGGGGCCCTGCACAAGCTCAATTTGACACTGTTGGTGGAACAGATGGAGGCGGACTTCAAGAGATGGGATATGCTGCCACTCTCCCTGGCGGGTAGGGTGCAGTCGGTCAAGATGACTGTCCTCCCGAGGTTCCTGGTTGTGTTCCAGTGCCTGCCCATCCTAATCCCCAAGGCTTTTTTTGAACGGGTAAGCAGGAGTATTATGGGATTCGTATGGGCGAATAAGACCCTGAGGGTGAAGCGGATGTTTTTGGCGCGTAGCAGGGACAGGAGAGAGCTGGCGCTGCCGAATCTATGTGGCTATCATTGGGCAGCTAATGTGGCAATGATCGGTAAGTGGTTAATGGAGGGAGAGGGGGCAGCGTGGAAGAGGCTAGAGGTGGCGTCTTGTGTGGGTACGAGTCTGGTGGCGCTGGTGATGGCACCGTTGCCGCTTCTGCCGACAAGGTACACCACGGGTCCGGTGGTGGCAGTGACTCTGAAGATCTGGGGCAGTGGAGGCGGCACAGGGGCGAGGTGGGGACCTCGGTCTGGTCCCCGATACGAGAGAACCACAGGTTTGTTCTGGGTAGGGTGGATGAGGGGTATTTGAGATGGCATCGGGCTGGGATTAAAAGAATGGGGGACCTATTCATCGATAGGACTTTTGCGAGCCTAGGGGTGCTAGAGGAGAAATTTGGGTTACCTCCCGGGAATGCTTTAGGTACATGCAAGTGAGGGCTTTTGTGAGACGGCATGTGAGGGAATTTCCGCTGCTCCGAGCACGAAGGATTGAGGACAGGGTGATTTCGGGTGTATGGGTTGGAGGATCTATCAGGAGCTGCAGGAGGCGGAGGAGGCCTCGGTGGAGGAGTTAAAGGGTAAGTGGGAGGAGGAGCTGGGGGAGGAGCTGGATGAAGATCTGTGGGCTGATGCCCTGAGTAGGGTTAATTCTTCCTCTTCTTGCGCCAGGCTCAGCCTAATACAGTTCAAAGTTGTCCATAGGGCGCATATGGGGCGAGGATGAGTAGTTTTTTTGGGGTGGAGGACGGGTGTGTGAGATTTCGGGGAGCCCAGCAAATCATGCCCACATGTTCTGGACATGCCCAGCGCTGGAGGGGTTCTGGAGGGGCTTTGCGAGGACTATGTCCAAAGTGGTGAACGCCCGGGTCAAGCCGAGCTGGGGGATAGCATTATTTGGGGTATCGGATGAGCCGGGAGTGCAGGAGCCGAAAGAGGCCGGTGTTCTGGCCTTCGCGTCCCTGGTAGCCCGGCGAAGGATCCTATTAATGTGGAGGGATGCGAAGCCCCCAAGCGTGGAAGCTTGGATTAACGATATGGCAGGGTTCATCAAGCTGGAAAGGATAACGTTTGCCTTGCGAGTGTCTGTGCAGGGGTTCTCCAGGCGGTGGCAACTGTTCCTAGACTTTCTCGTGGAATGTTAGGTGGAGGTCAACAGCAGCAGCAGCCCAGGGTGGGGAGGGGGGGGTTTGGTTTTTCTGTTTTGGTTAGGTTAGAGTGGGGCGTTTTTCTTTACTGGCGTGTTTATTTGTTAAATGGGGGTAAATGTATTTTGTTTGAAATCTCATGTATAATTTTTTTTTTGTGCTTTATTCTTTTTTTCTGGTTGGAGTGTTTTGTTGAAAATTTGAATAAATATATATATTTTAAAAAATAATTGTACCTGTGAAATTGTGACAGTGAAAGCTGTTGACAGAAAGGATTCCTCACATTCCCGGTGTTAATAAAGAACAACATATTGTGGAACTGTGTAGCTACGTAGTGCGCCATTTATGTGCAGAGAGACATGAATGCTTATGTCTGCAGAAAACTTATCTTTACTGTATTAACTATTTGAAGTGAAATTCACCTTTTTGTTTGAAGTACAATCTACCTGTTAGTTCACATGTAATTTAATTTGGTTCTGATTCACGTTAAAGCAAAATTTACAAAAATTTAAATCTTGTTGGTAATTTCTTCATGGGGGGGGGGGGGGGGGTGTCATTCAGTAAAGTTGGTTATTTTTGTTTATTGGTTCCCCATGGCGATTGCAAATTGTTGCAATTTGCACCTCTTGATTCAGCAAGCATACATCAACCCCAAAAATAATAAAATTAGGTGGCAATACAGTCCATCAAAAATGGCGACACCTCCTGTGGATTGGAGTGCACCACCACGATGATGAGTGGCTACAGCAGCTTGGCAGCAGATGCCAATGCTGAAAATAATGACACCGCATTCGATTCATATGTGGAATTTGTGGCAGAACCTGCCTCTTGAGGGTTGACCTCCTTAACCATCAAAATGAGTCATGATGTGGAGGTGCCGGCGATGGATTGGGGTGAGCACAGTAAGAAGTCTTACACCACCAGGTTAAAGTCCAACAGATTTGTTTCGATATCATTAGCTTTCAGAGCACTTTCGATATCACTAGCTTTCGGAGCGCTGCTCCTTCCTCAGGTGATTCACCTGAGGAAGGAGCAGCGCTCCGAAAGCTAGTGATATCGAAACAAACCTGTTGGACTTTAACCTGGTGTTGTAAGACTTCTTACTGTGATCAAAATGAGTGCCATACGAAGACACCCTATCTGAAATAGATCTTTCAGGGGCTGGTTTAGCACAGTGGGTTTTTTAGCTGGCTTGCAATGCAGAACAATGCCAACAGCAGGGGTTCAATTTCCCTACCGGCCTCCCCGAACAGGCGCCGGAATGTGGCGACTAGGGGCTTTTCACAGTAACTTCATTGAAGCCTACTTATGACAATAAGCGATTATTATTATTATTTATTGTGTGTCCCTCATTTTTGGTAGATGGAAAAATGCCTTTGATGACAGCCCGTGGAAAGTAAGCTCTGCCAATAATTTGTTTATTACCACAAGGGAACAGTCGGGCATGCCTATTCAGCATCACTCCACTTGCCAGCGCATGTGCAATTTCATGTACAGATCCATGGCTCATGTATAAGTCGAACTAGAAAATTCCAATTAATTAAGGTTCGGTCACGTAAGAGTGAAAGAGAGAGAGAGGGAAAGGTTTTTGACTACAGCACTTCTAGGCTGCTTTGTCTGGCACATTTTCCAGTGCCAATAATCAATTATAATAATCACTTTATTTTCTTTGAAATTGATGCTTCCAAAGTCTGAATGAACAGAATTTGATTTACTTTTTTATTACACCGCCCAAATATATTGAAGAGCAGACTTTGGAATAAGTTGAGCACTCCCCACACCTCATCAGTCATCTCGCTCTAAAGCCTATCATTGATCACACAACAAAGATCCCCAAACGGCAACAAGAGCGTACAGAGCAGTTGTCTACGCCAATTTCCTGTAGTGCAGTGAGACTGGACTGTGACACAGAAGAGCTCTAGGGAAATTCTGGCTTCCATATTCAATTGAACGACCATTCAACAAACATTGTGCCCGTCTTGAAGCCAGGTCCACATATGTTCAGGAGACATTCCTGCAAAACCAACTGACACGTTCTGATCACCGTGCTCACAAGGCTAAAAGACGGTCTTCCCCACCAGGCCCTGTTCTCTCAACTCTCAAAAGAGTTTGCAGGGCAAAGAAAGCACTTCAAAGGCAATATGAAGCTTTCCTTTAAGCACCATAGTATTGACCTTAAGAGCTGGAAGGAGATCAATGACTTGCCCATCAAGCTGTATCACACTTCAAGACCCTGTGCCACAATGAGGCAGAGGGATGTCAGAGAAGGAAAACAAGGGGAGCAAATTCTGCACTCCGTATTTCACGATTTCATGAGATCTCCTGCCTCAGACACCCAAAAATCTAGCTTGCTCAGTCAACTCCTGATAGAAACTCACAACCTTGACGAGACATCATCCTCAAATTGAGGAACACCTGACATACTAAGTTACCAGACTTGCTCAATGTGTTCCTACAATATGCAGCCAAGTGGTTGAAAACAAAAAGTATGGGTGGAATTTACTGACCACCCTGCCGCGTGCTTTTCGGTGGGGGAGGCGGCACACCAGCGGGATCTACTGGTCCCGCCATTGCCAACGGGTGTGTCAAATGCATACTATTTGGACTACAGATTACTTACTAAGTACATACTAACAATGTATAAACCTAAATACTTGGTAAACGTTAACAATGTATAATACTACATCCTAATATTAGTGTGCGAGGTATCATGGGGTTTTAGCCAACGTTGAAAACCTGTATGTATTAAACACACACACACACCTAATTCAGCAGGACATCTCTTATCCCCAGTTGCCTCTGAGGAATGCTGCCTGTAGCACCAGTCCATAACAAGGATAATATCAGAAAGTCTCAGTTTGTGAGGTATCAAGAAGACCCAAGCATGGTGTTATGTTACTTTGAGTAACGTAAGCTGCTACTTGGTGTAGGCTTTGCTGAAGGATGCTCCAGACACTGAGATAAGTTGAACGTATTTATTGAGCGATTGACAAAGCTCCTAAATGAGTTCTACACTCTACTAATCTGACTCTAGTAATTCAGTATACTCTAACTATATGAGCTTGCTCTAGACCATGTGCTATGGTGTGATGGTGCTGTTAACCACCAATGTCTTGCTCTCTAGTTTTCTGCCGATGGAAGAGGCAGGGCCTGTATGCCTTGTCCTTTTTATAGTGGTCATGTAGTGCACCCTTGTGGTAATGCCACCTCTGGGTGCTCTGATTACCCATTGGTTGTGTCCTGTTCTGATGACCCATTGGTTGCGTGACTGCATATCATGACACCAAGGACAGTTGATAAGGGGGTCTGGAAAACACCATGAGGAGGGCCCCTGTCTGTTAATGAGCTCTGAGCACGCAGCCACATGTTGCCTAGTAAGCAATAATTGTCACGATTGGATTAAGTTCAGCCGAGGTGGGCTGTGTAACTGCTAGAATAGCACAAGAATTTATGATTTTTTATGTTCAGGGGACAGGCAGATGGTGAACCCAACGGCTTGCTCCCTGCCAGTGTTAACTCAATAAACTGTTTTGAACAGACCCAAATGTTAAGTGATTCTTTTGGATTCATTACTGCTAACAGTTAAGGCTAAATTACTGCAGAGTTTTATTTAAAAGATGAAGACACTCACTGTCACGCAATGGCAGAAGTTCATTCGATTCCACCCAGTTGGATTTAGATGTATTGGTGATGCTTATAACTCGGACCCAGTAAAGATCATGAAAAATTTTAAAAGTCTGTGATAGGTCGCAGGACATAGTCGTAATATTGATGCATTTTTTCACTGGAATGAACGTCCCATTACTCCTGCTTTAACAAAAAAAAACAATACAAATCAATCTCTGATACATTGGTGCAATTCTCCTAAAACGTTTGAGCAGGTTTTGTTGGGTGATTTCCGCCAGGTGTTTGGGCACAATCCAAATCACAACTCACCCACACTTGGTCAATTATTTGGTGTTTGGGGAGATTCGCACTGAATCATCCCACACTTCAGAATAATTCTGGAGTGGGGTACTAAAAACCGACTCCTCAGAGATCGGAGCACCCCTTTTAAAGTGTGCCCAGGCCTCAAAGTTAGGCTGAAGGTTCCCCACACGTGCCACCCACAGATATCGTGCCCCCGCCCCACTCAGACATGGGGGACACCCCAACCCTCGACCTCAGGGAACAACCTCCCCCCATCACTAAATGTCTGCATGACACGGCCCCCAACACCCCATCCAGCCATGAGGGTGACCTGTCTCCATCCCGCTGCCATCCTCGTCATCGGGGCATCCCCCCCCCCCCCCCCCCCCACCCATCATGGTCATGACGGGCAGCACGGTAGCCTTGTGGATAGCACAATTGCTTCACAGCTCCAGGGTCCCAGGTTCGATTCCAGCTTGGGTCACTGTCTGTGCGGAGTCTGCACGTCCTCCCCGTGTGTGCGTGGGTTTCCTCCGGGTGCTCCGGTTTCCTCCCACAGTCCAAAGATGTGCAGGTTAGGTGGATTGGCCATGATAAATTGCCCTTAGTGTCCAAAATTGCCCTTAGTGTTGGGTGGGGTTACTGGGTTATGGGGATAGGGTGGCGGTGTTGACCTTGGGTAGGGTGCTCTTTCCAAGAGCCAGTGCAGACTCGATGGGCCGAATGGCCTCCTTCTGCACTGTAAATTCTATGATAATCTATGACCCTACTCACATCCCACCATTTGGCATCCTGACGGTGCCAACCTGGCACCCCTGCAGTGCCAGAATGGCAATGCCAGGGTGGCATTGCCTTGGTACCAAGGGCAGTGCCCTGCCCCAACCACCTGGGTGCTCCCAAGGCCTCCGAGCCCCTCAGCATGGCCAACAGGTCTGGGTTCCATTTTGTGAAACCAGGTGCGATTGGCACCGGCATCAGACTGTACCTTTGGGCCAGTGAATCCCGGCCGGAGTCTCCCATAAATGGAATGCACATATTTAAATGAGTTTAACGACTCATTTACATATGCTGATCTGGATCATGTCCAGCGAGGGCATGATCCAGATCGCGCCGAGCGCCACGAATCAGGAGCACTGCAATTGGTACGGATCGGCATCCGCCATAAAACCCGTTTATTGGGCTCTCCTACTATTTACCGGGAAGAGTTGGATCAATGCCGGGTGCAATGCGGCCGGCAAATCATGCCCATAATATCATACATCTGCTTGAGGCGCTGCATCAACCAAAGCTTAAACAAATTTAATGGCACTGGGAAAATGAAGCAATTTTCATTTAAAAATCATTCGATGTGATGTAGCTGCATCCACTGTGCTCTTAGGAAGGGAGCTCCAGGATTTTGACCCAACAACCGTGAAGATAGAGCAATGGTGTCTGGCTTGGAGGGACACTTGCAGTGGATGGTGTTCCCATGCTACCTTTATCCTTCCAGGTGGTAGAGGTTGTGGATTTGGAAGGCGGCATCAAAGGAGCCTTGGTGAGTTGCTGCAGTGCATCTTGTAGATTGTACACACTGCTGCAACGGTGCAGTGGAGGAGGGAGCGATTCTGAGGTGGTCGATGGGGTGCCAATCAATCGGCTGCTTTGACCTGGATGATGTTAAGCTCGAGCATTGTTGGAGCTGTACTCACCCAGGCAAGTGGAGAGTATTCCGCCACACTCCTGGCTTGAGACTTTTATACAGTGGAAAAGATTTGGGAAGTCAAGAGGCGAGTTATTCACCACAAAGTTCCAAACTTTTGACCTGCTCTTGTAACCATAGCATTTACGTGGCTAGTACATGATACGTTAAGCTCCTCTTGGAAATATACCTGGCGCGATTCTCCGATTCCCCGCCGGGCCGGAGAATCGGCGGGGGGCGCGCGAATCGTGCCACGCCGCCCCTATGCTGGGACGCCATTCTCCCGCCCGTGAAAAATCGGGCGGGCGCGAAAGGCGCCGGGCCACATGGAGAATCGCCGCAAACAGCCGTAGCGGCGATCCTCCGGCAGCGCCGTGATTCTCTGGCTCGAATGGGCCGAGTGGCTGTCCAAAAAAATCCGAGTCCCGCCGACGCCGTTCTAACATGCTCTGGGCCGGCGGGACCTCGGGGTTGAAGGGTCCGGGGGCAGCCTGTGGGGGATGAGGGGAGGGGGGGGGCAACCCCGGGGAGGCGCTCCATAGTGGCCTGGCCAGCGATCAGGGCCCACTGATCGGCGGGCCGGCCTTTCTGGCTGCGGACCTCTGTTCTTCCGCGCCGGCTCCTGGATCCGTGCGCCATTTGGCGTCGGTGCAGGCGTGAGGATGACAGCCAGTGCGCACGCGCTAGTTGGTGCCGCCCACATGTGCGGATCCCACGGTGCAGGGTCGACGCCGGGACTGGCGGCTGGAGCGGCATGGGCTGCTCCAGCACTGTGCTGGCCCCCCAAGACCCGAGAATCGTGTCTCGGAACCAACGCCGGTGCCAGAGTAAAGTACTCCCGTTTTGGCGCCGGACCAGAGAATCGCGGTCACCAGCTTTAAGACACAGGCCGCACGGTAGCATAGTGGCTAGCACAGTTGCTTCACAGCTCCAGGGTCCCAGATTCGATTCACAGCTTGGGTCACTGGCTATGCGGAGTCTGCACGTTCTCCCCGTGTTTACTTCGGGTGCTCCGATTTCCTCCCACAGTCCAAAGATGTACAGTTAGGTGGATTGGCCATTCTAAATTGCCCTTAGTGTCCAAAAAGGTTAGGATGGGTTACAGGGATAAAGGGGATGGGGTGGAGGCGTGGGACTTAAGTGGGGTGCTCTTTCCAAGGGCCGGTGCAGATTCGATGGGCTGAATGGCCTCCTTCTGCACTGTACATTCTATGATTCTATGCTGCAGTCCACATGGTGTAGGTGCATCCACAGTGCTTTAGGAAGGGTGTTGCAGGATTTTGACCCAGCAACAGTGAAGATACATCCCACGAACAATTTTTTAAAAAGGCAATCTCCACTTTGCTAGATGGGTGTTGTTTCAACTCGCTCAAGAAACTTGACACTAGCCAGAACAAAGCAAGCCAATTAATTGGCACCTTGTCCACCACCTTCTATTGCTCCCTCCATCATGGTTCCAGTGTTTGCTCTTTGCATTCAGCAACTTTTGAAAGTTTCTTCAAAAGCATTTCCAAAACCATGACTCCTACCATCCAGGTGCAAGAGAGCACCCAAGTTATACACCAAAATGCTTTGGAAGAATATCCTTTTCCTTCTTCATCTCTGCGTCAGAATCCTGGAATTCCCTCACTAACAGCAGTGTGGGTGTACATTCACCACATGGGCTCCCGCAATCCAAGAAGGGGGCCCCCCACCATCTGTTCCGGGGCAACTAAGATGTGTTTAAATGCCCGTCTTGCCAGTGAGACTGACACATCTGGAGACTGAATTTAAAGAACGCAATGAATTGACTGGAGAAACAGCTCAGAAATCCAACAACGACAGACGTAGCGACCTACCTTAAATCGCAGGCCGTGACTATGTACCGTGTGCCTGGAACCGACCCAGCTCCTGCTTTCCATGTCACAAAATACTTAAAGTTTACAGAGGTTAACTTCACATTCTGTGGTGTGGGCAGCTGACCTAAAACTAAAGAACAAATTCATACTTAGGCTTCCAGTGTGGAAAGAGACTAACCACAAATTTTAAAGATTCTTTTGACATTAATGCATTTTTGGAGATGGTTTTTGCTTGCTGAAGATTACCAGTTTAAGATTGGCTTTGCCAAGCAACCACTCCGTCACTGAAAATTAATTTCAACAAGTGAGGCCCCCAATTCGATCAGATTTCAATTATTGGTGGAGATTTCATTAAAATTATAAAATGTCAGTAAAACTTATTTTTTTAGACTTTTCTCTTTATGTCTCTTTTAGCTCTCTGGTTTAACCAATCTTTCTCTTGCTCCTTTTATTATTTTTTTTCAGATGTGATTTTTGCATTAAATTAAATATCCTAACCCGCACTTTCTGGTGTGGGCTCTGCATGACTGAAGAATCTTCAACCTCTGGTTAAAGAAACACACCATTGCTTTCTTTGTTCACACAAGTCCCACATCCCCTGCAGGGAAACTGCACAAGCTCGGACGCTTAAGTAACGTAGGTTCTGGTTCATAGAATCAGAGAATTTACAGTGCAGAAGAAGGTCATTTGGCCCATCGGGTCTGCACCGGCCCTTAGAAAGAGCACCCTACCTATGCCCACACCTCAAACCTAGCCGTACACCTCCACCCTATCCCTGTAACCCCACCTAAACTTTTTGGACAGTATGGGCAATTTAGCGTGGCCAATTGACCTAACCTGCACGTCTTTGAACTGAGGGAGGAAACCGGAGTACCCGGAGGAAACCCACGCAGACAGGGAGAGAACGTGCAGATTCCGCACAGACAGTGACCCAAGCCGGGAATCGAACCTAGGACCCTGGAGCTGTGAAGCAATTGTGCTTACCACAATGCTACTATGCTGCCCCAATATAAAAGCCCACAGTGGTCAAGTGTAAGTGTAACAAAAGGCTAGTCCCGTTGGTTCACTGCTGGTAGCAAAATATAGGCTAATATTTAGTACTGCAGAGTGTCTGTTAAAAAAGTTATTTTACTTCTAAATTAGCTGTTGCAACCAGGTGGGGCTGATTTTCATCCAAAGAACAAAGAAATGTACAGCACAGGAACAGGCCCTTCGGCCCTCCAAGCCCGTGCCGACCATGCTGCCCGACGAAACTACAATCTTCTACACTTCCTGGGTCCGTATCCCTCTATTCCCATCCTATTCATGTATTTGTCAAGATGCCCCTTAAATGTCACTATCGTCCCTGCTTCCACCACCTCCTCCGGTAGCGAGTTCCAGGCAGCCACTACCCTCTGCGTAAAAAACTTGCCTCGTACATCTACTCTAAACCTTGCCCCTCTCACCTTAAACCTATGCCCCCTAGTAATTGACCCCTCTACCCCGGGGAAAAGCCTCTGACTATCCACTCTGTCTATGCCCCTCATAATTTTGTAGGCCTATATCAGGTCGCCCCTCAACCTCCTTCGTTCCAGTGAGAACAAACCGAGTTTATTCAACCGCTCCTCATAGCTAATGCCTCCATACCTGGCAACATTCTGGTAAATCTCTTCTGCACCCTCTCTAAAGCCTCCACATCCTTCTGGTAGTGTGGCGACCAGAATTGAACACTATACTCCAAGTGTGGCCTAACTAAGGTTTTATACAGCTGCAACATGACTTGCCAACTCTTATACTCAATGCCCCGGCCAATGAAGCCAAGCATGCCGTATGCCTTCTTGACTACCTTCTCCACCTGTGTTGCCCCTTTCAGTGACCTGTGGACCTGTACTCCTAGATCTCTTTGACTTTCAATACTCTTGAGGGTTCTACCATTCACTGTATATTCCCTACCTGCATTAGACCTTCCAAAATGCATTACCTCACATTTGTCCGGATTAAACTCCATCTGCCATCTCTCCGCCCAAGTCTCCAAACAATCTAAATCCTGCTGTATCCTCTGACAGTCCTCATCGCTATCCGCAATTCCACCAATCTTTGTGTCATCTGCAAACTTACTACTCAGACCAGTTACATTTTCCTCCAAATCATTTATATATACTACAAACAGCAAAGGTCCCAGCACTGATCCCTGTGGAACACCACTGGTCACAGCCCTCCAATTAGAAAAGCGGTTCCACTCAAAACCCATTCACTTGCAGAGTTAAACATCGAACCCGATGTCTCTTTGCTAATGATTACATGACTGAAATATCTTAAAGAAAGTGTTCTTACCATGTAAAAGAAGAGGTGACAACATTATTATCCACACTGCTGATTTAGCCATGCTCCCATTGGCCCACACAGCCAAAAAGTCCTCATTGACATTTGAAAGCATTTCCCTCAGACAGCATTCTATATCCTGCAGAATGGGCAAGAGAAATTATTACAGGGTTTTCCCCTCATAGCCTTGCAACACCTTACAAGCATAGTGTAAAAAGCATTTCACAGGAGCGTTAACAAAAATCTGACACTCAGCTACATAAAGAGGTACGAGAGAAAAAGCTTTATTTTGCATATTTGGCTCACTGCCCCCGTGGCACTGCCTGTACTGACTGGACAGCTGCTGGCCTTTGACTCGGCTACAGCACTCACTGTGCGGGATTTTCACCCTGGGATGTTTGAGTCCCAGGGAAGTCCTAGCAAAGGCCACTTAACTGCCGGACAGGCACTTAATTCTGTTGTGGTTTCCCCCACCAAAACGGCACAGTTATCCAACCAGCTCTCTGGGTCCCAGTTCAGGAACACTCAATCCAGTCCCAGAATTGGAAAATGTCTGTATCAATGAATCACACCAGTGATGAAAGGTGAGACAGAAAATGGTCTGGATGAATCAAATGGTTGGAGAAGATTGGGACCACCAGAAACAAATTTGAGGCACGCAAGATGAACTGATCATCTGATCATTTTGGGGAACTCTTTTGTAAATGTTTTAATTTATTATTCTCTGCCCTCATAAATTATACTAAATAACCTGCCAGAAGTTAACATTTTTTTTAAAGCAACTTTTCATCCTCTTCAAAAGTAACTTTGAGACACCTCCAAGATTAATCTTACATCACTGCCTATTTTCTTCCCGGAATAGTTCAGCCACTTTTTTGAGGTCAGGATGATACTCAGGAAGATCAGGGGCTGGTTTAGCACACTGGGCTAAATAGCTGGCTTTTAAAGCAGACCAAGGCAGGCCAGCAGCACGGTTCAATTCCCGTACCAGCCTCCCCGAACAGGTGCCGGAATGTGGCGACTAGGGGCTTTTCACAGTAGCTTCATTGAAGCCTACTTGTGACGATAAGCGATTTTCATTTCATTCATTTCATTTCCTTGGCATGACTGCACTAGCTGGCATTATGTAAGGATAACCATCACCGAATAAAGAGTGGAATGGGAGTGAGAATGAATTTTATTTGGTTTTTTAAAATTACACTGAGATTGTCATATTCAGTAACCTAACCCTGAGATAATGTGAAAAGGGCTTTTATGGTGAATTGGAATACCTGGTTGTATTCCGCTTTGACAGGTAGCCACAGTTTGTTTAAATATTCATGGCAAAAGTCCCTTGGTCACTGAGCGAAACTGCGGTGATGACCCAGAAAGTTTACACATGAGCGGTCAATGGTTATGAGTGATGCACAATCAATTGCACAAAGACTAAAGTAGGGTACAACTGTGGCTTTATTACAGTCAGATGCGTGGCCTCCTGCTGCAGCTGGCGAAATGGCAGGGCACTGGAGGTCATGCATATTTATACAGTTCTCCGTGGGCGGAGCCAGCCGGCAGGAGCTACCGGCGAACCTGTAGTGCAGGTCCTACCTTACATCTCCTATTACAGTGGTTCACCACCATGAGCAAATAGGAAGGCTAACATACATAGACTAAAATAGATATACCAGTGGTCAGAGTCAGCAGGGACCAGAACATTAACTTCCGATGATTGTTGGTGCAAAGCACAATTTTGTGCATCTAATCTGTACAACCGGCATCTCTAATCTGTTTTGGTTCCAGCACGAGAAGATAAGCTTTTTTGGCAGGGCCAAATATACAAAATGAACTGGAGCATAATGTTGCTGATAGTGGCAGGTGAATGTTCAGCATGTTTAGTTGTTATTTTAATGGCAGTGTTAACCAGCTCATTATAATTTTGCTAATTCTGTGCTTTATTTGCATGTTTGTAGCAGATACAGAATAAATGTGTTTTGTTTTGAAGTGCAGAACTATAAAAGGTTCCAAAGTTCCAAAAAGACCAAATAATTGTTTTAGTTTACTCCCTCCAGTTCCCCTCCAAGGGACAAATCTCATATTTTCAAAATTCATTGGTGCAATTCTCCGGCCTCGTTGCACTCTCGCTCAAACGTAATGAGGTCGAGGAATAGCGGGAGAGGCCAAAAACGAGATCCGCGCCGGGAGCCAAACAATTTGTGAAGCAACCGGCTCGCTCCTGTTGGCGAAATTGGGATCTCGCGTAGCGTGGCAAGAAACAAATCACCATCACTTGAGCCCCATTTCCGTACAATCAACGAGAGCCACCCATATCATTCCCATCATTCAGCAGCCTGCCCGACAAGTGCTGGCATCGATTAGTACTCCTTTTGAAAAACGTGAACATGGTGGAAGGGCTTCTGTGGGGAGCCGAGGAGGTGAGTAGCCATCTTTGCTCACAGGCAAAGAGCCCTGGGGTGCTGGACTTGCCACCCCAGTGCTTGGTGGGAGGAGAGGGGGGAGGGGAGGGAAAGCTCCACTGGGGGACGCTTCACAGGAACAAAGAACAAAGAAAAGTACTGATGTGTTGGGTGTTCTGGATCCGTGGAACACACAGGTCACCAACATTTGAAATAGTGCAACACTATTTTATTGAATCATTAACTGTTTAACATACTCTGACTGTGGGTTAACACGATACTAGCTTTAACTAAAGACCGTTGCCTTGTCCGAACCAGTCGATGCACTCAGCACATGGTGAATGTCTGTGTTACAGGCTGTGAGCTCTGTCCTCCTAGCTAGCTGCAACTCGAATGAATGGGAACTCTGATGCCCCCTGTCTTTATAGTGCGTGTGCTCTAACTGGTGATTGGCTGCGGTGTTGTGTGTGTTGATTGGTCCCACTGTGTGTCCATCAGTGTGTGTCTGCACCATGATATACTGGTGTATATTATGACAGGTACAGCACAGGAACAGGCCCTTCGGCCCTCCAAGCCTGTGCCGACCATGCTGCCCATCTAAACTAAAATCTTCTACACATCCTAGGTCTGTATCCCTCTACTGGGATATCCCTCTATTGGCACATCCCTGTGAGATGTGGCAGGTCCGGGAGGCTTCCAGCGTCCCGGATGGCTTCATCTGCAGAAAGTGCACCCAACTGGAGCTCCTCACAGACCGCATGGTTCGGTTGGAGCGGCAATTGGATGCACTTAGGAGCATGCAGGTGGCGGAAAGCGTCATAGATCGCAGTTATGTAAATGTGGTCACACCCAAGGTGCAGGCAGAGAAATGGGTGACCACCAGAAAGGGCAGGCAGTCAGTGCAGGAATCCCCTGTGGTTGTCCCCCTCTCGAACAGATATACCCCTTTGGATACTGTCGGGGGGGATAGCCTATCAGGGGAAAACAGCAGGAGCCAGAGCAGTGGCACCACGGCTGGCTCTGATGTTCAGAAGGGAGGGTCAAAGCGCAGAAGAGTAATAGTAATAGGGGACTCTATAGTCAGGGGCACAGATAGGCGCTTCTGTGGACGTGAAAGAGCCTCCAGGATGGTATGTTGCCTCCCTGGTGCCAGGGTCCAGGATGTCTCCGAACGGGTAGAGGGAATCCTGAAGGGGGAGGGCAAACAGGCAGAGGTCGTTGTACATATTGGTACTAATGACATAGGCAGGAAGGGGCATGAGGTCCTGCAGCAGGAGTTCAGGGAGCTAGGAAGAAAGTTAAAAGACAGGACCTCGAGGGTTGTAATCTCGGGATTACTCCCTGTGCCACGTGCCAGTGAGGCTAGAAATAGGAAGATAGAGCAGATAAACACGTGGCTAAAACAGCTGGTGTAGGAGGGAGGGTTTCCATTATCTGGACCACTGGGAGCTCTTCCGGGGCAGGTGTGACCTGTATAAGAAGGACGGGTTGCATCTAAACCGGAGAGGCATAAATATCCTGGCCGCGAGGTTTGCTAGTGTCACACGGGAGGGTTTAAACTAGTATGGCAGGGGGGTGGGCACGGGAGCAATAGGTCAGAAGGTGAGAGCATCGAGGGAGAACTAGGGAATAGGGACAGTGTGGCTCTGAGGCAGAGCAGACGGGGAAAAGCTGCTGAACACAGCGGGTCTGGTGGCCTGAAGTGCATATGTTTTAATGCAAGGAGCATTACGGGTAAGGCAGATGAACTTAGAGCTTGGATTAGTACTTGGAACTATGATGTTGTTGCCATTACAGAGACCTGGTTGAGGGAAGGGCAGGATTGGCAGCTAAACGTTCCAGGATTTAGGTGTTTCAGGCGGGATAGAGGGGGATGTAAAAGGGGAGGCGGAGTTGCGCTACTTGTTCGGGAGAATATCACAGCTGTACTGCGAGAGGACACCTCAGAGGGCAGTGAGGCTATATGGGTAGAGATCAGGAATAAGAAGGGTGCAGTCACAATGTTGGGGGTATACTACAGGCCTCCCAACAGCCAGCGGGAGATAGAGGAGCAGATAGGTAGACAGATTCTGGAAAAGAGTAAAAACAGCAGGGTTGTGGTGATGGGAGACTTCAACTTCCCCAATATTGACTGGGACTCACTTAGTGCCAGGGGCTTAGACAGGGCGGAGTTTGGAAGGAGCATCAAGGAGGGCTTCTTAAAACAATATGTAGACAGTCCAACTAGGGAAGGGGCGGTACTGGACCTGGTATTGGGGAATGAGCCCGGCCAGGTGGTAGATGTTTCAGTAGGGGAGCATTTCGGTAACAGTGACCACAATTCAGTAAGTTTTAAAGTACTGGTGGACAAGGATAAGAGTGGTCCGAGGATGAATGTGCTAAATTGGGGGAAGGCTAATTATAACAATATTAGGCGGGAACTGAAGAACATAGATTGGGGGCGGATGTTTGAGGGCAAATCAACATCTGACATGTGGGAGGCTTGCAAGTGGCAGTTGAAAGGAATACAGGACCGGCATGTTCCTGTGAGGAAGAAAGATAAATACGGCAATTTTCGGGAACCTTGGATGACGAGTGATATTGTAGGCCTCGTCAAAAAGAAAAAGGAGGCATTTGTCAGGGCTAAAAGGCTGGGAACAGACGAAGCCTGCGTGGAATATAAGGAAAGTAGGAAGGAACTTAAGCAAGGAGTCAGGAGGGCTAGAAGGGGTCACGAAAAGTCATTGGCAAATAGGGTTAAGGAAAATCCCAAGGCTTTTTACACGTACATAAAAAGCAAGAGGGTAGCCAGGGAAAGGGTTGGCCCACTGAAGGATAGGCAAGGGAATCTATGTGTGGAGCCAGAGGAAATGGGCGAGGTACTAAATGAATACTTTGCATCAGTATTCACCAAAGAGAAGGAATTGGTAGATGTTGAGTCTGGAGAAGGGTGTGTAGATAGCCTGGGTCACATTGTGATCCAAAAAGACGAGGTGTTGCGTGTCTTAAAAAATATTAAAAAATATGGGCCTGATGGGATCTACCCCAGAATACTGAAGGAGGCTGGAGAGGAAATTGCTGAGGCCTTGACAGAAATCTTTGGATCCTCGCTGTCTTCAGGGGATGTCCTGGAGGACTGGAGAATAGCCAATGTTGTTCCTCTGTTTATGAAGGGTAGCAAGGATAATCCCGGGAACTACAGGCCGGTGAGCCTTACTTCAGTGGTAGGGAAATTACTGGAGAGAATTCTTCGAGACAGGATCTACTCCCATTTGGAAGCAAATGGACGTATTAGTGAGAGGCAGCACGGTTTTGTGAAGGGGAGGTCGTGTCTAATGCCCTCCTACCAGGCAACATCCTGGTAAATCTCTTCTGCACCCTCTCTAAAGCCTCCACATCCTTCTGGCAGTGTGGCGACCAGAATGGAACACTATACTCCAAGTGTGGCCTAACTAAGGTTCTATACAGCTGCAACATGACTTGCCAATTCTAATTCTCAATGCCCCGGCCAATGAAGCCAAGCATGCCGTATGACTTCTTGACTACCTTCTCCACCTGTGATGCCCCTTTCAATGACCTGTGGACCTGTACACCAAGATCTCTCTGACTGTCAATACTTTTGAGGGTTCTACCATTCACTGTATATTCCCTACCTGCATTGGACCTTCCAAAATGCATTACCTCACATTTGTCCGGATTAAACTCCATCTGCCATCTCTCCTCCGAAGTCGCCAAACGATCTAAATCCTGCTGTATCCTCTGACAGTCCTCATCGCTATCCGCAATTCCACCAACCTTTGTGTCGTCTGCAAACTTACTAATCTGACCAGTTACATTTTCCTCCAAATCATTTATATATACTACAAACAGCAAAGGTCCCAGCACTGATCCCTGTAGAACACTACTAGTCGCAGCCCCCCAATTAGAAAAGCACCCTTCCATTGCTACTCGCTGCCTTCTATGACCTAGCCAGTTCTGTATCCATCTTGCCAGCTCACCCCTGATCCCGTGAGACTTCACCTTTTGTACCAGTCTACCATGAGGCACCTTGTCAATGGCCTTACTGAAGTCCATATAGACAACATCCACTGCCCTACCTGCATCAATCATCTTTGTGACATCTTCGAAAAACTCTATCAAGTTAGTGAGACACGACCTCCCCTTCACAAAACCATGCTGCCTCTCGCTAATACGTCCATTTGCTTCCAAATGGGGGTACATCCTGTCTCGAAGAATTCGCTCCAGTAATTTCTCTACCACCTGGTAAGGCTCACCAGCCTGTAGTTCCCTGGACTATCCTTGCTACCCTTCTTAAACGAAAGAACAACATTGGCTGTTCTCCAGTCCTCCGGGACATCACATGAAGACAGTGAGGATCCAAAGATTTCTGTCAAGGCCTCAGCAATTTCATCTCCAGCCTCCTTCAGTATTCTGAGGTAGATCCCATCAGGCCCTGGGGACTTATCTACCATAATATTTTTTAAGACGCCCAACACCTCGTCTTTTTGGATCTCAATGTGACCCAGGCTATCTACACACCCTTCTCCAGACTCAACATCCACCAATTCCTTCTCTTTGGTGAATACTGATGCAAAGTATTCATTTAGCACCTCGCCCATTTCCTCTGGCCCCACACATAGATTCCCTTGCCTATCTTTCAGTGGGCCAACCCATTCCCAACATTGTGACTGCACCCTTCTTATTCCTGATCTCTACCCATATAGCCTCTTACGTGTAGAAAACCTTGGGATTTTCCTTAACCCTATTTGCCAATGACTTTACGTCACCCTTTCTAGCCCTCCTGACTCCTTGCTTAAGTTCCTTCATACTTGCCTTATATTCCGCACAGGCTTCATCTATTCCCAGCCTTCAAGCCCTGACAAATGGCTCCTTTTTCTTTTTGAACAATATCTCGCGTTATCCAAGGTTCCCGAAATTTGCCGTATTTATGCTTCTTCCTCACAGGAACATGCCGGTCCTGAATTCCTTTCAACTGACATTTGAAAGCCTCCCACATGTCAGATGTTGATTTACCCTCAAACATCTGCCCCCAATCTAGGTTCTTCAGTTCCTGCCTAATATTGTTATAATTAGCATTCCCCCAATTTAGCACATTCACCCTAGGACCACTCTTATCCTTGTCCACCAGCACTTTAAAACTTACTGAATTGTGGTCACTGTTCCCGAAATGCTCCCCTACTGAAACTTCTACCACCTGGCCGGGCTCATTCCCCAATTCCAGGTCCAGTACAGCCCCTTCCATAGTTGGACTATCTACATATTGTTTTAAGAACCCCTCCTGGATGCTCCTTACAAACTCTACCCCGTCTAAGCCCCTAAGACTAAGTGAGTCCCAGTCAATATTGGGGAAGTTGAAGTCTCCGATCACAACAACCCTGTTGTTTTTATTCGTTTCCAAAATCTGTCTACCTATCCTCTATCTCCCACTGGCTGTGGGAGGCCTGTAGTAAACCCCCAACATTGTGACTGCACCCTTCTTATTCCTGATCTCTACCCATAGAGCCTCGCTACCCTCTGAGGTGTCCTCCCGTAGTACAGCTGTGATATTCTCCCTGACCAGTAGCGCAACTCCGCCACCCCTTTTACATCCCCCTCTATCCCACCTGAAACATCTAAATCCTGGAACGTTTAGCTGCCAATCCTGTCCTTCCTTCAACCAGGTCTCTGTAATGGCAACAACATCATAGTTCCAAGTACTAATCCAAGCTCTAAGTTCATCTGCCTTACCCGTAATACTTCTTGCATTAAAACATATGCACTTCAGGCCACCAGACCTGCTGTTTTCAGCAACATCTCCTTGTCTGCTCTTCCTCAGAGCCATACTGGCCCTATTCCCTAGTTCTCCCTCAATGCTTTCACCTTCTGACCTATTGCTCCGGTACCCAACTCCCTGCCATACTAGTTTAAACCCTCCCGTGTGACACTAGCAAACCTCGCAGCCAGGATATTTATGCCTCTCCAGTTTAGATGCAACCTGTCCTTCTTATACAGGTCACACCTGCCCCGGAAGAGCTCCCAGTGGTCCAGCTAACAGAAATCCTCCCTCCTACCCCAGCTGTTTAGCCACGTGTTTAGCTGCTCTATCTTCCTATTTCTAGCCTCACTGGCACGTGGCACAGGGAGTAATCCCAAGATTACAACCCTAGATGTCCTGTCTTTTAACTTTCTGCCTAGCTCCCTGAACTCCTGCTGCAGGTCCTCATGCCCCTCCCTGCCTATGTCATTAGTACCAATATGTACAACAACCTCTGCCTGTTTGTCCTCCCCCTTCAGGATGCCCGCTACCCGTACTGAGACATCCTGGACCCTAGCAGGATGGCAGGCAACATACCATACTGGAGTCTCTTTCACATCCACAGAAGTGCCTATCTTTGCCCCTGACTATAGAGTTCCCTATGACTATTGCTCTTCTGCGCTTTGACCCTTGATAGGCTGTCCCCCACTGACAATATCCAAAGGGGTATACCTGTTCGAGAGGGGGACAACCACAGGGGTTTCCTGCACTGACTGCCTGCCCCTTCTGGTGGTCACCCATTTCTCTGCCTGCACCTTGGGTGTGACCACATTTATATAACTGCTATCTATGACGCTTTCCGCCACCTGCATGCTCCTAAGTGCATCCAACTGCTGCTCCAACCGAACCATGCGGTCTGTGAGGAGCTGGTCTGCACCAAATTACATTACTGCACCAAATTACCAAGTTCCAATTCCCACTCTGGATGTGTCTCACTATGGAGCCACTATTGGGGGGGGGGGGGGGGGGGGGGGGGGGGGGGGGGTACTACATGCGACACCACTATGCCAATCCCTGGGTCATGTGTACCCATTCGAGGGCCAACCCTTCTCCCTGCCAGTCTGCCCCACCGACCACACATTAACCCCACCGACTGCTCAGGCCTCTGGCTGTGCGGCTGAAGGCTATTGCTAATAGGGAATTGGAAATCGTGGTTAAGTGAGCACTAGACACATGCCAAGTAGATTCCCAAGGATAGGCGGGCCATGTGGCATGTGGGAGTCATTCTCTAGCATGCCAATCCCACTTTGATGCCTGGACACTGTGCTTGAACACTGCGGGAAGAAACACCACACACACAACATACAAACACCCAGGGGATGGGACACAGCTCTGGGGGGATGCCCACTGCTGGAGGTGGGTGATTACCATGGGGAGGTGGGGGAGATGCCTGGAGAGATGGGCAAAAGGTCCGGAGGTCAGCCCACATTACAGAAGGAAGTGACAGAGGCAACATAATGGTTGTGCAAAACGGAGTTAAATGTGCTGTACACCCCCCCCCCCACACCCTAGCTCCCCCCCTTCTCCCACCCCCTACCTACCAACCCCTTCCCCCCCCTCCCTCACCACCCCCGGTGCCCTCAATGATCCTCAATTTGCTTGGCCCTCCTAGCTCTCCCACCATGTCTAGGTGTTTCCCCAGGATGCACATCTGCTGTGAAGGCTGCCAGCTGCATATCTCGTCCTGAGCCATTGATGCCCCTGGCGGACGTCCTCTGGGGCGGAGGGCTCGTGCTCACGTCAGAAACCCATACACAGCCGTGCCGTCCTGTCCCATGTGCTGACATTGAGATGTGGCCTCATCAGAGGGGTGGAACTTGGGGGAGCTGGTGCCCACCATCACCACTCCATGGGAGGGTCCGGCCTGGCATTCAGCGTCCCCTCCTCCCAATCGATGCACATAGGCCCTGGTGTCCACCTTAGGACGAAGGGGCAGCTGGTTTAAGCTCCGGCTGCCCCTACATCATCTGCTTCTGCCAACCCTGGGGTTCCCCATGGTCCAGAGATGTCAAGCAGAACCTCATCAAGGTCGGCCTGGTGTCATCCTCCAGCGAGGCGGTCATTCTGCTGAGACCCTCAGCCATGGCCGTTACCGACTGCGCGACGCCTTGGTCACCTTCACTCATGGTGCCGACGTGCACCAGGATCTCCAGTGCAGTCGCCACCATAGCAGTGTTGGCCTCAGTGCCACTCATTGTCGGTGCCATGCCGGTGCCATCTCCTGTCCCAGTAGCCTCTGGGGACTCCTCCAAGCTGTTATGGACCTGCTGGAGCGATGCTGACATCTCCCTCTGAATGTCCCGGCCGCTCCCAATTATCTCCATCAGATCCGCATAATCCACTTCCACAAGCTCAGCATCAGGCTGGGACCCAGCTGGGTCCTGGGATCCAGCAGACCTCGGACTTCTGTCTCGCCTGGGGGTTCCTGCCTCCACCTGATGTGTATAATCAGCAGTCCACAAACCAAGGTGTGTGTTTCTGCACTGGTGGAGGGTGGGGATGACTGCTGTGCCGTGGCCACGGTTGCATCCTCAGAGCTCTCCTCCGAGCTGGTCTCCTCAGTCAGGAGAAGGGGCAACCCGGGATGGACTGGGGCCATTGGCCTGAGGACCTGCAGGAGAATGGACGTGTGGACAGTGGGATGGATGGGCCAGTCATTAAGGCAATCACTACTCACATTTGACGGGACCCACAGGTGGAGCCCGGAGGATCCTCACCTCTGAGGCGAGTGGCACCTTTCCATGACTCTGGGCCCTCACCCACCGATTGTCGGAGAACTTTTCCTGAGGAGACACAGAGAGAGCATCGTTAGCCACACGTCTGATTCATAGTGGTGGGAGAGGGGGTGTGAAGGTGGGGTTGAGAGGGCTGGGAGTTACTTGGAGAATTTTGGGGTGGATGCTCCCTTGGGGGCGGAAGGGTCTTGAGGGGGGGGGGGTTGGTGTCTACTCACTCGTGTTGCCCGGTGTAGGTCGTTGACCTTCTTCCTGCACTGCAGGCCCAGTACTCCTGGTCATACTATTCGAACTTATGGCTGCTGCCACCTCATACCAGGCAGTAGTAGCTACCTTGTGGCTCACTCTCCGGGGCCCGAGGGGGAACAGGACTTCCCTCCTGTCTCCACCATGTCTCGGAACCTGCCCAGATCAGTGTCCCCAAATCTTGGGGCTGGTCCCCTCGTCGCCATTGTTGCGAGCTGTCTGGAGTTGCCTGAGGAAGTGCAGCTTAAGTACTGCTCGACCTTGTTCATGGGGCGCTGGTGAGCGATGTACCGGCAAATCAGCGGGCGAGCCAATTTTTGCTGCGGGAAGCCCATGAGGCCTCATTAAATGGACCAATTAACGTTGAATTGCGTTGCCGGCCTTACTGGCCCGAGCGCTGGGAAGCTCGCAGCAATTCCCACTCGCGACCACACTTAGAAATATTTCCAGTGAATCGCACCCCACATCTGGGCAGCACGGTAGCATAGTGGTTAGCACAATTGCTTCGCAGCTCCAGGGTCCCAGGTTCGATTCCCGGCTTGGGTCACTGTCTGTGCAGAGTCTGCACGTTCTTCCAGTGTGTGCGTGGGTTTTCCTCTGGGTGCTCCGGATTCCTCCCACAGTCCAAAGTTGTGCGGTTTAGGTAGACTGGCCATGATAAATTGCCCATAGTGTCCAAAATTGCCCTTAGTGTTGGATGGGGTTACTGGGTTATGGGGATAGGGTGGAGGTGTGGTCTTGTGTAGGGTGCTCTTTCAAAAGAGCCGGTGCAGACTTGATGGGACGAATGGTCTCCTTCTGCACTGTAAATTCTATGATTCTATGATCTGCTAGTAATTTCCAAAGCAATCACTGCTGCACACGGTGTTCTTATTTTAGTTTTCACCCTGCAGTAAAACTAATTGTAGTTTGGGCAAATTGGCAGGATAGATTATAAATAAAGCCTTTTGTTTTGAATTTCAAAAACTCACGTCCTACTGCACTTTTTATCTAACTCCTTGTCTTAACATGACATGAGAGCTGTGCACTTGTTTTTATCAGTGTCAGCTTTTTGAGTCGGTCACGTTTTCTTAAACGGTCGATAGCTTTTTTTTTTAGAATTTGTATTCATGGGATGAATCTGTTTCCATTTACTTGGTGACTGTACCTGGTACTTTTCTCTCACTTGGTATCGCTGCTTTTTATTCCCTGGGGAACTGAAATTCCTGTTTTCACCCAGTCAAAAATTGAGAGTGTAAAGCAATGTTCTCTCCAGAAAAGGCAGAAAATTTCAGAACCATTCATACTGCAGTCCGTCCCGGGTCTTTGTCAATCGCTCCCTTGCGACATGTATCTTACTTCTTCTCTACATTTATTCATCCTCTACATTTCTTAGTCCCCTACTCCTTATACACCTATGACTGTGTGGCCAAATTCCCCTCCAACTCGATTTTCAAATTTGCTGATGACACCACCGTAGTGGGTCGGATTTCAAACAATGACGAGACAGAGTACTGGAATGAGATAGGGAATCTGGTGAACTGGTGCGACGGCAATAATCTCTCCCTCAATGTCAACAAACGAAGGAGATTGTCATCGACTTCAGGAAGCGTAGTGGATAACATGCCCCTGTCTACATCAATGGGAATGAAGTAGAAAGGGTTGAGAGCTTCAAGTTTTTAGGTGTAGAGATCACCACAGCCTGTCCTGGTCCCTCCAATTCCGACACTATAGTTAAGAAAGCCCACCAACGACTCTACTTTCTCGGAAGGCTAAGGAAATTTGGCATGTCAGCTACGACCCTCACCAACTTCTACAGATGCACCATAGAAAGCATTTTTTCTGGTTGTATCACAGCTTGGTATGGAGCCTGCTCTGCCCAAGACTGCAGGAAACTACAAAAGGGCGTGAATGTAGCCCAGTCCATCACGCAAACCAGCCTCCCATCCATTGACTCTATTTATAATTCCCGCTGCCTCAGAAAAGCAGCCAGACTTCCGGTTCCGGCGATGCGGAGCTAAGCGCACGTTTCGGCAGCTCCCGCGACAACGGACTTTCTGGCTCTCCAGAGGAGCCCCAACGGAGCTTTTTTCGAATTAATCCCGTGTGGGAAGGTGCAGTGAGGTCCCCCCTCACAATATATGGCAGAGATCAGCGGTGGAACGACGAGGAAAGAGGCCCTGGAGCAGAGACCAAAACGAGGGGAAAAAGGCAAGATGGTGGAGGGCAGAGAGCGAGCAGCGTGGGGGCCAGACCAGCAGGAGTTCCTCAAGCGATGTGTGGAGGAGCTGAAAAAGGAGGTGCTGGCGCCAATGCTGTTGGCGATCGAGGGGCTGAAGGAGACCCAGAAGACCCAGGCGGTGGAGCTTCGTGAGGTGAATGATAAAGTGAATACCAACGAGGACGAGATCCTGGGCCTGGCGGTAAAAATGGAGGCGCACGAGGCGGTGTACAGGATGTGGGCCGAGAGAATTGAGGTCCTGGAGAACAGGTCGAGGAGGAAGAACCTCCGGATTCTGGGTATTCCCGAAGGAGTGGAGGGAGCTGATGCCGGGGCGTACGTGAGTACGATGCTCCATTCGCTGATGGGTGCGGAGGCCTCTCCGACCCCCCTGGAGCTGGAAGGGGCTCACCGGGTCCTGGCGAGGAGACCCAAGGCTGATGAGCCGCCAAGGGCGATTGTGGCAAGGTTCCATCGCTTCGCGGACAAAGAAAGTGTGCTGAGATGGGCCAAGAATGTGCGGAGCAGTAGATGGGAGAACGCGGTGATCCGAGTATACCAGGATTGGAGCGCGGAGGTGGCAAAGAGGAGAGCTGGCTTCAACCGGGCCAAGGCGGTGCTGCATAAAAAAAGAGTCAGGTTCGGCATGCTGCAGCCTGCGTGACTGTGGGTCACTTATCAGGACCGACACCATTATTTTGAAACGCCAGAAGACGCTTGGACCTTTATTCAGACGGAAAAACTGTCAGAGGCTCCTGATCAGGGACTACTCAGGGAGAGACAAAGTCTCCAGACGGAGTCCGACCTGTTGACCACAGGGAAGGCAGAGACACAGTGGAGGAAGGCACAGGGGGCGATATATGAATAAGGGGAGAAGGCGAGCCGGATGCTGGCACACCAGCTTCGTAAGAGGATGGCAGCGAGGGAAATAGGTGGAGTCAAAGATGACAGCGGAACTACGGTGCGGAGTGCAGGGAAAGTGAATGAGGCTTTTAAGGCCTTTTATGAGGAACTGTATAGGTCCCAGCCCCCAGGGGGAAAAGAGGGGATGCGGCGATTTTTGGATCAGTTGAGGTTCCCAAGGGTGGAGGTGGCTGGTTTGGGGGCGCCAATTGGGGTGGAGGAGCTGGTTAAAGGACTGGGGAGCATGCAGGCAGGGAAGGCCTCGGGGCCGGATGGGTTCCCGGTGGAGTTCTACAGGAAGTATGTAGACCTGTTCGCCCCGTTGCTGGTAAAAACCTCAATGAATCAAGGGGGGGGGGGGGGCCCTGCCCCCGACAATGTCGGAGGCGACGATCTCTTTGATCTTGAAGCGGGATAAGGACCCACTGCAATGTGGGTCGTATAGACCGATCTCGCTCCTTAATGTAGATGCTAAGTTGCTGGCAAAAATGTTGGCCATGAGGATTGAGGACTGTGTCCCGGGGGTGATTCACGAGGACCAGACGGGATTCGTAAAGGGTAGGCAGTTAAACACTAATGTGCGAAGGCTCCTAAATGTGATAATGATGCCATCGGTGGAGGGAGAAGCGGAGATAGTGACAGCCATGGACGCGGAGAAAGCCTTTGATCGGGTAGAGTGGGAGTATCTCTGGGAAGTGTTGAGGAGGTTTGGGTTCGGGGGAGGGTTTATCAGTTGGGTTAAGCTCCTGTATAAAGCCCCGGTGGCGAGTGTGGTCACGAACCGGCGGAGGTCGGAGTATTTCCGGCTGTATCGAGGGACGAGGCAGAGGTGCCCCCTGTCCCCTCTGCTGTTCGCATTAGCAATTGAACCTTTGGTCATGGCGTTAAGGGAGTTGGGGAAATGGAAGGGGGTGGTTCGAGGGGGAGAGGAACATCGAGTGTCGTTGTACGCAGACGACCTGTTGCTGTATGTGATGGATCCAGTGGAGGGGATGGTTGAGGTCATGCAGATCCTACGGGAGTTTGGAGACTTTTCGGGCTATAAGCTCAATGTGGGAAAGAGTGAGCTCTTTGTGATCCATCCGGCGGACCAGGGAAGAGGGATAGACGACCTACCGTTGAGGAGGGCGGAAAGGAGCTTTCGATACTTGGGGATTCAGGTAGCTAGGAGCTGGGGGCCACTGCACAAACTTAATTTGATGCGGTTGGTGGAACAGATGGAGGAGGATTTTAAAAGGTGGGCCATGTTGCCACTCTCACTGGCGGGTAGGGTACATTCAGTTAAAATGGTGGTCCTCCCAAGATTTCTTTTTGTATTCCAATGCCTCCCAATTGTGATCACTAAGGCCTTTTTTAAGAGGGTAAGCAGGAGCATTACGGGATTTGTGTGGGCGAGCAAGACCCCGCAGGTAAGGAGGGGGTTCTTGGAGCGTAGCAGAGATAGAGGAGGGTTGGCGTTGCCGAATTTGGGTGGTTACTATTGGGCAGCCAACGTGGCAATGATCCGTAAGTGGGTGATGGAGGGAGAGGGGGCGGCGTGGAAGAGGTTGGAGATGGCGTCCTGCAAAGGAACGAGCCTGGGGGCGCTGGTGACGGCACCGCTGCCGCTCTCGCCAACAAGGTATACCACGAGCCCGGTGGTGGCGGCAACGCTAAAGATCTGGGGGCAGTGGAGACGGCACAGGGGGGCGACGGGAGCCTCGGTGTGGTCCCCGATCTGAGACAACCATCGGTTTGTCCCAGGAAGGATGGACAGGGGATTTCAGAGCTGGCATTGGGTAGCCATTAGAAGAATGGGGGACCTGTTCATTGACGGGACGTTTGCGAGCTTAGGGGCGCTGGAGGTGAAGTTTGGGCTACCCCCAGGAAACGCTTTCAGGTACATGCAAGTGAGGGCATTTGTGAGGTGGCAGGTGAGGGAATTTCCGCTACTCCCGGCACAGGGGATTCAAGATAGGGTGATTTCGGGCGTATGGGTCGGGGAGGGCAAGGTGTCGGCAATATACCAGGAGAGGAAAGAAGAGGGGGAGGCTTTGGTAGAGGAGCTGAAGGGTAAATGGGAGGAGGAGTTGGGGGAGGAGATTGAGGAGGGGCTATGGGCTGACACACTAAGTAGGGTTAATTCCTCTTCCTCGTGCGCCAGGCTTAGCCTGATAGAGCGCATATGACGGGGGCGAGGCTGAGCAGGTTCTTTGGGGTGGAGGACAGATGTGGGAGGTGCTCAGGAAGTCCGGCGAACCATGTCCATATGTTTTGGTCATGCCCGGCACTGGAGGGGTTCTGGGGGGGAGTGGCAGGAACAGTATCTAAGGTGGTGAAAGTCCGGGTCAAGCCAAGCTGGGGGCTAGCACTATTTGGAGTAGTGGACGAGCCGGGAGTGCAGGAGGCGAAAGAGGCCGGCATTCTGGCCTTTGCGTCCCTAGTAGCCCGGCGAAGGATCTTGCTAATGTGGAAGGAGGCGAAGCCCCCCAGCGTGGAGGCCTGGATAAATGATATGTCAGGGTTTATCAAGTTGGAGAGGATAAAGCTCGCCTTGAGAGGGTCTGCGCAGGGGTTCTACAGGCGGTGGCAACCGTTCCTAGACTATCTCGCGGAGCGTTAGATGAAGGTCGGCCAGCAGCAACAGCAACCCGGGGGGGGGGGGGGGGGGGGCATCGTTCGTTGAGGGGAGGGGGGTAGGGTGGCGAGAGGGGGGGGGAAGGGGCGTTTCTCTGGGGGGGGGCATTTGAGCAAGAAAACACATGAATGATCCGGAAACTGACATGTACGGGAAGAATCCAATGTACAAAGTTTTGTATCTTATTGACTTGCCATGTTCATGTCTTGCCACGCGAGTTCTTTTTCTTTTCTTTGTTACGGGGGTGGGGGGGAGGGGTTTGTTTGTAAGGTGGAAAATATTGTTATTGAAAAATTCTTAATAAAAACATATTTCTAAAAAAAAGAAAGGCAGCCAGCAGAATTAAGGACCCCACGCACCCCGGACATACTCTCTTCTACCTTCTTCCCTCAGGAAAAAGATACCAAAGTTTGAGGTCACGTACCAACCGACTCAAGAACAGCTTCTTCCCTGCTGCCATCAGACTTTTGAATGGACCTACCTCGTATTAAGTTGATCCTTTCTCTACACCTTGCTATAACTGTAACCTTATATTCTGCAGTCTCTCCTTCCTTCCCTATGTACGGTATGCATTGTCTGTATAGCATGCAAGAAACAATACTTTTCACTGTATACTAATGCATGTGACAATAATAAATCAAATCAAATCAAAATCTCCTTCTCAGTTCAGGTCTCCCTGTTACTTCTTCTATTCAATAATGCAGTTGCCTTGGAGCTACTAAATGGTTTGTTGAAAAGGGTTAGTAAAACTGATTCAGTGAAACGGGAACCTCATGTTCGTATTTGTAACCATTTACAGTTTCAAAAAAAAGTAATAATAAAGAATCTTTCTAATCGTGAAATTATTCACATTTTCAATACCACAAGCGAAATCGTCACAGGTATGGACGCAATGGGGTTTTTTCTTTCTTATCTAAATGCACATAAAGTTAAAAAGGTTTAATAGATTTAAAAATTTGACACTTCTACGTTTCCTAAAATAAACTGCAAAGAGATGATTGACCCAAAATATCTGTGCTGGTCCATTGAAACAACTATCCAATCTGGCCAGCTCTTTCCCCATGACCCTGATTTATGTTTCATTTTCAAGTTTTACCAAATCTCCTTTTGAAAGTTGCTATTGAATCGGCTTCCTCCACCATTTCAATCATTGGACTCCGAATCATAATTCACTCTGTAAAAACAGATTCTCTCTCATTAACCCTCCATTGTCGATGACCTCAAAGGTGTCCTTCAGTTACTGAGCCTCTTGCCGCTGTAATTATTTTATTCACTCCATCAAGTCCTATCAGAATTTTGAATGCCACCATTAAATCTCTGCTTTGCTTACTCTATTAATATTGATGCATACATCATAAAACTCAAATGAAAAAAAGATCTAGAGTTCATCCCATCTAACGAAATATAGTCGATGCTGCTGTACACAACATACATCACAGTGCTTCTTGACATTTGATGGCATGGTATTCAGAAAATCTCCAAAAGTATATAATGCCCAACGTTCTCAGGTGGCTGCTATCATTTTACCTTCATCCATTAGTTATTTTACTACAATACCAAGCTGTCACTCTGCTAACAGCTAACCCACAAAGACATCTGACGCCAGGATCATTCAGCTGAGACCATTTATTAGTGAAATAGTCTGAAATGATAAACTGGAATATGCATTTCAAATGTTGACATGCTGCATTCAGGAGCTCCGAGATACAGAAGAAGAAATGCCACCTTGCCTATGATGACATCCTTTGAATAAGCCCACCAATTGCCCCTCAAATCGACAGGCTCAGATCTAAACGCTCATGCACTTGTGGAAAGACACATAAAATGCTGCACAGTACTGAGCAATGTCCACTCTATTGTGGTGGCAACTGAGCAGTGCACCCCGCTACAGACCAAGTGGTGGCTATCACCTGGCTTTGGGAATTTCCATTTGCTGAATAAATAAAATCCCGCAATATTCTTGTGTGAGATGGAAAAATTGTAATTAATCTTACTTGGGTTATATTAATTTGCATGACCGGCTTATATAAAAGGAAGAAAAATTTGGCACTTGCTAAGCTACTTGTATTGTAAAATACAAAAATGCGTCTATCACGCATGATATCACAATGAGATAAATACCTGTAAGCAGCGAATCGGTTTGAGTGATATTGGTTGAGGGTTAGATATTGGCCTGGACACCAGGTGAACTCACATGCTTTTCTTTTAGTAAGAAAGAAAGTCTTGTCCATCCGAGTGGAGGAATACTGTTTTGTTTAATGTTTCAGCTGAAAGGTGGCTCCTCCAACAATGAAACTCACCCTCGATCCTACGCTGAAGTGTCACCCGAGATTATGTGCTCAAGTCTTGGGTGTCATGAGTCCCTTGGGTTTCTGACTCATACTGAATGTATGCAGTGAATATTACATCTATCACAATTGTGCTGAAGCACTTCAGTGCACGATGATTTATGTGGAAAACTTGAATATCATGGCACTTTCTGTAATGGTCATTTTATTCTACTGAAGCACCTTAGACAGCAACATGATCGATGTAGAAAGCTTGAATATTATTACACTTTCTGTAATTGTCATTTTGAAATATTTTCTAATATTCTTTCAGATATTTTATGAATAAAGAACATTTGCAACAAAAAAAAAGGTTCTGCTGGGATGAGGCATCCTGGGTGTGCCAAGGCCTGCAATGTCCCCAAATGCAGGATATACAACTGCAAAATTTGTGGTCATAGGGGACTGCACTTGCTCATCCCTGATTTGTATGTCAAAAATAGAGCTTGTAATTTATATCATTCTTTTTGCGATAAATGCTCATGTGCAACAAAGAAAAAGCCTTGATGCTGTGTCCTGATTCCACAACCTTCAAGATGGATGCTATCACTCAGTCAAGGCTAACACCCTGGAATTTACATTCAAGTTTATTTCTACTCATTCTTAAGTCAATTGTGACTCTACTATCCTTCTGTAATTCACCTCCACATCAATGCTACAATTTTCAATGATTAGGGTAAGTTGGTCTATCTATAGAGACCCCCAAACAATTTGTTGGGGTTTGAGAAAATGTATTTAGGATTTATTTATTTCCTCTCTCAGGGGACCCAGTCACAACCAGCAAAATAACCTCCAGTAAAGTCAAGAATAAAATCAGTCCATTCAAGCATTTATTATTCATTATTGTGCTACCAATTGGTGGTAACTGATTCTATTGATGAAAATTAAAATACAGAATGTAATGTAAATGTCAAGTCCATACCGGCAGGACCTGGCTTGAAGGGCAGTTAGCGGGGTCCTCGGGGGGGGCGCAGGGGGATCCGGCCCCGGGGGGGGGGGGGGGGGGGGGGGGGGGGGCCACGGTAGCCTGGCCCACGAACATGGCCCACCGATCTGAGGGCAGGCCTGTGCCATGGGGGCACCCTTTCCCTCCATGCTGACCTCTGTAAGGCTCCGCGATGGCCGGCACGGAGAAGAAGCACCCTGCGTATGCGCAGGAAACACGGCAGCGGTTCTGAGCATGCTCCAGAATACGCTGGCAGTCCTGTGCATGCACCAACACGTGCCAGCCTAGCCCCCGGAAGTGCGGAGGATTCTGCACCTTCAGGGCGGCCTGACGCTGGAGTGGTTCACGCCACTCTTTGGCACCGGTACGGGCCGCCCCGCCAATTGCGGTAGAATCCCGGCCTTGGTCTGTAACCTTGTATGCTGTGGTGTTTCCAGTGCTCGTCTAAATGTTTTCTTAAATGTTTTGAGGGATCCCGCCTCGACCACCCTTTCAGGCAACAGCATCTTCTGGGTGAAAATGTTTTTCCTCAAAACCTCTCTCAATCTCCTGCTCCTTAGCTTAAATCTATGCCCCCTGGTTATTGACCCCCACTAAGGAGATGTTCCTTCCTATCTATCCTATGTCACTCATAATTTTGTTCAACTCGATTAAGTCCCCCCTCAGCCTCCTCTGCTCAGAGGAAAACAGCCTCAGCTGAACCAACTTCTCTCCATAGCAGAAGCAATCCAGTCCAGGCAACATCCTGGTGAATCTCCTCTGCACTCTCTCTCATGCAAACACATCCTTCCTATAGAGTGACAAACAGAACTGCACACAGTACTCTAGCAGTGGCCTAATGAGCATTTTATGCAGCTCCATCAGAACTTCCCTGCTCTTATATTCTATTGGCCCTCACAGCCATCAGCAAAAGGTGTACCGAATGAAGACACCCCATCTGAAATGGATATTTGCTAAACATCCATCACCTCCCGTAGATGGAAGGATATCAGCATCACTGAATAGTTCCCTTGTGTGAAAAACGATGCATCAATTTTGATAAGCAAAATACTATGGATGCTGGAATCTGAAACAAGTACAGAGGATCCTGCAAAAACTCAGCAGTTCTGCCAGCATCTATCAGGAGAGAAACAGAGTTAACGCTGCGAGTCCTTAGACACTTCAGCAGGACAGAAAGGAGGGAGAATGTAGAAAATGCAACAAAAACTGGCAACTTTGTAAGAAGAAAAGACAGATGGCCTGGTGTGTGTAACACATGTATGGAATATTAAAAGGGTTTATGATGAAGGGAAAAGGTCAAAATCTAAAGTTGCCAAACTCAACAAAGGTTGCTCTGCTGCACTTTGTCGTAAATATCTTTTATTTTTGTAAAATAAAATGACAATTCTAGCTCTCGAAAGCCCAGCCCACTTATAGTATCACACCAGTGAACAACACCTCATTGTGAATATTGGTTTGTCTTTCCAAGGGTCTGCAGGGAAAAGATGTTGTGGAAAATTTTGAACTTGGTGTCTCTGCCCATGAACACAGGTGCCAAAGAAGCCAGGTCACAGGCAGCATTTAATTTGCACAGATTTGTGCCAGATAATGCTGGGGTTTTCTCTAAAGAAACTAAATATGCTCAGTTTTCCAGCTGGTTTTGGAATAACACCGCAACATAATTTAGATGCAAGTGTGATATGGCATGAATACAGAAAGATTTAAAATGACCGGTGACAACAGCTTCTCCCTGATAATTTAAAGCCCTTTCTGAAACCAACAGGTTATGGGTTAGCCAATAATTTCAAATAAACAAAATAGACAAGAGTAAAAAGTAGAAATTTGGCGCTGAGAAGGAAGTGAGTTATTTCACTGATAGAAAAAATTTTGAAGAGGAAAGAGTCCACGTTAGCTTCGAAACGCAGGAGTCCAACCAAACTGAGCAAAAACGTGCAGAATTTTAACCAGGTGAGATTCTTAAATGAATTCTGGATATCCATCGTATCTGGTTTCCAAACGGGATTGTACAATTGTGCTCCAAATGTAATGAGACAAAAAGACAGCTGTTGAGAAATGTTGGGCGAATTTGAAAGACTTGCGAGGAAGGAAATATATTATTTCCTCCTCACGTTATTTCAAATTCTTAATTTATGGTTGATTTCCATGAAGAAGCGCACAAGTAATTGGTGTCAGGATTCCCAAGGGACAGACTGGGTGGGCTATTGCCATTAACACAAGTGTCTCCCCTCTACTTACCTTGAAATTCAGCATATCCATTCAGGCAAACAGTGACCGATGTCTCTCTTTGGCCGAACCCATATCGGCTTCGATAGAGTCCTTTAAAGTTTTGCTGTCTTGGTCTCATCGTTGTATATTTCCGTGAAGCGGACTCCGCCTCTGGGCGTGTCGCTCATGTCACTGGATACCAGTCAGAAGCTTGAAACTCAACTCCAAAGTATCCAGGAAGCGGCCCCCTGTGTTGCTGTGCAGCTACAGGTAACCACCACACCTTGTTCCAAGGCATTAAGATTGGCTCAGCCAAAATCCATTTTGCTTTTATCGTAAGAGGCTTTGTATTTCTTTCTAAGCTATCAATTAGGACAAGTTCAAACCAATTATATAACCTTATGCAAGTGCAATGTTCGATTTTTTTTTTAATGTTAGTGTTGTACTCAATTCACCAATTGTTAGGAATGGTGCAGTAGTAGCCTTTATTCCTGATGTAATAACCTAGAGGTGAATAACCCATGAGAGTACTTGCATCATACATAACACAGTCGACTCAGGATGTGGCAAATCACGTTTTAAACTAGCATTTATCGACATTAAAGTAAAATGACTCATTGGTTTTAGTTCGTAGTGCGCGTCCTTGAAGGTTCCATCCTCATTCCGGGTTGTGTACGTGTAGTCGGGTGTCAAAGGATAGACACCTTAAATTGAAGCCATGTCTGACGGTTAAGATAGTGGGTCTCAAGAGATATTCTATTATATGGCTTTAGCTATTGACGATCTCATGGGTCCTACACATATTTTCTTTTTTTTTTTAAATTTTAATTTCCAATGAAGGGGCAATTTTAGCATGGCCAATCCACCTAATCTGCACATGTTTGGGTTGTGAAGGTGAAACCCAGGCAGACACGGGGAGAATGAGCAAATTCCCCACAGTGACCCAGTACATTTTTTCTTGTCATACCATGAAGCTGCACCCTCAGCACAAAAATATTTTCCCAGTCAGTTGTCAAAGGCACAAGTTGGTAATGGCACAATGCCAAAAAAGTGGCTCCTAGATTCGAGTGCCTGTGTATCTTCTTAACTAATGAGATTGATAGATTGTCATAAAAACAGAAGGACTTAGAGTGAAAGAGTCAGCGAACTCAACATATCAGGTGCAAAAGGAAATAGAGGGGGGAAAAGAAACATTGGATAGAAACAAGTCACAGGAACGAAAAATAAGTCATAACCTGATTCCACTCAGTGGATTTTTGCATGTCAGAAGTTGGTTCTAGTAACAATTAACATTGTGAAAAGAGTGTTTACACTTGTAATTAAGAATCCAGAATATCTGTGGCAGGTTTAGTTTGTATCTACAGTGCAAATGCAGCAATTGCACAACATTCAATGCTTGGCAATTGGAAGGAAGTCCTCAAAATTAAATATCTGTGTGGTAGTATCAGGTATTGCGGTACCCGAGAGACTGTAGACCATTGGGTAAGCCTAGCAGCTTGCCATTGGATGCTTGGTATGTGGCTCTGCCCTGACAGGTGGGGTATAAGAACAGATGCCATCCCAGCAGCCCTCATTCTGTACCAAAGCTGCTGGGGAACATATCTAGTCTATTAAAGCCTTCAGTTATGATACAACCTCGTCTTCGAGTTTAATTGATCGTGCAATCAATCTGCAAAGCCAAGAGTGGTTCTAAATAAATCAGTAACTTTTGCATAACCATATTTAACCACACTTCTGCCCCTTGCCTGAATTTGCTGTATGAAAGGTTTAAATAATTATACAAGCTTAAAAAAAAAAATCTCACAGGCTGTTGCATCCTCAAAGACAGAAAACTAGTGAAGAGTAAACAGTCGTTTCAGCTCAGACTGTCTACAGATGACAGTCAAGGATCAAATTGTACAGTACACTTTATTTTTGCATACAGTGATTCAATTGAACACTGCAGCCGTGGCTATGTGTGTTCACTACAACATGGAACAATGGAGAAAAGAGTGGCTACATCACTGGTCAAAATATATTCTCATCGAACCCATGTCTGGCAGTTATTAGATAATACATACTTGGTGATATAATCAAGTAGGTGTAGCCACGGTGACTGTATTCATATGTTATACATCATGTAATCCTAATTATTAATTATGATGGATATAGATAACTGAAACAAATGTACACTTTTGATTGATATATGTTGATCTCTTGGAATTGAACCCAAAAGTCTAACCACCTGTGTAATCCTTGGATCAGGGCTCTCCAGTGTGCCACAAGATGGAGTGCTGGAACCCTCGTTATAGCTCATAATAAAGGCATTGTTTTAAAATTCCAAGAATCTTCGTCTAGTCACTCGTGAATGAGTGCTTTTTAAATTCATATGGGTTGTGGGTGTCGGCAGTATCGCCAAATAGTTGTATTTTGATCCTGTAATAATGTACTATTTTCATGTAAATAATTGAAAACACTATTATCAAGCAGTTGTAGATGTTGATACAAGTTGCTACTTATAGAGATGATTTCCTCTTGCTGAACAACTGGAGCCTATAGGGAATCTCCAATCCAAAAGAATTTTGTGCTATTCCAAATTTGACGCTCTATTTAAAAAAAAATCAAAACTCCCTTGAAATTCATTACAAAATACAGTTTAAAACAATTTAGGTCATGTTAATGGGCAATTATCTGGCAAGAGAGCTTTACTGTGAAACTAATTTTTTTATGATGGGGGTGATACTTAAACATGCTGGCTATATTTTCATCAAAGCACTGCCAGGTGAGGGTAATATAAAATATGCATGGAAATTCAGTTGCATCCTCATACTTCCTTGGGCAAATACAAAAAACTATTGTTGTCAAAATTATGAAATAAAAGCAGAAAATACTGAAAATGTCATCAGAATTTCCTTAAATGAGTGAAGCCCATTTTGCAGGACACCAGGTTTGAAAAGAAAATGAAATAAATTAATAGTGACACCGAATTTCAAGGGTCCAATTTTAACTAAATGCAAGTGAATGGGTTTTGAGAAGAGTTAAAATCGCAAATTTGGGTTTTAAAAGCCTGAAAATTGTAGGAGAAAGTGAATCCCTAAGTTTCAGTATACTTCAATGAGTCAGTGTATTGTTGATGAATAATTGGAATAAAATCATACATTCCAGTTGTGGCAATGAATCACATTTAAATACCTGTAAAGCATGTTCCTACATACCAAAGCATCATGATTCATATTGCAAATATTGCAACTCGTTTTACAAGCCTAAAAATTACTTTGGAATTACAGTACTCAACTGTTCGAAGCATTTATGGAATTATTTTCTCCAATAAGTATTAAATAAGATTAACATAGAACTTTCAGCCATGCAGTCAGAATATTACTGGAATAAAAGCAAAATCATGAGGATGCTGGAAATCTGAACAAAAACAGAAAATGTTGGAAAATTCACATCTGGCAGCCTGTGGAGAGAGAAATAGAATTAACGTTTGGAGCCCATATGACTCTTCTCAATACCTAAACAGAGGAAGAAATGTGATAGGTTATATACTGTATATAAGAGGGGTTGGAGCAGTGTAGGTCAGTGATAGGTGGAGGTTAGTAGAGATTGCAACAAAGATGTGTAGGGCACAAGTCAGAGGGAGTGCCAATGGCAGTAAAGTTATAGAATGTGCTAGTAGTGGCATAAAGGTAAGATATCAGAATGTGTTAACGGAAGAACAAGGGTCAGTGCTCCGTGAAAACAAAACTAAAAACCAGGTGACAGAAGGGGGACAAAAAATGTTTTGGATGGCAGAGAAAGGTCAGTCTGAAGTTGTTGAACTTAATGAGTACGGAGGGCTGTAATATGCCTAATTGGAAGTTGGCATGCTGCTCCTCCAGGCTGCATTGGGCTTCACTGGAGCATTGCAGCAGGTCAAGTACAAAAATGTGGGCATGAGAGCAAGATTCTGAGTTGAAATGGCAAGTGACAGGAATGTTAGGGTCACGCTTGTGGACTGAGCCAAGGTGTTCCGCAAAACAGCCAGCCAGTGTGTGTTTTGTGTCCCCAGTGTAGAGGAGACAACATTGGGAGCAGCAAATACAGAAGATCAAATTGAAGGAGGTGCAAGCAAAATGTTGCTTCACCTGAAAGGAGTGTTTGGGGCCTTGAACAATGAGAGGGGAAAACAGCAGGTGTTGCACCTTCTGCAATTGCAAGGGGAGGTGTTGTGGGAAGGGGATGAGGAGTTGGGGATGATGCAAGAGTGGCCCAGGGTATCATGGAGGGAGCACTCCTTTGGAATGCTGACTGGCGGGAGGGGGGGGCTGGGAAGGGAAGAGTCATGCTGGAGTTGGAGGTAATCACAGAAACCTCAGTTCTCCAATCCTGCACATGCCGCTTTTATCTCCTTCCCAAAACCCACAAACAGGATCGAAACTTGAAGGATATTGTACTTGGTATCAGTGAGAACAAATCAAATTTTCCATAACATCCAACGGTACTCCAGAGGTCCTGGTTTAACAAGTGATTACTTGTTTAACTTAGAAGAGACAGAGGTATATGTGACAATAATCTCTGGATGAAGTCAAATTTATAAGTAGAAGTGCTGCATGAAGTTTAAATGCAATTACACAATATAGATAAGGTGTATGGAAAGATGCAGAGTGGTTTGGTAAAACCCAATTAAGACTAAGTTATGATTAACCGAGATTTCATCAAAGAAAGAATGCAGAAACACCCCCAAAACACCTCATTTAAAGTGTATTTATTGCTTATAAATTATATAAACTGGCCATCTGAATATGTCATCAAAATTTACATTTCAAAATGTTGTTATACAGTAAACAAAGTTAACAGTGCAATGCAATAGCAAATCCACAACTGTGCATTCTTAGATTTCCATGACTTCAATAATCTAGCTTGTTCAATTTATCTATAATAGTATACCTGTACTAGATTTATTTAAGAGACAGCATCATTCACCAATTGTACAATTAACAAGCCACAATAAAAACAAAAGCTGCATGGAAAATAGCTTTAGTTCCAGTGAACTGTTGAGGTTGCAAATAAAATATCAATTTGAAAATAGTTAGAGAAGTTGGTGGTTAAAGAAAAATGTGTTTTGTTAAATGACAGATCAGCATAAAATAATTAAGTACACCCACAGATATAAAATGTCCAAATTTGCATTTTGTACAAGAATTCTAGAATTACGTATGCTCTCAGAAGGAATTTTTAAAAAATTAATCTAGCATGATCAAATTTGTATTGACAAGTTATTCATAGACTAAAAGTAATGACTAAACACAAGAGTCAGGAATTATTCTACATAATGTACAGATGTGGTGTTAACAAGTGTCAATAAAAGATTAGTGAGAAAAATATAGCTACAAGCAATAACTTTCAAGATTTCACATTCACATTGCTATAGGATTGTTTGACATATTCCTTTATGGCATAAATCTTTTAACTTGATTATAGAAAATATCCATAATTGAATCCTGGCTGTCTATCATTAATTTAAATAGCAGTGGATAAAGAAAGAAATGTCCTGTTTTTTTAAAGCAGGAATAAGATGAACTTAAGATTTATTCAAGGTGCTCCTGGATTCCGCCATCCACCAAAAGCACATTCTAAATGTTGAGCCACACGTAAGCAGAGGTGGTCATTATGGTGATTAGCTACAAGCTGAATTCCAAGAGGCAGCCCGTCTTTACTTAACCCAAGGGGACACTGGGTCACTGGCAGTCCAAGCACATTAAAAATTGCTAGAAGATGAAATGACAAACAAATTAAACATATTTTAAATATACCTTACCTAGATTATTTCAAAATGCACCCAGAAAATAGGCTCAGAAAATATAACATGGAAATTAATAAAAATTTGCTTTTTACTCTGAGTAATGAAGGTCTGCAATGATCTGCAAATAAATTGGTCAAGTCAAAAATGCTGAAGATATTCAAAATGCAATCAGTTGCCATGATGGTAGGATGAATGCAATACGTTAATGAGGTTTAATGTTGTCATTCTGATATTTATGTTAAGTCCTTAAATTTAAGGATTAAAAAATGACTACAATTAATGCATATGCTGCCAGATGGCAATATCTGAAAGGGGTGTTAGCTGACACTGTTAATAGAGTTGCACCATAATTCAATATCCCTTTCTTACTAAGATTAATTGAAATAACTATTCAAATTAAGCTGTAATGAAGAATAAAGAAAACAAACTTGCTAACTGGCATAGACAAGTTCAGGATCAGGAAACACTTCAAGAAGAGAGGGGTTTACACATAGAATAACCTTCATAGAATTTACAGTGCCGAAGGAGGCCATTCGGCCCATCGAGTCTGCACCGGCTCTTGGAAAGAGCACCCTACCCAAGGTCCACACCTCCACCCTATCCCCATAACCCAGTAACCCCACCCAACACTAAGGGCAATTTTGGACACGAAGGGCAATTTTGGACACTAAGGGCAATTTTATCATGGCCAATCCACCTAACCTGCACATCTTTGGACTGTGGGAGGAAACCGGAGCACCCGGAGGAAACCCACGCACACACTGGGAGGATGTGCAGACTCTGCACAGACAGTGACCCAAGCCGGAATCGAACCTGGGATCCTGGAGCTGTGAAGCAATTGTGCTATCCACAATGCTACCGTGCTGCCCCTTCCTAAATTACCAATTTGGTGGCAGCCTTTCAGAATGCAAGGATCTGTCCTGACACTTGGAGAAGTTCACAGAAAAGGTAAAGCTGGAAGTCACACTGTGCTTTTACGAGGAACATGGCAAAAACCAAGAATGGCTAATTGTGGAATATATTTGGCACGTTCAGCAGTTTTTGAACACAAACATGCCAATAAAAATTGCAAGTGTATACAAATAATTATTTCACAATGCAACTAAACTACACATGTCCAAAGTTTGCAATTGCCTCAGTATATTTTAAGAACATGCATAAGTTTGGAATTTAATTGTAAATTAAGTACTGCACACTTTAATTCAGACCAAGAACAAATGATAGCGAATGGGACGTTATAAACCATGGTAACTACCAAAGCTTTTAAATTTTGTGTGTTTTAGTTAGTTCTTTGACATGAAAAGTTGTAAAATATACTTTTTATTTTTTATAAGAAAATATATTTTAAATTTACACAATTTTATTTAAGATTTTGTACTTTTAAAATATTTAACTTCATGTCTGTTGCTTACCTGTGTATGCAAAGTTGAAGGGCATAAGTTTAGGGTGGTGGTGTCTAGGTGCAATTTTTGGATGGGATGGGTATAAAAATACACCATCATCTCCTAGTAGATTGGAAAACTCATTCTGAAGGTTCCGACTCATGTTCATCAGTTTAACATTACTTTGATGATTTGCTTTGGCCAAATCTTCCGTAATAACAAGACCTATAGTAATAAACATAAATTACATCAGGTAGGCAGAGCTAATAGTTTTTAATTAACTTGCAGAGCTATTCAAAAATTTATCACGGATATTAGTAATACAAAATGTAACTTAAGACTACTGCGTCCAATCATTTTTCATGGTCTTGCAAGACCAAATTCTGCCTTATATTCATGAATTCAGGCTAAACAAAATCTCTGCTCAATTTCCTAACGCTGCCAACTGAAGCTACCACACCCACCCTAGTTTACGAAAAAATAACACTCGTACAAGTGGTCTCAACCGTTAGAAACAAGTAACAAACACAGCGACTGAATAAGTACTGCAATGTAATTTTAGCAGAATGGGTGTGGTGTTTACACAGAAACTGACCACGGGTAGGTTATTTAGTAAAGATTTGGATTTGGTTGGACTTCCGGTGTCAGCCATGGAGCATGGTTACACATTTGGTGGCTTCCGCTCGAGGTGGAATTTTCTGGTCCTTCCACACCCGATGCGAGGGTTATTTGCTGGGGAATGATGTGTAAGCACTGAAGGATTGCAATACTCCTCTGGTGGGGCCTGTTTATGGCTTATCAGACGAGGAGAGCAACAAAGAAGAGGCAGTAGCTTGACCGCAAGAATAGTCGAGATGCGACACAGAAAAAGATGGCGGAAGGCGCTGGGGCATCATTGCCACCCAATGGTCTGCAGGGCAGCTCGTGAACAGTTTGAACAACAAGTTCCAGCAGCAGAGGAAGGAGGCCTCAGAGTACCTGGCTAATGTGGTGGAGCCACTTAGGGAGGCTATTGAGAGAGTGGCGCAAAGGCTGGAGGCGCAGGGCCTGATACATCAGAACGTAGAGGAGACCATAGGGGAGCACGAGGACTGGCTGACCTCGCTGGAGTCGGAGATGGTGCTGGTGGAGGACAGCCAAAGGTGGTTGAGTGAGAAGGTGGAGGACCTCGAGAATCGCGCCAGGAGGCAGAATCTCCAGATCGTGGGGACGCCTGAGGGGATCAAAGGAGTGCAGGCTGCTAAATATGTGGCAAATATGCTGGAGAAGCTGATGGGGGCGGGGGTTCTTTGACCGTCCCCTAGAGGTGGATAAGACACACAGGGTGCTGAGGAGGAGGCCGAAGGCGATGGTGGTGAGCCTGCATCGTTTTCTCAATAAGAAGAAAATCATGAAATGGACGAGGCAGACAAAGAAGTGTAGCTGGGAGAGGAGTGAGCTGAGAACATACCAGGACCTGGGTGTGGAATTGGCCAAGCGGCAGGCTGGTTATAATCGGGTCAAGGCTGCCCTCTACAAGGAGGGGACGAAGTTTGGGGTGCTGTATCCTGCTCGTCTGTGCGTAACGCATCAGAATTGGGAGTTTCACTTTGATAGTTTGAGGCGGCGAGGGAGTTTACGAGAGATCATGGACGGGGGGGGGGGGGGGGGGGGGGTGAGTGTGCGGACACTGAACTATGAAGATGTTAAATGTGGGCTCACAGGATGGGTGAATTTAAGGAAAATGGGAGTGGAGAGGGCATGTGTGCTTTCTTTAATTTTGGGGTTTCGCGGTGTGGGGGGGTGAAGGGCGGATTTGCAGAAGGGACAATATACGGAGGCCCCGGGCGGACGACAACCTGTTTCCGACCCGGTGGGAAGTTTTAATAGGATCATGGGGATTCTGGGGAGTTTGGCCGTTTCTCAGGATATAAATTGGACATGGGGAAAAAACAAAGTGTTCCTGATGAATGCCAGGAGGTAGGAGAGGAGGCTGGGCGAGTTTTTGTTCTGGGTGGGAGGAGTGAGTTTTCAGTACCTTGGGATAGAGGTGGCGCGGAGTTGAGCCCAGCAGCATTAGTTGAACTTGGCGTGACTGGTGGAGGGTATGAAGGTGGACTTGAGGAGGTGGGATGTGTTGCCCTCGTCTTTGCCAGGGCATATACAGATGGTCAAAATGACGGTGCTGCCCCAGTTTCTATTCGTATTTCAGAACCACCCCATCTTTGTTCCCGAGTCCTTTTTTAGAAAGGTAAATGGGATGATTTCAAGGTTTGTGTGGGCAACGAAGGCCCTGCGAATGAGGAGGGCGTTTCTGAAAAGGAATTGGTGAGTGGAGGGTCTGGCTTTGCCAAGCCTGCTAAAGTAATACTGTGCAGCAAACATCGCAATAGTTAGAAATTGGGCAATGGAGGAGGGCTTGGACTGTGGGCAGGTGGCATGTTGGGGGACAGTTTGAGGGCACTACTGTTGGCACCTCTTCCGTTCTCGACAATCCAATACTCTGTGAGCCCAGTAGTCGTATCAGCTTTCAGGGTTTGGAACCAGTGTAGGCACACTTCGGACTGGAAGGCATGTCCCTGTGGGTGCCTATATGGGACAACCAGAGGTTTGTGCTGGTGGGGCTGGATGCGAGGTCCCGGGGGTGGCAGCAGGTGGGGTAGAGTATTTCAGGAATTTGTTTGTGCGAGGAAAGTTTGCAGGCCTGCAGGAGCTTGAGGAGACAGATCAATTGCCTAAGGGTAACAGGTTCAGGTACCTGCAGGTGAGGAACCTTATTAGAAAAGGGGTGTCATCCTTTCCTGAGCTGCCACCTCTGGTGCTGCAAGACAGGTTGTTGTCAGGGGGATGACATTCAGGAGGGGAGAATGGCGGATATATATGGAGAGCTGAAGGATAGGGAGGGCGCTCCTGTGGAGGGGATCAGACGCAAGTGGGAGGAAGAGTTGGGGGCCAGATGTGGAGGAAGCCCTGCGGAGGGCGAATGCCTACTCATCGTGTGCGAGGTTAAGCATCATCCAATTTAAGTGGTGCACGGAGCCCACATGACGGCCTTGACGATGAGCCCGTTCTTTTTGGGGATGGAGAATAGGTGTGGGGGCGGTGACCAATGAGAATATGTTTTGGGCATGTCCAAGGTTGAAGGGGTTCTGGAAGAGGATTTCAGATGTAATGTCCAAAATTCTGGGCGTAGCTGCTCCGAGTCCAGAGGTGGCAATGTTCGGAGTGTCGGAAGATCTGGGAGTTCAGGTGGGGAGAGAGGCCGATGTCTTGGGCTTTGCGGCCCTGATTGCCCAGAGGCGGACTCTGTGGAGTTGGCGGGACTCAGAGCCGTCAACGGTGAGGGTATGGGTGAGTGACCTGGCAGAATTTTGCGCCTGAAAAAAGTCAAGTTTGCCATACATGGAGTGGAAGAGGGGTTCACCCGGAGGTGGAAATTGTTTATTGACTTCTTTAAAGTGAATTGAGGCTTCAGCAGGGTAGGGGAGGAGTTTGGGGTGTTTTGCTTTGTTCGAGGGGAATGGAGGAAAGAAAAAGGAGGCGGACCTGGAGGGGACAGGGGGTTGAGGGCTGGATTGTTAGTTTTGTTACCTGTAGCCAAGGTTTGGCTTTTGTATTTTTGCATATATAAAAAATGCCTTCAATTAAATTATTTCTTATAAAGAAAGATTTGGATATAATTGGTTCCAAAACATTTTTCAAGGTAATTTATCTGCCACATTCTGTCGTATACGTCCGTCATTAACAGGGAGAAAATAAACACACAATAATGTATTTGCAATAACTGCAAATTAACTGCAAATTTTCTCCAGGCTCCCTAAACCAGGCAGCCTTTTTAGTTCATGAACTGAAATGCTGAAACAATCTCTAATTTTGCCATGGTGCTCAAAGCTGTTAGGTACAGTTTCTATTGTAACATGATACAACTATAAAACAGTGGAAAAAGCTTTACTGCAAAAGTCTGAAGCATTTCTACATTTGTTTACCCCCTCTTTTGGCAATCATTTTAATTAAATTAGAATTTTAATTACACTCTCCCCACACCAATACCTTTGCAATTCTTTTTCTTCATAAAACGTTTGAGTCAAGAGTTTAAACATATTTTCTCTTATCTTTTTCTACTTTATTACAGTCCTAAGTGCTTGAATGAAAAATCCATGACAATTCGTCGTCATGGGGGTGGTATAGTGGTTACCATTACTGCCTCATGGCGCTGAGGATCCGGGTTTCATCCCGGACCCGGGTTTCATCCCGGACCCGAGTCACTGTTTGTGTGGTGTTTGCACATTCTTCCCGTGCCTGCGTGGGTCTCACCCCCATAACCCAAAGATGTGCAGGTTAGGTGGATTGGCCACGCTAAATTGCCACAAAATTGGGGGGGGGGGGGGAAATGAATTAGGCACTTAACTTTAAAAAAATAATAATAATTCACTATTATTAGCTATATAAAATAGTGGCCTCATTCCTCCCGAGCCAGTTTCCCATGCACCTGCCACCTTGAGTAAAAATGTTATAGGTAGTGTACCAGGGATGGGTTCAAAGAAGGGCCAGGTTGACTGAACTACAAGCTGGAACAATTATATTACTGAACTGCTATGTGCAGTTTATTTGCCAGGATCGGAGTCAATCCTGCCCTGGTCAACACCCTGATCTTAGAAGCCAAGTAGTAAACACTAGAGCCATAAAGTGTGTGTGCAAAGGATAGGTGAAAGCCATACGGGAGCAGAGTTTTCAAGGCCATGATAGGACACTTTGTTATTGGAAGAATCCTTCTACAGCCAAATTTGTCCAAACCTTGATATTCAAGACTAGGCTTGAAGAATCACTATGTAGCAGGTTCGGTAGAGGGTCTCACAGCGTTAGGGTAAATTTTATTCATTTGGCTATTTCCCACCTTTCAGATTTTTTGGATTCACCAATATTTGATGAACAGAAGGATGTAGCTTATCACAGATATTGATTTCAGGCCAATACCTATTCAATTAAGTGATTTGTCAGATATGTTACACTGCTTTTCGTGCCTCATTTTATGTCGACAGCAAAATGCGCACGGTCTTATTGCCCTACAGTTATTTCTCATGCTACTATTCAATTAAATCTAGGCAGTTATGTTCTGGGTCTCCTTCCTCCTGCGGCCCACTAAATAGGAATTGTGATACACTCCTATCTGTTATCATTTTTAAATCATCCCTTTCCATTTAGATTGCCTCGTATTTTAGAATTCGGGAGTCGGTGAGCCATCTATGGGATCCCTGTGTCAGGATTGTATGTACCGTATGCGGGGTTGCTACAATTAATTTGCCGCCAAAAGTGAGTTTACGGCTTTCTTCCACAAGTGCCGCTGTAGCGGCCACTGCTTGGACGCACAGTGGCCATCCGCGGGACACAGGATCCAATACTTTCGACAAGAATGCTACTGGCCTTTTGTCCCCTCCCCACTTTTGGGTCAGAACCCCCATTGCCCTTCCACCTTCCACATTAATGTAGAGGTAAAAGGGCTTCTCCAAACATAGTACGAAGTCTTACAACACCAGGTTAAAGTCCAACAGGTTTGTTTCGATGTCACTAGCTTTCGGAGCGCTGCTCCTTCCTCAGGTGAAGGTTCTCCAAACATGGGAGAGAGAGCACTGGTGCCCTTATCAGGCTTTGTCTTAGTTCATCATATCTCTCTTTTTCTTCCTGTTTCCATTTCAATTCCTTTACTTCCTCTGCCATTTTGTCATATAGGAACTTAGTTTTTGATGCAAAATTCTCGATCCAAATTCTGCAGTATCCTATTAATCCTAAATATTTCCTTGATAGTGCGTGGTAAAGGGAGGGAGGTTATTCCTTCTATGCGTTCAGGGTTTATCCTTCTTTTTCCTTCACTTACTAAATGGCCCAAATACTTGACTTCTTTTTCAACAAACTGGAGCTTGTTTTTGGACACCCTCAAACCTTTTTCTCCTAGGAAATTTAGTAACTCTATAGTCCCCTTTGTGACCGCTGTTTTGTCCAAGCCGGACAGTAGCAGGTCATCCACATATTGCAATAATTGGGTCCCCTGCTTGTTACTATATTCCTCTAGTACTTGTTCCAGCACTTGCCCGAACAAGTTAGGTGACTCGGTGAATCCCTGGGGTAGAACTTTCCACCTATATTGTTGCTTCCGTCGGGTGTATGGATTCTCCCATTCAAAGGCAAAAATATCTCGGCTTTTCTCATCAAGTGGGCAGCTCCAGAATGCATCTTTTAGATCCACCACACTGAACCATTTATGGGCATGGGGAATTTGTCCCATAATGGTATATGGGTTTGGCACCACAGGATGGCGCTTTTCCACTATTTTGTTCAGCTCTCTCAAAAAAAATTCTCATGCTACAAGTACCCAGTTTTCCATAATGTTAAAATAATGAAACATTGATGTCTCAGGACGGTCACAATGTTCCTGAGTACTTCTAAAATCTTGGAACCTGCAAGCAAGCTACCTCAGTAAAACGTCAGTGTTACAAGACCACTGAAGAAAATGTCATTTTTTGCTTCAATGAGAAGTCTAAACCAGGTTTGCAATGTCTTAAACATAACATAATTCCAGCACTTTAACTGCATTCTGCCAAGGTAAACTTTACCTATAGCAGGAATTGTATGTGGCGAAAGTCCCAGAATCTTTTTCACTAATTCCCACAGTGGCCTTATCTCCTTCCCATGATCTGCCATCAACTCTTTGAAAGACCTTGATTCCTGTTAAAAAAATATAGACTGTTATCCAACAATGTAACTTCTGTTTTAGCTTGCAGTCTTCATTTAATTAGGGGTCAAATTAAAACAATAGTGTTAATTTGAGGCAAAGACGAAAGATGCAGATGGGTGATGTTATGGTGGTGGAAGTAGGAGGCCTTTGTGATGGAAACTCCTGATTCAAATAGAATGCTGAGCTATAAACCTAAAGCCAAACAAGCAGAACAAAAATCAAGAAATTGACGATGTTTTGTTTCTAACACCAAGATTATTGAACATTTGCACACTTAATTTCAGCATTCATTTTCAAAGTTTCGCTTCAGGATTTCTTTCCGAGAGGAGAAAACTAAAATACTATTAATTCTTTAAATATCAGAAATAATAAATGCAACTGTACCTTGCCATCTGTCTCAGGGGAGACCATCATTGCTGACCAAATCTGGAAAGCATACTTCATCTTGTGGATCTGAACTTGCTGTACCTGTACACCAAACTGCACTTCAAGGTATTCAGTTAACTGAAAAAATCCCAAAATATAGCACCAGAAGATTAAATGTGCAATATCAAGATTTACATTATCAGCTAATGATATTTAAGACAGCTGCAAACAAAGAGCCAGTAAAAATATTTTTAGCTAGTAAGGTACTGCAAAACTCTTAGACAATTCAAACCCACCAACATCCTTATGATCAATTTCACTCAGACTTGGTGTGTTCAGATAAAAAGGGTGGGGAGGGAGATAATTGCTAATTTAATCAAACTCAAGAGGATAAAACCCATAGAGTGCGATGATTCTCCGGAAAGATTTCTACGTGTGGTAGCAAGCGGGGACTTGCCATTAATTGGTTCACTTAAGACTGTTGTTAATTGGTTCACTTAACAAGGTCCCATTGTAGAATCCCAAGTTTCTTTACCCGTCAGTCTGGCCTCAATAAAAGTCGAGATGGATTTGCAGGTACAGCATTAGTTATTTTATTTAGCTTGCAAGCGTTCCTCAATTCTCAGGAGCACGAAGCACATTCTGCTCCATGGACTTCTGGAATCAAGTGAGGATATGGAACAAAGGAATCTGTACTGATATATTCAAATGGCATCAAGTTTCACATACACGATGCCCATAGGTCATCCTATATACCTCCTGACCTGTTGATCTATTCTGATTGGCTCACTTCCAATCCCTTCCTCTGGCCCCTATTACCGAGCATCCTTTTCTCCTGCTTTGGTGGACACACCTCTTCCTGCTTTTCCATGCGGTCTGAAATCCTTTGTCTGTGAACTAACCAGAATTAGACTGGCCTACCTCTACATTACATTAACTAATATCTCTAAAGTAACTATTTTATATCACATTCGTCACCATGAGCTTTTAAAAAAATAATTTAGAGTACCCAATTAGTTTTTTCCAATTTAGCGTGGCCAATCCACCTACTCCGCACATTTTTGGGTTGTGGGGGCGAAACCCATTCAGACACGGGGAGAATGTGCAAACTCCACACGGACAGTGACCCAGAACTGGGATCAAACCTGGGACCTTGGTGCCGTGAGGCAGCAATGCTAACCACTGCGCCACCGTGTTGCCAGTGTCAACGGGTTACAGCACATAAATACCCCGGGAAACATACTTCTCAACAATCAATAATATAGTTTGTACAACGGTTCCCCCCTTTTCACTCCTCCTTCCCCCCCCGCCCCCCGGTGACGAACAACTCCTCAAACACGGTCATGAACATCCCCACCTTTTCTCAAACCCCTCTGTTGAGCTCCTTAACTCATATTTTATCTTTTCCAACCACAGGAAGTCGTACAGATCACCCAACCATGCCGCTACTCCCGGTGGCAATGTCGACTGCCACTCCAGTAAAATTCGCCGCCGGACAATCAGAGAGGCGAGGGCCGTGACATCATCCTTCCTGCTCTCCGTGAGCTCCGACTTCTCAAAAACACCAAATATCACCACCAAAAGGGTCTGGATTCACTTCCTCGCCCCATTATCCTTGCTGTGACCGCGAACATGCCCACCCAGAATCTCTCCAATTTTTCACAACCCCAGAACATGCAAGTGTGATTTGCTGGCCCCCGCCCACACCTCTCACACACATCTGCCACCCCTTGGAAGAACTCACTCATTCTCACCCAAGTCATATGTACCCTATGTATAACCTGAAACTGCATGAGGCTCATCCTTGAACACAGGGAGGTCCCGTTTATCCTACACAGTGCCTCACTCCATACTCCCCAGTTGATCTCCTCTCTCACTACCCTTCTCATTTTTCCTTGAACTTCACCACTCTATTCCCCTTTCACATCCGGAAGCAACGGTTGCTCCAGCAGGGTGTATCCTGGCAACCTAGGGAACACCTTCCAGACCTTTTCCGCAAGGTCCCTAACCTGCAGATACCTGAACTCACTCCCTTTGGGAGCTCTACCATCTCCCCTAGCTCCTCCAAACTGGCAAATCCTTCCAGCAAATACAGATCCCTCACCTTGACCAACCCCACTTCCTCCACCTCGGTATACACTATCTATCCCCCCCAGACCGGGTCAAACCCATGATTCTCGCACAACGGCGTTAACACCGAAATCCCTTCAACTCTAAAATGCCTCCTCAACCATTTCCAAATCTTCACCAAGGACTGCACCACCAGGCTCCCTGAATACTTAATCGGTACCATTGGCAACACTGCCGTCACCATAGCCCTTAACCTGGACCCCCCTACAAGATTCCTCCAACATCCTAACCCATTCTACTCCTTCTCCTTCCCACCATCGCCGCACCTTTTCCACATTCACTGCCCAGTAATAATGAAGCAATTTCGGCCACACCCACCTACCTCCCCTGCTGCCTCTGTCTCTTTCGCAGGGTCCTCCTGATCCTCGGCACTTCACCCACCCATACAAAATCTTAAATAATCGTGTCCAGTTGCCAAAAAAGATCAGGGGTGAAATTCTCCCTCAACGGCGCGATGTCCGCCGACTGGCGCCAAACACGGCGGCAATCAGACGGGCATCGCGCCGGCCCAAAGGTGCGGAATGCTCCGCATCTTTGGCGGCCTAGCCCTAACATTGAGGGGCTAGGCCGACGCCAGAGGGATTTCCACCCCGCCAGCTGGCGGAAATGGCGTTTGTTGCCCCGCCAGCTGGCGCGGAAATGCGGCACATGCGCGGGAGCGTCAGCGGCCACTGTCAGTTTCCCGGCGCATGCGCGGGAGCGTCAGCGGCCGCTGTCAGTTTCCCGCGCATGCGCAGTGGGGAGAGTCTCTTCCGCCTCCGCCATGGTGGAGGCCGTGGCGGAGGCGGAAGGGAAAGAGTGCCCCCACGGCACAGGCCCGTCCACGGATCGGTGGGCCCCGATCGCGGGCCAGGACACCGTGGGGGCACCCCCCGGGGTCAGATCGCCCCGCGCCCCCCCAGGACCCCGGAGCCCGCCCACACCACCTGGTCCCGCCGGTAAATACCAGGTTTGATTTACGCCGGCGGGACAGGCAATTTCTGGACGGGACTTTGGCCCATCCGGGCCGGAGAATCCAGCAGGGGGTCCCGCCAACCGGCGCGGCCCGATTCCCGCCCCCGCCCAATCTCCGGTACCGGAGACTTCGGCGGGGGCGGGGGTGGGATTCACGGCGGCCAACGGCCATTCTCCGACCCGGCGGGGGGTCGGAGAATGACGCCCCAGGAGTGTCTGAAAAATAAACAGGAACCTGGGCAGAATATTCACCCTCCCCGCCAAAGTGTATCCCACCTCCTAAGATCCCCCCTGGCCTCCTCCACCAGCTTCCTTAAGTTCCACTTATGGAGCCCCATCCATTCCCTCGCTACCTGAATCACCAAATTTCTGAACCTATCCCTCCCCACCTTACTGGCTTGCCCAGTTCATTCACCGGGAAAACCTCGCTTTTCCCTCCATTCAGCTTATACCCAGAGAACTCTCCCAACCTCCCTAGCAGGCCAGTGATCCTTCCCATACTCTCCAGAGGGTCCGAAACATACAATAGGTCATTGGCATAGAACGACATCTGACGCCGCTCCCTCTGTCCCCTCATAATCCCCTGCCACTCCGCCGACCCCCTAAGAGGCATCGCCAAAGGCTCTATGGCCAGTGCAAACAACAACAGCGGGCACCTGTGTAATTCAAAGCTTCACGAGCGCATATCATTCGTCCTCACATCCGCCCTTGGTGCCACATACAGCAACCGCACCCCAACCGCACCCAGCCCACAAATCTTCCAAAGCGAAACCTTTCCAGAACCTCGAACAAACACCGCCACTCCACCCGGTAAAATGCCTTCTCCACGTCAGTGGACACCACTACCTCCAGTACCAGGGCTCCCAACGGAATCATAACTATGTTCAACAACTTTCTTATATTACTCTTTGAGCTACCTGCCTTTCATGAAGTCTGTTTGATCATCTGCAACCACCCTGGGACACAATCCTTCATCGTCCCTGCCAACAACTAGCCAATACTTTCACATCCGTGTTCAACAGTGATATGGGCCAATATGACCCACATTCCACCGGGTCCTTCCCCTTTTTCGTGATTAACGTAATCACTGCCTGCGTCATAGTCTTCGACAGCCTCCCCTCTCCAACTCTTCATTAAACGCCCCCAAAAGATGTGGTGCCAAGTCAGTCACAAATTCCTTATCAAATTCCGGCGGATACCCATCCGGCCCTGGGGCATCTCCGATTTCATACCCCTGATACTATCCAGCATCTGCCTCAGCCCCAGGGGCTCCTCAACACCTGCCTCTTTGTTTCCTCCAACTGGGGAAATACCAGCTCGTCTAAAAACCACACCATGTCCCCCTCCTCTCTCTCCCCAGTCTGCCTTGTATAATCCCTGGATACCTCGTTTATCTTCCCTGGCACCGACACCACATCCCCAGCAACCAATGCCCCCCCCGCCCCCCCCCCCCCCCCCCCCGGCGTCAGTATCCTCAATATTTCCCTGGACTTTGCCTTTCTGCAACTGGTGCGCCACCATGAGTCTTGCCTTCTCCACATGTTCATATTACACCCCTCTTGCCCTACCGCCCTCCCCGTTGTCAGCCTGTCAAACTGCCCCTGAAAATTCTTCCTCCTCGCCAATCCCTCCGTGGTGGGCAGCCTTGAATACTCCCTGTCCACCTCCACTATCTCGCTCATTAGGCGGTCATATTCTTCCCTCCTTTCCCTAACCCGAGAAGGCTTCAAACTCTTTCATGAGCCTCATGATCCCGTCTCTGCTGCTTTTGGGATCCAAAACATAGAGGAGCAGGTCATCCGCATTGAGTGAGACTCTGTGGTCTGTTCCCTCTCTGGATCTGCTTCTAATTTTTCCCCGTTGAGGGCAATCGCCAGCGGCTTGGGTGCCAGGGCGGGGACATCCCCCATCTGCTTCATAAACACACCTAGTTCTTTCAACATGGTGTTCCCCGATTTGAGGTTTGATCGGTCTGTCCGTGGTTCCTGTATGTAGTTAAAGATCCCTCCATGATTCGTCAGTGCTTGTCTATGTTGGGGGTTTTCACCATGGTCCCCTTTTGTTGTTCCAGCTGGGAGCGTACACATTGACCAAGACGCCTGGTGCCCCTTTCAGAACACTGCTGACCATGATGTACCGTCCCCCTGGGTCTGTAACCATCCCAGTTGTGGTAAATGCACAACTAAGCAATATGACTAGCCCATTACCTCTCGTCCCACAGGAAGAATGATATGTCTGTCCCACCTATCTTTTTCTTACCCCAAAGTCGGTTCTTCTCACTCAGATGCATCACTTGGAGGAAGTCTATGTCGGCTTTCATACTTTTCAGGTGGGCAGACTCTGGATCTTTTCACTGGACCATTAAGTCCCCTGACGTTCCAAGTGACTATTCTAATAGGGAGCTTCTGTTCTCCTCCCGCTCCTCCAGGATCAACCATACTTACCTTGTGGATGCATCCCTGCACACCAGGGTTTCCGTTAATCAAAAGGCCGTCCAACATGGCTGCCAACTAGGTGTACGCGATGTGGGTGAGCCCCTGCATTCCAGGGTTTCCCTTTGTTTAGGGACTCTGCAAAGTGGCCACCTGCGGTGCCATTTTCTTCCCGTCAGCCTGGAGTCCTTCCCCCCGCCCCTGTCTCTCCCATGGTTCAGCTTCTGCCCCTCCTTCCCACCTTCCCTACTGTTGTTCCCGCCCCTACCCAGTTTACTCCCCCTAATTATCCGCCCCATTTGTGGTGTATACTTCCCATTGCCAGGCCCTCCTTCCCCGATGGGAAATGCGCTGCGCCCTCTCCCTCCCATCCCAATCTAGCGTGAGCTTTCCTTCTAGTGTGGTGGCCCCCATCCTGAGGTCAGACAAGCCTATCCTTCGCCAGTTACTTTTCTTCCCCCTCTTCCTCCTCCTGCACGCTGCTGCCCTCGCCCCGTCCTGTGTTTTAGCTCTCAGGTTCAGAGCGAGGCTGTAGTCGCACGCAAATTGTCTATTAGCATTTCAGTCTGACAGGGTGACTGTTTCATCATTGGTCCTGTTGCTGCCTTCCCAGCCCCTTCTCTCAGATAAATTTGTCCGTGTCTGCAGGGGCCGTAAAGTAGTGATCCCTGCCCTGGAAAGTGACCCATAATTTGACTGGGTATAGCACCCCAACTTTATCCTACTTTTGAGCAGGCTCCCTTTGCTCTGTTGAACTCCACCCAGCGCTTGGACAGGTATGCCCCAATGTCTTGGTATATTTTTGAATCTGGTGTCCATCCCAGTTGCTGGCCTTTTTGTCTGTATGGCCCAGCGCAGGATTCTTTCCCGGTCCTGGTACTCCTTGGCGATTATTGCCCTTGGCTGTTCCCTGGGTTTTGGCTGGAGTGACCTGTGGGCTCAGTCTATCTCTGGTATGTTGGGGAAGCTGTCCCTTCCCACCAAGTTTCCCAGCATCTGGGCCACGTAGTCTGTGGGGTTCCGTTTTCTCCAGCAGTCCCACTATCCTCACATTTTGGCGCTGCAACCGGTTCTCCTGGTCTATCTTCCCCCTTAGGTTCCCTTATGTCGCCACCAACCTCACAATCTCTGTCACCAGGGCGACGATCTGGTCTGTTGAGGTCTTTTCTAGCTCTTGTTGCTTCCTCGCGTTTGGGTGTCGCTGGAGTTTCTTCGCCTCGTGCTTCCGCCATCCTGTTCGCTTCTCCTAGCTTCTGTTGCTTTTTGCTTCTTTGCGGCTTCTGGAGCTGCTATTGTTCGGCATCACTCTTTGTATTTCGATTGGAGAGAGTGAGGGGATGCTTTTGTCCCGGTTCTGCCGGGCTATTTTTGACTAAAATGCCACCTTTCCTGTGTCCACTCAGCACACCCCCGTCACTGGAAGTCCTCTATGCGATTTTAACAATGTAAAATCCCATACCATAGTTATATTTTACATTGCCCTTTAAATAGAATCTTAATTCTCCCAGAACCAATCCAAAGCTTCTTTCTACAGCCAACAGACTTTCTCCATTTTCCTTTCCCAGTCGTTTATTTCTAATCCCAGGCTGAGGCACAGATTTTCGCCATGGAGAGCCTCTCTATTGTGATGAAAATGGCAGAAGTTCCTGATCATAAGTCTCATTTTCACAGGGTGGTTCACAATTCGTGTATACTCAGTTCACAGCAGAAGATGGCCATCTAAATCATAAGCTACCTCCACTGAAGTCAGATTTTTGTATATGAAATGTGCAACGTAGATCTGGAAGGAGCAGGTCTGAACTTTGTGCATTTCTTTGGATAGCTAGAGTACCCCTCTTGGAGAGGTAAGGTATCTTATTTGGATATGGTCCCGGGGTGCTAGTTAACGGCCAAGCTCATTGGAACAGTCAACAGTGCTGTCAAAATCAACTGCCAAGCATTTAGAAGTCCTATCCTATAAATATTTTATTTTTTTTTTTTATAAAAGGGGGTGCTGATATGACATGCATTAAAAAGGTTTTCAGAAAACTATTCTTATTTTCAAATATAATGACAAAATAGTTCCCGTTAGATCTTGGAGTCATAAGAATGCTCAGGTACTAAATCAGAATTTAAGCACATTATCTAAGCCAAGGCTTTAGTGCTATATTGAGGAAATATTGCAAGGCGATTGCTCCTCGGGTAAGACATCAAATTCAGGCCCCCATTCGCCTCCTATTGTCATTCATCCAAAGGCGCAATAGTTGAAGAACTCAGTTCTCCCAATGACCTGCTCAGCACTCTTCCTTCTACTAAAACTACCTGAAACAACTAGCTGCTTATTAATGTCATTGCTATTTGTGAGATTTGTCTGTCCACAAAATGATTGCTTCATTTGCCTACTCAACAGTAACTTTGGCCAATATTTTCTGGTCCCACCAGCAGTAGGTTTTGTGGCTGGCAGGAGAAATTCGAAAAGAGGCCAAAAGGCAGAATCCTGCCAGCGGAAAAACAAGCCTTAATTTTTCCCCTCATCACGTTCATGGTAAACTGAATGCAGGTCAGATTTCCTGCTAACGCACGATGGAAACCCCATCTGCATGCAAGTGCATGTTATGAAAAACACAACTTGCCAGAATCGAGTTCTCCCTCAATTAGACTGTCATCAATCATGACCACCCTCAATTCGTTTGTGACTTCAAGTTGAGTGCAATAATCTGAGGCTACTAGCAGCTGGGCTGCTAGGGATCCTCAGTGATGCTAGTGTTAACACACAGTAGTGGGGGTTTATCCTGAGGCCACTCAGGTGGGTGCCGTGAGTATTAAACTGGGCTGCTCACACTGGGTGCCGAGCTCTTCAGGGATGACAGCATTAGCACTCCCTGCTGGTGGTTTATGTTTAGGCCGCATATGGTGGATTCCGCGGATGTTGAGTTGGGCTGCTTAAGGTGGGTGCCAGGCTTCTCCGTGATGACAGCCATGTGTGTTGCAGGCATCATGGCAGGGTTGCAATCTATAACAGAGACAAGCATAACTCAACAAGAACCATCATAGAGCAGACAATCGTGATCCTAAAGATGTACTTTCGATGCTTAGACCGCTCAGGTGGGACTCTGCAGTGCTCTCCAGAGGGTGTACCGTATAATAGTGATGTGTTAATGTCACTTCAAAATTAAGACTTGCCAGAGGGAGACATGGAGGAAGCTGAAAACTCCTCAGATGATGAAGACCTGAAACAACATGAAGCTGAGGAGGAAGTTGAAAATGGGTTTCCAAGAGAGGATGCAATCAAAGTTGCCCGATATGGAAGATGTGACTGTAAGACACTAATAGCCACATGGTTCCAGGAGTAAGACGCAGGCATGGGGACACAAGCGCATTCCTCCTGTCCGTTAGTGGCATGCCTGTGATCTCAGTTGGGTGGCTCTTTCAGAGGGTCGGTGCAGCTCAATGAGCTGAATGGCTTCCTTCTGCACTGTAGGGATTCTATAATTCTATTAATAGCGGGAGCAAGGTCCGCATTCAGCCTTGGACATCCAACCCTAATGGATATCTTGTTTGCTTACCCTTTTCAGTTGAAGGATAAAAAAGGAACTACGGTCTGTGTACTCCTGAGCGTTGTTGGTGAGCTATGGCGTCCGCAGTTCCTCTGCTTGGATCCAAAGTGGGGAACAGGGATGCGCACATAGAGGGCTGCTGATGTACTGGTGAGGAAGTGAAACCTGAAATTGACAATTGAATTCATGAAGGGGGAATATTGTTATAAGTTTAGTTATTTCTTTGAATATATAGTAATTCAATGTGTTTCATGTTATTTGTGGTTTTGTGTATTTACGTTCTAACAACCTAGATTGCCCGTAATGTTTTGTATGTCTGTGGTCACAATTTATATTTTCAAATGTTTGAATAGGCTAGCCCAATGGGCGGGGCTTAATCGTATTAATACAAGTCCTCCCCTCTCAAATGATTGACTATAATATATGGACTTTTGTATGGGGCAATAAAAGATCCAGTGGTGACACAGGATTCTCATTCCACCTATCTTCTTGCCAGCTCTGTATTGGAGGTGGTGCCTTTAACAGTGCCTGCAGTTCACACTACCTGTACTAAAGTAGTAATGAGACACATGGTGACAGCGGTGGGATGGCAAGTGGCAGGATAACATGATCCCAGAGAGTGGATAAGTTAGACTTGTCACGCGATATATCTATCTGAGGAGGAAGCCGTTTCGAAGCCTGTGTTCAACCAAACGCTCAGAGGCCATGGAAGACCAAGACAAAACAAGGCAGCACAGGAGGACAGGGAGACCTTGTTACATTGTTTATAGACTTTCTAAACACTCTCCACCCTTCACTCTAATCTGTTGGCTGCCTCTCAAAATCCTTTCTGAAATTCCACCATCTGTCTTTGCATCTCCAGCATATTTTGGGCAGCACGGTAGCACAAGTGGATAGCACTGTGGCTTCACAGCACCAGGGTCCCAGGTTCGATTCCCTGCTGGGTCACTGTCTGTGAGGAGTTTCCTCCGGGTGCTCCGGTTTCCTACCACAGTCCAAAGACTTGCAGGTTAGGTGGATTGGCCATGATAAATTGCCCTTAGTGTCCAAAACAGTTAGGAAGGGTTATTGGGTTACGGGGATAGGGTGGAAGTGAGGTCTTAAGTGGGTCGGTGCAGACTCGATTGGCCAAATGGCCTCCTTCTGCACTGTATGTTCTATATTTGCAATGACCATTGTCATAGAATCTGTCACTCAATCTCCAGCAGTCCTCGAAGTAAGAGAGACCTGGGCTGTCGCTTTCTCAGATTGCTGCGGAGATATGTTCCACAAAAGTGTTCCACAGAATATGACCCTGATCTGTTTGACCCACCAAGGTGTGCGTCTTAGCACTGGTGAAGGGTGCAGTTGAATGCAGTGGCAGGCCTTCTTCAAAGGGATCCTCATCATCCTCCTCTGAGGTAGCCTGGCGCTGCAATTTATGTTGCTTGTGCTGGTTGGTCGGTCTGGACCTACTTTTGCCTGTAAGAGAGAAGATAGATTTGATTCATGAACAGGCTCCATACAACATTGTATGCCATTCACTGAGAGCGTAAGGATGTGATCATCTCATGGAGGATTCATCCATGCTGGCTTGCTGAGAGGTTGATCTCGTCTTCACAATAGGAGCGATCTCCCTCCTTCCCCAACAACGTGCCTGCATTGTCCTCAAAATTTTCAGAGCTCTTGGATGACAGTCATCTCTTCTCCAGTCTGGGATCTTTCCCTCTTCATATAGGCAAGCTTGGACACAAATGATGAAATGTGATGAGAAGAGATGAAGTAGAAGTTTGGAAGCATGCACGTCGACTGTGAGTAAGGGCTGAATATGCTGTTTGTACAGAGTGAGAGATGAGGAGCTGGTGAATAGACTTTCAAAGCTGATATTTCCCCCCACTAATATTGTTTTGAGATCCCTTTGAATGCACAATGCCATGAAGAGAGAGTTAAGTGAGCTGAATGTTGACTTACCCCAGAAGAGCAGATGATATCTTTCATCTTCCTGCACTGGATGACATTTATCTGGTGGTTGCCCATGGAATTGACCTCCTTCGCGACTGCCTCCCAGGCCTCGGAGTTAAGGTTGGTGAACCTCCAGGATCCAACCCTGGGGCAAAGAACCTCCCTTTAGAGGTGCTGGCAGACACCTCTAAAGCCTCTAGGGAGCTATTGCGAAACCTTGGCACACACCTTTTGTTCCTTGGGCCCATCTCTCGAACTTCCAACTACACAATAAGGCTGTAGAGGGTAATGGGTGTGCTTGGGTAGCATTTAAATATGGTGCCGGGAATGTCAATCACATGAGGTGATGGCAGGCAGATAAATCAGTGCCTGCACCACCAGTAATTCAGCAAGCAGCTCACCTATGCACTGGACACGAGAACCTGACCTGATCAACACGCTGTTAATCCCGCCTTAAGTCTCCAGAATGGAAAATTCTGACCTACTTGTCAAAACAATTAATTGTGAAATGATTTGGAGCATTTGAGATACAAGCTGCAACATGAATGCAATTTCTATTTTATACAGAAGGACAAGAATGCGTGGATCACAGCTTTTGAAAGTGCAAGCAGCAGTTAAAAACGTTTGCAATTAAGTAATCCAATCTACCTTTCTCTGAGCACGAATTAATTCGCTGTCTACTTTGGACACGAATGGAGATCCTCCATCATGTTCCATGGAATAGAATTTCACTTTTTTAATGAAAACTTCTTCATCAAGCTTCACCCTTTTTAAATACAAAAATGAACATGTTATTCAGAAAGCAGAGACCTGACAAGCTACTGTTCCTTAGAACCTAAATGTTCATAGCGGTGCTACTAATAAACAAATTCTATTGAAACCTCAGATAGCCTTGCCCGAGTTAGTTTGCCTTCTATGTAAAAGTCACCAATCATCTATACATTTGTAGTCAGACCTCTTACTTCTATTCTAATCCCGGAGGAAGGCAAATTGTTTCACTACTAAGTGATTGCTGACCCTGCACGTTAACATTCTGGTGATCTTTCACACATTTTGTGGTCCAATAGAAAATAATCTGATATTTCATTTTTCCTACCTAAGTGCTTCATGTTTTGTCACGTGGTATTCCATTTGCTCTTTCCCACTCATTCTACCTATTTAAATCCATCTTCAGCTTCTTTGCATCCTCTTCACTTCTTACTTTCTCACCTAACTTTGTAGTATGTGAACTTTGATACATGACTTTATCTAAGTCATTAAATGTCCCAATCTAATTCTGTTTTTGCCGATTAACTGATCCGCAATACAGGCAAATTTATTAATTCCAATCCCATCAGGTGATTACTATGGAAATTAACATAGACAGAGAGGAGGTTCTGAGTTGTCTAGCAGGGCAGGGGGGTGGGGGGGGAAAGAGTTTCTTTTCTGACCATCCTCCTCACCTTCTCTGACCCAGGACCAAATCAGCTACAGCCAAGGGTGTGGCTTATCTCCCTTTCTCCATGCTGCCTTCGACGGTAGGCCCAGGAGCAGATCCTGTGAGCATGATAGGATCACTTGGATTTCCAGGTATGCAATTTTGGGCAGAGTGGCAATGCAACTCAACTGCCACTCTATTGGTTGTTACGACCCATTTTTCTAAAGGCCGAATTACCATGTCCTTGATAATTGATTCTAACATTTTTTTCTACCACAGATGTCAGGCTAACTGGCCTCTAGATACCCATTTTCTCTCTTTTTCCTTTCATAAATAGCTGGGTTATGCTAATCACTTTCCAAGTCTAAGGAATTCCGGATGATCAAAATTTAAATATTCACCATATCTGTAGCAAACACTTCTAAAACACTAGGATAAAGATAATGAAGTTCAGGAGATTTGTCACCACTTAGTCCCATGAAATTCTTCAGCAATATTTATTTACTTGTCTTTATATTATTCAAATTCCTCACTCATGCAAGATTCTTGGTTCCATCTTATTTCTGGCATAACTTTTGGGACTTCCATTATGAAGACAGAAACAAAGTATTTTCTAATGTCTCGTCCCTCATACCAACGTAGTGTGCTTTGTTTATATTTAAGTTCCTAGTTTCAAACTTGACAAAATCGCTTTGAGATTCAATATAAAATTCTATGATATGAACATTCTTCCCTTGATACCCCTTTACTACCAGATAAATTACCCTTTTCTTACGGTACAAAATTAGATCCATAACCTGTTCCCTCCCAAGTTGGTTCACCATATTGATTTTGAAAAAAATCTTCGATTCATTCCATGAGCTTCACACTTCCCTCTAAGCTGCATGTCCTCCAACCCAACGTTCCCACACAAGTCTTTCCCTTTACAATACCACACTTGCGTAGATGTCCGATAAAATTTTGATGGTCTGCACACTACAAAAGAAAATTTAGAGGGTTTGTTGCTCCACACATTACTGTATCTTTAGTTTGTCCATTTGAAAGATTAAAGTCTGCATGATTTCCCTATTACACTTATTATAGGAATATTTCATTTCCTGATTTAATCTGTTCTACATTACCAGTATTACCAGAAACAAACCTTCCCCCAATGATTCCTGTCTCTTGCTGTTTCTTTTGTCATGTCCACATGACTCGCACATCCAATTCTGAACTTCAGACTAACTTTCATATTTTAAAACTGAATACAAAAGGCCAAAAAGAAAGCCGGTCGCGAGTCACCTGGCTTCTTTTGCAGATTGAAATCACTCTCTGAAGGAACATTCCAACCTGATGTGAATCAATGGCTTTTCCTGAAACCAATCCAAAAAGGGCATCATCAAATAGAATGAGTCATTCAAAAAACCAAGACACTGACTGCTTCAAACTTCCACGGTGTTAACCACAACACAGGACGCTAGAATAAACATGAACTACACCCTTATTTGGAAAAAAAAACTTTGACTTGTAGAAAGTCACATGATGAGACAACCATGCTTTCTGCCTGCATTTTAAAAAAAAATCAACATAAGCTGTTTGCAGGCAGGGTTCAACCAAGAGCTATCAAACTAGCTACCAGTAATTCAAGCAGCTATGGTATTTGTTATAGAGTGTTATTATTCTGGATCTTCTGATTTAAATCCATTGCTGATGTATCAGAAGTGCAGTGACAGCATTAGTTGTTGTTACCAATATATATTCATATTTCACTATTGTAGTTTTAATTCTATTCTGTTACTGTTATTCCAACGTTTAACTAACTGCTCCCATTTTTGACATCATGCTAATATTAAACTTCATTATTTTCATATGGAAAAGATCAACCTGTAATTCATTTCAACTACATTTTTGTGGTTAAGTTAACATTTTTTGGCGACGAGGATACAAAATTTGAGTTTCAGCACGTTCAACACAAAGTTTCGCTAAGTTTATCGATGGAAGACAAGTTTGCTGGACCACAGCTATATTTGGGTTTACCAGCGAGTTTGTGGAAAGAGAACTGGACTGAATGTGGAAAGGTCGAAACACTTCTTAAGCACTCAATTCTCCTTTGGCGAAGACTTACAAGCTAGTGAAAAATTTAGCTATACCAAGGAAACTGGGGACATTTCATTTGCAGATTTAGTTCCTCTCGTTCAAAATCACCACAGTCCAAAGTACAATGTTTCAAATTCCTTCGTCATTTTTGGAAGACGGGATAGTCTTTAGCTACGAAAGAAAAAATGCTGGAAAATCTCAGCAAATCTTGCAGCATCTGGAGGGAGAGAAAAGAGTTAACGTTTCGAGTCCAGTTACTCTTTGTCAAAGCCTTAGTCTTTAGCTAACTCTGTTGCTGAATTGCGCCAGCTCTCTGAACATTGAAAGTTTGGAGCACTTTTGGCAGACCTACTTTGGGGCAAACTAGTTTGTGGCATTAACGAGGTCAGCATTTTGCTGTGTTTTCTGGGAGAAGCCGCGCTATAGAGGTTCAAGAAATTTCTCAGGACATGAAAATGGCTGCCAGTAATAAGAGATTCAGAAGATCAATGGGGGCATGCAGGCAGGTAAACTGTATCAAGTAAGAAGCTGCAAGTAAAAAGGTGAAGACGGGAAGTGTTTTAGGTGTGGAGGGTCACACTATGGAAATCACTAAGTTTATGGACGCTGTTTGTCACCGGTGCAACAAGAAGGGGCATTTAAGGAAGAAGTGCTGGAGTGCTAAGAGAAAGTCGAAGGCTGAGCAGGGCACTTCAAATTCAACAAAGCCTCAATTGATGGCAGATTGTTCGGAAACCTCAGAGCAGGAAAGGAGCACTATTACGATGTGTTTAATATGAGTTTGGGTGTGCAGAGCCTATTTATGCTACAGTGGAGGTCGATCGACAGAAACTAAAGATGGAGGTGGACACAGGAGCCTCTGCATCGGTAATCAGTGAGACCTTCAGAAAATTTGGGAATCTAAGCAGCCACCAGCTCTTACTCACACAGGAATCAACTTTCAGCCTTATACCTGCAAGACCATACCGTTGCTTGGATCTTGAGAGGTAGGCATTGCGTATGACAGCCAGGAAGCAAGAACACGACTTCTGGTAGTAAAAAGGCATGCGTCTAGTCAACTAGGGCGTGGCTGGCTCAGGAAAATGTAGTTAAATTGGGATGTGATACAGCACACAACTGGGAGGATGTAACTCATAAATATTCTGAGGTTTTCAAAGACAAACTGGGCACATTGTAGGACATTACAGTTAAATTGTTCATAGATCCTCGGGCTACTCCTCGCTTTTATAAATCAAGGACGGTGCCCTACACGATGAAAGGCAAAGTGGAGGAGGAGGTAGAGTGGCTGCAAAGCTTAGGATTCATTGAGCCCATTCAGTTTTCATGTATGTAGTTTCAATTTTCCTGTTCTTAAAGGTGTTAGCACTGGGCGTATATGTGCGGGTAACAAACTTACCATTAATCAGGCTTCCAAGCTAGATGTTTACCCGTTGCTGAGGTTGGAAGATCTGTTCTCAACCCTGCAAGAGGCAAGACGTTTTCAAAACTGGGCATGAGCCAGGCCTACCAACAATTCTTGCGAGAGGAAGATTTGAAGCAGGACGCGAACATCAACACGGAAAAAGGGTTGTTCAAGTATAATAGTTTGGTTTTTGACATATCCTCCAGTCCGCCGATCTTCTAAAATATGATCAACAACCTGTAACAAGGCATTCATCATGTTGAAGTGTACTTAAGAGGAGCGCCTCAGCAACCCAGATCAAGTTTTAAAAGGTTTTCAGAGACGGGACTGTGTCTGAAGTGGAACATGTGCATTTATCAGGCACCAAGCGTGGAGTATCTAGGCTAAAGTGTCACTGCACAAGGCTCATCTCCTGTGGAAGGGACATTTTGAGCGATTAAGGAAGCTCTGGAGCCCAGGAATGTGGCTGAGTTCAGGTCATTTGTAGGTTTGATAAACTATTATGGAAAGTTTTTGCCAAACCGGTCTACGATTGTTGGCTCCACTGTACCTATTTCTGCACAAAGAAACAAAATAGAGAGAGGGTGTCTGCAGAGAAAAAGGCTTTCAAATATGTGAAAGCACTGCTACAATCGACCAATCTGCTAGTCTATTTTGATCCAGACAGAGAACTTATTCTGTCATGTGGTGCCTCGCCTTACAGCGCGTGGGCGTTACTTTGTCATGTAATGGGGTACAGGTCTGAAACACCCGGACGTTGACAGAGGTCGAGAATGGTATTCACAGTTGAACAAAAGTCTAGCTATCATTTTTGTGGTAAAAACATTCTTTCAGTACCTCTATAGTCATTCGTTCACCATATGTACCGACCAGAAGCCATTGATGAGGCTTTTCAGTGAGTCAAAACGTATTCCTCCCATGGCCCCAGCAAGAATACAGTACTGGGAGCTTACATTTTCAGTGTATCAGTACAGCATAGTGTACAAGGCAGGGAAAGACAATGCTAACATGGCCGTGTTAAGTCATCTCCCTTTACTAGATTTGCCAACTCATGTAATGTATCCTCCCGAGATGATTTTCTTACTAGAGAGGCTTGCCAAATCTCCAATGAGTGCTAAACAAATTAAGCAGTGGACGGACAGATTCTATTGTATCACACGTTAAAAGATTTCTGGTGGAAGGTGGTGGGTTGAAGCCTTACGCGAGGCTCAAAAACAAGTTAAGTGTACATGATGATTGCTACTGTGAGGGTCGAGACTGGCTGTTTCACCCCTTGGTCTTTCTGGATGAAATTCATGAGGCTCATCCAGCCTCTTGGATGAAGAGTCCAGCCAGGTCGTATGTTTTGCGGTCTAATTAATATGCACCAGGATTTGGAGAACAAAGTGAAATCCTGTTCTGCATGTCGCTCTAACCAGAAGATGGTGTTACTAGCACCATTACATCCTTGGGAGTGGCATGATCGTCCTTGGTCAAGAATTCATGTGGATTTTGTAGGCCCTTTCATGGGTCACATGTTTTTAATCATCGTTGATGCACATTCTAAGAGGTTAAAAGTATACATCATGAATAATATTACAGCCCCCGGTGCCATAGGGAAGCTACGCCAGGTCTTTGCATCTCATGAGTTACCAGATTCTCGCGTTTCTGATAATGGTACAACATTCACACGCGAGTTGTTCCAAGAATTTATACAAAAGACTGGATTACACCATGTGTATTCTGCGTATTTTCATCCAGCTTCAAAATGGTTTGGCAGAGCGGGCTGTTGAGACAGTGAAGGAAGGATTGAAAAAGACAGGTGATATTTTAGGGACAAAGCTCTAGGGACCAAACTCTTGGGGTTCTTATTTCAATATTGTATCACACCACAAACAACAATGGACTCTCATCAGCGAAATTATTGATGTGTACAAGACCGAAGTCTCACCTGGGTCTGCTACATCCAGATGTCAAAGCAAAAGTGGGAAGGAGACAAGAAAAGCAGAAAGAGAAACAGGATTATCATGCTAAGGAGAGATGCTTTAACCCGAATGATTGTGTTATCAGGAATTTTGGCAATAGCCAGATTTGGTTACATAGAACAAAACAGCGCAGTACAGGCCCTTCGGCCCTCGATGTTGCGCCGACCTGTGAAACCAATCTAAAGCCCATCTACACTATTCCCTTATCATCCATATGTTTATCCAATGACCATTTAAATGCCCTTAATGTTGGTGAGTCCACTACTGTTGCAACCTGGAGTTATTCTTAATTGAAGTGGTCCAGTTTCTTTGGCAGTGAAATTGAACAAGGCACCAAGATCATATTCATCTATGCCATGACTCGGAAGTAGTGATGTTCCAGAAACCACAATATAAGGAAATGGGCTGAGGAAATTCAGCAATGCGTGGTTCCTGTTGTACTAGGACCTCCAGGGGTCTCTAATTCAAGATAGGCACACTCATGCACAGATACTCAACCTACTCCTACACCCACAAGTTCAGTTAAACCAAGTCAAGCATCACCAAAGTTGATGGATTCACCAGTGGTGCTGCGAAGACTGCGACAACGTAGTGAAAGACTGACGTATAATTAAGGCATTAGTTTCATTGTATCTCTGTCTTTAAGGGGATTAAAATTTATAATAATAATCTTTATTGTCACAAGTAGGCTCACATTAACACTGCAATGAAGTTACTGTGAAAAGCCCCTAGTTGTCACATTCCGCCGCCTGTTTGGGTGCACAGAGGGCGAATTCAGAATGTCCAAATTACCTAACAATACGTCTTTCGGGACTTGTGGGAGGAAACCGGGGCACACGGAGGAAACCCATGCAGACACGGGGAGAACGTGCAGACTCCACATACAGTGACCCAAGCTGGGAATTGAACCTAGGACCCTGGAGCTGTGATGCAACAGTGCTACCGTGCTGCCCATTTATGGGGGATGGGGGTAGAAGTATTGTCAAGTGATATTTTTATGCATCTTATTTAAAACCACTGCAGATGTTATCAATAAATGCTGTGACATCATTAGTTGTTATTGTTATGTATGTATATTTGTATTTAACCACCTTCTAATTCTATTCTGATACTGTTATTTCAATGTTTAACTAGCTGCTCCTCTGTTGTTTGAGTCCATACTGTATCTTAAACTATTATTTTTTATATATTAAAGATGATCAACATTTTTTTTAAATTTAGTGTACCTAGTTTGTTTTCCCAATTAAGGGGCAATATTAACGTGAGGATTCCACCTAGCCTGCACACCTTTGGGCTGTGGGGGTGAAACCCACGCAGACTCAGCGAGAATGTGCAAACTCCACACAGACAGTGACCCAGGACCGAGATCGAACCCGTGTCCTCAGTCCTTTGTTGGTTATTAGATCACATGTATTATTTTCTATTTGTGCTATTAATTCTTGCAATTTGTTGTGAATGCTTTATAATAATCGCTTATTGTCACAAGTGGACTTCAATGAAGTTACTGTGAAAAGCCCCCAGTCACCACATTCCGGCGCCTGTTCGGGGAGGCCAGTACAGGAATTGAACCCACACTGCTGCCTTGTTCTGCATTACAAGTCAGCTGTTTAGCCCACTGTGCTAAACCAGCCCCTAATGTGTTCAGATATAGTGCCCCTAGCTTTAACATTTTTCTAATTTTACCTAATGTTATCTCAGTTACCAATGCCTTATAAATAACAATCCAGAGATTATTACTTTTGAGGTTCACCATTTAAATTTGGGCATTTGGTCCTCAAACCCCTCTCAGCAGAACATCAATCCTAGCTCTACCAAAGTTGTTGGTGCCTCCATGGACCATTACAACTGGAAACATCTCCTCAAATATCTTCTCCAGTCACAAGCTGATGTCCTTAACCCTGCCACCAGACAAGAAACACAATCTTCCAACACTTGGTTATGGCTGCAGAGAACAGTATTTATTCCTCTGACTACCATCTCCTATCACATTTCTTTTTATTCACCCCATTCCTGCCCCAAGATGCCATGGTCAATTTACCCATCCACTCGGCAGTCCTTGTTCTCATCCACATAGGTAGTAAGTAATTCATACCAGTTTGTCAGAGCTAAGGGTTGAGGCTCCTTCATCACCACACGGCTGAATCCCCATACCTCTTACAGTCACATCTTCCGGTCCCTGAACACTGTCCAACTCTTTCAGATTTGACTTTACCTAGAGGGTGTGACTGCCTTCGGGAGCAAAAAAATCCAGATAACTCTCCCCCTCCCTGATGCCCTGCAATGTTTGTACCTCCGACTCCAGCTCAACAACTCTTTCTTGAGCTGCAAACACATCTCACAGATCAGTTGCCCAAGATCACATTGCCCTCCAAAACCTCCCTCATGATGCAGTTACAGCACACCATCTGCTGTATCTACCTAATCCCCATCCATTCATCAAACCCCTGTTAAAAATACTTAGAGAAGGGCACAAACTAGTTCCTGAACTGATTTGTCCTGGATTGGAGGATTGTAGCCTTTTCCCTGAACACATCCAACAGTAATACTAAGACGGGGTGATTTTCATTGTTCATGACACCTTACTTTCATCAAAATTCTTTGAGAGCTGATTTTGTCAACAAAGATCTGCTGATCAAATACACTTCATGCCAGGTTCAATTATCTCCGAGCCCTCAAAGAGTCTACTTTCCACAGACCACCACCATCTAAAAGGCTCAAGACAGGAATGTGATGGAATACCTACCACTCACCTGAATAGGAGTAGCAAAACACAAGAATCGCAATAGCATGAAGGAAATTTAGTTGATCAAAGTTGCTCGAGTCACTAGACTTGGTACCCAACCCCAAAACTGTCAAACTACACTGTGCCTACAATATGTATGATCTACTATGACAGCTGCCCTCCCCTGTCATTTGAACCAATAAACAGGACAAGAGCAACAATACTGTGGGAACATCACACATCATCCTGACCCTGGCATACACTGCTTCATTAATATTGAGTCAACATTTGAGAATTCACGACCATGATTGTAGGAGTAGCATCACCACAGGACTTCAACTGTTCAAGAAAATGGCTCAGATCAAAAAAAGTCTCTTCCCCAAAATCTTCCTTGTGCTCCCTTGATTCTCTCCCCATCCCTATTCCTTACATGGATACAATGAGCCAAATTACCTGCTGCTGTAGAGTAAACTTTATATGAAGTGCTCTGATTCAGGCCTTCTGTCAATCGTCCCTCTCTCATCCCAACCACAACCATTCGACTGTTGATGGCAGAACCTTCAGCTAACTCGACTTGCACTCTGGAATTCCTTCCACAAAAACCTACCATTTTTCCATCTATCTTTAAAAAGCCTTCTAGAACCCCCTCTCATACCCAAGCTTTCAATCACCTCTTCTAAATCTCCTTCAAGATTTTAATTTGCTCTTTTTTGTTGGTTTATGAACTATCACAGTCTGTAGAACAATGGAAATAGAGATTACTGCTTGAGCATTTTTTTCTTACTTGGAGATATTTGGACCAGCCATGACTTTGAGCATTGGAATGAGGTCCTCAACATAACGACACATGGGACCGGTACAGAGAAATTCAGCTTTTCGACCTGTTGCATTTGGAAACTGACCACCATTAGGTACCAAACCTGAAAGCACAGCATTAAAATATTTCTAGACTTCCAGAGTACATACAAAGGATACAGAATACTGACAAAAGATATCGACTAAGTAGTGCAATTAAATTCAGATGGGATTCCATCACAATTTTGGTACACGGACATCACTTTCTAATTATTTTAGAGTATTTAAACCATGCATGAACCGTAATATAACATTTTAATGGATGGCATTGATTTTGCTTTACTCCATTATTCCACACCAAATACATTTTTATTAAACTTTTACATATATATACACCCAGCTTAAGTTTTGTAGTTTAAGACGCGCTAGTGTTACAAACAGGAGGGGAATTAATTTAATCAGTCCCGAATTATCCTCTTACTACGCATCCATAAACAGAAAGGTGATTTTTAATTTTTAGCTTTCCCCTTTATAAGTGACACTATATTTTCCCCAACCTTTCAATTTTGGAGTGATCAGATCCTACATTAATAACTCCACAGCAAACTCGGTATTAGGTAAAATAAAAGGATTGGTTTATTTTACAAAAACAAATGCGGGAAGTGGTTTCACAACGTCCACCCTTTTTGCACTCATTGAATGAAAGTCAGATGAAAGAAAGAAAGGGTGTACAAAGTAGCCAGGTTGATGCTTTCCTTCCTGACTTTTTGGATAGCACACAGGCCAAACAAAAATTAATCTTCAGGTAATCTTCTATCAGATTCTTGCATTTTGATTTGTATTATTATTTGCTTGGGAATTAAGGAAGTTTTGTAGACAATTTTCTTTACAAAATGAAATGCAGAATTTAATGTGGGGGCCAGAGATTAAAAATTACTCTTTTGTTTTTGAAATCTGGGCTGAGACCTATCAAACATAATGGGATAAAATTGCCTCATCTCAAAGAAACCCATAAACGCCTAAAATGAAATCAGTGAAAATAATTTGAATCCAGATTCAGGAGACTCTAAATTAACAGCCTAAAGAAACCTGGGAAATAAAAGCGTTGCAGAGGCTGATTTTCCAAGGCCAGAGTTAAAGCACAATGCTGGGCAGTGGAAGAGGACTCTTTATCCTCAAAGTAATTTATCAATGCTTGAGCTGGACCTTTTGATGCTGACGATGACCACAAAGAGTTGGGGGAAATAATTGTATCCCCTAACAAATCAATGCAGCCTTTTAATCATTGCTTTTAAAGTGAAAACTGGGAAGTTATAATTTAAGTACATATTCTGAAAGAAAGCTCCGATTGTTATAGGTTTTCACAATACTGATTTCAGGTCAGAATTTGCACAGAATGTTCTGCCATAGATGGCTTATACCATAACCTGCGGCACTTATCGGGTCTTCTCACTGCTCAAATTAACCCTTGTTGAAACAATTATAATAACTTTGTCTCCCTAACAAGATTACTAAATGAATGCAGCAATTATTAGGAGCGATGAAACATATCTTGCCTTTATTGAAAAGCTAACTGGTTAAAGAAAAGGATGCTCAAACTTTGAAAGATGATCTACAGCAACACTCAGTGGCTATTGCTTGCAACTGCATACAGACTGAGGCAGGGTTTTTAAAAAAAATATTTTTTTTATTTTTCCAATTCAGGGGCAAAACCAGTTGAAACAGCTTTTTGAAGACATCCAGCCAGAGTCTGCAAGAGTCCGAACAAATCTGTTCTGGAAAACAAGTATTAATCTGTGCCATTCAGTTATAGGATGGATTGAGAGCTGTATGTTGTTTTACTTTCCTGTTGTTTAATTGGGAATATATAGTAATTAAGGGTATTGTATTTATTGTATTGAGCAGTATTGTTTAAGGGGTTAAATATTTTAACATTGTGTTAATAATAAAGTTTTGTTTTAAAATACCAAAATCCTATTTATTCGTGCAATCACTCCTGGAGAGAAGCATTCGTTCCACAGTCTTACAAAATAATCTAAAATACTGTTGGGATCTGGTCTGAAAATGTAATAAAATTGGAGACTCTTTACTGGGATCTTAAGTTTAATGATTTGGCTTGGGGTTATTGAACTTAAAAGACAAAAGTGTGTGAGCAACGATTGCATTCTTTCAGGTGACTGGAGATGATTATTTCAGTTGCAAAAATGCTCCCGAGTGTGGAAGCAATTACTCGGGATGGTTTACTAAGAGAGACTAAAACAAAACTTTGGGGTTTGGCAGAAAAGTTGCCGTTAACCTTATCTAAAGGGTGAGGAGGGTAGAAACAAAAGTCATAGCTCAACATTTAAATTTGCCAGAGACTAAGCCTGAATCATTTGAATTAGCTAGAATTTAATTACAAATGAAACAATTAGAAATGCAGGAGAGATTGGCATAAAAGGAAAAAGATAAACAGAAATGGAAATGAAAGAAAAAGAGAAGGCTTTTCAAATGGAAACGGAAAGGAGGAAGCTTGAGATAGAAATTGAAAAATTAGCAAAGGAAGAAAGCAATAAGAAAAAGAGAACATTTGAACTTCGGATACTGGAACTGCAACGAGAACATCAACGGAAAATGGTGCAATTAAAGGCAGAAGCTGAGGACGGTCTAGAGGAAGTAATAATTCCTTGTCAAAATCTTAGGAGGGATATGTTTAAATATATTCAAGCATTGCCACGATTTAATGAGAAAGATGTGGAAGCCTTCATCTTATTTGAGAAAGTGGTTAAACAATTGAATTGGCCAAAGATCATGTGGGTAGTGCTGATTCAAACAAAGTTGGTAGGTAGAGTTAGTAAAGTGTTTGCATCACTATCAGAGGAGGTGTCCAGGGATTATGATGAGATGAGAAAAACCATATTAGGTGCATATTGACTACTGCCAGAAGCCTACAGACAAAAGTTTAGAAATCTAAGGAAGGAACCAATCATATATATATATATATATTATATATATATATATATATATATATATATATAATTTGACAGAATTAGAAAAATAATTTCAATAAATGGATAAGAGCATTAAAAACAGACCAAACGTATGACGCTCTTAGGGAAACGATTATTTTGGAGGAATTTAAAGATTCACTTAACACAGTAGTGAGAACTCATGTGGAAGAGCAAAGAGTTAAAACTGCTAGACTGACAGCAGAAATGGCAGGTGATTTTGAATTGGTCCACAAAGCAAAGTCTGGTTTTCAACATCAATTTCATCTGTGAAGGATAGAAACTGGGGAAATGAGAAGTTCACAGGTGGTCAATGAAAAGGAGGTTTAGTTGGTGATATTAAAGAGAGCGTGCTTCAGAATAAAAAGGAAACCTATGATAGTGGATAAATGTGTTTTCATTATAATCAAGTTGGTCATGTGAAGTCGCGGTGCTGGTGCTGTACTGCTGCAGGAAGATTACAAAATAATCAAAAGACCGATCAGTTATTTTACTCCGAGATTCATCAAAATAAATATTCGACTCGCGAGAAGGAGACATTGAGTTTGGTATTGGTGTTACAACATTTTAACATTTATGTTAATGTTAATTTTAACATTTATGTTAACGTTAATGATGGAAAGGGATAAGTATACACCGCAGGGCAAGAGTTATAGCTGGGTGAAGGGCAATTATGATGCCATTAGACGTGACTTGGGGGGGATAAGGTGGAGAAGTAGGCTGCAAGTGTTGGGCACACTGGATAAGTGGGGCTTGTTCAAGGATCAGCTACTGCGTGTTCTTGATAAGTATGTACCGGTCAGACAGGGAGGAAGGCGTCGAGCGAGGGAACCGTGGTTTACCAAGGAAGTGGAATCTCTTGTTAAGAGGAAGAAGGAGGCCTATGTGAAGATGAAGTGTGAAGTTTCGGTTGGGGCGATGGATAGTTTACAAGGTAGCGAGGAAGGATCTAAAGAGAGAGCTAAGACGAGCAAGGAGGGGACATGAGAAGTATTTGGCAGGAAGGATCAAGGAAAACCCAAAAGCTTTCTATAGGTATGTCAGGAATAAGCGAATGACTAGGGAAAGAGTAGGACCAGTCAAGGACAGGGATGGGAAATTGTGTGTGGAGTCTGAAGAGATAGGCGAGATACTAAATGAATATTTTTCGTCAGTATTCACTCAGGAAAAAGATAATGTTGTGGAGGAGAATGCTGAGCCCCAGGCTAATAGAATAGATGGCATTGAGGTACGTAGGGAAGAGGTGTTGGCAACTCTGGACAGGCTGAAAATAGTTATGTCCCCGGGACCTGATGGGATTTATCCTAGGATTCTCTGGGAGGCCAGGGAAGAGATTGCTGGACCTTTGGCTTTGATTTTTATGTCATCATTGGCTACAGGAATAGTGCCAGAGGACGGGAGGACAGCAAATGTGGTCCCTTTGTTCAAAAAGGGGAGCAGAGACAACCCCGGCAACTATAGACCGGTGAGCCTCACGTCTGTAGTGGGTAAAGTCTTGGAGGGGATTATAAGAGACAAGATTTATAATCATCTAGACAGGAATAATATGATCAGGGATAGTCAGCATGGCTTTGTGAAGGGTAGGTCATGCCTCACAAACCTTATTGAGTTCTTTGAGAAGGTGACTGAACAGGTAGACGAGGGTAGAGCAGTTGATGTGGTGTATATGGATTTCAGCAAAGCGTTTGATAAGGTTCCCCACGGTAGGCTATTGCAAAAAATACGGAGGCTGGGGATTAAGGGTGATTTAGAGATGTGGATCAGAAATTGGCTAGCTGAAAGAAGACAGAGGGTGGTGGTTGATGGGAAATGTTCAGAATGGAGTACAGTCACAAGTGGAGTACCACAAGGATCTGTCCTGGGGCCGTTGCTGTTTGTCATTTTTATCAATGACCTAGAGGAAGGCGCAGAAGGGTGGGTGAGTAAATTTGCAGACGATACTAAAGTCGGTGGTGTTGTCGATAGTGTGGAAGGATGTAGCAGGTTACAGAGGGATATAGATAAGCTGCAGAGCTGGGCTGAGAGGTGGCAAATGGAGTTTAATGTAGAGAAGTGTGAGGTGATTCACTTTGGAAGGAATAACAGGAATGCGGAATATTTGGCTAATGGTAAAGTTCTTGAAAGTGTGGATGAGCAGAGGGATCTAGGTGTCCATGTACATAGATCCCTGAAAGTTGCCACCCAGGTTGATAGGGTTGTGAAGAAGGCCTATGGAGTGTTGGCCTTTATTGGTAGAGGGATTGAGTTCCGGAGTCGGGAGGTCATGTTGCAGCTGTACAGAACTCTGGTACGGCCGCATTTGGAGTATTGCGTACAGTTCTGGTCACCGCATTATAGGAAGGATGTGGAGGCTTTGGAGCGGGTGCAGAGGAGATTTACCAGGATGTTGCCTGGTATGGAGGGAAAATCTTATGAGGAAAGGCTGATGGACTTGAGGTTGTTTTCGTTGGAGAGAAGAAGGTTAAGAGGAGACTTAATAGAGGCATACAAAATGATCAGGGGGTTGGATAGGGTGGACAGTGAGAGCCTTCTCCCGCGGATGGATATGGCTGGCACGAGGGGACATAACTTTAAACTGAGGGGTAATAGATATAGGACAGAGGTCAGAGGTAGGTTCTTTACACAAAGAGTAGTGAGGCCGTGGAATGCCCTACCTGCTACAGTAATGAACTCGCCAACATTGAGGGCATTTAAAAGTTTATTGGATAAACATATGGATGATAATGGCATAGTGTAGGTTAGATGGCTTTTGTTTCGGTGCAACATCGTGGGCCGAAGGGCCTGTACTGCGCTGTATTGTTCTATGTTCTATGTTGGTACCAATCAACGGAGACATATTTACGGACCATAATCCATTAAAATTTTTGGACAAGTTTAAAAATCAAAATGCAAGACTGTTCAGATGGAGTTTATTGTTATAACAGTTTGAATTAAAGATTCTACATGTGGCAGGAATGTGTTTGCATTATTTTCTCAAACTGGGAGCCAATGGGTAGTTAAATGGGTCAAAAGTTTTATAATAATGATAATCTTTATAGTCACAAGTAAGCTTACATTAACATTGCAATGAAGTTACTGTGAAAAGCCCCTAGACACCACATTCCGGCACCTGTTCGGGTACACAGAGGGAAAATTCAGAATGTCCAGTTCATCTAACAGCACGTCTTTCGGGACTGGTGGGAGGAAACCGAAGCACCCGGAGGAAACCCACGCAGACACGGGTCGTGCAAGCTCTGCACAGACAGTGACCCAAGTGGGAATTGAACCTGGGACCCTGGCGCTATGAAGCCACAGTGCTACCAACTGTACTACCATGCTGCCCCTTAGGTTTTGACTCAATGAAAGCACCAGAGTTAAACATTAGGAAACAGAGCTGCCTTAATGAACAAGTTGTGCATCAAAACTATATTTTCATTGAAATAATTAAGCTGAAACAAACATAAAACCATACAAGTCACAAAATATATTTAGGTGACAGAATCTTCCAAATACTACACATTACAAAACTAGTGCAGAGTGAAAAATAATTCTGACCTGTTGTAGGCTTGTGTCCATAAATTCCATTGAAGAAGGCAGGCATTCGAATACTCCCGCCAATGTCAGAACCCACACCCATTACTGATCCTGCTGCAGCAATAATGCATCCCTCGCCACCTGCAAAAACAAAAATGAAAAAATTTAACCTTTTTCTACAATATTTAAACATTCCAGAGTTTCAGAACATATTTGCTCCTAAATTGTTTTGGGAATTCACAGGATGCAGACATCACTGGCTCTGCCAGCATTTATTACCCATCTCTAATTTCCCTGGAGAAGGTGGTGGTGAGCTGGCTTCTTGAATTGCTGCAGTCCATCTGGTGTAGGTCCACCCATAGTGCTGTTCGGGAAGATTTTGACCCAGCGGCAGTGAAGGAATGGAGATGTATTTCCAAGTCAGGATAGTGAGTGGCTTGGAGGGGAACATCCAGGTGATGCTGTTACCATGTGTCTGTTGCCCTGTCCTCCTACATGGCAGCAGTCATGGGTTTGGAAGGCGAGGAGACTTGGTGAGCTCCTGCAGTGCATCTTGTAGATGGCACACATTGCTGCTGTTGGGCGTAGGTGGTGGAGGAAGTGAATGTTTGAAGATGTGGTGTCAGTCAAGCTTCGAGTGTTGTTGGAGCTGCACTCATCCAGACAGGAAGAGTATTTTGCCATACTTCTGACCTGTGCCTTGTAGATGGTGGAAAGGTTTTGGGTAGTCAGGCGAGTTACTTACCAGGATTCCGAAGCTCTGACCTGTTCTTGTAGCCACAGTATTTATATTGCTGATCCAGTTCAGTTTCTGGTCAATGGTAACCCCCAGGATGTTGAAAATAGAGGACTCAACAATGATAATGACATTGAATGTCATGGGACAATGGTTGGATTCTGTCTTGTTGGAGATGGTCATTGTCTGGCACTTGTGTAGCGCTAATGTTACTTGCCACTTGTCAGCCCAAGTCTAGATATTATCCAGATCTTGCTGCATTTAGACATGGACTGCTATAGTATTTGAGGAGTCATGAACTATTCTGAACATTGTGCAACCATCAGCAAATATCCCACTTCTGTCATTATGATGGAGGGAAGGTCATTGTTGAAGCAGCTGAAGGTGTTGGACACAGGACACTAGCCTGAGGAACTCCTGTAGCAATGTCTTGAGACTAAGATAATTGACCTCCAACAATGTCAAACATTTTCCTTGGTGCTGGGTATGACTTTGACCAGTTTGCCCCCAGATGCTCATTGATATTAGTTTTGCTAGAGCTCCTTGATGCCACAGTCGGTCAAATGCTGCCTTGATGTCAAGGGCAGTCAATCTCACTCCCCGCTTGTGTTCAGCTTTTTTATCCATGTCTGGACCAAGACTGTAATGAGGTCAGGAGCTGAGGGGCCTTGCAGAATCTAAACTGAGCATTAGTGAGCAGGTTATTGCTTTTTTGGCCCCTTCCATCACTTTGCTGACCTTGGTGAAAATTCTGTTATAAAAGATCGAGCAAGGGACTTTCGGTGATGGGAGTGGACTGAGTGGACGCACAAAGGGTGGCTCTCCTCCTGAAAACTTGAATTTAGGTGCTTTAAACCCAAAATAAAACTGGGAGAAAAAACCCTCCCCCTCCTCCAACATCATCAGGACAAGACATGCCCAGCGGTAGCAGCTCCAGGAGTCGAAAAGACGGCAAAAGCAGCAAAAGCCTGGAGAGAAGAAGCGAGGTGATGGCGAGCACGAGGGGCCACGAGGTCCCGGCCACGCCTGAACAGAGAAGACCGTCAGATCACACGCAGGGCTTGCCACCGATGAACGAATGGAGCGAGTTCCTAACGCAGGAATTCCAGGAGCTCAAGGAGGCCATCAAGGTAGAGATGATTGCAACGGTTAAAGTGGCGGAGGTGCTGGCCACCCTGCAGTCAGCAATGGAAAAGGCAGAAAGGTGGCTGGAGACTCAGAAAGCGACAATCAGGGAGCTGGAGAAGGCCTCGGTCAACTAGAGTGACCGGATCGCCATACTAGAGTCGGAAATGGCAAGGTTATAATAATAATCTTTTTATTGTCACAAGTAGACTTACATTGCAAAGAAATTACTGTGTAAAGCCCCTAGTCGCCAAATTCTGGAGCATGTTCAGGTACAGAGGGAGAATTCAGAATGTCCAAATTACCTAACAGCACGTCTTTCGGGACTAGTGGGAGGAAACCGGAGCACCCGGAAGAAAACCACGCAGACACGGGGAGAACGTGCAGGCTCCTCACAGACAGTGACCGAGCCGGGAGTCGAACCTGGGACCCTGGCGCTGTGAAGGTACAGTGCTAACCACTGTGCTACCCTGTTGGTGGTGGCGCAAGGGACACGAAAGGGGAAGGTCGAGGACCAAGAAAATCGGTCACACTGCCAGAACCTGCACATTGTGGGTCTACAGGAGGGAACCGAGGGCAGGAACTCCACGGAATACGGAGCACAAATGCTAGGCACGTTGGTGGGAAGGTAAGGCTTCACCAAGCCCCCAGAAGTAGACGGAGCCCACAAGTTACTCTGGCCAAAGCCCAAGGTCGGGGAACAGCCGCAGCCATCATCGCGAAGCTGCACCGGTACAGAGACTGAGAAAAGACTCGTTGCTCGATGCAGATGCAAAAACCCTGCCAAAAACCCTGCTGGAGAGCTGTGGACCAGAGCTGGCCGCAGAGGACCAGACAGGCTTTGTCAAGGGCAGGCAACTAACAACAAACGTGGAAACGATCCCATCCAGGGAGTGAACATCAGAAGTGCTCATCTCCCTGGTCGCAGAAAAGGCCTTTGACAGAATCTAGTGAGGTACTAGAGCGGTTTGGACTTGACCCAGGGTTCGCCGCTTGGTTAAAACTACTACACTGCGCTCCCGTGGCAAGCATACGAACAAACACCAATATCTCCAAATATATCTGTAACAACCACAGGTTCATGCCCACAACAATGGACGCCACCTTCAAAAAGGTGGAGACAGGACAAGGTGACACTGATGGTTAGCGACACGTACACAGATGGCTGTATGGCGACCCTGGAGGATCTCACGGATAGGTTCCAACTACCAAAAGAAAACAAAATGAGACAGATCAAAAACTTCCTCCGTGTCAAACCAACGATGTACCCCCTGATACCAGGACATTTGCTAGTTGAAGAACTGTTGGGCGGAAGCAACCTAGGGAAGGAGAACTGTGGGGACCTGTACGGGCGACCTTTGGAGGAGGTGCTCTCCCCCCTGGATGAAACAAGGGAAAAATGGGAGAGAGAACTGGGTGTAGAAGTTGGGGGAGGGGCATGGGGCGAAAGCTCACGAAAACGTGACCAGGGAGATGAGCACTTCTGATGTTCACTCCCTGGATGGGATCGTTTCCACCTTTGTTGTTAGTTGCCTGCCCTTGACAAAGCCTGTCTGGTCCTCTGGTACACAGCTCTCCACAGGCTGCAGGGTTCCTGGGAGAGGTGAGTGCATATTTAAAAGTGCTTAGTTTACAGGTCGAGTGGCAGTTGGAGACTTCACTTCCTGGAGCGGGCCTATTGGCTCATTGGAAATCAGGCAGGGTACAAAAGGTGTGGCAGGAGTGCCTTTAGACACTGAGTGCTGATTGGAACAGAGAGCATCTGAGTTTAGGTGAGTGACTCAGTGCTGATTGGAACAGAGTGCATCTGAGTTTAGGTGAGTGACTGAGTGCTGATTGGAACAGAGTGCATCTGAGTTTAGGTGAGTGACTGAGTTCGGGTGAGTGGCGAGAGAGGGCTGTGTTTTTGTTGGTGTTCGTGTTTATCCTCGAGGTTCTATAAAAAAAATGTTTAAATAATTTAAATTAATTAACGAGTTGAATATGGCTGGACAGGTGATGTGCTGTTGCTGTATGATAATGGAACTGGTGGATCCCATTGAGACCGACAGTGACCACATCTGCAGCAAGTGTTGGCTGCTCGAGGAACTTCGGCTCAGAATTGATGAGCTGGAGACCGAGCTGCACACACTGCGGCACATCAGGGAGGGGGAAAATTACCTGGACGCTTTGTTTCAGGAGGCAGTCACACCCGGTAGAATAAGTACTGTTAATTTGGTCAGTGGTCAGGGACAGAGTGGTGTGACTGCAAGGGAGGCAGTTAGGGGGATCCTGAGTTTAGGAGTTGAGGAGCCTCAGCCCTTGACCTTGTCCAACAGGTATGAGGTACTTGCTCCCTGTGTGGATAAGGAAGAGGGCTGTAGGGAGGATGCGTTGACTGACCACTGCACCGTGGTACAGGAAGCCATTCAAGAGGGGGGAGCAAAAAGACAAGTGGTAGTTGTAGGGGATTCTATAATTAGGGGGATTGATGGCATCCTTTGTAAGCCAGATCGTGAGTCCCGCATGGTATGTTGCTTGCCCGGTGCCAGGGTGAGGGACATCTCTGATCGGCTTGAAAGGATTTTGGAGAGGGAGGGGGAGGATCCAGTTGTTGTGGTCAACGTTGGGACTAACAACATAGGTAAGACTAGGAAAGAGGACCTGTTTGGGGATTATCAAACACTAGGGACTAAATTAAAGAACAGGTCCTCCAGGGTTATAATCTCTGGATTACTACCCGAGCCACGTGCCAATTGGCATAGGGTTAAGAAAATTAGGGAAGTTAACACGTGGCTAAAGGAGTGGTGCGGGAAAGAGGGATTCCATTTCATGGGGCATTGGCATCAGGAATGGGGCAGGAGGGACCTGTACCGTTGGGACGGTCTTCACCTGAACCATTCTGGGACCAGTGTTCTAGCGAATAGGATAAATAGGTTGGTCACAAGGACTTTAAACTAGCAAGTTGGGGGGAAGGGAAGGGTAAAGCTATGGACAGTATAATGGTTAATGGAGAGCAAGGCAGCAGGTTACGTGACAGGTTATTATGTAGAGATATGGGTTCAAAGACAAGGAAAATTAGGAGAAAGGGTAAGAGGAAAAATAATTTGCGAAAAGTTACTGATTAACGTGTTAGGATTCATAACAAAGACATAAAAAACAGCATAAGTGTACTTTACCTGAATGCTCGTAGTATACGGAATAAGGTGAATGAGTTGATGGCACAAATCATCGTGAATGACTATGATTTAGTGGCCATTACTGAAACATGGTTAAAAGATGGTCACGACTGAGAGTTAAATATCCAAGGGTATCAGACTATACGAAAGGATAGAATGGACGGTAAGGGCGGTGGTGTAGCTTTGTTGTTTAAGGATGGCATCCGGGCAATAGTAAGGGATGATATTGGTGCTGTGGAGGACAAGGTTGAATCAATTTGGGTGGAAATCAGGAATAGTAAGGCGAAAACGTCACTGATAAGGAGTAGTCTATAGGCCACCAACAGGATGGTAGGGCAGGCAATAAGCAAAGAAATAACGGATGCATGTAGAAATGGTACAGCGGTTATCATGGGAGATTTTAATCTGCATGTTGATTGGTTTAACCAGGTTGGTAAAGGCAGCCTTGAGGAGGAGTTTATAGAATGTGTCCGGGATAATTTCCTGGAACAGTATGTAATGGAACCTACAAGTGAACAAGTGGTCCTAGATCTAGTCTTGTGTAATGAGGCAGGATTGATTAATGATCTCATAGTTCAGGATCCTCTTGGAAGGAGCGACCACAATATGGTGGAATTTAAAATACAGTTGGAGGATGACAAGGTAAAATCAAACACTAGTGTTTTGTGCTTAAACAAAGGCGATGACAATGGGATGAGAGAAGAACTAGCTAAGGTAGACTGGGAGCAAAGACTTCATGGTGAAGCAGTTGAAGAACAGTGGAGAAACTTCTGAGCAATCTTTCACAGTGTTCAGGAAAGGTTCATACCGACAAAAAAGAAAGACAGTAGAAAGGGGAAAAATTGACCGTGGATATCTACGGAGGTGAGGGAGAGTATCAAATTGAAGGAAAAAACATACAAAGTGGCAAAAATTAGTGGGAGACTAGAATACTGGGAAGTCTTTAGGGGACAACAGAAAGCTACTAAAAAAGCTATAAAGAAGAGTAAGGTAGACTATGAAAGTAAACTTGCTCAGAACATAAAAGCAGATAGTAAAAGCTTCTACAAATATAAGACAAAAAAGAGTGGCTGAGGTAAATATTGGTCCTTTGGAAGACGAGAAGGGAGATTTAATAATAGGAGACGGGGAAATGGCTGAGGAGCTGAACAGGTTTTTTGGGTCAGTCTTCACAGTGGAAGACACAAATAACATGCCAGTGACTGATGGAAATAAAGATATGATAGGTGAGGACCTCGAGATGATTGTAATCACTAAGGAGGCAGTATTGGGCAAGCGAATGGGGCTAAAGGTAGACAAGTCTCCTGGCCCTGATGGGATGCATCCCAGAGTGTTAAAAGAGATGGCTAGGGAAATTGTAAACGCACTAGTGATAATTTATCAAAATTCACTAGACTCTGGGGTGGTCCCATAGGATTGGAAAGTAGCAAACGTGACACCACTGTTTAAAAAAGGTCGGCAGAAAGCGGGTAATTATAGGCCGGTAAGCTTAACTACGGTTGTAGGGAAAATGCTGGAATCTATCATTAAGGAGGAAATAGCGGGGCACCTGGATGGAAATTGTCCCATTGGGCAGACACAGCATGGGTTCATAAAGGGTAGGTCGTGTCTGACTAATTTAGTGGAATTTTTTGAGGATGTTACCAGTGCAGTAGATAACGGGGAGCCAATGGATGTGGTATATCTGGATTTCCAGAAAGCTTTTGACAAGGTGCCACACAAAAGGTTGCTGCATAAACTAAAGATGCATGGCATTGAGGGTAAAGTGGTAGCATGGGTAGAGGATTGGTTAACTAACAGAAAGCAGAGAGTGGGGATAAATGGGTGTTTCTCTGGTTGGCAACCTGTAACTAGGGGGGTCCCTCAAGGATCAGTGTTGGGCCTGCAGTTGTTCACAATTTACATAGATGATTTGGAGTTGGGGACCAAGTACAATGTGGCAAAGTTTGCAGACGACACAAAGATGAGTGGTAAAGCAAAAAGTGCAGAGGATACCGGAAGTCTGCAGAAGGATTTGGATAGGTTTGGTGAATGGGCTAGGGTCTGGCAGATGGAGTACAAGTGTGAGGCTATCCATTTTGGGAGGAATAACAGCAGAATGGATTATTATTTAAACAGTAAGATGTTAAAACATGCTGCTGTGCAGAGGGACCTGGGTGTGCTGATGCACGAGTCGCAAAAAGTTGGTGTGCAGGTGCAACAGGTGATTAAGAAGGCTAATCGAGTTTTGTCTTTCATTGCTAGAGGGATGGAGTTCAAGACTAGGGAGGTTATGCTGCAATTGTATAAGGTGTTGTTGAGGCCACATCTGGAGTATTGTGTTCAGTTTTGGTCTCCTTACCTGAGAAAGGACATATTGGCACTGGGGGCAGTGCAGAGGAGATTCACTAGGGTGATCCCAGAGTTGAGGGGATTAGATTATGACGAGAGGTTGAGTAGACTGGGACTGTACTCATTGGAGTTTAGAAGGATGCGGGGGGATCTTATTGAAACATATAAAATTATGAAGGGAATAGATAGGATAGATGCGGGCAGGTTGTTTCCACTGGTCGGGGAAAGCAGAACTAGGGGGCATAGTCTCAAAATAAGGGGAAGTAGATTTAGGACCGAGTTTAGGAGGAACTTCTTCACCCAAAGGGTTGTGAATCTCTGGAATTCCTTGCCCAGTGAAGTAATTGAGGCTCCTTCTTGAAACGTTTTTAAGAAAAAGATAGATAAGAAAAAGAAAAAGAAAAAGATAGCATTTGGAGTATTGCAAGCAATTCTGGTCGCCGCATTGTCGGAAGGATGTGGAAGCATTGTAAAGGGTGCAGAGGAGATTTACCAGAATGTTGCCTGGTATGGAGGGAAGAACTTATGAGGAAAGGCTGAGGGACTTGAGGCTGTTTTCGTTAGAGAGAAGAAGGTTAAGAGGTGACTTAATTGAGGCATACAAGTTGATCAGAGGATTGGATAGGGTGGACAGTGAGAGCCTTTTTCCTCGGATGGTGATGTCTAGCACGAGGGGACATAGCTTTAAATTGAGGGGAGATAGATATAAGACGGATGTCAGAGGTAGGTTCTTTACTCAGAGTAGTAAGGGCGTGGAATGCCCTGCCTGCAACAGTAGTGGACTCGCCAACACTAAGGACATTCAAATGGTCATTGGATAGACATATGGACAATAAGGGAATAGTGTAGATGGGCTTTAGAGTGGTTTCACAGGCCGGCGCAACATCGAGGGCCGAAGGGCCTGTACTGCGCTGTAATGTTCTATGTTCTATGATTGCATGGAATAGGTCAGTCGCAGAACAAAAAGTTGCTTTCTATTTATCAGGTCTCTCGTTTCAAGACTTACTGAGGAGGTAGGGGATCCCTGCTATTGCCCTCCACAGATCACCCCATGTTTTAATGTGCCACCGACCACAATCTAATCTGACCTCCCATCCTGGAGTTATAGCTGAATGACTGAAAGTGCTCAAGGCGGGATTTGAGGAATTTACCTTTCCTGCTTGTGGTAAATCGACCAATGTAGTGCATGGGAGGCTCTGCCCTTGCAAAGGAGGCATTTCCGACACAAAGCGAATGAGTGACACAGGAGCAAGAGGCACCTGACCACAGGCCCCCTTATCGCATTAAGGAGAAATTTCTAACCAACATAATATTACAACCTCACCCACAGAGGGCAGCACTCATTTCCATTTTCCAAACATGGCTGGTTTTTGAACAGCTGGATTTTGGACATCATATCGGTATAGTCGAAACATTACTTCTACCCCTTGTATTCTACTGATTTAGATATGAAAGTCTTCATTCCATTTGTCTTTTTAATTATTTATTTGTACGAGTGCATGTCAGTTCAATGGCCGATGTACCTGAACATCCAAGTCTCTTTGGACTTCCACTGTCTCCAACCTTTCCCCATTTATAATGTACTCTAATCTAGTTCAAATGCTTTTAGGTCTAAAGGGATGACCATCATTTGTTGACATCGAAAGTCATTTGTCACAGTTTTGTCGATTCATCAATATCTTGTTTACAATTTTATGCTTCCATCTACACAACCTACAAAGCTTCATTTTAGAGTCACTGGCAAAATTGAATACGAAGCCATATTTCTATCAGCTTGATACAGGGATGTTATGATCATTCTGAATTGGATTTAAATCAAATTCAGGTTGCAGCGGTGAAGTGCCAGTGTCTGCCTTTTAAGTTTTCATAGCAAGGTCATCAGGTAGGTTTACGTCATAATGTCTGTACGTGTTGACTTGATAGTGGCATTTTCGGTTTCTTTGAGCCAAAATAAACTGTTTATGCAACAGTAGCCCTATTTTCCTTTGAGCAGCATTTAGAAGTTAGGATATCTCCCACAAAACTCAGTGCATGCAGCCCTGTCTCTTTACGAAGAATGACAATAAAAAATTTTGTAACTTACTGCTCACCTGAGCTTCCACCTACTATGCGATCCACATTGTATGGATTTCTAGTTGTCCCGTACAAATTGTTGCTAGATTCATACCACATACACAGTTCACTACAGTTTGTAACACCTAACGGGATAGCACCAGCTTTTCGGAGATTAGTCACAACATCAGCATCTGTTAGGGCAATCACATTCTTACGACTTACAAGGCCAGATGAATTGGGTGAACCTGGAGGGAAAAGTATAAAGTATAAAGTATCATACATAAACAATATTAGAAGTATAAACTGAGTAAGTTTAGATAAATTGCCACTGACAAGTAGACAATAGTGTTCTTCCAAATTTTACATGAACTTTTCTAGAGTATTATTGGAAGACTTTCTCCATTCACTGGTCCAATGGAAACCACAGACATAATTCCTTTACTTTAAAAAATTGGAAGGGAAGTTATGTACTTTATGAAACCTTCACAGAAAGTTAGATAGTTGCACCACAAAGGAGCATATCACCTTGTTTTTAATGTACTATAAAAATCAAGTAGATCACGACCAAATACCCTGGCCACAATACCTGAAGATTATCAATAGTTCTTCAAGGTGAGTAATTTTTCTTTCTCATTCTTTCTCAACTACACTCAACTAGATAGTGATGCAATGGTGTTCAGGGTGAAAAGTAGAAAATCCTGGGAAAAGAAGGGGGTGGAGTAAGGTAAGGGAAGGGAGAAGAAACTGTGTTTAGGATTTCAGCCAAGACCCACTATTATGGCGGCATGTTAGCACAGTGGTTAGCACAGTTGCTTCACAGCACAAGGTCCCAGGTTCGATTTCCACTTGGATCACTGTGTGCGTGGAGTCTGCACGTTCTCCCCGTGTCTGCGTGATTTTCCTCCCGGTGCTCTGGTTTCCTCCCACAAGTCCCGAAAGACGTGCTTGTTAGGTGAATTGGACATTCAAAATTCTCCGTGTACCCAAACAGGCACCGAAGTGTGGCGACTAGGGGATTTTCACAGTACCTTCATTGCAGTGTTAATGTAAGCCTACTTGTGACAATAAAGATTATTTTAAAAAATGAAATAAAAAGATCTTTTCAACCAGTCACCATTACTCAAAACTGCAGAGTTCAAATAATGCTGTCTGGTCAAAGTATGCAGATTTCCCAAAATAGCATGTTTACATGCACTATCTTAAACAAATAGCCATCGACGGGAGGAATGGACTTTTGCACAGCTGGTAGGCTCATCATAAGAGGTGGTAATAGCGGGGTGCACAAACAGTGAATGATGGACTCTGCTTTTGAGCCTGAGAAAGTGGCTTGAATTTTTGTATATTGAGAGGCAGCTTTGCAAGTATATGGAACAGCAGTAACATTTCAGCTCTGATTAAGAGGTGAAGGTTAAAAAAATATCTTTTGTTTTTACCCAAAACAAAATACACATCATGATGATAGGAAACCAAGGTGACCATTTAAGTGCACTAAAATACCTTCTAATGCAATTGCCTCTTTGACTGTGAAAGGAACACCGAGGTAAGGAACACTCTCTTCCAGGGACTTCACATCTTCACCCCCTTCAGCAATCCTGTTATCCACCTCCTTGGCCTCTTTCAAGGCAGCTGCAAACCTAGGGTAGAAATTAGAATTACAATGTGGTTTGGGGAAAATCTTTGTGACATGAAAGTCAAAATCATAGCTTCACCAAACTGAGAAAAACCATCTTTGAGGAAAATAATAATCCTCAAATAGTTGAGCAGATTAAGAAACACATCAGTTCAAACTAAGATGTATTTTACCCTTGGAACAAATACAAAACCACCTTTATTTGTAAAACAGCTATACAAAAGTCCTGTTACACATTAACAGTTTAAATGGTGGGTCCAATTTGTAAGAAACAGTGGCAAGTGTGGTAGCTGGATTCTGAAAGGAACGGAGTCCGGGGCTATGGCCTGAAGCTTTTGACAGCATTCAGAGGAAGGGATAGGTACAGAAAATACCGAATAGCATGATGGAAACAGAAAGCAGTGTAGTGAAGGCAGAGAAGAAATGGAGTCTGGGAGCGTCAACTCCAAGAAAACAGCCAGAGTGGTGAATTATTTGATCGATGTTTCTTCCTATCTTTCTGAGGGCATTTTGAGATTTAGTTCCATGAGTGCCTGATACAATTGACCACTCATGTAAACCTCAACAGTGAGCATCAACAAGTCACATGTTTGCAAGAGACATCACAGCCAACTGTGTGTTTTTCAGCACCTAATATCCGAGAGACAGACAGACTCACACACACACACACTATACACGCACACACATTCTGGCAGAGCACACAGTCACAGTGCTTCCCATTCTCCTCAACATGGGGGGCAGAGATTAAATGCAGCACCTCTACCATGTTGTGTTTAAGATACAGAGATGATGATCACAGGCATAACAATATTGTATAACCTTGAGCAAAAGCACACAGAATAAACTTCTCACCTCTCTGCCACAACAGCATTGATTATAGGATTGACATCTCGGATTCTGCTGATGTACTCTTGTATTACATCCACACACTTTATCTAAAATTAATTGCAAGAGGTGATTTGTTAAACAAAGTCAAACCGAACAAGTTCATATCATTAATTCACAACAGTATAAATTCTGAAAAATTATAACAGATCTATACAGAAAAAACATCTTGGTTAGCTACTTTTTGCTTGTGATGGAGGGGGAAGATCATAAAATGTTACAGTAGTGGAACATGCCATTAACTTTCTGTTGGGGGTTAGTCCACACACTCTACATTCTAATATTTCTCTTTTCATGGCTACCTGTTTGTATTTTAAAATAATTTTAAATTGCTTCATGAATTTGGCATATAATTTCATAGAAGTACATTAATTTCCCAATCCTTTGTATGTACCACAGAAAAAAAAACAAGCCAGCTGAAATGCAAACAAAGATGACAGAAATATGAATTGTTCTGTCAACACTTCCTCCCCGTCACTTTAATGTTACAACATTGTGCCTGCAAACAAGAAAACAAAATGCCATCTAAGGCAAGAGACGAATCGAGAATAATTATTCAAGTTCATTATTGTGTGGCATCGCTGGACACGCATGGAAAACACATTAATGTAATAATCAACATTTCATTTCATGTTGAAAGTGTTGAACGGGAAACCACAGCAAACACAGCGCAACAAACACTGGATTTGTAGATAAATCACACTTACCACTAACCCCAGTAAAAAATTAAATGATAGAACATAGAACTGTACAGCACAGTACAAGCTCTTCGGCCCACGATATTGTGCCGAACTAGTCTGAAACTAAGATCAAATCAACCTACTCCCAATCATTCTCGTCCACTCCATGTGCCTATCCAATAACTGCTTGAAAGCTCTTAAAGTGTCCGACCCCACTACCATAGCTGGGAGTGTGTTCCACGCCCCAACCACTCTGAGTAAAGAATCTACCTCTGACATCCCTCCTATATCTTCCACCATGAACCTTATAGTTATGCCCCCTTGTAACAGCTACATCCACCCAAGGAAAAAGTCGCTGAACGTCCACTCTATCTATCCCTCTCATCATTTTATACACCTCAATTAAGTCACCTCTCATCCTCCTTCGTTCCAATGAGAAAAGCCCTAGCTCCCTCAACCTTTCCTCATAAGACCCACCCTCCAATCCAGGCAGCATCCTGATAAATCTCCTTTGCACCCATTCCAATGCTTCCACATCCTTCCTATGAGGTGACTAGAACTGCACACAATACTCCAAATGTGGTCTATCCAAGGTCTTGTACAGTTGCAGCATAACCTCACTCCCCCTCTTCATAAATGCTAACGCACGATAGGCTTTCTTCACGGCTCTATCCACTTGGGTGGCAACTTTCAGAAATCTATGGACATGAACTCAGATCGCGCTGTTCCTCCACATTCTTCAGAACCCTGCCGTTAACCCTGTAATCCACATTCAAATTTGCCCTTCCAAAATGAATCACCTCGCACTTATCAGGGTTAAACTCCATCTGCCACTTTTCAGCCCAGCCCTGCATCCTATCAATGTCTCTTTGCAGCCTACAACAGCCCTCCACATTATCCACTACTCCACCAATCTTGGTGTCATCAGCAAATTTACTAACCCAACCTTCAACTCCATCATCCAAGTCATTGATAAAAATCACAAATAGCAGAGGACCCAGCACTGATCCCTGTGATACACCGCTGGTGACTGGGCTCCAGGATGAAAATTTACCATCTACCACCATCCTCTGTCTTCTATGTGATAGCCAGTTACTGATCCAATCGGCCAAATTTCCCTCTATGCCATGCCTCCTTACTTTCTGCATGAGCCAATCATGGGGCACCTTATGAAACGCCTTACTAAAATCCATGTATACGACATCAACTGCTCTAACTTCATCTATGTACTTAGTTACCTCCTCAAAAGAATACAATCAAACTTGTGAGGCAAGACTTACCCCTCACAAATCCGTGCTGACTATCCTGGATTAAGCTGCATCTTTCCAAATGATCATGAATCCTATCCCTCAGGACCCTTTCCAATAATTTATCTATGACCAAAGTGAGACTAACCGGCCTATAATTCCCAGGGTTATACCTATTCCCTTTCTTGAACAAGGGGACAACATTCGCCTCTCTCCAATCTTCTGGCACTATTGCTGTAGACAGTGAGGACATAAAGATCAAAGCCAAAGGCTCTGCAATCTCATCCCTCACCTCCCAAAGAATCCTAGGATATATCCCATTAGGCCCAGGGGAATTATCTATCCTCAGGCTTCTCAAAATTTCGAACACATCTTCCTTCCGAATATCCTCCAGCCTACCAGCCTGTATCACACTATCCTCCTCAACAGCATGACCCCTCTCCTTTGTGAACCATGAAGAAAAGTATTCATTTAGGGCCTCTCCTATATCTTCGGATTCCATGCACACGTTACCACTATTGTCCTTGACTGGTCCTAACGTCACCTTGGTCATTCTTTTATTCCTCACATAAGTGTAAAAAGTCTTGGGGTTTTCCTTGATGCTACCCACCAAGGACTTCTCATGCCCCCTCCTAGCTCTCCCAAGCCCTTTCTTGAGCTTCCTAGCTATCTTGCACCCCTCAAGTGCCCTAACTGAACCTTGTTTTCTCATCCTTACATAAGCCCCCTTCTTCCTCTTGACAAGACATTCGATCTCTTTTGTAAACCATGGTTCCCTCACTCGACCATTTCCTCCCTGCCTGACAGGGACATGCATAATCAAGGACACGCAGTATTTGCTCCTTGAACAAGCTCCACATCTCAATTGTGCCTATCCCTGACAGTTCCTGTTTCCATCTTATGCTCCCCAATTCTTGCCTAATCGCATCATAATTACCCTTCCCCCAGTTATAAACCTTGCCCTGCCGTATGTTCCTATCCCTCTCCATTGCTAGAGTGAAAGTCACCGAATTGTGGTCACTATCTCCAAAGTGCTCTCCCACAACCAAATCGAACACTGGGCCCGGTTCATTACCCAGTACCAAATGCAACGTGGCCCCACCTTTTGTTGGTCTATGCACATATTGTGTGAGGAAACCCTCCTGCACACACTGGATAAAAACAGCCCCATCCAAACTATTCAAATTATAGTGGATCCAATCAATATTTGGAAAGTTAAAGTCACCTATGACAACTACCCTGTGACTACCGCACCTATCCAAAATCTGCATTGCAATCTTTTCCTCCACATCTCTGTTACTGTTTGGGGGCCTATAGAAAACTCCTAACAAAGTGACCGCTCCTTACCTATTTCTAACTTCAGCCCACACTACCTCAGTAGACAGATCCTCCTCAAACTGCCTTTCTGCAGCCATTATACTATCCTTGATTAACAATGCTACTCCTCCACCTCTTTTACCACCTTCCCTAATCTCACTGAAACATCTAAACCCCAGAACCCCCAACAACCATTCCTGCCCCTGTTCTATCCACGTCTCCGTAATGGCCACAACACCGTAGTCCCAGGTACCAATCCATGCTTCAAGCTCACCAACTTTATTCCTGATGCTCCTTGCATTGAAGTAGACACACTTCAAACCATCTTCATGCCTGCAGGTCCACTCTTCTGACCTTGGTACCTTCCTCAGGACTGCACGACCCTCAACTTCCTGAACTCCCGCAATGCTATCTCCTGGACTATAAATCAGTTTCCCATCCCCTTGCCAAATTAGTTTAAACCCCCGCCGAAGAGCTGTAGCAAATTGTACATTGTCATGACTGAACTTCTGTACCATCATAGGTGAGATTGAAAATTGATCATATATTTTCCAGACTGCCACACTGGCATTCATAGTAAACAATCAAATTAGTTAAAAGCCAATGTAATAGCAGTATTAAGAATCCAAAGCAGAGAGTTTCACCCTACTGAAGAACAAACCAGATTTCTAAATAGGCTAGTCAACAGTCACGTTTTCATCCCAGCTATTTTCTTGGGATCACAGACCTTAAACACAACTCCGGTCTTCTACAAAATGGAGTACATTGCTTCCTGGCCAGCGTCCAGTAAAGAACCATGCTCCTAAAAAGCCAGTTTGTAGATCACAGGCTAAATGGTTAGTCCAAAGTCTACGTCTCAAATGGTTTTACGTAAATAAAATAAAAGAAACAAATTAGCAATGAGGCACATACTTCTCTACCCTCCATAATATCTTTTTTTTTTTTTTTTTTAATTGTTTCTCGAAATGTCAACTGGAAACAGAAGTTTATTTTAACATCAAAGTGACAAAAAGATTATTATTATTATTAACCTGTTAGATTAGCACACACTATTTTAAAAATCACCAAGTTCTTTGGTTGCACCTAAAAACGGTAGACTGACTGAAACACTATACACAATATTGTACAAAGTCTCTGGCCATCAAACTCTGATCAACAAAGACTCCATCGAATGAGTTCAACTCTTTGACATGTCAGAGAGTGAGCTGTTAACAAAAGACCGTGGGTGTATTCTCCACCTCCCCATCCACTTGTTCCTCAGCAGCACACCATCTCCGGCAGCGGAGTACTCCATTCCCACCGTTGGCCAATGGGATATCCCATTATGGCCACCTCATGCCATCGGGAATCCCACAGAGGGGGGAACGCTGTCAGGGGAACGGAGAATCCCTCCAGCGGAAAATTCACCCCCATATCCCAAGGTGGGCCAGGTATCTGCCCCACAACCACTCTGGTAAAAATGACTGCATCCCGAATAACACAAAGCTAAGTTTAACAAATATGAATGGAGACAGTTCAAAGCATAAAATAGTATTTTCAGATGCTTGACATCTGGGAAAAATGAAAACTCTGGAAATGCGCATATTTACAAAAGTTACTATACATTATTACATCTTCCACTTTTGGTTTAAAGAAATGAAACTCTTATTTTTTTTAAATCTGTAGTTTCAAAAGAACTGTGTTCAGCTTCATTCTTATGGATCCTAAATTTCCCTAATAGTTTATTTGCCTTTACCATAAAAAAATAATAAAATATATTTTAGCCATTTTCAAAAGAACATGTCATACTCCATAAAGAACAAATTTGTAATTATACAATCCTTTTCATTACCATAGGATGGCCCAAAGTGCTTTAAAGCCAATTTATTTTTGAAGTGTAGCCATTGCTGCAACATTTGAGATTATGGCTGGGATTGTCCACCCCTACTTACGCATTGCTTACCCACCCTGCATGCCGTGGAACCTGTCGCGAGGGGTCGACTTCAGCGGGACTGATAGATCTGCTGGCAGGAGGGGCTGAGGAATCCTAGCACGTGTACTTAAATCTTGGGAAAGTAGCATTTAATATCCTCCCCTCCAAGAAACAGCAGAAATTTGAAAAATCTATATTAGTGATGTCAATTGAAAGATAAATATTAGCCAGGACACCAGGTAGAACTCTCCTCTTTTAAGTCTTTTTAGGTCCAGCTGGGCAAGATGGGGGGGGGGAGAAGATGTGGCCTTATTTTAACGTCTCATCCAAAAGACAGCAGCACTGAAATGCCAGCCTAAAGCAGTGAGGATCAGGCATCTGGCAGGAAGAAAACAGATTTCTAAATAAGCTGGTCGAGTCATGTTTTCACCCTAGCGATAGATCACTCCTTAAATGGACCTCCTGTCTTCTAGAATATGGAGTACGCTCTTTCCTGCCAAAATTCAGGTCCAGATGTTGTTTTTCAGAGCTGGAATTTGCTGGAGCAGGCCATCTCATCCAGTTGAATCAGGTGTTTTTCTTGAACCTTCAGCTCAGAAAGGTTTTATCCTGTAAATTGCTGGACGTCGAAACGGAGTATAACATGGCATGGGCAATGGCAACAAGAGGTCTGGAATCTTAGGACCAACACTGCATCTCCTGAGATTAAAGAACTGAGAATGAAGAGGAAGGGCTGAGAAAGGAGACGGCGATTATAATGGGTGGATTCAATGTCAAATCAGCTATAGAGAGAAATAGAGAAAGAAATAAACAGGCCTAGTAGCATTTGTGAAGAGAGAAACAGAGTTAACGTTTCACGTCAATTATCTTTTAACAGAACTGAAAAAGATCAGATTGAGACTTCCGGTGGCCATGGAGTGAATGGCCGCACACAGGCAGCTCCGAGTCAAAGGCGTTGATTTGGGCCGTTTTTATCCGAAAGGGGAAATTTCAACAGGAAAGTAGCTGAAGGTGTGGAGGAGAAGGTTCCCCGGGAGTAGCATGTCTGCCGGGTATCAGACCCGGCAGAAGGTTAAAGACCTGACAAAGGACCGAAGGAGAACTGTGGCGCAGCAACAATTGAAGGGGAAGGACCCGTTGGAGTGTGGGTCATACAGCCTCATATCATTGTTAAATACGGATGTGAAAGTGTTGGCAAAGTTAGCGAAAGGGGTGTGTACAATACTTTGCTTCCTCAAGTCAATGGCCAGCTCTAGTTTTGCTGGCATTGAGGGATAGATTGTTGTCGCTGCACCACCCCACTAGGTTATCTATTTCCCTTCTGTTATTCTGACTCACCGTTATTTGAGATCCAGCCCACTATGGTCATGACGTCAGCAAACTTGTAGATAGAGTTGGAACCAAATTTTGCCACGCAGGCGTGTGTACAGGGAGTATGCAGCCTTGCGGTGCCCCGTTATTGAGGACTATTGTGGAGGAGGTGTTGTTGTTTATTCTTACTGTTTGTGGTCTGTGTGTCAGAAAGTCGAGTATCCAGTTGCACAGTGAGGAGCCAAGTCCTAGGTATGGAGCTTTTATATGAGCTTGGCCGGGATTATGGTGTTGAGTGCAGAGCTGTAGTCACCAAATAGGAGTCTGATGTAGGAGTCCTTGTTGTCAAGATGCTCTGGGGATGAGTATAGGGCCATAGAGATGGCGTCTGCTGTGGACCGGTTGCGGCGGCATGTGAATTGCAGTGGATCAAGCGTTCTGGGAGTATGGAGGTGATGCAGTTAATGATCAACCTCTCGAAGCACTTCATTACGACTGAAGTCAGGGCCACCAGACGGTTATCATTGAGGCATGTTGCCTGGTTCTTCTATGGCACCGGTATGATGGTGGTCTTCTTGAAGCAGGTGGGGACAGGTTAAAGATGTCCGCATCTGCCAGCTGGTCCGCGCAAGCTCTGAGTGCACGACCAGGGATCCAGCCTGGACCCGTCACCTTCCGAAGGTTCACTTTCAGGAACGCCGATCTGACTTTGGGAGCTGTGATGGTGGGTATGGGTGTGTTATGGGCTGCTGGGGCACTCGACAGCGGATCGTTGGTTTCCTGCTCGACCTGAGTATTGAATACATTGAGTTCAATGGAGGGGTGTGCTGCTGTTGGAGATACTGCTCGTCTTCGCTTTGTCGCCCATTATGTTTTTTAGGCCTTGCCACAACTGCCGAGAGTCTGTAACTCTACTCTGTGACTCTAGCTTGGTCTGATATTCTCTCTTGGCATCACGGATTAATGTTGGCTTCCCCCAAAGGCACATAGAAGCAACCAATCAACACGCAGGATGGGCAGGCCGAGGGCCTAAAGGAGACAGAGATTTTGGGGAAATATAGAGCCAGATCCTGGAGTGGGGTGATGCAAGCGATGGAATAAGAGACCAGTCCATTTTATTAACTAGAGTAATCTAGGGGATCACATGATGCGAACACAGGAATAGCTGTGCTTTTGTGGGCTCTGGCGCTATTCATTCTTCAATAACAATAATCTTTATTGTCACAAGTAGCCTTACATTAACACTGCAATGAAGTTACTGTGAAAAGTCCCTTTCCTCCCACAAAGCCCATACTTACCTGATCCAGGAGTGAGAATTCCATATTATGTTCCTTGAAGACTTCTGGCTAAACATTGTGACATAATGCCCAGAAAACATAAGAAAATCATCGACGAAAGAAAGCAGTTAGAAGCAACTGGAGCCAATTCTCCAACATGCAACTTAATCCTTGAACGGGCTCTTGTTCCGGCACTCAAAGGCATGTCTGCTAATATTATTAAGGTCAGTGACGAGAAATTCGGCTTATTAGCGCAAAATATCGGTGCTCATGCTGTAGAACTACAGAATACTGGTAAAAGGCTCAATGAAGCAGAGGAGCGAATCCTTACTGTCAAAAAATTACTTCTGTCGAGGCCTCCTTGCAATCATAGAAGTTTACAGCATGGAAACAGGCCCTTCGGCCCAACCAGTCCATGCCGCCCAGTTTTTACCATTAAGCTAGTCCCAGTTGCCCGCACTTGGCCCATAACCCTCTATACCCATCTTACCCATGTAACTATCTAAATGCTTTTTAAAAGACACAATTGTACCCGCCTCTACTACTACCTCTGGCAGCCCATTCCAGACACTCACTACCCTCGGAGTGAAGAAATTGCCCCTCTGGGCCCTTCTGAAACTCTCCCCTCTCACCTTAAACCTATGCCCTCTAGTTTTAGACTCCCCTACCTTTGGGAAAAGATGTTGACTATCTACCTTATCTATGCCCCTCACTATTTTATAGACCTCTATAAGATCACCCCTAAGCCTCCTACGCTCCAGGGAAAAAAGTCCCAGTCTATCCAGCCTCTCCTTATAACTCAAACCATCAAGTCCCGGCAATATCCTAGTAAATCTTTTCTGCACTCTTTCTAGTTTAATAATATCCTTTCTATAATAGGGTGACCAGAACTGTACACAGTATTCCAAGTGTGGCCGTACCAATGTCTTGTACAACTTCAACAAGACGTCCCAACTCCTGTATTCAATGTTCTGACCAATGAAACCAAGCATGCCGAATGCCTTCTTCACCACCCTGTCCACCTGCGACTCCACCTTCAAGGAGCTATGAACCTGTACTCCTAGATCTTTTTGTTCTATAACTCTCCCCAATGCCATACCATTAACTGAGTAGGTCCTGGCCCGATTCGATCTGCCAAAATGCATCACCTCACATTTATCTAAATTAAACTCCATCTGCCATTCGTCGGCCCACTGGCCTAATTGATCAAGATCCCGTTGCAATCCTAGATAACCTTCTTCACTATCCACTGTGCCACCAATCTTGGTGTCATCTGCAAACTTACTAACCATGCCTCCTAATTTCTCATCCAAATCATTAATATAAATCACAAATAACAGTGGACCCAGCACCGATCCCTGAGGCACACCACTGGTCACAGGCCTCCAGTTTGAAAAACAACCCTCTACAACCACCCTCTGTCTTCTGTCATCCAGCCAATTTTGAATCCAATTGGCAACCTCACCCTGGATCCCGTGAGCTTTAACCTTCTGCAACAACCTACCATGCGGTACCTTGTCAAAGGCTTTGCTAAAGTCCATGTAGACAACGTCTACTGCACTGCCCTCATCTACCTTCTTGGTCACCCCCTCAAAAAAACTCAATCAAATTTGTGAGACATGATTTTCTACGCACAAAGCCATGCTGACTGCCCCGAATCAGTCCTTGTCTCTCTAAATGCTTGTAGATCCTGTCTCTCAGAATACCTTCTAGCAACTTACCTACTACAGACGTTAGGCTCACCGGTCTGTAGTTCCCAGGCTTTTCCCTGCTGCCCTTCTTAAACAAGGGCACAACATTCGCCACTCTCCAATCTTCAGGTACCTCACCTGTGGCTGCCGATGATTCAAATATCTCTGTTAGGGGACCCGCAATTTCCTCCCTAGCCTCCCACAACATCCTGGGATACATTTCATCAGGTCCCGGGGATTTATCTACCTTGATGCGCTTTAAGATTTCTAGCACCTCCTCCTCTGTAATATGCACACTTTTCAAGACATCACTATTTATTTCCCTTAGTTTCCTAACATCCATGCCTTTCTCCACCGTGAATACCGATGAGAAATATTCATTCAGGATCTCACCCAACTCTTGTGGCTCTGCACAAAGATGTCCTTGTTGATCCTTAAGAGGCCCTACTCTGTCCCTAGTTACTCTTTTCTCCTTTATGTATCTGTAGAATCTCTTTGGATTCTCCTTTGCATTATTTGTCAAAGCAATTTCATGTCCCCTTTTTGCCCTCCTGATTTCCCTCTTAACTCTATTTCGACAATCTCTATACTCTTCAAGGGATCCACTTGGTCCCAGTTGTTTATGTACGTCATATGCCTCCTTCTTCTTTTTGACCAGAGTCTCAATATCTCGGGTCATCCAGGGTTCCCTACTTCTACCAGCCTTGCCCTTCACTCTAAAGGGAATGTGCTTACCCTGCACCCTGGTTAACACATTTTTAAAAGCCTCCCATTTACCAGCCGTCCCTTTGCCTGCCAACAGTCTCCCCCAATCTACCTCTGAAAGTTCCTGTCTGATACCATCAAAATTTGCCTTGCCCCAATTAAGAATTTTAACTCTTGGGCCAGACCTATCATTCTCCATAGCTATCTTAAAACTAATGGAGTTATGGTCACTTGTCCCAAAGTGATCCCTCACTAACACTTCTGTCACTTGCCCTTCCTTATTTCCCAAGACGAGGTCAAGTTTTGCCCCCTCTCTAGTCGGTCCATCCACATACTGAATGAGAAATTCCTCCTGAATACACTCAACAAATTTCCCTCCATCCAAGCCCCTAGTGCTATGGCTGTCCCAGTCAATGTTGGGAAAGTTAAAGTCCCCTACTATTACCACCCTATTTTTCTTGCAGCTATCTGTAATCTCCTTACATATTTGCTCCTCAATTTCCCGCTGACTATTTGGGGGCCTGTAGTACAGTCCTATCAAGGTGATCGCTCCCTTCTTATTTTTCAGTTCCACCCATATAGACTCAGTGGGCGAACCCTCGGATATATCCCCTCTAAGTACTGCCGTAATGTTCTCCCTAATCAAAAACGCCACTCCCCCTCCTCTCTTACCTCCTGTTCTATCCTTTCTATAGCATCTGTACCCCGGAACATTGAGCTGCCAGTCCTGCCCCTCCCTTAGCCATGTTTCAGTCATAGCTATAATATCCCAGTCCCATGTGCCCATCCATGCCCTGAGTTCATCCGCTTTGCCAGTCAGGCCCCTTGCATTGAAATAAATGCAGTTTAATGTAGACTTTCCTTGCTCTCTGCCCTGCTTTCTCTGGTCCTTGAAATCCTTGAAAAAGCAGCTACAGGGTACGTCAGAATTCCTATCTGGAAAATCATGGCAGTCGAAAATGTCAGGTTGTTGATTTACCAGAGGGTAAACTCCCAGCTAAATACTTTTGAGAGCTGGCTCCGACTTTTTCCTAGTCTGGATATGAAAGCTGGGTGAATTAAGTTAGAAAGTGTACATCGGGACTTCCGGGTGCGGCGATGACCAGCTAAGTCGCACGTTTCGGCACCTCCCGTTTTAACGGACTTTTGGGCTCTTATCGGGAGCCCCAACGGCAACTTTCAAAGGCTAAACCCACTGTGAGGCGACATAGAAGGGAGTCCCCCCGGATGTGAATGGACAGAAGAGATAATAGTGGCCAGATTGCGGAGGATCCTCTGGAGCAGCGGCAAAGAAGGGAAGTGAGAAGCAAGATGGCGGTGGAGGGAGGCCAGTTGGTATGGGGCCTGGAACAGCAGGAGTTCCTCCGGCGATGTGTGGAGGAGCTCAAGAAGGAGGTGCTAGCGCCGATGCTGCAGGCGATTGAGGGGTTAAAGGAGGCGCAGAAGACCCAAGAGATGGAGCTCCGTGGAGTGAAGGCAAAAGCTGCCGAAAATGAGGACGAGATACAGGGCTTGGTGGTGAAGACGGAGACGCACGAGGCACTGCATAAGAGGTGTATGGAAGTCCTGGAAAATAGCTCGAGGAGGAAGAACTTAAGAATCTTGGGTCTTCCAGAAGGGGCAGAGGGAGCCGATGTTGGGGCGTATGTGAGCACGATGCTTCATACCTTAATGGGAGCTGAGGCCCCGACAGGCCCCCTGGAAGTGGAGGGAGCGTATCGAGTCCTCGTGAGAAGACCAAAGGCAGGAGAAATACCTCGAGCAATAGTGGTGAGGTTCCACCGCTACAAGGACAGGGAGATGGTCCTGAGATGGGCGAAAAAGTCACAGAGCAGCAGGTGGGAGAACGCGGTGATCCGCATGTATCAGGATTGGAGTGCGGAGGTGGCGAGAAGGAGGGCGAGTTTCAATCGGGCCAAGACGGTGCTCCACAAGAGGAAAGTGAAGTTCGGAATGTTGCAGCTGGCAAGACTGTGGGTTACATACCAGGGTAAACACCACTACTTCGAGACGGCAGAAGAGGCGTGGACATTTATTGAAGAGGAGAAGTTGGACTAGATTGGAGAAAGAGTGTTTGAAATGAAGTAGTGAGGTGGTGGTAAGGAACTGTGAATCACATGGGGGAAAATTTTCTTTCCCCTCGAAGGGGGGGGACACGAAGAAATGTGGGCGCCGGTGGGGAAGGGGAGGGGGAAGGAGGGAGCTGTGCCATCAGGGGCGGGGCCGAGAGGGAAGCACGGGCTTTGTTCCCGCGCTATGGAAATTGTGGCGGGAATAAGGGGGCGCAGGAAGGAGGGGGCCTCACATAATGGGAGGCTAAGGATAAACGGGGGAAGCCGAGGTCAGCCAGAGTTTGCTGACTTCCGGAAGCAATATGGGGGGAGCAACTAAGCTAGAGAAGGATCTAGCCCGGGGGGGGGGGGGGGGGGGGGGTTAACTGGATTGCTGCTGCTAAGGGGAAGGGGGAGCTGTTACGGGATGGGATGGTCGGGACGGGAGGGCGCCGTCGGGGGGATAAGCGTGTGCATGGGAACCGGGTGAGGAGCTGGTCTAAAAAAGGGGATGGCTAGTCGACGAGGGGGGGGGTAAAGAGCCCCCCAACCCGGTTGATCACGTGGAACGCGAGAGGGTTGAATGGGCCGATTAAGAGGGCAAGGGTACTTGCGCACCTAAAGAAGCTAAAGGCAGACGTGGTCATGCTTCAGGAGACGCACCTGAAACTGGCGGATCAGGTCAGATTAAGAAAAGGATGGGTGGGACAGGTATTCCACTCGGGCTTGGATGCGAAAAATAGAGGGGTGGCAATACTGGTGGGGAAACGGGTATTGTTTGAGGCGAAGACCATAGTGGCGGACAGTGGGGGTAGATACGTGATGGTGAGTGGCAGATTGCAAGGTGAGGCGGTGGTGCTGGTGAATGTATATGCCCCGAACTGGGATGACGTGAACTTTATGAAGCGTATGTTGGGGCGCATCCCAGACCTGGAGATGGGAAAGTGGTAATGGGGGGGTGGGGGGGGGGGACTTCAACACGGTGCTGGACCCAGGGCTGGACCGGTCCAGATCTAGGACCGGGAGGAGGCCGGCAGCGGCCAAGGTGCTTAAGGGCTTTATGGAGCAGATGGGAGGAGTGGATCCCTGGAGATTTACTAGGCCAAGGAGTAAAGAGTTTTCCTTCTTCTCCCATGTCCACAAAGTGTACTCCCGGATAGACTTCTTTGTCCTGGGAAGGGCGCTGATCCCAAAGGTGGCAGGAACGGAGTATTCGGCTTTAGTCATTTCAGATCATGCCCCACATTGGGTAGATCTGGAAGTAGGAGAGGAAAGGGAACAGCGCCCACTCTGGAGATTAAATATGGGACTGTTGGCGGACGAGGGGGTATGTGTAAGGGCGAGGGGATGTATTGAAAGGTACCTAGAGATTAATGATGACGGAGAGGTCCAGGTGGAAGTGGTCTGGGAGGCGGTGGTTAGAGGGGAGCTGATCTCCATAAGGGCCCATAAGGGGAAACAAGAGGGTAAAGAAAGGGAGAGATTGTTGAGGGAGATTTTGAGGGTGGATATGCAATATGCGGAGGCTCCAGATGAAGGGCTATACAGGGAAAGACGGAGATTGCACACGGACTTTGACTTGTTGACCACGGGTAAGGCGGAGGCACAATGGAGGAAGGCACAGGGAATGCAGTATGAATATGGAGAGAAGGCGAGCCGGCTGCTGGCCCAACAACTTAAGAAGAGGGGGGCAGCGAGAGAGATCGGAGGGGTTAGAGACGAGGAGGGAAAGATGGAACGGGGAGCGGAGAGGGTGAACGGGGTGTTTAAGGTATTTTACGAGAGGCTATATAAGGCTCAACCCCCGGAAGGGAAAGAGGGAATGATGCGTTTCCTAGACCAGCTGGAGTTCCCGAAGGTTGAGGAACAGGAGATGACAGGACTGGGGGCGCAGATTGAGGTGGAGGAGGTGGTAAATGGAATTGGGAACATGCAGACAGGGAAGGCCCCGGGACCGGATGGGTTCCCGGTGGAGTCCTATAGGAAATACGTGGACCTGCTGGCCCCACTTCTGATGAGAACCTTTAATGAGGCTAGGGAAAGGGGGACACTACCCCCGACGATGTCGGAGGCGACGATATCGCTGATCCTGAAAAGAGGCAAAGACCCGCTGCAGTGCTGGTCATACAGGCCTATTTCCCTCTGGAATATAGATGCCAAGCTTTTGGCCAAGGTGATGGCGACGAGGATAGAGGACTGTGTCCCTGGGGTGGTGCATGATGATCAAACGGGGTTTGTTAAAGGGAGGCAATTGAATCCTAATATACGGAGGCTGCTGGGGGTGATGATGATGCCCCCACCGGAGGGGGAGGCGTAGATAGTGGTGGCGATGGATGCAGAGAAAGCATTTGATAGGGTGGAGTGGGACTACCTGTGGGAAGTACTGAGGAGATTTGGATTTGGAGAGGGGTTCATTAGATGGGTTCAGCTCCTGTACAGGGCCCAGGTGGCAAGTGTGATTACAAATAGGCAACGATCTGACCACTTCCGACTATATAGGGGTACAAGACAGGGATGTCCCCGTTACGGTTTGCGTTGGCAATTGAGCCACTGGCCATAGCGCTGAGGGGCTCTAGGAAGTGGCGGGGGGTACTTAGAGGAGAAGAGCATCGGGTGTCATTATACGCGGATGATTTGTTGTTGTATGTCGCGGACCCAGTGGAGGGGATGCCTGAGATAATGCAGACATTCAGGGAGTTTGGAGAATTTTCAGGATATAAATTGAATATGGGGAAGAGTGAACTGTTTGTGATGCACCCCGGGGAACAGGGCAGGGGAACAGACGATTTACCGTTGAGGAGGGTAACAAGGGATTTCCGGTATTTAGGGATCCAGGTGGCCAGGAACTGGGGAACCTTGCATAAGCTTAACTTGGCACGACTGGTAGAGTAGATGGAAGAGGACTTTAGGAGGTGGGACATGGCGCCCCTGTCATTGGCGGGCAGGGTGCAGGCAGTTAAAATGGTGGTCCTTCCAAGGTTTCTTTTTGTGTTCCAGTGCCTCCCTGTACTGATTACAAAGGCCTTTTTTAAGAAGATGGACAAGAGTATTATGAGCTTTGTGTGGGCTGGAAAGACCCCAAGAGTAAAGAGGGGGTTCCTGCAGCGCAGTAGGGACAGAGGGGGACTGGCACTGCCGAGTTTAAGTGATTATTATTGGGCCGCCAACGTGTCAATGATATGTAAGTGGATGAGGGAAGGGGAAGGAGCGGCGTGGAAAAGACTGGAGATGGCGTCCTGTAGGGGAACTAGTCTAAAAGCACTGGCGACGGCGCCGTTACCGTTCTCCCTGAAAAAATACACCACAAACCCAGTGGTGGTGGCAACTCTGAAAATTTGGGGGCAGTGGAGACGACATAAGGGAGTGACGGGTGCCTCAATGTGGTCCCCGATAAGGAACAACCATAGGTTCGTCCCGGGAAGGATAGATGGGGGATTTAAATCTTGGCAACGAGCAGGAATTGCAAAATTGAAGGACTTGTTCTTAGACGGGACGTTCGCGAGTCTGGGAGCACTGACAGAAAAATATGGGTTGCCACCTGGGAATGCGTTTCGCTATATGCAAGTGAGGGCATTTGTGAGGAAACAGGTGAGGGAATTTCCACAGCTCCCGGCGCAAGAGATCCAGGACAGAGTGATTTCGGGGGCATGGGTGGGTGATGGTAGGGTGTCAGATATATATAGGGAAATGAGAGACGAGGGGGAGACGATGGTAGAGGAGCTGAAGGGAAAATGGAAGGAGGAGCTGGGGGAAGAGATTGAGGAGGGGCTGTGGGCAGATGCCCTAAGTAGGGTAAACTCTTCGTCCTCGTGTGCCAGGCTCAGCCTGATACAATTCAAGGTTCTACATAGGGCGCATATGACTGGAGCAAGGCGGAGTAGATTTTTTGGAGTGGAGATGCGCGGGAAGCCCGGCGAACCACACCCACATGTTTTGGTCATGTCCGGTATTGCATGGGTTCTGGGTGGGTGTGGCAAAAGTGATCTCAAAGGTGGTGGGGGTCCAGGTCGAACCAGGCTGGGGGTTGGCTATATTTGGGGTTGCAGATGAGCCAGGATTGCAGGAGGCGAGAGAGGCCGATGTTTTGGCCTTTACGTCCCAAGTAGCCCGGCGAAGGATTCTACTTATGTGGAAAGAAGCTAAGCCCCCGGGTGTGGAGGCCTGGATCAATGACAAGGCAGGGTTCATAAAATTGGAGCGGATAAAGTACGCACTAAGAGGTTCGGCTCAAGGGTTCACCAGGCGGTGGCAACCGTTCCTCGACTATCTCGCAGGGCGATAAGGGAAAATAGGAAAGGTAGCAGCAGCAACCCGGGGGGGCTCATTTGGGTCCTCAGGGGTTTTAGGTGTGTGTTTATATATTAGTTATTTATATTAGATGTTACGAAGTTACTATTTTAGTTACTATTTCTGTTGTTTCTTATTTTGTTGTTGGCAGTTGCCGTTAGTTGGCATATTATTTTTGTTTTTAAATGATCAATGTATATATTATTACAAAGTTGTAAACTGGGAAATTTTTGTTTGATCGAAAAACTTTAATAAAATATATTTATTTAAAAAAAGAAAGTGTACATCATATCCTGTCTTTGAGACCAAGGGATAGTCCATGTCCCTGGCCTGAATTTAGGCATTTCCATAACTTGGAGATTGCCAAAGAGTATTGAAAGCAGCAAGACGTAACGAGGCCTTGCACTATGATTGAGCAAAGGTCTCTTTCTTTCAAGATTTCTCAGTAGTGATACAACAGAGTTCCAAGGGTGTCTATCAAGTTAGAAAATGGCTGAAGGCTTTCGGACTGCAAAATGCCCTGCTATACGCTACTACATTGAGGGTGATTTGACAACTCTGTGAAGATGTTTGACAATCTGGCTAATGTCTTTATGAACTCCATGGAAGACAATAATTTGGAGTTACAATTTGCAGTTCACTGTAAATTCTGGACTCATCACGTCATTATAATTCCTTTCTGATTCTGTGGAGTTATTTATCACGCTGACAGGGATGATTGCAACAATGAGTGTTTTATCCTTAAGAATACCAGAGATTTCCTTTTGTCTTGAATGGAAAACACTCCTTAACATGCTCCTTCTAGTTAAGGAGTGCGCTATGCAGGTTGTATACCAAGTCTGTAAGGTAGTTATCCATGTTTTCTTCTTCATATCCGTCCGTTTATATTGGTAGTATATGCTTTTATGGTCTCCTTTGCTTAAATCATGATAAATATGACTAGCGCCACTTCTGAGAGTTGGTGGCGTCTTAAGAGGTTAAAATGCAGAAAGGGCATTTCACACTCATCCTTATCGTGGTATAATCTTACTTCCTATTTTTTGAGGGGAAAGACTCCTTGGTGGAATGATGAAAAATCTGTAGGTATAGTCATACAAGTCCTCACATTTGGTGAGGAATAACCCCCTAAAAACTTACATGTTTTTTTTTGGGGGGGGGGGGGGTTATTTTATTTTGGGGTTAAAGAATTGCTAACTGGTTCTTGCAAGGACACAGGCATCTCTCATATCCTAGAAAAGACTTTAAAATGTGTCAATTGTATATTTGGAAATGGGGAGGCAAGTTTAGGTGCATGCCCGAGCAGGACATGAAAATCTCTGGCTTGGAAGCCATTTTTCACTTTATGTCAATCCTATACTCTAGCTGAATAAGAACAAAGAACAAAGAACAAAGAAATGTACAGCACAGGAACAGGCCCTTCGGCCCTCCAAGCCCGTGCCGACCATACTGCCCGACTAAACTACAATCTTCTACACTTCCTGGGTCCGTATCCTTCTATTCCCATCCTATTCATATATTTGTCAAGATGCCCCTTAAATGTCCCTATCGTCCCTGCTTCCACTACCTCCTCCGGTAGTGAGTTCCAGGCACCCACTACCCTCTGCGTAAAAAACTTGCCTCGTACATCTACTCTAAACCTTGCCCCTCTCACCTTAAACCTATGCCCCCTAGTAATTGACCCCTCTACCCTGGGGAAAAGCCTCTGACTATCCACTCTGTCTATGCCCCTCATAATTTTGTATACCTCTATCAGGTCGCCCCTCAACCTCCTTCGTTCCAGTGAGAACAAACCGAGTTTATTCAATCGCTCCTCATAGCTTATGCCCTCCATACCAGGCAACATTCTGGTAAATCTCTTCTGCACCCTCTCTAAAGCCTCCACATCCTTCTGGTAGTGTGGCGACCAGAATTGAACACTATACTCCAAGTGTGGCCTAACTAAGGTTCTATACAGCTGCAACATGACTTGCCAATTCTTATACTCAATGCCCCGGCCAATGAAGGCAAGCATGCCGTATGCCTTCTTGACTACCTTCTCCACCTGTGTTGCCCCTTTCAATGACCTGTGGACCTGTACTCCTAGATCTCTTTGACTTTCAATACTCTTGAGGGTTCTACCATTCACTGTATATTCCCTACCTGCATTAGCCCTTCCAAAATGCATTACCTCACATTTGTCCGGATTAAACTCCATCTGCCATCTCTCCGCCCAAGTCTCCAGACAATCTAAATCCTGCTGTATCCTCTGACAGTCCTCATCGCTATCCGCAATTCCACCAACCTTTGTGTCGTCTGCAAACTTACTAATCAGACCAGTTACATTTTCCTCCAAATCATTTATATATACTACAAACAGCAAAGGTCCCAACACTGATCCCTGTGGAACACCACTGGTCACAGCCCTCCAATTAGAAAAGCATCCCTCCATTGCTACCCTCTGCCTTCTATGGCCTAGCCAGTTCTGTATCCACCTTGCCAGTTCACCCCTGATCCCGTGTGACTTCACCTTTTGTACTAGTCTACCATGAGGGACCTTGTCAAAGGCCTTACTGAAGTCCATATAGACAACATCTACTGCCCTACCTGCATCAATCATCTTAGTGACCTCCTCGAAAAACTCTATCAAGTTAGTGAGACACGACCTCCCCTTCACAAAACCGTGCTGCCTCTCACTAATACGTCCATTTGCTTCCAAATGGGAGTAGATCCTGTCTCGAAGAATTCTCTCCAGTAATTTCCCTACCACTGAAGTAAGGCTCACCGGCCTGTAGTTCCCGGGATTATCCTTGCTACCCTTCTTAAACAGAGGAACAACATTGGCTATTCTCCAGTCCTCCGGGACATCCCCTGAAGACAGCGAGGATCCAAAGATTTCTGTCAAGGCCGCAGCAATTTCCTCTCCAGCCTCCTTCAGTATTCTGGGGTAGATCCCATCAGGCCCTGGGGACTTATCTACCTTCATATTTTTTAAGACACCAACATCTCGTCTTTTTGGATCACAATGTGACCCAGGCTATCTACACCCCCTTCTCCAGACTCAACATCTACCAATTCCTTCTCTTTGGTGAATACTGATGCAAAGTATTCATTTAGTACCTCGCCCATTTCCTCTGGCTCCACACATAGATTCCCTTGCCTATCCTTCAGTGGGCCAACCCTTTCCCTGGCTACCCTCTTGCTTTTTATGTACGTGTAAAAAGCCTTGGGATTTTCCTTAACCCTATTTGCCAATGACTTTTCATGACCCCTTCTAGCCCTCCTGACTCCTTGCTTAAGTTCCTTCCTACTTTCCTTATATGCCACACAGGCTTCGTCTGTTCCCAGCCTTTTAGCCCTGACAAATGCCTCCTTTTTCTTTCTGACGAGGCCGACAATATCACTCGTCATCCAAGGTTCCCGAAAATTGCCGTATTTATCTTTCTTCCTCACAGGAACATGCCTGTCCTGTATTCCTTTCAACGGCCACTTGAAAGCCTCCCACATGTCAGATGTTGATTTGCCCTCAAACATCCGCCCCCAATCTATGTTCTTCAGTTCCCGCCTAATAATGTTATAATTAGCCTTCCCCCAATTTAGCACATTCATCCTCGGACCACTCTTATCCTTGTCCACCAGTACTTTAAAACTTACTGAATTGTGGTCACTGTTACCGAAATGTTCCCCTACTGAAACATCTACCACCTGGCCGGGCTCATTCCCCAATACCAGGTCCAGTACCGCCCCTTCCCTAGTTGGACTGTTTACATATTGTTTTAAGAAGCCCTCCTTGATGCTCCTTACAAACTCCGCCCCGTCTAAGCCCCTGGCACTAAGTGAGTCCCAGTCAATATTGGGGAAGTTGAAGTCTCCCATCACCACAACCCTGTTGTTTTTACTCTTTTCCAAAATCTGTCTACCTATCTGCTCCTCTATCTCCCGCTGGCTGTTGGGAGGCCTGTAGTATACCCCCAACATTGTGACTGCACCCTTCTTATTCCTGATCTCTACCCATATAGCCTCACTGCCCTCTGAGGTGTCCTCTCGCAGTATAGCTGTGATATTCTATAAGCAATGGCAGTAGCTAATTTGAAACTTTGCTCCTGGAATGTGCAGGGAGTACATCATCCTGTTAAAAACAAAACAAATGTTGTCTTTCCTTAAAAATGACAATGTTGACATAGCTTTATTGTAAGCAACTCATTTAGATGACAGGGAGTACCTATGGGGCAGGCGTTTGTGCCTCATTCTCGACCGTAGCCGAGGTGCCTTTTAGAATATAGGACTGTGTTAAGGATGGGTATGCAATTGTCAAGGGGCTTTGTATGGGGAAAGTGTCTCATTGATGAATGTCTATGGCTCCAAACTAATCCCGATTTTGTCATTAAAATCTTCATGGACTTGGCTGAATTAGCATCAACTAATTCACAGAAATATCGAAAATATGAGGAGGAGGCCAATCTGCACTTCTAGCCTGCTCTGCCATTCATTATGATCATGGCTGATCATCCACCTCAATAGCCGAATCCCACCTTCCCCCATATCGTTTGATCCCCTTCGGCCCAAGTGTTATATCTAACTGTTTTCTGAAAACATGCAGGGCTAGATTCTCCATCCCACCAGCCCCATTTTCCAGCACAGCGCATCCCACTGGCAATGGGATCCTGTTCCAGCAACCGGCCGAAGGGTTTCCCATTGTGGACATCCCACACTGTCGGGAAACCTGCAGACGTGGGAGAGTTGCCGGCGAAGCGGAAGATACCGCCGATGGAGAATCACGCAGACAATGTTTTTGCCTCAACTGTTTCCTGTGGTATCTAATTCCACAGGCTCACCGCTCTCTGGATGAAGAAATTTCTCCTAATCTCTGTCCTAAATGGTCGACCCTGTATCCTCAGACTGTGACTCCCAGTTCTCGACACCCCCATCTGGATCATCCTTCTTCCATTTACTCGGTCTACTCCTGTTCGAATCGTATAGGTTTCTAAGAGATTCGCCCCCCCCCCCCCCCCCCCCACCCCCCACCCACCCCCCATTCTTCTGAGCTCCAGCGAATACAATCCAAACCGACTCAATCCCTCCTCATAGGTCCATCCTGCCATCCCAGGAATCAGTCTGGTAAACATTTGCTGCACTCCCTCTACAGCACATTTATAAGTGGGGACTTCAACTGTCATTCTTAACCTTTTAATGGACGAACTCCCTGTAACTAAGAATTCCACCCCGCCAACCCCCACAGACAAAGGCTTAACCATCAGTTGGCAAGGAGATAGAGGGTGCGATTCTCCAAAATGGAGTCTAAGTGCCGACGCCAGAGTGAAAACCAGAGTGTTTCACTCCGGCGTCGGAGCACGCTCCCAGCCCCCTATTCTCCTGCCCCCGGGAGGCTAGGAGCAGCGTTGGGGCCTTGGCACGGAGTAAAAAGCACCGCCGCGTAAATGACACGGCGCTGACGTCACCCACGCATGCGTCGGTTGGCCAACGTCAACCCGCGCATGCGCGGTTGCCATCCACCCCGAGGTCACCCCGCAAGATGGCGGATGTATCTTGCGGGGCGGCAAAGGAAAGGAGGTCCTCCTTTAGAGAGGCCAGCCCGCCGAACGGTGGGCACCCCCCCGGTGCACGAACCCCCTCGGCCGCCCCCCAGCGTTCCCGCGCAGTTCCGGCCGGCAGCGACCAGGTGTGGCCGGCGCCAGCGGGAACTGGTCGTGTTGGGGCAGCCACTCGGCCCATCCGGGCGAGCGGCGATTCTCCGAGCGGCCAGGTGGGACTCGCGCGGTGCCCCGGCGATTCTCCCACTCGGCACGGGGGGGGGGGGGGGGCGGGAGAGAGAGAATTCCACCCAGAGTATTTAGGTACATGGAGAACACTGCATTCTAAAGGTGAAGAGCTCACTTTCTTCTCTGCTCCCCACCTATGTCATATTAGAATTGACTATTTTTTCATGCCAAAAATCGTGCACTCAGTGACTTCCTACTCTACAGGAACCTGGCTTCACCACACACACAGGCTGTGCATTCTAGTTTTTTTTTATTTTAAGAGTAGTCAATTATTTGTTTTCCAATTAAGGGGCAATTTTAGCATGACCAATCCACCTAACCTGCACATCTTTGGGTTGTGGGGGTGAAAGCCACGCAAGCACGGGGAGAATGTGCAAACTCCACACGGTCAGTGACCCAGAGCCGGGATCGAACCTGGGACCTCAGCGCTGTTCAGGGAAAACAGGAGGAGGTACCAGATGAATTCACTTCCCCAGAGAGCAGTGGAGGAGGCTGGCTCATTGAATATATTCAAGACAGAGACAGAATTTTGATAAACAGGGGAGTCAAGGTTTGGGGCATTGGGTGCAGAGGCAAAGTGAAGCGACTGAATGTCTTACTCCTGCGCCAAAATTCGGACGAATTGCACCTTCGGAGAGCCAGCAGTCGCATTCGGCCGAAAGGCCTCACGCTCTGCCGGACCAAATCTTTACGCCGAACGCTCCCATATGATTAGCAATTTAACTGCGAATAAACGTGGGCATTCACAACGATGCCGTTATGCGTCCAGCAAAATGCTGGCGATCGATCGGTGCTCATTTCCGCCTTTGGGGACATCTTGTCCCCGTAATCTCGGTCCTCCTCCTCCTCCCACTCCCGTACCTGTTTTTGACGGATCCTGCGGGCTAATTCCACCCCGGACAGCAGCAAGAGGGGCCGAACAGCGGGCGGCACCGGCCGCACATTCCGGGGTCCAAAGGACTGCGCGAGCGACAGGAGGGCGAGCAGGAGACGCGAGGCGCCGCGCAGCAGCAAGACCAAGCTGCGCTCGAGCACCGACCACACCATGGCTCACGACCAAACGCTGGGCTTCAAAAAAAAACACACACAACTGCCAAACGGTCAGAGGACGATGCGCAAGCCCAACGTGCGCCCGGGTCGGGGGGGCGGGGCCTATCCACGGGGCGGGTCCCGCGTGAGGTAATTGCCCTTCAACAACATTCTTCATTTGGAGAAACTGCGATGAGTCCCTCCCCCCCCCCCCCCCCCACCCATCCCTTTCCAACGCCCATCCAGAAACACCGTCCTCCCCTTGCCCCGCCCCACCCCCTCCCCTCTGCCTCTCTCCCACCCCCTCCCCTCTGCCTCTCTCCCACCCCCTCCCCGCCGCCTCTCCCCCCCTCCTCCCCGCCTCCTACCCCTACCCCCCTCCTCCCCATCCCCTCCCTCCACCTTGTCCTGGGAAGCTCAATGAGCCCCCAGATGCCCTGTCCCGCGGCACATGCGCCAGCACGCAAGATGACCGACTTCGGGCTATCCACGATGACCTCTGTCACCCGGCTTACCCACTTTATTAAGGCCCGCAATCTGCCCTTCTCCACCGAGGAGGTCAAGGCCATGACCAGGGACATGCCAAGTCTGCGCGGAGTGCAAACCGCACTTCTACCGGCCAGACAAGGCCCACCTGGTAAAGGCCTCCCGGCCCTTTGAGCGCCTCAGTATTGATTTCAAAGGGCCCCCTCCCCTCCGTAATATATACTTTCTAACCATCGTCGATGAGTACTCCCGCTCCCCCTTCGTTTTCCATTGCCCCGACATGACCTCGGCCACTGTGATAAACGCACTGCACAGCATCTTCACACTGTTCGGTTTCTCTGCGTATGTCCACAGCGACCGGGGCACATCGTTTATGAGCGATGAGCTGCGTCAGTACCTGCTCAGTATAGGCATCGCCTCGAGCAGGACTATGAGCTATAACCCGCAGGGAAACGGGCAGATGGAGAGGGAGAACACGACGGTATGGAAGGACGTCCTTCTGGCCCTCCGATCTAGAAGGATCCTGACCGCCCCCCCCCCCTCCCCTTGCTGGCAGGAGGTCCTCCCTGACGCCCTCCACTCCATTAGATCACTCCTCTGCACAGCCACGAACGAGACCCCTCACGACCGTTTGTTTGTCTTCCCTAGGAAGTCCATCTCCGGGGTCTCGCTTCCATCCTGGCTGACAGCTCCTGGCTGACAGCTCCGGGACCTGTCCTTCTCGGGAGGCATACGAGGAGCCATAAGACCGGCCCCCTGGTTGAGAGGGTCCAGCTGCTGCACGTCAACCCCCAGTAAGCCTACGTCACGCACCAGGATGGACGGCAAGATACGATCTCCCTACGAGACCTGGCGCCAGCTGGTTCCCCTGCCAACACGCCCCCCTCCCCACTGCCTACTGCCACCCCCAGCACCCCTTACGCCCCTGGGTCTCCTGTATTATCCCGCACTGGCACTGCCGTCACCCACCACCTCCCTGCCTACCCCCACCCCTCCGGACCAAAGATCAAGCTCCAGACACAACGCCTCCGGAGTCACCACCTGCAACAACCGTGCCCGTCGCATCGCCAGAGCTGAGGAGATCTAAAAGAACGATCCAGCCTCCAGACAGACTGAATATTTAATGATCCCATGTCACCCCCGCTGGACTTGATTTTTTTAACAGGGGGTGAATGTGGTGAATGTATTCACCTAAGTATGAACTGTCTGTGTAGTGCTGTGACCTATAACCTGGAAATGATGATACGGTCTACTTCCAGGTACTGTACTGGAACAACGGGACGATATATAGACCGGCCACCTGTGGGTGGCACTCATTTGTACAGCCGACACTGGCAGGCGAGTTCATGGATAATAAAGCCTAATGTTCACTTGTTCTCACGGTCTCACAGTGAATTGACAGTATAACACATACAATGTGGTGAGGATTATAATAATCTTTATTAGTGTCACAATTAGGCAAGTAACACTGCAATGAAGTTACTGCGAAAAGCCCCTAATCACTCCGGCACCTGTTCAGGTACACAGAGGGAGAATTCAGAATGTCCAATTCACCTAACAAGTATGTCTTTCGGGACTTGTGGGAGAAAACCAGAGCACCCGGAGGAAACCCACGCAGATACCGGGAGAACATGCAGACTTCGCACAGACAATGACCCAAGCCAGGAATCGAACCTGGGTCACTGGCTCTGTGAAGCAACAGTGCTAACCACTGCTAGCGTACATTAGTGGGAAGCCAGAAGATTGGGAAGTCTTTAAAAGCAAATAGAGGACAACTAAAACAGCAATAAGTGGGGGGGGGGGGGGGAGAAGATGAAATATGAGTGTAAGCAATCTAGTAATATAAAAGAAGATTGCAAGAGTTATTTTTTGATATATAAAAGGCATGAGAGCGGCAGAAATGGACATTGGACCACTGGAAATTGAGGCTGGAGAAGTAATAAAGGGGAACAAAGAAATGGCAGGGGAACTGAATAGGTACTTTGCACCAGTCTTCACAGTGAAAAACACCAGTGGTATACCAGAACTTCAAGAGAGTCAGGAGACAGGTGGGTGGGAGGCAGAGGTGAGTGTAAGTGGCCATCATTAAGGAGAAGGTGCTGGAGAAACTGAAAGGTCTGAAAGTGGATAAATTACCCAGGTGGGATGGACTAAACCCCAGGGTTCTGAAGGAGATAGCTGAGGAGATTGCGGTCGCATTGGTGATGATCTTTCAGGAATCACTGGAGGCAAAGAGGGTCCCAGAGGACTGGAAAATGGCTAATGTAACACCCTTTTTTAAGAACGGAGGGTGGCAGAAGACAGGGAATTATAAACCGGTTAGCCTGACTTTGGTTGTTGGTAAGATTTTAGAGTCTATTATTATGGATGAGATTGCAGAGTACTGAGTCAGCATTGCTCCATCAAGAGGAGGTCATGCCCGACAAATCTGTTCGAATTCTTTGAGAAGGTAACAAGGAGCTTAGACAAAGGAGAATCAGTGGACGCGATCTATTTGGATTTCCGGAAGGCCTTTGACAACATGCCGTACAGGATGCTGCTAAATGGGATACAAGCACATGGTGTTAGGGGCAAGGTACTGGTATTGTTAGAGGATTGGCTGACTGGCAGAAGGCAGGGAGTGGGGATAAAGGGGTTTGACAGGATGGTACCCGATGTGTTCCGCAGGGCTCAGTAAAAGACACTGAACCTCGAGATGGAAGGACTGAGGCATCGGGTAACGTAGAAGAAAACTGGTGTGGCTTCAAGCAGCAGTTTAAACTCTATGTTTTGGGCCTAGACCTGCAGGCACAGCCTGACGAAAGGTGAATAGTGTTGCTGCTCACCGTGGCAGATCCACAAGCAATTAAAATATATAATACTTTTGCTTTTGGCATTGAGGGGCATAGCAAGTGGTACAATGAAGTCATTGGGTACTTTGATCAACGTTGCTCCCCCAAAAAGAATGAGACATTCGAGATATATATGTTCCATATGCGTACCCAGAAACCTGGTGAATCGTTCAACAGCTTTGTTACTGAATTGAGGCTGAAGGCCCAGTCATGAAATTTCAGTAGCCTGAAATCTTCCATGATCCGCGACCAAATTGTCTTTGGTGTATCAAATGATAAGCTACATGAGAGGTTGCTGCAGGAAAAATATTTGGTATTGGAACAAGCAAGCGAGCAAGTAGCTGCACAGCAAATCAACACACTCTACTCAAAAAACTTTGGCGGCAATATAGAGGAAGAGGCCAGCACCATTAATGCCATGATGCACATCATAAAGAAATGTGGTCTCAGTGCGGGCGGCCCATTTTAAGCGGCCGACAAGCACTGCCATCTTATGTCTTATGGCGCACGGCAATATCCGGCCTTTGGAATGGAAGAGTCTGTTCCAGGTGCGGGTATATAGGCCATTTTGCAAAGCAGTGCTTTGTGCATCTTGCAGTGGACCAAAGTAGATCTGTTGATCAGATGGAGTCGATAAATGCAGTTCATGAGATGACCCTTAATGAATTACTCTTCGTGGATTTAATTTCGACCAAAGACACGGTGAGTCCGAAAATGGACGAGACAGACGTTTGGATGACCGATTGGGACGACAGTTACAGCGTAACTAATACCATCAAAAGCAGATGGACCATTCCAGTGATGTTAAATGACACTATGGTCAAGTGCAAACTTCATATGGGTGATCGGATTGCGTGTGCCGCTGAAAGTCGTAACTCGGCCAAGGACATTGGCCGATGACAATGGAAATGAGTTTGAGACATTGGGCGAATGTGTTCTAGAAGCTTGGGTTCACAATAGAAGACAATGTTATGGGCCAGAGTTTAGAAAACTCCAAAATATATCATAGAATTCACCTGACCTACAACTGTTTATTAATTTTGGTTACGAGGAGCACAAGGGCCTACTTTCCAGGTTGTATTCAACAGAAGCACTTTTAAACAAAACAAAGTTTATTCTACCAATTCAGTTAACATTTTATAAACACACACACAGAGCATTTTATATCATCTACAGGCATAAATTCCCTACACAGCTACAGTTCTCCCTCTCTCTCTATATATATATAAAACCCTTAATAACTTCCCTTTCTTCTGTTTCAACTTGATAACAACATCCAGTAAAACCAGGAAAACCCATTTAACAAAACAGTAAGTTTGAATTCTTTACAGATTTTAACATAGAGAGAGGTACCAAAGAAACCTTTGTCTGAATCCAGCTTCCAACAGTGTAAACCGAAAGTAAAACTCAGCCACAGCCCAGCTCCCAGCTCAAAATGAAAGTAAACCCAGAGCCACAGCCCAGCTCCACCCACAAAATGACATCACTGAAGCCATGTGATAACACAAACATTTCTTAAAGGGGCACTCGCATGACAACATATCGTGCCGTTCTCCATTATGGACACTAAACATGAGTCCATCTAGGAGCAGTTGCGTGTGGGGTCCTGGACCTGGTGGAGCGGCTGTTTATCTCAGTCAGCGAGCTCAAATAAAATGACAGCGATTCGCAACCTGACACAGTGGCAAAATTATCCGATGAGATACGAGCTGTAGTGAAAGTGGAGGAAGATCAGCCAGCGACGGAAAGCAAAATTCCTGGCACGGCAGAGTTCTGGTTATCAGTTTTTGAAAATGAGGACAGGCTCAGCTACATAATACAGAAGCATGATGAGCCCATTTTAAAGCATCTCTGCACATTGCAGTAAGTTTTCAGCCACTGAGTTTCACTCTGGAATTCAGGTTTGAATCGAATGAGTACTTCACGAACGAAGTGCTCGTAAAAACATACCAGATGGAATTGCGGCCTGATGGGGCAGGCTTCTTCATATTCACAATTATGGGATGCACGGGCTGCCACATTGACTGAAAGAATGAAAAAAGTGTCACTTCGAAAACCATTAGAATCAACCAGCCACGAGGCTCGGCCTGCTGATCAAGTAGTCACGAAAACTGTGCTAAATAACTCCTTTTTAAAATTTCTTCACTCCTCCTGAGGTTCCGAAGCATGGGGTGTTAGATTGAAGCTCCACAGCAAGACTTGCTGCTGATTTAGAAATTGGTCAACTTCTGCATGAGCACATACTTCTACAAGCAGTGTTGTACTTCTAGGAAGATATTGATGATGAATACAATAACATTGATATTGATGATGAACACTGAGAAGATATTGATGATGAATACAATGGGACCAGCTCTGATGAGGTTGAAAATGATGACTCTGGGAGTGAGTCAGCAGAGGGCGATGACAAAATGCTGGTAATATGATTTAGAGGATGTGATGAGGTGATAGCACTGGACATTAAACCAATGGTGGAGAAGCTTACTCCAGAGGCACCTGGTGAATCATCTCAGGTCTCTGAAATGGATCCGATGGTCAATTCCCTGCTACTCGAGGTCACTCCACCGGATAATGAGTGGGAGGAACGGATGACTATATCGCTATGCTGCTCGACGGATCACACACATATACTCAAGCAAGACCAGGATGACCCACCGCCTGGATCGTAATGACCAGAGAGTGTCGGCATCATTATTTCCAGTGGTGAGGGGCCATTGAGCATTGCTCCAGCGAGTCAAGAAGGGGCAGCACTTGTTGTTGTAGATCTTACGTCCCCAGAAAGCGAGGCGCTCCAACGTCCAGTTGGGGCGCAGAATTGGGCAATCCCGTGATGACGCGTCGGCGCCTCAGGTTCCACCTGAGCATCTGCATACTTCCATGCAGAGTGCAGACCAGCACTGAACCAGGGGTTGCTAAGCCCAAACATACAAAGAAAATAATTTGTAAACTATAAACTATAATTAACTAGACCAGACTAGCTCTGAGCCAAGTGTAGAAGGTGCTAACTGATATAGACACCCTGACTGTCACTACAGTTGTCACCAGTGGAAAGAGGCAGAGTGCTGATGCCTCATGTGTTTTATCGTTGGAAACCCCCCCTCTCGTGTTCTGTCTGGTGATTGGTTGTGTTCTGTCCTGTGCGTTGATTGGCTGTACTGGGTGTCTGTCACTGCCTGTCTGTACCTCATTACGTGCATGAGTGCATATCGGGACACCCCACATCTTTGGGTTGTGGGGGCGAAACCCACGCAAACACGGGGAGAATGTGCAAATTCCACACAGAGAGTGACCCAGAGCCGAGATCGAACCTGGGACCGCGGCGCCATGAGGTAGCAGTGCCTTAATGACCCATTAACATCCTCCCACTGGCGTGGGGCGCAAACCTCGATACCATCGCCAGTGGGGTCAGGAGCATCAGAAAAGGCACCAATCCCATTTTCTTCACAACCGCTAGATTCTCTGTCTCATCGGGAACTCCACTACCAGCGGTGCGAGGCGGAGAATTTTGCCGTCTGTTCCTTTTTCCACAGATGCTGTCAGAAATGCTGAATATTTCCAGCATTTTCAGTTTTTGTTTTTTTGTTAGGTGCCGGTTGGCTGAAAGTTGAACCCACATCCTTCTGAATCAAAGGCAAGTGCGACCACTGAAATGTCACTGGCACCAAAATTCCCTCTTTTACAAAGAGCAACTTACCTGAACATTAAAGCTCCCTCTTTAATCAAAAGCACTCTCAAATCACTCTACCTACCAGCAAGGCTTCTGCTGGATTTCGGGGACACTTAATTCAAAGGAGAACAGACACCTTCAAGTTTCATGATATGCAGAAAGGCAAATTTCACACTGTAGTGCTAAACAGCTCTTCTGCCTTTCATGGTGGCTGCATTGGAGGGAGAAAACAGCCATCACTGTAATTCCTGGAACTTACAGATCTGCAGCTGCTGCCATGTCCTCACAACTTCTGGTCACTTGAGTTCCTGACCACAAGTAAGAATGTGGACCTGGGTGTGGATGAGAGCGAGTGCTGAAACTACACATAGCCTGATCTTCAAGAGAACAATGATTCGGGAACACAGACCCTATCTGAAGGCAGTGCATGAGTTAAGTGACTGTATTTGGTGTGTTAGCTCAGAACGTTGAAGTTAAAATTATCAGTGATGTGGGGGGGGGGGGGGGTTTACCGCTCTGGGGGGGGGTTTACCATTCTGGGGGGGGTGTTTACCGCTCTGGGGGGGGTGTTTACCGCTCTGGGGGGGGGTTACCGCTCTTGGGGGGGGGGGGGGGAGTTTACCGCTCTGGGGGGGGCGGGAGTTTACCGCTCTGGGGGGGGGTGGTTTACTGCTCTGGCGGGGGGGGTTTACCGCTCTGGGGGGGGGGGGGGGGTTACCGCTCTGGGGAGGGGGGGTTTACAAAAAAAAAAAAAAAAAAATTATCAGTGATGTGTTGGGTACTCTGGATCTGTGGAGACTGTGTTTACCTGAGCAGCAACATAGACAGGCTACCAACACTTGTAATAGTACAACTCTATTTTATTTAACTAAGAGCAAACATGCTTGCACTGTGGGTCGACACTATGTTAGATTGACTGAAGACCTATGCCTAACCTAACCTATACTGCTAGCACATGGTGGATATTTGTGCTACTGACTGCGGGCTCTGTCTGTCTCAGAGGCTGCATCCCGAATGAGCGGGAAAACTAGTGCCCTCTGTCTTTATAGTGACCGTGCCCTAACTGGTGATTGGCTGCTGTGTTGTGTGTGTTGATTGGTCTTGCAGTGTGTCAGTCAGTGTGTGTCTCTGCACCATCATATACTGATGTGTATATTATGACATCCCCCCTTTTCTAAAAAAATGTGTGTTTGTGGCAATAAATAATGTAGTATGCGAATGTTCCTAACTATGTGTGGCACATGCGAGCATATTTACAGGACTATGTACAAAAACTCTAAGATATTTACATTGGAAGGTGTCTAGTGCAGATGGACAGTATGTAACACAAAATATAACTAGAACAACAGTATGTACAAACCAGTGAGTTAATCAAACAGGGTAACCAAACAAACAGTTCATGAGTTCAAAAATTCCATGAATTCAGGCAGTTCATAAATTCAGTCTCTGAGGCGGGCGTCAAATTCTGGTTGACCGCCTCAAGGATGGGTCGGGGCCGCTTGTTCTGGAATGGGCGGGACTGTGTCAGAATCAGAGGGTGGCAGAGCGAAAGGGAGATCTGCAAAGTCCATGACGGGTTCGTCGTGATGGCAAGGCAGGACATGATGATCTGGTGGTGAGCGAGGAAGGAGTCGTAGTGCCCGCCTATTTCAGCGAAGAGAACCATCTTGTAGACGAACCAAAAATGACCTGGGGGCCACTTGTCTGAGCACCACAGCGGTGGCGGACCAACCACCATCGGGAAGTTGGACACGGACCTCGTCATCAGGAGCCAGAGCAGGGAGATCCGTGGCGCGGGCGTCATACGCCGATTTGTGTTGGGCCCGAGACAACTGCATTCGACGAAGGACGGGAATGTTGTCCAAGTCCGGGACATGAATGGCCAGCACCAGTGTGCGATTCATCAACAACTGAGCCGGTGACAGGCTGGTGGACAATGGAGCTGATCTGTAAGCAAGCAGGGTGAGGTAAAAATCGGATCCTGCATCGGCCGCCTTGCACAGAAGTCGTTTGACAATGTGCACCACCTTTTCAGCTTTGCCATTGGATTGGGGGTAATGGGGACTGGATGTGACATGTGTGAAGTTGTATCGTTTGGCAAAATTGGACCACTCCTGACTGGCAAAACACGGGCCATTGTTGGACATGACCGGGAGCGGGATGCCATGGTGAGTGAAGGTTTCCTTGCACGCACGGATGACCACAGTTGAGGTGAGGTCGTGTAGCCTAACTACTTCCGGGTAGTTTGAGAAATAGTCCACTATGAGGACGTAGTCCCGGCCAAGTGCATGGAACAGGTCGATGCCCACTTTGGTCCAGGGGGACGTGACCAACTTGTGGGGTTGCAAGGTCCCCCTTGGCTAAGCAGGCTGGAAACGCTGGCATGTTGGGCAGTTAAGAACGGCGTTGGCAATGTCCTCATTGATTCCAGGCCAGTACACTGCCTTACGGGCCCGTCGGCGAGATTTCTCCACTCCCAGGTGGCCCTCATGGAGATGCTCAAGGACGAGGTTCCGCATGCTGTGCAGAATGACGATCCTGTCCAGCTTCAGTAGTATTCCATCTACCACCGCCAGGTCATCTTTAATGTTATAGAATTGAGAGCATTGGCCCTTGAGCCACCCGTCTGTCAGGTGGCGCATGACACGTTGGAGCAGGGGATCGTTGGCCGTCTCACGATGAATCTGGATGAGTCGTTCGTCCGTGGCGGGCATATTGGATGCGGCGAATGCCACCTGAGCATCAATTTGGCACACAAAGCCTGCTGGGTCGCAGGGTGTGGTGACAGATCGGGAGAGTGCATCTGCGATGATGAGCACCTTACCCGGGCCGTAGACGAGTTTGAAGTCGTACCACCTGAGTTTAAGGAGAATGCGCTGCAGGCGCGGCGTCATGTCGTTAAGGTCTTTTTGAATGACATAGACCACAGGCCACTGGTCAGTCTCGACTGTGAACTTTGGGAGACCATAGACATAGTCATGGAATTTGACGACTCCAGTAAGAAGGCCCAGGCACTCTTTTTCAATTTGCGCATACCGCTGTTGGGTGGGCGTCACTGCACGTGATTCGTATGCGACAGGAGCCCATGAGGAGGCATTGTCACGTTGAAGGAGCACTGCTCCAATGCGGGACTGACTGGCATCCGTGGAGATCTTTGTTTCTTTGGCCGGATCGAAAAAGGCCAACTCCGGGGCCTTGGTCAACTTCGCCCTAAGTTCCCGCCATTCTTGTTCGTGGGCGGGGAGTCATTGGAACTCGGTCGTCTTCTTAATCAGGTTCCTGAGAGCCGTGGTGTGGGAGGCGAGGTTAGGGACGAATTTCCCCAGGATATTGACCATGCCCAGGAAGCGGAGGACCGCCTTCTTGTCCTCCGGTGTCTTCATGGCCTTAATGGCAGATACCTTGTCAGCATCCGGCTGCACGCCAAACTGTGAAATGTGGTCTCCGAGGAATTTAATTTCTGTTTGACCAAAGGAGCATTTAGCCCTGTTGAGGAGGAGGCCATGCTCATGGATTCGTCGGAAGACGCGTTGGAGGCGATCAGTGTGCTCCTGCGGGGTGGTAGACCAGACGATGATGTCGTCCACATATACGCGAACCCCTTTGATACCTTCCATCATCTGCTCCATTATTCTGTGGAACACTTCCGATGCAGAGATGATGCCAAACGGCATCCGGTTGTAGCAAAACCGGCCAAATGGGGTGTTAAAGGTGCAAAGCTTCCGACTGGATGGGTCGAGTTGGATCTGCCAGAACCCCTTGGATACGTCTAGCTTGGTGAAAAATTTGGTGCGAGCCATCTCGCAGGTTTGCGCTTTGGAATGGGATAGTGTTCTCTCATAATATTGCGGTTGAGGTCCTTGGGATCAATACATATGCGTAATTCGCCCGATGGTTTTCTCACGCACACCATAGAGCTGACCCAGTCAGTCAGTTCTGTAACTTTCAAAAGTACGCCCGAGTCCTGGAGGTCCTGCAGCTGCTGCTTGAGGCGGTCCTTGAGGGATGCTGGTATCCTGCGAGGTGCGTGCACCACAGGTGTGGCATTTGGTTTTAACAAGATTTCATAAGTGTATGGGAGTGTGCCTATGCCCTCGAATACACCGTGGTATCGGGTGATGATGGCGTTCAGCTGTGTCCGAAAGTCAGCGTCCTGAGATGCGGAAGCGTCAGCGGGAGCCCGTGAAAAGCACGCAAAATGGCCGCCCTCATCCAGGCTTAGGCCCTGGAGTTGTTTAATGGCTTGCACCCTCTCTGCCTCGTGGGGATCTTGCCGTGCCGTTTCAGCCGCTTGAATGTGCAAGTATCGGTTAGTGGCGTGTTCATGCAGAACGCAGGTCTCGATGGTTAACGCAAGGGTGAGCTGTTTAACCTTGAGGAGCTGCTGGCGTAGGGGGTCCGATTGCACACCGAAAACGATCTGGTCACGGATCATCGAGTCGGAGGTGGAGCCGTAATTGCAGGACTGCGTGAGGATGCGAAGGTGGGTGAGGAAAGATTGGAAAGGTTCATCCTTACCCTGCAGATGCCGTTGAAAGGCACAGTGCTCAAAACTTTCATTTACCTCGATGTCACAGTGACTGTCGAATTTGAGCAGGACTGTCTTGAACTTGGGCTTGTCTTCACCTTCAGCGAAAGTGAGAGAGTTGAAGGTATGGATGGCGTGGTCCCCGGCCGTGGAGAGGAAGAGAGCAATCTTCCTGGCGTCTGAAGCAGCTTCCAGGTCTGTAGCTTCGAGGTATAGCTGGAATCGTTGTTTAAAGCTTTTCCAGTTCGCACCGAGGTTGCCGCTGATGCGGAGCAGCGGGGGAGGGCGGACGCTGTCCATACTACTGGATGGCTGATTGCTGGTCGAAGGCTGATCACTTGAAGGGAGGTCTATTAAACTCTAACATCACATACTGGTACCATGATGGGTTGGGTACTCTGGGTCTGTGGAGACTGCGCTTACCTTAGCAGTAACATAGACAGGCTACCAACACTTGTAATAGTACAACTCTATTTTATTTAACTAAGAGCTGTTAAACATACTTGCACTGTGGGTCGACACTATGTTAGATTGACTGAAGACCTATGCCTAACCTGACCAGCCTATACTGCTAGCACATGGTGGATGTTTGTGCTACTGACTGCGGGCTCTGTCTGTCTCAGAGGCTGCATCCCGAATGAGCGGGAAAACTAGTGCCCTCTGTCTTTATAGTGACCGTGCCCTAACTGGTGATTGGCTACTGTGTTGTGTGTGTTGATTGGTCTTGCAGTGTGTCAGTCAGTGTGTGTCTCTGCACCATCATATACTGATGTGTATATTATGACAAATAGTTGTGCTTTCCTTCTTATGACAGATGGCATTTGCAATGAAGAAGGAGAAACTGGGAGAATGGAATAAGATCCTGACAGGAATCGGGGTGGGGGGGAATCATAAACAAGGTATCTGTGGGAGTTGATGAGCTGATGGGCATATGACAGATATTGGTTGACTGAAATGGAAATAGAGGAGTCAAGGAATGGAAGAATCAGAGCTAGATCATGAGAAGGCGGTATCGTGAAAATGAATCCTACGTTGATGAGATTTTCCAGTTGAGAGTGAAAGGTGGAAACAGTATTGTTACAGTCTGAATCAGAAAAGATGAGTGTGGCGACCCGAGTGGAACAAAGGGTATTCCATATTTCCCATAAAAAGGCAGGCAGAAGGTCTTCACCAAATTGGATGGACATAGATCCTCAGGGAGAGGAGCAGAAATAGAGGAACAGTTCCCTCAAATAATGGAAGAGAGGCTGCAACTTCTCATTCTATAGAAGCATGAAACATTGGCTTATCCAATCAGCCTAGTATCCATTAATTGACATTAAAAACATTTTAGTCAGAACTCCTCTGTGTATCAGATCCCCAGTAGCAATGTTTCATTCTGTGTTTGTGTTCTGGAATAGACTCTGTATCATGTTGGCTGTTATTTGATCAGTAAAGTCACATGATTAGTACAGACCAATAAGGAGGCAGTGCGGAATGCTGCACTGAACATAGGAAACAACAAACAGTCATTTATTTTCAGCCTATAACATAGTAAAACATCGCAAAGCGATGGACCAGGCCCACCTCGACTAGGCTTCTATCTAGGCTGCGGTTATGCCACTAATCGGGAAGTTAGAGGCGTTCCACAATGGGACTGGACCCAATAAACCGAGCGAATGGGCTACTTTTTTTGGCTCAACAACATCGTCGGTGACAAAAGACAAACAGTGACCCTCCTTGCGGTCTGTGGGGCAGACACCTACAGCATTATCAAGAGTTTAACTTTCCCGGATTCACCTGACACCCGCCGGTTTGCGGAATGAGTTGCCTTAGTAAGCAACCATTTTGATCCAAACTGCCACTGACTGTCTGCCATTTTTGTTTTCACATGGTTGCCCAAACCCAGGGAGAGTCTGCGAACGTATTCCTGGCCCATTTACGGAAACTCGCCGAGTTCTGCGAGTTCAGACTGACATTATCCAAGGCGCCCAGAGACCTGTTGGTCTGTGGCAACCCAAGAACGCTTCCTGGGTGAAACACATCTCATTCTGAAGAAAGCCACCAAAATGGCCTAGTCCCAGGAGGGCACAGAGCACAGAGACCAGAAGCTCCGAGTAATGGCCGTCCTCAACCTAGGGTGCACAGCCAGACACAGAGCACCCTCTTCCCATGCTGTAGTTCAGGACTCCTTCATTTGGGGGTGCACCCCTCGAGACCAGAACCGGCATCAGCATTTTCCTGGCAAGAGACCATGGATTCCCCCACACCAGAGGCGCCCGACTTGCGGGATGGACGCACCGGTACATGGAGAGACCGGCATAATGGGCACCAGCAGGGAAGCCTGTTCACCCATCGCTACACCCCCGATGGCTGTGCCAGGGAATGGACCTATTTCGTGGAAGACCAGGCGGATGGGACCCACCATCTTTACAGTATCTCGGCACCATGGGTGGTGCCCATCCTGGTGATGGTCTGGATCTATGGTTTCCCTGTCCAAATGGAACTCGATACAGGGGCCGTGGTCTCATTGATCAGCCGCCGCAATTATGACCAAATTCTCTCGGGCATCTGCGGTTTAGCATTGCGGGACATCGATGCACGACTGGCAACATTTACGGGGGGGGGAGCCTTTGGAGATTGCGGGCACCTCGGACGTCCCCGTGGAATTCAGGGCACAATCAGAAAACCTACCATTGGTGGTAGTGAACGGTTCAGGCCCCAGTTTGCTGGGACGGGATTGGCTAAAGTGTCTCTGGCTGGACTGGCCGCATGTACACCAATGGGCCGGACGCATATTGACACATTTTACGGTCGATTTTCAAGACAGACAAGGTACCATCCGAGGAACCTCTGCCAAGATTTCAGTGGACCCAGCCATGGTACTTTTGGGGCAGTCCTGTCCCCTACCCACTGAAGCCCGAGGTAGATGTAGAATTGGACTACCTGGCGTAGTTAGGGATCATCTGGTGCAGTTCAGATTGCACCTGTTGTGCAAGTGATGATGCCGGATGGTTCCTTCTGTCTCTGCAGGGATTATAAGGTGACAATCAATCAGGTGTCCCGTTTGGACCGTTACCCGGTGCCCAGGATTAAAGACCTGGCTCAGCGGAGGGTGTACCTTCATCAAGCTCAACATGAGCCACGCTGATCTACAATTAGATTTAGAGCCAGCTTCACAGAAATACATGACCATAAACACACACACCTGTTTGTACAAGTAGCAGGTTGCCTTTTGGTGTATACTCCACATGTGCCATTTTTCAGCGAGATGGAGAATATTCTCCGAGGATTGCCACAGGTAGCAGTTTACCTGGACAGCGTATTGATCACTGATTAGTCCAACCGGGAACACATGAAGAATCTAGAGGAACAACATCATTTTGAGTCAGTTGACGTCCGCCTACGGCGTGAAAAGTGTGTATTTCACGCGAAAGAAGTAGTCTACTAAGGTTACATGATGAACAGGAATGGCTTGGACCCGGTAGACGACAAGGTACGAGCAATCCAGCAGACCCCCGTGCCAAAGGAAACTACAGAACTCCGGTCTTTCTTGGGCCTCAAACTGTTATGGTAAGTTCATTCCGAATGCATCCCCGCTGCATCTGTTGCAAAAGAAGGGCCAATGATGGTTTTGGTTACCCTCCGCAACTGATGGCTTTCGACAAAGTGAAATAGTGGCTATCAATGTCGCATCTGCTGACTCATTTTGACCCGTCCAAGCTCTTGTTGTTAACCTCCAATGCCTCACCTCATGACATCGGGCTGTTCTGTTGCACTAAATGGATGACGGAACAGAACATCTAATGTGCTAAGTGTAATTTTAAATTTAAACTTTTTTTAACAGAACGACCCCTTCCATTTGCCTCACGCAACCTGATGGCGGCAGAGCGGAACTACGCACAAATCGAAAAGGAAGGTTTTGGGGTGAAGCCATTCTCCCAGTATCTACTGACATACATTCATGCCATTTACTGACCACAAGCCCTTATTTGGGTTGTTCAAGGAAGATTCTCCCCCTCCTCTTGTGGTATCCAGCCGCATTCAACACTGGGCTCTGCTTATGGCGGCATATGAATACATGTTGGAACATCATCTGGGAACAAAGATTTTGACCGCAGATGCCCTCAGCCGGCTCTCGTTGCCCACCAGCACGGCGATGCCTACTGCGTCACATGAGGTAATTGCAGCCTTACATTTTAGAGACTCCTTGCGAGTTATGGCGGCCCAGGTAAAGGCATGGATGCAAAGAGACCGATTAGCCAAGGTCCGCCACACAGTGCTCTATGGGGCCCAGCATCATGCTCTGCCAGAGCATCTGCATGCTTTCACCACAAAGGTGGCCAAACTCAATGTGGTGGATGGCATCCTGCTGTGGAGGCCCCGGGTGGTCATCCCTGAGCGTGGCCAGGGAGCAATCCTGCAAGACCTCCACTGTGGACTCCCGGGAGTCTCCAAAATGAAGATGTTAGCCAGGAGCTATTGCTATTTGTGGTGACTCAGATATCGAGACTTTAGCAAAACAATGTACATAGTGCAATGAACACCAGAAGCTACCCCTTGCAGCTCCACTTTACCCATGGGAGTGGCTGGACCGATCATGACCCCGCCTCCATGTAGATTTTGTGGGACCCTTTCAAGGAGCAATGTATCTAACTGTCGTGGGCGTACATTCAAAATGCATGGACATCCACCGCATGACCAAGGCAACATTGCGACCCACCACTGAGCAGCTCTGACAAAAAGTTAGTGTTCACGTACTTTCCGAGCTGTTAGTATCGGACAACGGCACCGCTTTTACGAGTACGGAATTAACCGACTTTCAAGAGCAAAATGGGGTCAATCTTGTATTGACTAAAGACGTTTAAGCTTGGCATGTGGAATCAGACCTCCAGTTCCCCAGAGACCCGCCACAACCATTTCCCTTTCTACTACTATTTGCCACCACCAGAGTGCATGTGGAACTGTTAATGAATCATCAGCTGCGCACGTGGTTGCGCCTCATCTTGCCAGACATCGTGGAAAAGATCCGCGACCTGCAAGAACATGTTGAGACGCGACAAACCAGACCCATCAGGGAATTTGTAGTGGGCGACGTGTTTACGTCCAAAATTGTGCCGACGGGCGTTGTGGATCCCGGGGACGATAGTGACATAATCAGGGCCAGTCTCATACTCCGTGCAGTACAAGGCAAAGAATCGAACAGGGATATGGACCACCTCCGCAGCCGAGCCTTACAGGTCATCAAGGACAGATCAAAGCCCCCATGACCAGTGGTGCCCCTTCCTCCGGAGAAGCCATTTGTAATACCCAGTGAGGCAGGTGAGCCCCTCAAGGCGGAGATTCGGGAGGTCAACTCATCCGATCAGAGTCTGACATGGGTTTCTTTGCCAAAAGCCGTTCAAACGGGTCCAGCAGCGACCGCCGGGCCGAGCCCAGTAAACCACCCAGGCGTTTGGCCCGCAAAATGCACTCCACATTTTGTTATACCATTCTGGAACCAGAACAGCGGACATTCGTGAGACAGCATCGAGCAAAGCGGACAAAGGATCTTCCTCTTCCTGCCATCGAGAGGGAAGACCTATCAGACTGTGGGGAGGGTGTGGGGGTGAGGTAGTATAACCTTAACCAAGGGATCTGCAACCTCGCGGTCCCAAGTGTGGGCCAGGCGCATGAGACGCTTAGAGGAGTAGGAGGTGTAATAAAATAAGTATAATAAATTGGAATGTTCTTACAGTCATCACTTCTGAGTGGTCACTTGCCTGGGACCTTTCAGTGACCAAACGCTTGGTCAAAGGGTACTTTTTGAACGTGTTTCAAAGGAGATGGAGCAGTTTAAGGAGGGAATTCCTGAGCTTAGGGTCATGGCAGCTGAATGCGCAGCCGCACAAAAGGCCAGAATTGGAGATTGCAGGTGGTTGGCGGATTGAAGCTATTTACATAGGTAAGAGTGAGGCCAAGGTGGGTTTTGAAAGTGAGGAGAGAATTTTAAAATTCAGGCCTTGGCGGACTGAGAGTCAATATAGGACAAGGAGTATAGGGCTGCTGGATGAATAGGACCTGGTGGGGGTCAGGGTAAAGGCAGAGAGTTTTAGATGAATTCAAGTTTATGCGGGGTGCAAGCTGGGAGGCCAGCCAGGAAAGCATAGTCGAGTGTAATGGTAACAAAGACATGGAAATTGTTTCAGCAGCAAATGTGTTAAGCTGGGGCAGAGCTAGGTAATGTTATGGCGGTGGGAATAAACAATTTTGGTGATGGAGAAGATGTGAGATCAGAACCTCAGGGTCATATAGGATGCCATGTTAATGAACAGTTTGTTAAAGCTCAGACAGTGACTAGAGAGAGGGAAAGAGTTGAGGCTAAGGAACAGAGTTTGTGGAAGAGACCAAGGCCACTGTCTTCCCAAACTTTAGTTGGTGGAAATGTGTGTTCATCCAATACTGGATCTCGGACGAGTGTTAGGAATGTGGGAAATTAATTAGGTTAACAGTGAACTTGAGATGAAAACAAAATAACAGGAAAAAGACAAGCAGGCATCTAGAAGAATAATGAGATGCAATTTATCCAGTAACAAGATTAGCAAACATCTAGACATTGAGGTGTGAATGGCCAAATCAGAAACATTGTTCAGTGAGATCACTGGAACCTTGCAAATGATAACTTCTAAAGGCAAATAATTTGAGAGAAGGACCCGGGTTCGATCCTGGCCCCGGGTCACTGTCCATGTGGAGTTTGCACATTCTCCCCGTGTCTGTGTGGGTCTCACCCTCACTACCCAAAAAGATGTGCAGGGTAGGTGAATTGGCCATGCTAAATTCGCCCTTAATTGGGAAAAAAAAGAATTGGGTACTCTAAATCTATTTTTTTTTAAAGAATTTCAAAGATGTAGACAACTGAATCCACAGAGAGGAATATCAAGACTTCCGGGTGCGGCGATGACCAGCTAAGTCGCACGTTTCGGCAGCTCCCGGTGGAACGGACTTTTGGGCTCTTAATAGGAGCCCCAACGGCAATTTAAACGGCCAAAAACACTGTGCGGTAAACCAGAAGGGAATCCCACGGACACGCATGGATAAGGGAGAGGATAGCGGCCGGATTGCGGAGGATCCTCTGGAGCAGCGGCAAGGAAGGCAAGCTCAAAGCAAGATGGCGTCGGAAGATGGCCGTTTGTTATGGGGCCCGGACCAACAAGAGTTCCTGCGGCGCTGTGTGGAAGAGCTGAAAAAGGAGTTGAAGAAGGAGCTGTTGGCCCCGATATTACAGGCGATTGAAGGGCTAAAGGAGGAGCAGAAGACCCAAGAGCAGGAGCTTCTGGTCGTGAAGGCAAAGGCTGCTGAAAATGAAGACGAAATACAGGGCCTGGTGGTGAAGACAGAGACGCACGAGGCACAGCACAAAAGGTGTTTGGAAAGGCTGGAAGTACTGGAGAATAATTCGAGGAGGAAGAATTTAAGGGTTCTGGGTCTTCCCGAAGGCGCAGAAGGGGCGGACGTCGGGACATGTGAGCACGATGCTTCACTCGCTAATGGGATCGGAGGCCCCAACGGGCCCTTTGGAGGTGGAGGGAGCTTATCGAGTTTTGGCGCGAAGACCGAGGGCTGGAGAAATACCTCGAGCTATAGTGGTGAGGTTTCTCCGCTATAATGACAGAGAGACGGTCCTCAGATGGGCGAAGAAAACTCGGAGCTGTAGGTGGGAGAACGCGGTGATCCGCGTATACCAGGATTGGAGTGCGGAGGTGGCGAGAAGGAGGGCAAGTTTTAATCGGGCTAAGGCGGTGCTTCACAAAAAGAAGATCCAGTTTGGAATGTTACAACCGGCGAGATTGTGGGTCACACACCAAGGGAAGCACCACTACTTTGAGACGGCAGAAGAGGCGTGGACATTCATTGTGGGTGAGAAGCTGGAATAGTCTGGCGAGAGAAAGAACTTTTGGGACAAAGTGGTGGGGTGATTATGTGGGGTGAGAAAAAGGGGGGGGGGATGTTTTTGTTTCAATTTGTTAGTTTTGCGATCCTGTAACTTTTCTCTCTTCCCAATGTTGGGGGGGGGTGTAGTATGAGGAACTGTGGGCGCCGGCCATTAGGGGCGGGGCCGAGTGGGAAACGCGGGCTTTATTCCCGCGCTATGGTAATTATGGCGGGAATAGGGACACAGGAAGGAGGGGACCTCGCACAGTGGGGGCCGAGGACAAGGGGGGAAGCCGAGGTCAGCCAGAGTTCGCTGACTTCTGGGAGCAACATGGGGGGTGCAACTACGCTAGAGGGGGATCTAGCGGAGGGGGAGGGGGGGTTAACTGGGTTGCTGCTGCTAAGGAGAAGGGGGAGCTGTTATGGGATGGGGTGGTCGAGGCGGGAGGGCGCCGTCGGGGGGATATACGGGTACGTGGGAACCGGGTGAGGAGCTGGGTTAAAAAAGGGGATGGCTAGTCGACAAGGGGGGGGTTAAAGAGCCCCCCAACCCGGCTGATCACGTGGAACGTGAGAGTGCTGAACGGGCCGATTAAAAGGGCACGGGTACTCGCACACCTAAAGAAATTAAAAGCAGATGTGGTTATGTTGCAGGAGACGCATCTGAAACTGATAGACCAGGTCAGACTACGTAAAGGATGGGTGGGGCAGGTGTTTCATTAGGATTTAGATGCAAAGAACAGGGGGGTGGCTATTTTAGTGGGGAAACGGGTACTGTTTGAGGCAAAGACCATAGTGGCGGATAGTGGGGGTAGATATGTGATGGTGAGTGGCAGATTGCAAGGGGAGGCGGTGGTTCTGGTGAACGTATATGCCCCGAACTGGGATGATGCAAATTTTATGAGGCGTATGTTGGGACGTATCCCGGACCTGGAGGTGGGAAAGTTGGTAATGGGGGGAGACTTCAATACGGCGCTTGATCCAGGGCTGGACCGGTCGAGGTCCAGGACCGGGAGGAGGCCGGCAGCGGCCAGGGTACTCAAGGACTTCATGGAACAGATGGGAGGGGTAGACTCCTGGAGATTTATTAGGCCTTGGAGTAAGGAGTTCTCATTTTTCTCCCATGTTCACAAAGTATACTCACAGATAGACTTTTTTGTCTTGGGAAGGGCACTGATTCCGAAGGTGACAGGGATGGAATATACAGCCATAGCCATTTCGGACCACGCTCCACATTGGGTAGACCTGGAGGTAGGAGAGGAAAAAGAACAGCACCCACTCTGGAGAATGGATATGGGCTTATTGGCGGATGAGGGGGTATGTTTAAGGGTGAGGGGGTGCATCGAAAGGTACTTGGAGCTTAATGACAATGGAGAGGTTCAGGTGGGAGTGGTCTGGGAGGCGTTGAAGGCAGTGGTTAGAGGGGAACTGATAGCCATAAGGGCACATAAAGGGAAGCAAGAGGGTAAAGAAAGGGAGCGATTGCTGAAAGAACTTTTGAGGGTGGACAGGCAATATGCGGAGGCACCGGATTGGGAGGGACTGTACAGGGAAAGACAAAGGCTACATGTGGAATTTGACCTGCTGACCACGGGTAAGGCAGAGGCACAGTGGAGGAGGGCACAGGGTGTACAATATGAGTATGGAGAGAAGGCGAGTCGGCTACTGGCCCACCAATTGAGGAAGAGGGGAGCAGCGAGGGAGATAGGTGGGGTGAGAGATTAGGAGGGAGAGATGGAACGGGGAGCGGAGAGAGTGAACGGGGTGTTCAAGGCATTCTATGAGAGGTCATATAAGGCTCAGCCCCCGGAAGGGAAGGAGGGAATGATGCATTTCCTGGATCAGCTGGAATTCCCTAAGGTGGAGGAGCAGGAGAGGGCGGGACTGGGAGCACAGATTGAGATGGAGGAGGTGGTAAAAGGGATTGGGAGCATGCAGGCGGGGAAGGCCCCGGGACCGGACGGATTCCCGGTGGAATTTTATAGGAAGTATATGGACCTACTGGCCCCGCTTTTGACGAGAACCTTTAATGAGGCCAGGGAAAGGGGGCAGCTGCCCCCGACTATGTCGGAGACAACGATATCGCTCCTTTTGAAGAAGGAAAAAGACCCGCTGCAGTGTGGGTCCTACAGGCCCATTTCCCTTTTAAATGTAGATGCTAAGCTCCTGGCTAAGGTGATGGCGACGAGGATAGAGGACTGTGTCCCGGGGGTGGTCCGCGAGGATCAAACTGGGTTTGTTAAGGGGAGACAGCTGAACACAAACATACGGAGGTTGCTAGGGGTAATGATGATGCCCCCATCAGAGGGGGAGGCGGAGATAGTGGTGGCGATGGATGCCGAGAAAGCATTTGACAGAGTGGAGTGGGATTATCTGTGGGAGGTGCTGAGGAGATTTGGTTTTGGAGAAGGGTATATCGGATGGGTACAGCTGCTGTATAGGGCCCCGGTGGCGAGCGTGGTCACGAACAGACAGAGGTCTGACTACTTCCGTCTTCATAGAGGGACGAGGCAGGGGTGTCCCCTGTCTCCGTTACTGTTTGCATTGGCGATTGAGCCCCTGGCTATAGCACTGAGGGGCTCCAAGAAGTGGAGGGGAGTACTCAGGGGAGGAGAAGAGCACCGGGTATCCTTGTATGCAGATGATTTATTGCTGTCTGTTGCGGACCCAGTGGAGGGGATGCCTGAGATAATGCAGACACTCAGGGAGTTTGGGGAATTTTCAGGGTATAAATTGAATATGGGGAAGAGTGAGTTGTTTGTGGTGCATCCGGGGGAGCAGAGCAGGGGAATAGATGACTTACCGCTGAGGAAGGTAACAAGAGATTTCCGGTACTTAGGGATTCAGATAGCCAGGAGTTGGGGAACCTTACATAGGCTTAATTTAAAAAGATTGGAGGAACAGATGGAGGAGGATTTTCAAGAGATGGGACATGGTGCCCCTGTCACTGGTGGGTAGGGTGCAGGCGGTCAAAATGGTAGTCCTCTCGAGATTCCTTTTTGTGTTTCAGTGTCTTCCGGTGATGGTCACGAAGGCTTTTTTCAAGAGAATTGAGAAAAGTGTCATGAGTTTTGTGTGGGCCGGGAAGACCCCGAGAGTGAGGAGGGGGTTCTTGCAGCGTAGCAGGGATAGGGGGGGCTGGCACTACCGAGCCTAAGTGAATACTACTGGCCGCCAATATCTCAATGGGTGTAATTGGATGGGAGAAGGGGAGTGAACGGCGTGGAAGAGATTGGAGATGGCGTCCTGCAAAGGAACCAGCCTACAAGCAATGGTGATGGCGCGGTTGCCGTTCTCCCCGAAGAAATACACCACAAGTCCAGTGGTGGTGGCAACACTAAACATTTGGGGGCAGTGGAGACGACATAGGGGAAGGACGGGAGCCTCGGTGCGGTCCCCGATAAGAAATAAAAAGGAAAACCTTTGTATTGTTTTGTTTGGCCAAAAAAATTTGAATAAAATATATATTTTTAAAAAGAATGCAGGCACCATGCTGCCTTCTTCAAGGCACTGATGCAACTAAGGAGCAGAAGAAGGATCATCAGCATCAAGTGGAGCAAAGGGAAGAACCTCTGCCAGAGGAACATGGGTCCTCGCCGGGGTGGGGGGACCATGAATACAAAGAAGTGGAGGCAGGAAGAGACCAATTCCATGGATGCATTTGGCGGGACCCAGGGTGTACCAAACACACCTCTCATAGTACAGATGCACATTCTCCCCGTGTCTACGTGTGTCCCCACAAACCAAAGATGTGCAGGGTAGGTGGATTGGCCATGCTAAAATTACCCCTTAATTGGAAAAAATAATAATTGGGTACTCTAAATTTACATTAAAAGAAGTTTAGAATGAAGAAGTACTGGAGCGAAAGCTTGAACTTCTGAAAGACTTGAAGTGGAAACCATCCTAGTGCATCGGAGATCCTTTATCCCTTTAACTTAATTGTCATTTTACTTCCACCACCCTTTCACTCTATGGTGCCTCTGTGTGTGTAGACTGGGGCAAGTTAAAATGCGGGGGTTGGGTGGGGAAGGGATGGGAAAGATGCATCAGGTACTCATGATACATTTTTGTCAGTTTAATTTACTATTAAATAATAAAAGGTTATTTGTGTTCAACTTACAAGAAGCTCTGGTATACTAAAATAACATCTAATTCCACTTGTGATGTGACTTTGGGTCAAGTGGGGCTGGAATTGACCGCACACTAGCTCAGGGGGTCATGGCATATTGGAGAGGAGAAGCCAGAGATTATATTTGCATTCTAGGATGATCCTGGAATACTGAGCTATTTTGACAGAGGAGCAGGATCTAATCGTGTGTATTATGGTCCAGTCAGATGACTAAATAAGTTATCTCACATAAACCTTCCTACCCGTGTCTTTGAGACTTAAGGGAGTGGTGTTGAGACCCACACCAGAATGAGAGCGATGTAAGAGAGTATTAGATAAGTGGGAAATAGTTTGTATGAGAAACATACTGGGTGATTTCAAAGCAGTTATTATATTTCAAGGTAGTTGAAAACTGATTTTTATTTATATTTCTGAAATGATTGCTTTATGGTTATTCCCACACATCTATTAGGTTACACAACAAATAAATTTGTCTCGACAAATATCAAATCCAAAGCAAAATACTGCAGATGCTGGAAATCTGATGAAAAAACAGAAAATGCTGGAAAAACACGGCAGGTCTGGTAGCATCTGTGGAGAGAGAAACAGAGTTAAGGTTTCAAGTCTGTGAGACTCTTCTTCAGAACTAACAAGTCTCTCTACTGGCAAAACTCATTAATGTCTTTGTAACTTTGGAACTTGATTTAACTGAAAAAAATCCGTTCTGGGCGGGAATTGAGGAAGGGCCGGGAATGACTCCTCTATCTAACGGCACTATATTTTATTTTCGGAACCCAGTGGGGAACTCCCTGCCGAGGCTGAACTTAGCTGCATATCTTCACTGTGGAGCTCCACTCCTCACAGGAAGAGATCGGGATGCCGTATCTCTCAATCCCTGACGTGACCCCTGAACACCTCCAATGTGCCATCTCACCTGTTGGGGGATCCTCAAGCCCCCCCCCCCCCCCACCACGTACCTGCAGGGCACTGCTGGACCCGATCCCCTGTGGGGGGCAAAATGAATTTTCTGTGCCAGATGCTGTTTGGCAGTAATTACGATTGATTATCCCATTAAAAATTAATTTGCACCGGAATAATAAAGCTCTGACATTTTCTGTCATGTTTAGTTGGGTATCTAATGGGTAATCTAATTGCAACTTTGTGCTCTTCAAATTTAGACTGCGAAATTGTTCCAGTTTAGCGAAGTTTGTAACAAGCACGGTAAAGCAGACAGCAACTTTCTGATTTTTGTGTTAAACTGCCCTTGTTCAGAACAGGGAAGTTGCTATTCAATTTACTCCATAATAATATTGAGTGATGACAGCCTTACCATTATTCTTATACCCAAAATCCAGAATATTTGTGATTAAATATTGGGTAGACTGAAGCTATTGGTTTCAGTCCCCACTCCAAATTCTGTTTCCTAAATCCCGACTGCATCTCATTCCCTGACAAAAGTTTGAAAATAAGCCAGTCTGTTTGCAACCTTGGTGTGTTACATTGAACCTGAGGTGAGTATCCAACCTCTTACTTGCTCTATCTTTAAGACTGCTTATTTTAATATCTGTAGGGTAAGGGGACTAAGACTTTATACTGTATATTTTTAAAAATACACATAGATATCCTCATGGCTTTTCAAAATTTTTAAAAATTAAGCAAAGTCATTTTAATTCAGAGGGCAGCACGGGGCACAATGATTAGCACCGCTGCCTCATGGCGTTGAGGTCCCAGGTTCGATCCCGGCTCTGGGTTACTGCACATTCTCCCCCTGTTTGTGTGGGTTTCACCCCCACAATCCAAGATGTGCAGGTTAGGTGGATTGACTATGTTAAATCGACACTTAAATTGGAAAAAACGAATTGAGAACTTTAAATTAAAAGAAATTACGGAATTCATGTCTGTCTGTGACCTTTGAACAAAAGATGTTACCTGCAAGCATCAGGAAAACCTGAACCTCTTTATCTCTGAAGAGAGACTAAGCACCCCCCCCCCCCTTCCCCGCCCCGCCCCTGTGAGCTGCACAAACCAAATTCAAAGAGAGCTATACAAAGGCCATCTCCATTTCATAATCCAGACTAGCCAAAGAGACTCTACTTGTCCAGGAGGACAAAGGGCCCCCTCAACCTTCCATTCAATTCTTAATGGCTAGGGGGGCAGCATGGTGGCGCAGTGGGTTAGCCCTGTTGCCTCACGGCGCCGAGGTCCCAGGCTCGATCCCGGCTCTGGGTCACTGTCCGTGCGGAGTTTGCACATTCTCCCCGTGTTTGCGTGGGTTTCGCCCCTGCAACCCAAAGATGTGCAGGCTAGGTGGATTGGCCACGCTAAATTGTCCCTTCATTGGAAAAAATGAATTGGGTACTCTAAATTTATATTAAATAAAAATTCTTAATGGCTGGAACATTTAACAACCTCAAGGACCCAGATGAGGGATACATGTCCTTTGTTAATGGTGGTGTGGACAGATGAGAGTTATGTGACATCGACCTCAAGTTTGTGGAACCAGTAATATTGTCTTGCTGTACTGCAAACTCAGCCTACCATTTTACCGTCGAACTGGCAGCATCACAGGAAAGGAGCTCAGCCCAGATTGTAAACCTGGCTCCAACTACACTGTTTCTATTGGAACCTTGGACACTCGCAAATAAGACTAATTCATCTCTGCATGTTCATCTCATTGTGTACGGTCAACCCCATTGGAAAAGAGAATTACACTGTATTAGTTTTCAGTACACCAACCTCAGTGAAGGAATATCGCCTTGGACTTTAATTCTGGAACCCATGTGAAACAATAGCTGGAATTGTCCAATTTTCCCATGGTGGAGATGGTGAGCTATTGGCCATTGGCGGGATCTTCGGGTCCCGCTGAAGTCAATGGCAATTAACATGGTTTGCCGGCCCCGCTGCTGGGGAACCCATCATGAGAAGGGGAGGGGGGATGGAATCCTGCCAGTGGGTAAGGCTGTAAAATTCTAATATTTATTTTCTCAGTGGCCTCCGCACTGTAAATCAAATGCAAAGGAGGCAATGTTGCGATCCTCCTCCCGCATTTTGAGAGTATGCAAATAAACCAACACTTTGTGTTCATCCTATCTTGAGTTTGTTGCGGGGTTATTAATAAAAATTGTATCACACCAAAACTGAGGGATTGGGGTATATGCCACCACATATAAAGGGAAAAGCAAATCAAAAAACACCTTTTTACAGACAGGTGGTGAGTGAAGAAATTAATGCTGTTTAAATTAACTCTCTTCCTGTATGTAACAGGGGTAGCATGGTAGCACATTGGTTAGCACTGTTGCTTCACAGTGTCAGGGACCTGGGTTTGATTCTCAGCTCGAGTCACTGTCTGTGCGGAGTCTACATGTTCTCCCGATGTCTGTGTGGGTTTCCTCGAGGTGCTCAGGTTTCCACCCACAAGTCCCGAAAGATGTGCTTGTCAGGTGAATTGGACATTCTGAATTCTCCCTGGGTGTACCAGAACAGGCGCCGGAGTGTGGCGACTAGGGGATTTTCACAGTAACTTCATTGCAGTGTAAATGTTATCCTACTTGTGACATTAATAAAATTAGCATCACCCAACTTCAGCTCAGCTGCTGAAACCCTCATCCATTCCTTCCTAACCTCTAGATTTGACTAGTCCAACAAACCCCTGTCTGGTCTCCCAGTAAATTTCCTGCTTCCCGTGTCTTAACTCGCAGTAAATTCTATTCACTCATCACCCCTGTGCTTGCTGACCTGTATTGGCTTCTGCTCAAGCAATGTCTTAATCTTAAAATTCTCACCCTTGTTTTCAAATCCCTCCATGGCCTTGCCTCTTCCTATATTCTCTTCCAACCTCTTGTAATTATGACCTCTTGTGCATTCTGAATCATACTTGCTCCACCGCTGCTGTGGTGCCTTCAAGTTGCAATCTTTGGAATGCCTCCCTACACCTCTCCGTCTTTCTACCTTACTTTCCTCCCTATTAAAATGCCCTCTTTGAGCAAGCATTGCTCAGCTGACTTAATATCTCCGTACGTGGTTTGCTATCATGCTTTGTTTGATAGTGTTTCTTGTGAAGCACCTTGGGAGATTTCATGACCATTCAAGTTTGATGTTCTATTTCCATGATAAACTTATTTCCATGATAAACTTCAGTGAATGAAAGTGACATTCAGAATTACTCAATTGTGACTACAATTTAATGACCTTACTCCCAAAGCATATCCATCAGTGGACAAGTTCAAACTTTATTTTGCCTTTACCTCAGGGAGTTCCATTCCTGTGTGTGGCTCACCTGTTGCTTTTTTTGCTCTGCTGCATCTGTCCGTGGGTAGCTTGTTGTGGCGCCCTCTGTCTGCCGCTGCGGGAAGAGCGGAGCGGGCGCGACAACGTGCCTGGCCGGCGCCTGCGCGCAGACGGCGCGGCCGGGGTTGCTGGAGCAGAAGCCGGGGGAAGAGGGGGTGGTGGTGACGGGTGGGGAGGACGGGAGATTGCTGAGCCGCAACCATGTTACAATCCAGGGTGGCGTGGCAGAAACTGGCTCCACTGAGCCGGGCGTCGTCCGTCCTGGTGAGGAGTAGCGCCAAGAGACGAGGTAAAGGATTTGGGGGAGAGCGCCGTTTGGTGGGTGGGGGGGGTTAGGCCGCGGGTTTGCTCCCTCTGGTCAGTGTGGGGCCCTGTCGAGCCAAGGTCGTGGGAACGTCTGAAGGCAAAACTTACATGTGTCGGCACAGTACTTGCCCTGTGCAGCCCCGCACCCGGACATATTCGGCGCACCCGTTTGATTGATTTTGTTGGTGGTTGTTGGTAGGCGACGCTCCAGAAGCAGCGACAGTTGTGACCTGTGCGTGAATAAAGAGGATGTTGATCTATCTGTGCCACATGCACTCTGAGAAATCACTCATACCCAGGAGTTAACACAGTGCGACCTGCACCAGATCCATTCCTGTAACTGCACAGCTGGAGTGCTGTGTGTCTCCATATCTGCATCAATAAAGCACTGAAATAATCCATAGCTGTGTCGAGGATCTGCCAAAACACCTGGCTCTGGGAATAAGTCCCTTTTTTGGTGTGTTTTCATACTTGAACGTTTGTTTTAATATCAGACGTGGACTTATAGACGTGACGGCCAGTTTCACTTGAAAACAATATAAATCGTCCACAGGTTGCATGCAGGTTGTGGCGATTCGCAGCAAGTAAGCACTTTTCATTGGTCCAAGGTCAACGCCACCAAGCACTAAATGAAGGAGGCAATCAGGGGGTAGTACATGCAAACATCTTGATAACCCATTATAAAAGCAAAATACTGTAGAGGCTGGAATTTTAAAATGAAACAAAATGTTGGAAATGCTCAGCATTTTAAGTGAATTACCTTTCATCAAAACTGAGTAATGTTAGAAATATAACAAGTTTTATGCAGTTGGGAGGAGCAAAGTGGAGGGGTAGCACAAGTGGATAGCACTGTGGCTTCACAGCGCCAGGGTCCCAGGTTCGATTCCCCTCTGGGTCACTGTCTGTGCGGAGTCTGTACTTTCTCCCCACGTCTGCGTGGGTTTCCTCCGGTTTCCTCCCACTGTCCAAAGACGTGCAGGTTAGGTGGATTGGCCATGATAAATTGCCCTTAGTGACCAAAATAAAAGTTAAGAGGGGTTATTGGGTTATGGGAATAGGGTGGAAGTGAGGGCTTAAGTGGGTCGGTGCAGACTCGATGGGCCGAATAGCCCCCTTCTGCACTATGTTCTATCTGTGGTCATGTGCAAGGCAGGAGGGATTAAATGACAAAAGGTTAAAGTGAGGCAAGTATAGAAGCAAGCAATGGGTGTACAGGATCTAGAAATAGCAACAATTGAACCATTATGAGCACATGTTGTCTGAATAAATGGTTATGTCCTGAAATTGTCAAGTTCCATTTTGAGGCCAGAAGGTTGTAAGTTCTCTAATCGAAAGATGAGGTGCTCTTTCTTGAGCTTCCTTTGAATGTTGTGGGATCAGTATAGGAGATTGATGGCAGAGCAAACAGAATGGGAGGGGAGAGAATTAAAATGACAAGTGACTGGAAGTTATGCTTGCGGACTAAATGTTTTGCAAAGCAAATATCCAATTTGAGTTTGATCTCCAAAGTTCCAAAGATTCTTGTCTCTGAGAAAAAAAAATCATCTTCATCTTTGTTTTAAATGGGCAATCCCTTATTCCAAATCTATGTACTCTAGTTCTAGATTGCTCCATGAGAGTAAGCATTCTCTCAGTATGTATTGTGTCAAACCTGCTCTCAATCCTGTTTTCGACTGAGTATCTGCCTAACCTATTCCACCTTTCCTTGTATGAAAACGTCTTCATCCCAGGAATCCTCCTGGTGAGCCTTTTTTGAACTGCCTCAAATGCAATTATAGCCCTACTTAAATAAGAAAGCCAAAACAATATGGTGCAGTCCAACCAATGCCCGATACAGTTCTGGTGAGACTTACTGACTTGTACTCCAGCGCCCCAGCATAAAGGTCTTTTTCTGTCCTAGTTATTTGCAGTGCATGCGTACTTTTGTGTTTCATGTATGAGGAGACCCAGATCCTTCAGTACCGCAACATTCTGTGGCCTTTCTCCATACAAATAATACTTTGCTTTTCTATTACATTTGAACAAGCAGCCATTCAGCCCCTGAGCCAGTTCTATGTATTAAGATCATGGTTGATCTGAAAGTAATCCCACCTACCCCAGATAATCTATCATACCCTTGCGAACCAAAAATCTGTCTACCTCTGCCGTAAAAATATTCAAAGACTCTGCTTCCACCACCTTTTCAGGACAAGAGTTTCAAAGTCAGGGCAGCCGAGGTCCCAGGTCCGATCCCGGCTCTGGGTCACTGTCCGTGTGGTGTTTGCGTGGGTTTCGCCCCCACAACCAAAAGATGTGCAAGATTAGGTGGATTGAACACGCTAAATTGCCCCTTAATTGGAAAAAATTAATTGGGTACTTTAAATTTATTTTTAAAAAAGAGTTTCAAAGTCTCACGATCCCCTGAGGGAAGGAATTAATCTTATTTCGGTTTTAAATGGGCGACCTCTTACTTTAAACTGTGACCCCTAGTTCTAGATTCTTCTACATGAAGAAACCTCCTCTTCACTTCGATCCTGTTCAGACCCTGCAGGATCTTTTATGTTTCAATCAAATTGCCCCTTATTCTTTTAAACTCCAGCAGATAGAAGCCTGTCCTCTATGCAATCCAGATATTAGTCTGATAAACTCTGAACTGCATCCAATGCATTTACCCCGTTCCTTAAATAAGGTGACTAATACTGTATGCAGTACTCCATATGTGGTCTCATGAGTGGCCTGCACAACTGAAGCATAGCCACCCTACTTCTACATTAAATTTCCCTCTCAATAAATGATAACATTCTATTACCTTTCCTAATTACTTGCTGTACTTGCATACTAGCCTTTTGTGGTTCATGCACTGGGACATCCTACACCTCAGCTCTTCAAGCCTCATCATTTAGATAATAAGCTTTATTTTTTATTCTTTTTTATTCATTATTTCTCTCATTATACTCCATTTGTATGATCTTTGCCCACTCACTTAACCAATCTATATCTTTTTTGTAGCCTCCTTGTGTCCTGTTCGCAACTTATTATTCTACGTATCATTGCGTGCAAATTTGACAACTATCCCTTCAACCAAGTAATTTATATAACAATGGTAAACAGTTGAGGCCCCAGCACAGATCCCTGTAACACACCACTCATTATATCTTGCCAACCTGAAAAAACCCATTAATGCTGACACTCTGCTTTGTGTTAGCCAGCCAATCTTTTATCAATGCAAATATGTTACCCCCTATAACACAAGCTTTTAATTTCTGCAATAATTTTTAATAATAATCTTTATTATCACAACTGCATTAACATGCTATTACATATCCTCCTACCAAAGTAGACAACCTCAGATTTTCCCATGCCGTACTCCAGCTGCTACATTTTTGCCCAGTCAAGTAACCTATATCCTTTTCAGACTCTTTCTGTCCCTTTCACAACTTGCTTTCCCATTCATCTTTGTCTCATCAGCAAATCTGCCCACAATAGTCAGTCTTTTTATCCAAGTCATTAATATAGATTGTAAATATTATTTGAGGCTCCAATACTGTGGCATCCCATTAGTTAGAGCTTGCCAACCTGGGAATGATCCATTTCTATTGATCTCTGTTTTCTGTTACTCAGCCAATGCACTAGACATGCTAATATATTATCTGAACACCATGAGTTCTTGTCTTATGGCACCTTTTGGAAATTGAAATACTGGTAACCTTTATCTACCCTACTTATTGTACCCTCAAAGAGCTGTAATGGATTTGTCAAGCACAATTTCATGCAATCAAGCAGAATCAACATTATTTTATAGTGTTAGATGAAGGTTGGTCAGCAGCAGCAGTGGGGGGGGGGGGGGGGGGGAGGAGGGGGGGTCTGCTTGGGGGGTATTTGAGCAAGAGAACACATGAAAGATCTGGAAAACTGGCATGGACGGGAGGAATACAGTGTACAAAGCTCTGTAACATATCGTTTTACCATGTTTATATCTTGCTATGTGCGTTTTCTTTCTATTTTGTTACGAGAGGGGTGGGGTTTTTGTTTGTAAGGGTGAAAAATTGTGTTAAAAAACTTCAATAAATATATATTTTTAAAAAAACATTTTATTATAATTTTCTAAATATCCTGCTACTACTTAATAGTAGATTCCGGCCTGTTCATGCTAACATATGTTAGACTCACATGCCTATAGCTTCCTTCTTCCTGTCTCCTTTTTTCCAAACCACTGGGACCTTTTTGGAACCTAGAGACTTTTGGAAGATTTACTACCATCACCATCTCTGCAGCCACCTTTAAGAGCCTTTAGCCCCATATTTTTTGCCAAGTATTTTTTCTCCAGTGATAATCGTTGTTATTGACTATAGGTCCTTGGTTTATCTTTCTCGCCAAATGACAGCCGTCACTAAGTGATGGTGCATGCATCAGAATCAGAAGGTTGGTTCAAGCTCCACTCTCCAGGCTTAAGTATATAATCTAGGTTTGCAATGCTGAGGCCATATGGTATAGGAGCAGAATTAGGCCGTTCGGCCCAAAGAGTCTGTTCCACCATTCAATCATGGCTGATATGATCCTCATCCCCGTTCTCCTGCAATCTCCCCATAACCCTTGATCCCCTTATTAATCAAGAAATCTTATTAATCAAGAACCCCAGATTTGTGTTTGAGGGGCTGTTCCAAAAGGGCTACAGACCAAGAGCTGGAAGGTAGAATTAGACAGATAGTTCTTTCTTAGAACATACGAACGAGCAGGAGAAGGCAACTTAGCCTCTCGAGCCTGCTCCACCGTTCAATATGATCATGGATGATCTCATCATGGCCTCAACTCCACCACCCTGCCCATTCTCCATAACCCTTCAACCTATTACTAATTAAAAATCTGTCTAGCTCCTCCTTAAATTTACTCAATATCCTGGCATCCACCGCACGCTGGGATAGCAAATTCCACAGATTCACAACCCTTTGAGAGAATTTGTTTCTCTTCATCTCTGTTTTAAATTTGCTACCCCAGGGTGCTCCCCACCACTCTTGGGATGTTGTTTTTCTGATAGGTGGTCTCCTCTCTCAGGTGGCATAACAAATTCTGTGGCATTATTTAAGGAACAAAAGGAGATTTTGCTTGGTGTTCTGTCCACTGTTTGTCTCAACCAATATCAAACACCGAAAACCTGATCATTTATTTAATTTCTGTTTGTGCGACCATGCTGTGCACAGTTTGAGTGCTGCATTTTTTTAAAACTCATTGGCAGTGGGTGTCGCTGGCTGGTGCAGCATTTATTGCCCAACCCTTGTACTGAGTGGCTTACCATTCTGAGAGATTTTAAGAATCACATGTAGATCAGACAAGGATGACAAGATTTTTATCCCTCAAGGACATTAGTGAACCAGATGGGTTTTTACAACAACCAAAAGTAATTGATCCCAGATTTTTATTGAATTCAAATTTCAACATCAGCAAGATGTCGAATTCAAACCTGGGCCCCAGAGCATCAGTCTGGATCCCTTGTCCAGTGGCAATACTACTATGCCACCACCTCTCCCATCCTACATTACAACTAGCTATTAGATTTGAAATGAAATGAAAATTGCTTCGTGTCATAAGTAGGCTTCAAATTAAGTGACTGTGAAAAGCCCCTAGTCGCCACATTCCAGCGCCTGTTCGGGTTCTGAAGTATTTAATTGGCTGTAAAGTGCTTTGGGAAGTGTTAAGGTTCGGAAAGGCACTAAAAAGTTGCATTTTGTGAGCTTAACCGAAGTTCAGCTCACAAATTATAGGCCAGGAGCTTAACTTCAGTAGTAGGGAAGATGCTGGAATCTATCATCAAGGAAGAAATAGCGAGGCATCTGGATGGAAATTTCCCATTGGGCAGACGCAGCATGGGTTCATAAAGGGCAGGTCGTGCCTAACTAATTTAGTGGAATTTTTTGAGGACATTACCAGTGCGGTAGATAACCGGGAGCCAATGGATGTGGTATATCTGGATTTCCAGAAAGCCAATGTCAAGGTGCCACACAAAAGGTTGCTGCATAAGATAAAGATGCATGGCATTAAGGGGAAAGTAGTAGCATGGATAGAGGATTGGTTAATTAATAGAAAGCAAAGAGTGGGGATTAATGGGTCTTTCTCTGGTTGGCAATCAGTAGCTAGTGGTGTCCCTCAGGGATCAGTGTTGGGCCCACAATTGTTCACAATTTACATAGATGATTTGGAGTTGGGGACCAAGGGCAATGTGTCCAAGTTTGCAGACGACACTAAGATGAGTGGTAAAGCAAAAAGTGCAGAGGATACTGGAAGTCTGCAGAGGGATTTGGATAGGCTAAGTGAATGGGCTAAGGTCTGGCAGATGGAATACAATGTTGACAAATGTGAGGTTATCCATTTTGGTAGGAATAACAACAAAAGGAATTATTATTTAAATGATAAAATATTAAAACATGCTGCTGAGCAGAGAGACCTAGGTGTGCTAGTGCATGAGTCGCAAAAAGTTGGTTTACAGGTGCAACAGGTGATTAAGAAGGCAAATGAAATTTTGTCCTTCATTGCTAGAGGGATGGAGTTTAAGACTAGGGAGGTTATGCTACAATTGTATAAGGTGTTAGTGAGGCCACACCTGGAGTATGTGTTCAGTTTTGGTCTCCTTACTTGAGAAAGGACGTACTTGCACTGGAGAGTGCAGAGGAGATTCACTAGGTTAATCCCAGAGTTGAAGGGGTTGGATTACGAGGAGAAGTTGAGTAGACTGGGACTGTACTCGTTGGAATGTAGAAGGATGAGGGGGGATCTTATAGAAACATATAAAATTATGAAGGGAATAGATAGGATAGATGCGGGCAGGTTGTTTCCACTGGCGGGTGGAAGCAGAACTAGGGGGCATAGCCTCAAAATGAGGGGAAGTAGATTTAGGACCGAGTTTAGGAGGAACTTCTTCACCCAAAGGGTTGTGAATCGATGGAATTCCTTGCCCAGTGAAGCAGTAGATTCTCCTTCATTAAATGTTTTTAAGATGAAGATAGATAATTTTTTGAAGAATAAAGGGATTAAGGGTTATGGTGTTCGGGCCAGAAAGTGGAGCTGAGTCCACAAAAGATCAGCCATGATCTCATTCATTGGCGGAGCAGGCTCGAGGGGCCAGTGACCTACTCCTGCTCCTAGTTCTTTTGTTCTTATTTCTTTTTCTTGTGCAGCAGTATATTGACTGTACTGTAATCATGTGTCACAATTTATATGTTTACTGATTAAAAATTCTGGCGAGGGCCTTACTATTTCCACTCTGATCCAGCCCAGCATGCAGGGTATCTGAGCTCACTGAGACATTCTTATTCATTTTGCTTTTTTCCCCAAAAACAAATTTATTTTCTACAGCTATCTAACAAATGTTCCGTACACCCAAGTACCTTCTCATTTCCACCATTATTTATGAAAACTTGTGCAAAATATTTGTTCAATATTTCTTTTCCATCCCTTAATCCATCACATTTAGGCTCCCTCCTTTATTTTGGGGTGGTCGTACAGTTAGGCTCTCTAACTGTTCCTTTGCTTCATATATTATAATAACCCTTATTTTTATTCAATGTTATCTGTTAATTTTATATTTCCTCTTTGTCTTTCTATCATCATATTACACGTCTGCATCACTCATGATTATCATATTGTGCACCATACTTCATAAAGTTTTCCTTTTAGCTTCAGTTTAATTTTGATTTATTCATGAAACTATTCTTTGAGGCATGCCCCTTCACTTTAAAAGATTAATCTAACATGGGTATTTTTATATTATTACACCCAACTAATTCTGGTGCTGCACCTAACAAAGTAACCACATTCCAAATAAGGATGAAAATGCTCCCAGAACCTCACTTTGTACTGCAAGGAGCACTAAATTAAAAATTGTTTCTCCGATACAAGTACATACTGTTAATTTTTAGAAAATCAATTGGGCTTCAGCGTGTAAATACTATCAAGGCATGTATTCCCTTGTGGTCAAGTTGGTTTGTTGCAGTATTGGCTACTCTTGCTGAATAGAAATGTCAAAGCAATTGATGTGCAATGGTTAAAGTAAATCTTGTGTTTTATCACCACGTCAGAGGTATTTTACTGTTTCACATACTGTTTCACATATGTTAGTTTACTGGTCAGTGACATGCAGGCTGTTCCATTTGCTGATTGTACAAGGACTAGAGGACTAAGTGACACAGATTTAATATTTTGAGCAAGAGATGACGGGGGACTGTAAATTAGTAAGTCTTGCACTATGAGGGTGGTGGAGGCAGAGATAATCAGTGATTTTGAAAGGAAATTAGATGGGTACTTAAATGGGGTTGACTAAATTGCCTTACAGAGAGCTGGTCTCCAAATAATTGGCTCCTGCAATTACAATTGCCACATCCTTCCAGTTACTAATACTGGGTTTAAAACAATTGAGAATTATTCCACGCACTCAAATGTTATAGTTCAAAATGGTAGGTCTGCCCCAGCACTTTGAATTGCATAACTGCACTGTGGGTTCTGTGAATTAATGGATTGATGCTAATTTGCTTTATTTTCTCTATGTATGTTCTGAGTGTAAAATCTTTGAACTTAAAATGAAACTCTAAGTAATGTATTTAATAATGATTTATACGATGTTCTCAATATCCCATCAGCAATGAATGTATTGAATGGACAAGCAGACTGTACAGGCCATGTGGTCTGCTCCTGTTCTTATTTCTTATGTTCTTTGTGTACTTAACCTAATAATTTTACCTTTGAGATATAAAATTCTGATATGACCCTCGTGTGATAATTCTGTTCTGAGGTTTGATAGCCATTTCAGCATGATTTATCACTGTAATTAGCATTGTTTTCACTTTATTGTGACAGTGGTATGTGTAGTATTGAAGTCATATGGCTATTTAATCTCGAGCTTCACTTTAATATTTGACATCATCCCAAATGCTTGACCAAGTTATAACCTTGTTGCTCTTATCCAGTCTTCCATAATTCTTGAAGTATCCATCATCAAATCCTGACTTTTTTTGCAATAAATTTTACTCTTCAGGCACTTTGTTACAGCGATGGAAGTTTCCCTTAGACCAGCAGATGAACAGGCAAATGGCTAGCGGCGTTGAACCTGGTGGCTCTGGCACTATTTATTTAGTGCTTTTTGGCTTGACAAGTTTAGGAGCTGGTGCATATGTAAGTAGCAGGGCTGTTTAATAAAAGGAATGAGCTTGCCGCTCCTTCTCTCAGTAACTTCCTTTTTGTTCCCCCCAGGATTTCCTAACATCTCTCTTCTTTCAGCTCATCTTCTTTGCTTTCTAGGTACTTCCAGTAACTGGAAACGAAATTATAAAATACCATATGGATTACATAAATCACTTAACTTTCCTGATTGTGTGACCCTTGATTTCATTGGCTCTTTAGATCCACTTTTTGATTATAAATTTGATTGCAATAGCAGTTAGGAACAACACCCGTTCACCATTTGTCATGAGAATCTGTGTTCACATTATAGGAGCAAATTTAGTTTTTTTTTCAGAAAGGTTAAGAGTTGTATTAGAGATGGTGATTCCTATGAATGCAGTACACTCTTTTAACCTAACTTTCATTTTGTAAGGCATGAGGGGCAGTGGCATAATTTACTCCAGTAGTTTACTAAGAAGTATAAGAACTCAGTTGTTGCCAAATGAAATACTTTTCTGTGCTGGCTGTTACTTCAAATGATGTGCAGTTCAACTCAGTCCCTATTTAAAATGAAAACTTTTTTACAAGGAATGTCTGAATGAATTTGATTATAAAAAGGACAATTCGGCAGGAATTAAACCGCTATAACTGAAGTCCGCTGGACTGTGAGCACCATTTTATGTCCATTCTGTGCCTTGATTTAGCCCCATTTGGACTTCCGGTGGCACCCATGAGCTAAGCGTCCGCACAAAAGGGTGCTCCTGTCTGGAAACCTGTTTCTGGACCTTTTCAACCTAATGAATGGGCACCAAAATTGGGAAAAAATCAGACAAACCTGATTCTCGTCAATAACTGTCAGTTGGGAATGTCGGCGGGCGACCAAACTAGATGAGACGCAAAGGGAATACAAATAAACAGAGCAAGACACCCGCATCGGATTCAGTGGACCTGCGTGGCAGGTCAAAGTTGAACATGCTAGATCTTGCAACATCGTCAATGCCATCTCAGTCCTCGACGAAGAGGCTGATGGAGGTCATCGCGGTTAGAACTCCAAAAACACAGAAAAGCAGTGAAGGAGGACCTGTTGTCGGCAATGGAAATGGCATCGAAGCAATAGTGGACCCCTCCGTGGTTCGATGGACAGGGTGAAGTGGCGGCTGGAGTGCAGGGTGCGATGATCCTGGAAATGGACAGGACAATCACGGAGTGGGGCGGACAAATTCTCTCATTAGAGGCTGAAATAATGATGTTGGCAGCGCCCAAAAATCTTGAAGTCCAGAATTGACGACCAAGAGAACCGGCCTCGGTGCCAGAACTCTGGATCGTGGGGCTACCACAGGGCACAGAAGGTAAGAGCTCAACCGAATACATCTTGAAGTTGCTTGGGAAACTTGTTGATGAGGGGGTCCTAAATCACCCAAACTGAACTGTGCCACCAACCGTGATCTGGAAAATCACTGCAGGCTGTTATCGCCAGACTCCATATTCTAGAGCCAGGAACGTATCCTAAGTTGGACGAAGACCACGCAGATCTGCGACTGGAAGGGATACTTCCTTCATCTATACCAGGACATTGGGGCTGACCTGGCTAGGCGGCGAGTGGAATTTAATAAGGCCAAAACAGCATTATTCAAAAGTAAAGTTTGATTTGGCATGTTGTACTCGGTGAAGCTTTGAGTCACTTTCAAAGACTGGGTCCATTTCTTTAACATGCCAGAGGAGGGAAACAACTTTGTGCAGAAGGAAGGACTGGGAAAGAACTGAGCACGGGGGTGCAATGTCGTGGATGTTTATTTGGTAATTTCTACATGTTTGTTTTGTTATTTCTCTTCTAGGTCTTGTTATAGGGCTGAACCCTACAGGTATCAGGGTTAATTCATCTGGAAGAAGGGGAGTTTGGAACTCCTCTTTGGGTTTCTATTTTGTTCGTCTTCCAGCATGGGTGACTTTAAATGGGGAGAGTGGGGGTTCAGGGCGGTGAAGGATCATTCGGGTTGTTGGGCTTTGTTTGGGGGGGGGCACCATGCTAACAGCAGGCATGTTAGTAAACAGGAGTGATGGAGGAGGAAGTGGAAGGCGGGGGGCTGCACCATGTCTCCCGAGAGGGGGGGTTGGTGTCTGGCAGGGCTGGGAGGGTAACCCTATATGCTGGGGCTGGCTGGTTCCTTGGTGTACTGGGGGGGAAGGGTGTGGCTAGCTGTCCAATCAAAGGGGGGATGGGTAGTCTGGGAGGGGGTGGTAGCATGTTGGTCTCATAGGTTTTATGGTTGGATGGTTTGAATGAAGGTGCTGGCAATGGCCATCTTGGACGGACTGAGGAAAAAAAGCAAGCCTGGGCATGTAGTGGCATGTCCACAAAGTGATTATGGCTGACTGTAAAAGGGGAGTGGTGCAGAGACCCCCCTCCCCACCCCACCCCAGGATGATTACCTGAAATGTGAGGGGGCTTAATGGTCCGGTCAAAAGGAAATGAGCCTTCTCCCACTTGAAAAGCCTGAGAGCCAATGTACCTTTTTTTTACAAGAGACACATCTTAGGGCCAAGGATCTGATGCGGGTAAGGAAGAACTGAGTGAAACAAGCGAATCAAATCAAATTTTGATGTGAGGGCGAGAGGGCAATCCTGTATAATAAATACGATAACCAGCACAGTAATACTGATGAATGTGTACGCCCCGAACTGGGATGATGCAGAGTTTTTCAAGAATACATTGGCGGCGATTGCCGACCTCCACTCCCACCAACTGATGATAAGGGGTAACTTTGACTGCGTCCTGGATCCGAGGGGTGGACAGGTCAAGTCTCAGGTCATGTGCAAGGTCGGGAATGGTGAAAGAGCTGACTGTTTTCATGGAACAGATGGGGGAGTATATTAGACCCTTGGAGGTTCAGACATCCGAGGGAGAGGGAGTTCTCCTTCTTGTCACATGTTCAAAGGGTGTACTCCCGAATAGACTTCTTTGTAGTTGGGAAATCAGTCTTTCCAGGGCTGGTGGGGGGCTGAATCGTCAGCAAAAGTTATCTCTGACCACGAACCACATCGTGCAGATGTAAGGTTCGAGGCAGGTCTGACCCAGCACCCCCGCTGGGCCTGGCTCCATAAACTGAACCTGGCTAGTTTGGTGGAAGAGGTGAATGGGTGCCTGCAAAGGTGGGACTCACTCCTTCTCTCCCTGGCGGTGAGAGTGCAGGCGAGGTTTGTGTTCTGGTCGCTCTTGACTTTCTCCCCAAATCATTCTAGAGGGCAGCATGGTAGCACAGTGGTTAGCACAGTTGCTTCACAGCTCCAGGGTCCCAGGTTCGATTCCCAGCTTGAGTCACTGTCTGCGGAGGCTGCACATTCTCCCCGTGTCTGCGTGGGTTTCCTCCACGTGCCCCGGTTTCCTCCCACAGTCCAAAGATGTGCAGGTTAGGTGGATTGGCCATGACAAATTGCCTTTAGTGTCCAAAAAAATGTTGGGTAGTGTTGCTGGGTCACGAGATAGGGTGGAGGCACGGGCTTAAGTAGGGTGCTCTTTCCAAGGGTTGCAGACTCGATGGGCCGAATGGCCTCCTGCACTGTAAATTCTATGAAAGGTGGATAAACTGATCTCAGCCTTCGTGGTCGGGGAAGAATCCCAGTATTTATAGAACCGTCCTGCAGAGGGGATGGTGCTCAGGAGGTCTGGCACTGTCAAACCTTATGTACTACTACTGGTCAGTGAACATGGAAAGGGTGCGGGGTTCCCTTGGAGAGCTGGGGACGGAATCTGTGCAAATGGAGGAAGCATTGTGTGTAGGGGCATCCTTGCAGGTGCTGGTTGCTACCCCTCTCCCGTTCTCCCCAGCCAGGTTCTCAAAGGGCCTGGTGGTGGAAGCATCGTTGAAAGTCTGGAACCAATTCGGGCACTATTGCAGGTTGAAGGGCATGTTCATCTTGGCAACAATTTGTAACAATCATCGATTCATTCCAGCAGGAATGGACGCCACTTACAAAATTTGGAAGAGAGAGGCGGGGGTGGTGAGGTTTAGGGACAAGTATGTGGATGGTAGGTTTGCAGGACTGGAGGAGCTGACCGAGAAGTTTCAACTTCTGAAAGGGAACGAGTTTAGATTTCTCCAGATAAGGGACTTTCTCCGCAAGGAGGCTCCCTCTTTCCTTCAGTTGCGAAAGCACACCTTGCTGGACAGAATGTTATTGCAGGATGAGTTTAGAGAGGGGAAGATCTCAGACATATGCAGGCAGCTGCTAGAGGACGTAAGGGACCTATTGGATGAGACAAGGAGAGGTGGGAGGAGGAATTCACCCTCGAGCTAGAAGGAGGGCTTTGGAGTGAGATCCTAGATAGTGAGTTGTACCTCCTCTTGTGTTAGACTGGACCTGATACAACTGAAGTCAGGTGTGCATAAGGCACACCTGACCATAGCGTGCACAAGTGGGTTTTTTCCTTGGGTGGAGGATCGATGCGAGCGATGCCAGAGGGGGCCAGCGAACCACTCCCACATGTTTTGGTCCTGCACAAAGCTGGTCGAGTTTTGGACCTCGTTCTTTGAGACCATGTCGGGAATCGTGGGGGTCAGGATGGAGCCCTGTCCACTGGTGGCGATCTTCAGCGTGTCGGACTTATTGGAACTGCTTGAGGGGAAGGGAGCTGATGTTTGCGCCTTCTCCTCTCTGGTAGCCTGGTGAGATGTCCTGCTTGGATGGAGATTGGCAGCGCCTTCTAGTCTCAGACTGGCTGGCGGAATTCCTAAGATTTTTTTAATGAATTTTTTTTTAGGTTTTTGAACAAAGTATATTTACAGTTATGTACACAGAATAAAATATATACATATATATGTAGAGGAGAAGAAAACACACAGAAAAAAAACCTGGCATGGTATTATGCACTGGCTCAACAACAGCAACTCTGTACAATTGGCAATATTATTTTTAACACATAAGTAGGCACCAGTTTGTAGGGGGGGGAAACTGGGGAGGTACATATGCATTTGGGTGTCGCACAAACAATTACAGTAGTTATGTCCAATACAGAGAGGGCAATACGTGAATGGATCTGGTGTTGTTACTTGCTCCTCCCGGACGGTGTTCGCTGCCGTTGTCGCCTCGCGTTCACCTCCGCTTTGGCCGTTCGTCCCATCTTTCGCCCGTATTTTCCTTGCTCTCTGTTACTGTATATTCCAAATTTGTTATCGTTTCCCGTGCCCTCCCGGCTATCATTCCCTTGCCTCCCCCCCCCCCCCCCCCCCCCCCCCCCCCCCCCCCCCCCACCACCACACCTCTGGTTCCCCTCTTTTGTTCCCTGTCTCCTCCCTCTTCTCTCTCTCCCCCCCCCCCGCCCCCTTTGTTGCTAACTTTGGTTGGCTCATAATCTGTTGCCCGTTGTGTCTTTACTTAATTTGCTCTGTTTCTATAACCTTTGCTCGCGAGTCGCCAGGTATCTTTATGATACCGCCACGAGGTTCAAGTTCAAGTACTGATCAATAACTCGACACACCAATTAGTAAGATTCAAATCAAAACACATTTATTATACACAGTCAATCACTACTCATGCATAAAACTCTACCTACCAAACTATCTCTAACACTAACAGGCCTATACTTAGCTTTGGGACTGGCCCACAGGAGAACAAATGGCCTTTCGTTCGATTCTGAGTCTGCAGGATTCAAAGCTGGTATGGACCCCGTATCTGGTTCCAAGTGATCGGACTACGTTCCAATCACTTGGATCGATTTCTCCAATACTGGAGCCGTTCCCTGATCGCTGGGCGGTCCCTGAGTGTCCATTGGCCTTCCTTTATCTTGGTTCCTGCTGGCGCCGAGGAGTCTGGCTTGGCCTTTCCCTGCATTCTTTGCGGACCTCCATTTTAAGTCGGGAAGTGGCTACACCTTTCTCTCCCCCCCCCTCTCCTGTGGTTCGCCTTTCTTTTCTCTTAGGTTTAGCTGTGTCCCCCCACCCCCGATCTATCCCTCCGTCTCATGCCTTCGCTACTTTCCCCTGATTGTTGGCTACCTGGCTATTCTTCTGCTTGTTCGTTGGCTATAAACAGGTCCCGCAACAATTGGGTGAATGGCTCCAACGTTCCATGGAAGCCGTCGTCTGACCCTCGGATGGCCAATCTCTCTATTTGGAGAGATTTTGAGAGGTCGGACAGCCAGTCTGCAGCTTTGGGTGTTGCTGCTGATCGCCAGCCGGACAGGATTCTATGGCGGGCGAACAGGGAAGTATAGGCAAAGGCGTCCGTCGTCCTCCCCAGGAATAGATCTGGCTGGTCTGATACCCCAAGACCACCACTTTCGGGCATGGCTCCACCCTCATCGCCACCACTTTGGACATTGCCTTGAAAAAGGTTGTCCAGTACCCCGCAAGTCTGCAGCAAGACCAGAACATGTGGGCGTGGTTAGCCGGGCCTCCTTGGCACCGTTCACATCTATCCTCCACCTCCAGGAAGAACCCACTCGTACGAGCTCTTGTTAAGTGGGCTCTATGTAACACTTTTAGTTACGTCAGGCTGAGCCTTGCGCACGTGGAGGTGGAGTTGACAATATGCAGTGCTTCGCTCCAGAGTCCCCACCCTATTTCAATCCCCAGGTGTTCCTCCCAATTCTTTCTTGTTGTGTCCAGTGCTGTGTCGGCCCTTTCTACCAGTCGGTCATACATGTCGCTACAGTTCCCTTGACCTAGGTTGCTTTCGTTCAGTAACTCTTCCAATAATGTCTGTCGTGGTGGTTGTGGGTACGTCCTTGTCTTCTTTCGGAGGTAGTTTTTGAGTTGCAGATACCTTAGCTCGTTCCCCTGGCTAGCTGGAATTTCTCTGTCAGTTTGTTCAGCGTTGCGATCCTGCCGTCCGTATATTCGCCCCTGACTGTCAGTGTCCCTCCGTCCTGTCCCCACTTTTTAAAGGTGGCGTCAGTCCGCGCTGGTGTGAACCTTTGTCCAACATTTTGGTCAGGCTAAATTACTCCCGTAGTTGCTTCCAGGACTGGAGAATGGCTATCACCACTGGGCTGCTGGAGTGTTTTTTGGGTGGGGATGGGAGTGCCGACGTGGCGAGGGCCCGGAGGAAGGTCCCCTTGCAGGAGGCCTCTTCCGCGCGCACCCACTCGGCTTATGGCTCCTTGAACCATCCCCTTATCCCCCTCCCCCCCCATATAAACACCATGATTAGTTTGTCGAGTGCTTTGAAAAAGGCCTTGGGGATGTAGATCGGGATAGATCTAAATAGGAAGAGGTGCCTGGGCAGTACGTTCATTTTGATCGTCTGGACTCCCCTGTCAGACTGGTGAGGTTCCATTGTGAAATCCTTTCCAGTCATGGGCTATTTGGATCCCCATGTAGCGGAATTTGTGTTGGGCTTGTTTAAATGGCAGACCCATTAGTACTTGTGGGTGTACCGGGAAGATCTCGCTTTTGCTCATGTTGAGTTTGTAGCCTGAGAAGGCGCCAAACTCTTTCAGGAGCGCAATGATTCCGTCCATGCTGCTTTGTGGGTCCGAAATGTAGAGGAGCAGGTCATCTGCATAGAGTGAGACTCTGGCGGAATTCCTAAGATTAGAGAAAATCAAATTTGCTATCAGGGTGGGAGAGGGGGTTCCGCTCCAGATGGAAGTAGTTCATCAGCATCTTTAAAGATCTATCCGTTCTATTGTTGTTTATCTTTGTTTTTTTTTTACTACGTTTGGAATAAAAATATATTTTAAAAAGATTTAGCCCCATTTTTTTGAATTGGACATGTTGTTAAGTTTATTCATGAAGGTCCCGTTTTCTCAACATTGCCCCTTGCCTGAGGTGTGGTGGCCATGGGTAAAATCACCACCAGTCAGCTCTCAAAGGAGAGAGCAGCCTAGGGACTCTGGCGATATTTTAAACCTTATAATTTTCTGTTTTCTGCAGCAGTGTGCATCTAATGCTTACATCAGAATGAAAATAAATGGACTTTAGTGTACACTTCAGATATCTACATATAGAACCAAATATTTTGTAGATAACATGTTTCAGACTTAATGGCCGGGATTCTCCGCGCCGAAATGGTGCTCGATTCAGACCCACGATCGGGTCCGACGCCAGTACGTGATTCTCCGGCGACTGGAGAATCGGTGGCAGTCAAATGCGTACCATTGAAACAGGCCCCCGCGGCGATTCGCCGCCGTAGACCGGCCGAGTTCCCACCGGCGTTGTTCATGTATGGTTACACCCCACGGGAGCTCGGCGTCGCGGCTGCGGTGGCCGTCCTGGTGGGGCTTTTCAGTCTCTGGGGGGTCCTCTACGATGGGCAGGCCCGTGATCGGGTGCCACCGATTGTCGGGTGCGCGTGATCTGGTGGGGGGGGGGGTCTCCCTTCTTCCGAGCTGGCCCGCTGTGTGGCTCCGCCACGTTGGTGGCGCGGAAGCAGCCGTCATGCGGATCCGCAGCAGGCAGTGCAGGGCCGCGTAGGCAACTGGAGCAGTTCGGAGCACTCCAGCGCCGTGCTTGCCCCCTGTGGGCGACAGAATCGCTGGGCCAAGAGGCCGGTTGATGCCAGTGTGAAACATTCCGGTGTTTACGCCGGCGTCAACACTTCGCCTTGCTTTTAGAGAATCCCGGCCAATGTGCCACATTATACATTATTTAAATCTGAAAAATGTCAGCCTTTTCTTAATTGTTCAAATTTGCAGGTCTACATGAAAAAAGCAGGGGAGTGGCACTAGCTATTGCAGAGAGCTGCCACAGACACAATGGGCTGAATGGTCTCCTTCAGTGCTCTAACTATTCTATGATTTGAATCGACTGGTGTTGATTATGAAATATGATCAGAAAATATTCCATGGAAATGGAATTGCTTGAAAGGCTGAAATTTCCAACTAGCAGATCATTAAATTTATTTTTCAAAGTAGTCCCAACCACCATTTTTATTTCTGACCCAGTAGAATATGTAGTTTTTTCTTTTTAAAAAAAATATTTTTATTCTCCTTTTTCACATTTTATCCCGCATTTACACCCATAAACAATAATCAGCAAGATATGTCAATCCACATAATAACAACGATCCCATCCGCCCACCAACCCCCAAACATCAGTCCGCATGTTTACATAAACAAATGACAAAATGGAATCAGGGATTACCCAGAGTCACCCTTAATCTACACCGCCCCCCCCCCCCCAACTAATGTTCGATGTTATCCAGTTCTTGAAAGTGCATAATAAATAGTGCCCATGACTTGTAGAACCCCTCCGAGCTTCTCCTCAGTTCGAACTTAACCTTCTCAAGGGTCAAGTATTCCAACAGGTCCCCCCGCCACGCCAGGGCATTGGGCGGAGAGGCTGCTCTCCATCTCAGCAGGATCCGCCTTCGGGCGATCAACGAGGCGAAGGCTATGATATCTGCCTCCGCTCCCGTTTCCAACCCTGGCTGGTCCGATACCCCGAATATGGCCTCCTGGGGACCCGGGTCCAGTTTCACATGCACCACCTTGGAAATTACCCTAAACACCTCCTTCCAGTACTCCCCTAGCTTTGGACAGGACCAAAACATATGAACGTGATTAGCGGCCCCTCCCCCCCGCAACACTCACACACATCCTCTACTCCTTCAAAATATCGGCTCATCCTCACCCTCGTGAGGTGCGCTCTATATACCACCTTCAGCTGTATCAGCCCCAACGTCGCACATGAGGTGGAGGCATTCACTCGCCGGAGCACCTCACACCATTCCCCTCCTCTATAACCTCTCCCAGCTCTTCCTCCCACTTTGCTTTGATCCCTTTCAGTGGTGCCTTATCCTCTTCTGTGCACAGCTGACGCTGCCCCCTTCTCCAGTCCCCTTGTCGTCAACATCTCCTCCAGCAATTTGGAGGCCGGTTCCTCTGGGAAGCTCTGTATCTCCTTCCTGGCAAAATCCCGAACCTGCATGTGCCGAAAAACTTCTCCCCTTCTCTTCCCATTTCCGAAAACTTCCATCCCACCTCCCTGGCTCAAATCTGTGGTTCCCCTGAATCGGCATTTCCCTTGACCCTAAACCCAACCCGAATGGTTGGCGAAACTGCCTCCAGATTTTCAATGAAGCTATTATTACCGGACTCTCTGAATATTTCCCCGGCGCTATCGGGAGCGGCGCTGTTGCTAGTGCCTTCAGCCCCGACCCCCTGCACAAACTCGCCTCCATTCTGACCCACTGAGAATCAACCGCTCTGACCCAGCTCCGCACCTTCTCCACATTCACCGCCCAGTAGTAGTACAACAGATTCGGGAGACCCAAATCCCCTGCCTGCCTTCCCCTCTGTAGCAGCACCTTTCTCGCTCTGGCCACCTTCCGTCCCCATATGAATGAGGTAATCCTTCCCTCAATCTCCCTGAAAAAAGACTTCGGCAGGAAAATCGGTAGGCATTGAAAAATAAACTGGAATCGCGGCAACACATTCATTTTAACCGCCTGTACCCGACCCGCCAGTGACAGAGGAAGGCCGTCCCACCTTGCCAGATCGTCTTTCACTCTCCCCACCAAACTAGTGATGTTGTACCTGCGAAGCCTCCCCCACCCCCGGGCAACCTGCGCCCCCAGATACCTAAAATGAGTCCCTGCCCTACGAAATGGCAGCCCCCCCCACCCCTGCCCCCACCCCCGGCCGAGACACCACAAAGTCCTCACTCTTGTCTAGGTTCAACTTGTACCCCGAGAAAGTAGCTCCAATATTCCTCCTATCGACGCACTTGGTTCCGACACATACAAGTTGTCGGCATATAAGGACACCCTATGGTCTACCCCCCCCCCCCTGCACTATTCCTTTCCATGCTCCCAAACTTCTCAATGCGATGGCCAACGGCTCAATTGCAAGTGCAAACAGCAGGGGGGACATAGGACATCCCTGTCTCGTCCCACGGTGGAGAGAAAAGTATCTCAAACTGATATTATTTGTGCGGACACTCTCCTTCGGCTCCTTATATAATAGATTTACCCAGTTCACAAATCTTGGTCCAATCCCAAACCGCTCCAGCACTGCCATCAGGTACCCCCATTCTACCCAATCAAACGCCTTCTTGGCGTCCAATGCCACAACTACCTCTGTTTCCTTCCCTTCCGCCGGTGCCATAACAACGTTCAAAACCCTCCTAATGTTCAAAAACAGCTGCCTCCCTTTCACGAACCCCATCTGATCCTCCCCTATCACCTTCGGGAGGCACTCCTCCAGCCTACCCGCCAGTACCTTCGCCAATACTTTTGCGTCCACATTCAGAAGTGATATGGGCCGATACGGCCCACACTCCGTCGGATCCTTATCTCTTTTTAGCAACAGTGAGATCGATGCCTGCCCTAAGGTTTGCGGCAACACCCCCTTCCCTATCGCCTCCTCAAACATCCCCACCATCAGGGGTGCCAACCTATCCTTAAATTTTTTATAATATTCCACCGGAAACCCATCCGGCCCTGCCACCTTAGAATATGTAGTTTTTAAAATAAATTTAGAGTATCCAATTCTTTTTTTCCCCAACTAAGGAGTAATTTAGCGTGGCGAATTCACCTACCTAGCACATCTTTTTGAGTTGTGGGGTGAGACCCCCTCAGACACGGGGAGAATGTGCAAACTACACACAGACAATGTCCCAGTGCCGGGATCAAACCTGGGCCCTCAGTGCCGTGAGGCAGCAATGCTAACCACTGTGCCACCATGTCACCCCTATTTGAATATGTCGTTGTATAAATATTGGAACACACACTGCAAAGGGCTTCCTCTTAAAGTCATTCAACATGCCCACATATTTGGCTCTATGGATTATTTCACTTCAGAGGCCTACATGTGATTTGAAGACTTGGAGCTAATTTTTCTCCTGGTCTACAGTTTAAATTACTCTCACTGGGCTTGTTATCGTCCCTTATTTGCCTTTCGTTGTGCCCAGTCATGTCTGTTCTAGAACCCTGTTCTTACATTTGTCAGTACCTGACCTTTTAAACCTCATTTTTATCAGTCCACTGTTGGTTGCATCTCTTTGAATTATTTAAAAATATATTTATTATATTAACACCATCTTTTAAATTCAGCCTGATCCCTTATACACAGTTGAGCTTACCATTCAACATGTTAATTTTCAGAGAAGTCCACTAAGTTGTTTTCTGAGGGGAGCATTCCATGCTAAAAATAGCTTTTAAATTACTTTTATATCTACAATTGTAACATAATGGGCAGCAATTATACGAACAGAAATATAAAGTGAAAACCACACATGTTTACTCTGATTCTTTAATGTCACAGAACATCAACTAGTTGTTCAGAGGTATTGCATGGAAATAACATGTATGCTTTTCAAGCAAGCATGGCGATCTTGTGTTAAACTTTAAGCACTGAACAATGGAAACGGAATCTGAACAAAAGTGAAACAAAAGGGCTTTGAAATTAAAGGGTTTTCACTACATTTTCCAATTTGGTTTCTTCCTTTACTCTTTCCCTGATTAGTATCTTCTTTACTTTTCTATTCTTCTCTACAGTTTTCAAGCCTTGCAAAATGCCTGCTGTAGGAACCCCCTCAGGGTGCTTGATGTCCACAGGTTTGCCAAGGGACAGCAGCAGCAACAATCTCATGTACTGCTTCATTGTTGGTGGAACATTCATTGGGGGAGTTGCATATGTAAGCCAGCTTTGCCCTTTTGTAGTTATATTTCAAATATTCCTTCCCCTGGATAGGCTGTTGTAACCTATTATATATATTATGAAATTGTAGTCTCCAATTCATGCAATGTCATCACTAAGATATCAATGAAGTGTAACAGTGGGTACGGGAATACTTCATACTATGTCAACTTGAATTAGAGCAAACACCACCTGTCACAGTAATAGATATTGTTTCTTTACAAATTTAGGCTTGAATTTGGAGAGAATATTTTGAATTTTAATACCCCAATTACTGATGGTTACACGTGTAACACAGTGGTGGTACTGGCATAATGATTTGAAGTCATGAATAAATATCATGCACAATATAGTTTATCAAGATCTCAAAACAGCGCAGGGTGCATTGGTTTCAGGATGATACATTGCGCTGCTTTTCCATTCTGGAGACTAAGTGTTCCCGCCGGAGTAGAGCCGCTTCTGGTTTCCGCACGTGCTAGGAGCGGCGCTCAGGAGTGATTCCCTCTCGTTTTCCATGCAAATTTATGAATAGAGGAAAGCTCACAGGATTCTGTCGGAATCCCAGTATCGGGCCACCATTTTGAGCAGGCGGTCCAGCACGGAGGCCCAACAGCTGGCCCCCCCTCCTGCCCCTTCCCTCTGCTGACAAGAAGGCGCATCCTATTCCCCCCATCACCACAGGAATAACAGGTCCCCACCCCTATACAACGCATGCATGAGGGAGACCTGACCCCCCTGCCATCAGACCCCCTCCTCTCTATCAGATCCCTGCAAATTAACCCCCCCCCCCCCAACAGAGACAGTTCCAGCCCCCCCCCCCCCTCCCCCCATGAGACCCATGACCGAGACCTCCATCAGAAACCCCTTCCTGAAAGCTGAAGATCAGTCCAGGCACTGCGTTTTCGCTTACCCTTTCCTAACCTATGATGCCTTGGATGATATTTCCTGGAAAGCCCAGCACACATCAAGCCTTTAAAATGCAAATCTTCGGTTCAATTCCACACAGCAAGACATTGCATTAACCAGTGATTCACAGTATTAATACCCGTAGACAGCTGCTTGGTGGTTTGTTTATTGATCTTTCCCTTCACCCTTGAATGCATTTCCATTACCCTGCTTTGATGCAAACCACAATGTTTATAAACACTCCTGCTTTGATTGACAGTTCCTCACCACATCAAAGACAGCTATGTGCTTCATAGAATTCCTCCAGTGCAGATGGGAGGCCATTCGGCCCATCAGATCTACACTCTACCTAGGCCCACTCCCCCGGCCGATCCCTGTAACCCCATATCCCCACCTAACCTTTGCAAGCTAAGGGACAATTTAGAATGGCCAATCCATCTAACCTACACATATTTGGGCTGTGGCAGGGAATGGGAGCACCCGGAGGAAAGCCACTCAGACACGGGGAGAACGTGCAAACACCACACAGTCACCCAAAGTTGCAATTGAACCCGGTTCCCTGGTGCTGTGAGGCAGCACTGCTAACCACCATCCCGCCTGCTTCCTGCTGTGAAAAAGAGAAAGTCAAAACACTTAGCTGCATTTGGGTGAGGTGGTTGTAGGATTTGTATTGTGGGGGGGTCCTTCCGATGGACTTTTGGGGGCACCTCTATAATGCACTGACTCCCTTGATCCACTGTGGGGTCCACTGCATCAGAGCCACACTTGAATATTCCTGCACCAATTCACGCCCGCATGAATCCTGGCAGAGAGGCCTAGAGCATCAAGAACCTGGATAATCGGATGCAAATGGGTGTATATAACCCAACTCGCGACTGTCAACAGGCAACGCTCCCCATTGGGTGCCAAGTATGCACAAAGAGGAGTGGTGGAAAGATTATAATTGAAGGTGCGGACAACGAGACATTACTTGAGCATTAATGCCTTAATGGGAGGCTGCTGAGGGTGAACTGGTTTCGGCATTTATTGTCAGATCTGGCTCGCATCAATCCCTTGCCTTCCCAAATGCCTCACCAATCTAGGGTCACATGAAAAACAAAGGTAACCTCTGATTTTCCTCCTCAACCACCTCTTTAAATCCCTAACCTCTGCTCCTTACCATTCTGGTTGACAACAGGAAGTGTGGGATACTCATGGATTTCTTAGTCACTAAGGTTGAGACCATGTGTTCAGTTGCCTCATCCCTTCCTTTCCCTACCACATCAAACTTTTCCCAGTGTCCCCCCTACTAGAACCCTGCATGACCATCCGTCGCTAGTTTCCCTACCTATTTCTCCTCATCCCTATCTCAGCTTATTTTATCCATGAGATCTACCTGTAGCTCTCAACAATTGCAAATAATTTCTCTGTGCTTTTACATCTTTACATCTGTTGTCACTGGTACCTCCTCAAACGAAAATCCATCTTTCACCCCAGTTTTTGCAAACTACTCCATCTCCAACCACCCTTTTCGCTCCAAGGTCCTTGAAAATGTTGGCGCTGCCCAAATCTGTGCTCATCTTTCCTGGTGATGTGATCTGAGGAAACTATGTTAGTTTCAGCATGTGCACTGTCAACTCAAAGTTCCACCTCGTTCAGCACTGCGCTGTGTTGGGGTAGCATGGTAGCACAGTGGTTAGCACTGTTGCTTCACAGTTCCAGGGTCCCAGATTCAATTCCCGGCTTGGGCCATTGACTATGCAGAGTCTGCATGTTCTCCCCGTGTCTGCGTGGGTTTCCTCCGGGTTCTCCGGTTTCCTCCCACAAGGCTCAAAAGATGTGCTGTTAGGTAATTTGGACATACTGAATTCTCCGTCTGTGTACCCGAACAGGCGCCGGAATGTGGCGAATAGGGGCTTTTCACAATAATTTCATTGCCGTGTTAATGTAATCCTACTTGTGACAATAAAAATTATTATTATTATGTTGTCAGTCTGCTTGTTGGACAACCAATCAGACTGCATCCTTGCTTGCCCTATTTATTTCCCATTTGAGCATCTAGCCATATATGTTTTCCTTCGCAGAGATCATCTCCTTCCATCTCTGTAACATCGCCTTTCGCCACCTGAAGTCAGCATATCTGCTGCTGAAACCTCATCTATGATTTTATTTTCTCTATAGAGTCAACTGTTTCAATGCCCTGTAGCCAGCATCTCACCTTTCATAAACCGAAGATCATCCAAAATCTTGCTTCCACTATCTCAACCTGCACCAAACTCCATTCGATACTTCCCGTATCAGCCTCCCCGAACAGGCGCCGGAATGTGGCGACTAGGGGCTTTTCACAGTAACTTAATTTGAAGCCTACTTGTGACAATAAGCGATTTTCATTCTTGCTAATATTTCCCTCTTTGTTATATAAATTTCTGTAAAATTAAACTCCTGGTACATTTTGCTTTTAAAGGTGCTTCTAAATATAAATTACTGTTGAGTGGAGGGACAAGGGGTGATAGAAGTTTGGTGCTAGAGCAGCAGAATGTGCATTCAGGAATAAAATGCTGGAAGAAATCAAGAGTGTAGAATAGATCAAGACCGTGAATAAATGGTTGCACGTCTCCTCCCTCTCTCTTAGCATCCCATTGAACTAAATTTCAAATTATAAAACTAATACTCAATTTCTAGAATTAATTTTAAACAAGGGAATTTTTTTTCATCTGGCTATATAAATATCAAGCTCAGCAATACGGAAGTTCCAATATTAATTACTTTTCAAACAACAAGAAGGGGAACAAGCAACATAAGTCAGGTGAGTATCTCGGCATAGGGCACAAGATCATTTCAAAATTCAAAATGTTAATTTTAAAATAACAGCTATCCAAAGATATATTTAAACATTTACAGGTCATTTTTATTTTCGTTCATTTTTTTTTTTCAAATGTTAGAGTACCCAATTCATTTTTCCAATCAAGGGGCAATTTAGTGTGACCAATCCACCTACCCTGCGCATCTTTGGTATGTGGGAGCGAAACGCACGCAAACACAGGGAGAATGTGCAAACTCCATACGGACAGTGACCCAGAGCCGGGATCGAACCTGGGACCTCAGTGCCGTGAGGCAGCAGTGCTAACCACTGCGCCACTGTCCTACCCACTTTATTTTCACTCATAAACGCAATCTTTTTTTCGTGTTTATTAATTTTTTTGCCAAGCTCATATCCTCTATGTAGTTTATTTAGTCCATTAATAAAGATGCTTCATTATGAATTAATTATTTGAGTTATTTGCCCAGTGTTTCTCACCGTACATCGGTGGCATTAAAAAAAACTTAATGTGTACTATACTGCTGAATTATATTTATTGTTTGCCATTTATTTTCAATTGTTCAGCTGCCCAGATGTTGGATAAAACCTTTGTTTGACACCATTTTCCACTCCTCGATTAATACCTTGCTTAAATTATCCTGCTTTCTTGCTCTAATTTGCATCATCTACACGTTTAGATGTTATATTTGCCTTGCTGTCCACCAGGACATGAAATATTCTGAACATCAGACAGGACTCCAGTAGCTCAATCTGTCCATTTCGAATTTGATTGGAGTATACTTTTAATTCAATTTATTTTTGTCATCATTTATTTCAGATAACTAAACACTTCAAGTTATAATTAAACAAGGCAAAAAATACTTAGATCTTTTAAAAAGAAAGACATTAAAACTATCAGAATCAAATGTTTTTGATTATCCATTATTTCACACCATAAACTAAACTACAATTTCAATTTTCACCTCCCAGCCTTTCAGCTCAGTTACTCATCCCAGAGAAGAATTTTGATCAAATGCTTTCTGAAGATCAGTGGATTTAATAATTTACAGCCTAGATACATTTGTTTCAAAATGTAAAATTTCTAGTTGCCTTTGGATTTGTTGCTTTTACTTTTGTTTTATGTTGTTGAATAGTTTATAATACTCCAGTATTTCCCTTTATACATGTAGAGTTTATAGGCTTGCAATTCGCAGGAACATATTTGTGATGTTTTTTTGAAATACTGAAATGTTATATTTACTGTTCAATCATGATTCTCAGTGAGCTTTAACAAAATTTCTAACAGGAGTGAATTATTGTTCTCTTCCCCCCCCCCCCAAGAACGTATTTTGGCAGTGTTATATTCCATCTGAGTGAGGTGTCTTTAACAAATTTGTTTTTACCTTTGTATGTTCAGTTGTCACCTCGCCTAGCAGATCTTAATTACAAATGAGGTGTGATTGGTGTAACATTGATGATATGAGGCCAGTCCAAAAATATACATGGCAAAAATCTTGTTTGGTGATTATGTAATTTGTATCAATCTGAAATAAGTAAACTAAACTAAAATAATTGAATCTGTCATTGAAGCTCCATTTTTTAGAACATAGTTAGCATATTAGTAAAATCTAATTTTCTCTCATCTAATTCATACCAGTCGAAGCAGCAGGATTTTCTGCGCCATCTCTGGGGTGACATTTTTCGCAGCAATAGATGTGCCTGCCATTGGCCAGCAGTAGGATCTTTTGGTCCCGCTGCTGTTGAGGGGTCTCCCACTGTACGCACCAGCAAGAAACCCCCTTCCCACCAGCAAGAAACCCTCTGTGGCAGTTTGCTGGAAAATTCCAGCATGTCCATTAACCTACATTACGTGGTCTTGTCGCCACTTAAATTTCTACCCGAATTAACTGTACTCAGACTTCTGGGTCACCAGGAGAGCTAGAACATTTTGCATGGATACAACAGCAGGAAAATGAAATCCATTTGCATTACCATTTGAAATATAAACAAAAGGAGAACGGGCATGCTGTTTATATTTTAATTATTCAAATGTTATTTGGATTGTTGATCAACAATTAAACATACTGTATATTAATATCACTTGACAGGTTTATCGGACAATAAAAGAAGACAAAGAAAGGTATACAGAAAGAGTAGCGCAATTACTTTCAAGATCAAACACAGAAAGGAAACCTGAAGAATTATCAACAAAGAGTATGTATGCTTTTCCTCCCACTCCCACTCCCATAAAGGTATAGACAGGCAGAGGTATCATTTCATGGTTGGCCGCATACCTTTGGCACTGTTACGATGAAAGTTTAAAGACATGAATCTAGAAAGTATGAACCAGCATGCTATTTGACTTTGGGTTGTGGGGCGATTAGAATTTGAAACTCTGCCTGATTTTGTTTTTCTTCTTATCTCCCTGGCTTGGCTGAGGCCAAATCTGATGTTCCTGGTATAACTCAGAAATTATTAGCAAACTGAAATAGGCCATGGCATCTTCATGATCAGTATTGCTCTGCACATCATTTGCCAGTTAATTTATTTACTGGACCATCAGAACCATTACAAAGCTCTCAATAGTTTCCTTGATTCCATAACTTTGTTTTAATTGTGAGCTAAAAAATAATTATTTCAAGGGCATCACGGTGGCGCAGTGGGTTAGCCCTGCAGCGTCACGGTGCCGAGGTCCCAGGTTCGATCCCGGCTCTGGGTCACTGTCCGTGTGGAGTTTGCACATTCTCCCCGTGTCTGCGTGTGGTTCGCCCCCACAACCCAAAGATGTGCAGAGTAGGTGGATTGGCCAATCTAAATTGCCCCTTAATTGGAAAAAATTAATTGGGTACTCTAAATTTATAAAGAAAGAAGAAAAAAAAGAATTATTATTTCATTTAATTTGTTATGTTTCTAACATGTTTCACTTCATGATTAATGCACGACTAATTCACATGTGCAAAGTAAAATTGTGTTATTCCAAAGTTAGGTGCAGGAATATGCTTGTATTTTGGAGCTTGCTTAATTCATTGTCACAGCAAGTTGGAGGGGAACTACAGTGAAGATAAAGTAATTGGACAATTAACTAATGAACAGAATATATCTTAGTGAAAAAGTGATTTGTGTTCTAATTTTCCTTTCCCTCCTATATGAAAGTCCTTTCCCAGCATTTTATGCAGCTTACTTTGTTCAAACCATATGCAAATCGGTACTGTTAGTTCTTGACCATTCTATTTGTTAACTAAATATTGACATATAAATATATTGTAACCAATCCAAATGAGTCTTTAAAACTCTTATACTCCTGAATAACAGTGTCTAATTATGTGTCATGATGCAACAATGTTATAAATGGTAATTGTGCTTTCTTTTAAATTAATAGGTGAAAAAGAAGAGCCACCAGCAGAGGAAGGTGAATCTTGAATTGCATTGTTGCTTTATTCTCCCAGTCCGTGGCATCATTCACAGTTACATAAGCAGTACTGGTCAGAAATAATTCCAGGGGGTTTCTTATTTTTCTTTGTTTCATAATTCAGAACAATTCATGGTTATGTACAGGTGGATCAAGAGCACTGGCTTTGCTTTTATCTTGAGCATGCCACATTTCACCACATTTGCAGGAATTTATGTTGGACTGTTCACTTGGTATTTGAGAAGTGGTGTGTCAAATGGCCTGCACAGCCTTTTAAAAAAATTTTTTTTTTAAATTCTCCTCCTTTTTCACATTTTCTCCCACATTTACATCCATCAACAATAAACAGTAATCAGCAAGATATGTCAGTGCCCATAATAACAACAACGATCCCATCTACCCACCAACCCCCAAACCTCAACCCGCATGTTTACATAAACAAATGACAAAAATAAATCAGGGATTACCCGTAGTCACCCTTAATCTTACACAGCTCCCACCCCCCACCCCCCACCCCAGGCCTCCAGCTCCTCCCGTCCACTGCCTCTTGTAAAACTCCTCCCCCTACCCTCGGTTCCTTCCCCCCCAACTTTCCACCCCGGCTAGACCACTCGGACCCCGTTCTGCCAGGCTCCGATGGCCGCAGCCTCTGCCCCCATCTCACTCCCGTTCACTGGCCGGCACACACCGGCCATCATGGAGGCCCCCGCCCGGGTCCCTTTCCCACTTGCCCGGCCCCAGGAAAGCCCAATGATCCCCTTTTAGCGCACAAACCCCGCCTAGCCACCTACACCCCAAAGAACTCTCATTTCGAGTGAAAGTCCCGTCCCTTCCCTCGTCCAAATATATACCACATTGGCTCCTTTAGTCTTTACACCCGCGCGCAGTGATACAAAAAAGAAGAAAATACAGTCATGAGGTTACATCGGCACATGGCCATTCCTCAGTTTGTCAGTTCTGCCACAGTCCTTCTGCTTTTGCAAACTCCTCCGCTGCTTCCGCCGTTCCAAAACAAAAGTCCCTGAGCTTGTAAGTCACCCTCAGCTTCGCTGGATATACAATGCCGCACCGCACCTTGCTAATGTACAGTGCCCTCTTCACCCGGTTGAAGGCAGCCCGCCTCCTTGCCAGCTCCACCGTAAAGTCCTGGTATACACGTATACCAGCTCCAGCCCACTGCACCACCCGCTTCTGCTTGGCCCAGCTCAGGACCTTCTCCTTCACCCTGTACTTACGGAAACACAGAGTCACTGCCCTTGGCGGCTCACTCGCCTTTGGTACAGGCCTCCACGACCGATGAGCCCGATCCAGTTCATATCCGAAGGGGTCCTCCCCCTCCCCCAGTAGTTTTGCCAGCATCGTGGCAAAATACTCAGTCGGCTTTGGTCCTTCAACTCCTTCGGGCAGCCCCACAATCCTCAAATTCTGTTGCCTGGATCTGTTGAGTGGGTGCTAAATGTTTGATTGTTGCAGTAAAAGAACCCAGGTCAAAGATACTGGGAGGAAGTTTCCATTTGTGGAGATAACCTGAATTGGCTGATACAGTTTAATAAAAAGAGGTTTCCCTTTTAAGATGGCAATGAGAATTTATTACGGGTCGTTAGTCTGGAGTTCTCTGCCCCAGAAAGTAGAGGAGGCTGGCTCACTGAATTCACTAATGCAAAGTTAGACAGATTGTTGATAGACAAGGGACTCAAGGTTATGGTGGGGGCAGACAGGAAAGTGGAGTTGAGACCACAATCCCACATCCAGATCAGCCACAATCTTATTGAATGGTCGAGCAGACTTGAAGGGCTGACAGACCTGCTCCTGCTCCTAAGTACCATGATCCTATAAATGCAAAGTACCCAACACAGTAAGTAATTAATTTTCTGTATTAACGACATTGGGCGCGATTCTCCGACCCCCCACCGGGTCGGAGAATCGGCGGGGGCTGGTGGGAATCCCGCCTCTGCCGTGTCCCGAATTCTCCGCCACCAGAGATTCGGCGGGGGTGGGAATCGCGGCGGTCGACGGGCCCACCCCGGCGATTCTCCGGCCCGCGATGGGCCGAAGTCCCGCCGCTGTCAACCCTCGCCCGCCGGCGTCGATTAAACCTCCTTTTGAACGGCGGGACAAGGCGGCGTGGGCAGGCTCCGGGGTCCTGGGGGGGGGGGCGTGGGGCGATCTGGCCCAGGGTGATGCCCCCACGGTGGCCGCGGGCGGACCTGTGCCGTGGGGGCACTCTTTTTCTTCCGCCTTCGCCATGGTCTTCACTATGGCGGAGGCGGAAGAGGCCCCCTCCCCTGCGCATGGGTGGGGATGCTGTGAGCGGCCGCTGACGCTCCCGCACATGCGTCGCCCGGCAAACACCTTTTGGCCGGCTGGCGTGGCGCCAAAGTCCTTTCCCGCCAGCCGGTGGAACGGAAACCACTCCCGCGTGGGCCTAGCCCCTCAAGGTGAGGGCTTGGCCCTAAGGTGCGGAGAATCACGCACTTTTGGGGCAGCCCGACGCCGGAGTGGTTCCCGCCACTCCATTACACTGGAACCCCCCGCCCTGCCGGGTAGGGGAGAATCTCGCCCATTACCTTTTTAATTGGTTAAGCTTGTAAACATGGAGATCACATTTCTAAGAGGCAATTTTAAGATTGTAATTATAAACAGTTGATGAAATATGTGCTTTTGTAAGCACCTTGAGGTGTAAAGTGTCTGCAGTCTTTTGTGATTTCAACATGATGCCTCTTTTCCCTTTCCTGCTAATTGTCAGCTAATTTAACATTATAAATTTGAGGTTATACACTATTTCTGTTACCATGTCCATTACAAACTGCACGTGTAGTAATGAGTAGCTGCATTGTACTTCTGGATTTGTGTTGTCACCTGAAAGACATTCTTGGAGATGGAATTTTTTTTTTGCTCCTAATTATTATCTTTATTGGTGGTTTGTTTGCTGACTTCCTTGAGGGTTTTCTGTTCTGTTAAACTCACTGCTCATCTGGATACTGTACAGAATTTGGTAAAAGCTTTTTCTTTCCTCTTCTAGCAGCATCAACAGTTATGCCAGTCAGTCCTAGGCCTGACATCCCATCACATGCTCCTTATCTTCTGATTGGTGGAGGAACTGCATCATTTGCAGCAGCTAGATCTATCCGTGCACGAGATCCTGGAGCAAGGGTGGGTAGCAACTTGACTTCTCCATTAGATGACATTCTAATTAAGTGTTTATTTGGGCTGTTCCTTCCCTTATGTGTTTAGCTGATATTGGCAGACCTCAGAAAAGCTCTGCATTGAACCTGCACCAAGATAGATCTCTGGCAGGGCAGAAATGAAAGAGCTACAATGAATCTCAGAACCCTGGCTTAATGGAAGGAAAATCAGCCAGCCTGCCTATTCCAGATTGGTATTCAGTGAATGCATTCTATCAGTGAATGCAGACAAAAGTCAGGTGAAAATGGGATCATGGCTTGCACAGTTGAGTACCAGGCTAATATTGTCTACTTTTCAGGTTCACACACACAGAATGGACACTTGAACTAAATATTGAAGCTTGTCTGGTAACAATGGATTTTATTCCTATAAGGACTTGATGCCTTGAGAAGTAGAAGGGGAAAAGTACATTTGTGTAGAGTAGTCTCAGAAAGAGACATTGGGTGGGATTCTCCGCTCCCCCAGCCATGTCTTTCTCAGTGGCATGCCTTTCGCTGGCAGCGGGAATCTCTTTTCCTGCCGCTTGTCAATGGGATTTCCCAATTAATCCACCGCATGCTGTCAGGAAATCTACGAGCAGGGGGTGTGCTACCAGCGGGAAAGGAGAATCCCAACGGCTGGAAAATTCCAGCCATTGTGTTGTTAATTTAATAGCAGCTAATTTAGTTCAATTTATCATTGTGTATGTATTTTCACAGAATATGAACCAAATTGTTTGAAGCATACTTATTTCAAATATAATACTGAAATGGTTAAAGATTTTTGATTTATATATTATATATGCACATTATAGAAGATGAATTACCAGTTACTAGTTAAAGAGAATGAGTTGTATATGACACAGTTTGGACTCTTCGATTCCAAAATGTTGGGTCATCTGGAGTTTTTTTTGTTCGCAACAAACGTAAATGTGTAAATCCAATTTTAAAGTTGAAGGAATATTGTGTATTCATTAATTATTTTTCAGTGACGTGTTGTCACTGGCCGAGGGGAACTCTTAATGCAGTAAAATTGAGTGTTCTTCCACTTTTGGCACCAAAGAGCACTCATTTATAAGTTTGTTGTGTCTTTGGGATTCTCCAAATTAATGGACAGTCCATTTGGGACTTCTCATTATGGGTAACAGGTAGATAATGCTCCCTGCTGGTAGCATGAATCGGAAGATCAATCCTGAACTGCCAGCTTTGGGAGCTCCAATTAAGGAACAGCACAGCAGTTGCAGATTGTGGTTTTCTTTATTCTGCTTTTATCCAACCTAAATTGAGTGCACTACTTCACCAGTGTGATTTTTCTTCTTACATCTGTAGTCCTTGTAACCTTGCTGGGCAGAAATCTTCAGAGTGATGTGCTGTTGGAACATGTCTTTTAGATAGAGTTGGAATTGTCTGTGTTCATTTTGCATGGATTCTTCCAGCCAGCATCGACTGTCAGCTATGTCTAAGTTTGGGGCAAGGGAATTCACTTCAATTGCTAAACAGTTTTGAAGATATGCTCTCTGTTTTCAATGGACATCTAAAACTAAAAGCATGATTCTCAGACTATTGGATTTGATATTAAAATTCTGCTGATTTTCTTAATGTTTAAGACAAAAATGTATTTCTCATTCTTTGAATCTAGTTTAAGCTAGAATGTCCTGTTGGAATGGAGTGAAGAATTCTTTCATGTGTATCTCACCATGGCAAAATCATTTACTAACATTTTGCATGTGAGAAATTTCTGCACAACTAATGCTTACTAAAAATGAGTAACAGCTTGTTAACACAGTGGAACTTGATGGCCAGTATCTGATTTAGCACTTAAGTAATTAACTGATTAACATCTATAAAATCTCTAACATTTACAGACTGTGTGTTTGTATCTTAATAAGTATATTTTGGCTCTGTGAAGTTTGCACGTTCTCCCCATGTCTGCGTAGGTCTCACTCCCACAACCCAAAGATATGCAGCGTCGATGGATTGGCCCTGCTAAAATTGTCCCTTAATTGGAAAAAAAGAATTGGGTTCTCTAAATTTATTTTAAGAAAGTACATTTTGGCTCTTGAGTTTGAGATGGGGCCTACAATGGTAAAATGTATCTAGATTAATAAGATTTTGCACAAGATAATTACTCATCAGTAAATTAAAATTGTCCTTTCATTTGTTTGGAGATTGTATTGTTAATTCTCTCCACATCCTGTTACTATTATATTTGCCGACAATGTCTGTAGGCATTGCACTAATAGGGTTTCCATTGAGAGTGATAGGTATTTAGTTTGATTTTTTCCGTTGCTTAGCCTCATCAGAGAAGATGAAAGACGGGAAGTGTAGCTGAAGGCAAAAGTGAGGATGAAATGAGGGCATGAACATTGTATTAGGAAATAGCATGTCATCTGAAAGACTTTTGAGAGTCAGTTACCTGAGAAAAGAGTAGAGGTAATAAATTCCAAAATTAACTTCAGTTGATGAAATAGAAGATTGAGTATCTGCGACACAGTGATTTACCCAAGAACTAAATAGCTTCTTCCTGTTGTGATGTGCGCATTTGTGTTATGACTGTCCTGGTACTTGAGCCAGATGCAAGTGTAAAACAATATGTAATAGGAATTGGATAATAGTTTAGATTTATAAGCACTTGATATGTTGTATATGTTTCAGGTCCTCATAGTTTCAGAGGAACCAAATTTGCCATATATGCGGCCGCCACTTTCGAAAGAGCTCTGGTTTTCTGATGACTCCAATGTGCCAGAAACGTTGAAATTTAAGCAATGGAATGGAAAAGAGAGGAGGTAAGCGTTTAACATTGTTGAAACTTAAATTTGCCAAATAATATCACAAGTCATAGGCGAGTACGTTACAAATAACCGGAACAGTGACGTCTCACCTTCCATGTTCTGGGAGGCACTGAAGGCGGTAAATTGGGGAGAGATTATAGCCTGCAAGGCACAAAGAGATTGGGAAGAGAGGGTGGCCAGGAAACAACTGATCGACTCCATTCTGGCGGTTGACAGTGTTATATTACTTGTAGTAATATATGTTACTCATTTGTTTATGCCGAGTTGAACTTAACTTTGATGATGAAAACTCAAAGTCATCCAGTGATAACAAATAATTTATTGAGTGACTAATCAATTTACTTGTGAGTTTGATTCTTCAATACTTTTACGAGTAGTCAAACTAAACAAGATAGAATTAGATTAACTATGAATATTATAATTTAAACTCTGAGCTTACTATACTTCTGTTCTCTAGCTACAACAAACCCAAAGAGAGTGGGAAACAGATTGAGCTTGTTTTTATACTCCCTGTTAGTGTTGCCCTCTAGTGATCATCTGACTGTACTGACTACACAATAACCCATCATGCATTTACATATATCGAGATCACTACAGACAGAAAATACTCCAAGGACCCGGCCGCAGAACTTCTGGCGGAGATGGACTTTAACCTGCTATCCACCAGGAATGCAGCTCACCAAGTCCGCCAGACATGGGTGACCTTCTACGAACTCAAGGAAAAGGCTGGCCACCTACTGGCTCACCAGTTGAGAAAGCAGGCAGCCACAAGGGGAGAGCGCAGGTGAAGGATAGCAGAGGCAGACTGGTAATCGAGCACAAAGAGGTCAAACCCCCCGCCCCTCAACGGGGATGCGGAGATGAAATGGTTCCTTGATGGAATGGACGTGCTAGGCAGGGGGAGCTGGAAGCACCAATGCACTTGGAGACGTCATGGATCAGCTCCATGCAGGTGGGAAAGGCGCCAGGACCTGATGGGTTACCGGCGGTCTTCTATACGAAATTCGCACCAGCCCTGGCCCCACACCTATGGGACATGTTCACAGACTCGCTAGTGAGGGGAACCCTGCCTCCTGCACTAACATAGGTCAGGATATCACTGAGAGCCAAAAAAGACCATTTGTCCAGTACCAGCCTCCCCGAACAGGTGCCGGAATGTGGCGACTAGGGGCTTTTCACAGTAACTTCGTTTGAAGTCTACTTGTGACAATAAGCGATTTTCATTCATTTTCATTTTCAAGACAAGGACCCAACGGAATGTGGATCATATAGACCCATTTCACTGCTTAATGTAGATATGAAGATACTCGCGAAAGTCCTGGCCAAGGGACTGGAGAACTCCTTATCAGAGGTTGTCGCAGAGGACCAGATAAGCTTTGTCTTGGGTAGGCAACTGAATGTAATGATGACCCATTCCAGGGAGAGAACACCAGCGGTGGTCGCCTCCCTGAAAGCAGTAAAGGCCGTTGATATTGTCGAGTGGAAGTTCCTCATCAAGGTACTGGAGCAGTTTGGGCTGGGGAGAGGATTCACCTCGTGGATGAAACTCTTGTACAACTGGGCAACACGATGGCACAGTGGGTTATCACTGCGGCCTCACGGCGCCGAGGTCCCAGGTTCGATCACAGCTGTTTGCTTTGACTCAAGCCCATACCAATGGAATAAGAAGTGGGAGGAAAATTGATCAGCATTAGACCATATGTCAATATTCACAGTCTGACTCACAAGTAAAGAATGGCCACATGAGAGAGGTATTGCAGAGCTCTCCCCACAGCAGCACATGGCATAAGATCTTCAAGCGAGAAAGGAAAGAAGCCTGAAAAGTATCGGAATGATTACTCTGATGGGCAGCACAGTGGCGCAGTGGTTAGCACTGGGACTGCGGCTCTGAGGACCTGGGTTCGAATCCCGTCCCTGGGTTACTGTCCATGTGGAGTTTGCACATTCTCCCCGTGTTTGCGTGGGTTTCACCCCCACAACCCAAAAATGTGCAAGCTAGGTGGATTGGCCAAGCTAAATTGCCACTTAATTGGAAAAAAAATAATTGGGTACTAATTTAAAAATATATATAAATAAAAGAAACTCTAGTACAGTGCCCCCAAGGCGAGTATTCAGAACAACACGACCAATTCTGAATACTTCCAGCTGCACAGAGGCACACGGCAGGGATGCCCACTGTCCCCACTCTTGTTTGCCCTGGCAATCGAACCCCTGCCGATTGCTCTATGAGAAGCAAAACGCTGGAAGGATATACAAAGAGGGGGCAGAGAACACAGAGTGTCGCTCTATGCGGATGACCTGCTTCTCTACGTATCGGAACCACAGAACGACCTGAAAGCAATCATGCAACTTCTGAGAGAGTTCAGAGCCTTCTCGGGCTACAAAATTCAACTTGGGCAAGAGCGAGGAATTCCCGGTGAACCCGAACGGGGGAGAGACAGAGCTGGAGGGACTACCATTCAAACTAGCCCAAAACAAATTCCGCTACCTGGGGATCCAGATAGCCTATGACTGGACACAGATCCACAAGTGAAACCTGACCAGTCTGGCAGAAGAAGTTAAAAAGGGCCTACACAGATTGGATGCGCTCCCACTTTCCCTGGCAGGGAGAGTGCAGATGATCAAAATGAACATACTGCTGAGGTTCCTCTTCCTGTGCAGATCCATATCGATCTTCATCCCAAGGCCTATTTCCACAAAGTACACAAAATGATGTTGGTGTATGTGTGTGTGTGTGACCCCCCGGACCAGAGGATCCCTAAGTCGCCCCTGCAAAGGAGGAAAAACATGGGCGGTCTAGCCTTGTCAGTACTACCACTGGGCGGCCGCAGCCAAGAGGTTAAGGGGATGGGTACGAGAGCCACGGAATGGGTGAGGCTGGAGAAGTCTCCTGCGAGGGAACAACCCTCCAGGCACTCGCCACGGCAGCGCATCCTTCCCCCAATCAAAGTACACATCCAGCCCAGTTGTGGTAGCCACATTGAAGAAGTGGAACTAATGAGGCAACATTTCGGTCTAACTGCAATGTCCTCCATGGCCCCATCGGTGGGAATCACAAATTTCCACCAGCCATGATTGACGACACCTTTAAAAAATGGAGACAGGATGGGAGGACGCTTGGACAAGCTGATGGAGGACTTGGACCTGCCGACGGGTCAGGAGCTTCAAATTAAACACTTTCTCTGCAAGGAGATGGCAAAATACCCCAGGACACCGAGAGACACCTTACAAAAGGAACTAATCAACACGGACAGTAAGGAGGAGGGAAACTGTGGGGACATACGTGGACAGGGCAAGACTACCGCTGGACAAAGCTAGTTGGAATTGGAGGACGAATTGGGGACGGAAGTGGGTTGGGGACTCTGGAATGAAGCACTGAGCAGGGCCAACTCCACCTCCTGCGCAGTTTAAAGTGGTGCATAGAGCCCACCTGATGAGAACCCGAATGAGCAGGTTCTTCCCGGAGCGAAGACAAATGTGAACAGTGTCTGGGAGGCCCGGACAACCACACCTACATGTTCTGGGCCTGCCCCAGAGTGTCATGTTCTGGACAGCCTTCTTCGAGGTGATGTCCAAGGTTGTGGGGTTAAGGGTGGAGCCGTGCCCAGGAATGGCAATCTTCGGGGTATTGGACCAGCCAGATCTTCATACGGGGAAGAGGGCCGACACCCTGGCTTTTGCTCCCCTAATAGCACGTTGGGGAATCCTGCTCGGCTGGCGATCAGCAGCACCACCCACAGCTGCAGACTGGCTGGTAGGCCTGGTTGAATTTTCCCACCTGGAGAAGATCAAGTACACCATCTGAGGGCTTCCACGAAGCGTGGGGGCCATCAGGCTTTTCCAAGACCTGTTTGAGACCAACAGTGACTAGGAAGAGTGGGGGAGAAGATAGGGGAAGAGGGATAAAGACAAGGGAGCTACGCACAAGAGAAAGGGGCAGGGAGAGGAGGGAAGGGAACTCGAGGGAAGCATGAAATGAAGCACGGGGGAAAAGGGGAAGAGCCACGCCGCCCCCTCCTCCCAACACCAAACAAAATGCCCCAACAGAAAGAAGTGGAACACAATACGTGGCAACCAGGGCAGACAGCAACACTAAGAGGGGAACTGTGCTATCAACAAGAGAGAGGGGGGCGGGGGCCACATGTAAAAACCTTTGTAAATAAGACATACATTTGTAAATATCAGATACACTTGAGCTGTTACTCTGAAAAACTGGAAATACTAGTAAAAATATTATTTTTAAGTCTATTTAAAGATTATTTACTGTGCTCAACAAAAGTTCCCTCAAAGCTACGAAAGTAGGAAACATGTGAACATACGAAATAGGAGCAGAAGTGGGCCATTGGGTCCCTTTAGCCTGCTCTGCCATTCAATCACATCGTGGCTGGTCAGTTTGCGTTTCTAGTTCTTTGCTCCCATTCACCCCCGATAACCTTTGATTCCTTTGCCTAACAAGAATCTATCTTCCTCCATCTAGAAAATATTTAATGACCCTGCCTCCACTGCCTTCTGAGGCAGTTCCAAAGTCGCACAACCCTCTGGGGGAAAAAAATTCTCTCCTTACTGTCCTAAAAGGGCAGACTCTTTGGTTCCACATTTGCCCATACGAGGAAACACCTCCACCTTGTCAAGACCATTCAAGAACTTGTATACGGCATTCAAATAATCCCTCACTCTTCAAAGGTTCAGCAATAAAACTGCCAATTAGTATCATCTTGGTTTCATACCTAAAATAACAGCTTTAAGCAACAGTATGTTAACCATGGATCACCTATTGGGGTGAACTGAACTTAAATATTAAAACAAACTGTTGGAGCTTGTGTGTTCCCATTTGAAATAAAATTTCAAATTATATCGGTATATCCTCATTTATATTTATGCCGCAAGTGCACCCAATGCTTGAGTGGCGAAGAAGGATGATGTAGTCATATACAAGCTAGGAGACACATTGTTATAATTTTAAGTGAGTAAACTCACTGCTGAGACTGTTCATTATACAAGGAAATATAATTTGTAAATACTGACACTTGAAAGACTTTGAACACAGGCTAGGCTTGAGCTTCTGTAAAGCTTTCTGATTAAGGAATTACAATCAATGAACCCAATGCATTTCATATTTTCTTCAGGAATCTGCCTAGCAGGTAACCAATAACATTTTGAGTTTGAATGCTGTTAAATGTCACCATTATTTTTAATCTCTGTTGATTTGCAGTTTGTTAATCCCTGTGCATTTCACATTTATGCACGTCACCACCTAAACCGGATTAAACTTCTGTGAAACCAACTGATTAAGTAATTGGAATCACTGGAGTTAGATAATCCCCAATCATTTCCACCCTTGCAGATAAAGCCTAAAATTGTGAAGCGCACAGAGGTCAACATGCTGAAATTCAATTGGAATATCAAAAGAAAATGTATTAATGCAGGAAACGTTCCACGCCAATCACTGTTCCGGAATCTGGTGAAGAAGAACAAGAAAAAATTAAATTAAATTCTACGATGGTTTCAGTGGCTCCGAAATTATTAAACGCTAGGGGTCCAGGTACCTGGACCTTGAAATTTCTTTGTGGGATATTAGGTACAAATTTGTCTGAAAGGCTTCACTATTTAAACAGATATGTTGAACTTTTTAACGAGGTGAGGAGAGGAATTTGGATGAATGCCTTTGTACCTATTATCACAAAATGTATTAGGGGCAGCACGGTGGTGCAGTGGTTAGCACTGCTGCCTCACAATGCTGAGCTCCCGGGTCCGTGTGGAGTTTGCACATACTGCGTGGGTCTCACCCCCACAACCCAAAAGATGTGCAGGGTAGGTGAATTGGCCACACTAAATTGCCCCTTAATTGGAAAGAAAAGAACTGGTACATGAATAAGGAATTTTAAAATTAATTTAAAGGCCCTGACTTTTGAGTTGCAATGTTACTACTCAATTTCAAAGACGTAAAAGAACTTGATTAACCTGTATTCTTCATGTTTACAGCATTTTTTTCCAGCCTCCATCTTTCTATGTTAGTCCTCAAGATTTGCCTTTTGTGGAAAATGGGGGAGTGGCAGTGTTGACTAGCAGAAAAGTAAGTCCAAAATTTAAAATTCAGTGTGTACCATATTAGCATCAGATTCTATACTGATGTTAAAAATGGTATGGATGCGCAGCACGGTGGCGCAGTGGATAGCACTGCTGTCTCACGGCGCCAAGGTCCCAGGTTCGATCCTGGCCCCGGGTTACTGTCCCTGTGGAGTTTGCACATTCCCCCCGTGTCTGCGTGGTCTCACCCCCACAACCCAAAGATGTGCAGGGTTAGGTGGATTGGCCATGCTAAATTGCCCCTTAATTGGAATTTAAAAAAAAAATGTTTTGTTGTGGGAAGGCCTTGAATAATTGCAAGATTTGTTTGCATTGTGTTTCTGTGTCTTCAGGTTGTACACATGGATGTCCGAGGGAACAAAGTAAGATTGGACAACGATTCGGAAATAACGTATGATAAATGTTTAATAGCAACAGGTAAATGTTATTTTTAACGTTTGCAGCCCTTTGAATTTAATTCATGGCCACTTCTGAATGCATTCATATTGTAATTAACATTTTATATGTAAGCTTAAGCAATTTGCGCTGTTTAGTGTCAGAATTAAGCAATAAACTTTGGCATAAACTTGTGCAAACAAATACGTTGTGTTTCCCTTAACCAGTGTTTTATTTTCAAATGTGTAACTTGGTTTCTCCTCTCTCTATTCGGGCTCCCCTGGTCACACCCCTGAGATCATATGGTGTGAGGTGGAGAACCTACTGAGTGATAATCGCAGAGGATCCATGATCCGCCCACTTATGCATTATGCCACTTGTTTTATTACTGCCATCTTTGACATATTTTCTCAAATGATTTTTGGTTAAGTTTTTTTCCTTTATCTTCACTCCCCACTTTCTGCTTTTCTTATTCAATTTTTTGTTTGTGTGCCGAGGTGGAACTCCACGTAACCTTCCAACACTTGAAAGAGCAGGAGAAGAGGTACAAAAGCGGACAACTCTATTCAGAAAGGTAACTGTGCAGTCATGCTTCTGTGACTTGTGTCCCATACCTGCATTCCACTTCGTGATTATATTTCCACTTGCCTGCTACTTTATGCATTGAGGTTCCAATATAAAGTAGCAAAATTGTTTCATACGACTGGAGAATTCCAGGTTCAGTCCCTGTCCTTAATTAAGTTAGCTAATCAGGAGATAGCAGTGCAAACGTTACGGTTAGCCTCTTAACAAGGGATGGGTAAATGAACCACTGTATTAGAGGGATGACAGGCCCCATGGAATGTAGAAGAGCCGGATGATAAAACTATTGGACAGTGCAACTTGCTGCTCAACTGAACTGAATTTTTTGATCACCAGGACTGCATTGTCCTGCCATTTCGTTAATTGCAAATTCACTTTGTTAACTTGGATTATAACTTACTGTATTACAAGTCAGTTACGATCAATGAGATAAGTTGGGACATTTAGTAAACTAGCATGAAATACTTGAAGGCAATTCCTAAATGCAAAGCAAAAAAAAGCACAAACTTCGATGCAACAGGTAATATTACCATGGACGGCATGGTAATACAGTAGTTAGCACTGTTGCTTCACAGCTTCAGGGTCCCAGGTTCGATTGGCGGTTTGGGTCACTGTCTGGGCGGAGACTGCACGTTCTCCCTCTATCTGCGTGGGTTTCCTTCCATAAGTCCTGAAAGATGTGCTGTTAGGTAATGTGGACATTAATTTATTTAGTGTACCCAATTAATTTTTTCCAATTAAGGGGCAATTTAGCATGGCCAATCCACCTAACCTGCACATCTTTGGGTTGTGGGGGCGAAACCCGTGCAAAAACGGGGAGAATGTACAAACTCCACACGGACAGTGACTCGGAGCTGGGATCAATCCTGGGACCTCGGTGCCATGAGGCAGCAGGGCTAACTCACTGCGCCACCGTGCTGCTCGTAATTTGGACATTTTGAATTCTCCCTATGTGTACCCGAACAGGCGCCGGAATGTGGCGACTAGGGGATTTCCACAGTAACTTCATTGCAGTGTTAATGTAAGCCTATTTGTGACGATAAAGATTATTATTATATGGGCAGTTCAAAAAAGCTTGTTGTATTCATACATTTGATTCCTATTTTAGATATTAAATTTGTCATTTTTTTTAAAAATTGTCTTGTGACAAGTTTCTGTCTTTTCATAATTTTTCTTTTCATTTTCTGCATTAACTTGCATATGTCAGGCCTCCTAGCCATGGCTGTTAGCTTGTATTATAATGTCCACACTATGGGGGCGATTCTCCGATATTGAGGCCAAGTGTTCACGCCGTTGTGAACGCCGTCGCATTTCACGATGGCGCAAACAGGGCCCGGACACGACCTATTCTGGCCTCCACAGCGGGCCAGCACAGCACTGGAGCGGTTCACGTCGCTCCAGCGTCCTTACGCTGTGCCAAATGAGCGCCGCACCAACCCGCGTATGCGTAGTTGGGCCACGCCATCCTGTGCATGCGTGGGGAACGTCTTACGCACGCTGGCCCCTCACCAACATGGAGCCAGTGTTCTGGGGCCACGCGCGGAAGGAGGTAGGCCCAGGTTGGGGGGGAGGGAGGCCGGCCCGCCGATCGGTGGGCCCCGATCGCGGGCCAGACCCCATCGGAGGCCACCCCGGTGAAGGAGCCCCCCCCCCCCCAGCGTTCCCGCAGAGTTCCCGCCGGTAGCGACCAGGGGTGGACGGCGCCTTTCGTGTCGTAGCGGCCGCTTGGCCCATCCGCCCAGAGAATCGCCGCTCGCCGGTTCTCCGAGCGGCCCGGTGCGAATCGCGTGCGGGGGTCAGGGTGGCGTGGCTCGATTCGCGCGGCGCCCCGGCGATTCTCCCACCTGGCGTTGGGGGGTGGGGGGGGGGGGAGAATAACGCCCTATATTTTTCATTAGTGTAAAAAATATGTTGTGAAGTTGAATCTCTGGTTAGGAAATATAAGACATTCAACCTTGCACCTTGTGGTATGTATGGGTTAAGCAACTCATGGCATTAACCAGCTAAATCATCAGCCAAGTCAGTGAGGATACCATAACCTCTCTGATGCTGGAAGAAATGCTTTCATGCCCAGCACTCCTCTGGATGCTGCTGCAATGTCACTGCATGTGCAGTGAGCTGTATACTTGAGGCAATATATGAGGCAAACCAGAGCATTGCTGTGTATCAACCTGAACTGGCACAAATTAGACCGCATTATTGCATTTCATTCCACCCGTCATAAATAAGTAGCAAGTGTATAAGATGATAGAAAATATAATCCTAGTTAAATGAATTATTACAGTTTCGAGTTCATCGTGGCTACAGATCACTCAGTTGCGAAACCTTCCTGCATTTGGAAATTATATTTGGCATATATTGACAGGAATCTGATCAAGCAGATTGGCCTGCTGGATTTTGTTTTCATTGCTGTCAGTCCATTATAAAATGTATCTGTCTGGCCTACCTTATTGCCATTAACTTAGAGGCCTGAATAAAAGTAGTCTACTCAGTAGCCATAAAGACATTGCAATTCTTAACAGTAAGTTTGTTCAATATGATGCAGGTAGTTGAGGCAATGTAAAAGTATTTTAAAACAAATTAGAAATTCATGCTAAGAAGAAAATTAACATGTACAAAATACATTGCATCCTTGCAGCAGCTAACTATTGATCATGAATTGTCCATTACATTCCATTAGCTGTCTACTAACTGAGGACTTAAGAAAGTGAGCTTCTTGAGACAGTGGATTCAGATAGGGCGTTCAAGTTTACAACCAAGGAGATGGAGGAAGATTTACAGATATTAAGTCGAAATAAGGGAGGAAATATTACAGCAATTTTGGTATGTTTAAAGTTAGCATTTGGATATGGGCTGATGTTGCTGGGTATGGGACGTATGACGATGAGTAACCAATTGGGTAACAAAATTAATTGATTTTGCCTTAAATTACAGATGAAAATATAATTTAATCCATTGGAGAACATCATAAAGCCTTGTCCCAGTTTGAAGCAAAATCAGGTTTTCTTTATAAAACCTTTCATTTTTCAAACTGGACCATGAAATACAATGTTACATAATGAAACCCATGCTTACTGAAAAATATCATAAACTATAAAGTGATTTCTAAGATCCCAACCCACCTTGTTTGTTTTATACTGTGTGACCACGGTACTGCCATTCATTTTTGTAATGTTTGGAGTAATAATTTCAGAGTCCAAAGCTGAAGGTGGTGGAGAATATTTGATGCAGGTTTAGCTAACTAATTAAGTTCAAGAACAGAATATCTAATCTATGGTTTAGTTTGGATTTGATTGAGGAGAAAGGGAGATTAGCAAGATACTGGAAAAACAAATTAGAATTCTACAGCTGGATTTATTTGTAATAACTTGAAGATTATGTGAGGCTGGGTGATTCAAAGAAAGCGGGCAAGCAATCAAAAACCATGCTGAAAGTATTACGCTACGAGAGATCTTATACACCAATAGATTAGTTTAAACATGAAAATAAATATCATACTATAAATTAAAACATGGAAATATAAGGATCATTTGCACTTTGCAATTTTAATACTGGTAAAAGTTGTTAAAAATAAATATGTAAATTATATATAAAACAATGCAACAATGTATTCATGTGTAACGTTCATGAAGTGCTTTGTGAACAATATCTCCTCTATTTGATACAAAATTCATAGCAGACTGCAGCATAAAGTTACTGTGGTCCAAACACTTTGAGTTGCCGCAGTAGTGTTGAAAATAAATCAACCGCTATCTCTACACATCTACCATTTGTTTTGTTCATTGATTCTTCAGAGGCTGGATATAATCTGGAGCTAGCCTGATGCAAGGAAGATTTTTTAAGCATCCTATCTTTTGATTTGTCATCTTTTTCTATGCCTTTTATGAGAGTCCCATGTTTTATTTCTTGCTATTTTTGGATCAGTTATATTTCTTGAATTCCAACAGTTTATCTACAGTAAGGCATTAGGTTGCAATCTATGAATAATATTTGGTCCTTTTCCTTTATTGTCAGTTTTTAAACATTTGACTTTGCCTCCAAAGAGGCTCTTTCATTAATCCCTCTGAGTCAATCACTCCATTTATTCAGGGATTTGGCAATGGGACTCTCAGATAAGAAGTGATACTAAAATCCAAAATGCTAATATAGCATTACACTCTAGCAACCTTTCATTGTTCCTCCTCCAAGCTCCAGGGAGGACGAGTTGTATCTGTTTTCCATTCTCCAAATTATTCTCTCTCAATTAACTGACAGAGATTGAAGTTTCCAATGGATAACTTGAAGAACAGCTTGGCAACATATTTTAAAGATCTTCAGGAACTTGCTCTGAAGTTCCTTTCACTGGGACATTTTGTGCAGATTTGGAGCAATGTCTTTTTAACAAGGGGAGTGGTAAAGGCTGAGACCACTGCATCCTTTGAGGGAATTTGGATAAATATTTGAAGCAGAGGAAGATTACAAACCAATCGGGAGGGAGCAGGCCAGTGCAATTCATGTTTGGATTTCTCTAGATAGCCAGCATAAACATTTTTTCAAAACAAATTTAGAGTGCCCAATTCTTGTTTTCCCCCGATTAAGGGGCAATTTAGCGTGGCCAATCCACCTAGCATGTACATATTTGGGTTGTGAGGGTGAGACATAAATATGATGAGTGAAATAGCCTCCTCTTGTGTCATGAATTTTTGTGGCTTTTGGAATTTACCATTTTTTAAATAAATACCCAATAAATTTTTTCCAATTAAGGGGCAATTTAGCGTGGCCAATCTTTGGGTTGTGGGGGTGCAACGGGAAGACTGTGCAAACTCCACATGGACAGTGACCTAGGGCCGGGGTCGAACCTGGGACCTCGGCGCCGTGAATCAGCAGTGCTAACCACTGTGCCACCATGCTGTCCTGCTATTGGAGTTTGCCTATTGAGTAACTGAACTATGTAACCAGGAAAACTTGTTGCCCATTTTTTGCTGACCTCAGGTTTTGGTACTGATGAAACTGCCTCGGTGCCCTAGGTTAGGGTGAGGAAATTCAGCTAAGGTTCCCAATCCTGAATGTGTTCCAGGTATGTTTGGTAGAAGTGCATCTTCCTTGATGTAATGCAGGGTTGTAATCAGTTTTGGCTGTGATGACATTTTTGGTCAAATAGCCAGTCCACATATTACCAAGGTTTGTATGAATAATAGTTACTTGGGTAAGTTCCCAGAGAATTTTGACAGTTGTTGAATAATACGTCATCAAAATTGCAACTCCTTTAAGAGGCAAAGGAGTAAATTAGCTGGGAAAATATCTGAATGTATTGAATGTACTTTATAACGATAAAATGCAACAATTTTCAATTACTTGTACAGTATTAGGCTGAAGGTGGGAGCTAAAAATGTGTGCTTTTTGGGACAGAAATTGCATAAATGTGATTCACTGTAACACTGCAACTGTAGATTCTACATTACTAGCTTTGTCACTGAACTGTCTTATTCAAGTTCAGTGTCCAGCCATTCTTCTGGCCCTACTAATATTTGCTCATGGCCAACATTTTTTAATCCATAAACAATGCTTCTAAACTTTTAATGTTCAGCTCATAATGTAAATATAAAAAACAAATAGTCTTAATTTATTGAATTTAAAAACGCAAAGCAGAGGACAAACCAGTTGGTAAATGTAAAATTGAAATCTGGGCTATAAAATTAGTTATAACTCCTGCAATTATACCATTAATCCTATTAGCCTTGCAAGTGCTTTTGTTTTGTTGACCATAACCAATATCAGTCTTATCAAAAGCAAAGTTGTTTTGGAATGTAGGTACAGTGGAAAATGGTGAATGTATGGCAAGAGTCAACAAATTGTCTGCAGCATATTTTGTGACTTTTCGGAAGAACAATGCAACTTTTAAGTTATCCTGTAATATTGAAAGCTACTTTGTTGACATAACTAGTTTTCTTTGGAAGAAATCGAATTAGACTTTGACCGTTTTATAGCATTTAGTTGTGTGATCAGATTGTCATATCATTGAGGAAACAATTTGAAGTATTTAGTACAAAGGCAATTATTCTCTATTAGTAAAGGGTAACGTGGCATTAATGTTTTCTATATTTGTGCCTTTATTAAGGGATGAAGCAATGAATAAAATATACACATTAGTAGACATGTCCAGGGAGAGAGGAATGTTGCAGGAGGCTGTACTTTTACCTCAGACCGGCTTTACATTAGTATCATTTTGAATAGACAAACATCTGTCAACTGTAAAGGTCAGCATACATGAAGCAACAATCCCAATCCAGTTCCCAATAACCTTGCAGTTTGGCAACATTCAGCACTAAATTAACATTATATCTCTTGCCGCAGTAAGTATGACTTCTGTGTAAAATGCAATTTGCATTGTCGAATTGGTCTGAAATAAAAATTATTGCACTTTTCGCCAACATTAAGTTTACCTGACCTGAAACATGCTAAACAGTGTATGGAAAATAATGCTAGCCCTATCGGCATTTACCATTATGAGCCTACAAATTGACCTTACAAATGTTGGAAAGCTAGTGGTGTTAATATACTTTTAGTAACTAAATGTGACAGGACTTTTTAATGATTATTATACATTTTTCTTTGGAGAAGAAAACAGATTTTTCTGATGTTAACTTCAAATCTTCTTGCAGATAGAAGATTTTAAATCTTTGGAGAAAATTTCAAGAAATGTGGAGTCTATTGTTATCATTGGTGGTGGATTCCTGGGTAGCGAATTGGCCTGTGCTTTGGGAAGACGTGGTATGTTTTATCTTAGTGCATTGTGAAAGGTTGAATACAACGGATTTATTTTCTCTAGAGTTTAGAAGAACGACCGGTGATCTCATTGAAATGTAAATCTTTTAAAAGACGTAATATGCTAGACATTGAGAGAGCAAAAGCAAATATTACAGATGCTGGAAATTTGAAAGAAGAACAAATAATGCTGCAAAAACTCAGCAGGTCAGGCAGCATCTGTGGAGAGAAACCGGGTTAGCTTTTCAGGTCAATGACCTTTCATCTGAACTGGTGGAATTCTGATGAAAGGTCATTGACCTAAAATGTTAGCTTGAGTTTTTCTCCATAACTAGAACCAGAGGACACAATCTCAGACTAAAGGGATGATTCTTTAAACCAGAGATGAAGAGGAATTTCTTCAGCCAGAGGGTGGTGAATCTGTGGAACTCTTTGTCACAGAAGGCTGTGGAAGCCAAATTACTGACTGTCTTTAAGACAGAGATAGATAGGTTCTTGATTAATAAGGGGATCAGTGGTTATGGGGATAAGGCGGGAGATTGAGGATGAGAAAAATATCAGCCATGATTGAATGGCAGAGCAGATTCAATGGGCCTACTTCTGCTCCTATGTCTTATGGTCTTATATATTGTATTCTGCCCAACAAGATGTTGAGACTTTTCCCTCTAGCTGGAGAATCTTTCCATCTGAAGGGCCCCTTTCATTTTTTTTCTCACTCAAGGGGCCAAATTGAGTCAATTTCAGATGGGAAAGAGCACCCTGCTTAAGACCATGTTTCTGCCCTATACCCTTAAGTCAGTAACCCCACCTAACCTTTTGGACATTTTGAGCAATTTAGCATGGCCAATCCACCTAACCTGCACATCTTTGGACTGTGGGAGCACCCGGAGGAAAGTTCAAACTCCACACAGATAGTCCTCCGAGGCTGGAATTGAACCCAGGTCCCTGGAGCTGTAGGGCAGCAGTGCTAACCACTGTCCTGCCCACATAGCCTCAGGGTGCTCAGCCCCCACAGTCTCAAGATGTTCAGCCCCACCCCAACTTCAGCAGGCAGCCTCTCTTACCTCCCGTCCTTAAAAGCCTCTCTTCCTCCTCAGCAAACTCATCATCACCACCTCTGATTGAAACCTCTCACCTTCGCTCGTTGCTGCTCCTCCAATCACAAGACTGTTTCTATCCCACGTTTGCCGCAGATAGACTCAATAGTGCCTTGAGGAGCAGTTCCTTGCAAATCTTCCTCTTCAGTTCCCTGAACTTTGAACTCTGGCTCTCCGGACCAGATAGGGTGGGCCATACGCTGGACAAACTCTGGTCTAGAACTACTGGGCACAGTTTCAGAATAAAGAGTTGGCCATTTAGGATGTAGATGAGAAATTTCTCAGTTCAGAGGCTTATGAATCTTTGGAATTCTGTAACCAGAGGACTGCAGATGTTGAGTTGATAAGTGTATTCATGGCTGTGTTTAGTCGTCTGTAGGTACTAGAGGAATCGGGGAATAAAAATGGAGTTGATGGAGAAGGTAGTTGTCATGATGAATGGCAAAACAGGCTCATGGGGCATATTTCTTATGTTCTTAAGAAATAATGGCATAGATTCTTTACATAATTTGTAGTAAATGGTTGGGAAATCTAGCCTAGAATGTACTTCCAAGCATGTGTCTTTCAAAAGTGTAATTATCAAACTGTGGTCCGTAACAGATGAGGTAGTTTTATTAAGTTCTGAGGGCACAGTGTGCTCAATCCTTTTGAAGTTACATCGTTTAAAATGAATGTAATCTCATCTGAAAGCTATAATTATTCCCAATTCAGAGATCAGGCCCCTTTGGATTAAAAATTAACATAATTGTCTAATTTAAATATGGATTTGATTTTCAATAGCTAGTAAGTGTAAAGATGTAGCTTACACTTCTGGACTGAGAGGACCTCAGTTTACACAAATTAACAGATGATCATGCAACTGCCGTTCTCGGGGGGCCTTCTGCAATCTCTGCTGGAAAGATGTCTGTCCTGTTTACTGCCATGACCTCTTAATGTTAATGCTAGCTCTCCTGTTAGCATTCTACCTTAAGGCGAACCGACTGTCAGCCCCAGTGTGTGCTGAGCATCTGGTCTCACCTGGGGCCACAGCTGTTTGCTTTGATTTAAGCCCATACCAATGCAATAAGAAGTGGAAGGAAAATTGACCAGCTTTAGAGCAGTGCTGAATGATTGTCAATATTCACTGTCTGACTCACAAGTAAAGAATGGCCACATGAGAGGTAGTGCAGAGCTCTCCCCAGAGCAGCACATGGCATAAGATCTTCAGGTGAAAAAGGAAAGAAGCCTGAAAAGTATAGGAATGATTACTCTGATGGGTGGCACAGTGGTTAGCACTGGGACTGCGGTGAAGATGGCCCGGGTTCGAATACCGGCCCTGGGTCACTGTCCATGTGGAGTTTGAACATTCTCCCCTTGTCTGCGTGGGTTTCACCCTCACAACCCAAAAGATGTGCAGGTTACGTGGATTGGCCATGCTAAATTGCCCTTAATTGGGGGGAAAAAATAATTGGGTACTATTTTTTTTTAAAAGGGAATGATTACTCTGGCCATATAATCAACAGCAATTAAAATCCTCCATGCAATTGCTAAGTTGGTTGGGATTTGCAGATAATTGATGCTTCAATGCCTCATAAGTGCAGATTTCTATGAACAGGGTTGATAATAATCCTACAACTTTAGAAAAGTTGTCCAGTGATAATCATCAACCATTTGATGGAATGAGAAAACTTTTCACCTTACCAGATAATATTTGATTAAGACGTGGTGGAAGCTATGGATAGTATTTATTCCATAGCATTACTGTCTCTCATATTGACGTGTACAATATTCTTTCCAATATATAAATCCACCATTCTAATCCATAAGCCACAAGTGGAAAGGCTTTTGTAACTATTGCAATTCCTCAGGAAAGTTTTAAAAAATCTATTAAGGACCTTATTTCAGAAAACTGTTGTCTATAAGCCAAATGTGTGAAACAATGGATTATTGCATGTCTTACAGTGCTTCCCAGAGTATTTCTTTAACTATAATATGTTGAATCGCAGCACGGGATACAGATCTCGAGGTGATGCAGATATTTCCAGAGAAAGGAAATATGGGTAAGATTCTCCCAGAATACCTGAGTAACTGGACAACTGAGAAAGTACGAAAAGGTAAATATTCGTATTTACTATTTTTGTTGAATCTGATCCTGCAACGTTCGCAGAGGGAATTATTTATTACTTCGATGTTAAGTGGAACTTGCTTTTTCAACGCACAGAAAGTAAACTTTTGAAAGTGCTTGGAATATTTAGCTAATCTTAGACTTTAAAAAATGAATCCCAAATTCGTACATTCAATTTTTTTTTTAAGTCTTCGAGTGAAAGTTTAAGAATCAGTGTGACGAGAGGAAAATGCAATTGGCACAAAAGACGCTGTTTTAATCGATGCTTTGAATTGAGTTGCGTTTAATTTAGCATAGATTTATTGGGCTGAATTCTCCATTTTTGAGGTCAAGTGCAGTGGCAGGCGGCTCTGGTGGCGTCCTTTCTGCTGGTCAGAATAGCGGAATCCTGCGCTAGATTCTGCACTTGGAACTTAATTAATTATGTTCAAGCGAGTTCCCCTCTGAAACACCTGGCGGGCTGGCAGCTGCTTTGTCTTCCCATTGTCAGCTAGTCGGTTTGAAAGTCCGGGTGCCTTATGTAAACGCCAGTCCAGCACATTCATCTCACTTTCTGCAACCCACCTGCACTCACAAACCATCCAGAATGTCAGGAACCCAGAAGCAAAAGACTGGCAGCCTCAAGAACTCTGTTCCTTGATTCAAACCCCCTCACTGGCCCATCACCAGCGAGGTGCCGGTGCCTCACTTCCACCTCTACCCACTCTTTTGTTACGCTCTTGACGAAGCATAAGCTGCTCCCTTGATGTGCACTCTGACAAAGGAAGGTTCAGACTTGGAGATAGCTTCAACGTGTTTATTGAACTATTAACAATTCTCCTACTTGGATTTGACGCTACTGTTAATCCTGCTATAGCTACTCAGACTGACTAACCAGTCTGCTACAATCCATGTGGTGGGAGTGATGTGTTTCAATCAACCCTGTGTATGTGCTCACTGAGAGTCTCCACTGGAAAGGGGAAGGTCATGTGTGTTGTGTCCTTTTTATATGGGTTGGTGTAATGCCCTCCTGTGGTGGTGTCACCTCTGTGTGTATCGTGACTGCCCATTGGTCGTGTCCTATCTTACTGACCTATTGGTTGACTGCCTGTGTGTCATGTCTGGTGTTCCTTCTAGTGTCTAGCTAGGTGTAGTGTATGTACATTAATCCTTTGTGTACTTACAGTGATGTATATCACCACACCCACTACATCTGGCATCTTCGTATATCCCTTCCAATAAACGATGAGGTACCCCTTTGATCCCTTTATTTGTGAGCTTTTATGTGGCCCAGTTTTGTCCACCTTCCCTCCCTGCGCTCTTCCCTTTGCTTGTCATCCTCATCCACCTCTGTCTGCCTTCTTCCCCTTCCCACCCTTTCACAGCCCTCCTTCCACATATCCCGCCCTGTTTTCATCACCCTACCTTGCATGCCAGCCTTGGTCAAACTTTGGACCGTTGGAGTGGAGGACCCATGCGTCTCACAGCACAGTGCTGTCCATAAAGGCCAGTACGGCATGGAGCTGGAGAGCATGAACCAATCTGCCTCAGCAGAGTGGTGATCAGCGCGACAGGAGCAGCACAATGCTTTGTTCAAATTTATGAACATCACTCTTTTTCAAGCGGGTTTAAGGCCGATGTGATTTCCTGCTGGCTTGACACAAGATTGGAAGACCTGACCAGATTTTGGCATTCAGCTTTTTTAATGAATGTTCATGATTTGCAAATTACCATCATGCCATCAGGCAGCAGGAAAACCAACTCACCATTGAGAAAATCACAAACTATTTTTACGCTCCAATTGGATTCTCCACTTCCACCCGCCACAGACAGAATGGGAATGCTCTATCCATTTTGTTCTGTTGCACATCATACTACATAATAAAACATAATTGAACAAGATCTTTTGCAGTTATATCATTACGAGCCTTCTGGTAGGAATTTGGCCAAAGCAGATTTTTTTTTAAATTAACATAAATAATAGTGTAAGTAAATCGGATAATTCAGATTATGGGTGATAAAAAAATTATTTAATGTTGTGACTTTCTAAACAGGAGCAGGAGTTAGGTCATTCAGTTCCTCTAACCTTTTTTTACTATTCAACCAGATTGCCATATAGTTGGTAGCGCTCTCATCTCTGAGTCAGAATGTTGTGGATTCCGGTCCAAATCCAGAGACTTGAACACTGGTTTAGGCTGATACTTGCAGTGTAGTATTGAGTAAATGCTGCATGGTAAGAAGTGCTTTCTTTAAATTGAGACACCCGGGGCAGCATGGTGAAGCAGTGGGTTAGCACTTCTTCCTCACTGCTTCGAGGACCTGTGTTCGATCCCGACCCTGGGTCACTGTCTGTGTGGAGTTTGCATATTCTCCCCTTGTCTGCGTGGGTCTCACTCCACAACCCAAAGATGTTCAGGGTAGGTGGATTGGCCACGCTAAATTGCCCCTGAATTGAAATGAAAAGAATTGGGCACTTTAAATTTTTTTTAAACTTAGATTAAACTGAGGTCCCAACTGTTTTGTCCAGTGAACGTTGAAAACAAAGGTCCTACAATACTATATCAAAAAAGAACTGGAGATGTCTTTATTATCCTGACCAATATTTATCCCTCAATTAAGTTCCCTAAAATAGATGATCTCATCAATATTGCATTGTTTCAGTGTTGTTGGAGCTGCACTCATCCAGGCAGTTGGGAGAGTATTCCATCACATTCCTGATTTAGCGTCATGTAGTTGGTGGACAGGCCTTGAGGAGTCAGGAAGTGAGTTATTCGTCACTCATCTCCCAGCCTCTGACCTGCTTTTGTAATCACGCTATTTTTATAATTAATCCAGTTAGGTTTCTGGTCAATGGTAACCCCCAGGATGTTAATGATAAGAGATTCAGTCATGGTAATACCAGTGTTACATATTCTCCCCATGTCTGCGTGGGTCTCACCCCCACAACCCAAAAGATATCCAGGGTAGGTGGATTGACCATGCTAAATTGCCCCTCAATTGGGGGAAAAAAATAATTGGATCCTCTAAATGTATTTTTAAAAATGGTAATACCAATGTATGTCAATGACTGGCACTTGTGTGAATGTGATAATAATCTTTATTAGTGTCACAAGTAGGCTTACATTAACACTGCAATGAAGTTACTGTGAAAATCTGCATCAACGTGAACACAGGAACTTAGATTTGCCTCCTTGGCTCAGTGAACCATCATGGGCAAAGCCTTTTATTAAATACTTTGGTTAGAAAAACTACAATTGTTTTGTAACTTTTTTTTCTTTAGAGGGTGTTAATGTGAGGCCTAACACAGTTGTCAAATCTGCAAAGTATCAAGATAAGAAAGTTATTCTGAAACTTAAGGATGGGCAAACAGTGAGTATTCAAACATAAATTTGTAAGTCTGTGAATGAGGTGGATGAGGGTAAAGCAGTTGATGTGTATGGATTTCAGAAAAGCGTTTGATAAGGTTCCCCACGGTACACTACTGCAGAAAATACGGAGGCATGGGATTCAGGGTGATTTAGCAGTTTGGATCAGAAATTGGCTAGCTGGAAGAAGACAAAGGGTGGTGGTTGATGGGAAATGTTCAGACTGGAGTCCAGTTACTAGTGGTGTACCACAAGGATCTGTTTTGGTGCCACTGCTGTTTGTCATTTTTATAAATGACCTGGAGGAGGGCGTAGAAGGATGGGTGAGTAAATTTGCAGATGACACTAAAGTCGGTGGAGTTGTGGACAGTGCAGAAGGATGTTACAAGTTACAGAGGGATATAGATAAGTTGCAGAGCTGGGCTGAGAGGTGGCAAATGGAGTGGCAAGTGTGAGGTAATTCATTTTGGAAGGAATAACAGGAAGACAGAGTACTGAGCTAATGGTAAGATTCTTGGCAGTATGGATGAGCAGAGAGATCTCGGTGTCCATGTACATAGATCCCTGAAAGTTGCCACCCAGGTTGAGAGGGTTGTTAAGAAGGCGTACGGTGTGTTAGCTTTTATTGGTAGAGGGATTGAGTTTCGGATCCATGAGGTCATGTTGCAGCTGTACAAAACTCTGGTGTGGCCGCATTTGGAGTATTGCGTGCAATTCTGGTGGCCGCATTATAGGAAGGATGTGGAAGCATTGGAAAGGGTGCAGAGGAGATTTACCAGAATGTTGCCTGGTATGGAGGGAAGATCTTATGAGGAAAGGCTGAGGGACTCGAGGCTGTTTTCGTTAGAGAGAAGAAGGTTAAGAGGTGACTTAATTGAGGCATACAAGATGATCAGAGGATTGGATAGGGTGGACAGTGAGAGCCTTTTTCCTCGGATGGTGATGTCTAGCACGAGGGGATATAGCTTTAAATTGAGGGGAGATAGATATGACAGATGTCAGAGGTAGGTTCATTACTCAGAGAGTAGTAAGGGCGTGGAATTCCCTGCCTGCAACAGTAGTGGACTCGCCAACACTAAGGGCATTCAAATAGTCATTGGATAGACATATGGACGATAAGGGAATAGTGTAGATGGGCTTTAGGGTGGTTTCACAGGTCGGCACATCATCGAGGGCCGAAGGGCCTGTACTGCGCTGTAATGTTCTATGTCCTCTGAGCAATATTTAAACTAGTATTTTAGTCTTGTTAAATAAATTTCCAGTTGAAACATCTTGAACAATTGTACTCTCCTGTTTGCAGATAAAGACTGATCATGTTGTTGCAGCAGTGGGTCTTGAGCCTTGTGTGGAATTAGCAAAGTCAGCAAGAATGGAGGTTGACTCAGACTTGGGTGGATTCAGAGTCAATGCAGAACTGCAAGCACGTTCAAACATTTGGGTGGTGAGTACATAGGTCACTGCCTGGAAAGAACGTTTTGGAAAGTGATTTTAAAATATAATTTTTTTAAAATGTCATTAGTGGTGCACATATTGGGCAGAATTCTCCCATCTGGGACTAAATCCAGGGGCAGGGACAGGTAGTATTGCACGCTGCAGAGCACGATGGGAAACCACACCTTTTCTTCCGATGTAATTGATAATGCATCCGGGGGTTTCGCGCCATCTTCTGTGGTGGGGTGGGGCATGTCCCGCCATTATATCTGGGCTCCATATTTAAAAGGCCCCCAACATCATTGAACCACTGTCAAAGAAAGAGGATGGACCACCTGAAGAACCATGTATCTCCAGAAACAGCCTGAGGCTGGAAGATGGACCACCTTGATGACTCTGAAGGTAGAAGATCCACCTGATAGATTCTGCCTCCACCCACTGTTGTGATGTTCCACCCTGAACTCTGAAGACAGCTTCAGGCCGCCTTCAGTTAAATCATGATTTTTTCACGCTATGTTGTTTCAAATGTGTTCTGAACTGGTGTGTTTTCCCACAGGCATCCTGGAGAAAGGAGCTTGGGGGGAGATTTTGGTCAGTCCTTCATCTGCGCCCCATTAACGGGACGCAATGCAAATTAGTTTCATACTGTCCATCAGTGGGTTTCCTGATCAGCCATGACGGGCACAGCAGAAGAATCCGGAGGAAATTCACGCCAGCGTAAAAGTGATTTTAGAGCCTTGCAACAAATTCTCTCCTCTCTCATTCCCCTCATCTCTACCCACCATTGAACCCACCGGCTAGGCTATGGGAGAATTCCACCATTGTTTCAGAGTGGAAGTTTTTGAATTCAAAAGGCATAATCTGCAGGAGTATAATTTATTATTGTCTGTATTTATATTATTTTTCTCAGGAAACATTTATCCTTGGTAAAATATAGCATTTACTCTCGAGTTGTGAAACTGAACATGAATACCATAGTTTTCTAGTTGTAAAATATGCTACAGATATAAGACAATAAGTGATAGGAACAAGAGTAGGCTGTTCGGCCCCTTGAGCCTGCTCTGGCATTCAATGGATCATGGTTATTCCAACATTCCTATTGTCAACTTTCCTGCCCTTTCCCCATAACCCTTAATTCTTTTACTGATCAAGAATCTATCTTTCTCGGCCTTATCAAGCTAAAATGGCACATGGCCTCCCACTTCACAAAATATGGAAGCGTTCACTTTGTGTTCCCTTTACACCCTCTAGGCCGGAGATGCTGCCTGTTTCTATGATCTTAAATTGGGCAGGAGGCGTGTGGAACACCATGATCATGCTGTCGTGAGTGGCAGATTGGCTGGTGAGAACATGACTGGAGCTGCAAAGCCTTATTGGCATCAGTCAATGTTTTGGTATGAGTTGGCTTTGTATCCTTTCAGTAGATAAATTTGTAAACATGAGTGGCAAATGTAAATGTTTTGCACTGACCAATTCATCACAATATGTGAAATGTTTTTCTAGTTTAACTCCTTCTGTTGCAGGAGTGACTTGGGCCCAGATGTAGGATATGAAGCTATTGGTATTGTAGACAGTAGTTTACCTACTGTGGGGGTGTTTGCTGAAGGAACTGCTAAAGATACTCCCAGAGCTGTGACACAAGAGTCTGGTAAGTTACAGAATTACTACAAATAATGGATGGCACAATTGATATGTAGCATGTATCCATCTCCTGTGTTGTATTCGTAGTTTTCGATCATGTGATGCTTTTCCTCAGACAAGCTGATGCTGTATTAAAACAATGTTTAGAATTAGTTAATTTCTATTTAACATCTAAAAGGGTCTGCTGCATTACTTTTTGAATTAAATTGTACTTGAAATGGTTGATCTGATTTTAATTATAGGTGGTGGCAGAAAATGAGCATTAGCAGAATAGCCGCCTGTTACATACCTAGCAGAATTGTCTTCATTAGAAAAGAAAGTCGGGCTGGGCATATCGCATTTCTCACTGGCAAAAAACAAAATAATTGCTCATATTTCTTAAAAGTAATGTGCTCCAGCAAAAGCTCCATTGCAGAACTCAGCCTGAGGGCTCCATAGGCGTATATGATGCTGAGACATAAACACTAGTATATTTTACCCTAAATCCCTGGTGTTTGCTTTGCTAACTGATCATTTGGTTACAGTACTCCAGGGTAGAAAGCTTGCAAATCAACAGGGTACTTATTCATAATAACTATCCAGTGATTGTTGCCATTCAGGGTTTGTTTTCTATGTGGCATGTGAAGCTGTAGTATCATCTTTTGATGAAAGATAATTGATGTGATGGGAATATTGGCTGTTCATTTTGCAGTTTTTCCCTGTTTAGATGGTCCAAATGTGGTTAACCATGATTAATGTATATTTTGTTCATGAATGTAGGTACAGGAATCAGATCGGAAAGTGAGACAGAAGAAGTAGCTACTTCTGTAAATGTAACCACTGGTGCTGCCCCTTCAGCTCATCCACCTCAGGATGGGGAGGACTATGGAAAGGGTGTCATCTTCTACTTGAGAGAGAAAGTGGTTGTGGGAATTCTGTTGTGGAATATTTTTAACAGGATGCCCATTGCCAGAAAGGTTAGTTGCAGTAAATTACATTGAACTTTTAGCGTAGAAACAGACCATTTGGCCCAGCCAGTCTCTACGGGCATTTTTGGTCCACATGATCCTCCTCCTTTACTTATTCTAACCCTATCAACATATTCTTCTGCTCCTTTCTCCATTATGGACTTGACCAGCTTCCCCTTAAATCCGTAATGCTATTTGTCTCAACTACTCTAGATGGTAGTAAGTTCCACATTCTATTTATACTTTTGGTAAGGAAGTTTCTCTTGATGTCTCTGTTGGATTTACTGATGACTGTCTTATATTTATGGCTTCCAGCTTTGGACTCACCACAAGTGGAAAAATCTTCTCTATCTCTTTCAAACCCCTTCATAATTTTAAAGACCTGTATTAGTTCAGCCTTCAGCCTCCTCTCCTCTGGAAAAAAGAAACTCGGCCTATTTGGTTGCAATTCTATTGAAATACATTAATCAGCAGACTTGTGAAATACAGACTTCACAGCTGTTCTTTACTACGAACTCTATTCGAAAAATTCCATATTCTAACTGCCCTCTATGTAAAGGTGCTTTTTCGAATATCCCATTTTTAGACTTTAAATGTTTTTTTTTGCTTTTGTTTTGCCTTGAAGATCATAGCTATACCTTAATTCCAGTGCAAAAAATCTTGCCTTCTCAAATCTAATACATTTTGTAGAAGTATTTTCAATGCCACAAAGGCTCTCATTAAATGACTGGATTGTATCTTCGTCCCATTTATAGTGTATGTACCAAGTCATCCTGTGGTGTGTGGGACTGCTTATTGCAAATTTATTCTTCAGCTATTTAGGAATAAGCTAGTATAGGGCAGCAAGGTAGTGCAGTGCTGCCGAAGGCGCTGAGGACCCGGGTTCAATCCCAGCCCCGGGTCACTTTCTGTGTTGGTTTGCACATTCTCTCCTTGTCTGCGTGGGTTTCCCCCCCACAACCCAGAGATGTGCAGACTAGGTGGAGTGGCCATGCTAAACTGGAAAAAAGTAATTGGTACTCCAAATTTTAAAAAACGGAATAAGTTAATAGAATTTAAATGATGGACTAAGACCAAGTTGCAAGTATAAATGTGATTGGTATAATAGATTTGTTTTGAGATAGCAGAAAAATAACCTTGTTCGCAGTGGAAAGGTAAAGATTGGCTGCTGCATTGGAACTTGTTGGAGGGACTTCTGTAATCAAGAACTTTACACTACACAAAATAAATGCCAGGTGTAATGTAAAAAAATCAATAGTACAAAATGGATAAATTGCTCATTTAAAGGTCATGGGTTAACGCCAAGCGTTTTCAGTTGGAGGCATATTCCTTAAAACATGGAATGCCAGAAATAAGATGTATACTTAAGGCATGATCGTGATGCCAGAATTATTGATGAGATAACTGCTCTGCACTTTAAAGGTAGTACTTAAAATCCACACTTGTAAGGCAAGCTGAAATTTAATCTTTCAAGTCCAACCTTCAGAACCATTTAGATGGGCAAACTGCATCTTGAGTTATATCCAGCCATTCAAAGACCAATATTTAATAGTGTGGCTGCTATCTGTAAAATAGGGATCAGGGGGAAAAACACATTGTCTCAGTGGGGAAGAGTCTCTTAAAGAATATTAAAATTTAATTCAAGTTTTGCATATACACTCCCCCAGTTCTCTCTCACTCTCTCTCTCTCTCCCCCCCCGGCTGCAGGGCTAAACCACTGCGCCACCGTGCTGCCCTTTTCCCTTTACTTGTTGAGCACGGGATTTTGCTAACTATATAACGTTGTTGTTTTTATCTTGTGTATAATATCTTCTCAGTTTATTATTTTTTTTGTCTCTTTATTGTGACACAACAGCAAGATGCTGCTTCATACTTTCAATTCTTCAGAGAAACACCTCTCTGACACTCATCATGGCATCTTCCAATGGCCAGTTTAGATCTGTATTTGTAGAAGCTTTTGGGAATGGTTCACCTTTCCAAGTGTACAAATTTCACAGCCTATCCGACAGGGTTCTAGAGCCAGGTCTAGAAGGCAGAAGAACCTGAAATCACAATGTCTGGACCACCAGTGGTTTACCTGTAATATTGAGAGTTGGTACAGATGATCAAGATGTACTCGGTGAGGGAAGCACACAATGCAGAGGGGAACCCTAAAGGGAGACACTATGTTGGTAATTTCCAATGGATTCCTTCGGCTTGCTTTGTTTTAAAGTTTTTTTTAATTTAATTTTTCCATAGGTCATTAAGGATGGTGAAGAACACGATGATCTCAATGAAATTGCAAAGTTGTTCAACATTCATGAAGATTAGAATGCCCAAAGTTTAACTATGTATATAAGAGTCTAGATTTTTTTTAAATTGTAAACATTCTTCTGTGCAGGAAATCAGGAGCTTGAATTTTCAGAGAATGGAAGTAATATTTTGTGAATTTTCCCATGATCTAAAATTAGCTAAGTAAAAATATTTGTACCATGTGCACACAATGATCATGATTTTCTGAACTAAATATTAAATGCAAAAATGGCATTTGAAAATGTATCTTTCATCTTTAATTTTATTTTAAAACGCATGATTGGTTTATGGTCTGTTATGTTTTTAGATCACATACTGATCATACTGGGAGGGTGTGACAAACCAGTTCAGATTTAAAGACTTCAGTTCAACACCAATTTCAGGTTGGTATTTTGAGGTAGTTGCCAAATAAAGGCACGGGTATCCAATGGAAGGGATAGTTGGGCATGGAGTCCTCTTCTAGCTATTAACGCATCAAAATGTGTGTGACTTCATAGTATCAACAACCAACTTCTGGGAGCAGTTCATCTGCTTGTCCTCTGAAATATTTTAAAAGCGACCTAAAGGTAGGCAGTAAATAACCTGAAGAAATAGGCCATGGCTACGCTAAGTCCTTCCTGTTAGCATTACTCTTGTGACTTCTACATGGAAAAAAAGTAATTTTTGAAAGAATAATTCCCTGTCACTTGAAGCTGTCACTTCAAGCCTTCTTATCCTTCAGAGTTGCATCATAGACTTAGTAACATGGAGGAGCCATATTATCTCAAAGCAATTTGGTTCATATTGTTTTTTTGGGGGGAGATTTTTGCACAAGTTTATTACAATATTTAGTAAATATGAATATACATGTAACAACATTGTTATACTAACCAGTCTGACCGAATTATGTTTCATTATTACTGCCTCAATTTCGAGGACATCAACAGATATGGCCGACCCACAGGCCGTCACAGTGACTTCGACATCACTTGTAAATCTGCCAGATAACTCCCACATTGCAACCAGAAACAACAGTTCCAAAACAGCTTCTGAAATCCTACACTTTCAAACACCTGGAAGTAACACAAACAGTCTCAATATTTTTGCAGTATAAAAGCATCATAACTTGGCAACGTGACACCTAATTGAGTGACGTTATCAGGAATGAAGCACAGAGTAAGAAATATTTAGGGGTGGCACAGTGGTTAGCACTACTGCCTCAGTGCCAGGGACCTGGGTTCAATACCGGCCTTGAGTCACTATGTAGAGTTTGCAATTTTTCACAATGTCTGTGAGGATTTACTTCAGGTGCTCCGGTTTTCTCCCACATTCCAAAGATGGTGGGCATATGGGGACAGGGTAGGGGAGTGGGCATAGGTAGGCGCTCTTTCAGAGGATCGGTGCCGACATGATCAGCCGAAAGGCCTCCTTCTGAACCTGGTTCATATTGAAGGAGAGGGTTACAAGCATAGTCCAACTCGGAAGCTGATGGGGATCCATCCGATCCTGCATGAGAGAATGTTTTGTAAAACATGCAGCATACCCAAGCTTGGTACTTCTCTTCCCATTTCAAAATACACGGAAACTTCAGTGAGCGATAAATCACGTACAACAATGGCACTCTCAGGTTCAGTTCAATTTGCTTTAGTTCCTGATCGTTCAAACCAATATTGAATGAATCATAAAGGTTCGCTGCAGGTACAGCATGTTATCATTTATTGTGAGGGGAATTGAATACAAAATTAGGGAGGCTGGGCTTCAGTTGTGCGGGGTATTGGTGAAACCACATCTTGAGTATTATGTCCAGCTCCTTATTTAAGGAAGGATGTAAATGTGTTGGAAGCAGTCCAGAGCAGGTTTACCAGACTAATGCCTGGAATGGACGAGTTGTGTTGTGAAGAAAGGTCGAACAGGCTAGACTTGGATCTGCTGAAGTTTAGGAAGAGTAAGAGATAATTTGATTGAAACATTTAAGATCTTGAGGGGTCTTGACAGGGTGAACGTGGAAAAGATTTTGCTCCTTGTGGATGAATCTAGAACAACCGGTCACTATTTAAATAAGGGGATGCTCATTTATGACAAGATGTGGAGAATTTTTTTCTGAGTGTGGTGAGTCTTTGGAACTCTCTTCCTCAAAAGGCGATGGAAGCAGTATCTTTGAAAGTTTTTAAGTCATAGATAGATTCTTGAGAATCAAGGGGATAAAAGGTTATCGGGGATAGGCGGGAATGTGTTGAGGTTACAATCAGATCAGCAATGATCTTATTGAAGGCGGAGCAGACTCAAGGGGCCGAGTAGCTTACTCTCGCCCTTAATTTGTATGTCTATAATCTAAACTTTAATCTTTTAACAGGGGCTGGTTTAGCACAGGGGGCTAAACAGCTGGTTTGTAAAGCAGAACAAGGCCAGCAGCGAGGGTTCAGTACCCGCACTGGCCTCCCCGAACAGGCGCCGGAATGTGGCGACTAGGGGCTTTTCACTAACTTCATTGAAGCCTACTTGTGACAATAAGCGATTATTATTTTATTATTGAAAGAACACATTGTCGTTTTTCTTGCTTTGATTTTTAGAACAATGTTAAATAACATTAAATAATTGACTGGATGCTCTTAGTTAACCCATACGTGCAATAGGTGTCACCCAAGTTACCATTCTAAAGTAATAGTTTACTCAGCTGGTGAGCTATGCGAGTACAGAGGATATTATAGCCAAGCCTAAGTTGAGCTTGCCTGTGATTGTACTTTCCGGTCGCGTTTAGTTAAGTTGAGCTTGACTGTGATTGTACTTTCCGGTCGCGTTTAGTAAACAAATGCAAGTTCCACTTCCCCAGTAAAACTTCATAATCAATGTGCTGAGACCGATTGTAGCTAGCAGAAATGTTGATTTTTACTCCCTTCAGCACCTGGTCAATGAATATATAAAAATTCTCAATGAATTTCCACTTTGTTTCAAACTTTCGATTCATGCTTTTTCCATGGAAGATTTTGTAATCAAACATAAGCCATAATTTCCTTGGAGTGGCAGCCAGTGTCAGATTGGCAGTTCATGCCCACTTAAACCCGCACCAGATTTTGTCCATGCCGGTTTCAGGCCGGACAAGATTCAGGCAGCACAGCAGGTCAACCGGACACAGCATCAGATAAGCACAGAGTGAAGAAGGACACGGCCACTTTTTTACAGCACCATCTGCGTCATACAGGTGTGTTTAAAGGTCCCATTAAAAATAACAGGCCAGACGGAAAGCAGTGAATAAGGTAAGGGGGTGGAATTTGGAGGTTGGGGTGTTGAACATCAGTTGCGGGGCAGGGGGGGGGTTGGACATTGGGGAGGGGTGAGGATATCGGACATCGGGGTGGAGGTCTGCACATCGAAAGGGTTGGAAATGGACGGGGTGGCAAGTTGGGTTGGGCTGCGGAGGGTCGGAGTGGGAAGGAGAATACCGGGGTGGGGAGTGTTTGGCAGTGCTAACGGGGAATAGTCTCCTGTGGGTTGAAAATGGTGGGAGTCCGTTGTCACCACCGGCCGAGGTATTTAAAGTAGTTACACTAAATTGGTTTGTTTATTATCACATCTACCGAGGTTCAGTGAATGTTTATTGTCACGTATACCGAGGTACAGTGAAAAGTATTTTTCTACGTGCAGCTCAAACAGATCATTTAGTACATGAAAAAAGACAGTTTAATAGAGCAACACAAGATACACGGTGTAAATACATAGACTCAGACATCGGGTGAAGGAATGTAATGAGACATGAATCCAAGGTCCCGGTTTGGTACGGCCTCAACCAGGAACTTGGATTCATGTCTCATTACATTCACCCTCCACCATCTGGCCTGGGCTTGCAGAATCCTACCAACTGTTCTGGTTTGAGACAATTCACACCTCTATAACCTGTGATTATTCCTCTCTCCAGTCGCACTGTCTGGACCTGTCAAGACTTAATTACCTGCAAAGACTCACATTCAAAATATCGTCTTGCATCACTAACTTTGTCTATATATGTGTTTGTGAAACCCACCTCTTCACTCACCTGATGAAGGAGCTGCGCTTCGAAAGCTAGTGATTCGAAACACACCTGTTGGACTTTAACCTGGTTTAATATCGAAGTGAGGGGGAAGATGGGACATAAGTTTAATTTTTTTTTTTTTTAACTCAGAGCACAGCAGGAGACTTTGGCCCATCATGTTCAAACCAGCTGAAAAGAAGCTGTTAAGCCTAATCCCACTTTCCAGTCCTCCTTATCATTCCAGGTTTCAGCACTTAAACTACATAGCCAAATTCTTTTTAGATACAATCAGGGTTTGTGCCGTTTTCAAGCTTTGGGTTTCAGATTGCTACCGCTGCCTCAATGAAATCATTTTTCTCCAACTCCCCTCTAATCTGTCTGCCAATTATTTTAGATCTATGCCCCCTGGTTATTGGTCTCTGTGCTGAAGGAAGTAGGTCACAGTCATTTATGGCACAGGAGTAGGCAATTTGGCCAATCCGGTTGATGGTGGCTTCCCCGGTCAGTCACAGAATTATTACAGCACAGAAGTCGGCCATTCAGTCCATCGTGTCTGCACCAGCTCTACAAATGAGTAATATGACTTTGTACCTACTTCCTGCCTTTTCCCCATACCCTTGCACATTGTTTCTATTCAAACCTCTTGAATGCCTCTTTTTAAAATAAATTTGGAGTACCCGATTAAGGGGTAATTTAGCGTGGCCAATCCGCCTAGCCTGCACATCTTTGGGTTGTGGGGGCGAAACGCACGCAAACACGGGGGGAGCCGGGATCGAACCTGGGACCTCGGCACCGTGACACACCAGTGCTATCCACTGCACCACCACGCTTGAATGCCTCAATTGAATCTGCCTCCAACACACTTCCAGGCAGAGCATTCCAGACCTGAACCACCGCTGTGTAAGAAAGGTCTGTTTCTCACATCGCATTGGCTTATTTTGCAAATCACTTTTAAATCTGTGTTCTTGATCCTTTTTCGAGCAGGAACAGTTTCTATCCACTCCGTCCATGATTTTGAACATCTCTATCAAATCTCCTCTTAACTGCCTTCTCACCAAGGAGAACAGTCCCAACCTCTCCAATCTAATCCTCATAAATGAATTTCTTGTCACTGGAACTACTCTTGTAAACCTCTTCTGCACTCTCTCCGGTGCATTCACATCTTTCCTGTAGTCCGGCATCCAGAATGGTATACAATATTCCAGCTGAGGTCTAACTAGTGCCCTTTAAGTTTAGCATAACCCCTTTGCTCTTGTACTCTATGCCCCTATTAACAAAGCTCAGGTTGCTGTAACTGCTCTCTCCACCTGTCCTGTCACTTCAATGATCTCTGCATATACACAACCAGGTACTCTGTTCCTGCACCCATTTTAGAATTTTACCACTTATTTTATATTGTCTCTCCATGTGCTTCCTACTAAAATGCACCACCTTACACTTCTCCACATTGAATGTCATCTGCCACCTATCTGCCCACTTCACCAACTTGTCTATGTACTTTTGAAGTTCTGCACTGTCCTCACAGTTGACAATGCTTCCAAGTTTTGCATCATCTGTAAACTTTGAAATTGTCTTCTGCACACCAAGATCTAGACCACGTATATAAATCAGGAAAAGCAAGGTCACATTACCAAACTGCACTACAAATCTTCCTCCAGTCTGAAAATTATCCATTGACCATTACTTTCTACTTCCTATTACTCAGCCAATTTTGTATCCACATTGCGACTGTCTCTTTTATTCCATGAGCTATAACTTCTCCTGTTGTGTGGCATTGTATTGAATGCTTCTGAAAGTCCATGTACACCATATCAACAGCATTACCCTCATCGACACTTCTTGTTACCTCTTCAAAAAACTTCAGCAAGTTAGTTAAACATGATTCCCCTTTAGAAATCCATTCCAACTCTTCCTAATCAACCCACATTTTTCAATGTGACTATTAATTCTATCCAAAATAATTGTTTCTAGAAACTTCCCCACCATGGAAATTAAACTGACTGGTCTGCAATTGCTGAGCTTATCCTTACAACCTTTTTTGAACAAGAGTATAATGTCTGCAATTCTCCAGTCTCCTGGTACGTCCCCTGAGTCTAGGAAAGAGTGAAAGATTATGGCCAGCATCCCTGCAATTTCCATTCTCACTTTCTGAAATATTCTTGGATGCATCCCATCTGGTACCGATGTCTTGCCAAATTTCAGTACCGACAATCTAGCCAAGACTTGCTCCTTAAAAAATTTTTTTAACAATATTTTAATTAAGTTTTCAGCAGTTTATACACAACAAAGAAAACACACACCACCCCAAACAAACTAGTACAAAATGAAACACCCACAGCAACCCCCCAACCCCTACTCTTCCCCCCACCCCCCCCCAGCAACCGACGATGACCAACCTCTTGAAATACAGAATGAACGTGCGCTATCTTTTATCGAACCCATCGATCGCACCTCTCAAAGTGAATTTAACCACTAGTCGCCACACTCCAGAGCCTGATTGGGTACAGAGAGGGAGAATTCAGTGTCCAAATTACTTAACAGCAAGTCTTGTGGGAGGAAGCCAGAGCACCTGGAGGAAATCCATGCAGACTCCGCACAGACAGTGACCCAAGCCGGGAATCGAACCTGGGACCCTAGCGCTATAAAGCAACAGTGCTAACTACTGTGCTTCACACCACATCCCTGCCATCCTCAATTCTTCCTCCCACTTAACCTCAACCCCCTCCAGCAGTACCATATCTTCCTTCAGAATCCTCCTGTAAATGCCCGAGGTATCCCCCCTCCGCCGTGCCTGCCACCAACAGCACTCTCCCTAACAGCGGGGAGAAAGATCTTCCTCGCAAAATCCTGCACCTGCATATACCGGAGAGTCATGGCCCTCCAGACCTGCGAACCACCCATCCAGTAACAAATCCCTCATTCCTACCATCCCCTTGTCCTCCCTGTCCCAGAACTTTGCATCTGATTCAACCAGGTCAAACAAGTGATTTGCACAGATCGACGCCATCCTCATCACAGCCCCTAACCTAAAATGCAGCCAAAATTGCTGCCAAATCTTTAAAGTCGCTACCACCACTGGATTGCCCGAGTATTTCCCTGGGGATAACGGGTGTGGCGCCATCACCAGTGCTGCAACCTGACCCCTTACATGAACCCGCCTCCATCTTAACCCAAATTTCCTCTTGGTCCCCGTACCAACCCACCACCTTCTCGCCGTTTGCCGCCCAGTAGTAATAAATCAAATTCGGCAGAGCCAAACCATCCGACTGCTGACCCTTCTGAAGCCCCTATTCAAGAATTCTGGCTAACTTGCCTACCCAAATAAATGACGTGATCAACTACTCCGCCCCCTGAATAAACATCTTTTGCAAAAACACCGGCAGGCATTAGAATAAAAATAGAAACAGTTGTAAAATATTCATCTTTAGCGCTTGAACCTGACGGGCCAATGACAGAGGGAGTAAATCCACCTTGACCCTACCTACCAGGCTCGTAAAGTTCAATTTTCGGAGCCAGGCCCACTCTCGAGCTACCTGCTCCCCAGATAAAGTGGAAGGTCACCACACAAAACGGCAACCCCCAAATCCGCACCCTTCCCCAGCAGGGAAAAGCACTTGCTCGTCTCTAAGTTCCCGTGAAAGACACAAATCGAGTCAACAGCCCAATTATATCCCCACCCAGGGGACCAGATTGGAGATATACAAAAGGTCATCGGCATATAGGGAAGCTCTATGCTCAACTCCGCACCCCCCCCCCCCCCCCCCACCCTCCCCCCCACTTCACTATCCCCCTCCACTTATCCGACTGTCTCAATGCAATGGCCAAAGGCTCTATCGCCAACGCAAACGGCAGAGGGGACATCGGGCCTCCTTATCAATTTTTATCCCTTGCAATGACAGAGTTTCCTCCTCTGTCACCCATGGTCCAGATAGCATCTACCTCCTTGGTAAAGACAAATGCAAAATATTGATTTAACATCTCAGCCATGCTCCATGTGTAAGTTTGCTTTTAGGCCCCTAATTGGCCCTAGCCCTCATGTTACCACCCTTTTACTATTTATATGTCTTTGAAAACTTTGGGTTTCTCCACAATGCTGGTTGCCTGTATTTTCTCATAATCTTTCTTTGTTTCTCGAATATATGTCACCCCTCTGTATTCCCCTTGGTTTTCAGTTTTATTTTTTACCTGATGCCTGTCGTAAGCACACTTCTTTACCTCAATTTCTATCTCTTTTTTCATCCAAGGAGCTCTAGATTTTTTTTGCCCTACCTTTGCCTTTTCAGGAAGGATGCTGTGTCTGTGCCTGAACTATTTATTTTTGAAGGTAGCCCATTGTTAGCTCCAGATTTTCCTGCCAACCTTTCATTCCAGTCTAACTGGCCCAGCTCCGTTCTTGCCGCATTGAAGTCGACTCTCCTCCAGTTAATTACTCTTACTCTGAATTGTCCATTGATCATCATCCTAAAACTGATTATACAATGATCACTGTCTCCTAAATGTTCCCCCACTGACAGTTGATCTACTTGGCCTACCTCATTTCCAAGAACCAGGTCTAACAGTGAATCCTTATTAGACTGGCCACATACTGCTGTAGAACATTTTGCTGAACACAGTCTAAGAACATTTGCCCTTTTCCTTTCTGCTGTGGACACTCCCACAGTCCAGTCTACACTTGGGTAAATAGCGTCCCCCGTTAAAACTACTTTATAATGTTTGCTTCTCTCTGTAATCTCCCTGCATATTGTTTCCTCCACACCCTTCCCACTAGTTGGTGGTCCCCAGGCTACATCGAGCAATGTAATTGCACCCTTTCTCTTCCTTAGCTCTAGCCAAATTGATTCTGCACTTGAATCCTCTGGGACAGGGTTTCCCTAACTTTTCCAGCCGTGGAACCCTTTTGACCTCCCAAGAGGACTGACCGAGCCCCTAAGAAACATTCTCACTATATTGAAAAGTTAAACCACAAGCAAATTGCTTTTTGGGGGGCAAAATGCGTGCAAACAAATTTGTAAAAGTATTTTGTATTTCTTGCATGTTTGTATTTATGATAATCAAAAAGTTCTCTTATTCAACAAAGTACTTAAGTCTTATCTTTTTGTCATTTTCAATGAGAGGAGTGATCTTGCTTCTTTTGCTCACGTTCGTTTAGTATTAGTAATGCCGCTGGAGAGCTGATTCTCATATCAGACACGCACACACACCCTCTCACAATCACATGCTTCCCTCTCTCTCACACACTCTCACCTCACCCCCTCTCTATAACACACAAACACACACATTCCCACCTCTCTCACACAAATACAGACATACAAACATACTCCCAGCTCTGTCTCACACACATTCTCACTCCTGTCATAATATACACCAGCATATCATGGTGCAGACACACACTGATGGACACACAGTGGGACCAATCATCACACACAACACCGCAGCCAATCACCAGTTAGAGCATACGCACTATAAAGACGGGGGGCATCAGAGTTCCCGCTCATTTGAGTTGCAGCTAGCGAGGAGGACAGAGCTCACAGCCTGTAACACAGGCATTCACCATGTGCTGAGAGCATCGACTGGTTAGGACAAGGCAAAGGTCTTTAGTTAAAGCTGGTATCGTGTTAACCCACAGTCTGAGTATGTTAAACAGTTAATGATTCAATAAAATAGTGTTGCACTATTTCAAGTGTTGGTGACCTGTATGTGTTCCACGGATTCAGAACACCCGACACATCATGATACCAGGAGTTGAGGGATATTAGCACTTCTTAGACCTACCTGCAAGTGATCTGCCTTCCGCCAGCATTCCGTCATCCTCCAACATGGACAACATCAGCCCGGCGACGACGCTCCGCATCGCTGGCAACCTAGGGGCCAACTGGAAGATTTTCAAACAGCGCTTCCACCTCTTCCTTGAAACCACAGACAAGGAGGGCGCCTCGGATACCAGAAAGATTGCTCTCTCCACGGCTGGGGACCATGCCATCCACATTTTCAATTCTCTCACCTTTGCGGATGATGAAGATAAAACAAAGTTCAAGACGATCCTCCTCAAGTTTGACACTCACTGCAGCATAGAGGTGAATGAAAGTTTTGAGCGCTACATATTCCAACAGCATTTGCAGGGTAAGGATGAACCTTTCCAATCCTTTCTCACGCACCTCTGCATCCTTGCGCAGTCTTGCAGCTACGGGCCCACCTCTGACTGCATGATACGCGACCAGATCGTTTTCGGTGTTCAGTCGGACCCCCTATGACAGCAGCTCCTCCAAGTAAAGCAGTTCACCCTAGCGACTGCCATTGAGACCTGTGTCTTACACGAAAACGTCATGAGTCGGTATTCCCACGTCCACGCGGCTGAAATGGCGCGGCAAGGTCCCCATGAGGCGGAACGGGCCTCAGCCTGGATGAGGGCGGCCATTTTGCACGCTTTTCGTGGACTCCCGCGCTTGTGCGCACCAAATGAGGGGCGGTGACGTCGAAGAACGCAATGCGCAGGCATGCACCACACACGATCGTACCGCGCATGCGCGGTGGCGCAGCGAACGTGCTGACGCTACGACGTGCGGCAACTGTGGCTCCGCCCTTTTAAAACGGCAATGTCCTGCCAAATCTCGACAATGCCTACGATGTGGCAGACTTGGACACTGTGCTGCCTCCTGCCGAGCAGCTCAGCCTGCCAATTCATATCGCTTCAGCCAGCCTCGCAGGAATGTCCGGGCAATTCAACCCACGGTCACCGAGTCCGAACCGGACCTCCCACACAGCAGTGACACCGAGGACCCGAAGGCGCCTTTTCGAGTCGGTGTCGTGACAAAAAACAGGCTGTCCTCGAAGCAAAGACACCAGCCACTGTCGGTATACAGCATCGATCCAGATGATGAGTGGGGTGCCACCCTGACGGTCAACCGGTCCCAAATACAATTCCGCCTGGACACTGGTGCCTCCGCCAATCTCATGGCGTGGTCTGACTTCCAAAGCCTCCGTGTCATACCAGCCATCCTTCCATCAGCCTGCCAGCTATTGGATTATAATGGCAATGTCATTCCTGCTAGCGGCTCGTGCCAACTTGAAGTGACGCACAGGTCACGCAAAGCCATCCTACCTTTTGAGATCGTGGGCTCCTCGAAAGCCTCCCTGCTTGGCGCGCAGGCATGCAAGCTGTTGAACCTAGTTCAGAGAGTTCACTCTCTCTCTCCTGATGACACGTCTGCCTTTCAGGATGCTGACTTCAGGGCGCAACTCGACGCCATCATCGACCAGCACCATGACATCTTCGAAGGCATGGGCACGCTCTCACATACTTACAAGATCCTACTCAAACAGAACGCCACGCCTGTGGTGCACGCACCTCGCAGGGTCCCAGCATCCCTTAAGTACCGACTCAAGCAGCAGTTGCAGGACCTCCAGGACCAAGGAGTGATCTCCAGAGTAACGGACTCAACCGACTGGGTCAGTTCCATGGTATATCACTGTGTACATTCAACACCCACTTTGGCAGATATTATTACAACAGGATGCCGTTTGGGATCATATCGGCTTCAGAAGTGTTCCATAGGATCATGGAACAAATGATGGAAGGCATTGAAGGTGTTCGCGTCTATGTCGACGACATAATCATTTGGTCCACCACCCCGCAGGAGCATGTCAGTCGCCTCCAGCGCGTGTTCAAACGCATACGTGAGTAGGGCCTACGCCTCAACAGGGCCAAATGCTCTTTTGGTCAGACGGAACTCAAGTTCCTTGGGGACCACATCTCCCAGTTGGGTGTGCGGCCGGATGTGGACAAGGAGGCTACTATCACAGCCATGAAAACGCCAGAGGACAAGAAGGCGGTCCTCCGATTTCTGGGCATGGTCAACTTTTTAGGGAAGTTCATCCCTAACCTCGCCTCTCATACCACGGCTCTCAGGAACTTGGTCAGGAAGACGACAGATTTCCAATGGCTCCCTGCCCACGAGCGCAAATGGAGAGAACTCAAAACCAAGCTCACCACGGCCCCGGTCTTAGCTTTCTTTGACCCAACAAAAGAGACCAAAATTTCGACCGATGCCAGCCAATCCGGCATTGGGGCAGTGCTCCTGCAACATGATGAGGCCTCATCATGGGCCCCCATTGCATATGCATCATGCGCCATGATCCCCACGGAACAGCGCTATGCGCAGATAGAAAAGGAGTGCCTGGGCCTTCTGACCGGTGTGGTTAAGTTTCATGATTATGTGTACGGACTTCCTCAATTCACAGTTGAGACCGACCATCGCCCGCTGGTCAATATAATACAGAAAGACTTGAACGACATGACACCTCGCCTCCAGTGTATTCTTCTCAAGCTCCAGTGATACGACTTCCAGCTGGCATACACCCCAGGCAAAGACCTCATCATTGCCGACGCTCTCTCCAGGGCATTCAACATTCCGTGTGACCCAGCAGGGTTCGTCTGCCAGGTTGACGCCCATGTTGCCTTCGTGGCCTCCAATCTACCTGCCACGGATGAACGCCTCGTCCAAATTCGCCGCGAGACGGCGGCTGACCCTTTGCTACAGTGTGTCATGCGCCACCTAACAGATGGGTGGCTCAAGGGCCAATGCCCTCAGTTCTATAATGTCAGAGATGATCTGGTGGTAGTAGACTGGGTTCTCCTGAAACTGGACCGCATTGTCATCCCCCATAGCATGCACCAGCTCATCCTGGAACAGCTACACGAGGGCCATCGTGGCGTGGAAAAGTGCCGCCGACGTGCCCGAGAGGCAGTGTACTGGCCCGGCATTAATGAAGACATAGCCAACACAGTGCTCAACTGTCCCACTTGTCAGCGCTTCCAGCCGGCCCAACCACGTGAGACCCTACAGCCCCATGTGTTGGTCACGTCCCCTTGGACCAAGGTGGGCATCGACCTGTTCCACGCGCTGGGCAGGGACTATGTCCTGATTGTGGACTACTTTTCAAGCTACCCGGAGGTGATACGGTTGCTCGACATCACATCGTCTGCAGTCATCCGTGCCTGTAAGGACACCTTTGCTCGACACGGCATCCCACTCACGGTGATGTCGGACAATGGCCCCTGCTTCGCAAGCCAGGAATGGTCCAACTTTGCCAGGCAGTACAACTTTGCACATGTGACATCCAGTCCCCTGTACCCCCAATCCAACGGCAAAGCGGAGAAGGGCGTCCACATAGTCAAACGGCTCCTCTGCAAGGCTGCTGATGCTGGGTCCGATTTCTACCTCGCCTTGCTGGCCTATCGCTCTGCCCCACTGTCCACTGGCCTGTCGCCAGCCCAATTGCTCATGGGTTGTACCCTGAGGACGATGGTGCCGTCCATTCATGTCCCAGACCTCGACCACGTTCCGGTCCTTTGACGGATGCAGCTGTCTCGTGCACAGCACAAGGCGGCTCATGACTCCCGTGCAGCTGATCTCCCTGCTCTGGCTCCAGATGACAATGTCCGCATCAATCTTTCGGATGGTGGCTGGTCTGCAACCGCTGTGGTCCTTCGGCTGGTGGCCCCCCCGCTCGTTCATCTACCGGATGGCTCCATTCTGCACCGCAGTCGACGTGCCCTTCGTCTCGTTCCGTGCTCGCTACATGATCCTCCACTGTCGCCTCGCCCGCCTGCTGACCCTGCCATGGACTATGCAGAGATCCCGGTCACTCTGCATCCTCCTCACTCTGACGCAGTCCAGCCCGCTCCTCAGCCGGCGGCTCTCGACCCACCCTTGAGACGGTCAACCAGAATTCGTCACCCACCTCAGAGACTTAATTTGTGCACTTTGTGGACTTATGGACTTTCTGATTTGTTCTGTTCTTCCGTTTAAACGTTTACCTGGCTTGTATATAGTGTTCATCTCGTTATTCTTGTGACATACTGTTTTTCTGCATCAGGCACCTTCCCATGTAAATAGCTTAGTTCTCATGTACATAGTCCTGTAAATATTTCGCACACATGTAGTTAGGGACATTCACCATACACTATTTATTGCCACGCAGGTACATTTTTTATAAAAGGGGGATGTCATACTATACACCAGTATATCATGGTGCAGACACACACTGATGGACACACAGCGGGACCAATCAACACACACAACACCGCAGCCAATCACCAGTTAGAGCACACGCACTATAAAGACAGGGGGCATCAGAGTTCCCGCTCATTCGAGTTGCAGCTAGCTAGGAGGACAGAGCTCACAGCCTGTAACACAGACATTCACCATGTGCTGAGTGCATCGACTGGTTAGGACAAGGCTAGTATCATGTTAACCCACAGTCTGAGTATGTTAAACAGTTAATGATTCAATAAAATAGTGTTGCACTATTTCAAGTGTTAGTGACCTGTATGTGTTCCACGGATCCAGAACACCGAACACATCAACTCCCACCTCTGTCTCACACACACACATGCACAAACTCGCACCTCTCTGAGTCACGCACTTACACAAACACTCCCACCTGTTTCTCTCAATCACATACACACTTACAATCTCACCTCACTATCTCTACACCCTCATCTCTCCATTGCTCTGTGGCCAATTCTTCTCCATTGTTTCGTGGCCATCTTCCCTCCCGCCCTCCCTCCCTCCAAAGCCGCTTCCCCTCCCTCCCTCCAGAGCCACTCCCCCTCCCTCCCTCCAGAGCCACTCCCCCTCCCTCCCTCCAGAGCCACTTCCACGCCCTCCCTCCAGAGCCACTCCCCCTCCCTCCCTCCAGAGCCACTCCCCCGCCCTCCCTCTAGAGTCACTTCCCCGCCCTCCCTCTAGAGCCACTCCCCTTCCCTCCAAAGCTGCTTCCCCTCCCTCCCTCCCTCCAAAGTCGCTTCCCCTCCCGCCCTACGAGTCTGCTTCTCCTCGCACCCTCCCACCCTCCATGCCATAGCCTACATTGCTCTGCCACCTGCCCGGCTGCCTTTGTTCTCTCCCTTAGCTGGGACTTTGAATGCTGACTCTGCCACTATTTCCAGCTCGTTCAATGAGCGGCCTGCTTCTCAGTGCATTGGCTGCTGATAGGTTGACTAGTGCACCTATCAGTAGCTAACCCAGGGTGAAAGTTGTCTCTGGTTGGACAAGCTGGAAGGGCAGCTTTTTTTCAAATTGAGAGTGGTCGGATGTACAGCGGAACCCTTGGATGTCTCCGAAAGAATTCCTGGGTTCCGTGGAACCCAGTTTGGGAATTGCAGCTCTAGGACATCCTCAGCATTGCAATGATCTCCTTAATTAATACCATTATCCCTCCTCTTCTTCCTTTCCTATCTTTTCTGAACACCTTGCACCCAGGAATATTTAACACCCAGTCCTGTCCGTCCTTGAGCCAAGTCCCTGTTTTTGCCACAACATCATTATTCCACAATGCAATCTGCACCTGTAACTCCCCAATCTTATTCACTACACTCTGCACACTCACATACATGCACAGTAACCCTGATTTAGACTTCCATTACTTTCTCGCTTGCTCCGACTCCACCTATTAATCTTATTATTATTCTTTATTCTAGTGCCACCTTGGTATTCTTCTCTCTTGGTTCCCACAGCCTTGCCGAGTTAGTTTAAAGCCCTTCCAACAATAGAGTCCTACGTTATCTGAACTTGTCATATTCCTATACACCTCCATCAAATTGCCCCGCAATCACCTTTGTCTCCAGCACAATAACCACAGCTTTTCCAGTCTAATCTTGTATCTCAGCACAACCCTCATCCCTGGACCCATTCTGGTAAATCCCCTCCACGTCTTCTCAAGATCCTTCATGCCTTTCCTAAAGTGTGATGAGAAGATCTGAATGCAATGCTGTAATTGGGGCTCAAACAGAACTTTTTACTGGTTCAGCATAACTTCCCTGCTTTTGTACTCAATGCCTCTATTTATGAAGCCCAAGATAATGGGCGGGATTGTCCGAAATGGAGGCAGAGTGTCCTCGCCGTCGTGAACGCCGTCGCGAAACGGGCGCGGGCACTACCGATTCTGGCCCCCACGGGGACAGCATGGCGCTGGAGCAGTTCACACTGCTCCAGCCTCCTTTCCCAGCGCCAGCTGGGCACCACGCCAACCCGCACATGCGCAGTGGTGCCGCGCCAACCCGCGCATGTGCGGGTGACTTCCTCAACGTACCGGCCCCGACGTAACATGGCATTGGGGGGTTCAGGGGCCGGTCGTGTAACAAAATAGGGCCGGGGTTGGAGAGGCCGGCCCCCTGATCGGTGGGCCCCGATTGCAGGCCAGACCCCATCGGAGGCCTCCCCCGTTGAAGGAGCCCCCCTCCACCCCCCACAGGCCGCTCCCCGACCCTGCGCGCAGAGTTCCCGTCGGCTGCGAGCAGGTGTGGATGGCGCCGGTAGGACTCTGCCATTTCCGCGCGGCCGCTCGCCCCATCAAAGGCCGGGGAATCTGCGGCCCGGCCGCAGACAGCGGCCCGCGACCGGCGCCACGCCAAATGCGCCGCCGCAAATGGCGGCGATTCTCCACTCCTCGGAGAATCACGTGCCGGCGTCGGGGCGGCGTGGTGCGGTTGCGGCGATTCTGCGGCCCGTCGTGAGGCTCGGAGAATCCCACCCCCTGTATGCTTTGCTAACCACTCTCTCAATGTGTCCTGCCACCTTCACAAATCAGTGTTCATGCACCCCTAAGTGCCTCTGTTCCTGTATTCACGCCACACATTCATGTACTATGTGCCTATTTCTTACTCATTCACACATAGCACTGGGCGTAATCTAGAAGATTGCTACCTTTGGACTCCTGCTGATTAATTTATTTCCTAACGCTCTATATTCTGCCTGAAGGACGTAATTTCTCATCCATTTTGCATCTCATTGATATCAATATGGACGGTAATCCCTGGCGGTCCACCCTCCTCCCTACAGTCACTGAATGATATTCTTGACCATGGCACCGGGGAGGCAACATACCTTCCTGGAATCATGGCTGTAGAAAACCTGACTATAGAATCTCCTGTCACTGCTGCTTTCCCTTTCTTCTTCCTGCCCCTCGTATAGATGAGTGGCTTGTCGTACTTTGGACTTGGCTCCAGCTCTCCTTTGCAGGGAACCATCCATCCACTCGTATTCAGAACTAAATACCTGTTAGAGAGCAAGAAATATTCAGGGGAGTCCTGCACCATCTGCCTGGTTTTTCTAGACTGCTTACCAGCCACTCTTTCCCCCTCTGCCTGCACAAACCCTTAAGCTGCAGGGTGACCACTGCGGTACAGAGTGTTAACATGTGGCATGTCCCGTGTCCAGTGTCCCGCTGCCAGTGTCCCGCTGCACTGCCCACTGGAACCTTCGCTCTCTCTGCTCTGTACCAGTGTCCCACTGCACTGCCCACTGGAACCTTCGCTCTCTCTGCTCTGTACCAGTGTCCCACTGCACTGCCCACTGATAATCCACTGGAACAGTCTATCTCTCTGCTCTGTACCAGTGTTCCGCTGCACTGCCCTCTAACCGTCCACTGGAACCTTCGCTCTCTGTGCCCGGGTCCCACTGGCACTGCCCATGCCCACTGTGCACCCGAGTCTTCTTTCTCTCTCTCTCTCTCTGCTTTGTGAAAAATCTTTCCCAATTCTGCTGTGAGTGCTGTTTCCGGTCTGGCTTCTGCTCCCCAACTTGGAAATCCACAGTTAAATCCATGAGGAGGAAGGGGATGTGTTTGGGGGGGGGCCACGATGTTATTGGGTGGAATGTGGCAGGAGTGGAGTAAGGGAGCACTGTCTGTGCGGAGTCTGCACGTTCTCCCAGTGTGCGTGGGTTTCCTCCGGGTGCTCCGGTTTCCTCCTGCGGTCCAGGGATGTGCAGGTTGGGTGGATTGGCCATGATAGATTGCCCTTGGTGTCTGGAATTGCCCTTGGTGCTGGGTGGAGTTGCTGGGTTGTGGGGATGGGGTGGAGGTGTTGACCTTGGGTAGGGTGCTCTTTCCAGGAGCCGTGCAGCCTCGATGGGCCGAATGGCCTACTTCTGCACTGTAAATTCTATGATTCAATGTGCTAATATTCGGCATAGATGGCAATATACTACTGACACTAGTTAGTGATGTGTTAGATTCTCCCGCTCTCCCTTGGGAGAGGTTGAAATCCTGCCTAGGTGCTACATGCCAACACTGCAACCTGTTTAGATGTTGTGCCAATAAACAAGTGTTCAGCAGATACCAGAGTCTGTCCACAGTCTGTCTGAGAAACAAGTTACACGCCTGGAGAACAAGACCGAAGGACCCAATCTCAGAACGACCACATCTATAAACGTGCTGCCCACATAACCCTTAGCCCTGTGGCTGCACCCATGCTCCAAATCCCAGAGCTCGAGCTTCTCCAGCACTTAAGACACTTCCTGCACATGCGGTCGGTCAGAACACAGAAAGGCACCAAGGTACCCTGACATGCCATTTGCACTGCTGTTTAAACATATCAGAGATAAATTTAAGACTTGTCCCTGATCCAGACAAAAAAAGACCCACCAGCTTGGGGCAGCAGGGTAGCATAATGGTTAGCCCAGTTGCTTCACAGCTCCAGGGTCCCAGGTTCGATTCTCGGCTGGGTCACTGTCTGTGCGGAGTTTGCACGTTCTCCCCGTGTCTGCGTGGGTTTCCTCCAGGTGCTCCGATTTCCTCCCACAGTCCAAAGATGTTAGTTGGATTGGCCATGCTAAATTGCCCTTAGTATCCAAAAAATGTTAAATGGGGGTTACAGGGATAGGGTGGATACGTGGGTTTTGGTGGAGTGCTCTTTGTAAGGGCCAGTGCATACTCGATGGGCCCAATGGCCTCCTTCTGCACTGTAAATTCAATGAAAAAGCTGCTCACAAATGTGCTTCTTCCCTTGTGCTTCTATCACTTCAGCTGCGTTTTTAAAAAATCTGCTCACCTTCCTTATCTGATCGAGGCCTAGTCCCAGGGGCTTGTCACCTGAACCTCCTGTGGCTCTTCTGCTGTCACCTTCAGATCTCACAGGTCCCCGGTCCCTCACTCCTGAGCTCTGGACTCTTAGAAAGTGACAAGCAAATGATGCTCTGTTGACTCTCGACTACCATTAGTACCTGCTGGTGTCTCACGTATCAAAATCTGAGCAAAAAATAAGCCCACACTGATGATTTTTTCAGTCTGAAGTTAAACTATAATTTGACATGACAGAGTTTCCTTCTGATGTTCCATTTATCATCCCTCTTTTTCCTCATGTAATGTCATTTCTTCCGTTCTCTTATTTTTATCCTTTTAATGTTATTACTCGGACCATTCCTGTTTCATTTCATTTTCATTCATTTCATTTCATTTCTGTACCCTGCCATAAGCAACATTCAGTCACCAAAATGGTTGCTAAGATTCTTGTAGACAATAGACAGCTTCATCAGACATTCTGAGAATGTCTTGTCCACTTGAAATCAGATGCAATAAATTCTATTAGACTTTGTTTATAATTTATATTTTAACTGGGTAGCCCTGCAGAGGAAGGTTGTTAGAAAATGCTTACAGAGTCAATCAGTCCCCTGTGACCAAATTTAATACAGCAGGCTATATTCCGATATGGCCACCAGAGGGAGGCAATGCGCCATGTAGGTGTGAACATAGCCTGGGCCCTGAATTCAGCTCTTATCTCCACAGACCCTGGGCTCACCAAGGCTGTATGAAAAGCAGTTGACATTTGAAACAGGAAAGTGGCTGTGCAGTATTGTACACCAGTATAATTTTTTTAGATCTCAATTGTCTCAACTGTAAAGCCGATTAGAATAAAATTGAATATGCTAGAAACTTTCAGACCTAAATTGCCAGTGACCGCCGGAAGTGTTAACTCGGTTTGTCTCTCTACGGATGCTGCCAGACCTGCTGAGTGTTTCCAGCATTTTACATCATATTTTAGATTCCCACACCTGGCTTCATGCATGTGAGAACCTCGTTACTGCCATTTAAAGGCAATCTCGCGCAAATTGGCCAAAGGCAGTGATTGTTTTTCCTTTTCTTCCCATTGTCCCATTGCTGCTCACCCACAATGGCTGGTTAGCTACCCTAGCCTTTGGGGGTGTTCGCTTCCTAAATTAACGCAGCCGATACACAATTCTACCATCGCTCTCTACTCCCTCCACCATCTCTTACTAGTCTGATTGCTCATCTGACCTCCAGTCCTGGCTCAGCAGACATTTTCTCCAGCTCAATATAGCAAAGATCATTGGGCGGGATCTTCCAGTCTCGGTGAAGATCATTGGCTGGGATCTTCCGGTCTCGGTGAAGATCATTGAGCAAAATCTTCCTGTCCCGGTGAAGATCATTGGGCGGGATCTTCCAGTCTCGGTGAAGATCATTGGCTGGGATCTTCCGGTCTCGGTGAAGATCATTGAGCAAAATCTTCCTGTCCCGGTGAAGATCATTGGTCGGGATCTTCCGGTCTCGGTGAAGATCATTGGGCGAACTCTTCCTGTACCGGTGAGGATCATTGGGTGGGATCTTCCTCTCCCGGTGAAGATCATTGGGCGGGATCTTCCGGACCAGGTGAAGATCATTGGACAGAATCTTCGGACTCGGTGAAGATAATTGGGCGGGATCTTCCGGTCCGGTGAAGATCATTGGGTGGGATATTCCGGACCCAGTGAAGATCATTGGGCGGGATCTTCAATACCCGGTGAAGGTCATTGGGCGGTATCTTCTGGACCCAGTGAAGATCATTGGACAGGATCTTCTGGACCCGGTGAAGATCATTGGACAGGATCTTCCGGGCCCGCTGAAGATCATTGGGCAGGATCTTCCGGACCCGGTGAAGATCATTGGGCGGGATCCTCCGGACTCGGTGAAGATCATTGGGTGGGATCTTCCAGATCCGGTGAAGATTATTGGGTGGAATCTTCCAGACCTGCTGAAGATCATTGGGCGGGATCTTCCAGACCCGGTGAAGATCATTGGGTGGGTTCTTCTGATCCCGGTGAAGATCATTGGGCGGGATCTTCCGGTCCCGGCGAAGATCAATGGGTGGGATCTTCCGGTCCCGGTGAAGATCATTGGGCGGGATTATCCGGTCCCGGTGAAGATCATTGGGCGGGAACTTCTGATTAGGTGAAGATTATTGGGCTGGATCTTCCAGAGTCAATGAAGATCATTGGGCGGGATCTTCCGGTCCCGGTGAAAATAATTGGGTGGGATCTTCCGGATCCGGTGAAGATCATTGGGCAGGATCTTCCATACCCGGTAAAGAGCATTGGACTGGATCTTCTGGACCCGGTGAAGATCATTGGACAGGATCTTCTGAACCCGATGAAGATCATTGGCCAGGGTCTTCTGGTCCCGGTGAAGATCATTGGACAGTATCTTCCGGACCCGGTGAAGATAATTGGGTGGGATCTTCCGGTCCCAGTGAAGATTATTGGGTGGGTTCTTCTGGACCCGCTGAAGATTATTGGGCGGGATCATCCGGACACGCTGAAGATCATTGGGCGGGATCTTCCGGACCTGGTGAAGATCATTGGGCGGGATCTTCCGGACCCGGTGAAGATCATTGGGCGGGATCTTCCGGACCCGGTGAAGATCATTGGGCGGGAACTTCCGATCCCGGTGAAGATCATTGGGCATGATCTTCAGATCCCGGTGAAGATCATTGGGCGGGATCTTCAAGTCCCGGTGAAGATCATTGGGCGGGATCTTCCCGACCTGGAGAAGATCATTGGGTGGGATCTTCCGGTCTCGGTGAAGATCATTGAGCAAAATCTTCCTGTCCCGGTGAAGATCATTGGTCGGGATCTTCCGGTCTCGGTGAAGATCATTGGGCGAACTCTTCCTGTACCGTTGAGGATCATTGGGTGGGATCTTCCTCTCCCAGTGAAGATCATTGGGCGGGATTATCCGGTCCCGGTGAAGATCATTGGGCGGGAACTTCTGATTAGGTGAAGATTATTGGGCGGGATCTTCCAGAGTCAATGAAGATCATTGGGCGGGATCTTCCGGTCCCGGTGAAAATAATTGGGTGGGATCTTCCGGATCCGGTGAAGATCATTGGGCAGGATCTTACATACCCGGTAAAGAGCATTGGACTGGATCTTCTGGACCCGGTGAAGATCATTGGACAGGATCTTCTGAACTCGATGAAGATCATTGGCCAGGGTCTTCTGGTCCCGGTGAAGATCATTGGACAGTATCTTCCGGACCCGGTGAAGATAATTGGGTGGGATCTTCCGGTCCCAGTGAAGATTATTGGGTTGGTTCTTCTGGACCCGCTGAAGATTATTGGGCGGGATCATCCGGACACGCTGAAGGTCATTGGGCGGGATCTTCCGGACCTGGTGAAGATCATTGGGCGGGATCTTCCGGACCCGGTGAAGATCATTGGGCGGGATCTTCCGGACCCGGTGAAGATCATTGGGCGGGAACTTCCGATCCCGGTGAAGATCATTGGGCGGGATTGTCAAGTCCCGGTGAAGATCATTGGGCGGGATCTTCCCGACCTGGAGAAGATCATTGGGCGGGATCTTCCGGACCCGGTGAAGATCATTGGGCGGGATCTTCCGATCCCGGTGAAGATCATTGGGTGGGATCTTCCGGTCTCGGTGAAGAGCATTGGACAGGATCTTCCAGCCCGATGAAGATCATTAAGCAAGATCTTCCGGCCCCGGTGAAGATCATTAAGCGGGATCTTCCGCTCCCGGTGAAGATCATTGTGCAGGATCTCCCGGTCCCGGTGAAGATCATTGGGCGGGATCTTACAGACCCGCTGAAGATCATTGGGCAGGATCTTCCGGACCCGGTGAAGATCATTGGACAGGATCTTCTGAACCCCGTGAAGATCATTGGATAGGATCTTCCGGACCGGGTGAAGATCATTGGGCGGGATCTTCCAGACTCAGTGAAGATCATTGGGCGGGATCTTCCGGTCCCAGTGAAGATCATTGGGCGGGATCGTACAGACCCGCTGAAGATCATTGGGCAGGATCTTCCGGACCCGGTGAAGATCATTGGACGGCATCTTCTGTACCCGGTGAAGATCATTGGAAGGATCTTCCGGACCCAGTGAAGATCATTGGGCGGGATCTTCCATACCCAGTGAAGTTCATTGGGTGGTATCGTCTGGACCCAGTGAAGATCATTGGACGGCATCTTCTGGACCCTGTGAAGATCATTGGATAGGATCTTCTGGACCCGGTGAAGATCATTGGACAGGATCTTCTGGGCCTGGTGAAGATCATTGGACAGGATCTTCCGGACCCAGTGAAGATCATGGGGCAGGTTCTTCCAGATCCACTGAAGATCATTGGGCGGGATCTTACAGACCTGCTGAAGATCATTGGGCAGGACCTTCTGGACCCGGTGAAGATCATTGGACAGGATCTTCTGGGCCTGGTGAAGATCATTGGACAGGATCCTCCGGATTCAGTGGAGATCATTGGGCGGGATCCTCCGGTCCCTGTGAAAATCATTGGGCGGGATCTTCCATACCCAGTGAAGATCATTGGGCAGGTTCTTCCAGATCCACTGAAGATCATTGGGCGGGATCTTACAGACCTGCTGAAGATCATTGGGTAGGACCTTCTGGACCCGGTGAAGATCATTGGACAGGATCTTCTGGGCCTGGTGAAGATCATTGGACAGGATCTTCCGGACCCAGTGAAGATCATGGGGCAGGTTCTTCCAGACCCACTGAAGATCATTGGGCGGGATCTTACAGACCTGCTGAAGATCATTGGGCAGGACCTTCTGGACCCGGTGAAGATCATTGGACAGGATCTTCTGGGCCTGGTGAAGATCATTGGACAGGATCTTCCGGACCCAGTGGAGATCATTGGGCGGGATCCTCCGGTCCCTGTGAAGATCATTGGGCGGGATCTTCCATACCCAGTGAAGATCATTGGGCAGGTTCTTCCAGATCCACTGAAGATCATTTGGCGGGATCTTACAGACCTGCTGAAGATCATTGGGCAGGACCTTCTGGACCCGGTGAAGATCATTGGACAGGATCTTCTGCGCCTGGTGAAGATCATTGGACAGGATCTTCCGGACCCAGTGGAGATCATTGGGCAGGATCCTCCGGTCCCTGTGAAGATCATTGGGCGGGATCTTCCATACCCAGTGAAGATCATTGGGTGGAATCTTACAGACCCGCTGCAGATCATTGTGCAGGATCTTCCGGACCCACTGAAGATCATTGGGCGGGATCTTACAGACCCGCTGAAGATCATTGGGCAGGATCTTCCGGACCCACTGAAGATCATTGGGCGGGATCTTCCGGTCTCGGTGAAGAGCATTGGACAGGATCTTCCAGACCCGATGAAGATCATTAAGCGGGATCTTCCGGCCCCGGTGAAGATCATAGGGCGGGATCCTCTGGCCCCGGTGAAGAACATTAAGCGGGATCTTCCGGCCCCGGTGAAGATCATTGGGCGAGATTTTCCGCTCCTGGTGAAGAACATTGGACAGGATCTTCCGAACCCGATGAAGATCATTGGGCAGGGTCTTCTGGTCCCGGTGAAGATCATTGGACAGGATCTTCTGGACCCGGTGAAGATAATTGGGTGGGATCTTCCGGTTCCGGTGAAGATCATTGGGCAGGATCTTCCGGACCCGGTGAAGATAATTGGGTGGGATCTTCCGGTCCCAGTGCAGATTATTGGGTGGGTTCTTCTGGACCCGCTGAAGATTATTGGGCGGGATCATCCGGACGTGCTGAAGATCATTGGGCGGGATCTTCCATACCCGGTGAAGATCATTGGGCGGTATCTTCTGGACCTAGTGAAGATCATTGGACAGGATCTTCTGTACCCGGTGAAGATCATTGGACAGGATCTTCTGGACCCGGTGAAGATCATTGGACAGGATCTTCCGGACCCAGTGAAGATCATTGGGCGGGATCTTCCATACCCAGTGAAGATCATTGGGTGGGATCTTACAGACCCACTGAAGATCATTGGGCAGGATCTTCCGGACCCACTGAAGATCATAGGGCGGGGTCCTCCGGCCCCGGTGAAGATCATTAAGCGGGATCTTCCGGCCCCGGTGAAGATCATAGGGCGGGATCCTCCGGCCCCGGTGAAGATCATTAAGCGGGATCTTCTGCACACGGTGAAGATCATTGGACAGGATCTTCCGAACCTGATGAAGATCATTGGGCGGGATCTTCAAGTCCCTGTGAAGATCATTGGACAGGATCTTCCGGTCCCGGTGAAGATCATTGGGCAGGATCTTCCGGACCCGGTGAAGATCATTGCACAGGGTCTTTTGGACCCGGTGAAGATCATTGGACAGTATCTTACGGTCCTGGTGAAGATCATTGAGTGGGATCTTCCGGTGCTGGTGAAGATCATTGGGCGGAATCATCCGGACCCGGTGATGGTGATTTCCCCCCCCCCCCCCCTCCCCCACCCATGGTGGGTTCCCTAATGGCAGGATGGGCGTGCCCATCAAAATGCCATAGATATTGACTGGACCAGATGATCCCACCGGCGCCCAATGGTGAGCAGCTTTAGCCCCACCCTTGGGGGATGGGGTCCAGAAAGCTCCACCCTTTGTCCACCATAAATTCCGTTCCCCAGTTATAAATCCCATCCCCTATTTCATTGTGTGTTCAGGATGGTGTTCTTTGCAAATTGTCTATTCTCCCAGAGCAAGCTGCTCGAGACTGTAGTTTGTTAACCCGTTACTCCTTATTCAGGGTGTTTGGAATCCATATCTCTGAGAGCCATATGCTTTTTTTTTAAATTGGAAGGAATTTTAGTTATTTGGACGCTCTCATTGTAGCCAGTTGTAACAACAGCAACTATATACATTTTGGGGTCTCTGCACCATGTTAGAATGACTGCTCCCTCCAGATCTCTGTTACTTAGTTGTGTGGTGTTACGCCATCATTATCAGATGCTTTTAATGTTACTCTACATCTTTCCCCAAATCTTTCTCCAATTATATATCCTCCTGCATCTCCCCCCCCTCCCTCCCAAATTCTCAGACATCACAGGGTTAGTCTCTGAGGTGCCTTGATCAATCCCCTGATTGCGTTCTGATCTCTTTCTGAGGTTAAGGTTCCGCACCCTCCCCTTTGTCCTTCTGTGTGGCCGTGGACGCTTGTCTTGTTTCTTTTTCCTTTTCTCCATCAGGATCTGAATAGTAAGCCCAAGTTAGCTTTTTTTCCAAGGATATTAGAACATGACTGTTTCTCCCTCACCTTCCATCCTGCATGATCTCAGTTGTGGAGCTCTTTTGATTACCACACCTTGTTGGTCTTGCACCCATTGTCTCTCCCCCAGGCTTCAGCACTGATGAGTCTCGTGCTCTGCCTGATGTTATAGTTCTGAGCCTGTTTGTTTCTCTGTTCTTCCTCACACTGTTTTCCCTCTCATCGTTGTTCTGGGCAATACTAGGTTTTAGTTTCTGCTACGGTTGCATTCTCAATCTCCTTCCCGTTAACAACTTGGATGGTGAGAAACCATTTTGTAGCGGTGTGATCCTGTAACTTCAAAGAGCTAAACTAAATCTTCATTCTTCCTTATCAAGTCTTAGCTGGTTCAAAGATGTGCAGGTTAGGTGGACTGGCCATGCTAAATTTGTCTTGTGAGAGAAGTCGGAGAATGGTGGGTGCAGCAGATGAAAGTCGAGACACAGACCCGAATTAACAAGCAACACCATTGAAGCAGCAACTATTCTGGCGCTTGGTGCCACACTACCATTCCCAGAACCATTCCTGGGAACTGAATACTCGCAGCAGGCACAGCACTTTGATAACTGGAGAAAGAGGGGTTCGTTCTGACAGTTCCTGTTCCTCTTCTTCACTCTTCCTCTGGCTTTGAGAGGTTTTGGGGGCATTGCTCCCACTTCTGTCTGTGAGGGCTGGCTGTAGTGCTGTTAGATGGTGGCCTTAGTGTTATGAACACTCAGATATGGATCCACATTGGTTTTGGATGGCATAATCCTTTCTTTTCTTCGAGTGGTCCTGGTTGTTGCGGGTGGTTGGTGGGGAGGTGTGGGAGGGGTGGCGCTTCAGGTCTCAGTGATCTGGGGGGGGTTACACATCGACCCTCCCTCAGGGGGGCTCCTCAGTCTGGGGGCTGCTCCAGCAGCCCTCCTGTCCTGGAGTGGGATTCCCCCCTCTTTGAAACCAGTTTATATTCCTTTTGGTTCTTGACCACGCGTTATCCTGTTGTCCTCTCGATGGCGGTACTGGTGCTGGTGGTCTGGTGATCTGTATTATCCTTCAATTTGGGGCTGGGAGATGGGATTATGGATGTTTGGATTCTTGCTCTTGGCTCTTGTTCTTACTCCCTTTCTATTTCTTCTATGGGAGTGTGGTAGTATGTATTGGGGGTCATGTGGGACTGGAAGCCCTAATGTCATTGGCTGACAGATCCCGGGTCCTGGTTGGCCGTTGACCTCTAGCTCCGCCCTGAAGGCGGAGTATAAGAAGCCGGAGTCTTCTCCCGCAGGCCAGTTTACTATCGAGCTGCGGGGGAACAGACACGCTTAATAAAGCCTCATCGACTTCACTCTATTCGTCTCACGGAGTCTTTGTGCGCTACAGGGAGATCCTAGGTTGAGTATGAAGCTTTGGTTGTGCCCAGTCCTCTCATTTTGTCTTTGTTTTTGTCATTTTGCCGACTGGAATGTAAAAGGTGGCTGCCTGTTCTAGTCTGGATTTGGAGACAAGATTAAGCTGCGCTGTAAGAGTTAGCTGATCCCCCTGAGTGCTGGGGTTCTTAGGGTATTGTTTTCTTCTAGTGTAATTTTGTTTTGGAGCTATGGGTGAGGTGGCGGTCTATAAAGTCGCTTGTATCTTGTTTGGGTGCAGACAGGTCATTTATCCGTAGATGGAACTTGTTGGAGATTTTGTCCCTCATTCATCCGGTTTTATTTGTTCCCAATTATGTAATGACTGTTGTTTTGTGCTGTACCTGATGTACATTGATACCTATAGCTAACTTTCTGCTTCCGTTTGTTTGATGCGAATCTTTTGCAAAAAATATTGAAAGTCCCAATAAATAGGCACTATAAAAAAGAAGGCTGTGGAATGTAACATCACCTCTCTTTCACTGCTAGCCAAGATCCTACCTCTGCAATTCAGCAGAGATAGAGAATTTTGATGGAAAGGATCTTCAAGGGTCATAGCATATACTTTGGAAAAATATCGATTACAATTTAAACGAAAAACAATCAGCTTACATGGGCTGCAATGCTGCTGGAATTTCAAGACCACCAAAGACATGTTGGAACATATATTTCTTTTTTTTCTAACGGACTTAAATCTTATCAATCCCACCTCCTCTACCCTATAACCGTTCTGTTTTGCATGCTGATGTGTGTGTGTGTATACATCTGTCTGTTATGTTCCAGGATTCAAGACGTGTTTTTACCTTTGTAACACATATTATACTTTTACTTGGGTGAGATTTTAACAATTAAGCTAACTCCTTACTTAGAAACATAGAAAATTGGAGCAGGAGGAGGCCATTCGGCCCTTTGAGCCTGCTCCGCCTTTCATTATGATCATGGCTGGTCATCCAACACAGTAACCTGTTCCCGCCCACCCCCCACCCCAATATCCTTTGATCCCTTTAGCTGTATCTAACTCCTTGAAAACATACAATGTTTTGGCCTCAACTGCTTTCTGTGGTAGAGAATTCCACAGGCTCACCAGTCTCTCTCATCTAAGTCCTAAATGGTTTACCTTGTATCCTTAGGCAGGGTGGCCCCTGAATCTGGACTCTCCCGCCATCGGGAACATCCTTCCTGCATCTACAATGTCTAGTCCTGTTAGAATGTTATAGATTTCTATGAGATCCCCCCTCATTCCTCTAAACTCCAGAGAATATAATCCTAACTGACTCAATTTCTCCTCATATGTCAGTCCCGCCATCCCAGGAATCAGTCTGGTAAACCTTCACTGCACTCCCTCTACAGCAAGAACATCCTCAGATAAGGAGACCAAAACTGCAGACACCATTCCAGAGATCTGGCTGGCATTTTTCATTGGCTTTACATTCGGTCAAGTACATTTTCAAAACTAGCACATTTTCTAAAATTTCAAACTCTGTTATAAACAACCACAGGTGTGGAAAAGAGAGGAATTTATTCACCCCCTTCAAAACTGGGCATTACACTGGGTAAAACCCCTGAAATTCTCTACCAAACATTATCGGGGAGTACCAACACCACATAGTTGCCATGGTGAGTGAGGAAGGCCTAGCACTGCAAATAGAAAATAAGTACAGCCTTGCTAGTGCCACCCACATCCTGCCAACAAATAAACACCGCAGTGTTTCCTTATTCTTTGCCGGATAGGGCAGCACGGTGGCGCAGTGGGTTAGATATGCTGCCTCACGGCGCCGAGGTCCCAGGTTCGATCCCGGCCCTGGGTCACTGTCCGTGTGGAGTTTGCACATTCTCCCCGTGTTTGCGTGGGTTTCGCCCCCGCAACCCAAAGATGGGCTGTGTAGGTGGATTGGCCACGCTAAATTGCTCCTTAATTGGAAAAAATGAATTGGGTACTCTAAATTTATTTTTTTGAAACTCATTCCTTGCCAGATACAATCGCACTTGTGGCATTTAAGGCCCTCAATCCAGGAACAGCACATTTGGAATTATTCCCTTTCCCCTGCTTTCCGTGATTTTCTCCCCAACAAGTGCCTATCCAGTCCCCTTCTCAATTTTATTATTTAATTTACTTCCACCATTCTTTCTGAGTGCACCCCAGATTATTTTTTTTTAAATTGCATCATCTCACTTCTGGCTTTTTTTTAACCAATTATCTTGAATCTGTGTCCTCTGGTTTATTGTATTGGATTGGATTAGATTGGTTTATTGTCACGTGTACCGAGGTACAGTGAAAAGTATTTTTCTGCGAGCAGCTCAACAGATCATTAAGTACATGAGAAGAAAAGGAAAGGAAAAGAAAATACATAATAGGGCAACACAAAAGGTACACAATGTAACTACATAAACACCGGCATCGGTTTAAGCATTCAGGGCTGTAGTGTTAATCAGGTCAGTCCATAAGAGGGTCGTTTAGGAGTCTGGTAACAACAGGGAAAACGCTGTTTTTGAGTCTCTTTGTGCGTGTTCTCAGACTTTTGTATCTCCTGCCCAATGGAAGAAGTTGGAAGAGTGAGTAAGCCGGGTGGGAGGGGTCTTTGATTATGCTGCCCGCATTCCCCAAGCGGTGGGAGGTGTAGATGGAGTCAATGGATAGGAGGCAGGTTCATGTGATGAACTGGACGGTGTTCACAACTCTGAAGTTTCTTGTGGTCTTGCCGAGCAGTTGCCATACCAGGCTGTGATGCAGCCAGATAGGATACTTTCTGTGGTGCATCTGTAAAAGTTGGTAAGAGTTAATGTGGGCATGCCAAATTTCTTTAGTTTCGTGAGGAGGTATAGGTGCTGTTGTGCTTTCTTGGTGGTAACGTCGCCGTGGGTGGACCAGGACAGATTTTTGGTGATGTGTGCCCCTAGGGATTTGAAACTGCTAACCATCTCCACCTCGGCCCCGTTGATGCTGACAGGGGTGTGTACAGTACTTTGCTTCCTGAAGTCAGTGACCAGCTCTTTAGTTTTGCTGGCATTGAGGGATAAATTGTTGTTGCTGCACCACTCCACTAGGTTCTCAATCTCCCTTCTGTATTCTGACTCGTTATTCGAGGTCCGGCCCACTATGGTCATATTGTCAGCAAACTTGTAGATGGAGTTAGAACCAAATTTTGCCACACAGTCGTATGTGTACAGGGAGTAGAATAGGGGGCGAAGTACGCAGCCTTGCGGGGCCCCGGTATTGCTGACTATTGTGGAGGAGGTGTTGTTGTTTATTCTTACTGATTGTGGTCTGTGGGTCAGAAAGTCGAGGATCCAGTTACAGAGGAGGAGTCAAGTCCTAGGTTTGGGAGCTTTGATATGAGCTTGGCTGGGATTATGGTGTTGAAGGCAGAGCTGTAGTCAATACATAGGAGTCTGATGCAGGAGTCCTTGTTGTCGAGATGCAGTGGATAAAAGTGTTCTGGGAGTATGGAGTTGATGCGCTTCATGACCAACCTCTCGAAGCACTTCATTATGACTGTTTCCCAGCTCCTCAAGCTGCTCCTGCATCCTCTTTTGCCGTGCGTTCAGTTCCTCCACTTCGTGCTCCAGCACCATTATCGTGTCTTCCTGGCTGGAAAGCTTCGACTCAACCTCCTTGATTGCCTTCTCCTGGACAGCCTGTGTCTCGACCATTCGGCCCATCAATGCCCTCATCGGGTCCAGCGTGTCTCTTTTCAATTCGGCGAAGCAGTTCTTAAAAAACTCAATCTGCTGCTCCCTTGGCCAGTGAGCCTCTGCTCTCTGGTCCCTGCCATCCGCCATGCTTCTCCGCCCTGTCTGCTGTCCTCACTGTTCCCGCTTCGATCCTAGCCGCTTTACTCGACCACTTCTGGTCCAGCCGTCCATACCCCGGGGGGGGGGGAACCTCTTCCCTGTCTTCCCAGGTCGCAAAGTCCTGAAAAGCCTGGTCGAAAAAAATCCATTAGCCCATCACCAGCGGGAGCGATTGGACCTGCGACCTACTTCGTCCTGGCCACCACCGGAAGTCTGTAGTCACCACTAGTTGTATTACACGTATTACGGCACTGCCCGTATAGTAGAGGTACATATGTAAATCCCTGCCTGCTGGCTCTGGTTCCAGCTACAGGAGGCACAACATCTTTGCTCAATAAAGCCTCGATCATTCCACTTCTCTTGTCTTTGTGGTAATTGATAATGCATCAGGTTCATTTTCAGGAAGACCGATCTGACTTTGGAAGCTGGGATGTGTGGTAAACCACCGTTAGTGTATTATATGTATTGTGGTAAACTGTTACTGTACTACATGTATTGTGGTAAACCACTGCCTGATGGCTCCGCCTCCCCTCGGGCTCGGTATAAAGGTGGCTGACCTCCAGCCCTACCCCAGTTTGGGGTCAGTGGCCAGGAGGCTTTCTGTTTAGCTTATTAAAGCCACAGTTTCATTCACTACTCGTCTTGTGTTAATTGATGGCACATCATGATGGTGGGTATGTGTGTGTTATGGGGCACTCGACAGCGGATCGCTGGTTTCCTGCTTGAATCGAGAAAGAATGCATTGAGTTCATCGGGGGGGGAGTGCGCTGCTGCTGGAGATACTGCTTGGCTTTGCTGTGTAGTCGCTATGTTGTTTAGGCCTTGCCACAACCGCCCAGAGTCTGTAACACTAGTCTGTGACTCTAGCTTGGTCTGATATTCTCTCTTGGCATCCCGGATGGCTCTGCGGAGGTCAGCAGAGACCGTTTTGCCTTATTTACTCCGCTTTTCGGGTATTTTAACACGACTATCAAATTTTACCTCAACTTTCTCTGCCGCAAAGAGGACAACGATGATCCCTCTAAACCTAGAAATTGCAGAGCAAAGGTCAGCCACTTTAAGTTACCATGTGTGTGTGTAGCTGTGCAAGAATTTAACGCGGCTGCACACAAGGAGGAAAAAAATTAACGGGAGAACAGGCTCAACTTCTCCAGTCTCTCCACAAAGTCTTCCATTCCTGGCAGCGTTCTGGTTAATCTTCTGTGCACCCTCTACAAGGCCCTGAAATCCTTCCTAATGTGTGGTGACCAGAATCAAGCACAATATGCCAGCTGGGACAGAACCAGTGTTTTATAATGTGTTAACTTTATTTCCTATCTTTTTGTACTCTGATCTGCTTTGTATAAAGCCGAGGAAAGCTTATACGCTTTTTAACAGCTGTATTTACTTATCTATCGTTATTTAAACTTCCGTCTATATTACCTCTGTGTCTCTCTCTGTTACCCTATGCCTTTTTAAAATTCTATTGGCTCTCATCATTCTTCCTTCCGAATTGTATCTTGTCTATATCCTCCCAAAGTCTGTTCATATCTTCCTCACTGTTTCCCAAGTATTGTGTAATCTGCAAGGCTTAAAATGTTGCCCTAAATGCAACCCCCATGATGAGAAAGCTAGTCACCAAATCCACAAGCCTAACCACAAGACAATTTCTACTGAAGTGACGAGTATTGAAGTGGAGCGTGCCAAGTAGACAGCTCAAGAATAATTCTTGCACAGGCTTAAGGGCCCTGCCAGTTGGGACCTTTTCCGATCTTAAATTCACTGTACAAATGCAAATTAATGTTCTCCATCCTAGAGTGTAGGAGTGAAAAACCTAAAGGGAGGCAGTACTTGTTTGGTGTGCTGCTAATCACAACACAGTGTTAATGCAGGAATCTAATTTACAGGGCCTAGTGTGCAGCACTTAATGTAACTAGGTGTTGTCACCTGGCTGGCTTTTAAGGAAACCCAACCAAGATGTTGAATTTGCAACCTGTTGAAGCTAGTAATTGGCAAACACAGGACTTACACTTCACAGTGAGCATGGTACCCTTGAATGAATTTATAGATGTGATGAATGATAACTGTATTACTGTACCTTTAATGTGATGATCCCTTTAAGACCGGGTTTGGAACCCTGGGGAACTCTGCCTCCAGCTCCGCCCCCCCCAGGGAACTGTATATAAGGTAATGTTCAGTGGGCAGCGTGCAGTGAGCACACTTCTCGGCAGCTGTCTGGTTCTCTGCTAATTAAAGCCTTTGAATTATCAATCTTCTCTCTCGAGTCGTAATAGAGGGTATCACAATAGAAAAATAATTCTTGGTGCATTATCATCTTTAAAATGATGATTTGATGTCGGTGGCCAAGTAAAACTGTAGTCTAGACTGAAGGGCACACTATGGCTGTTATTTAAACCCAGTGACTCCAGGGGAAAGTAATCTCTTTCTCAGATCACTGCTTGCGATTGCTCTCACTGGTGGACTCCTTTATATCAAGGAGGAGAACTAGGCAGGCAAACTACAAAAATGCTCTCCCTGTCAAGAATAGAGAACATCATGGAGAAAGCAGCAGGTCACTGATGTAAGCAGAGAAATAAGCAGGGGTAAAAGATACAAGGTAAAACATTTTGCAGCATCAAGTGGCAGAAAGAGAGAATGCTATGAGCATTGTTCCAGATTGTCTCCATGCAGATAAATATAGCCACTTACAGGCGACACTGGCACAGTGGTAAGCACTGCTGCCCATGGCGCTGAGGACCAGGGTTCGATGCCGGTCCCGGGTCACTACCTGTGTGGAGTTTGCACATTCTCCCCGTGTCTGCGTGGGTTTCACCCCCACAACCCAAAAAGATGTGCAGTGTAGGTGGATTGGGCACACTAAATTGCCCCATAATTGGAAAAATAATTGGGTACTCTAAATTTGTTTTTTAAAAATAAAGCCAGTTATTTGGTGACAGCGTGGAACCCTGGACTGGTTGAGGTGAATCGCATATATACATTTGAGGGGATGAACACATGAAAGGGAAAGGGATAGAAGTGAACGGTGACAGATTTAGATGATGTTATGCGGGTGGAGGGTCGTGTGGAATATATTCACCAGCTTCGATATTTTGGGCCGAATGGAACATTGTCAACTTCAACTTTATTTAAACTCATCTGCTGTTGAATCCCTCATTCATGCCTTCATTATCTCAACTTGACTATTCCAATGCTTTCCGAGCTAGCCTCCCACTTTGCACTGCTGTATAGTGGAGCACATTTGGGAGGAGCGTGTTGGGGGGGGGGGGGGGGGGGGGGGGGGGGATTGGAGTGTATACTGTATTGATGATTCTGTATGGGGTGATGGTGGATTCCTGATTCTTTTTCTTTGATGTTTGTATTTAAAATGTTGGGGGTGTTTGGGGCGGATGGGATGAAGAGATTGTTGGTCAGAGGATTGCCATTGTATTTGTTACGGTTGTTTGTGGGTGTAGATTTGATGTAAATGTGAAAAAGGAGGAGAATAAAAATATTTTTTTTAAAAGCTGGAGCACATTCAAAACTCTTAGGTCTGTATCCTAATTTTCACCAAATCCCATTCACCCATCACTTCCCTGTGCTTATTGACCTACATTTACCCATCACCACCCCTGTGCTTGTTGACTTACATTGGCTCCCGGTCAATATTGATTTTAAAATTCTCATCCTTGTTTCAAATCCCCTCCATGGTCTCATGCTTTCCTTTCCATGAATTCTCCTCCAACAACACAACCCTCCAAGCTATCTATGCTCCTCTAACGCATTCCCAGTTACAGTTCAATAACAAGGTCCGCAATCCATTCAATGGCTTCAGCTGACACGGTGTGACTAGTTGTGATGCCACCAGGAATGTATCTCTCGGGGGTGAAGTTCAGTTTATGGTGATGGTCTGACCTGGGTGGCCACAGTCACAATGTGAGCTCTTTCTCATGTTTCCACTTGTGGAGCAAACGGCCACATCTGCCCCATCCCATCCTTAGTTGCTCGAGGGGGGTGACCACGTTTTCTGTGGGAGGCTGAAACCTGCAACATCGCCCCTTGGGTCAGTTACCAGGTTGTAGTTGGTGCTGTTTGCAGCAGGTGCTCCATCGAGAGATGGGGCTGTCATCAGTTTGTCGGGTGAGGAGTGTATTCCAGTCAGGACGACAGGATTTCAGATGACTGCATGGGGTTTTTTTGAAGTCAAAGGGTGTGCTTTGTTAGCTGTCAGCAGATTGTATTCTCTGAAGAGGATGTTCCCCTGTGATAATCAGGAAATTCTATGTGTAGCACAGGAAGCCACTCGAGCTGTGTCAACATTTCAGAATTAATCCTCATGTCTTCCCAGAGGTGGATATCTACCATGTTTACGTGGTGGCTCCTGAGCCAGATTGAGCAAGATAGCGGGAACCACATCCCGGAGAAGTTACGTTAATCGTTTTTCACGCATGGCCTCCCTGAACTACTTGCCACTCATACGGGCACTCCTTTCACAAGTGAGTTGAGGCAAATGAAGTGTGACATATTCGTACTGCCCCATACTACCCAGCTTCCAATGGTTTAGCAGAGCAAGCAGTGCAAACATTTAAATGGGGGCCTCAAGAAATAGTCTTTAGGATCGATGGACACTAGGCTGGCTCGTTTCTTGTTTTGTTCACTCAGGATCACTCCGCACGCAGTGACTGGGGTTGTCCCCACGGAACTGCTGCTGTGCTGAAGACGTCATACCCATCTTAGCATGATTTTTCCAGACATGGGTGCAAAGGTGCGCCACAACGAGGAGCAGCATGGGCATTGCCCCGCTTGACGTCGACCTTCCAGGTGACTCGTGTTCGTTCAAAACTTTGCCGATGGCACCCAGTGCATCCCTGCCGTTATCCTTCGCCGGTTTCTCACCAGGTTCAAGCCCATTATCGTACTATGCAAAAGCACCTTGACCATATTCAGTCCAGGCACCCACTTCTTCAGAAACTTCTTTGTCCTCGGTTAGCACTGTTGCCTCAAGGCGCTGAGGTCCCGGGTTCGATCCTGGCCCCGGGTCACTGTCCATGTGGAGTTTGCACATTCTCCCTAAGTCTGCGTGGGTCTCACCCCCACAGTTCAAAGATGTGCAGATTAGGTGGATTGGCCACTCTAAATTGTCCCTTAATTGGAAAAAAAAGAAAGTTCCTTGTCCTCGGAAACCTCTTCTACAACTGCATCAGCTGCCTGATTGGGCCACAGTGGAATGCCAAGTGGGTCAAGGTGCTGAGATGACTGAGGTTTGTTGCCAATTCGTACTGGAGACACCAATAATGTTGCTCTTTTTAACTGGATACTGATAGTTATTAATGATGATATTGCTTTTCAGAGTCGGCAGGTATCAAATGATACCACCACAAGGTCTGACCGGATATCGATCAAAGACCAAACAACTAGTTAGTTAGTTCAAGTTCAATGACAGTTTATTTACACACAAGAATTACTTTGACATGCAACATAAAACTACAAGCTAAATTACACCAAACACTACAACAACCTGTACTTAACTTCAGGCACCCGGCTTTATGCAGAGGAACAAGGCCTTTGTTCGGATCTTGCGTGGCTGGGTCTGAAGAAGTGACTTCGTTTCTGCTGGACTCATCCGTCTGGTAGCGATCGTTGGTCTTGAACTTGCTTCTGGTCGTGGTGCTGCAATTGGTATCAGGCGTAGGCTGGGCCAAGAGAGTGCCGGTGTGCCAGGGCCAAAAGAGACTGAACACATGGCAGTGTCTCTTTTTATCCTTTGGGGGTTTTGCGCTCTTTTGGGCGGTCCTTAGCTTTGGACCCAATAATTCAGCAGGCTTCGATTACTGACTTCAATTTTAGCCAATAAGGAGGCGGGTGCCTTGATGGCTGGGCGTGTCCTGAGCGGTCATTGACCTTGGCTGTTTGGGCTTTTTGGGTGAAGGGAGTGGCGCCGATGAGTCTGTATCTGATACCTGAGTAGAAATCTTTTGTTCTGGGGAAATGGGCCATTAGAATGGAAATCGGCTTGGGGTTTCGATAGTGTCTGATTATCTAGTGGCAAATATACATTTAAGCTCTGAGTTCGTCTGGATCCTGCATTGACCATATTTCCCATGATTCTTTGCAAGTGGCCATAAATCCCTTGTAAGTAGTCATGTTTCCCTTTGTAAGTGGCCATCCCAGGTGGCTACAGGTTGTCAACTCGTACTGGGAGATGGGGACGCAGGAAGTCGCCGATGGGGAACCCTCGGATTCACAAATGCGGGAATTGCAGCCGCCACGTCGTTCATGGCAGAAGTGACATTCATCATGGACATATACGCCACTCGATCTAGCACCTCTGGCGCACGGGCTCAGCCAGATGCCAAAAGGCTCTGGTGCCCTCCTTCATCACAGTCTTCAGAGGACTCTTAGGGCTTTGGGGGGTAGGGATGATTAACTATCCCGTGACCTTGCAAAATACGAATTCCCCCAAGAACCATGAACCCCGCCTAACAGCACTGAGTGTGCACCTCCACCATGGGACTCCCTCTGCCTAACAGCACTGTGAGTGTCCCTCCACCATGGGACTCCCTCTGACCACCAGCACTGTGTGCACCTCAACCATGGGAGTCCCTCTGCCTAACAGCACTGTGAGTGTCCCTCCACCATGGGACTCCCTCTGCCTAACAGCACTGTGAGTGTACCTCCATCATGGGACTCCCTCTGCCTAACAGCACTGTGTGCACCTCCACCATGGGACTCCCTCTGCCTAACAGCACTGTGAGTGTCCCTCCACCATGGGACTCCCTCTGACCACCAGCACTGTGTGCACCTCCACCATGGGACTCCCTCTGCCTAACAGCACTGTGAGTGTCCCTCCACCATGGGACTCCCTCGGCCTAACAGCACTGTGAGTGTACCTCCATCATGGGACTCCCTCTGCCTAACAGCACTGTGTGCACCTCCACAATGGGGCCCCTCTGCCTAACAGCACTGAGTGTGCACCGCCACAATGGTGACCCTCTGCCTAACAGCACTGTGAGTGTCCCTCCACCATGGGGCTCCCTCTGACCACCAGCACTGTGTTCACCTCCACCATGGGACTCCCTCTGACCACCAACACTGTGTGCACCTCCACCATGGGACTCCCTCTGCCTAACAGCACTGTGAGTGTACCTCCACCACGGGACTCCCTCTGTCTAACAGCACTGTGAGTGTACCTCCACCATGGGACTCCCTCTGCCTAACAGCACTGTGAGTGTACCTCCACCACGGGACTCCCTCTGTCTAACAGCACTGTGAGTGTACCTCCACCATGGGACTCCCTCTGCCTAACAGCACTGTGAGTGTACCTCCACCATGGGGCTCCCTCTGACCACCAGCACTGTGGACACCTCCACAATGGGGCCCCTCTGCCTAACAGCACTGTGTGCACCTCCACCATGGGACTCCCTCTGCCTAACAGCACTGTGAGTGTACCTCCACCATGGGACTCCCTCTGCCTAGCAGCACTGTGTGCACGTCCACAATGGGACCACCTCTGACCAACAGTACTGTGTGTGCACGTCCACCATGAACCCGTCCTCCTAACAGCACTGTGTCTGCCTCCACCATGGGACCACCTCTGACCAACAGCACTGTGTGCACCTCCACAATGGGGCCCCTCTGCCTAGCAGCACTGTGTGCACCTCCACCATGGGACTCCCTCTGCCTAACAGTACTGTGAGTGTACCTCCACCATGGGACCACCTCTGACCAACAGCACTGAGTGTACCTCCACCATGGGACTGCCTCTGCCTAACAGCACTGTGAGTGTACCTCCACCATGGGACCACCTCTGACCGACAGCACTGAGTGTACCTCCACCATGGGACCACCTCTGACCAACAGTACTGTGTGTGCACCTCCACCATGAACCCGTCCTCCTAACAGCACTGTGTCTGCCTCCACCATGGGACCACCTCTGACCAACAGCACTGTGGGTGTACCTCCACCATGGGAATCCCTTGGCCTAATAGCACTGTGTGTGTGCCTCCACCATGAACTCACCCTCCGAACAACACTGTGTGTGTGTGTGTGTGTGTGTGCCTCCACCTGGGACCCCCTCTGCCTAACAGCACTGTGTGTGTGCCTCCACCATGGGACCCCCTCTGTTTTGTGAAGGGTAGGTCGTGTCTCACAAACCTAATTGAGTTCTTTGAGAAGGTGACCAAACAGGTGGATGAGGGTAAAGCTGTTGATGTGGTGTATATGGATTTCAGTAAAGCGTTTGATAAGGTTCCCCATGGTAGGCTACTGCAGAAAATACAGAGGCATGGGATTCAGGGTGATTTAGCAGTTTGGATCAGAAATTGGCTAGCTGGAAGAAGACAAAGGGTGGTGGTTGATGGGAAATGTTCAGACTGAAGTCCAGTTACTAGTGGTGTACCACAAGGATCTGTTTTGGTGCCACTGATGTTTGTCATTTTTATAAATGACCTGGAGGAGGGCGTAGAAGAATGGGTGAGTAAATTTGCAGATGACACTAAAGTCGGTGGAGTTGTGGACAGTGCGGAAGGATGTTACAAGTTACAGAGGGACACAGATAAGCTGCAGCGCTGGGCTGAGAGGTGGCAAATGGAGTTTAATGCAGAAAAGTGTGAGGTGATTCATTTTGGAAGGAATAACAGGAAGACAGTGTACTGGGCTAATGGTAAGATTCTTGGCAGTGTGTATGAGCAGAGAGATCTCGGTGTCCATGTACATAGATCCCTGAAAGTTGCCACCCAGGTTGAGAGGGTTGTTAAGAAGGCGTACGGTGTGTTAGCTTTTATTGGTAGAGTGATTGAGTTTCGGAGCCATGAGGTCATGTTGCAGCTGGACAAAACTCTGGTGTGGCCGCATTTGGAGTATTGCGTGCAATTCTGGTCGCCACATTATAGGAAGGATGTGGAAGCATTGGAAAGGGTGCAGAGGAGATTTACCAGAATGTTGCTTGGATTGGGTGAAGATCTTATGAGGAAATGCTGAGGGACTCGAGGCTGTTTTCATTAGAGAGAAGAAGGTTAAGAGGTGACTTAATTGAGGCATGCAAGATGATCAGAGGATTGGATAGGGTGGACAGTGAGAGCCTTTTTCCTCGGATGGTGATGTCTAGCATGAGGGGACATAGCTTTAAATTGAGGAGAGATAGATATGAGACAGATGTCAGAGGTAGGTTCTTTACTCAGAGTGTAGTAAGGGTGTGGAATGCCCTGCCTGCAACAGTAGTGGACTCGCCAACACTAAGGGCATTCAAATGGTCATTGGCTAGACATATGGACGATAAGGGAAAAGTGTAGATGGGCTTTAGAGTGGTTTCACAGGTCAGCGCAACATCGAGGGCCGAAGGGCCTGTACTGCGCTGTAATGTTCTATGTTCTAAGGGGACTGGGGACCCTTAACAAAACTTGGCTTTGTATAAATAGAGTCGGCCAGTAAGGCACCAACTAGTGATGACCCAGTAGGGCACTACAGGGGCTGTATAAGTTTTTCCTTAAACCTACTTGGTGTGGTCACTTTGGTGCCCTTATAAAACTCATCTAAATGTTTCTTAAATGTTGTGAGAGTTCCCTTCCTTTCAGGCAGTGAGTTTCAGATTTCCACCACCTTCTGGGTGTAAAGGATTTTCCTCAAATCCCCTTTAAGTCTCCTGCTTTTTACCTTAAATCTATGCCCCGTTGGTATTGACCCCTTTACTGAGGGGAAAGGGTTTTCCTATCTACCCTATCTATGTCCCTCCTAATTTCTTACACCTCAACGAGGTTCCCCCCCTCAGCCTTCTCTGCTCTAGCCTAACTAGTCTCTTTTCATAGCTGACAGGCTCCAGCCTAGGCAAAATCCTGGTGAATCTCCACTGCTCCCTTTCTAGTGCAATCACATCCTTTCTATTATGTGGAGACCAGAACTACGCACAGTACTCCAACTGTGGCCGAGTGAACATTTTATACAGCTCCATCATAACCTCCCTGCTCTTATATTCTATGCCTTGGCTAAGAAAGACAAGTACCCCATAAGACAAGTACCCCATGTAAGACCATAAGATATAGGAGCAAAATTAGGCCATTTGGTTAACGTCTGCTCCGCCATTCCATCATGGTTGATATGTTTCTCATCCCCATTTTCCTGCCTTCTCCCCATAACCCCTGACCCTATATAAATCAAGAACCTATCTACCTGTGTCTTAACAACACCCAGCGACTTGGCCTCCACAGCCTTTGTGGCAATTAGTTCCACAGATTCACCACCCTCTGGCGGAATAAATTCCTCCTCATCTCTGTTTTAAAGGATCGTCCCTTCAGTCTGAGTCTGTGCCCTCGATTTCCAGTTTCTCCAAATAGTGTAAACATCCCCTCCACGTTCATTCTATGTACAACTCTCAGTATTCTGTAAGTTTCAATAAGATCCCCCCATATCCTTCTAAACTCCATCAAGTGCAGCACGGTAGCATTGTGGATAGCACAATTGCTTCACAGCTCCAGGGTCCCAGGTTCGATTCCGGCTTGGGTCACTGTCTGTGCAGAGTCTGCACATCCTCCCCGTGTGTGCGTGGGTTTCCTCCGGGTGCTCCGGATTCCTCCCACAGTCCAAAGATGTGCAGGTTAGGTGGATTGGCCATGTTAAATTGCCCTTAGTGTCCAAAATTGCCCTTAGTGTTGGGTGGCGTTGCTGGGTTATGGGGATAGGGTGGAGGTGTTGGCCTTGGGTAGTGTGCTCTTTCCAAGAGCCGGTGCAGACTCGATGGGCTGAATGGTCTCCTTCTGCACTGTAAATTCTATGAAGTGCACATCCAGGATCCTCAACCGCTCCTCATATGACAAGTCCTTCATTCCAGGTTTCATTCTTGTGAACCTCCTCTGGGCCCTCTCTAAGACCTGCACATCCTTCCTTAGATACGGGGCCCAGAACTGCTCACAATACTCCAAATGGGGTCTGACCAGAGCCTTACACAGCCCCAGCAGTACATCCTGTTCTTGTATTCTAGCCCTCTCAACATGAATGCTAACATTGCATTTGCCTTCCTAATTGCCAACTGAACCCTTGTACTGGGAGATGGAGATGCAGGAAGTCTCCGATGGCGAACCCTTTCAATCCTGAACTAAGACTCCAATGCCCTTTGTTCTTCTGATTTCAAAAGCCTTTTCCCATTTAGAAAATAGTGTACGCCTCTATTCTTCCTACCAAAGTGCATAACCTCACACTTTTCCACAGTGTATTCCATCTGCCACTTCTTTGTCCATTCTCCTACTCTGTCCAAGTCCTTCTGTAGCCTCCCTGTTTCCTCAACACTACTTGTCCCTTTACATATCTTTGTATCATCTGCAAACTTACCAACAATGCCGTCAGTTCCTTCTTCCAGATCATTAATGTATATTGAGATTAGTTTCGGTCTCAACACTGACCATTGGCTGCCATCCTGAAAAGGACACCTTTAGCCTCACTGTCTGTCTTATGTCAGTCAGCCAATCTTCATTCCATGCCAGTGTCTTGTCCCTAACACCATGGCCTCTTATCTTATTTACCAGCCTCCTGTACGGCACATTGTCAAAGGTCTTCTGGAAATCCAAATAGATCATGTCCACCAGTTCTCCTTTGTCGAACTTTCTCATTACCTCCTCAAAGAATTCTAACAGATTTATCAGGCATGACCACCTCTTAACCTCCTTATCTACCTGTCCTGCTGCCTTCAGGGATCTTTGGACATGAACACCTAGGTCCCTCTGGTCTTCTGGTCCTTGCGTCCTACCGCTCATTGTATATTCCCTTGCCTTGTTAGACCTCCCAAACCTCACACTTTTCAGGGTTAAATTCCATTTGCCACTGTTCAGCCCATCTGACCAGCCTGTCTATATCTTCCTGCAATCTAAGGCTTTCCTCCTCATCATTTGCCACACCACACATTTTTGTGTCAGCTGCAAACTTACTGATCATAAGCTCCACATTCACGTCTAGATTATTGATGTATACTCCAAACAGCAAGGGGGCTGGCACGAGTGGTTGGTCATGGGCGAGTGGTTGGCCATAGAACTGGACATGAATTTTGCTGTCCTTTGAATTGTTCAGGTGGAAGACTGAAATTACAGTATTAACAGTGTTGTCGAAGTCTGCATTTTCTGAGGTAGGCGTCCAGAGAACATCGACCTTCAGTGAGTGTTTCCCCAAGCGTTCTTCAGCTTGGCAAGCCAAGGCCAGATTGCTGGCATTGGTGAAGAGCTGCGACTTTGTGGGAGGGTGGTTGCTGGCATAAAGGGAAGGAGACAGCAACCTACACCTGGCCCACGTGCTAAAGTATGTTGACAACCTGAAAACTTGCAAACTAATGAAGTCAGGAGGTGACCAAAGCTCAGCCACCAGGTTCCTGGCCCAAGCAGTGAAAACCCACTTTACTATGTTAAAGGTGATACATAAATTGTTGTTGTGACTGTAATGTAATGGCTGCTTCTGGCACGTAAAAATAGGGAAAATGCAGGGAGGAGAAATGCTTGAGTACAGAGCTGTCATCTCTTAGCGCAGGCTGCCTGTTGGAAACTTAAATTGGCTATTGCTCCCCACCTCACATCAGCTAGTTTCAGTTTTTGCGTGCAGAAAATTCTTGGCTGGACCTTGCAAAGATTCCAAGAAATATGATGTGACCATAATACTATTAGCTGTGTGCTCATTACGAGGTTGTGGTGCAATACCAGAGTTTGGAAACAGGCCAGGGAATCCTCTAACTTGCTGGGGAACAGGGAGAGGGGAGGTTTTTGTTTCCTTCTCTTCTGCCATCTGCCATTTAATTTCCCCGAGCAAGGCGATCACTGATGGCCTGTCTTCCATTCCTGCTACTTTAAAACATCCCCCTGGGTAGCAGGAAGTAGCATGACTGACAATGTTCTTGTCGGATGTCCTGATTTATATTACAAGAACGCTTGTAGCTAAAGCTATAAATGATTTATTAACATTAACTGGGGTCAACTATATACAAAACAACAGATGAATAACAGTGTTGACATGCACAAGCAACCACTCACTTCCAGCTCTCCAGGCAGCCTGAGGTCACCTGACTTTAACATTCACTTATCTACTAATGAGACTCCTAGTGGCCAGTCGGTGAATTACAACACAACCATGACATCACCACAACTGACTGGGCACATTTTGTATGGTGAAGCATAGGGCAAAACTATGTTTGAGCACTGTTGATCATACACTTTGATAAGATAGCGTGCTGCACCCCGTCACAGCTACCACAATTGAGGCTTCTGTATGGTGAAGGCCGTGCCCAGAGTTCAGGTGTGCATAGTTCCATGCAGGAAAATTATAATATTACTCAACTGTGAGTAGCCTGTGTGATTGTGTAAATGCAGGCAGAATCGGTTGATAAAAAAGCTGTGCTGAGAATCTTAAATTCAAAAGTTAGGCAATTAATAAAGTGTCACTTTTACTGCATGTCTTAAGACACAATATTAAATTGAATTGCGTTTGGTTTACCACAGCTCATACAAAGTTACTTCCCCTCCAAAGAATCTCATCTCACTGTTATCCAGGGATTGCTGCCAGAAAGTTCAATGGTGTTCGCCCCTGAAGGTGAAGACAAGATCAAGCTTGTTCATCCCACAGCCAAATCACCTATCCACACTCCAGCTGGGTTTACTGATGTACCAGAGAGAGGTTAGGGGGTGCCACGGTTTACACTCTTGCCTCATAGCGCCAGGGACCTGGGTTCAATTCCGACCTTGGGTAACTGTCTGTGAGGAGTTTGCACATTCTCCCCATGCCTGCGTGGGGGTTCTCCGGTTCCCTCCCTCCCGCACCCCCCCCCCACCCCCCACCCGCCCACCCACCCCCCCCCCCACCTCCCATCCCCCCACCCCACCCCACCCCCCTCACAGTCCTTGGTGCCGTGAGGCAGCAGTGCTAACCACTGCGCCACCATGCTGCCCCTACCCCACCGTCCAAAGATGTGCAGGTTAGATGGGTTGGCCATGATAAAAATTGCCCCTTTATGTCCAGGGATGTGCAGGTTAAGTGGGATTACTGAGCAGGGTAATGGGTGGGATGCTCCTTCAAAGGGTCAGTGCAGACGCGATGGGCCAAATAGCCACCTTTAGCACTGTAGAGATTCTATGATAAGTTGGCCCATGGATCAGCACCTTCAGAACTGCAGGGGAGAAGATTGCGAAGAAGCTTTGAGTCTCCTTCTGAAAGCAAAGGGCCTAAATGCCTCTGGGTTAGGGTAGTGGTTGCCATTGTGGGATACAACAAGTCTCTTTAGGAGGCTACATTTCTCTTAATTGTGTAATGGCAGATTTTGAGTGTCTCTGCTCCTCAGGGTCACGTGCCGTGATTCACCTTCCCGCTGCTCACCGCTCCTCCAATCACACATTGTTTTCTCTCCCATCCTTGCTATTTTTTTGTAGTATAAATTTAGAGCGCCCAATTCATTTTTTCCAATTAAGGGCCAATTTAGCGTGGCCAACCCACCTACCCGGCATATCTTTGGGTTGTGGGGGCGAAGCCCATGCAAACACAGGGAGATTGTGCAAACTCCACACGGACAGTGACCCAGAGCTGGGATCGAACCTGGGACCTCGGCGCGGTGAGGCAGCAGTGTTAACCACTGCTGGCCTATCCTTGCTGCTATTGGGCAAACTGGTGAGATACAGTTGTGCCTATTATCAGCAAATATAGAGAGAACAACCTGTGATTGGACGAACAATATTGATGCTCTTACTACCCCCCGAGTCAACCCAGTGCCAACTTCTAACCACATGAATGAATCTAATGCAAGCTCAGGAGAGTCAGATCAGAATCAGTTTATCTTAACTCCTCCCATATGGTTTGCAGGTCAGAAACAATCTGTGATTGGAGGAGTAATGAGAAGGTGAGTGTTGGAGAAAGAGCCTTAGCACCGGTGCAGTGATAGTGCAAGGAGTGAGAGGGGGTAGAGTATTTGAGAAGCGGGGTTGCTGAGTAAGTTAGTGGGGGCGGGCTGAAAAGGGGCTTCTGAGTGAGATGGTGGGGCAGGGAGGGGAGTTGGGAATGAGGGGCTGCTAAGTTAGTTAGTAGGGGTGGAGAGAAGAGCTGGGGAGAGGGGCTTCTGAGTAAGTTAGCAGGGTAGGGAGGGGAGTTGGGAATGAGGGGCTGAGGAGTGAACTAGTGGCGAAATGAAGGGAGTTGGAATGAGGGGCTGCTGAGTGAGTTAATGGGGCAGTGAAGGGAGTTGGGAATGAGGGGCTGATGAGTGAGTTAGTGGGGCATTGAGGGGAGTTGGAAATGAGGGGCTGCTGAGTGAGTTAGTAGGGCAGTGAGGGAAGTTGGGATTGAGGGACTGCTGAGTGAGTTTGTGGGGCAGTGAGGGGAATGGGATTGAAGGGATGCGAAGTGTGTTAGTGGGGCAGAGGGGATCGTTGGAAATGATGGGCTGCTGAGTGAGTTAGTTGGGCAGGGAGGGGAGTTGGGATTGAGGGGCCGCTGAGTGAGTTAGTGGGCCAGGGCTCCCCCGACTTCATCTGTTTATGCAGACAAATAAGGTCATCCATTACATGAATGGGAAGTTTAAAAAAAAACTATTACTATAGTCATGCTTTCCTGTAATGTTTAATTATGATGATTAACAAAATGTGTGGTCATTAGATAGGTTTTGAAAAAAGAGGCTGCCTGTTGGGGTACACGAAAAGATGGTAAATCTGAATAAGAATTATATCAGCAATACCACAGCTTGTGTTACTGCAGTGCAGCACCAAACTCTCAGCCAAAAAAATGAATAGAGGGGAAAATAGAGAAAATATCTTCAGTCTTCATGCTCCCTCACCAGTACAGATACAGGGATCTGGATCTGTAAAGATTTAATCACCTGCTGATGCTCGTATTCCAAGCATTGTCTGGCATCTTTGAATCTGTCGATATATATGTTTCTGGAACATACCTCTTCATTCACCTGAGGAAGGAGCAGCGCTCCGAAAGCTAGTGACAGCGAAACAAACCTGTTGGACTTTAACCTGGTGTTGTAAGACTTCTTACTGTGCTCACCCCAGTCCAACGCCGGCATCTCCACATCAGTACAGATACAGCCATTGGATATGAATATGCCTATGTTCCCCACTTTTAATAGCTGCTCGTTGTGTTTTTATGGATATCAAGTCAAATTGTTGCAGGCTCAGCTCAATGATAACATCTAGAGTGGAATTGTCTCCCAAAAGTCAACAGTGTCATGATATTTAGATCAGCATATCATGGTGCATCACACACACACTGATGGACATGCAGTTGGACCAACCAGCACACACACATCACAGCCAATCACCAGTGAGAGCACACACACTATAAAAACAGGGGACACTACAGTTCCCGCCCATTCTAGCAGCAGCCAGCTCAGAGCACCGAGCTCAGAGCCTGCCACTCAGACATTCACCATGTGCTGAGTGCCTCACCCAGATAGTGATAGGACAGAGTCCACAGATTAGCTGATAATGCACGTACCCAAGTTAGCAGTGTGCTGTTACAGTTAAGTAGTTAATAGAATTGAGTTACACCATCTCCAGCCGTGTTGGATCGTTTGTACATCAGAACACCCAACACGACAAACAGAATAAATTATTCTGTCTCGTTTTGCACATGGAGAATGGCTGCTTGTGCAATTAATAACTGGATGACAACGGTTCCCTGGGCCATTACTGTAGCTCCACATTTCAGAGCAGACTGCTGAGAAATCCTTATAAAGATTTCATAAAATGTACAGTGCAGAAGGAGGCCATTCGACCCATCGAGTCTGCACCGGCCTTGTTAAGGCCACGCATCCACCCTATCCCCATCACGCATCCCCAGCCCAGTACCCCCACCTACCCTTTTGGACACCAAGGGACAATTTATCATGGTCAATCCACCTAACCTGCACATCTTTGGACTGTGGGAGGAAACCGGAGCACCCGGAGGAAACCCATGCAGACACGGGGAGAACGTGCAGACTCCACACAGTCATCCGAAGCCGGAATTGAACCCGGGTCCCTGGAGCTGTGAGGCATTAGTGCTAACCATTAAGCCACCCAAAAGTTGAAGGGTTTATTTTCTGTTTCGAAGTTTTATTTGTCCATCTTTGCACTGCATTCTTACAGGAGAACAGGAAGAGATTGTATGGTCTGCCCCGCCATTTCTGTTTGAAAATGGTGACCCAAATTTTTTTTTAAATACCAATTGCCTGCCTTTTTTCCATGTGCCTTAATATCTTTCCTGCCCAAGTAAGGATAAAGTTACCATTGTCCCAGGTGACCATAGGCTGCTTTCCTCTTGAGTGCTTTAACCAACGATCACCAGATTCAGACAACAGGCAAGGTTGAGAAGGCAAGGCCTTCTTGAATAACCTCAGCTGGTACAGGAATTGAACCCATGCTGAACTAAACCAGCCTCTGTTGGAGATAGTCTAGTATTAGTTTTCTGTTGAAGTTAGCTCAGTAACAACCTTATATTGGAGTTAGCCCAGTATCAGCTCTCTATTGGTGTTAGCCCAGTAAAAATTATCTTTGGAGTTAGCCCAGTAAAATTCTCTATTGGAGTTAGCTCAGTATCAATTCTTTATTGGTGTTAGCCCAGTATCAATTCTCTATTGGAGTTAGCCCAGTATTAACTCTCTATTGATGTTAGCCCAGTATCAATTCTCTACTGGTGTTAGCCCAGTGTCAATTCTCTATTGATGTTCGCCCAGTATCAAGTCTCTATTGGCGTTAGCCCAGTATCAACTCTCTATTGGAGGTAGCCCAGTATCAACTCTCTATTGGAGGTAGCCCAGTATCAACTCTCTATTGGATGTCGCTCAGTATTAGTTCCCTATTGACGTTAGCCCAGTATTAATTCTCTACTGGTGTTAGCCCAGTATTAATTCTCGATTGGAGTTAGCCCAGTATGAAGTCTCTATTGGTGTTATCCCAGTATGAAGTCTCTATTTTTAAAAAATATATATTTTATTAAAGTTTTCAAACACAATTTTTTCCCTTACAAATCAACAAAAATGGTAACATGATAACTGCTATATAACATTGTTTAACTAACATAGTAAACTAACCAAATAACACGAAGTAATGCTCCCCCCACCCCCTCTCCCCCTCCAAAAACACAAACAATTTACCCCCCCCCCCCCGGGTTGCTACTGCTGGCCATCTATCTTCCTCCTAACGTTCCGCTAGGTAGTCGAGGAACGGTTGCCACCGTCTGGTGAACCCTTGAGCCGATCCTCTCAGCGCAAACTTCATCCACTCCAGTTTTATGAACCCCGCCATATCGTTTATCCAGGCCTCCAGTCCGGGGGGTTTCACTTTCTTCCACATGAGTAAAATCCTACGCCGGGCTACTAGGGACGCAAAGGCCACAACATCGGCCTCTTTCGCCTCCTGCACTCCCGGCTCATCCGCTACTCCAAATATAGCTAACCCCCAGCCTGGCTTGACCCGGACCTTCACCACCTTCGAGATCACTCCCGTCACTCCCCTCCAATACCCCTCCAGTGCCGGACACAACCAAAACATATGTGTGTGGTTCGCTGGGCTTCCCCCGCACCTCCCACACTTGTCCTCCACTCCGAAGAACCTGCTCAACCTTGCTCCCGTTATGTGTGCTCTGTGCAGCACCTTAAATTTGATCAGGCTAAGCCTGGCACACGAGGAAGAGGAATTTACCCTGCTTCGGGCATCAGCCCACAAACCCTCCTCAACCTCCTCCCCGAGCTCTTCTTCCCATTTTCCCTTCAGTTCGCCCATCAGCTCCTCCCCCTCTTCTCTCATCTCCCGGTATATCTCTGACACTTTGCCCTCCCCGACCCACCCCCCCGAAAGCACCCTGTCCTGGATCCCTTGTTTCGGGAGCAGCGGAAATTCCCTCACCAGTTGTCTCGTGAACGCTCTCACCTGCATATATCTAAAGAGATTTCCTCGGGACAGCTCATACTTTTCCTCAAGCGCTCCCAAGCTTGCAAACTTCCCATCTATAAATAAATCTTCCACTCTCCTGATTCCTGCCCGGTGCCAGGACTGGAATCCTCCGTCCAGCCTCCCTGGGGCAAACCTATGGTTGTTCCTGATCGGGGACCATACCGAGGCTCCCAACACGACCCTCTGTCGCCTCCATTGCCCCCAGATACTTAATGATGCCGCCACCACTGGGTTTGTGGTAAATCTTTTGGGGGAGAGCGGTAGTGGCGCCGTCACCAGCGCTTTTAAGCTCGTTCCTTTGCAGGACGCCATCTCCAGCCTTTTCCACGCCGCTCCCTCTCCCTCCATCATCCACCTACGAATCGTCGCCACGTTGGCGGCCCAATAATAATCGCCCAAATTCGGCAACGCCAGTCCCCCTCTGACTCTGCTACGTTGTAGAAACCCCCTCCTTAACCTCGGGGCCTTCCCTGCCCACACGAAGCTCGTGATGTTTCTATCTATTTTTTTGAAAAAGGCCTTAGTGATCAGTATAGGGAGACATTGGAACACGAATAGGAACCTCGGGAGGACCATCATCTTAATCGCCTGCACTCTGCCCGCCAGTGACAGCGGCTGCATGTCCCACCTTTTGAAATCCTCTTCCATTTGTTCCACCAGTCGATTCAGATCGAGTCTGTGTAAGGTTCCCCAACTCCTGGCTATCTGAATCCCCAGGTATCGGAAGTTTCTTTCCACTCTCCTTAGCGGTAGACCATCTATCCCTCTACTCTGGTCCCCAGGGTGTATCACAAAAAGCTCACTCTTTCCCATGTTAAGCCTATATCCCGAGAAATCTCCAAACTCCCTCAATATCTGCATGATCTCTGTCATCCCCCCCACTGGGTCCGTCACATACAGCAGTAGGTCATCCGCGTAGAGTGACACTCGGTATTCCTCTCCCCCTCTAATCACCCCTCTCCATTTTCTGGAGTCTCTCAGCGCTATGGCCAGTGGTTCAATTGCCAGCGCGAACAGTAATGGGGACAACAGGCATCCCTGTCTTGTTCCCCCGGGTAGTCGAAAATACTCCGACCTTTACCGATTTGTGACCACACTTGCCGTTGGGGCCCCATATAGGAGTTTAACCCAGCTGACAAACCCCTCTCCGAACCCGAACCTCCTCAGCACCTCCCATAGATACTCCCACTCCACCCTATCAAATGCCTTCTCTGCATCCATTGCCGCCACTATCGCTGCCTCCCCCTCTGCTGGGGGCATCATTATCACCCCTAATAGTCGTCGCACGTTGACATTTAATTGTCTCCCCTTTACGAACCCTGTCTGGTCTTCGTGCACCACCCCGGGACACAATCCTCTATCCTCGTTGCCAGCACCGTTGCCAGCAACTTGGCGTCCACATTTAGCAGTGAGATAGGCCTATAGGACCCGCACTGCAGCGGATCTTTATCTCGCTTCAAGATTAGCGATATCGTCGCCTCTGACATTGTCGGGGGTAGGGTCCCCCTTCTCTGGCCTCGTTAAAGGTCCTTACCAGCAGCGGGGCCAACAAGTCCACATATTTTCTATAGAATTCCACCGGGAACCCATCTGGTCCCAGGGCCTTCCCTGCCTGCATGTTCCCCAGCCCTTTGGTAACCTCGTCCACCCCAATTGGTGCCCCCAGGCCTTCCACCTCCTGCTCCTCCACCCTCGGGAACCTTAATTGGTCCAAAAACTGCTGCATCCCCTCTTTTCCCTCCGGGAGTTGGGACCTAGATAGTCTCTCGTAAAAGGTCTTAAACACCTTGTTTATCTTCCCTGCTCTCCGCACCGTGGCTCCCATTTTCTCCCTAATTCCCCCTATCTCCCTCGCCGCTTTCCTCTTTCGCAGCTGGTGGACCAACAGGCGACTCGCCTTTTCCCCATATTCATATCTCATCCCCTGTGCCTTCCTCCACTGTGCCTCTGCCCTCCCTGTGGTGAGCAGATCGAACTCCATCTGGAGTTGTCGCCTCTCCCTGTATAGTCCTTCATCCGGGGCCTCCGCATATTTTTTATCGACCCTCAAAATCTCCCCCAGTAGTCTTTCCCTTTCCTTGGCCTCTGTTTTCCCCTTGTGGGCCCTGATGGAGATCAGCTCTCCTCTGACCACCGCCTTTAGTGCTTCCCATACTACTCCCATTCGGACCTCCGTGTTGTCATTGGCCTCCAGGTACCTTTCGATACATCCCCGCACCCTTCTGCAGACTCCCTCATCCGCCAATAATCCCACATCCAGTCGCCAGAGTGGACGCTGCTCCCTCTCCTCTCCTAACTCCAGGTCCAGCCAGTGTGGGGCATGATCTGAAACAGCTATAGCGGAGTACTCAGTTCCTTCCACCCTCAAAATCAGTGACCTTCCCAAAACAAAGAAATCTATCCGGGAGTACACCTTGTGGACATGGAAGAAGAAGGAGAACTCTTTGGCCATCGGCCTAACAAATCGCCACAGATCCACTCCCCCCATTTGGTCCATAAACCCCCTAAGCACCTTGGCCGCTGCCGGCCTTTTCCGGTCCTAGATCTAGATCTATCTAACCCTGGGTCCAGCACGGTGTTGAAGTCCCCCCCCATTATCAGGTTTCCTACCTCCAGGTCCGGGATACGTCCCAGCATCCGCTTCATAAATCCCGCATCATCCCAATTCGGGGCATATACATTAACCAACACGACCTCCATTCCCTGCAGTCTGCCACTCACCATCACATATCTGCCACTGCTGTCTGCTACAATGTTCCTAGCCTCGAATGACACCCGTTTCCCCACCAGTATGGCCACCCCTCTATTCATTGCATCCAGCCCTGAGTGGAACACCTGTCCCACCCATCCTTTCCTTAACCTAACTTGGTCCGCCACCTTCAGGTGCGTCTCCTGAAGCATGGCCACGTCTGCCCTCAGTCCTTTCAAGTGCGCGAACACCCGGGCCCTCTTAATCGGCCCATTTAGGCCTCTCACGTTCCACGTGATCAGCCGAACTAGGGGGCTGCCTGCCCCCCTCCCCTGTCGACTAGCCATCGCCCTCTCTGGGCCAGTCCCACGTCCCGGTTCCGCTCACCCACCCGTTCCCCAGGCGGTGCATTCCCGCCCCAACCACCTTTTCTTTTACCAGTTCCTTTTTGATCTCTGCAGCAGCAACGCAGTTATCCCCCCTCCCTCCCCCCCCTCTCCCCCCCCCCCCCCCCCCCGCCCCCACTAGATCCCCATCTAGCATGGTTACTCCCCCCATATTGCTTCCGAAAGTCAGCTGACTTCAACTGACCTCGACTTCTCCCGCTCTCTCCTTGACCCCCCCCCCCCCCGTGTGAGGAACTCCCATCCACCTTGGGCCTATCTTCCCGCCATCATCTTTCTGGCACGGGAACAAGAAAAATAAACCCCGTGTTCTCTAGAGCCGTCCCACCCCTCGTGGCGCAGCTCACTCTGCCGCCCCACTCCCATTCCCCATCCCCCGCCTATGTCTCTTCTTCCCCCCCACCGACGCCCACATTTCTCAGTGTCCCCCCCTCCCCAATTTACATCTCCATATTCATCAGCATTTTCGTTTCCCCTCCAACATCAGTCCCTCAGTTCTGATCCAGTTTCTCGTTTTTAATGAAGGTCCATGCGTCTTCCGCCGTTTCGAAGTAGTGATGCCTCTCCTGGTGTGTGACCCACAGTCGCGCCGGCTACAACATCCCGAACTTCACCTTCTTCTTGTGTAGCACCTCCGTGGCTCGATTAAAACTCGCCCTCCTTCTCGCCACCTCCGCACTCCAATCCTGGTACACTCGTACCACCGCATTCTCCCATCTACTACTTCGTAACTTTTTGGCCCATCTCAGAACCACCTCTCTGTCATTGAAGCAGTGAAATCGCACGATCGTCGCCCTAGGTGGTTCTCCCGCCTTTGGTCTCCACGCAGGGACCCGATGGGCCCCTTCCACTTCCAAGGGGCCCGAAGGGGGCTCAGCTCCCATTAGCGAGCGTAACATCGTGCTCACGTAAGCCCCGCCGTCCGCTCCTTCCACTCCCTCGGGGAGACCCAGGATCCGGAGGTTCTTTCTCCGTGATATGTTTTCTAGGACTTCAATCCTTTCAATGCACTTTTTGTGGAGCGCCTCGTGCGTCTGCATTTTGACCGCCAGGCCCAGGATCTCGTCCTCGTTGTCCGTCCCCTTCTGCTCCACCACACGTAGCTCCATCTCCTGGGTCTTTTGTGTCTCCTTAAGCCCCTCAATTGCTTGTAGCATCAGGGCCAGCACCTCCTTTTTAAGCAGCTCCACACACCGTCTTAAGAATTCGTCTTGGTCCGGTCCCCATGTCGCCTTGGCTCCCTCCACCGCCATCTTGCTCCTTTTTTCCTTCTGCCCCTGTCCTCGAGGATTCTTCGCGATCTGGCCGTTGTCTCACCCCTCACCGGGTTTCGTCCCGAAAAAATTCCCCGTTGGGGCTCTTAAAAGAGCCCGAAGGTCTGTTCGAGCTGGAGCCGCCGAAACGTGCGGCTTAGCTGGTCATCGCCGCAATCGGAAGTTCTATGAAGTCTCTATTGGTGTTAGGCCAGTATCAAGTCTCTATTGGTGTTAGCCCAGTATCAATTCTCCACTGGTATTAGCCCAGTATCAAGTCTCTATTGGTGTTAGTCCAGTATCGATTCTCCATTGGTGTTAGCCCAGTATCAATTCTCTACTGGTATTAGCCCAGTATCAAGTCTCTATTGTGTTAGCCCAGTATCAATTCTCTATTGGTGTTAGCCCAGTATCAATTCTCCACTGGTATTAGCCCAGTATCAAGTCTCTATTGGTGTTAGTCCAGTATCGATTCTCCATTGGTGTTAGCCCAGTATCAATTCTCTACTGGTATTAGCCCAATATCAAGTCTCTATTGTGTTAGCCCAGTATCAATTCTCTATTGGTGTTAGCCCAGTATCAATTATCTACTGGTATTAGCCCAGTATCAAGTCTCTATTGTGTTAGCCCAGTATCAATTCTCTATTGGTGTTAGCCCAGTATCAATTCTCTATTGACGTTAGCTCAGTATCGATTCTCTATTGGCGTTAGCTCAGTAGCAATTCTCTACTGGAGTTCGTCCAGTACCACCTCTCTATTAGAGTTAACCCAGTACCAACTCTCTATTGAAGTTAGCCCAGTACCAACTCTTTATTGGAGTTAGCCCAGTACCAACTATCTATTGGAGTTAGCTCAGGAACAAATCTTTAATTGTAGTTAAGAGTATCAATTATCTCCAGGAGTTAGAACAGTATCTGCCTGCAGAGTGCAACCCAGTGTCAATTTCCGTATGAATGTAATGTGACCTCATCACAGTCTTTAGAGGCAGCTCAGAAACAGCTTATCATAACTCCTCCCATATGGTCTAGCGGTTAGGATTCCTGGTTTTCACCCAGGCGGCCCGGGTTCGACTCCCGGTATGGGAACGAGAATTTTATTTTTGTATCTTCATTCATTTTGTTTTTGTTCAGAAAATTGGTGAATGCATTTCCCAAGACGACCCCTACCCTTGCCGAGAAGCCGCTGGGCCGACAGCTGAGAGCAGCCTCCAGCCGGGGAGCCGACTCCTTCCTGGGAGGCTCGGGGAATGAACTGGGCTGTGCTGAGCTGGATTTTTACTGGGCTGAGCTGTGATAAACTGGGATAGTGCGGTGGATTTTGGGCCATCTCTCTCTAACATCGGTTCCCAACTTTTCTTCTTGTATGTAGCCTCTGCCAGAAACGCGGACACTGAGCCAGACCCAGCGCATCTGTGTATCTTGTAATTTCTGTATCATACTTCATGTTGAGAATTCCGGGACATTTTTGAGATCACTTCTGGGAATAAAGGAGCAGTTCCGTAAACCAAGGGAGCGTCTCCAAATGTACTTATAACTCACCACCTACCCCGGCTCCAATATCAAGAGCAAGGAGCCCTCTTTCTGTGTTCCTTTCTCGGAAAAGTTTGATACACTTCCAGTTGAAGCAATCGGATCAACCTTAGTGAATAAAATAGATTTGAGAAACTAAGTGTAAGACTATTGAAGTGTTCCTGACGCTGATGTTCCTCTAATTCTGGGACATTTCCCAGTTATGCCCCTCATTGCATCCAATACTACCCTTCCAACCCTCTTGCACCCATTTTCATTCCAGCCCTTTCCTGAATGAAGTCCTGTACACTGACCCCGGGAATGCTTTCCCACAGTGAAGTGGGTTTCCTCCACCCTATCCGAGCTAAAAACTTCAGGCAGGAGTATATTTTGCAGTTCTCTTCCACACCACACCCTCTCCCTCTGTTCTTTTGCCACTGATTACCTCTCATTCTCTGCAATAACTTCTCCAAAAGTTATCAAAACGTTATCAAGTTATGTACCCCTCTCCACTTCTTCGCTCCCATCGTTTCCTTTTACTTCCTAAGTATCCACCTCTTCGAAAGAGACATCATACATATATAAATATACATTTGACCTCAGGAGTATTTGTCACTGTTGAGGATGCTTTTTCATTTGCTTTACTTAGAAAAAGTTTTTTTTTGTTAGATACGCATTTTATATACAATCCTGTTGGAATTGATTGCAATGTCATGTAAACTGATTTGTGTATGTGTGCCTTGGAGATAATAAACACATCTGGAGCCAGGAAAATGCTCTTTCATTTCCATCCCATGTGAAGCTTGGAGACCGTCCCTTGTTGCAGCAATTGGCCAGTGTTATGGAAAAAATGTGATTTGCCCTGAGCCAATGGCAAGGGCGAAAGTCGAAGTTAGGAAATCCCCAAACATTCAGGAGTTTTGGTGGAGAATGCGATCGGGTTAGGAGGAGACGACAGGCGAATGGTGAGGGGGGACTGGCTTCATTTATCAACACTGACCCGTCCAGAGAGGCAACTTGGGTGAAACCCTCTCACTCAGTGACTAGGGGGAAGCAGCTGTGAGTGACTTTCTTAACTTTTGTTCTTTAGTGAGCAACGTTTGCTCCAGGAGTGGGAGTCCAGGTTAGCACAGAATCATAAGATTAAAGCGTGCGGTTACTGACATCATTAATTTTTGTTCACTGTATTTTCTATTGGGGTGTCTGTGACCCGCTTTACACAGGATTCGCCTTCGCGATCTTTTTTTTTTACAGGATAAGTTCGTTCACCCCTGCAAACATATATAAGTTTCAAAGTTGACCGAATTGAGCCATTCAGTGTGGTAACCTTGGGCTTGTGGCTGGAAAGTAGCATGTTTGAAGTCCTTTCCGAGGGCCGGTACAGACTCGATGGGCCGAATGGCCTCATTCTGCACTGTAAAGGCTCCTTCGCCCCTAAACTTTACTGTGGAGGGAGGTTGCATGCCATTCAGTCATTGTCAAAGCATATGACCTGGTGTAATGAGATCACTAGAGGGGGCAGTAATCATCCTGTTGTCTGCCTCATGTGTGCTTTCCTTGTAATGTTCTGCGGGATATCAAAAGGTCATTGTTGGTGGCACCCCTCCAAGTTGTTCAAGGCAACAGGAAACTGAATGCTCTGACTCAATGAGCTGATATCGAGAGCTCTTTAAAGATGTATTGAATCCCACGTTTATTTAGGGAATTTTCATGGGTGCCCATGTAGGAGGAATGCTTGGGGCTGGGCCTTCTCCTGGGATCTGTTGTGTGCCAGCGGTACTTCTGGGGGAAAATACATTGTGCAGCTTAAACTGGGAAATTCTGATGTGGGAAGCAACTAATGGCAATCTGCTTATCTTGAAGCAACACTTTGTTTTCCTGTTCGGAATAGCCAGGATCTGCTTTTTTCACAGCCTCACCCCTGTAAAATGTTTGCAGGAAGTTGTTTCAAAGTTGAGCAGACAAATCATTCACGGTGGGGTGTGCGAGTAGCTTCAAAGCAGCATGCAGATAGTTAATAACTCAATTCACAAACCACTCCCTCTTTCCCCGACTTTACTGTGGTTGCATGTCGCCCAATCATTAGTAAGATATGTTAGTAAAATGTGAACTCGGAAATACTTTATATAATGGCATCACGAGAAGGCAATAATCAACATGGTGTTGTCTGCCTCATTTGGATTATTTAAACTGCCTGATTGTAGGGACATGGGAAATCTTAGATTCAAGAGTCTACATGTAATGGATCCCCCCAAAAAACATCCCCCCCCCCTCCCAAAAAAAAAACCCTGGAAAATAATTGGAGCATAGAGGAATTCAAAGCCAGATTGCAGGATTCAAAATAATATATGCATCCCCCTATCCATATTCTGCTCTGATAGTGCTGAGCTGTTCAATGTGCTGACTGGCTCTTGAAGTTCTCAATGAGCAGTAAGTGTGAGATTTGCCCTTTCCTTGTAACACCTAAAGGCTTCTGTTTTAACATGCTCAATTAGTGTGTGGGAGTATGGGGTGGGGCTATAGGGGGCAATGTTGGTGACCTTTAGACATTGGTAGTTAGCCAGAGAAAATTAGACCAACTTGCATTTATTTGCCGCCTTTTACAACCTCCGGTTATGCCAGAGCATTTCATAGCTATTGAAGTGGAGTCACTGGTGTAACAGAGGAAACATGAGCAGCTAATTTGTGCACAGCAAGCTTCCACAAGCAGCAATGTAATAATGTACAGATAATGTATTTTTTTGAAATTTGTTGAGGAATAAATCTTGCCCAGGACACTGGGAAGAACTCTCATACTCTTAATAATAGTTTCATGGGATCTTTTACACACAACTGGGTGGGAAGGCAGACAGAGCCTGTTTAACATCTTGCCTGATGAACATCTACGCCAGCAGTGCAGCACTCCCTCTGTGCTGCCTGTTTTCAGCCTCGACTTTGTGCTCTAGTCTCTGGAGTGGGAACTGAATCCATTTTCTTGTGGCTCACGAGGTGAGAATTCTCCCAACTGAGCCATGGCTGAAAGAGCTTGCATTTATATGGTGTCCAGCATGGTGTCAATGCACCCCAAAGTGCTTTTCACCCAATTAGGTACTTTGAATTGTAGTAACATCTGAGATGATGCACTGAAACCCTGGGAGTAGGGCTTGATCCTTTGACCTTCTCTCTAAAATGAGAATGTTGTCAACAATGCAATTTTCCCATAATGTCACTGTTTGCAAATACTTACCCATATCTTTGGATGAACCGGTTAGGCAAACCATTGCCTAGTTTTTGGATAGAACTAGCTTGAAAATAGCACGAGAATATTCAGACATTGTAAATTAATTAGAACAGCAATTGGATGTCACACTGATTTTGGCCTGATGGTATGTTTCGTTCTATGCTACAGGTAGTTTGTGTTATGCAGAAATTATCCATCTGCTCTGTATAGTCAGCTTGTCATGTTGGCTGATTTCCATTTGTAGCGATGCAAGGAATTGACTTAACCAATGGGGAGCTGTTGGAAAGTTCTGAAAGAGCTGTAATTCCCTTGTAACAGATGAACACTTAATTTTATGTATCAAATTGGTGAATTAGTCGGTGGTTGAAATTAAAAGTGCCTTGAGCAGTGGTAGTTAGTCAGAAAAAACCCCCAGACCAATTCTGTTATGTCTATTGTCTAATATCACTAACTCTGTGAATAGGTGAGTTCCGGTTGCGGCTATGCGGAGCTAAGCCGCACGATTCGGCAGCTCCCGCTATTACGGACTTTCGGGCTCGTTAGAGGAGCCCCAATGGAATTTTTTCGAAGACAACCCGTGGGGAAGGGAAGAGAGAGGTCCCCCTCCAACTTTTATGGACCGGACCAGAAGTGCAACGGCCAAAAAAGCGGCATTGGAGCAGCGGGAGAAGCGAGGGGGAAAAAAACAAAATGGCGGCGGCCGGGGACAACGCGGTGTGCAGGCCGGAGCTGCAGGAGGTCATCAAGCGCTGCTTCGAGGAGCTGCGCATTGAGATGCTGGCGCCTATGCTGTCGGCAATTGAAGGACTAGGGATAAGAATTCTTGAGTATAAGAATTGGCAAGTCATGTTGCAGCTGTATAGAACCTTAGTTAGGCCACACTTGGAGTATAGTGTTCAATTCTGGTCGCCACACTCCCAGAAGGATGTGGAGGCTTTAGAGAGGGTGCAGAAGAGATTTACCAGAATGTTGCCTGGTATGGAGGGCATAAGCTATGAGGAGCGATTGAATAAACTCGGTTTGTTCTCACTGGAACGAAGGAGGTTGAGGGGCGACCTGATAGAGGTATACAAAATTATGAGGGGCATAGACAGACTGGATAGTCAGAGGCTTTTCCCCAGGGTAGAGGGGTCAATTACTAGGGGGCATAGGTTTAAGGTGAGAGGGGCAAAGTTTAGAGTAGATGTACGAGGCAAGTTTTTTACGCAGAGGGTAGTGGGTGCCTGGAACTCACTACCGGAGGAGGTAGTGGAGGCAGGGACGATAGGGACATTTAAGGGGCATCTTGACAAATATATGAATAGGATGGGAATAGAAGGATACGGACCCAGGAAGTGTAGAAGATTGTAGTTTAGTCGGGCAGTATGGTCGGCACGGGCTTGGAGGGCCGAAGGGCCTGTTCCTGTGCTGTACATTTCTTTGTTCTTTGTTCTTTTTGGATGACCCAGAAGGCCCACGAGGTAAAGATCCAGGAGGTACAGAAATGAGTCAGTGAGAATGAGGACGAGCTCTTGGGCCTGGTGGTGAGAGTGGAGGAGCACGAGGTGCTACACAAGAGGTGGGCGGGAAGACTCGAAGACCTGGAGAACAGGTCGAGGAGAAAGAATCTGCGGCTCCTGGGTCTCCCTGAAGGAGTGGAGGGGGCCGATGCCGGGGCATACACGAGCACGATGCTCAGGCGATGAGGGGCGCGGAGGCCCCTTCGAGGTCGCTGGAGCTGGACGGGGCACACCGGGTGCTGGCGAGGAAGCCCCAGGCAAATGAGCCGCCAAGGGCGATGGTGGTGAGGTTTCACTTGTTCACGGATAGAGAGAGGGTCCAGAAATGGGCCAAGAAGGAGCGGAGCAGTAAGTGGGACAATGCAGAGATCAGAATATACCCGGACTGGAGCACGGAGGTTGCAAAGCGGAGAGCGGGTTTCAACCGGGCTAAAGCGGTGTTGCACCGGAAAGGAGTGAAATTCGGAATGCTGCAACCAGCGCGACTGTGGGGTCACATACAAGGGCCAACACTATTACTTCGAAACGCCTGAAGAGGCGCGGACCTTTGTACAAGCCGAAAAGTTGGACTTTAACTGAGGGTTTGTGAGGGGGATGTTTGAGGTTTGATGTGTGATGGTTGTTGTATATAGGGGGTCAATCACACGCAGGAAATGTTACATGGGCTGGGGGAGAGAGACAAGGCCGCGACAGGAGCTGCACCAGAGGGGGCGGGCTTTGGAAAGCGGGTTTTTTTTCCCGCACGCGGGAAGGGGAACGAAGGAACGCATATTGATTGGGAGACTCCCACACGGGGAGGTCAATGGGACGGCGGGGGAAGCCGGGGTCAGCAGGTGTCAGCTGACTTACGGGAGTGATATGGGGGGAGCAAAAAAGCTAGACGGGTCTAGCGGAGGGAAGGGGGGGGGGGAAGGGTTGCTGCTGCACTGGCCGAAAGGGAATGGGACATAGAAGAGGTGGTCGGGACGGGGGTCACCCGGCTGGGGGACTGGAGGGTGAGGGAGCCGTGGACATGGGACTGGCCCAAAAAAAGAGATGGCTAGTCTGCGGCCGGGGGCGGGGGGGGGGGGGGGGGGGGGGGGGGGGGATGGGTAGGACAGGTATTCCACTCGGGACTGGACGCGAAGAATAGAGGGGTGGCAATATTGATGGGAAAGCGGGTGTCATTTGAGGCCAAGACTATCGTAGTGGATAATGGAGGGCGATATGTGATGGTGAGCGGTAGGTTGCAAGGGACGTGGGTGGTGTTGGTAAATGTATATGCCCCGAACTGGGATGATGCTGGATTCATGAAGCGCATGTTGGGGTGCATTCTGGACCTGGAGATAGGAGGCCTGATAATGGGAGGGGACTTCAATACAGTGTTGGATCCAGCACTGGACCGCTCCAGATCAAGGACTGGAAAGAGGCTGGCGGCGGCCAAGGTGCTTGGAGGGTTTATGGATCAGATGGGGGAGTGGACCCATGGCGGTTTGCAAGGCCGCAGGCCAGGGAATTTTCTTTTTTCTCCCATGTGCACAAAGCCTACTCCCGGATAGATTTTTTTGTGTTGGGCAGGGCGTTCATCCCGAGGGTGGAGGGGACGGAGTATTCGGCCATAGCCGTTTTGGACCACGCCACGCACTGGGTGGAACTGGAGCTGGGGGAGGACAGGGACCAACGCCCGCTGTGGCGGCTGGATGTGGGACTGCTGGCAGATGAGGTGGTGTGTGGGAAGGTGAGGGGGTGTATCGAAAGGTACTTGGGAGGCCAACGACAACGGGGAGGTGCGGGTGGGCGTGGTATGGGAGGCGTTGAAGGCGGTGATCAGGGGAGAGCTAATCTCCATCAGGGCTCATCGGGAGAAGACAGAGGGCATGGAAAGGGAGAGGTTAGTGGGGGAGATTTTGAGAGTGGACAGGAGATATGCAGAGGCCCCGGAGGAAAGATTACTTGGGGAAAGACGACGGCTCCAGACGGAGTTAGACCTGTTGACCACCGGGAAGGCGGAGGCACAGTGGAGGAAGGCGCAGGGGACGATATACGAGTATGGGGAAAAGGCTAGTTGGATGCTGGCACACCAGCTCCGTAAGAGGATGGCAGCGAGGGAAATAGGGGGAGTCAAAGATGGAAGGGGAGCCACGGTTCAGAGTGCAACGAAAATAAACAAGGTATTTAAGGCCTTCTATGAAGAGCTGTACAGATCCCAGTCCCCAGCGGGGGAAGAGGGGATGAGACGATTCCTAGACCAACTGAGATTCCCGAGGGTGGAGGAGCAAGAGGTGGCTGGTTTGGGGGCACCAATTGGGTTGGAGGAGCTGAGCAAGGGTTTGGGGAGTATGCAGGCGGGGAAGGCCCCGGGACCGGATGGGTTCCCGGTGGAGTTCTACAGGAAATACGTAGACCTGTTGGCCCCGCTACTGGTGAGGACCTTTAATGAGGCAAGAGAGGAGGGGACCCTGCCCCCGACAATGTCGGAAGCGACAATTTCTTTGATCCTAAAGCGGGACAAGGACCCACTGCCTTAGTTAGGCCACACTTGGAGTATAGTGTTCAATTCTGGTCGCCACACTACCAGAAGGATGTGGAGGCTTTAGAGAGGGTGCAGAAGAGATTTACCAGAATGTTGCCTGGTATGGAGGGCATTAGCTATGAGGAGCGATTGAATAAACTCGGTTTGTTCTCACTGGAACGAAGGAGGTTGAGGGGAGACCTGATAGAGGTATATAAAATTATGAGGGGCATAGACAGAGTGGATAGTCAGAGGCTTTTCCCCAGGGTAGAGGGGTCAATTACTAGGGGGCATAGGTTTAAGGTGAGAGGGGCAAGGTTTAGAGTAGATGTACGAGGCAAGTTTTTTACGCAGAGGGTAGTGGGTGCCTGGAACTCGCTACCGGAGGAGGTAGTGGAAGCAGGGACGATAGGGACATTTAAGGGGCATCTTGACAAATATATGAATAGGATGGGAATAGAAGGATACGGACCCAGGAAGTGTAGAAGATTGTAGTTTAGTCGGGCAGCATGGTCGGCACGGGCTTGGAGGGCCGAAGGGCCTGTTCCTGTGCTGTACATTTCTTCTTTGTTCTTTGTTCACTGCAATGTGGATCGTACAGGCCGATCTCACTCCTCAATGTGGATGCTAAGTTGCTGGCAAAGGTGCTGGCCACGAGGGTCGAGGACTGTGTCCCGGGGGTGATCCACGAGGACCAGACGGGATTCGTAAAGGGCAGGCAATTAAACACTGTGCGGTGGCTCTTAAACGTGATAATGATGCCATCGGAGGAGGGAGAGGCGGAGATAGTGGCAGCTATGGACGCGGAGAAGGCCTTTGACCGAGTAGAGTGGGAGTACCTCTGGGAGGTGCTGCGTAGGTTTGGGTTCGGGGGAGGGTTTATCAGTTGGGTTAAGCTCCTTTACAGAGCCCCGGTGGCGAGTGTAGTGACGAACTGGCGGAGGTCGGAATACTTTTGGCTGTACCGAGGAACGAGGCAGGGGTGCACCCTGTCCCCCCTGTTGTTTGCATTGGCGATCGAACCCTTGGCCATGTCATTGAGGGAGTCTAATAAATGGAGAGGGGTGGTCCGAGGGGGAGAAGAGCATCATGTGTCGCTATATGCGGAGGTCATGCAGACTCTTAAGGGAGTTTGGGGAGTTTTCGGGCTATAAGCTCAATGCAGGGAAGAGTGAGCTCTTTGTATTACAGGCAGGGGACCAAGAAAGAGGGATAGGGGACCTACCGCTGAAGAGGGCGGAGGGGAGTTTTCGGTATCTGGGGATCCAGATAGTCGGGAGTTGGGGGGCCCTACATAAACTGAATCTGACAGGATTGGTGGAGCAAATGGAGGAGGACTTCACAAGATGGGACATGCTACCGCTTTCGCTGGCGGGTAGAGTGCAGTCGGTCAAAATGGTGGTCCTTCCGAGGTTTCTGTTTGTGTTTCAGTGCCTTCCCATCGTGATCACCAAGGCCTTTTTCAAGAGAGTAGGTAGGAGTATAATGGGGTTTCTGTGGGCGAATAGGACCCCGAGGGTAAGGAGAGGTTTCCTGGAACGAAGTAGGGACCGAGGAGGGTTGGCGCTGCCAAACCTAGGGAGCTACTACTGGGCAACAAATGTGGCGATGATCCGCAAGTGGGTGATGGAGGGAGAGGGGGCGGCATGGAAGAGGATGGAGATGGCGTCCTGTAAAGGAACGAGCCTGGGGGTGTTGGTGACGGCACCGCTGCCGCTCTCGCCAACAAGGTACACCACGAGCCCGGTGGTGGCAGCAACGCTAAGGATCTGGGTCCAGTGGAGACGGCACAGGGGTGCAATGGGAGCCTCGGTGTGGTCCCCGATCAGGGGTAACTACGGGTTTGAAGATGGACGGGGGGTTCCAGAGCTGGCATCGGGTGGGGATTAGAAGAATGGGGGACCTGTTCATTGATGGGACGTTTGCGAGCCTAGGGGCACTGGAGAAGAAGTTCGAGATACCCCTGGGAAATGCCTTTAGATATATGCAGGTGAGGGCGTTTGTGAGGCGACAGGTGAGGGAATTCCCGTTGCTCCCGGCACAAGAAATTCAAGACCGGGTGATCTCGGGTGTATGGGTCGGGGAGGGCAAGGTGTCGGCAATACACCAGGAGATGAAAGAAGAGGGGGAAGCGCTGGTAGAAGAGCTGAAGGGTAAATGGGAGGAGGAGCTGGGGGAGGATATTGAGGAAGGTCTGTGGGCTGATGCCCTAGGTAGGGTTAATTCCTCCTCCTCATGTGCCAGGCTCAGCCTGATACAATTTAAGGTGGTTCACAGAGCGCACTTGACTAGGGTGAGGTTGAGCAGGTTTTTTGGGGTAGAGGACAGATGTGGAAGGTGCTCAGGAAATCCGGCGAAGCATGTCCATATGTTTTGGTCATGCCCGGCACTGGAGGGGTTCTGGAGAGGAGTGGTGGGAGCAATATCTCAGGTGGTGAAAGTCCGGGTCAAGCCAAACTGGGGGCTAGCAATATTTGGAGTAGTGGACGAGCCGGGAGTGCAGGAGGCGAAAGAGACCGGCATTCTGGCCTTTGCGTCCCTAGTAGCCCGGCGAAGGATCTTGCTAATGTGGAAGGAGGCGAAGCCCCCTAGCGTGGAGGCCTGGATAAACGACATGGCTGGGTTCATAAAGCTGGAGAGGATTAAGTTTGCCTTGAGAGGGTCTGCGCAGGGGTTCAACAGGCGGTGGCAACCGTTCCTAGACTATCTCGCGGACCGTTAGAGGAACGTCGGTCAGCAGCAACCTGGGGGGGGGGGGCGGTGGTGGGGGATGGGGGGGGGGGGGGGCGGTGGTGGGGGATGGGGGGGTGGATGAGCAAGAGATAACATGAAGGGTTGGGGAAACTGGCACGTGCGTGAGAGAGCCAGTGTACAAAGCTATGTAAACATATCATTTTGCCATGTATATATCTTGCTCTGCGCGATTTCTTGTTATTTTGTTACGGGGTGGGGGGGGTGGTTATTGTTTGTAAGGGAGAAAAATTGTGTTAAAAAACTTTAATAAATATATATTTTTTTAAACTCTGTGAAAAGGTAGTCATATTTGACGAACAATTTTTAAAAGGTAGAATTCAAGCAAAAAGACAACGGTTTTTCTTGACAATATGTTATTGTGAGTGTCAAGCTTGTACAAAAATCTGAGGCAGTAGTTTGGAAAAAGATCTACCTCCCAATATAGTTGTTTCATCATAGATCATAATGGAAAATGCATTTGCTACTTAATTTTACAGTCACTGGCAGTTGAGAAGCATTTGGTTAAGAGAGACATCAGCGCTCATTGCAGGAATGCAGCCATGCTATAACTGCAGCACCAGTGTCCGTTGCACCAACCGTTGTTGTGTGAGGGTACGCACTTTGGTAGGAAGAATGGAGGCATAGACTATTTTGTAAATGGGAAAAGGCTTGGGAAATAAGAAGCACAAAAGGACTTAGGAGTCCTAGTTCAAGATTCTCTTCAGGTTAACGTGTAGGTTAGGAAGGCAAATGCAATGTTAATATTCATGTCGAGAGGACTAGAATACAAGAGCAGGGATGTACATCAGAGGCTGTTCTGGGCTCTGAACAAGCCCTATATGGAGCATTGTGAGCAGTTTGGGCCCCGCATCTAAGGAAGGATGTGTTGTTGGCCTTGGATAGGATTCAGAGGAGGTTCCAGATCTCTGGAATGAAGAGCTTGCGATATGAAGAGGGGTTGAGGACTCTGGGTCTGTACTCATTGGAGCTTAGAAGGATGACGGGGGACCTTATTGAAACTTACAGAATACGAGAGGCCTAGATAGAGTGGATGTGGAGAGAATGTTTCGATGAGTAGGAAAAACTAGAACCCGAGGGCACAGCCTCAGACTGAAGGGACGATCCTTTAACACTGAAATGAGGAGGAATTTCTTCAGCCAGAGGGTGGTGAACCTGTGGAACTCTTTGCCTCAGAAGGCTGTGGAGGCCAAATCATAGAGTATCTTTAAGAGAGAGAGAGAGAGGTTCTTGATTAATAGGGGATGGTGGGTTATGGGGGAAGGCAGGAGAATGGGGATGAGAAACAGATCAGCCATGATTGAATGGCGGAGCAGACTCGATGGCCCAAATGGCCTAATTCTGCTCCTTTGTCTTATGGTCTTTTTTTAGCACAGCACCGATTTTAACATTAATCCAGAGTCATGGTCCCATCTGACCCAGAGCAAAATGAAGTGACATTCCCCCGGGGGTCTTGCTCCACTTTGCTTTGGAGTCATTTCAGGCCTTGAAACACTTGATTTGCATTCCACCAGTATAGCAGTGGTATGAAGCTGAAACAACATATTTCCGACTCCACTTTTGCAATGCCCTCTTTATCCAGCCTCCCACCTTTCACCCTCCAAACCTGAGCTCATCCAAAACTCTCCTTGTTCGCCCATCATGTTTCAGCTTGTTGACCTATATTGGCTCCTGGCTCCCTTGACTTTAAAATTCTTCCCCTCTGTAACCACATCCAGCCCTAAAGCCTTTCCAGATCTCTGCATTCCTCCACCTGTGACCCCTGTGCATCCCCAAGTCCCTCTGCCATGCCATTGCTGCTTGTGCTTTCAGCTGCCTTGTTCTTAATCTCAGAAATTCCCTCACACGTTTTCTCTCCAAGTGTCTCTTTTCTCCATTTAAGAAGGTCCTGAAAGCTTACCCTTTGACCATGCTTTTGCTAACTTGTCAAAATATCTCCTTCTTTGGCTGTGTCAATTTTCACTGTCTGATTATGGTGAAGTGCCTTGGGACATCTTGCCATGGTTCCATATGAATGTAAGTTGATTGTATTGGTTAAATAGGTCAAGTACCATAAGTTTCTCAATTTGTTTTCTGATGAAACAAATTTTTGAAGAGTGCATTGCTAACTGATTGTAAATTTCAGGAGGCAGTGAAAATGGAGCACATGCAAGCAGCGACAATGAAAGTGATCTCGTAATTTCTAAAGGAGGCAAATCTGCTGCATACATTTTAGAACTGAATTGGCACTGTGGGGTAACATGACAAATGGTAAAGTTTTCACTGCTGCAACTGGTGATTATGCTAGAGATCGGTTTATGACTCATTGCTGGAATACTGTGGAAGGAGGAGTACCTTTCCTATATCTCACCCGAGCAACTGGACCCCTGTTTCATGTGAGGGCAAGATTAACCAACTCTTAATTCTGCCCTTGATATGTGAACCACACCAATGGGATGACATGTGGGAACCACGAGCTGTTGTTTTCTCATTTTCCATCACTCAAGAAATTGAGGTGAATTGTAGCGCCCCCATTAATGAGCTAACTTAATGCGGGACTTTTTTGTGAGGGGCTGGAAAAGCATGATTGGGGGGGGGGGGATGGTGGAGAGAGTGTGACAGAGGGGGGAAAACATTTAACAAAATTTTGTGTACAGAATATTTGGAAGATGCTTATCAGGGGACTGTATCACCTGTGGTCTGGAAAGTTTGGCCTGCTCATTGTTACACGGGATGGAAATGAGACCGATTTGAGTTAAAGGTGGGAAGTTAAATTTGATGTGTTCTTTTGCTACTGTTATATAAAAGCGCTTTTGAATTTAATTGTTCGATTCAGTAACTGACAAGAAAATGCATTACAAATGAAATTTACTGAGGTAGCTGCTGTGATGGCAGATGCAGTGGTTCAAACTTTCCAAATTTTTATCCAATATAATTTTTCAAAATCTACATTCTAGATGGCCCTAGTGAGCCATACCACTATTCAAGAAAGGAGGTGGTGGTGGGGGGTAGAGAGGAAAAAAAGAGGGCATCGCAGGCCCATTAAGCCTGACATCAGTTGTTGGGAAGATAACAATACGCTTAGAAAATCATAGAATGCTCAGACAAAGTCGTCATGGTTTGACAAAAGGGAAATTGTGCATCACAAATATATTAAAAGTTATTTTGAGGATGTAACTAGTTGAGTAGATAAAGGGGAGCTGGTAGAAATAAGTTCAGAGGGACTTGGGTGGTCTCGTACAAGAAACACGGTAACCCGTAAGTATAGCAAGCAAATGGCACGTTGCCCTTTAATTGCAAAGGGGATTGGAGGATAGGAATAAAGAAGTCTTGCTATAGTTATTCAGGGTTTTGTGAGACCATATTTGGATATTGTGTGCAGTTTAAGTCTCTATATTTAAGGAAGGATATACTTGCATTGGCTGCAGTACAGGTGAAGCTTCACTAAATTTATCCCTGGAATGAGAGGGTTGTCCTGAGGATAGTCTTATGTTGAGAAGCTGAGTAAATTCATAGAGTCATAGAATTTACAGTGCAGAAGGAGGCCATTCGGTCCTTCGAGTCTGCACTGTGACGGTGAATGGGATTTAATACACATTAGGATACTGGCAGCATGAGGACCTAGGAAATAGGAGCTAAATTGGGGTGATATTCTCTGGATTTTAGAAGGGTGAGAGCTGATCTCATTGAAACGGACAAAATTCTGTAGGATTTGTAGGGTAGTGAGAGATTGCTCTACTGGCTGGACGATCTAAATATGGTGTCACAATCTCCGGATGAGGAGTGATTACTGAGGAACTGAGATGAGGAGAAATGTCTTCACTCAAAGGGTTGTGAATGTTTGGAATTGTCTTCCTCCTGAAGGTTGTTGAAGCTTCATCATTGAGTATATTTTAGGGTTAGCACAAGTGGATAGCACTGTGGCTTCACAGCGCCAGGGTCCTAGGTTTGAATCCCCGCTGGGTCACTGTCTGTGCGGAGTCTGCACGTTCTCCCCGTGTCTGCGTGGGTTTCCTCTCGGGTGCTCCGGTTTCCTCCCACAGTCCAAAGACGTGCAGGTTAGGTGGATTGGCAATGCTAAATTGCCCTTAGTGTTCAAAAAGGTTAGGAGAGGTTATTGGGTTACGGGGATAGGGTGGAAGTGAGGGCTTAAGTGGGTTGGTGCAGACTTGATGGGCCGAATGGCCTCCTTCTGCACTGTATGTTCTATGTTCCATATTCAAGGCTGGGATATATAGATCTTATATGGGCACTGGCTGGAGAGTAATGTTTTGAGGCAGAAGATCAGCTATTTTTGCTTTGACTGGTTTGAGTGAACGTATGGTCCACTCTAGCTCCTATTTCCTAGGTCCTCATACTACCTGTATCCTAATGTGTATTAAATCCCAATCACCGTCACCCTTATACTTGCTGACCCACGTTAGCTTGCAGTCCAATTCTTATTCTCTTTCACATTCCTCCTTGGCCCTGCTCTTCTATTTCCGTAAACTCCTCCAGTCCTACAATCCTCCAAGAGCGTTGTGTTGCTCCAACTCTGGTCTCTTGTGCATCTCCAACTTCCTTTGCCTCAGCCTTCTCAGCTACCGCCAACCCCCCCCCCCCCCCCCCCCCCCACCCCCCATGTGTTACTACACTGAAGGTGCAAATTAATTCAAGTTGTGGTTGTAGTTTTGTTCTGTTACCTTGTGCTGTTTCTTTTAATGAATCAGATTGCTTGATACTGATGAAGTCAGGCAGTGCAATCTGCACCGTTTATATCGGCTGGCGGATAGTCACGGCACTGCACACTAACCTTTAACATACCTATATGGGATAGTATGCACCAATATCACTGATGGCTTGCTTGGACCTTCCATTTTGCCCCACTCCGCAATGTCAGATTGACCAAAGCATGAATGGGAGTGACTTCTGGGTACCTGCAGAGTCATTGAGGTCTACAGCGCAGAAAAGGCCCTTCGACCCATCAAGTAAAAATCGAAACAACCACCTAACAATTCTAAACCCATATTCCAGCACTTGGCCCATAGCCTTGTATGCTTTGGCATCTAAATACTTCTTAAATGTTGTAAGGGTCTGTGCCTCCACCACCCTCCTCAGGCAGCGGGTTCCACACTCCCACCACCCTCCGGATGAAAATGTTTTCTCTCGTCCTCTCCGAACCTCTTGCCTCCTGGTCATTGATCCCTCAACCAAGGGGGAAAAAAAATTCTTTCTGTCTTTCTATGCCCCTCACAATTTTATACATCTCAATCATGCCCCTCTCAGTCTCCTCTGCTCCAAGGAAAACACCCCCTGTCTAACTAATTTCTCGTCGTAGCTAAAACTCCAGCCCATTCAACATTCTGGTAAATCTCCTCTGCACCCTTACTAGTGCTATCTCATCCCTCCTATAATGTGGATTCCAGATCAAACACAAAACTCTAGCTGTGGCCTAATCAATGTTTTATATAATTCCAGCATAATCTCCCTGCATTTAACTCTCTGCCTCAGCTAATTTAAAGGCAAGTATACATATGCCTTTTCAACCACTTTAAACACCTGCCCTGCCACTCTACAATTCTATGATTCTAAGGGACTGGTGTACATACACATCAAGATTCCTCTAATCCTTGGTGCTTCCCAGGGTCCTGCTGTTCATAATGTATTCCCCTGCCTTCTTTGTTCTGCCTAAGTGCATCACCTTACACTTATCCGGATGGAATTCCATTTGCCACTGATCAGCTCATTTATAGCCTTCTGTAATCTAAGGCTATCCTCCTCACTATTTATCACCCCACCAATTTTTGTATCATCCACAAACTTATTGATCAACCCTCCTACATTCAAGTCTAAAAACCACAAACGGCAAGGGCCCCAACACTGATTCCTGTGGGACCCCACTGGACACAAATAAAAAAAAAAACACCACTTGACCATCGCCCTCGGTTTCCTGCCAATCTGCCAATTCTGGATCCGATTTGCCAAATTCCCTTGCATCCCACGGGCTTTGCTATCAGTCTCCCATGTGTGATGATCAACAGTTTGCTCTTGTTGTTGAATCCTCTGAGAAGTATCATTGAACATAGTTGACAACAAATAAATCTGTTTATGTTACAGATTATAAATGCCATCAATAGGATGCAGTTGACTGATCCTTGGATGAAGAAAGTAGTGGGATGGGAAGCACGGTGGTGTACTGGTTAGCACTGCTGCCTCACGGCACCGAGGTCCCAGGTTCGATCCCGGCTCTGGGTCACTGTCCATGTGGCGTTGGCACATTCTCCCCGTGTTTGTGTGGGTTTCGCACCACAACCCAAAGATGCGCAGGGTAGCTGGATTGGCCACGCTAAATTGTCCCTTAATTGGGAAAAAATGAATTGGGCACTCTTTAAATTTATAAATAAGTAAAAATCTTTAAAAAAATTTTTTTAAAGTAGTGTGATGAAGTACAGTTGCACTAAACAACAGAGTTTGAATTTACAGGATTATTGACAATAGTCCAAAGACTGATGCAAAGACAGAAAGAGAGAGTTCCGTTGTGCATGCCTCCTTGTGAACCTCCGAGACTGACTGTCTCCTCAACCAGAGCTGCTTCCATGTTGAGCTTACTGCCATGTTAGTGTCGGCAACTTGCAGCAAGTAGGTCTCATGGAACTGTCGCTAACTCTGAAACTGTGCCGAACCAAGGCCAGCAGCCATGATAAACTATGTTTTTAAGCCACCCCGACTGACTGCCAGCCTTAGTGGGATAGGGGAGTTTATTTTGAGAAGTTGCCACTTGTGTGTGATTATTGTTGAGAGCTGGAGCCTCAGTGCATATCTTGCATGGTATATAATCACCTAGAGAGCGTTGCAGCCACTGGGAGTTCACCACTGTCAATCAGTTAATAAATGTTAGGCACTTTCAGACTGGTAGATGTCAGCCCTGGTTGAGTGGTGCTCCTGATGAGTGGATTCAAATTCCACTCTAGAGACTTACCAAAGAAACCCTACCGTACAGAAGGAGGTCATTCAGCCCATTGGGCCTGCACCAACCCTCTGAAAGAGCACTCTACCTCGGCCCACTCCCCCGTAACCCCACTTAACCTGAACATCATTGAACACTTAAGGGGCAATTGTATCATGGCCAATTCACCTAACCTTGCACATCTTTGGTCTGAGCATAAATGCTTAGGCTGGCACTCCAGTGCAATGCTGAGGGAGGGCTGTACTGTTGAAGGTGCCATCTTTCAAAACTTAAACAATCCTGTAACATTGAGAGCACACAAGCTCTCCCTGATGTCTTGGCTAGCATTTACCCCTCAGTAAAACAGATGATTTCATTGTCGTTTATCAGATCTTGCTGTACACAAATTGGCTGTCTCTTTTCCTACATTGCAACAGTGACTACTCTTGAAATTATACCATTGCCTGTAAAGCACGTTGGGAGATTGTGAGGTGTTATATAGATACAAGTCTTCCTTTCTAAGTTAGCAATATTCCAGCCATCAATACAAACTGTTCTATAAAGGGCAGCCAGGATTGCATTAATGGCATTATTTCCAAGTCATCGATCAAGTGAAAGAAGTATTAGATTTGAATGCACTGTAGATCTAAACTCCCAGATGTGACACTGCTTAATTGCGCAACATAGATCCAGTAGAGTTACTACTGCTGTGCTGGGTCGGGAAGGCAGTGTTGTAGAAAATGTTCTTTGGTATTCACAAGATTCTTTATCTTGCATGTAGTGACATTACAGGTACTGCAAAGATAGGAACAGGAATAAACTATTGAGCCTGTTCTCCCATTCAGCTCGAAATGGCTGATATGTGACCTTAAACCACAAACCCACCTTTTCCCCACATTCCTTCATATCTTGGGTTAACAATCGCCCATCGATCACAGATTTGAAAGTAACAATTGATCTAGCATCAATTGCTATTTGTGGAAATAAATATCTTGCATCCTTTGTTCAAAGAGGTGTTTCCTCATTTTTGTCCTGAAAGATCTGGTTCTAAATTACCGACTGGTATCATTATCAGTTCTCCGTAATATCTTGAATACTGAAGATCAAATCATGCCTTCTAAATTCCAGGGAATATATCCCTAGTTTGTGTAATCTCTCGTAATTTAATTTTGGAATCCAGCTGTCATTCCGATACATCGAGACTGCACCCCCTCCTAGGACAAGATAACTTTCATAAAGTATGGTGCCCAGAACTATTGCCCAAGTGTGGTCGACCCAGAACTATGTATAACTGAAGCATGACTTCTACCACTTGTAGTCTAGTCATATACAAAGACTAGAAATCCATTAGCCTTTTAATTATTTCCTGTACCAGTTTGAATTTTAACGATCCATTTACATGGACTCCCAAGACTTTGGACCTCTGGACTTTCTGGCTTTTCATCATTCAGTTACTCTAATATTATGTTTTTAAGTCCAAAGGGGATGTTCCCATAGTTGTCTTAATTGAAGTCCATTTGCCACAGTTTTGCCTATTCAATTAATCTATCAATATCTTTATAAATCCATGCTTTCATGCACACTGCTTATAATGCCACATACCTTTGCGAATCCGTAAAGTTGGATATGTGGCTTTCTATTCTGTCACTTGTCATGAATAAATGTGACGAGCAGTTGAGGTCTTAACGCAAATCCCTATGGGACACCTCTAGTCGCACCCTACCAATTAGAGATACAGCCCATTGTCCCTACTCTCTGTCTCCTCCCAAGCCAATTACCAACTGTGATGAACGGTTACTGCCTTGTCATCATGAAAGGTGATGTCCCCTTTAAGACCGGGCTTGGAACCCTGGGGACTCCGCCTCTGGCTCTGCCCATCTGTGAGCCATATATAAGGGGCTGCCTTGTGGGCTGTGCAGCAGTTAGCACATGTCTCAGCTCTAGCATAGTTCTTAGTCTATTAAAGCCTTCTTTACTGTTTACACTCCAAGCGTCATTATTGCGGGTACCTCAGCAACCAATAGCCTGATGTCAGCTGTGTCCTGTTGGAATGATCCATCATCTCAGTAAATTACTTCTGATGAAACATCCCTTCTTGGTATTACAATCTCCGATAAGACCCCTACAATGGCTGGGATACTGGACAGCAACCCCAGTAATTTATTTTAATTTTGTAAGACTGTGAGGAAAGGATATATCGTTCCAGGAGTGATTGCACAAATAAATATGGAAATGGTATGTTAAAACAAACTGTTGCTAACAGGGTATTAAAATATCTTTAACGTAACACCAGAAAATAACTTACAATTACCCCTTAAACAATGCTAATCAACACAGTCAATATAATAACCCTTATTAGCTATCTCTATTCCCACTCAAACAACAAAAAAAAGTTTCAACTCTCAATTCACTGTTTAAAATACAGTTAGCACTCAAGAATACTTGCTTTACAGCGATGTCTAGATAAAAATAGATCTTTCCACGCTGCTTTAAAGAAAAGACCTGAATCTGGTCAGAACCATGCAGAAACTTTGGCTGTATTTCTTCAGAAGCTGCTCCAGCTTGTTTTAACTCCTCTTCCAAAACCAATCTTCTGAACTGCTTGGAAAGAAGCTGCTTGTCTAGCCATAGACATATCTTTTAACTGAATTGAAATGCTTGGCTTCCGCTCGCATCTCCAACTTAAACTGTTTTTCTGCAAAATGCCTGGTACCTTGGCTCCTCCCAGTTAGCACATCATTTTTACCAAACTGAGATCTAATTAACCCAACAGGGAATCCCCTTAATCCAAACAACATTCCTTAGTTAGGCCACACTTGGAGTATAGTGTTCAATTCTGGTCGCCACACTACCAGAAGGATGTGGAGGCTTTAGAGAGGGTGCAGAAGAGATTTACCAGGATGTTGCCTGGTATGGAGGGCATTAGCTATGAGGAGAGGTTGAATAAACTTGGTTTGTTCTCACTGGAACGTAGGAGATTGAGGGGCGATCTGATAGAGGTCTACAAAATTATGAGGGGCATAGACAGAGTGGATAGTCAGAGACTTTATCCCAGGGTAGAGGGGTCAATTACTAGGGGGCATAGGATTAAGGTGCGAGGGGCAAGGTTTAGAGGAGATGTACGAGGCAAGTTTTTTACGCAGAGGGTAGTGGGTGCCTGGAACCCGCTGCCAGAGGAGGTGGTGAAAGCAGGGACGATAGTGACGTTTAAGGGGCAGCTTGACAAATATATGAACAGGATGGGAATAGAGGGGTATGGACCCCGGAAGTGTAGAAGATTTTAGTTCGGATGGGCAGCATGGTCGGCGCAGGCTTGGAGGGCCGAAGGGCCTGTTCCTGTGCTGCCTCATGGCGCCAAGGTCTCGGGTTCGATCGCGGCTCTGGGTCACTTGCCGTGTGGAGTTTGCACATTCTCCCCTTTTTTGCGTGGGTTTCGTCCCCACAACCCAAAAATGTGCATGCTAGGTGGATTGGCCACGCTAAATTGCCCCTTAATTGGAAAAAATGAATTGGGTACTCTAAATTTTAGGGAAAAAAAGATAGGATCTATACGAAGGAGGATCCAGTTAGCATGGAGATCAACCTCTCCACCCTGTGCCTTGGCATGGTGGGGGAACCTGCTGGAATTTTTGACGCTTGAAAAGGTCAAATTTGAACTGAGGGGAAGGATGGAGGGGTTCTACAATTCATGGGTGTTATTCATTATGCACTTTCGAGAATTGGATCACATCGAACATTAGGCGGGTGTTGGGAGGGTTGGGGGAGAGGGACTTTATGTGTTAATGGTGACTCTGGATGATTCCTGATTCCTTTTTGTCATTTGTTTATGTTAACTTGTGGGCTAATGTCTGGGGTTTGATGGGAGGATGGGATTGTTGTTATTGATATGGGGATTGACATTACATTCTCTACTGATTATTGTTTATTCTTGGGTGTAAATTTGGGAGAAAATGTGAAAAAAGGAGAATAAAAAATATATTTTTTAAAAATAGGATCTATGCATATTTTGAAGTGAATGGTCTTATTAGCGACAGACAGCATGGTTTTGTATGAGGGAGGTCATGTCTCACTAATTTAATTGATTTTTTTGAAGAGGTGACAAAAATGATTGACGAGGGAACGGCTGTGGATGTTGTCTACATGGACTTTTAATAAAGCATTTAACAAGGGCCCTCATGGCAGGCTAGTGCAAAAGATTAAATCACATGGGGTCAGAGGTGAACTAGCTGGACGGATTCAGAACTGGCTTGGCCTTAGACAGAGGGTAGCAGTGGAAGGATGTTTTTCCAAATGGAGGTCTGTAACGAGTGGTGTTCCTCAGGGATCAGTACTGGGACCTCTGCTATTTGTAATATATATAAATGACTTGGAAGAAAAAGTAGCTGGTCTGATTAGCAGGTTTACAGATGATACTAAGATTGCAGGAGTTGCCGATAGTGATGAAGATTGTCAGAGACTACAGCAGGTTATAGATAGGCTGCAAAATTGGGCGGAGAAATGGCAGATGGAATTTAACCCGGACAAATGCGAGGTGATGCATTTTGGTCGATCCAATTCAGGTGGAAGCTATAAAACAAATGGCAGAACCATCAGGAGCATAGAGACACAGAGATCTGGGTGTACAGGTCCACAGATCCTTAAAAGTGGCAGCACAAGTGGAAATAGTGGTAAAGAAAGCATATGGCATGCTTCATAGGATGAGGTATCGAGTATAAAAGATTAAATTATGTTACAGTTATATAGAACGTTGGTTAGGCCACATTTTGAATACTGTGTCCAATTCTGGTCACCACACTATCATAAGGATGTGGAGACCTTGGTGAGAGTACAGAAAAGGTTTACCAGGATGTTGCCTGGTATCCCTGGTATGGAGGGTATTAGCTATGAGGAGAGATTGAATGAACTGGTATTGTTCTCCCTAGAGAGAGACGGAGGCTGAGGGGCGACCTGATAGAAGTTTATAAAATTATTAGGGGTATAGATAGGGTGAACAGTTGGAAGTTTTTACCCTGGACGAAAATGACAATTACAAGGGGGAACAAGTTCAAAGTGAGGGGGGATAGGTTCAGTGGAGATGTGCGGGGTATGTCTTTTCACACGAGGGTGGTGGTGGCCTGGAATGCATTGCCATGAGGTGGTTGAGGCAGATAGGTTAGCGATCTTTAAGACTTATCTGGATGGACACATGAACAGACAGGGTACAGAAGGATATAGGCGGTTGGTCTAGATAGGACACGTGATTGGTGCAGGCCTGGAGGGCCAAAGGGCCAGTACCTGTGCTGTACTGTTCTTTGTTCTTTGAATAATTTACTTCATAGGAACATTGGCCCAGAGAAGTTCAGTGATGCAGCTAAACTGATAACAAGATCTTAGGGTTAATAACTTTATTTTTTCTGATTGCCGCCTGTTTAGCTAAACTCGTTCTTCCCGGTCACTTGCCCCTTCCCCAAGGTACTATTTTCCACATGGTTGGGCCCGATACCTAGTGCCAGGTGCTTTGCCCAGTTATCATCATCTTAGAATTTAGCGTAGCAATTGGATACAACCGATTGGTTTGCAGAGGATGCTTAAGAGATGCTCGTATTGCTGTGGGTCTGGACTAACATCCAGGTAAGGACATTAGATTTCCTTCCATCAGGCAGCACGGTGGCACAGTGGTTAGCATTGCTGCTTCACGGCGCCAAGGTCCCAGGTTTGATCCTGGCTCTGGGTCACTGTCTGTGTGGAGTTTGCACATTCTCCCCGTGTTTGCGTGGGTTTCGCCCCCACAACCCAAAAATGTGCAGGGTAGGTAGATTGGCCACGCTAAATTGCCCCTTAATTGGAAAAAATGATACGCTAAATTTATTTTTAAAAGATTTCATTCCATGAAGAACATTAATGAGCCAGATGGGTTATTACATGAATCCAGTAGTTTCATGGTCACCATTACTGAAGCTTAATTTTTCTTCCAGCTTTACATAATTACCAGAGTTTAAATTTCTCCACGACCTTGGAAGGATTTGAATTCTGCTCTCTGGATTCTTAGTGCCTAGTCCAGTAACACAATTGCAATGCTCCTCACCTGTTTTTCGAACTGTGCTGTAGGATCTTTCATGTCCACCTGAGAGGGTAGGTTTCATGTCTTATTCAAAGGGGTGCACCTTCGACAATGCAGCATTCCCTGTCAACCTAGTGAGGACTGGCTGGTAAAAAGCTACCTACAGGGAGTTGCTGGCTGCAGAAATGGTTGCATTGTTGTCATGTCAGAGCTTGAATTACTTCCCTTTTGTTTCTGTCTCAATCTGGGGAAAGCAGCCTGCTTTCTCGGGTCCAGATCGGCTGCTGTGTTTTGCGCACAACTTTTATATCATAGATTATCATAGAATTTACAGTGCAGAAGGAGACCATTCAGCCCATCGAGTCTGCACCGGCTCTTGGAAAGAGCACCCTACCCAAGGTCAACACCTCCACCCTATCCCCATAACCCAGTAACTCCACGCAACACTAAGGGCAATTTGGGACACTAAGGGCAATTTATCATGGCCAATCCACCTAACCTGCACATCTTTGGACTGTGGGAGGAAACCGGAGCACCCGGAGGAAACCCACGCACACACGAGGAGGATGTGCAGACTCCGCACAGACAGTGACCCAAGCCAGAATCGAACCTGGGACCCTGGAGCTGTGAAGCAATTGTGCTATCCACAATGCTACCGTGCTGCCCGTGGGGTTGTGGAGTGGCAGCAGTGATAAATAGCTGTTGGCCAGCAGGCAGCCTTGTGGACTTCACTTTTTGTGGGTCTGCAGTACCAACTGGTCCTTCTAATTTTGGTCAGTTAATAGCCATCCACTGAAAAAGCACCATTCAGGCAAAAACTAATTAGGAAGCCACGAGAGCTCCCATTGAGAGCTTCTCAATTTGCCTGGAAGTGAGTTTAAAATGAGAACTGTTGTTCTGAAATGGACATAAAATATGTTTTATGTAGAGAACCCTCCCTATAGAGCTGCAAAAATGTATTTTGACTGATGCCCCCCCATCCCCCCCCCCCCCAATCCATTTCCAATTCATCACCCTGAAAACCGACTATTCCTGGTTGGATTTCAAATTCTCATCTTTGTGATGGAGCCAAGGCTGAAATTTGCTCCCTCCAACTTTCTACCTCTGTCTCTCTTTCCTCCTTTAGGACACTCCTTGAAACCTACCTCTTTCTTCTTCCCTAATATCTCCCCATGTGGCTTGGGGTCGTGTTTTATTTGATGCTCCTGTGACGTGTCTTGGATGTCCTACTGAGCTATATGTGTTATGTAAGTGCCAGATGTTGTTCAGCCAATTGCTTTTAAAAACATCACCTCATGATACCAATGCTCACCATTGACCAGAAACTGAATGGGATCAGCCATATAAATACTGCAGCTACAAGGGTAGGACAAGAGGCTGAGAATTCTGTGGTGGGTAATTCACTTTCTGACTCCCCAAAGCCTATCCATCATCCACGAGGCACAAGTCAATAATGTGATGGAATGTTTTCCCCTTGAGTACAACTCCAATAACATTCAAGAAGCTCAACAGCACCCAGGACAAAGCAGCCCACGTGTTTGGCACCCCATCCACCACCTTCAACATCCACTCCCTCCACCACCAATGCGCAGTGGCAGCAGTGTTTACCATCTACAAGATGCATTGCAGCAACTTACTAAAGCTCACTGAACAGCAGCTTCCAAACCCACAACTTCTACCACCTAAAAGGACAGAGGCAGAAGGTGCATGGGAACACCATCATCTGCAAGGTTCCTTCCAAGCTACACACTATCCTGACTTGGAACAGTTGCTCAGTCAAAAATCCTGATACGCCATTTCAAATAGTACCACAGCGGTTCAAGAAGGTGACTCACCTTTTCAAGAGCAGTTAAGGATGGGCAATGAAGATGCTGACCTAACCAGCAATGCCCATATTCTATGAAATAATTTAAAATAGGTTGATGTCACTGTCAAAGCTGGAGTTTAATGCCTATCCCTTGTTGTCCTTGGGAAGAGGGTGATGGGTAGCTGCAGTCACTATGGTGAAGTTACACTCTGTGCTATTAAGTAGGGACGTCCAGTATGTGACTCCGTGTCACTGAAGAAAGGGTGATCGATGTTCAAGAATGGATGGTGTAAAACAGGGAGGTGCTCCCATACATTTGTGCTCTTGTTCTTTGGGATGGTTATGGTTCGGGGAGATACTGCTGGCAAATTGTGACTAGTGCAGCTTATCAATCAAACATCCAATCTGCTTAAAATCTCTTAAAAACATTTGCTTTGAACGAGCTAGTCTGAATGTGATCAGGAGGCTGCCTCATTCTCCCCAGATGCTCCTTGCTGCCTGACCAATGAATTTCTGTCCCACTATTTTCCCTTTTGGAATACAGATGTTCACCTTGTGCTTGGACTCTTTTATTTTGGAAAGAGAATGGATTAACCTAGTTGTGTACTGCAGAAACATAAAAAACTTTACCACGATCGGGTGGGGGGGGGGGGTGGGGGGGGGGGGGGGGGGGAGGTAGGCAATATGTGGCCATGCACTAAACACATGGAGCTCCTACATAAAAGCAAATGACTGCAGATGCTGGAAACTGAAACAAAAACAAAAAATACTGGAAAATCTCAGCAGGTCTGGCAGCATCTGTGGAGAGAGAAGGGAGCTAACGTTTCCAGTCTGGACGTCTCTTAGAGTTGGAGAGAAATGGAAATGGGGTCAAATTTATGCTGTTGTGGGGGGTGCATGGAGCGGTGGGGCTTGAGAGGGGGCTAGTGATAAGTGGAGATTGACAAAGATGTTCAGGACAGAAAGACAAAGGGAATGGAAATGGAAATGATGGTGACACAAAAATAGATTTAGAACGTGTGAATGGCAGAACAAAGTTGAGCCGCATGTTCAAGGATAAGTAGGGACAGTTGGCCCAAAGTGGAGTGGAGGGTGGGGGGGGGGGGGAACAATGGTGAGGGAAAAACAGATCAATGGAAGAAATGAAAATAAATTGATTGAAATGAAAATGAGGTGAAGGTGGAGGAGAGAATTCACAGTCTTAAGTTGTTGAACTCCATGTTAAGTCCAGAAGGTTGTTACAATACTGTGCACAAAAGCTATATCTTCTCAGTCATGCTTTATTCCGCCTGCATGGGTCTCGCCCCCACAATTCAAAGATGTGCAGGGTAGGTGGATTGGCCACGCTAAATTGCTCCTTAATTGGAAAAAAATGAATGCTTTATTCCCAGAAATAAAACACTGCTCGGAAAATCCAGTCTGCCATGTCCTCTTCTCTATAAAGGGATATTTGAAATCCAGCGTGGATAAGAAAGACTATCATGAGGTCAAGATGAGCACTGACCAGAAAAAACAAGTAAATAAAAGCCATATAATTTCACCTCCATTATTTTATGTTTATTTTGTTACATTAAAGCTTTGTAATTATGGTCATTGGGAGCTGGGAAAGGATAGCTCCTAATAAATATATTTAATATTTGGAAGTACGTTTCAAAACCTTGCCAACAATCCAGATAGAAGCTGCTCAGATTCTGTTGAAGGGTGTTGGCTACAGTTTGGTGTGTATGATGAAATCTTCATTGTGATACGTAGGTTAATTGTAAGTCTTTATTGACCCTTGGAACTATTTACAAATATACTGCGAAGGGCACAAGCTAGGCACTGTCTCCATGCTTGCTGGTAAACACTGCTCTGTCCAACACTCTGCTACATCACCGAGTGGGAGGTACACTACTCAGGCCCACTTTAACCCTATGTGTGCAGACCCTTGTACTGCAGATACTGCAGTAGATCAATCTTGGGGTCTTAATAGCAGTGAGTTGAGGCTTTGGAAATTTAATTATTGAATTGTGCAGTACAAGAGAAGGCCAGTCAGCCAGTGGGCCTTTGCCAGCTCTTGGAAAGAGCAATTCAATTGATATTCTCCTCCAGTCCGGATATCTCTTCATGGAATGTAACCTGCGCATCATTTTAACTTTTTGAAATCTGCCATTTCATAACTCAAACTGAAGGAACCATAACTAAAAGCAAAGTATCAAATGAAGAGATTAAAGATTTTTAAAATGTCAACAATTCAGGTTGTGGGAGCACTTAGTATGACACTTGTTTTAAAAACAGTCACTCTTGCATCAGGTTTTTTTTTGTAGAAGATAAAAGCAAGATTGATTCGTCCTGTCTAACATTCATCCTTCAACCAATGCGACCGAAACACATTATCCGGACATTTATCTCGTTTGTTGAGTGTCACTCGGCTGCTGTGTTTGCTTACAACTGTGACTACAGTTCAAAATATAATGAATTGGCTGCGAAACTTTTTGTGGCGTTCTGGCGATATAAAAAGTGCTCCGTAAATGGAAGCTCTTTCTGTAAAATGAAGATGATTTACAGCTGGGTAGGTATGAAGGAACCTAACTCACTGCGTTGGGAATGACATCAGACAATTGTCCTCGAGCTATTCCACATGGTAGGATTGAGTCAAAGCTACTACGTTCCATAGGAATGTTAAGTGATAGGAGTGAATGACACAGCATTGGATAGGAACTCCAGTATGATGATCATTTTGTATAATGTGCCATTATACGCTGAAATAACAGTGTTCCCTCAGGATCCGCGCATGCCCATGTTCTGATGCTTCGTCCTGCACGAACAGTCGATAACCAAACTGACAAGAGGAACACGCGACAGAAACAAAATCTTATTCTTTGTTGTCACTCCCTGTCGAGGGCTCTGTCTAATGATGCTTTTGGCACTTAAAGGCAATCCTTCTAAGCAAATTGGGTTTCAATTGCAGCAGAAGCTTGCTTCACAATCCAACACAGCCAAACCTTTTAAGCGCTGAGCCTAGATTTGAATGATCTGCTACTGCTGTGAATTTATTAACCTGTGAGCACTGAGTCAATCCTTTAATCCCTTGCAATGTTTCTACAACCGCTGTTTTTGTCACTTCATTACTCTGCTTGCTTTCATCATAACTGCTTTGACATGTGTGTTTTGTTCCAGGTTTCCAGTGCTTATTTTCAGCAATCCTGGATGATCTGATGGTTCTGGCTGATAGATTGATTGTGGCAGTAATAAAAAGGGCTGCACTGTGCTTGGCTGCAGAGCTCATTCCTCTTGCTGTGTGAGCACATTGGAGCCTTGGAAAACTGGCCTTCTCCACCTCATTTTCCCAGAAGCCGAGTCATACAATTTTACAGCACAGAAAGAGGCCCTTTGGCCCATCGTATCTGTGTTGGCCATCTAACATCTATTTATTCTAACCCCATTTTCCAGCACTTGATCAGTAGCCTTGTATGCTATGGCGTTTTCAAATGCTCATCTAAATGCTTGTTAAGTGTTGCGAGGGTTCACGCCGATTCTACCCTTTTCAGGCAGAGTTCCAGTTTCTTGGATGTTCCAAGGTGGTAAAATTTTTCCTCAAATCCCCTCTAAATCTACTACTCCTTATCTTAAAATCTATGACCCCTGGTATTGGCCCCTCTACAAAGAGAAAACGCTTCTTCCTATCTATCCTATCTAAATTGCTCAAAGTTGCTCATTTTTGCCTTCTCTTTTGAGTGGAGAATTATTGGCCATTGGAAATTTAAAGCGCGAGGGAAAATTCCAAGGCAGTCAACATACACCTCCTTGGAGATGATGTACAGTGTGTTAATAGCAGAGCTACAGGAGCATATGATGGATGGGTGCTGAAAATAAATGTTAATTTTAAAATGAATAAAAATGAACCAGAGCCAACATCCAAATGCATAAAATTCAGGTCAGGCCAACACTCCAGTGCAGCACTGAAAGGAATGCTGCACTGTTGGAGCTGCTGTCTTTCAGGTCAAATGTTAAACTAAGCCTCTAGGGCGGCATGTGGCGCAGTGGTTAGCACTGGGACTGCGGCGCTGAGCATCCGGGTTCGAATCCCGGCCCTCGGTCACTGTCCATGTGGAGTTTGCACATTCTCCCTGTGGCTGCGTGGGTTTCACCCCCCACAAGCCAGAGATGTGCAGGTTAGGTGGATCGGCCACGCTAAATTGTCCCTTAATTGGAAAGAAATAATTGGATACTCTGAATTTATTTTAAAAAACTAAGCCTCTGCCTGCCCTAATAGATCCTATGTGCGTTATTCAAAGAAGACCATGAGAGTTCTGGCCAATATGACTGAAACAGAAATTTCTGGTCTTTTATCACATTGCTATTTGTGGGGTCTTCGCAGACATTGACCGCCAAGTGTCCTGCATTATATAAGTGATTCCAGTTCCAAAAGTACCCCATTAATTGTAAAACATTTTGGGACAATGTGAGGTTGTGAAAGGCATTGGATAAATGAGTAGCGAGTTTATGCTTCAGTTGTACAGGTCATTGTTAAGAGCACATTTGCTGTACTGTGTACAGTTTGGTCTCCTTATTTAACGAAGGATGTAAATGAGTTGGAAGCAGTTCAGACAAGTTGTACTAGACTAATAGCTGAGTGGGTGGGTTGTCTTGTGAGGAAAGGTTGGACAGAATTGGTTTGTTTGGAAGAGTAAGAGGTGACTTGATTGAAACATACAAGATCCTGAGGAGTCTAAGCAGGGTGGATGTGGGAAGGATGTTTTTTTTGGGGAGAATCTAGAAATGGGGTCTAAACATAGAAAATAGTAACAGGAGTAGGCCATTCGGCCTTTCAAGACTGCTTCATTATTAAATAAGATCATGGTTGATCCTCTGACTCTTTAAGACCGAGATGAGGAGGTTCGTTTTCCCTTGAGGGGCTTTGAAACTGTAAAAAGGCAGTGTCTGAATATTTATATGGCTGAGGTAGATAGATTATTGATTTAAGAAAGGGTTAAAAGATTATCAGGGGTAGCGGGAAGGTGGGTTGAAGTTGCCATCAGATCAGCCATGATCTTATTGAATGGTGGAGCAGGCTTGAGGGGTCGAGGGGCCGACTCCTGTTCCTAATTTGCACGTTTGTAACTTTTTCTTTCACTATGTAGATAGGATGATATGAATGTCTCCTCCGGGAAACCTAGGTATCTGATGGCACTTCTGGTCGGGCCACCATTTTGTTTCCGCCATGATGGGTTGAGCTCTCTGTGCTTCCTCCCCCTCTCCAGCCTTACCTTCACAACTCTCTAGTTTTCTGACTCTCTCTCTGTCTCTCAACTCTGAGATGGTTGTTTAATTCTACAACCGTCTCTCTGATACTAATTCTATTAATTATTAATATCCTTGGGGTGTATCTTGATTGACAACTTCTAATTAAACGCTGGGAAACTTCTGAGCCAGCTGTTTGACCCCGAGCTGAGCATTGAGCCACGAGCAGAGCAGCATTTTTCCACCTCCACTCTTTTCTCATGCCCTCTGCAGCTGAGACCAGTGTCTAGATTAGCATACCCTCCAGATTGATCATTCCGATGCTTTTCTTGGCCTCCTGAGTCCCACAATTTTATCGAAACACACCTGCCTTGTGCCCTACCCTACACTCAGTCCCACCTATTACCTTGTCCTCGCTAACCTTTGCTTGATCCCGGTCTTCCAAATATCACATTTAAATTCCTTGTCCTAGTTTATATTCCTTGCACACAACTGTCTCCCCCTCTTCAACCTTGTATAATCTTCTAACTGTACATGTCCACATTGACATCTATTCAGCTGACTCTTTGTCATGGACTCACAGAATCTTGCAGCACAGAAGAGGCTACTTGGCCCATCATGACTGTACTGGTCCTTTTAAAGAGCTTTCCAATTAGACTCCCTTCCCTTTTCCCATAGCTCTGCATTCTTTTCCTCTTCAGGTACATAACTATTTGCAGGTCACTACTGACACGGCTTTCATCGTGCTGTCAGGAACTGCATTGGCGATCATAAATCAAGCTTGGCGTAAACTGTACGTCATCACCATGCTAGGTGACTGCACTTTGGCTCCGCAGAGCGGAGGTGGAGGAAATCCGCTTCCACTCTGGAATTTTATCCCGAACATCTGACCATCACCTGGCTGCCTTCTAGAACTTTCACCAAACATATCTCTTTCATCATGCTTTCAGCCATTCTGCTCACGCACACCCCCATCATTGCCAAGTGACAGTCTTCATTGTTGTTCCGATTCCCTCTGAAGGGGCCGTTCACACATGGTGCAGGTGCTCTGTAGGTACAGTTTCTCTTTGCTTCCGAATGGGTGAGCTGTAGTGGCTGGAGGAGGGGAGGCGAAATGGAGGAAATAAGGGCATGGTTGTGTTTTACATCTGAACATGTTCAGTGGCATTAGATTGGTTGTCAATGGCTGAGTTACACAAAGCAGTGGGAGAGATCAAGATGTCTTGGTGAGAGTGCAGAGGAGGTTTACTGGAATGGTACCAGTGATGAGGGATTTGATGGAGAAAATGGAGAAGCTAGGATTGTTCTCCATAAAACGGCAAAAGTCAAGGGGTGATGGAATAGAGCTGCTTGCAATCCTGAGGGAATTTGATCGAGGCAATAAAAATATTCTCATTAGCCCATACCAAGTTTCCTTCTAAGCTGCACTGGTGTGTGACCAGAATGCAGCCCAGAACTTGCTGTGCACGGTACAAACCGGCCACACACAAGAAGCCGTCCCTCAAAATACGCATAGGTACAGCAATTCCAAAGGGACGGTTGTGTTCAGTGGTTGATGTCCAGCAAGGAATCCACAGAACTGCTTGTGACTTGTCCAAACCAGGATATTTATTAATACACGTGATAAGATAACGATCTGATACAGAGCAAGTTATCATGGAGTTTCTTTATATGCCCCTGGAACTATGCCTATGCACGACTGTCCTCATGCACATCTTATAACCTTCTGAGGATCATCGGATGTGCCAGCAGTTATGTCTGAGTGCCTTGTTACATGACCACAGTCTCGACCGCATGGTGGATCTGTCCCGCTACCTGCTGGTTGGAGGTCACACCACCAGCTATCTACAATATTGTTTCCAGGCATATCACCACAGAGACCACACAGTGCAACAAACGGTTCACGTACAGAGAAGGGGAATTGGAACCTTAGTCCATACTACCTGCAGTTCGTTGATCTGAACTAGCCTGCCAGTGGAATCCTAGCCCTGTTCTCTCCTGATCGGACGGCAATGAGAATATGTAAATGGGCGTTTTTTCCAACTTGATACTTGCCCAGTATGAACTGTGTGTGTGGATATCACACATCCTGATGTCAGGTTTGGGATAAACCTCCTATTCTGGGTCACACGTGAAGGTAGTGAGCTGCTTGTATCCGTGTGACTATGTGAGCTTCTTCAGGAGAAAAAAGAAAATAAAGGGATGAAAAGAAGTCTTTGCATGAGAATCTTTTGTTATCATTGGCTGACAGAAACCCTTTTCTTAGGGCAGCACGATGGTGCAGTGGGTAGCTCAGCAGCCTCATGGCGCCAAGGACCCAGGTTCGATCCCGGCTCTGGGTCACTGTCCATGTGGAGTTTGCACATTCCATCTGTTTTTGTGTGGGTTTCACCCCTACAACATCAAGATGTACAGGGTAGGTGGATTGGCCATGCTAAACTGCCCCTTAATTGGAAACAATATAGACCAGTACAGCACAGTAGAGGCCCTTCAGCCCACGATGTTGTGCCGACCATTTATCCTTATCTAAGATCAACCTAACCTACACCCCTTCAATTTACTGCTGTCCATGTGCCTATCTAAGAGTCGCTTAAATGTCCCTAATGACTCTGACTCCACCACCTCTGCTGGCAGTGCATTCCACGCACCCACCACTCTGTGTAAAGAACCCACCTCTGACATCTCCCCTATAGCTTCCTCCAATCACCTTTCCCTCGTGACAGCCATTTCCACCCTGGGGGAAAGTCTCTGGCTATCCACTCTATCCATGCTTCTCATCACCTTGTGCACTTCTATCAAGTCACCTCACTGCCTTCTTCGTTCTAGTGAGAAAAGCCCTAGCTCCCTCAACCTTTCTTCGTAAGACATGTCCTCCAGTCCAGGCAGCATCCTGGTAAATCTCCTCTGTATCCTCTCCAAAGCAGCCTCATCCTTCCTATAATGAGGCGACCAGAACTGGACACAATATTCCAAGTGGGGTCTAACTAGGGTTTTATAAAGCTGCAGCAAAACCTCGCGGCTCTTAAACTCAATCCCCCGTTAATGAAGCCAACACACCATAAGTCTTCTTAACGACCCTATCAACCCTGGGTGGCAACTTTGAGGGATCTAAGTATGTGGACCCCAAGATCCCTCTGTTCCTCCACACTTCCAAGAATCCTGCCTTTAATCCTGATTCAGCATTCAAATTCGACCTTCCAAAATGAATCGCTTCACATTTATCAAGATTGAACTCCATCTGCCACTTCTCAGCCCAGCTCTGCATCCTGTCAATGTCCTGTTGTAACCTGCAACAACCCTCAGCACTATCTACAACTCCCCCAACCTTCATGTCATCGGCAAACTTACTGACCCACCCTTCCACTTCCTCATCCAAGTAATTTATAAAAAACACAAAGAGAAGAGGTCCCAGAACAGATCCTTGCGGGACACCACTGGTCACCGACCTCCAGGCAGAATACTTTCCATCCACTACCACTCGCTGTCTTCTTTCGGCCAGCCAATTCTGTATCCAGACAGCCAAACCCTGTATCCCATGCCCCCTAACTTTCTGAATGAGCCTACCATGGGGAACTGTATCAAATGCCTTACTGAAATCCATATACACCACATCCACTGCCCGACCTTCATCAATGTGTCTCATCACATCCTCAAAGAATTCAATGAGGCTTGTGAGGCATGACCTCCCCCTCACAAAGCCATGCTGACTATCTTTAATCAAACTTTGTTTTTCTAAATAATCCTAAATCCTATCTCCCAGAATCCTTTCCAATATTTTGCTCACCACAGACGTAAGACTGATGGGCCTGTAATTCCCAGGGATTTCCCTATTCCCTTTCTTGAGCAGGGTAACAACATTTGCCTCCCTCCAATCATCCGGTACTACTCCAGTGGAGAGTGAGGACGCAAAGATTATCGGCAACGGCGCAGCAATCTCTTCCCTCGCTTCCTGTAGTAACCTTGGGTATATCCCGTCAGGCGCAGGGGACTTATCTATCCTGATGCTTTTCAAAATTTCCAGCACATCCTCCTTCTTAATATCAACCTGTTTGAGTCTATTAACCAGGTTCACACTGTTCTCATGAGCAACAAGGTCCCTCTCTCTAGTGAATACTGAAGCAAAATATTCATTTAGGGCCTCCCTCATCTCCTCAGACTCTAGGCACAAGTTCCCTCCACTATCCCTGATCGGCCCTACTCTCACTCTGATCATCCTCTTATTTCTTACACAAGTGTAGAACGCCTTGGGATTTTCCCTAATCCTTCATGCCAGGGCTTTTTCATGCCCCCTTCTAGCTCTCCTCAGTCAATTTTTGAGTTCCTTCCTGGCTACCTTGTAACCCTCTAGAGCCGTGTCAGATCCTTGCTTCCTCAACCTTACGTAAGCTTCCTTCTTCTTCTTGACTAGAAGCTCCACTTCTCTTGTCATCCAAGGCTCCTTCACCTTACCATTCCTTCCTCGTCGCAGTGGGACAAAACTATCCAGTACTCGCAGCAAATGCTCCGTAAATAACCCCCACATTACTGTTGTGCATTTCCCCAAGAACAATTGTTCCCACTTTATGCTCCTCAGCACCTGTCTATTGGCAGTATAATTTCCCCTCCCCCAAGTAAATACCTTCCCATACTGTCTGTTCCTATCCCTCTCCATGACTGTGGTAAAGGTCAAGGAGTTGTGGTCGCTGTCACCGAAATGCTCTGCCACCGAGACATATGACACCTGGCCTGGTTCGTTGCCGAGCACCAAGTCCAATATGGCCTCCTCCCTAGTCGGTCTATCTACATATTGAGTCATGAATCCTTCCTGTACACACCTGACAAAATCTGCTCCATCCAAACCATTTGCACTATGGAGGTTCCAGTCAATATTAGGGAAGTTGAAGTCACCCATGACAACAACTGTGTGTTACTTCTGCACTTTTCCAAGATCTGCCGCCCAATCTGTTCCTCTATCTCTCTGCTTCTATTGGGGGGGTCTATAGAAAACTCCCAATAAAGTGACTGTTCCTTTCTTGTTTCTGACTTTCACCCATACTGACTCAGTATGGGGGGGGGGGTGGCTCCATGACGGTTAAATCCACAAGAAGGAACCAAAATGGGGTTTGACGCCTTTGTTTGCTGAAGTAGATAACAGCCTGTTTTAGAAATTGAAACATACCAGAGGGTAAGTTCCCTCGTAATTTGAGCATTTTTCTTAAAGAAATAAATTCTTCTATTCCTCTATACTCTGTACCACATTCCAGATAGCTGTATAATTTATAATTATTTGTTCTTGGGATGTGAGTGTCGCTGGCTGGACCAACATTTTTTCTCTTTTTTTAAATTTAGAGGGCCCAATTCATTGTTTCCAATTAAGGGGCAATTTAGCGTGGCCAATCCACCTAACCTGCACATCTTTGGGGTTGTGGGGGCGAAACCCACGCAAACACTGGGAGAATGTGCAATCTCCACATGACCGTGACCCAGAGCCGGGATCGAACCTGGGTCCTCGGTGCCGTGAGACAGCAGTGCCAACCACTGCACCACCGTGCCGCCCTGGCTGGACCAACGTTTGTTGCCCATCTGTAATTGCCCTTGAACTGAATGGTTTGCTGGGCCATTCCAGCGACGGGTGGGAAGGAGGGGCAGTATGATGGCCAGATAGAACTTTTCCACGTTGTAAGTGGTGACATTTCAAATTGAGGAATTGATTCTGAAGCTTGAAAGCTCTGCTGTCACGAAGGATGTTATATGTAAATGCAACAACTTGAATTTGTTCTTCAGCTCTTTTGCTTGCGTGCGCCGATTCGTCGACATGGCCACAATTACACTGCAGTCCCCACATATGCTGTGAATACAACCGAGAAAAGACCAAATCCGATGTGTTCTATGACAACGGGTGAAGTGTGTTTAGCTGTACAGCATCTTGGTTTCAATGCTCAATACGTAACCTTCAAATCTCTTTTAGCTGTGGAATGGAATGGGAGAAGTTTGATGCAGGCTTCATTCCCATTAGGATTGGAGTGTGTGGGAGTACACTTGAAACCACATCTGTGAGGAAAATCAAGTATTAGTGATGCAATGCTAGCCTGCTGTGGATGGGAGTGATCTCTCCTATTCTCAGTGGTGAGTTTTCTAGTGTCGGTATTTGGCATTGGAAATTCTATCTTTTAAAAAACATTTCTTGATTGAACTCTCTTGATGGAATGGTCCATTGATTTGTATGACTATTGTTGTTTCATTCAAATGTATTTAGCCACGAAAGAAAGACTAATCTTTGGGCTGTTTTATCCTGAGATTGCTCATTTTTGTACATCCAGATGAATGCTTTAGTTCTTGGAGCACTCACCGAGATAATATTGACTATGTTATGCTCTGACAAGGGCTAACCTGAAGGACTGTGGTGTATAACATTGCCACAGTATTATGAAAAAATAGGAAAGTAATTGTCAACTAATATATAAATATTTTTTTAAAATCAACCTGCTTCCATTTTGTACATGGTTATTGTGGTAGTGTGGCCCTTTAAGGGATGATCATTTTTAAATATATATATATTTATTCATAAAGGATTTTCATAAAGTAACAACAGTACAGCAAACCCCAATAACCCCCCCCCCCCCCCCCCGTCCCCAAAGGTAACCAGTTCCCTGAAAAAGGAGATGAAGGGTTGCCACCTCGAGCAGAATCCTTCCAACGACCCCCTCATGGTATTCGTGATCGTCCCCAGATACAGAAATTTCATCAGATCCCCCAGCCAGGCCGAGGCCCTAGGTGACACGGGGAAGCTCAACCCAAGCAGAACTCGCCTCTGGGCTATTAACGAAGCGAAGGCTGAAACATGTGCATTCGTCCCCATCTGAGCACTGGAGAGTCCGATACTCCAAAAATGGCCGCCAACCAGCTCAATACCCAAAATCTCTTGAGATATTGTTGAAAAAGGAGACCCCGAGGAATACTAGCTTGGGGCAAGACCAAAAAATGTGCGTACAATTCGCCGGCCCCCCTCCACCCCCAAGAAGAACTCACTCATACATGTCCTGATCAAATACACCCCGGTGCCACCACCTTGAACTGGATCAAGTTTAACCTCTCTCATGAGGAAGTGAAGTTGTTTTTTAGTTTCCAATTGAGGGCCAATTTGGCATTGCCTATCCACCTACCCTGCACGTCTTTGGGTTGTGGGGGTGAGACCCACGCAGGCACTGGGAGAATGTGCAAACTCCACACGGACAGTGAACCCGGGCCGGGATCGAACCCATGTCCTCGATGCTGTGAGGCAGCAGTGCTAACCACTGTGCCACCGTGCTGCTCTTGAGGAAATGAAGTTGACCCTGTCAAGACCCTCGCTCCACACCACCCCCTCAACCAAACCCAGTTCACCCTCTCATTTCCCCTTCTGCCAACAAAGCCCTGCTCCATGAACAACATCTGCCAATAAATATCTGAAATCGTACCTCTCTTAACCCGGCCAAAGAGAGGACCTGTCCAAAAGTGAGGATGACGGTGCCAGGGCAAATTAAGGAAGTTCCTTGCGCAGAAACTTGTGAATTTGCAAGTACCTGAAAGCGTTCACTTTTGGGAGCTCGAACTTCTCTCAAAGCTAATCCAAACCGGCGAACCTACCTTACCAAAAACATGTGCCTAAACCTCTTCAGCCTTTCCATCTCCCATTCCCTAAGCAATCATTAAGACAGATGGCAGAAACCTATGGTCCTTGCAAATCGGAGCCAGCAGTGACATGGAGTTCGCTTTAAAATGCTGCCTAAACTGATTCCAAATCCTCAAATTGGCCGTCACCACCGGACCCGAAGTGATTATTGCAGGGGAAAATGGGAGTGGAGCAGTAACCAGGGCCCTCATTCTTTACACTATGCACAAAACCTCCTCCATCTGCCTCATATATAGAGTCCAGATCCTTGAACCACCACCGCATCTGATCAACATTTCCCACCCAACAGTAACATTACAGATTAGGTAGTGCCAACTTCCCGACTGTCTATCACATTGCAGTAATGTCCTATGAACCTGAGGGCTCTTACCAGCACAAACAAAAGTAGATATCGATTTATTGACCCTGCAAAAGATAGACTGGGAGACATTGAAACAAAAACCTCAAGAAAATATTCATCTCCAATGCCTGTACCCTTCCCGCCTGTGGGGGGGGAGGAGCAGTTGGGAATTTAAGGGATGGAAGGTGGAACTGATACCAAGAGAGAGGTGGTAATTTACTCTTGTAACTCAGCGGAGATCGTTGGTCTTCCTACATTGTACAGCAGTCCTCTTTGTCATGCTGCCTGCACTGAGAGCCCCTGCCAGCCCCTGCTGCTGGCCCTCTGCCCCCCTTGGGGAAATAGAATACCCTGGGCCCGATTCTCCACTCCCACGCCGGTTGGGAGAATCGAGTTTCGCGGGCCGGAGAATCGCCAGAGACACCGAAAATGGCGATTCTCCGGCACCCCCGCTAGTCTGAGGCCCGGATGGGCCGAGCGGCCAGGCCAAAACGGCGGGTTCCCCCCGATGCCGTCCACACCTGGTCGCTGCAGTCGTGAGCGGTGCATGAACGCTGGGGGGGCGAGGGGGGATCCTGCACCGGGCTTTACCTGAAATGTGGGGTGGCCCGCGATCGGTGCTCACCGATCGTCGGGCCGTCCTCTCTGAAGGAGGACCTCCTTCCTTCCGCGGCCCCGCAAGATCCATCCGCCATCTTATTGCGGGGCGGACCTAGAGAGGACGGCAACCGCGCAGGCGCAGATGACGCCCATTATGCGGCGCCGGCCGCGTCATCTATGCGGCGCCGCTTTTACGCGGGCGACAAGGCCTGGCGCGTGTAGATGACGCGGCCCCGATCCTGGCCCATTGTCAGGCCATGAATTGGTCGGTACCGGGGCCGTTCCGCGCCGTCGAAAACCTCGACGGCGTTCACGACGGCGCGGCCACTTCGGCGTGGGAGTGGAGAATCGCGCCCCCTGTCTTTCATCAACGGCGTCCAGAAGCCTGACCAATTCAGCATCGCCAAAACGAGGAGCAGGTCTGCGCACAGCCATGCTTGTGTGTTGACTGGGAATGAGTGGTGTGGGAGCGTTTAAAAGCAGCTCCCCCTTTGTTAGCGGTGAGCTGCTGAGACACCAGTGGGGGCTCATTTCCGGCACTAACTGCCCTTAAACGTTAAAACCCGCCAATCGTGCCCAAAATGACACACAAATTTTTCCATTAAATCACACCCATTTACTTCAGACACCAAGCATTTCCGAAAAAGCACAAGGTACAATCTTCTTCTGTAGTCAGCTGTCCAACATTGCTCAGCGACCAAGGCTGCCTCCTCCGGTCCAGCTCTTTTATTTAGTCCACGCTCATGGCAGTGACACAACTGTGGAATAACTCGGCCGGCAGTTAGGTACACTGACTCAACATTATTCCAGACACCAGAAACTTAGTGCCGCGGACATGGACAATTCTGTGAGTCCTGTCACCTCCAAGTCACTGTTCCATGAACCAAAATCACTCCACCCTTTCGGAATGGTGCTTGGTCCATGTTACTTGAACAATAGAGAATGTGGAGGAAAATACATGACTGATTCTTTAATGTGTTGCCTTTCAATTCAGTTGGAAAAATAGCAGATGGCATTCATTCTCTCTCCCTCATCTTCTCTCCACCCCAACTTTTGTTTACGTTACAAATAGCTGACTCCGAGACGGATTTATAGTTTGTGATGCCCCACCCAAACTCACACCCCACCTCTCAAACCCTCCCTCCCTGGAGGCCTCAAATCCCACCACAAACACCCCCTCACTCCAAAATGCAAGTCTGCAACCCGCCACCCCCCTCCCCAATTGGTCCGTGTCCTGTGCTGAGGCACAACGCGTTTCATTGCAAATCCGTCTCTTTTTATAAAATAAATTTAGAGTCCCCAGTTTTTTTTTTTCCAATTAAGGGGCAATTTACCGTGGCCAATCCACCTAGCCTGCACATCTTTGGGTTGTGGGGGTGAAACCCACGTAGACACGGGCAAAATGTGCAAACTCCACACGCACAGTGACCCGGGGCCGGGATTCGAACCCGGGTCCTCAGCGCCGCAGTCCCAGTGCTAACCACTGCGCCACGTGCCCGCCTGTAAACCTGTCTCTGATGGTACTGCATTTGTGCTCCCCTGCCAACAGGTTTGAAGGTGGGGGGAGGCACTAAAACCTCGTGGGTGGCCTTCTCGCTGACTACTTGCCCACCCTGGCCTATCTGAAATTTTATGGGGGCAGAGAATGTGTGGGAGACACTGGGCCTCAGGCCTCAACTATGGCTCCTTGGGAGTGTGTGGGTATGAGGGTGGAGTGTGTGGGTATGAGGGTGAGTGCTACAGGGCTATTTATTAAAAAAACATTATTACAAGTGGGATGAAGTCTCAAACCGCCTCGACGTACCCTTTTAAACCGCTTGCCTCAACATCTGTCTTCGGCTCTGTGGCTGCTTTCACCTTGTTTCCAGGGATGACGGGCCCAACTTGGATCATAGACCATAGAATTTACAATGCAGAAGGAGACCATTCAGCCCATCGAGCCTGCACTGGCTTTTGGAAAGAGCACCATCCACCTCCACCCTATCCCTGTAACCCAGTTTTTTGGACACTAAGGGCAATTTATCATGGCCAATCCACAACCTGCACATCTTTGGATTGTGGGAGGAAACCAGAGGACCCGGAGGAAACCCACGCAGACACTGGGAGAACATGCAGACTCCGTACAGACAGTGATCCAAGGCGGGTATCGAACCTGGGACTCTGGAGCTGTGAAGCAACTGTGCTAACCAGTGTGCTACCATACTGCCCCTTCTGTTAACACTCTTCTCCCCCCACCCCCCCCAAATTATTGGGGCACTTCTCCAGGTTTGCTGATTGGGAAACCTCCCGTGTCTGAGAGCGATACTCTGGACCCGTGTATCCGGAAAGGAGTTCATCACTTTAGGGCTGAGGTGAAGAAAAAGTTCTTCAGAGAATCTTTGGATTTGTCTACCCTGGGGCTCCATCATTGGCTAAATTCAAGGCTGGGAGAGGTTTTTGATCTCTTGGTGGAATTGAGGGTATGAGGAATGAGTGGCACAAGATCATACTTGAGTGGTGGACAGACTCGAACGGCTTTATGCTCTCCTCTTGCTTCTATTTCTTGCGTCATCAGCATTCAGCATCCAAAATGATGCAGAGAACATTCCCAGCTTTGGGCAGGCCCAAAACATGTGTACATGGTTCACAGAGGCCCTCCCACACCGCTTTCATACATTGTCATCCCCTCAAACAACCGGCTCATCCTGCACTACCTTCAGATGTATCAGCCCCAACTTCTCACACAAAGTCGAGGCATTTACCCTCCACAGCACCTTGCACTGACCCCAGCCCTTCCTTCGTACTGCTGCCTCATAGCGCCGAGGTCCCAGGTTTGATCCCGGCTCTGGGTCACTGTCCGTGAGGAGTTTGCGCATTCTCCCCTTGTTTGTGTGGGTTTCACTCCCACAACCCAGAGATGTGCAGACTAGGTGGATTGGTCACTCTTGACTCCACCAACCAAACAGAAGAAAGGAAACAAACTGAGGGACAAAGCAAAAAAGGACTGCTCATTTTCGGGGGAAAGCCTGAACATAACAAAGGTCAATGGAAACTTAGAAATTTCAAATAAGAGTGCAATTAAAGGGGTCAATAAAGCACCTTGCCCCTTAAGTGGAAAAAATTAATTGGGAACTCTAAACTTAAAAAAACCCTCTTTGGACACCCATCCTCCTTCAGAATCCTCCTGTAAATCACTGAGACAACCCCTCTCTCCAGCCCCCCCACTGACAGCACAGCCTCCAACAGCGAGGAGGGAGAAGCTATCGGGAAGGTTGGGAAGACCTTCCTCGCAAAGTCCCGCACCTAAATATACCTGAAACCTTTGATCCGCACCAACCCAAACTTCTCGCTCAGCTCCTCCAAGCTTGCAAACTTCCCTCCCAGAAACAGATCCTTCATCTCCTGAATCCCCATCTCTTACCATCCCTGGAACCTCGTATGCATCCTCACCAGCTCAAACCCATGATTCCCCCTAATCGGTATCCCAACCTAAAATACTGCTGAAACTACCTTCAGCATGGCCACCACCTCTGAACTCACCGAGTACTTTCCTGGGGCCATCGGGAGCGGTGCCGTTGCCAGCGCTCACAACACCCCTCCCCCCAACGCCCCAGCCAGCCCCAACCCGCCCCCTCGCCACTCCCTTAGCAGTTGACCGTAACTAGCTCTCCAAAATGTAGTACAAACAAAGCCCTCACTCACCCCTCCTTTGCGAATTTCACCTTTTTTCAGTGCAAGAACTCCATTGAATCCCCCAGCCACACTGAGGTATCGGGTGGAGAAGCTGGCCTCCATTCCAACAGAACCCTCCTGCCAACGACCAATGAGACAAAGGCTGAAACATCTGCCCCCACTCCCGTCTGCAACTCCGGCAAGTCTGACACCCCGAATATGGCCCCTAGGGGACTGGGCTCTAAATCCACATGCAAGATTGCCGACATGAAGCTGAAAAGCGACATCTAAAATCTCTCCAACTTCGGGCAGGACATGTGTATGTAATTGGCTGGCTGGGCCCTCCCACACCGCTCACAAATATCCTCCACCTCCTCAAACAGCTGGCTCATCCTCGACTTTGAGGACTTTAGAGAGGAAAAGAAGTTGACGATGGGGTGGTAATTTGCAAGGATGCTTGTTTTATTCTATTCAGGCTATGACTGGATGTGGAATCGGGCGAGTAAATGTTTAAAGGAAAAGATTTAATAAATAATACTTTATTAAAGATTTCATATTTGACGAACACAATCTGAACCACAACAAGACCAATGGTCCACTTGTCGTGTTAACACATGAAATCAGAGATAGAGAAAAACACATAACAAAGGCAACAACCAAAACAAGCCCCCCCCCCCCCCCCCCCGCCCGACAACAGCTGATGGTAATTAATTCTGATAAGTGGGAGATAAATGGCAGCCACTTCTGGTAGAATCCCTCTACTGATCCCCTGACCTTTTACAGGTATAAAAAGCCCATAAGGACACCCAACAGGCCAAGGCACTAGGCGAGCGGACGTTCTCCATCCCAGCAGAACTTGCCTTTGGGCTATCAGTGGGGCAAAGGCGAGCGCATCCGCCTTCACCCCTGTCCACAGCCCCGGCGAGTCGGACACCCCGGAAATGGCCACTAATGAACAAGGTTCCAGATCAATGTTAAGAACCGCTGACACGATGTTAAAGGAGACCCAAAAGCTCACTATGAGTAAATGGTTTGAAGCCAGTGCCTGGAGCTCCAGATGCCACGCTTGTGCCTCAGTAAGTGTCTATTGCAAAATGAGCATTTGCTGCTCCCTGCTGAACTTCCTCCTATTGGTGAACCAGTTTTTTTTTTTTTTTTTTTTTTTTTTTTTTTTTTTTTTGTTGCGCTGCTATTTGCTGAATGTTTGGGTGTGACCTTGCAAATGACATACTTCTCAAAACTTGGTGGCATTGCAAATGACTTGTTTGTTTCGCTGTTATTTTGCATGGGTCGGTTTCGATCCTGCTTCCCCACCCCCGCTTCTTTGAAAAGATGTTTAATGTGTAGGTGAACATCAATGTGAGTGCTAAAATTAACAGAGAGGTGGGACAGGACTGCAAATATTAAGTGTCTGAAACCAAAACTAAAAACACACAGCAGGCCAATCATCATGGGTAAAGAGGAAAGACAAGTGAGTGCTGTAGTGGAAGGGTTTACACTAAAAAATATTTGATCTGCCTGAGCCTGCTGGTGCATTTCTAGTACTTCTCTTTCCCAATTTCAAACAGCAGTTTCTCAACTTGTTTGTGTTTTTTTTAAACGGGTTGCTACTTGTTTCTTGCTCTGACTGTGCTCCTGTTTTTCTTCTCCAAGCCCCTCGAGCTTGGTAGAACCCACGGTTGAGAAGAAGATGAGAGTCGGGGTGACCTGTTGCCTGAGCTGCTCCTGAATTGACCACTAGGAGGTGTGTGCGAACAATCTGGTGCCCGCTGTCTCTAGGTGTGTTGCACTGTACCTTTCTCCTTGCTACATTCCTTTTTAGCATGAGCCCAGCCCACTGCTTGAGGCAATTTAACATGTATTGTTTGCCTCTCTCTACAGTCACTGTGGGTTGATGCCCAATTTTATCTGACTCCCACATTGGCGTTCTGACCACATCTCCCACATTAGTGTGCGACCAACTGAGCTGAGGTTTTATTCCAGCTTTCCGAAGGATATGCTTTTTATTTTGTCTGCAAGCGAAATGCAAAAACTACATTTTTTAAAAATTGCCTTACAGAAATGGCCATTACCAGTGACAGGGACAGAGGCTGCTGGTGAGGCGGTGACATTTGAGCTGGTGTTTAGAGCAGGCTACCCACAAACCTTCAAAAATGCCAATTGACCCAGGGAGTGGTGTACCGTGCAGCAAAATTCTTTGTTGTTTTTTTTTTTGGCTGAAGCAAATGTGCCATTAACATCGGCGACCTATCAGGAAACTCATGTTTCAGGAAGCATAAATGACATTTGTCATTTACTGTGTCATTGTCGCTGAGGCCTGACGTATATTTTTCCTCTGCGGGGGTGGGGGCAGTCTCTGGGGAGGAGGGGCCAACATGCAAACAAACTTTGCAAAATGTCAACTCTGTTGAATATGTGCCTTGATTCGTGATATTGTTGTTTTGCTGTCTGTTGGAAAAAAAAACTATTTGCCTAATGGTTTGGAGAGATTGTGAGATTAATTCTGTAATATTTGACTGATGGATATGCCCATTTCAAGGTGAGAAGGCACACTGATACTAAGGTTCTTAATTGAAAATCCTCTTTCTGAGCAGTTCCCTGCTGGTTCAATGGGCCTATTAATGGCGAATGATATAGGGCAGAAGGATTCCCATTTAATCAATGGTGTTGGGTTTGTGACAGGATTCATCTTCTCCTTTGCACTAACACTTACTTGTTACTTTAATGCAATAGAAATGTTCACCCGAGTTTAAATAAAACAGGCACGGAGATGGGTTGAAGTGTGTATACTTCAACGCAAGAAGCATCAGGAATAAGGTGGGTGAACTTAAGGCATGGATCGGTACTTGGGACTACGATGTGGTGGCCATCACGGAAACTTGGATAGAAGAGGGGCAGAAATGGTTGTTGGAGGTCCCTGGTTATAGATGTTTCAATAAGATTAGGGAGGGTGGTAAAAGAGGTGGGGGGGTGGCATTATTAATTAGAGATAGTATAACAGCTGCAGAAAGGCAGTTCGAGGAGTATCACCCTATTGAGGTAGTATGGGTTGAAGTCAGAAATAGGAAAGGAGCAGTCACCTTGTTAGGAGTTTTCTATAGGCCCCCCAATAGTAGCAGAGATGTGGAGGAACAGATTGGGAAACAGATTTTGGAAAGGTGCAGAAGTCATAGGGTAGTAGTCATGGGCGACTTTAACTTCCCAAATATTGAGTGGAAACTCTTTAGATCAAATAGTTTGGATGGGGTGGTGTTTGTGCAGTGTGTCCAGGAAGCTTTTCTAACACAGTATGTAGATTGTCCGACCAGAGGAGGGGCAATATTGGATTTAGTACTGGGTAATGAACCAGGGCAAGTGATAGATTTGTTAGTGGGGGAGCATTTTGGAGATAGTGACCACAATTCTGTGACTTTCACTTTAGTAATGGAGAGGGATAGGTACGTGCAACAGGGCAAGGTTTACAATTGGGGGAAGGGTAAATACGATGTTGTCAGACAAGAATTGAAGTGCATAAGTTGGGAACATAGGCTGGCAGGGAAGGACACAAGTGAAATGTGGAACTTGTTCAAGGAACAGGTGCTACGTGTCCTTGATATGTATGTCCCTGTCAGGCAGGGAAGAGATGGTCGAGTGAGGGAACCATGGTTGACAAGAGAGGTTGAATGTCTTGTTAAGAGGAAAAAGGAGACTTATGTAAGGCTGAGGAAACAAGGTTCAGACAGGGCATTGGAGGGATACAAGATAGCCAGGAGGGAAGTGAAGAAAGGGATTAGGAGAGCTAAGAGAGGGCATGAACAATCTTTGCGGGTAGGATCAAGGAAAACCCCAAGCCCTTTTACACATGTGAGAAATATGAGAATGACTAGAGCGAGGGTAGGTCCGATCAAGGACAGTAGCGGGAGATTGTGTATTGAGTCTGAAGAGATAGGAGAGGTCTTGAACGAGTATTTTTCTTCTGTATTTACAAATGAGAGGGGCGATATTGTTGGAGAGGACAGTGTGAAACAGATTGGTAAGCTCGAGGAAATACTTGTCAGGAAGGAAGATGTGTTGGGCATTTTGAAAAACTTGAGGATAGACAAGTCCCCCGGGCCTGACGGGATATATCCAAGGATTCTATGGGAAGCAAGAGATGAAATTGCAGAGCCGTTGGCAATGATCTTTTCGTCCTCACTGTCAACAGGGGTGGTACCAGGGGATTGGAGAGTGGCGAATGTCGTGCCCCTGTTCAAAAAAGGAACTGGAGATAACCCTGGGAATTACAGGCCAGTTAGTCTTACTTCGGTGGTAGGCAAAGTAATGGAAAGGGTACTGAAGGATAGGATTTCTGAGCATCTGGAAAGACACTGCTTGATTAGGGATAGTCAGCACGGATTTGTGAGGGGTAGGTCTTGCCTTACAAATCTTATTGAATTCTTTGAGGAGGTGACCAAGCATGTGGATGAAGGTAAAGCAGTGGATGTAGTGTACATGGATTTTAGTAAGGCATTTGATAAAGTTCCCCATGGTAGGCTTATGCAGAAAGTAAGGAGGCATGGGATAGTGGGAAATTTGGCCAGTTGGATAACGAACTGGCTAACCGATAGAAGTCAGAGAGTGGTGGTGGATGGCAAATATTCAGCCTGGATCCCAGTTACCAGTGGCGTACCGCAGGGATCAGTTCTGGGTCCTCTGCTGTTTGTGATTTTCATTAATGACTTGGATGAGGGAGTTGAAGGGTGGGTCAATAGATTTGCAGACGATACGAAGATTGGTGGAGTTGTGGATAGTAAGGAGGGCTGTTGTCGGCTGCAAAGAGACATAGATAGGATGCAGAGCTGGGCTGAGAAGTGGCAGATGGAGTTTAACCCTGAAAAGTGTGAGGTTGTCCATTTTGGAAGGACAAATATGAATGCGGAATATAAGGTTAACGGTAGAGTTCTTGGCAATGTGGAGGAGCAGAGAGATCTTGGGGTCTATGTTCATACATCTTTGAAAGTTGCCACTCAAGTGGATAGAGCTGTGAAGAAGGCCTATGGTGTGCTCGCGTTCATTAACAGAGGGATTGAATTTCAGAGCCGTGAGGTGATGATGCAGCTGTACAAAACCTTGGTAAGGCCACATTTGGAGTACTGTGTACAGTTCTGGTTGCCTCATTTTAGGAAGGATGTGGAAGCTTTGGAAAAGGTGCAAAGAAGATTTACCAGGATGTTGCCTGGAATGGAGAGTAGGTCTTACGAGGAAAGGTTGAGGGTGCTAGGCCTTTTCTCATTAGAACGGAGAAGGATGAGGGGTGACTTGATAGAGGTTTATAAGATGATCAGGGGAATAGATAGAGTAGACAGTCAGAGACTTTTTCCCCGGGTGGAACACACCATTACAAGGGGACATAAATTTAAGGTGAAAGGTGGAAGATCTAGGAGGGATATCAGAGGTAGGTTCTTTACCCAGAGAGTAGTGGGGGCATGGAATGCATTGCCTGTGGAAGTAGTTGAGTCGGAAACATTAGGGACCTTCAAGCAGCTATTGGATAGGTACATGGATGACGGTAAAATGATATAGTGTAGATTTATTTGTTCTTCAGGGCAGCACGGTAGCATTGTGGATAGCACAATTGCTTCACAGCTCCATGGTCCCAGGTTTGATTCCGGCTTGGGTCATTGTCTGGGCGGAGTCTGCACGTCCTCCCCGTGTCTGCGTGGGTTTCCTCCGGGTGCTCCGGTTTCCTCCCACAGTCCAAAGATGTGCGGGTTAGGTGAATTGGCCAGTGATAAATTGCCCTTAATGTCCAAATTGCCCTTGGTGTTGGGTGGAGGTGTTGAGTTTGGGTATGGTGCTCTTTCCAAGAGCCGGTGCAGACTCAAAGGGCCGAATGGCCTCCTTCTGCCCTGTAAATTCAATGATAATCTATGATTAATCTAGGACAAAGGTTCGGCACAACATCGTGGGCCGAAGGGCCTGTTCTGTGCTGTATTTTCTATGTTTAAAAATAAATCGCATGTGGTGATATTGGGGCAGGTGACCAAGAATCTTGGTCAAAGTGATGAGATTTAAGGCTTGTCTTAATGGAATGGAGCGGCAGGGAGTCTGGGGCCTAGCCAAGTGAAGGTACGGTCACCAGTGGTGGGGGCAGACGGGGGTAGGGTGGTGGGGCTGGAGAATGTGCAAGGGGCCAGAACTGGAGGAGTGCAAAGTTCACAGAGAAATGTCGTGCTGGAGGAGATTACAGAGAACCAGGCAGGCTTCTCATAGTGACATGGAATATACGTGTGCAAATAGAAAATGAAAACGGTAGCAGTTTGTCTGTGAAGCCTCTACAGTGGCATAGTGGTTAGCATTGCTGTCTCACAGCGCTGAGGTCCCAGGTTCGATCCTGGCTCTGGGTCACTGTCCGTGTGGAGTTTGCACATTCTCCCCGTGTTTGCGTGGGTTTCGCCCCCACAACCCAAAGATGTGCAGGGTAGGTGGATTGACCATGCTAAATTGGCACTTAATTGGAAAAAATAAATTGGGTGCACTAAATTTATAATTTAAAAAAAGAATGAAATAGCTTGTCGACGGTAATTGCCTCATCTCCCGTGTAAGCATGGCCAGGTGGCCATTCTTTCAAGGTATTGAAGGCTGACTATACCCGAGGGCCTGTGCCCGAGTGTGAGCCGCTGCTTAAGAAGAGCGAAGAAAGGGCGAGGGTACATGTTATTTTTAACTGCATTGATCAAAATACCTCACTTTGGATCCATGTAAATTGCTCGACACTTGAGAAAGACAGCAGCCTTTGCTCATGTTCAGTTGCGCTTCATTGTTTGCAGTGAACATCATTTTCTTTTTGTCTTCTCGCTGTGGGTCTTTCCATCGTTGAGACAATGCTGGAACAGAGAACATTATCCACCGCTTTGGAAGGAGGGAAATATTTAAACAATGCGGTGATTTGCTTGTGTTTGGTATTTCAGAGCCAGGAATGTGAATGTTTTACTAGGAGAACAGTCGAGCCTGTTCGAAGAGTCCAAATAACGTAAAAGAATCCCACTCGTGACTCGAACATGCGTGTGCTGACATGAATCATGTAGCCAGAGAACATTGCAAGGGTACAGGCTACTCCCAGTCACCCCCCCCCCCTCTCTTTCCTGTGTGTGTGAGCTGAAAGAGTTTTATATATATATATATATATATATATATATATATATATATATATATATATATATATATATATATATATCACTGCTGCTAACTGGTCACTACCTCAGCCTTGACCACCATTGTGGGGGGGACATACAGGGGCTATGTGGCTTTTTTGTCCAATGTGGCTGTGCTGTACTCTGGCACGGGTCCAATTGGAACTGGAGCAAGCCATGCTATCATGATCGGCCTTCACTGACGAGCAGCCAACCAAAACAAAAGCAACTTCTCCCTTTCTCACCTATGTCTCATCCAGGATAAAGCTTTACTTTTAAAGGGGACAAGAGTCAATTAAGAGCTATCAAGATGGGCTTGAACCAGCTCCTAGAACAACAATACTTCCCCCACAACCAAAGATGTGCAGGGTAGGTGGATTAGCCACGCTAAAATAGCCCTTTACTGGAAAAAAAATAGAATTGGGCGCTCTAAATTTATTTAATTATTTTTTTTAAATGTATTTTATTACAAACTTGTATCAAAACAGGTTACACAGCAAATACACACCCTGGGAACATACATCCCAACAATCAACTCTAAATTTATTTTTAAAAAGAACAACAATAGTTAGTCATGCAGCACAGAAAGAGGCCCTTTGGCCCATGGTATCTATGCTGCCCATCAAGCACCAAGGAGTCATAGAGGGCTACAGCACAGAAAAGGCCCTTTAGACCATCACTTCTGCGCCAGTCAAAAACAACCACCTAAGAAGCAGCACGGTCGCGCAGTGGTTAGCATTGCTGCCTCACGGTGCCGAGGTCCCAGGTTCGATCCCGGCCCTGGGTCACTGCCCGTGTGAAGCTTGCACATTCTCCCCGTGTTTGCATGGGCTTCACTCCCGCAATCCAAAAGATGTGCTGGGTAGGTAAATTGGCTACGCTAAATTTCCCCCTTAATTGGAAAAAAAAATGAATTGGGTACACTAAATGTATTTTCAAAAAAATAACCACCTAAGTATTCTCATCCCATTTTTGAGCACTTGGCCCAACATTCGGAGACGCTGACCTAGGGAGGCTGTTTGAAGCCATGGAAGCCAGGAGGGATGTCCTGCTTCCCCAAGGGTCCTCAAGGGTGAGCCACAGGGCAGCTGTGGACTTGGCGAGTGTGACCAGGAAGACTGGCCTCCAGTGCCAAACAAATGACAATGACCTACACCGGGCAGCAGTAGACACCACGCCCCCCCCCCCCCCCCAACTCCCCATGTGACCCCAACCCTCCCTCCACCTCTCGCCCCCTTCCCACCACTGTGGACCATGTGTGTGGTTAACAATGTCCCCTCTTTGTCTCCTCAGGGAAAGCACTCTCATAATTGTCGGGAGCGGACCCAGGGGAGTGGAGGGGGGGCGGTACCATCCGGAGAGTGGGCACTTGTATTACACGTTAAACATCTTTGTGCACAACCAGTATGATGCCTCTGTCACTTTCTTCTGCAATGCGGGCCGACCTCTGAATCCTTGGTATATCGCCCCCTCACTGTGGCATCCACCCACCCTCCGACCGTGGACATTTCCCAGAGCTGTGTCCCATCCCCTGAGTGTTCGGATATTGACTGCTGCGCGTGTGGTGTTGTCTCGCGCAGTGTTTAAGCATCAAGGTGTGATTGGGATGTGAAGCAATGACTCCCACATGCTACACGGCCCGCCCACCCATAGGAATCCCTTGGGATGTGTGAAATGCTCGCTTAACCACAATTGCCAATTTCAGAATTAGCTAAAGCCTCCAGCTGCACGGCCAGAGGCCTCGACAGTCTGTGGGGATTATGGGTAGTCAGTGGGGCAGACGGGCAAGGACAAGGGTTGCCCCCGGATCGGGTAAACACAATCCAGGGTTGGCACGGTGGTGCCACGAGCGGTTGCCTCTCTTTCCCCCCCCCCCCCCCCCCCCCCCCAACCCTCCTATGGTGGCCCACTCCTGCGGAAGGTCCTCCTGCCGAGCACTGGTGTGGCAAACCTAGTGCCTCTGGGCTCTCTGCCTGTGAGCAAAGATGGCTCCTCACCTCCTTGCCTCCCCACAGAAGCCTTTCCGCCAGATTCACATTTTTCGAAAGGAGTACTAATCGGCACCAGGGTGACAACTTCTGGGGAGGCCGCTGAATGACAGGAGGCCGTTGGATATGGGGGGCTGTCATTAATTGCATGGAAATTGGGCTTAAGTGGTGATAAAAAAAATTTTGCCATGCTACGGCGAGATCCCAATTTCGCCTACAGGAGCGGGCCGGAGAATCGTTCCCCTCGACTCCGACCACCCTCTGGGCAAAAAAAAGCTTTTCCTCATATCCACTCTAAACCGCCTGCCCTTACCTTAAATCTATATGCCCTCTGGTCGTTGATCCCTCTACCAAGGGGAAAAGTTTCTTCCTGTCTACCCTATCAATGCCCCTCATAATTTTATACATCTCAATCATGTCTCCCCTCAGTCTCCTTTGCTCCAAGGAAAATGACCCCAGTCTATTCTATTTCTCTTCATGGCTAAAACACTCCAACATCCTGATTAACCCCGTCTGTACCCTTTCTAGTGCAATCTCATCCTTCCCATAATGCAGATTCCAGAACTGCACACCATATTCTCGCTACTGTTTCATACAATTCCAACATAACCTCCCTGCTCTTTAACTCTATGCCTCGGCTAATGAAGGCAAGTATACCACATGCCCCTTTTAAATTTTTTTTTACAGTACCCAGTTATTTTTTCCCAATTAAGGGGCAGTTTATCGTGGCCAATCCACCTACCCTGCACATCTTTGGGTTGTGGGAGTGAAACCCATGCAGACACGGGTAGAAAGTGCAAACTCGACAGACCATGACCCAGGGTTGGGATAGAATCCGGGTCCTCTGTGCCATAGGCGGCAGTGCTAACCACTGCGCCACATGCTGCCCTTACTACGTGCCTTCTTAACCACAGCATCTACCTTGAAGTTGGAAGCCAGCCATGATAGATCATATTGAAGGTGGTACAGGCTCGACAGGCTGTATGGTCTACCTCTCCTATTTCATTTTCCTCCAAACCCCCCAACTATATAATTCATTACTCTGATCTTCGGTGCTTCCCAGGGTCCTGCCATTCATCATGTATGCCCTTGCCTAGGGCGGCATGTGGAGCAGTGGATAGCACTGGGACTGCGGCGCTGAGGACCCGGTCCCGAATCCTGGCCCTGGATCAATGTCCGTGTGGAGTTTGCACATTCTCCCCATGTCTGCGTGGGTTCCACCCCCACAACCCAAAGGTGTGCAGGTTCGGTGGATTGGCCACGCTGAATTGCCCCTTAATTGGGAAAAAAACATAATTGGGTACTCTAAATTTTTTTTTTTTTTTTAATGTATTCCCTTGCCTTGTTTATCCTGCCAAAGTGCATCACTTCACACTTAACCGGATTGAATTTTAATTGCCATTGACCAGCCTGTCTATATCCTTCTGTAATCTAAGGAATCCTCCTCACTCGTTACCATGCCACCAATTTTTGTATCATCCATCAATTTACTGATCAACCCTCCTACATCGAAGTCTCGTTCATTTTATATAAACCTCAAACAGCATGGGCCCCAACTCTGATCCCTGTGGGACCCCACTGGTCAGCGGCTTCCCGCCAGAAAAACTCCTCTTGACCCTCCCCCTCTGCTCCACAGTGAATCCACCATTAGGTCCAGTGGTTAGCCAGTAGCTTCAGTTGGACACACTTCCTGCACACGTGGTCACCAGGGACAACTGAAGCTTCTGTGAGTTGCCACGAAGTACAGAAGGAGCATATCATGGGTGGGAGTTCTACCATGACTACCCTTAAGATCCTTATTTACTCCCCTTTTTTAACAAAAAATTATGCTTGTATAACAGTGCGAACAATTTACCTCCCTTATGCTAACTTCACTTTCCTTCCTTACTTTGCTTAATAACAATCTTTAATGCCACAAATAAGCTTGCATTAACACTACATTGAAGTTACTCTGAAAAGCCCCTAGTCGCCACATTCCAGTGCCTGTTCAGGAACACAGAGGGAGAATTCAGAATGTCCAAATTACCTAACAGCACGTCTTTTCGGGACTTGTGGGAGGAAACCGGGGCACCCGGAGGAAATCCTGCAAACATGGGGAGAACATGCAGACCTCCGCATAGACAGTGACCCAAGCCGAGAATTGAACCTGGGTTCCTGGCGCTGTGAAGCAACAGTGCTAACCACCGTGCTACCTTACTACTTATGTATATTACTTTATTATAATGACTCTGACTTTCACAGAGAAACAACACAAATAAGTCAATCCCTTCTTTCAAAGAAAACTTTTTAAAATCACGACTGCTTCACTGAGATACTGACTATGAGGACACTGTTCCCAGACTGCTTCACTAATGCCGAATGCAAGGATACCGTTCCTAGGCTGGTATCTATTCTTGTCACATTTTCCAGCACTTGGGCCGTGATCTTGTATGCTTTGGCGTTTCGAGTGCTCCCCGAAATGCTTCTTAAATGTTGAGGGCTGCCATCTTTACCACCCTTTCAGGCAGTGAGTTCCAGATTCCCAGCACTTCTGGGTAAAGGTGTATTTCCTCAAATCCCCTATGAATCTCCTGCCCCTTACCTTAAACCTATGTCCCTGGTTATTGACCCCTTTACTAAGGGGAAAGGTTTCTCCCTATCAACTCTATCTAAGTCCCTCATAATTTTGTACACCTCAATCAGATTCCCCCTCCGCCTTCTCTGCGCTAAGGGAATCGATGCCACCCCAATAGGAAAATTACGCAGCCAAACCTGACGTGGTTAGTTTTTTCATGCTTAACTTTTTCTGGTAACCTGGCCAAAGCTTAAGAAGCATGTGATGATGTTTGAGAGCACACTGTGCCTATAGTTACTTTTCTTGCATCCACACTTTGTGCTGGGGTGTGGCCATCCTGGTTCTCCTAAGGTACCTCGGCTAAATCACCATTGATTCACAAGCCTCAACAGTAAGTGTGTGCAGGCAATTTCACGTAAGAACCGCCACAGCCGAGTCTGATTCTCGTTCTCATTCAACATTAATGTACCTGCCCATCCAGCATGGATGGCAGGAATGTGATTGGAACAGGTCGACTATGCCAGTGTCTCACCCCGGATGAAGTTTTTTTTTTTTTTTTTTGTTGCTGCAAAAATATACTTTATTCGTAAAATATCTGAAAGAATATTACAAACATTTCGAAGTGGTCATCTCACAGTGCAGTAATATTCAGGTTTTCTACATACGCCGTGTTGCACTCCGAGGTGCTTCAATACAATCAAAGGAAACATTTCCGACATTTCAACATGGTCATTACAAATGGTGCAATGGTAATTAAATTGTCTACATAGATCAAGTGGTACTCTGAGGTGCTTCAACATAATTGTGATACATGTGATATTAACTGTATCATTCAATGCGAGTCATATGGCTCAATGCCTCTCCCCTCCGTTCACTGTGGCTGAAAGATCGGAGACAACCACTTTCCCCAGTGTGCCTCGATGGCGGTTGCCCCAAGCTTCTGTGCATCCCTCAGCACATTGTCGGGCTTTGGAATGTGCCAGTCTGCAACATTTGGTTGGGCACGCAGAATGAAGAGGTTTTAGACCTATTGTAGTACATCAATCACTGCCTTGTCTTCAGTCGGCTAACTTAGCGCAGACCAGTGATGGAACACCATCCCGTCTTGGTCTGTATATCTTCACGAGTTGGTCGATAAGTGTCATGATATGCACTCATGCACATAATGAGATACTGACAGGCAGTGACAGACACCCAGTACAGCCAATCAACACACAGGACTGAACAAAACCAATCACCAGGCAGAACACTAGAGGGGGGTTTCCCACTATAAAACACACAAGGCATCAGCACTCTGCCTCTTTCCACTGGTGACAACTGCAGTGACAGTCCGGGTGTATATATCAGTTAGCACCTTCTACACCTGGCTCAGAGCTAGTCTGGTCTAGTTAGTTATAGTTAGCACACTTAGATTAGCAGAGTGTCAACCCACAGCAAGCTGTGTGCACTGCTCTAGAAGTTCAGTAAAACGTATTGATCTAACGTCTAATTTTGGTGTCTACTTTACAGTACAACTGCATCCAGTTGCAGTCCGTGTTACCCCAGGGTGAATAACATGACATGGTACCAGTAGTCTACTTTATCTAAGTGGTTTACCTCGAGTGATTCAGTGACGACCAGCGAGTGCCTTCCAGCGGCATGGAGAAGATCCAGGCCCCTCCACAGCTACAGATCTCCGGCAATCTTCAAGCAAAGGTCCCTTCTCTACATTGGGGCCTCGGGCCTCGAGAATGCGTCTGATGCCAGAAAAATCGCACTGCTCCTATCAACTGTGGGGGACCAAGCCATCCAAATAGTCAACTTGCTCATTTTTGCCACCAGCGCGGACGAGACCAAATTCAAGACCGTTTTAGCTAAATTTGACAGTCACTGTGAAGTCGAAACAAATGAGAACTTTGAGCGCTATGTCTTCCCGCAACGCCTTCAGGATAAAGATGAACCTTTCCAATCCTTTATAACTCATCTCCATATATTAGCGCAGTCCTGCAACTATGGTGACATCGCTGATTCCATCATCAGGGATCAGATCGTGTTTGGGGTCCACTCCGACTCTTTGCAGGAGCAGCTCCTCAAAATTACAAACATGACCCTGCCAGTCGCAATCGAGAAGTGTAAAGTGCATGAACAGACGCGAAATCGGTACTCCCATTTCAAATCGGCAGAACAGGAACAACTTGCCTCCCATGAGGCAGAGAGTGTACAGGCCATCGCCCGGATGCGGCGCCTCAGTATCGATGAAGGCGGCCATTTCGCGCGCTTTTCCTGGGGTCCTACGCAAGCGAACGGGAGAACGAAGTGGCCGAAGACCAAACTGCGCAAGTGTGAACGTCAGCTGACCGCACCGCGCATGTGCGACGACGCACGGAGCGCAACGACGTCAACATCATGACATGCCCGAACTGCGGCACCGCCTACTTAAAGCGGCAATGCCCTGCAAAAGCCAGGCGATGTTTAAATTGTGGGACGCCTGGACATTATGCAACCTTGTGCAGGTCTGCACCACCGGTCAAGGGCCAGCGATCCCATTCCCAACGCAAACACATTCGATGTGTACAGCAAGGTCTACTGGATTCTGATCCTGGTAGCACTACGGACCCAGAGGACGACTGCCTGGAGTCCCCATATCGTGTGGGCAACATCACTACATGTGAATATGCCTCCTCAAATTCAGCAAGACGCCTATCAATCCTCAATGTGGATTTTGCGGACGAATGACGTTAACCAATGCAGCATCCAGTTCAAGCTGGACACTGGTGCTTCAGCCAATCTCATCTCTCCAGCTGATTTTGACCACTTTAAAAAGCATCCCCAAATTCTTCCGCCAGCCTGCCAGCTCCTTTATTTTAATGGCAATGCCATAACTGCATTAGGATCTGATCATCTGTTTGTCTCCAACAAGACCATCAATGCCACACTGCGATTCGAAATTTTCAAGCCTGACAAGGCATCACTGCTTGGTGCGCATGCATGCAAGCTACTCAACCTCGTACAGCGAGTCCATGCCATGTCCTCTTCCAATGTGGATCTTCAGGCTGACATTGATGATATCCTGGAGCAATACCCGGATGTGTTTAGTGGAATGGGTATGCTGCCGTACTGCTACAAGATCTTACTCAAGCCCGATGTCACGCCTGTAATCCATGCACCACGCCGGGTGCCGGCTCCTCTGAAGGAACGCTCAAAGGCACAGCTGCAGGAGCTCCAAGATCCGGGCATATTTCTCTAAAGTGAAGGAACCGACTGACTGGGTCAGCTCGATGGTCTGTGTGAAGAAGCCCTCAGGCGAGTTGCGGATATTCATAGATCCCAAAGATCTTAACCGGAACATAATGCGGGAACACTACCCAATCCCGAAGCAGGAGGAACTGACCAGTGAGATGGCACATGCCAAATTCTTCACGAAGCTTGTTGATGTAATCATATGGTCCACGACCCCCGAGGAACACATCTCTTCTCAAACAAGTCTTTGACGTGTCCATGCAAGCAGCCTCAAGTTGAACAAGGCCAAGTGTTCCTTTGGCATGTCATCCATCAAGTTCTTGGGCGACCAGATATCCCAGCAGGGTGTCCAACCAGATTCTGACAAAGTCAAGACCATTAACGCCATGAAGACAAAAAGGCAGTACTACGCTTCCTCGGTATGATAAACTTCTTGGGAAAGCTCATTCCCAACCTGGCATCACACACCACGGCTCTCTGGCATCTGGTGAAGAAGTCCACTGCATTCCAGTGGCTACCCACACATCACCAGAGTGGCTCGAGCTCAAAGCAAAGCTCACCACTGCTCCGGTACTAGCGTTTTTTGACCCGGACAGGGAGACAAAACTCTCCACAGACGCAAGCCAGGACGGCATTGGTGCGGTGCTCCTCCAGAAGGATGACTCCTCTTCCTGGGCTCCAGTGGCTTATGCGTCAAGGGCCATGACTCCTACTGAACAGGGGTATACCCAGATAGAAAAAGAGTGCCTGGGCCTCCTAACCGGCATTGTAAAGTTCCATGACTACGTCTATGGTCTACCAACCTTCACAGTGGGGATTGACCACAGACCTTTGGTCCATATCATTCATAAGGACTTGAATGACATGATGCCCAGGTTTCAGCGCATTCTCCTTCGACTCCGCAGGTACGATTTTGAGTTAGTATACACACCAGGCAAGGAGCTAATAATTGCGGATGCCCTGTCCCGCTCCATCACCTCGCCCTGTGAACAGGTTGACTTCATCCGCCAGATTGAGGCGCAGGTGCAGCTGTGTGCCAGCAACCTCCCGGCCTCAGATGAAAGAGTGATCAACATTCGAGAAGAGACTGCCAAAGACCCTCTTCTGCAGCGTGTAATGCACCACCTCGCAAATGGTTGGCAAAAAGGGCAATGTCCTCAGTTCTTTAATGTCAAGGACGACCTGACAGTCGTCGAGGGGTTCCTGCTTAAGCTAGATCGTATTATTATTCCTTGCAGCCTGCAGAACTAGTTGCTCAAACAAATCCATGAGGGACACCTAGGTGTCAAAGTGTAGGCGCAGGGCCCGGCAAGCTGTTTATTGGCCTGAAATCAACCAGGACATATCCAACATGGCCCTCAATTGTGCAACCTGCCAGCGCTTCCAGCCTGCTCAGGCGAAAGAAACACTTCAGCAACACGAGATCGTGACCTCTCCGTGGTCCAAGGTGGGAATCGACCTTTTTCACACCAATGGGCATGACTATGTGCTCATCATAGATTACTTCTCAAGTTACCCGGAAGTTGTGAAGCTGTCAGACCTCACATCGAGGACAGTCATCAAGGCCTGCAATGAGACATTTGCCAGGCATGGTATTCCACTCACTGTCATGAGTGACAATGGTCCCTGCTTCCATAGCCAAGAGTGGTCCAATTTTGCCAAGTCGTACCAATTCGAACACATTACCTCAAGCCCACACTACCCGCAGATCAATGGGAAGGCCAAGAAAGGGGTCGATGTAGTGAAGCAACTGCTCTGCAAGGCTGCGGACTCTGCTTCTGACTTCAACCTTGCGCTGTTGGCGTACAGGGCAACCCCTCTGTCCACCGGTATGTCTCTGGCACAACTCCCCATGAATAGAGACCTGCGGACAACTGTTCCAGCCATACACTTACCAGACCTGGATCACCTCCCAGTGCTGCAAAAGGTGCAGCAACTCAGGAACCTGCAAAAGCTGACGTACGATGCTCATGCTACCGATTTGCCTGTGCTATCTCCGGAGGATGCTGTTCGCATCAAGCTACCTGATGGAGGCTGGTCAGCCCCAGCTGTTGTTGTTCGACAGGCTGCTCCCAGATCATTTGTGGTTCATATGACTGATGGCTCCATTGTCAGGCGCAACAGAAGGGCACTATGCAAACTTGCCTGCCCACCACCAAATCTCACCTTTCCAGATGTTGTTATGCCTCCTCCGGATACCTCGCACCACGAGGCCACCAATCTGGCAGCAATCCCGCCTGTCAAGGCGCCGTCGTCCCCATCTCCACCTCTCCGGCAGTCGACAAGGATCTGACGCCAGCCCCAAAGATTGGACTTATAGAAATTTATCTTGTAAATATTGTTCTGTATCTGCACGCTAGACACCTTTTCATGTACATATTCATCCACTCGCCATTTAATGTAAATAGTTATACACGTACACACAGTCGCATATGCTCTAAGCAACCGACACATTTTTTTTAAAAAATGCACATAATGAGATACAGACAGGCAGTGACAGACACCCAGTACAGCCAATCAACACCCAGGACAGAACACAACCAACCACCAGGCAGAACACTAGAAGGTAGTCTTCCACTATAAAACACATGAGACATCAGCACTCTGCCTCTTTCCACTGGTAACAACTGTAGTGACAGTCAGGGTGTATATATCAGTTAGCACCTTCTACACGTGGCTCAGAGCTAGTCTGGTCTAGTTAGTTATAGTTAGCACACTTAGATTAGTAGAGTGTCAACCCACAGCAAGCTGTGTGCACTGCTCCAGAAGTTGAATAAAACATATTAAACTAACGTCTAAGTTTGGTGTCTACTTTACAGTACAACTGCATCCAGTTGCAGTCCGTGTTACCCCAGGATACATAACAAGACAAGCACAGCTCGACACAAGTGTTTCAGATGAAGCCCGACTGACTTGTAATTTCTAGTGTGGTGCAAAGAGCTATCTGGACTGATTCCACAAACGTGCTCAATTTAAATATTGCTCAACTGACAGGCATTCCGGCAGCTTGAGCTTTCTGAGCTGGTTGTTCTGGGTTTGCCCTGAAGTCTCTTCCCCCTCCTCCCCACCCACCTAATTTCACAATAATGTTGACTGCTGCTCTATAAACCTGACTAATATAGTAACAGCCTTGGAATAATTTGGCATTGCATACCATTGTTTGCGTATAAAACGCTTTTCCCGGACTATGATTATGTTGTGGTTTATTATAATCCATGCTATTCTCAGTTGCGTATTCTTAGTTCCTGGGAAGTGAAGATACTTTGAGGTCTTTTATTTTAAAATTTTTTTTAAAAATTGGGAAGAAATTAAGATATCTGCGTATGTTTTCAAATTGACAAAACAGCTTGCATTTATGTGGCACCAAAATGATCTTGGGATGCTTTACATTGACAAAACATTTTGCATTTACATTGCACCAAAATGATCATGGGATGAAATACCATTTGAAGTGTAGTCGCTGTTGCAACGTAGGGGAACTCGGCAGCCAATGTGTGCTCAGTCAGCTTTCACTGGCAACAAAGTGTTAAATGATCAGGTAATCTGGGCTGCATTTTTGCTTCCCAGTTGGGCAAGTTCTCAACTCTGCAAACCCTTCTAGGGAGAAAGTGTCCCAAATGTTTGGCTTTTCTTTCTGGGGTGCAGTGAGTGCTAACTGCAGTCGGACCCACTGTGTCACGGAAAGTGTTCAGAGGCAGCCACAGAGCCTGACCTGTGCAGAGGTGGGCTGTTTAAAATGTTGCCTTATTCCTCTGCAACTTGGTCTCAGTTACAATAAAAACAATTTTGAAAAACAGACATCTAGGCCTCATTTCCACCCCCCCAACACCAGTCCCGACACATGCCAACTCATGCTCCCCACTCATCCCACATGGTTCCTTATATCCTCCATGCTAATCTATGCCCCTCTACCGCTCCCATTGGCTCTTCATCATTGCTATTGCAAATTAGTACCAACTCATGCCAATCCAAACCCCACACCCTTTTCCCGTACATCCTCCATGCTAACCGACCAGGATCCACCAGGGGCAGGCCTCCGGGTGAGATGCAATCAAAATAAAGCTCCAAGTAACAATCACAAAATTCACTATATTTTAAAACAAAACTCTCATTGATGAAAGCCCATTGGATGCATTTAAATTCCTTCATGTACTTAATCCCTTATTTTAAAATCATTTGTATTGATATCCCCTCATCAAAGATAGCTAATCTCTTTGTCACCACTTGGAGCTGTCAATCAAATGATGGATTTCCAGGCTCCCTCCTGTGATAATGATAGGTTGTGGGGACAGTCATGCAGAAAATATTACTATAAAAGCAATGGGACTAACAAATCTAGCGAAATTGCAAGTACTGATTTTTTTTTTTCCCCCAGTGCAGGCTGAATGTTTTTTTTTAATTTAAAAAGGCAAGAGTTTTAAATGACTTGACAACTTGCACTTTACCCAATTTTATTTTTGCAATTAAGAGGCAATTTAGCATGACAAATCCACCTAACCTGAACACCTTTGGAGTTGTGGGGGTGAAACCCATGCAGACGGGGAGAATGTGCAAACTGCCATCGAATCCAGGTCCTCAGCACCGTAGGCAGCAGTGCTAACAACTGCGTCACCGTGTCGCCTGACAGCTTGCACTTTTGATTGAGCTGTTGCCTTCATGAACTGTGCGATTGAGTGAAATCCATCCCCTGGCAACCATGATGGGTGCTGTGCTCGGTGGCAGGACATCCAGGTTCCAGGCTCAGGCACCCTATCCGTGTATCTAAATTTTACTCTTGGTGGGAAAGAGGGAAGGGGTGGAGAACTCATCCTTTGGTGGTAAGTCCGACTCCATCCATTGTAGCACGCACTCATGGCTATTCCATTTGAATAGCGCAGTCCTCGCCTGTTCTTACCTAGTAGTCCAACAGGTTTGTTTGGAGTCACTTGCTTTCGTCACCTGATGAAGGAGCTGCGCTCCGAAAAAGCTAGCGACTCCAAACAAACCTGCTGGACTTTAACCTGGTGTTGTAAGACTTCTTATGCCCACTCTAGTCTAACACCGGCATCTCCACATGTTCTGACCAAGGGTGAATAACCATTATTTTCCCCTCAGCCCACTGAGTGTTTGCAGTTTTTGTTCTGGTTTTGTTCCCATTTGGCTTTTCATGGCTGCACAAGTTCAAAGGAACAGAATTCCCCTTGCACATGTGTGCGTGGCATTATTATCCCCCATCCTGCTATAATTTTCCCATTTGGGTCAAGCTGTTGAAGCCACCATAAGGAAAGGCAATTGTACATCGTGCCTCTGTTTTAGTGATGCCAATTCCGGGCTAAATATTGGATAACAATAGGGCGATGGGGCAGCATGGTGGTGCCATGGTTAGCACTGCAGTCTCACGGCGCCGAGGTCCCAGGTTCGATCCCGGCTCTGGGTCACTGTCCGTGTGGAGTTTGCACATTCTCCCCATGTTTGCATGGGTTTCACCCCCACAACACAAAGATGTGCAGGGTAGGTGGATTAGTCACGTTAAATTGCCCCTTAATTGGAAAAAATGAATTGGGCACTTTCAATTTATTTTTTTTAAAAAACAATAGGGCGACCTCTAATGCTGTTCTTCAAAATGGTGCCATGGGATTGGGGGGCCATTGGGGCCTCGTTTGCACATTTCATCCAAAAGGTGGCACCATCACTCCCCCCAGTCCTGGTGCTGGAGTGTCAGCTTCAATTAGGCCCTCAGGTCCCTGAAGTGAAACTTGACCCCACAGCCTTCAGATCTGAGGCAAGAGTGCTGCTGCTGAGCCATGATTGCCAATGATTTAAATCACAATAGTGCGTCCTTGCCTTGCTTAAACTATCGTCTCGCTTGTGAGCGACAGCATTGTGATGGAAATTCTGGTTTCAACTACTCGAAGACATGAAGACACTGCTAGTTTAAATGAACAATCTGTTGTGTAGCTGAAATTAATTTGTTCTCGCTGTTCCTCTGACAGCTGAGTGTTGCTGTTGGAAGTTGTAGGTAGCAAGCATGCTTAATATGTTGGACAGCAGGGGGAAAGCAATCACTAAACCTTTGTACATCTGAACTGTGACAAGAAAGCGTTGTATTATTGTAATAACATCATTTCCTGCAGAGGTGTGATAATCTCATCCTATTTTCATTGCACATTACATTAAATCTGCAGCACAGCCAAGGAATTTAGACCCAATCACTCTCCTCTCTCACCCTACCTCATCTCACCCTATCAACATATCTAAATTTTAGTCTTAGTGGGGGTGGGAACTCAACCTTTAACCTCAAGACCAGTACCATCAATTGTAGCACGCCGTCATGGCTATTACATTTGTTGTGCGCACTCCTCGCCTGTTCTGACCAAGGGTGAATAACCACTATTTTCTCCTCCGCATACTTGAGTGTTTATAGTTATTGTTCTGGTTTTGTTCCCATTTAGCTTTTCATGGCGCTGAACAAGTGCAGAGGGACAGAATTCCTGTTGCATATGTCTGTGCACCATTATATCTCCCTATCCTGTGCAAGCAGTTCAATCCACCGTAAGGAAAAGTAGGTAATCATCTTTAAGCTAAAGGTGACTGCCCACGGACATTGTGAAAAACTTTCAACTTCCTCAGGGATGACCTAGGATAAAAGGGGATTTAACTGATGGGAAGAATTGGCCTAATTCCAGGGATGAGAGGGTTATCCTATCAACTAAATAGTCTTGGTCTGCATTCCTTGAAATTTAGAAGCGTGACGGTGACCTTATTCAAACATATAAGATTCTGAGGAGGACTTGACAGTGTAGATGGTGATATGTTTTCACTGGTGGGAGTCTCGATCAAGGGGATAAAGCTACAAGATAAAGGGCCAGTCATTTAAAATTGAGGTGCGTAGAAATTTCTGAGGGTGGTAAATCTCTGGAATTCTCGTGGGGCAACATGGTAGCATAATGGTTAGCACGATGGCTTCACAGCGCCAGGGTCCCAAGTTCGATTCCTTGCTGGGTCACTGTCTGTGCGGAGTCTGCACATTTTCCCCGTGTCTGCGTGGGTTTCCTCCATGTGCTCCGGTTTCCTTCCACAGTCCAAAGACGTGCAGGTTAGGTGGATTGGCCATGCTAAATTGCCCTTGGTGTCCAAAAAGGTTAGGGGGTTATTGGGTTACGGGGATAGGGTGGAAGTGAGGGTTCAAGTGGGTCGGTACAGACTTGATGGGCCGAATGGTCTCCTTCTGCACTGTATGTTCTATGTTCTGCCCTGGATGGTGGTGGAGGCTGGATCATTAGAAGTATTTAAAGTGTGGTGGATAAATATTTAATAGATCGAGGAATAGAGGGTAATGGGGAAATGGCACGGAAAAGGAGTTGAGGCCGGCATAGCTCAGCCATGATGGTATTGATGGGCTTGGTGGCCCACTCCTTCTACTTGTGTGTTGTGTTCTTGTGTGCAGCAGCTTGTCTAAATTTCACAATGAATTTAATGGACAGAGTGGATGTGTGGCCTTTCAGAGGACCATGATGCCTATACAATTACACCAACACCTGTGAAGATAGGCAACACCACCCTAACTCAAAGCAAAAGACCATCTTCAACCTAAAGGTTTCATGTTCAATACCTTGGTTCTGTGCTAAGCTTTTTTTTAAGGTGGTGGGGCAACAAATAGAATGTGTTTTAAACGTTTCCAATCAAGGGGCAGTACAGCATGGCCAATCCACCTATCCAGCATATTTTTGGGTTGTGGGGGTGAGATCCACGCAGACACTGGGAGAATGTGCAAACTTTGCAAACTTCACACAGACAGTGACCCGGGGTCAGGATCGAACCCAGTTCCTCAGTGCCGTGATTTAGCAGTGATGACCACTGCCCCACCGTGCTGCCCGATGCATTTTAAACTTGTTGCAATAGCAGAGGACTTGGCCGCTGTAATGTCTTGGAGCAATCTGGCCGATACCAGTTTTAAAACAGAAAATGCTGGAAAAACTCCGGTCTGCCAGCATCTGTGGAGAGAAACAGAGGGGGGCGATTTAACGGAAGCATTACTTTTTAAAAAATTTTGAAGTACCCAATTCATTTTTTCCAATTAAGGGACAATTTAGCGTGGCCAATCCACCTACCCTGCACATCTTTGGGTTGCGGGGGAGAAACCCACGCAAACACGGGGAGAATGTGCAAACTCCACACGGCAGTGACCCAGAGCCGGGATCGAACCTGAGACCTCAGCGCTGTGAGACAGCAATGCTAACCACTGCCCATAACGGAAGCATTTCTGAATGTCATTTTGGGTGTGATTGGCAGGGTGTTTTTGGTGCCTGTAGCACTGAGAATGACACCACAGTGGTTTTTTTGGGGGGCCACCGTACTTGAAATGAAAAATGAAATGAATATAATTTCTTATATAATTTATATAAATTTATATCATTCCTTGCACTGACAACCTCAGTCGCCACTGCAGGAAGAGTATTAGCCCTTTTGGACCCCCCCCCCCCCCCCCGCCCCTTTCACTGCAGCCTGAAGTGTTGGGTGCTCTGGATCCGTGGAACACATACAGGCCACCAACACTTAAAATGGTACAACACTATTTTATTAAGCTAGAAACTGTTGACATACTTTCACTGTGGGTTAACACGATGTTAGATTAAACTAACGACCTATGCCTGTCCTAACCAGTCTATGCACTCAGCATATGGTGAAGATCTGTGCTGCAAGCTGTAAGCTCTGTCCTTCTGAGAAGCTGCATCCCGAATGAGCGGGAAAACTGATGCCCCCTGTCTTTATAGTGAGTGTGCTCTAACTGGTGATTGGCTGCGGTGTTGTGTGTGTTGATTGGTCTTGCTGTGTGTCCATCAGTGTGTGTGTCTGCACCATGATATACTGGTGTATATTATGACACACTTGGTCCCTGATCTTGTATCCAGTGGCAACCCAAATGTAAATTTGCATCTAATCTAGAGGATCCAAGTTCAAATCCCACTGTAGCTGTTTTAAGAATTTACATAGAATAATAGAAAAAAAACTAGTGCTAGTAAAAGTGAAAATTAAATTGTAAGAAGATCCCAACAGATTTCCTGGGGGGGATTCTCCAATATGGAGCCCAAGTGTTCGCGCCATCGTGAACGCCGTTGCGTTTCACGACGGAGGGAACGGGCCCGTGTACGACCGATTCTGGCCGCCACAGGGGACTTCTTTAGCGCGCCGGCCTCGACTCAACATGGCGTCGGTGTTCAGGGGCCCACAAAGTAGGCCGGGGGGGGGGGGGGCGGGGAGAGGCCGGCCCGCCGATCGGTGGGCCCCGATCGTGGGCCAGACCCCATTGGAGCCCCCCCCCCCTGTGAAGGAGCCCCCCTTCCACCCCCCCTCCACCCAAACAGGCCGCAACCCCCCCCGAACGCCTGTGCAGAGTTCCCGTCGGCAGCGACCACGGGTCAACGTCACTGGCGGGACTCTGTTGTATCGGTGTGGCCACTCGGCCCATCTGGGCTGGAGAATCGGCGGCCCCGCCAATTCCAGCAGCCGGCCCCGCGTCGAACGCGCCGGCGCAAATTCGGAGAATCGCGTGCCGGTGTTGGGGCGTCGTGGAGAGGTTACGCCGATTCTCTGGCCCGGCACGGGGCTCGGAGAATCGCCCCCCCCCCTAATGTCCTGTAGGGAAAGAAACCTGTCGCCCTTCCCCAGTCAGGCCTTTTTGTGACACCATGCTGCACCAAAATGGTTGCCTGATAGATAAATAAATAAATAATCTTTATTGTCACAAGTAGGCTTACATTAACACTGCAATGAAGTTAATGTGAAAAGCTCCTAGTCGTCACATTCCAGTGCCTGTTCGGGTACTCAGCGGGAGAATTCAGAATTTTCAGCTGGTACGGGAATTGAACCCAAGCTGCTGGTCTTGTTCTGCATCATAAAAGAGCTGTCTAGCCCTCAATGGCGTTATGAAGTGATCTGCCAAGCCAATTTTGCTCGGGATGGGTAGTAACCATCCTGAAAATTAATGATTTAAAAAGCTGCTCATAAAGGATTCTGTGTCAGTCACCACTCTCTGTTTGATTGAGAGTGAGAGCTACTACAATCTCCAGTGCCTGCAGGTAAGAAAACCTGATTCAATCAGGTGGATTGCTTTTCTAGTGGACAGGACTAGAAGTGCCACAAACATCGAGGTCGAGTGGGATGACAATGGGGGTGAGCCATGATACCACACAGCCGATAGTTTTCCCATTTGCCCAATCTGGACTCTCCATTGGCAGCGAGTTGCTGAGGAACCTCCGCAGCCTCTTGACATTTCTGAGAAGGCTGGGATACCCTTGCTAGGAGGCAGGCAATGTGAAATCAGTCTAACCACTGGAAATGGGAGCATCTGAAATTAAGTAAATATTTTCGGTTGGCAATTCCCCTGTCAGTTGGCCAGCACGACAGAAACCATTCCATCCTCTTAACTTGACGTGGACTCTTGAATATCAATTCAGTTCATCCATCTCTCCCATTCTTTCCCTGATCCCTGCAAATTTGTCCTTCAAATATTTATCCAATTCGTTTCGAAGGCTCTTAATGAATCTGTATTGGCCACTGTCAGGCAGTGCATTCCAAATTCTACCCACTTGTTACATGCAAAGAAAATTCCTCTTGTCTCTTCTGGTTTTTCTGCCACTCACCTTAAACCTCTACCCAGAATCTCTTGACCTTTCAACCATTGAAACAATTTATTTTTATTTACTCTGGATAAACCCTTCATGATTTTATACATTTCTATCAAATCGCTTCTGAGCCTTAAATAAAAGTTCAAGTCATATTTTGACTCGACATTAATTCTGTTTCTTTCTCCACAGATGCCGACAGATCTGCTCAGTATTTCCAGCATTTTCTGTTTTGATTTCTCTTCTTGGCTTTCCCTGCCCCGAGGAGATAGTTGCAACTTATCCAGTCTAATCGCATGACTGTAATCCGCCATTCTAACGACTATCCAGTGAACCTCTTCTAGACCCACTTCAAAGGCTTTGCATCCTTCCTGACGTGTGGTGCACAGAACTGAACATTACTCCAGCTGGGCATGAGTTAGAGGTTTATATAGGCTTGGCACAACTTTCTGACATTTGGCATCTGTGGACTGAATTTTAACCTGCAAGGGTCATAAGAGGAGTGGGTGGCAATGGTGGCGGTGGTGGTGGGGGAAGTGTCAATCCTTGTGAGGGATTAAATTGTGGAAAATACTGGTGCGTCGGAAACCCGGGATTGTCCCACTCACTCCTGCCTTTAACCATTCCATGTTTGGAAGTGTGAGGGAGAGTCTGAGGTTTAAATATATATAAAAGAACAATTGTCTGAGGATTTAACGCAGCATTCTGGCTTTCACAGCAAAGAGCATGGTTTTCCCAAGCAGTGTAGAACTTGGGGTAGACCAGGCAAAAGCACAGTGGAAATTAATGGCTCTGTGAAAGTGACAGGCTGGGAAGCCTTTAAGCATTGAAACAGGACAGCTGCTTCCTTGCTGAAGTGCAAGTCTTTTACTGACGGGATTTGTTCTGTGTGACGGTTTTCATAGCTTCGTAGCTGATTTCTAGCATTTTGGAAGCTATCTTGCTATCTTGGGCTTCATTGATTTAGATCTGCACCTTCCTAATTCACTACCTTCACTGTAGCATGGGAGCAATTTATACACAATGTGACAGGAGAATGGTCACGCTTAACAGCACACTCTCTTGTTGGTTATGAAAGGTCATTCATAAAGAGCAAGAAAGCCAATCATTGCTGTAAAGCCATATGTTTACAGGATTTTCTTTGTCCGCTCTGACTATAGCAGTTTATAAATGGCTCAAATTTACTTTTGACAGCAGTGACTTTAAAGTGACAGGCCAAATATTTTTTATTTAGAGTACCCAATTCATTTTTTCCAATTAAGGTGCAATTTAGTGTGGCCAATCCATCTACCCTGCACATCTTTGGGTTTGGGGAAGGGGGGGTGGGGGAACCCGCAACACGGGAGAATGTGCAAACTCCACATGGAATGTGCAAACACCACATGGAATGTGCAAACTCCACATGGAATGTGACCGAGGGCCGGGATCGAATGCCATGAGGCAGCAGTGCTAACCACTGCACCACCATACTTCCCGTGACAGGCCAAGTTAGCACCCAACATCACTAGACCTTGAACTAGGCAATGCCGTGCATGCATGCGCGTGCGCATGTTTGAGAGCGTTAGGACCGCGATCAATGAACCTTGATGTCCAATATCCAACAGGTGTTATGGTGCTTACTGAAGGTCAACAAACTAATGTCCACCATGCTTCACACCAATGACCTTAAAAGAATATTTGACAACTGAGACACATCGCATCCGAAAGCTTGATTGAAGTAGGAGGGAAGTCATAGACATAGAGCTTTACAGCCCATCATGTCTGCGCTGTCCATCAAGCACCTCTCTATTATAAACCCATTTTCCAGCACTTGCCCATAGTCTTGTATGCTATGGTGTTAGTGCTCATCTAAATGCTTTTTAATTGTTGAGGGTTCTTGCCTCAACCTACCCTTTCAGGCAGTGAGTTCCAGATTCCATCACTATCTGGGTGAAGAAGTTTTCCCTCAAGTCCCCTCCAAATCTCTTGCTCCTTTCCTGAAATCTGTGTCCCCTGGTTATTGACCCTTCTTCTAAGGGGAAATGTTTATTCGTTTCTACCCTATCTATGTCCCTCATAATTTTGTTAACATCAATTGGATCACCCCTCAACCTTCACTGCTCCAAAACAACCCCAGCCTAGCCAGCCTCTGTTTATAACTGAAACGCTCCAACCCAGGCAACATCTTGGTGAATCTCCTCTGCACACTTTCTAGTGCAATTGCATCCTTCCTATCGTGTGGCAACCACAACTGTGCACAGTACTCCAGCTGTGGTCTAATGCATATTTTCTGCTGCTCCATCATAACCTCCCTGCTCTTGTATTCTATGCCTCAGCTAATAAAGACATGTATCCCATATGCCTTTAAATTTTCTTTCAATCCCATCCTTAAAGTTACAAAGCCAATGTGCAGAGTGGGCAGGGCAAATCATTAATCCATCTCCTGGCTTACTCCAAAAACCAATTTAAACTGAACCCAATCATGATCTCTAATAATAATCGCTTATTGTCACAAGTAGGCTTCAATGAAGTTACTGTGAAAAGCCCGTAGTCGCCACATTCCGGAGGCCGGTAAGGGGATTGAACCCGCGCTGCTGGCCTTGTTCTGCGTCACAAGGCCAGTTTAGCCCACTGTGTTAAACCAGCCCCTACAAGAGAAACATACAAGATTAGGCATTGCTCCTCATCTTGAGCTTGATCTGACGCTTGATCTTAGCTAAAAGGTCGAGAAGTAATCCCATATGCCTTCTTAACCACCTTATTTACCTGTCCTGCTGCCTTCAGGAAGCTTTGGGCATGAACCCTAGGCCCCTCTGGTCCTCTGTACTTCCGAGCGTTGTACCATTTATTGTATACTCCCTTGCCGTGTTAATCCTCCCAAATGTATCACCTCACACTTTTCAGGGTTAAATTCCATTTGCCACTGTTCTGCCCATCTGACCAGCCTGTCCATATTGTCCTGCAATCTAGGGCTTCTCGCCTCGCTACTTATCATACCACCATTTTTCGTGTCAACTGCGAACCTACTGATCATACCTCCTAAAGAAGAGAGAGTAGGTGAGGGAGACAATTTCTGAGGTGAGACCACCATGGTGCAGTAAAGGACACTGGGGATGCATAAAATCTCAGAATTAGAGTTGGAGATCTCAAAAGGTTGTAGGGCTGGAGAAGTTAACAGAGATAGAGAAGGGCAAGACCATGGTGAAGATTTGAAAGCCAATATGGGAGCAATAAAATCAAGGTATAATTTTAAAAGGGATTCAAGAAGAGAGAGACTTGTGATTGTAAGTGCATGATTCATTTGAAGATGGAAGGCCAGGTTAGCAAAGCAATTGATATAAAGCATATATACCATCCTGAGCAATGAGAGGCATGGAGAACAAAAGCAGGGCGTTGTGCTAAATCTCTACATGATTTAAAAAAAAAAAAAAAATTAAAGTACCCGATTCATTTTTTCCAATTAAGGGGCAATGCAGCATGGCCAATCCACCTAGTCTGAACATCTTTTGGGTTGTGGGGGTGAAACCCACGCGAACATGGGGAGAATGTGCAAACTCCACACAGACAGTGACCCAGAGCCGGGATCGAACCTGGGACATCGGTGTCGTGAGGCTGCAGGGCTAACCAAATTTCGACATGATTTTGACCCGAGTTAGAAGTGTACACCATTCTGGGCACCACACGTCAGGAAAGATATGGAGGCTTTGTAGAGGATTTACTGGAATGGTCTCTGAGATGAGAGATTACAGTTCAGTGGATACGCTAGAAAAGTTGCCATTGTTTCCCTTAGAACAAAGGAAGTTAAGAGGAGATTTGATAGAGGTGTTTAACGTAATGAGGTTAGATACAGTAATGTTGCTAAATGTGTTTCTCTTTATTTGGCTCTGAATATGGCAGCCAATATGGTTGCCATCCTTCATTCTAATTACGTTTTGCTCTAGAGTCGCCAGGTATCTTTTGATACCGCCACAAGGTTCAAACCAAATACTGATCAAAGACTCGATACACCAGTTAGTTAGTTCAAAGCCAAATGCTTATTTACTTACACACATAATCATGCACAAATACTACAGACTAAACTATCACTACTGCTAAAGCCTATACTTCGCTTCGGGCGCCCACTCAGTCAGAGGAATAATGCCGTTGTTCGGTTCTGAGGCTGCTGGGGTCGAAGTGGTGAAGGGGAACAGCTAAGGTCATCTGTCTGGTAGCGTGCTTTGACCTTGGACTTACTTGTTCTGGTGCAGCTTTTGGGCGATTCTCTCTTGGGGGCTCCTTCTTATATCCAAAGGGGCTTCACGCTCTTTTCGGCAGGCCTTGAACTTGGCCCCAATTAATTGGGCTGTTTCTCAATCGTTCCTATCAATTTCCTCCAACAAAGGGGTGGGTGCCCTGATGGCTGGGCGTGTCCTAGGTGGCCGTTGGCCTGCTTTGTTCTGGTCCCCTCTGGCGCCGGGGTGTCTGCCTTAGTATCGTTTACTTAAATGTTACTCTTTTGTCCCCGGATGTTAGTATGCTAATGGGTTTGCAGTTTTGGTCTTGTCTGGGAGCTGTGGCTCTAATCAATAGACAAACCCTGAACCTGCTTGTTTTCTCAGTATTGTCCATTTTCCCTGCAATCTTTGCAAAGTGTCCATTTTGTAATCTGGAAGTGGCCATCCCAGATGGCTACAATAATGAAATAATCTGTTTCTTGTACATAAATGATCACTAACCAAAGGGAAAAGATCCAAGTTTTAAAAAAAAATAGAGTGCCCAATTCACTTTTTCCAATTAAGGGGCAATTTACTGTGGCCAATCCACCTACGTTGCACATTTTTGGGTTGTGGGGGCGAAACACACGCAGACACGGAGAGAAGGTGCAAACTCCACATGGACAGTGACCCAGATCCAGGATCAAAACTGGGACCTCGGTGCCGTGAGGCTGCAGTGCTCACCACTGTGCCACCGTGCTGCCCTCGGCAAAGTTAACTGGCAAAAAAATGGAGGTGATATGAGGAAAAGAGTTGCGAGTGGTCAAAATTTGGAAAGTACTGCCTAATAAGGTGATGGATGTAGATCAAAAGTAATTGTATGAATACTTGAAGGAGAAACAATTTCAAGAACATGTAGAAAGTTAGCGGGGCGGAGGGGGGATTAACTGGATTGCTGTTTAAACTAGCCAACATAGTAGTAAAGGGTCGAATAGCTTCCTTTTGTGCTGCACCGTAATTCTATGTCATTGCTGGACTGGGAGTCAATGCAGGTCAATAAGGGTAGCACAGTGGCGCAGTGGGCTAGCACTGTTGCCTCACGGACGCCGAGGTCCCAGGTTCGATCCCGGCTCTGGGTCACTGCACGTTCTCCCTGTGTTTGTGTGGGTTTCGCCCCCACAACCCAAAGATGTGCAGGCTAGGTGGATTGGCCATGCTAAATTGCCCCTTAATTGGAAAAAATGAATTGAAATGATATGAAATGAAAATCGCTTAATGTCACAAGTAGGCTTCAAATTAAGTTACTGTGAAAAGCCCCTAGTCGCCACATTCCGGCGCCTGTTTGAGGAGGCTCGTATGGGAATTGAACAGTGCTGCTGGCCTGCCTTGGTCTGCTTTAAAAGCCTGCTCTTTAAACCTGTGCAAATCAGCCCCTAGTACTCTTTTTAAAAAAAATGTTTAATGTAGGTCAATAAACATTGGAGTAATGGGTGAATGTGTCTAGGTTCTGTTCACCCATGACTGTAACGAGTACTATAGTGACCACAGCAGCCTCTTCATTGACCTTCTCATCTATACAGCCTCAGGGTTTTATTTCAGAACTCAAAAACATTGTTGTTTTTTTTGTTACTACTGTTCAAATGCCAGCTCCACAGCTCTTTGTGTGGTTGAGATGGGCTGTCCTGTAAAAACATGTTACGTTTTGACACGTCTGCAAATGCTGAGGCAATGGGAAATTGATAACTGCGAGCTGGTTAAGGATCAGTGGATGATTCTTGCTGGCCTCTCCTTAAGTGATGGAGAATTCGCCTCACAATTGGCTTGAGTTGGTTTGATTTGTGCTAGGCCATCACGATGGCTGACCTATTTAAACAGAGTTAAAGATCTAATGGTTGAGTTTTTAAAAAAATGTAAAGACATGTTGAGGTACTTAATTTTTTTTCCAATCTGCACGTCACTCAATAGGCGCCTAGTGTGGCCCATGCATTATTCTTCTCCACTGCTGTGAGGAAACGAGACATGTATATATCTGTGCCTGTGAGTGACTGACTGCGGGTGTGTCTGTGAATGAGAAAGGGTTGAAAACTGCTTGCGAGTGCTGTCGGTGTTCGGCATGTCGATAAGAGTGTGGGTGTGTGTGAGCGAGAGTGTGCCTAAGTTTGGGCCTGTGCAAATGTGCAGGCAGACTGATGAGCATTCAAGTGAGGTCTATAGTGTCAGTTGTAAACCAACAAAAACTGGTTTACTTTTTCATATAGCTGATACTTGAATAGACAGAGGGCGGCTCGGGGACTTTCCATCTGGTTGATGAAACTCTGCGAAACAAAATCTAACAAAGAACTCCACGATATTTCCAGTGGCCTATAAATTCACTTTACTCACTAATGAAGCTCTGAAACTAGTGGGCATTAAGTTTCAGAAGCGGGTTCTCTTCTCCTATACCTGGCTTCCATTCTGGATTTCCCTTGACTGATTAGGGGTCATTTTAATTTTTGTGAATCGGCGGCCCTTTTTTCATTCTCCCCAGGTTTTCATTCCAGACATCAAGTACAAAATGGTTATAGTTCTGGTTAATAAGGAGTGCAGGGCCAGAGACTATGCCTTTCAAATTTGATCTTGTCAATTTGAAAGGATAGTCGGATGAATTTCTGTATAGTAATAAATGTCTCATATGTTCTAGGATATTTATTGGAGGGTAGAAAACATTGGAGCCATTTGCAAGTACAGCTGAAGAATTTAATAGATCTCGGTGAAAGCGTCAGTCAGCATCTCGCGGGTTTGTACAACGACCTGTCCACCATGTATTGAGCTTGTCCCCCTATGCTGAGCTTCCCTTGCTTAAGACAACCCTGACTGATCGGGTAAAGACACAACCTTACTTTAATAATTTTGTAAGACCATAAAAGGCAGCACCGTAGCACAGTGGTTAGCACTGTTGCTTCACAGCGCCAGGGACCCAGGTTTGATTCCTGGCTTGGGTCACTGTCTATGCGGAGTCTGCACGTTCTCCCCGTGTCTGCGTGCGTTTCCTCCCGAAAGACGTGCTTGTTAGGTGAATTGGACATTTTGAATTCTCCCTCCGTGTACCCGAATAGTGTGGTGACTTGGGGATTTTCACAGTAACCATTACAGTGTTAGTGTAAGCCTACTTGTGACACCAATAAAGATTATTAAAAGTGTACAATCTTCAAATAAACTTTGTAAATAAACTATGACTATTATATACATCACACGGAAGATCGCAATTAAGTCTGCCTTGCCGGTGCCTAACTGGCCGGCTTAAAATGTCATAACAACTATACATTGTTTATAGGTTCCCCCGCCCTTTAACGGGGAGGTCTTATTCTGCAAGGTTCGCAGGGAAGCTAATTGTTCTCCCCCCCCCCCCCGTAAGATACTTATGGGTTATAACAAATTAGGTGCTCCTTGCACTATAAGAAAGAGCTGGACACGGAGTGTTAAAATAAGACATTTTGAGGGAAGAAACTGAAAGTGTGACCAAAATAAAATGTTTTAGTAAGACTTTGAAATCGGCGATGGAGAACTGACAGCCAAGTGGCTTTGGACAAGAATGAACTCTTCTACACTACGTTTCTGGAATGGGGGAATGCAAAAGTGTGTGTGCATCGGCAACACTGCCAAAAAACACTTGGTGTGTTCTTTCTCAGGCCATGTAAAAAATAAAAAAAATTAGTGAAATCCATTTACATGGCTCTCCTGTGTGAGATCCACAACATTGAATAAAAAGTGGACAAGTTCAGTTCACACGCTACTTTCAGTTTGCTTGGCCATGGATGTGTGTTTGTTTAAGTCGCACCATTCACAATAAATCTTATAACCTTAAAAGGCAATGCATGTTTGGAAATTCTTCCCGTCCTCCCACATAGGATGATGTCAGTGGAGACTTGGAGTGAGCTTCCCACATGAGAGCTGGAATTTGCTGTGTGTTTTGGAGTCTGGCGTTTGTGTGACTCAGCAGGGAATGGCATAATTATCTCAGATTGAAGCCACCCTCGCTCACAAGCTGTGGAAGGGAAAACTGCTTCAGAGGGCTGCGGGGTGCAGTTAGAAGGAGGAAGGATTTGAGAAATTCAGGCAGTTGACCTGGAACGCAATGCAAGTGGCAAATTATTTACACCCCTTGTACAAACATCAGGGGCAGAATTTTATATTCCTCACTGGTGGGTTTGCAAGGCCATTAAAATTCCTTGGATGGCCTTCTTACTGGCTTATTGCCTGCCCTGATCATCACAATTTTACAGTTGACAGGCAAGGTCTCAGCCAGCCTGCCCACCCCTGCCCCAATTGAGGCCCACGAGTGGCCAATTAATGACCACTTCCTGCCCAGTCTCCCTTTTCAGGCTGGCAGAAGGCGTTCAGGTGCCATCTTAAAAATCCTGGCCTGCAATTCGAGGTCAGAAAACTGACTGATCTTCTCCTCCTGGTCGCTCACAAATGTTTTTAGGTGTGACATTATCATAAATGTGAGAACTGCAAGTATTAATGAAATGTCTAGATCAGCCACCAGAGGGATCTAGAGTTACAAGTATATAAGACATTATATACTTTGGGGGGGGGGGGGGTATAGAAGTGAAGGAGATAGCTAGAGTACAGACTGAAGGAAAGATGGTGAGTGAGAGCAAATCATAGTTTATAATGGTGTAGAGACAAGTGTAGATTATATGTTAATTATCAACTGTGTTAATTATCAACTGTGTACGGGAGTAAATGTCAAATCCAAATTAGTAGTAGTAATAAATTTTTAGCTTTGTTTTTAAAGCTATTTTGTGGTCTTTGTGAACACTATGCCAACCATCTTGAATTTAGCAACACAAAGAACACTACATTAGTTGTATGGTTTTTTTTAAAGACCTGATGTAGCCAGGGAGACCTTGATTCAAAAAGAATGCCTTTTAGTTGGAGTGACTTGAAAATGGTGAAATACAATTTTTTTGTAGTGCAGGTTTCATTGTCTTACACAATAAAATTGGAAAGTGGTGAAAAGCACTTGATGTTCGTGTTGATTACTCCATCAGGATGTAGCAACTGCAATGACCTCCTGCTTTTGCAATATGCTGTTCAGAATACAGGCACTTATTTTGGGTGCACTGAACCAAATTTTCTTTTTTATAACTGGCTCCTGTACTTTTTTGAAGTAAATAATTCCTAACATCCCCACCCCTCTCTCTCTCTCTCTCTCGGTGTACTCCCCAACATCCAGTCCGCTCAAATTTATTATTATTTAATTTATTATTTAATAAATTTGTTACTAAACTGTTCTCTGGCAAGGAGTTAACCGCTTCAACATGCCCAGAAACATCAGTTTAAATTTTTTTTCAAAATTGGAAGGTGTAAAACCAGCTATCTAGTCACTCGTTCTGTTTCACAAATTGATACCACAAGTCCTGCTGTACAGTGATTCCACTTTATAAGTATTTCATTGGCGAGAGAGCATATTGGGAAATCATGAGATCATGATGGCTCCTATGTCCTCTAATTAAAATCAATGGAAGTAATGGAAAATATGGACAAGGGTAATGTTGTAGATGCCATCTGCTTCAGTTTTCAAAAGGCTTTTGAGGTACTACACAATAAGCTCCTGACAAAGGTTTGGGGCACATGGAGCCAGAAGACAAATAGTTGAATGAATAGCAATTGGTTTAACAAAGAGTTGGGATAACAGGTGGTTATGCAGATCGGAGAACAGCTGAAAGTGGTGTTTCCCGAGGATATGGCTGGTTCAGTTCAGAAACTGAACTCAACCAGCCATATAAATGGGCGGCACGGTGACGCAGTGGTTAGCACTGCTGCCTCATGGCGGCGAGGACCTGGGTTCGATCCAGGCTCTGGGTCACTGTCCATGTGGAGTTTGCACATTCACCCCCACAACCCAAAATTGTGAAGGTGGGTGGATTGACCACACTAAAAATTGCCTCTTAATTGGAAACAAAATTAAACCATTATTAACCAGCCATTTAAATACTGTGGCTACAAGAGCAGCTGAGAGGCTGGAAATTCTGTGGAGTGTAACCCACCTCCTGACTCCCTAAAGCCCATCCATCATCTACAGGGCACAAGTCAGGAGTGTTTTGTAATGCTCTGTACTTGCCTGGATGATTGCAGCTCCAACAATGGTCAAGGCCATCCATTACACAATAATCAGCTTGATTGGCCCCCAATCTACCACCTTCACACCATTTGCTATCTCCCTCTCTGATGCACAGTGGCAGCAGTGTGCACCATATACAAGATGCACTGCAGCAACTCACCAAGGCCCCTTCGGCAGCACGTTCCAAACCCACAACCTCTATCAACAAGAAGGACAAGGGCAGCAGATACCTATATCGGAGGGCTATTGGCAGATGCCCTAAGCTGTGTCTTTGTCTGCCCTGTTCACTGAGGATAATATCAGGAAACCAAAGAGGGGTGGAGAAATGAAAATTTGTGATGTGCAATTGAACAATTTGTGAATAAGCACGTGTAATTGGTGAATTTACACTTCCAGCATAAAAATAACCCAAGGGAACTGTTGTGTGGGCAAGATTCAATTGTAAATGTAGGTTCAAAATTTAGTAAATTAATAGCAAGTAAGGAATTCAAAAGTACCTTTTCATCCAGTAACATAATAGTCCAATGGAATAAGTTAGCAGAGGAAGCTATAATGAGAGGCAATTGGTTACTTTCTAGAGGGAGATAAGGAGAGAAGAGAATATTGGATAGATGCAGGCAGGTGGAGTTGTGGTATGTTCAAGTGATGATGGTTTTGTTCAGTTCAATAGCCCCCTTTCCTATTAATAAAATTGTGGTGGGACTGAGCAGCCACTCCTAATAGAAAGAAACCGGTTATAACCATAAATAGGCACGCCAGCGGTGTGATGATAAGATCACAAGCGTTCGATAGACTGGTTCAATACTGGGGGAGGGATGCCAGAAGACTATCAAACCACGTTCCTGTTGTGATGAAATGTGAGTGTACACCTGGTGACAGGCACTGCAGTATTTCAGTAAGTTTCATATTCTTATCTGCTTTTATGCGGTTGCTGCCTCCAACCCACTCCTCCCACCTCACCAATTTAATTGGTTGGCATTGTCACGCTGTCGAATGAAAGCTGTTTTAATGGGTGGAGGTAGCAGTAAATGATTATCAATTTGTTAATCGGGTATTTTGATTTAGTCCTTCCCTAACTTGTTCTTAGAGGCGGCACTGTATTTTACTTGAATGGCTGACGCTGCCATTGCAGTTAATGGCTATTTCTATTCGGTATTGATTGTAATTGGCCAGAAAGCCAGCAACTTGCAAAAGCCTCTCACGATCTGATGATCTTGTGGGTACAGTGGGATATCCGAATCGGCCTTCGAGAGTTGGGGGGGATAAAATGTGACCATGTTTGGTCAATGTGGCGTGTTGGAGGTGAATGGAATATGGCACACCAGAATATCACTCAATCTCTTCGAATCATAGAACTTACAGTGCAGAAGGAGGCCATTCGGCCCATCGAGTCTGCACTGGCCCTTGGCAAGAGCACCCCACTTAAGCCCACCTCTACCCTATCCCTGTAACCCAGTAAGTCCATCCAACTTTACTTGAACAGCAAGGGCAATTTAGCATAGCCAATCCACCTAACCTTTGGACTGTGGGAGGAAACCGGAGTACCCAGAGGAAACCCACGCAGACACGGGAAGAAAGTGAAGACTCCGCACAGACAGTGACCCAGCGGGGAATCAAACCTGGAACCTTGGAGCTGTGAAGCAACAGAGCTAACCATTGTGCCACCCGCCCTAAATTTCATTAAGAAATTTAGATAATAGGTCTGGATCCATTTGTGCTGGACACCAAAAGCACTGGAAAAAAATAGGAAAGAGAGTGTGGTACATCAAACAGTAGCTAGTTGGTGCTGCACTTAAGTTTTAAAAGAACTTTTGGAGATGTAGCAAGATTGGAAGGTGTGCTGAATTTGAAAGACCCAAGTTGCAGCAGATGATGATGCAATGAGTTTTTGATTTCAACACAATTTCTGTAAAAATACAATGTTGGGTTACCACATTCAGCTGCTGAACTGTGAAAATTATTCATTAGTACAATTACATATTTTAGTCTGTCTGAGCTCAAACCGTGTCTGGGAATTAATATAACATTATGGTGAAGTTAATGGTGGTAGGAGCAATTTGAGATGTCGAATTAAGAGTGTACACATATGAAAGGCTTCAGGGCAGCGTTTTTTTTCTCCTGGTATATAATGGTACTAAATGGTAAATAAAACCTGCTGACAACACTGTAATGGGAGTCAACCAGTCCATTGGCAATCTCCATGGGAACATGGCCAGAAGCCAATGCAAACTTTTGCTGCTCTCTAGTTGTGTTTGCGAGCTTGTGCTGAAGTCCTGTTGAATGCAATTTATGGTTTAAAAAGAGAATTTTTCCTGAAAATATGTCATTCACCATAATCTATCCACTCTCATTTAACCTCTTTTATTTTCCAGCCCCATATCTTTTTTTTTTTTAAAGTTATTTTTCTGCTTTGAAAATGTCTTCCTCTGTGCTGTGCAGTTTAACCATCTACACCCTATGAGTCTTCCCCAAACATGTTTGCTCCTCTCTTCTCCCTTTCAGATGCTGCCCAAATTCTACCTCTTTTGATCAGTCAATTTCAACGTTTTGACTCAGCGTCAATTGTTACCGCTCCTTTGGAGTGCCATGGGATGTTTTGCCATGTTAAAGGTGCTATATAAATGTAAGTTGTTGGGTGCTGCCAAACCCTTCTTTCTCGGATCACTGAAAACCGTGAGACTGACCTCGATTGACTTTGTGTCTGATTATGTGGCCTATCTTCTGAATCTATGACCGTCTCATTCCTACATTCAGTGCTTTACCCCCTTCTCTTAGTGACACTATCTGTCTGCCCTTCCCTGGAATAGATAAGGTGCACATAGTGTGAAGGTGATAGAAGCCAACCATCTAACACCCAGTTGATGAAGCATGCAAGTAACCTAGGCCCACCATGTGGAGTGCGAACTGACCTTAATTTTTTTCCACTTGTTCAAAAGCCCCTGGGGTAAAAGTCGCTGCAGCAAACATACAGAGTTGGCACACTGACTAACCCGATCGGAAATGTTTTCCAAGAAAAATAAAAGAAGTTAAGCAATATTCTTCTGCCAAATGTCAGTAACAATCTGAAAGTTGGGTATATCCAATTCCTCTTTGGTTTGAAAAATAATTCTATGTTTGCGTACAGCATGGGCTGCATTGCATTACCATAGTACTTTGTTTCCCCAGAAGGCCTGGGATAGGTTGGCAGGCAGGAGAGCAAGTCTCAGGAGGGAAACCTCAAGCGGCATGGTAGCACAGTGGTTAACACTGCTTCACAGTGCCAGGGTATCGGGTTTGATTCCTGCCTTGGGTCACTGTCTGTGCGGAGTCTGCACGTTCTCTCCGTGTCTGCGTGGGTTTCCTCCGGGTGCTCCAATTTCCTCCCATGAGTCCCGAAAGACGTGCTTGTTGGGTGAATTGGACATTCTGAATTCTCCCTCAGTGTGCCCAAACAGGCGCCTGAGTGTGACGATTAGGGGTTTTTCACAGTAATTTCATTGTAGTGTTTTTTTTCTATAAATTTCGAGTACCCAATTCATTTTTTCCAATTAAGGGACAATTTAGCGTGGCCAATCCACCTAGCCGGCACATCTTCGGGTTGTGGGGGCGAAACCTACGCGAACACTGGGAGAATGTGCAAACTCCACATGGACGGTGACCCAGAGCTGGGATCGAACCTGGGACCTCGGTGCCATGAGGCAGCAGTGCTAACACTGTGCCACAGTGCTGTCCTTTCATTGCAGTGTTAATGTAAGTCTACTTGTGACAATAATAAATATTATTATTATTATAAATGGAAAGCAATGATAGTGAAGATGATGAAAGGGACAAACTGAAATCATGTTGAAGAGAAGAGCAAAACCTCGAGGTAGGCATTCTTAGATGAAAAGTGTCAGTGAATTGAGGAGGCAGTATTGCAGTGATATTGTTGTTTGACTTGTAAATCAGAGACCGACGGTATTGCTCTGGGAACCCGGGTTCAAATGATGATGGTGAGGCTGAGCAGCGACAGAGAAGAAAAGGAAGCAAATCCTGCACTCTGGATATCGCTACCTCATGTGATATCCCACCCAAAGATCTGTCAGAGGGAATTGGACCGTTCAGTCACATGAAGACCCATGGGAGAAACCTGTGACCATGAATAGATCTCATCCTCAAATCAAACATATGGACATAAGAATTAAGAGCAGGAGGAGTAAGCCCCTTGAGCCTTCTCCAACATTCAATATGATCCTGGCTGATCTGACTGTATTTTCACCCCCTTGATAAATGAGAATCTATCTAGCTCTGCCTTAAAAATATTCAAAGATTCTGCTTCCACTGCCTTTTGAGGAGGAGACTCACGACCCTCGAGAGAAAACATTTCTCCTCATCTCTGTCTTAAACGGGCAGTGACCCCCTAGTTCTAGATTCTCCAACAGGATGAAACATCCTCTCTGCATCCACCCTGTCAATAACCCTCAGCATCTTAAGAGATTTCTATCATGTTGCTTCTTAGGCTTCTAAACTCTTAGTAGATACTGACCTAACCTTTTACCTCGTGAGTCAACCCACCCATTCCTGGTAATAGTCTGGTCAACTTTCTCTGAACTGCATTTACATCTTCCCTTTAAATAAGGAGACCAATACTGTCCACATGTCACCAATTTCCTTTACAGTGGAAACATAACCTCTCTCTACTTTTGTGATCAATTCCACTCGCAATAAATGATGTCGTTCTATTAGATTTCCTAATTACTTGCTGTACCTGTATACTAACCTTTTATGATTCATGCTCCAGGTCATCCAGATTACCTCTGCACCTCGGAGCTCTGCAATCTCTCAATATTTAGATCATATTCTCCCCTTTCATTCTTCCCACCAAACTGGACAATTTCACATTTTCCCACATTCTACTGTATTGTCCACTCTCTTAACATACCTATATCCCTTTGTAGCCTCCTTACATCTTCTTCACAATTTACCTTCCAACCTTTCTTTGTGTCAACAGCAAATTTAGCAGCCGTTCCTTCAGTCCCTTCATCACAGTCATTTATATAAATTGTAAAAATTAAGGACAACCAACAAGTAATGACAAGATGTGGGGCTGGGGAACCTGAGTCTAAGGTGGAACCAGCTGTCCCATTCTTGGCCAGTTGTCAGGATTCACACACTATTGGTGGAAACATTCTGTCCATCCTTCCCTAGGTTATACCAGGTGTGTCCTTGTCCCTTTCCTGTGCAGTGTTCCCAGACTGAGGACCCTGTGAAATTGGAATTTGAATAATAAAGGGGAATGTTCTTACTCGTTGGTGCTGTTTGATTCACCTTTGTGTGATTTCATTCTTAATTTGATTGCCATTAAGTGTTGCAAAGAGTTTGACAGACTTGTTCCAAGAGGGTACAGGATCTGTGATAAGATTGGAACTGAAATGGGTGTAGAAGAAGAGAGTGAACTGGAACAAGTCTTCCAATTCTGACCTCGTCAGTCACTGGGAATGTAGAAATACTTTTGAGAAATAGTGTTGTGGTATCGGTGATCAATAGATTTCTCATTGGCTAATATATCTCCAGGCAACACGTAACAGTATAAAAGTGATCCCCTACAGTGCAGACTTTGTTTGCACTGAGTGCTGAATTTGGTGCATTTGAGTGCGATAGTGAGAGTTTGGTGACTGAGGGAGTATAAGGCTTCATTTTTATCTAAAGTTTAGTCTTTCTTTTATTTAGTTAATTAACTTAAAAGTTGCTGTTTGGTTTAGAAGAAGGTGAATTTTCAATAAGCTTTAAACAGGCTTCTACTTGTAGGCACTTGCAGGTGGAGCTTGTTAATTAGTTAATTGGATTAGGCCAGTTTTCAGAGGCTAGATTCACAGTATTAAAGTGATCCCCTACAGTGCAGACTTTGTTTGCACTGAGTGCTGAATTTGGTGCATTTGAGTGCGATAGTGAGAGTTTGGTGACCGAGGGAGTGCTGAATTTGGTGCATTTGAGTGTGATAGTGAGAGTTTGGTGACCGAGGGAGTGCTGAATTTGGTGCATTTGAGTGCGATAGTGAGAGTTTGGTGACCGAGGGAGTTAGGTGAGGAGGGAGTAAGGTGCTCGTTTCATTTTGTTTCCGACATTTCCGCAAAGAGTGCAAAGAGAGCCAGGAGTTTACAGAAAGTGTAGCTGACTGGGAGCAGGGTCGGAGGGCGGAGATCTAGTTAGTCCACAGGGCAGCTATATTCTGTCAGGTAAGAGGGGATGGAGGCTAGGCCAGTTACATGCTCCTCCTGTAGGATGTGGGTGGTGCGGGATACCACCGGTGTCCCCACTGACTATACCTGCGGGAAGTGCACCCAACTTCAGCTCCTCAAAGACCGTGTTAGGGAACTGGAGCTGAAGCTGGATGAACTTCGGATCATCCGGGAGGCAGAGGGGGTGATTGAGAAGAGTTACAAGGAGGTAACCACACCCAAGGTACAGGACAAGAATAGCTGGGTTACAGTCAGGGGGAAAAAAACAAACGGGCAGAAAGTGCAGGGATCCCTCGTGGCCGTTCCCCTTCAAAACAAGTATACCATTTTGGATGCTGTTGGGGGGGATGACCTACCGGGGGAAGGCCCTAGCGGCCAGGTCTCTGGCACTGAGTCTGGCTCTGGGGCTCAGAAGGGAAGGGGGGAGAATAGAAAAGCAATAGTTGTAGGAGATTCAATGGTTAGGGGAATAGATAGGAGATTCTGTGGTCGTGAGCGAGACTCCCGGAAGGTATGTTGCCTCCCGAGTGCCAGGGCCAGGGATGTCTCGGATCGTGTCTTCAGGATCCTTAAGGGGGAGGGGGAGCAGCCAGAAGTCGTGGTGCACATTGGTACCAACGACATAGGTAGGAAAAGGGGTGTGGAGGTAATAAACAAGTTTAGGGAGTTAGGCTGGAAGTTAAAAGCCAGGACAGACAGAGTTGTCATCTCTGGTTTGTTGCCGGTGCCACGTGATAGCGAGGCTAGGAATAGGGAGAGAGTGCAGTTGAACACGTGGCTGCAGGAATGGTGTAGGAGGGAGGGCTTCAGGTATTTGGATAATTGGAGCGCATTCTGGGGAAGGTGGGACCTGTACAAGCAGGACGGGTTGCATCTGAACCAGAGGGGCACCAATATCCTGGGAGGGAGGTTTTCTAGTACTCTTCGGGAGGGTTTAAACTAATTTGGCAGGGGAATGGGAACCGGATTTGTAGTCCAGCAACTAAGGTAGCCGATATTCAGGACGCCAAAGCGTGTAATGAGGCAGTGGGGAATGGAACACTGACAAAGGAGAGTACTTGCAGGCACGGAGATGGGTTGAAGTGTGTATACTTCAACGCAAGAAGCATCAGGAATAAGGTGGGTGAACTTAAGGCATGGATCGGTACTTGGGACTACGATGTGGTGGCCATCACGGAAACTTGGATAGAAGAGGGGCAGAAATGGTTGTTGGAGGTCCCTGGTTATAGATGTTTCAATAAGATTAGGGAGGGTGGTAAAAGAGGTGGGGGGGTGGCATTATTAATTAGAGATAGTATAACAGCTGCAGAAAGGCAGTTCGAGGAGTATCACCCTATTGAGGTAGTATGGGTTGAAGTCAGAAATAGGAAAGGAGCAGTCACCTTGTTAGGAGTTTTCTATAGGCCCCCCAATAGTAGCAGAGATGTGGAGGAACAGATTGGGAAACAGATTTTGGAAAGGTGCAGAAGTCATAGGGTAGTAGTCATGGGCGACTTTAACTTCCCAAATATTGAGTGGAAACTCTTTAGATCAAATAGTTTGGATGGGGTGGTGTTTGTGCAGTGTGTCCAGGAAGCTTTTCTAACACAGTATGTAGATTGTCCGACCAGAGGAGGGGCAATATTGGATTTAGTACTGGGTAATGAACCAGGGCAAGTGATAGATTTGTTAGTGGGGGAGCATTTTGGAGATAGTGACCACAATTCTGTGACTTTCACTTTAGTAATGGAGAGGGATAGGTACGTGCAACAGGGCAAGGTTTACAATTGGGGGAAGGGTAAATACGATGTTGTCAGACAAGAATTGAAGTGCATAAGTTGGGAACATAGGCTGGCAGGGAAGGACACAAGTGAAATGTGGAACTTGTTCAAGGAACAGGTGCTACGTGTCCTTGATATGTATGTCCCTGTCAGGCAGGGAAGAGATGGTCGAGTGAGGGAACCATGGTTGACAAGAGAGGTTGAATGTCTTGTTAAGAGGAAAAAGGAGACTTATGTAAGGCTGAGGAAACAAGGTTCAGACAGGGCATTGGAGGGATACAAGATAGCCAGGAGGGAACTGAAGAAAGGGATTAGGAGAGCTAAGAGAGGGCATGAACAATCTTTGGCGGGTAGGATCAAGGAAAACCCCAAGCCCTTTTACACATGTGAGAAATATGAGAATGACTAGAGCGAGGGTAGGTACGATCAAGGACAGTAGCGGGAGATTGTGTATTGAGTCTGAAGAGATAGGAGAGGTCTTGAACGAGTATTTTTCTTCTGTATTTACAAATGAGAGGGGCGATATTGTTGGAGAGGACAGTGTGAAACAGATTGGTAAGCTCGAGGAAATACTTGTTAGGAAGGAAGATGTGTTGGGCATTTTGAAAAACTTGAGGATAGACAAGTCCCCCGGGCCTGACGGGATATATCCAAGGATTCTATGGGAAGCAAGAGATGAAATTGCAGAGCCGTTGGCAATGATCTTTTCGTCCTCACTGTCAACAGGGGTGGTACCAGGGGATTGGAGAGTGGCGAATGTCGTGCCCCTGTTCAAAAAAGGGACTAGGGATAACCCTGGGAATTACAGGCCAGTTAGTCTTACTTCGGTGGTAGGCAAAGTAATGGAAAGGGTACTGAGGGATAGGATTTCTGAGCATCTGGAAAGACACTGCTTGATTGGGGATAGTCAGCACGGATTTGTGAGGGGGAGGTCTTGCCTTACAAGTCTTATTGAATTCTTTGAGGAGGTGACCAAGCATGTGGATGAAGGTAAAGCAGTGGATGTAGTGTACATGGATTTTAGTAAGGCATTTGATAAGGTTCCCCATGGTAGGCTTATGCAGAAAGTAAGGAGGCATGGGATAGTGGGAAATTTGGCCAGTTGGATAACGAACTGGCTAACCGATAGAAGTCAGAGAGTGGTGGTGGATGGCAAATATTCAGCCTGGATCCCAGTTACCAGTGGCGTACCGCAGGGATCAGTTCTGGGTCCTCTGCTGTTTGTGATTTTCATTAATGACTTGGATGAGGGAGTTGAAGGGTGGGTCAGTAAATTTGCAGACGACACGAAGATTGGTGGAGTTGTGGATAGTAAGGAGGGCTGTTGTCGGCTGCAAAGAGACATAGATAGGATGCAGAGCTGGGCTGAGAAGTGGCAGATGGAGTTTCACCCTGAAAAGTGTGAGGTTGTCCATTTTGGAAGGACAAATATGAATGCGGAATATAGGGTTAACGGTAGAGCTCTTGGCAATGTGGAGGAGCAGAGAGATCTTGGGGTCTATGTTCATACATCTTTGAAAGTTGCCACTCAAGTGGATAGAGCTGTGAAGAAGGCCTATGGTGTGCTCGCATTCATTAACAGAGGGATTGAATTTAAGAGCCGTGAGGTGATGATGCAGCTGTACAAAACTTTGGTAAGGCCACATTTGGAGTATTGTGTACAGTTTTGGTCGCCTCATTTTAGGAAGGATGTGGAAGCTTTGGAAAAGGTGCAAAGAAGATTTACCAGGATGTTGCCTGGAATGGAGAGTAGGTCTTACGAGGAAAGGTTGAGGGTGCTAGGCCTTTTCTCATTAGAACGGAGAAGGATGAGGGGTGACTTGATAGAGGTTTATAAGATGATCAGGGGAATAGATAGAGTAGACAGTCAGAGACTTTTTCCCCGGGTGGAACAAACCATTACAAGGGGACATAAATTTAAGGTGAAAGGTGGAAGATATAGGAGGGATATCAGAGGTAGGTTCTTTACCCAGAGAGTAGTGGGGGCATGGAATGCACTGCCTGTGGAAGTAGTTGAGTCGGAAACATTAGGGACCTTCAAGCAGCTATTGGATAGGTACATGGATTACGGTAAAATTATATAGTGTAGATTTATTTGTTCTCAAGGGCAGCACGGTAGCATTGTGGATAGCACAATTGCTTCACAGCTCCAGGGTCCCAGGTTCGATTCCGGCTTGGGTCACTGTCTGGGCGGAGTCTGCACGTCCTCCCCGTGTCTGCGTGGGTTTCCTCCGGGTGCCTCCCACAGTCCAAAGATGTGCGGGTTAGGTGAATTGGCCAATGATAAATTGCCCTTAATGTCCAAATTGCCCTTGGTGTTGGGTGGAGGTGTTGAGTTTGGGTAGGGTGCTCTTTCCAAGAGCCGGTGCAGACTCAAAGGGCCGAATGGCCTCCTTCTGCACTGTAAATTCAATGATAATCTATGATTAATCTAGGACAAAGGTTCGGCACAACATCGTGGGCCGAAGGGCCTGTTCTGTGCTGTATTTTCTATGTTCTATGTAACGAGGTAAAGCTCTTATTTTTGAATTTCTGGTTTGAAAGGAGACATTTCCACAGGCAGAATAATTGCTGGGTGAAGCCTTGCTCGTAGTATTCAAAGTCGAATATTTAGAGTGAGATAGTATATCTTGGCATAGTATATATGGGAAGGCGGTGGTGTAATGGTACTTCCGCTGGACTAGTAATCCAGCAACTCAAAATCATGCTCTGGGGACCTGGGTTCAAATCCCACCATGATGGGATGCAGTTGGTGAAATGTGAATTCAATAAAAATCTGGAATTAAATGTCTAAATATGACCATGAAATAATTCTCAATTGTCATAACAACCCATTTGGTTCACTAATGTCCTTTTGGGAAGCAAACCTTTTGTCCTTGCCTCGTCTGGCCTACATGTGACTCCAGATCTACAGCAATGTGGTCGACTCTTAAATGCCCTCAGGGATGGGCAATAAATCGACGCCCACATCCCATGAATGAATTTTTTTTAAAGGTTGCAGCGACAGAAGCTAATTTTCCTGGTGGAACATGGAAATCAGACATGAATGATAACAATTTGAATACCTACTTGTCTGTAGAGTTAGATCCACAATGTTTCCCTTTTTATTTATTCTAAAATATTTGTTCATGAGATGTGAGCATTAATGCTAAGCCAGCATTTGTTGCCCTTATTGCCCTTGAGAAGGTGGTGGTGAGTCACCTTCTTGAACCTCTGCAGTCCATGTGATCTAGGTACAACCAGAGTCCTGTTGGGGAGGGAGTTCTGGAGTTTTGACCCAGTGACAGTGAACGGATGGCAATAGAATTAAGGATGTTGTGTAGCCTGGAGGGGAGCCTCAGGTGTGGTATTCCCTGTGCATCTGCTGCCCTTGTCCTTCCAAATGGTCGAAGTCAAAAGGTTTAGGAGGGGCTGGCACAGGAACTTCGCTGAGTTGTTACATTACATCCTGTCTGCCAATGCTGGAGGGATGCCAATTCAGCAGGCTGCATTGTCCTGGATGGTGCCAAGCTTCTTTGAGTGTTGTTGAAGCTGCAGTCATCCAGTGAAGTGGAGAGTATTCAAAGACACTCGTACCTTGTAGATGCGAGTGAGGTGAGTTACTTCCCTCAGAACTCCCAGGAGTTGACCTGTTCTTGCAGCCACAGTATCTATATAAGTTCAGTTCTGGTTTTGCTCATTGGCAAGTCCCAGTTTTTTCTTTTCAGCCCCAGGATGTTAATTGTGGGGGAAATTGAAGATGGCAGTGCCAATAAGCATCACGGGGAGGTGGTTAGATTCTCTCTTGGGAAGTTCGGTCTAACTAAGGTCCTATGTACATTTAGAAATCCCTCTTTTGTCTGTATCACTGGTACAGAAAGAAGCAAGACAATGAAGGTAAGTATTAATTTGGCTTTTGTGGGGGGATAAGCTGGAGACTGAACAATATGATTAAAATACAAGTACATTTGGAAGATGAATGTGATTTCTGAATGCTGCCATGTTTATAGACAGTCTAGCAAAGACTGAGATTCCAGAGAGAAATTAAATCACCGTTTTTCAAATCTGCTGTCATCGTGCCCTCAGCAAAAAGCACAATCCTTGACCCTCTGTCCTTGCAAACTACTTATGGTATCTCCACCCTCCCGTTCCTTTTCAAATGCCTTGACCATAAGATGTAGGAGCCGAAGTAGGCCATTTGACCCATCGAGTCTGCTCAGTCATTCAATGGGATCATGATGATTCTCTGGCCTCCCTACGGTGCGCTGTTCGCTGGCGGTGGGACCTTCTGGTCCCGCTGCTGAGGAATTTCCATTGACTGCACCCCACACCACCCGGAAACCGATGGCGGGGATGCGCCGTTTTGAGGGACTAGCTGAGTGGCCTACATCTGCACCTAGGTCTTGTGGCTCATGGTCTAACCTTTATTTTCTTGCTGTTTAAAAATCTGTCTTAAACTTTTAAAAAATAAATTTAGAGTACCCAGTTCATTTTTTCCAATTAAGGGGCGATATAGCGCTGCCAATCCACCTAACCTGCACATCTTTGGGTTGTGGGGGCGAAACCCTCGCAAACACTGGGAGAATGTGCAAACTCCACACGGGCAATGACCCTGAGCCGGGATCAAACCTGGGACCTCGGCGCTGTGAAGCTGCAGGGCTAACCCACTGCGCCACCGAGCTGCCCCCAATCCACCTAACCTGTGCATCTTTTGGGTTGTGGTGGCGAAACCCACGCAAACACGGGGAGAATGTGCAAATTCCACACGGACAATGACCCAGAGCCGGGATCGAACCTGGGACCTCAATGCTGTGAGACAGCAGTGCTAACCACTGCACCACTGTGCTACCCTTGTCTATCTCAAACTTGAACATACTTAAACGTCCCAGCCTCTACAGCCCTCTGCGGTAAACAACTCCACAGATTCACTTCAGCATGCTCTCATTTCCCCAAACCATTCCATTATTTCCTGAAGTCCCTGTCAAAGCCTTCATTTTGAAATTTTCACCCTTGTTTTCAGATTCCTCCAAGGCCTTGTCCTCCTGTATCTTCACAGCCTCAAAATCCTCTTAGGTATCCGCTCCTGAAATCTGACGACTTGTGCATCTCAATTGCTTTGCTATTGGTGGCTGTGCTATTAGCAGTGAAGACCATTAGCACTGGAATTACCTCCCTAAACCCCTCTATGCCAATCTTTTCTCCTCTTCGATATTCCTTTAAATGAAACCCTTTGACTAAGCATTTGGTTATCTGCCCTGATATTTCATTACGAGGTTTCGTGTCAAATTATGTTTGGCAATATTCCAGTGCAGAATCTTGGGGCGTTTCATTACAATAAGGGTGCTATGTAAATACTGCTTGTTATTCTGTTGTCTACCAAGATGTTACAGTTACTAAGAACCTGCTTGTTCAAAAAGATTACTCCTGCATCAAAGCAGTGATTGCTACCATCTAGTTTTCCTGATTTGCTGATATATAATTTGGAGGTGATCTGAGCTTTACAAGCAGCTACTTGCACTTTCTCGCCAGGCACAATCTTTTCAATAATTTGGCATGAGCAGTTGGAGGAACAGGAGACCCCCTTCAACCATTCCTCTCAGCCATATCTCTGAAAATCACCAGGTGTGCCGCAGTATCCCTGTTTTTCTGAATCTTTCACTTTTCTCAGTTCTGCAGCTGATCTGGAATATATCAAGCTTGGAATGTCGGGAGTGTTGCTCCTTGTTCTGTTCCTAGAGCACTCCTGTGGTTGGATATGACATAGTTTACAGCGTTACTACTATGTTGATGAATTGTCATGAAGATCAGTAATTCAAATGGCGACTTTTGTATACCTAAAGTAATGAAGAATGTATTTCAGTAACTCCACTATATTTTGGAGTGAACGTGAAAAGCGCAGCAGAATATATAGATCCATCATCTCAGTGGGTATTAAAGAGCTCCCAACAATATTTGAAGTACAGCAGAGTGAATTATCAGTGTCGTGGCCAGCATTCCTCAGTCAATCCATACCAATACAAACAGGTAAACTGGTGCAATTTAAACTGCCTCAATACTACTGACTCCTCCCCCACTGCCCCTTCCTGAACAAGGCCAGCTTACTTCATGTTCCATCACACTCATTGGCTATGTTAGTATTGCTAATATAAGAAAATCTTTTTATTGGCATTTTCAAAATTATGCACATTGTCGCTTGTTTTCAATTACTGTACAATACTGAAAGGCTTGTCCTTTTATTCCCTTACATTTTTCTATGTACAATCTTGTCGCCATAGATGTCATAGATTTTACAGTGTAGAAGAAGGCCATTCGGCCCATCGAGTCTGCACCGGCTCTTGGAAAGATCACCCTACCCAAGGTCCACACCTCCACCCTATCCCAGTAACCCCACCCAACACTAAGGGCAATTTTGGACACTGAGAGCAATTTATCATGGCCAATCCACCTAACCTGCACATCTTTGGACTGTGGGAGGAAACCGGAGCACCCGGAGGAAACCCACGTACACACTGGGAGGATGTGCAGACTCCGCACAGACAGTGACCCAAGCTGGAATCGAACCTGGGACCCTGGAGCTGTGAAGCAATTGTGCTATCCACAATGCTCCCGTGCTGCCATCCGACTCACCATATAGTCCTCCGTCCTCCCCCCCCCTCCCTCCTCTCCAGCCTGCCACTTCCTGCCGCCACCCCTTCCTGGTCGATCTGGAGGGGGGGGGGGAGAATGTTCCCTCTTCTTCTCTCCTCTCCCCCCCCCCACTTTTTTATCTGCCCCACGGCTTTGGCCATGCCCCTCCTGTGAAGGCGGGGGTTGTTCCCCCCCCCCCTCACGTTGCTTCTTTTGTGCCTCTCCAACCCATCCTCCTCGCCCCCGCCCCCCCCCCCCTCTCTCTGCGGTTCCCCCTTGTCTTTCCTCTCTTCCTTTTTTTTTACTTTCCAGTTTTTCTATCTGCTCATTGTTGCTGGTCCCAAACAGGTTTTGAAACAGGCCGACAAACTGCCCCCATGCTGTTAGGAAGCCTTCCTCTGACCCTCAGGTGGCGTATTTGTTCTTTTCCAGGTGGAGAAATTCCGAAAGATCGACAAGCCAGTCTGCAGCTGTGGGTGGTGCTGCCGATCGCCAACTGAGCAGGATTCTCCGGCATGCGATTCGGGAAGCGAAATCAAGGGTGTCGGCCCTCTTTCCCCATGTGCAGCTCTGGCTGCTCCGATTCCCCGAAGGTTGCCACATTTGGGCATGGCTTTACTCTCACGCCCACAACCATGGACATTGCCTCGGAGAAGACTGTCTAGAACCCAGCAAGTTTGGAACAAGCCCAGAACATGTGGGTGTGGTTGGACGGGCCCCTCTGGCACCGCTCACATTTATCCTCCACCTCCGGGAAGAACCTGCTCATTCGGGTTCTGGTATAGTGTGCTCTGTGCACCACTTTGAGCTGCATTAGGCTTAGCCTTGTGCAGGAAGAGGTGGAGTTGGCCTTGCTCAGATCTTCGCTCCAGAGTCCCCAGCTCACTTCTGTCCCCAATTCGGCTTCCCATATCCATCTGGTCTCGTCCAGTGGTGTTCGAGCTCTGCCCAGTAGCTGTCCGTATATTTTCCCACAGAGTCCCCCTTCCTAACTGTCCGTGATCATCAGGTCTTCTAATAGTGTGGTCTCTGGGGCCCAGGGGTATCCTGCTGTCTCTTTGTGGAGGAAGTGTTTTATCTGTAGGTGCCTCATTTCCTGTCCTGTCGACAGTTCCCATTCCTCCGTCAAGTTCGTTTAGCGTCGCTAGTCTGTTTCCTATGTAGAAGTCCCGAACTTACCCCCCTCCTGTCTCCATTTCTTACAGGTGGTGTCTGGCATGGCTGGAGTGAACCTGTGGTTATTGCAGATGGAAGCCATGGGGGATATCTTGGTCAGCCCAAAGTGCTGTCTTAGTTGGACCCAAGTTTTCAGTGTAGCTGCTACCATTGGCCTAGATGTATGTTTTGTCGCAGGGGATGGGAGTGCTACCGTAGCTTTAGGCCCGGAAGGCCGTCCCCTTGCAGGAGGCCTCCTCCATCCGCACCCACTCTGAATTGGGTTTGTGCCAAAAGACGCGCTTGTTAGGTGAATAGGGCATTCTGAATTCTCCCTCCGTGTACTTGAACAGGATCCGTAGTGTGATGTCTATGGGATTTTCACAGTAATGTCATTGCAGTGTTTATTTAAGCCTACTTGTGACACTAATAAATATTATTATTATTGAACACTATCCTAGGCTAAGTGCAATCAGCTGTGAAGACCCCAAGCTCTGGAATTCCCTCCCTAAACCCCTCTGCCTCTACGCCTTTCTTTCCTCCTCTTCAGTGCTCCTTTAAATGCAACTCTTTGACTAAGCACTTGATTATCTGCTCTGATAGGTCTTTACGAGCCTCTTTACTGTGGTCCCAGGTTCGATTCCCGCTTGGGTGACTGTGTGGAGTCTGCACGTTCTCCCTGTGTCTGCATGGGTTTCCTCCCACAAGTCCCGAAAGGTGTGTTGTTAGGTAATTTGGACATTCTGAATTCTCCCTCTGTGTACCCGAACAGGCGGCGGAGTGTGGCGACTCGGGGCTTTTCACAGTAACTTCATTGCAGTGTTAATGTAAACCTACTTGTGACACTAATAAAATTATTATTATTAGCCTCAGGGTGGCATGTGGCGCAGTGGTTAGCACTGGGACTACGGCGCTGAGAACCCGGGTTTGAATCCCGACCCTGAGTCACTGTCCGTGTGGAATTTGCACATCCTCCCCATGTTTGCTTGGGTTTCACCCCCACAACCCAAAAATATGCAGGTAGGTAGATTGGCCATGCTAAATTGCCCCTTCATTGGAAAAAAAATAATTGTGTACTTTAAATTTATTTTAAAAATAATAATAATTATTAGCCTCCGTGTTCACTTTAATCTTTCACAAATCGAGACTCATCCTCACTTGCTGTTCCTTCTCCAGCCTTGGGTGCCTATGTGTCCTTTTAATCTCTCTGACACCAGCTATTCCTCATCATCAGCCTGACCATTTTTGTGGCTGGCATTTGGCCACCTCTCCCCTTTCCCCAGAAACCTCTTGCATAGATTCCCTGCCTTTCTATCTCCCTCCCTGCTTCCAGATCGCCCCTCAAACCCCAGCTCGTTGACCGTTCACCCTTTACCCGGCATAATCATCATTGGATTTTCCAGTTTTCCCCCAACCCGTTGTCCTCCATTTTTCCTCCTTTGTGCGCAGCAGTCCTGCGCATGAGAAACGTTACCGAGTCGCAATCTGCTGTTTTCACTTTGGTGCAGTTCGTGGGATCTTGCTCTGCTCAAAAAAATGAGTTGCACATGAAGCACTTGAGACAAGTGATTAAGGTGCTACAGATGATGGCTGCAGTCATCCAAACCTTTGCCATATCTTTGCTCATATTATACTGTACCTCCTTTTGATATTCTGTACCCATTCTGACCTCAAATGAGGAATTTGTAAATCATGAGAATTTCATGGGGGGAGGGACAGCAAACACCTGCTACAAACCATCTTGCTTACTGAGCAAATGTTCTTTTCTCCTGTGGCTGCTGTAGTTGTTTCCAGTAGTTATGCTGAAGCATCTGGTGGTTTATGATGTGTCCTTGTGCTATTGGTAGGGTGTTTCTGTGGGTGATTGAGTTGAACTGTTTTTACTTCAGAAATGATTTGATCAGCTACCATGTGAGTGCGTTACTGCTAGATGTGGTGAGCAGATCTGACAGACATGTAGCCTTGTTTAAAGGCCACCAACCTCCTGTGAGTTTGAACCCTGGGTGTGTTGGTCTCTGTACAGTGAGCAGAGAGGGTGAGGTAAAATAGCAGTGTTTAAATAACACGTCAACATACCAATTGCTTCACTTTAAATATAAGGCACATGTCACATGGGACCATCATATTAGGTACAAGAGTACAAAATTAAATATTTTAGTCCGATGAACCTCCGTGCAACTCAGTGAGATGTATGTGAAGGGAGAGGGTATACAATTTGTTTTTAAGCTATCAAACTGAACAAGGAAGTTTGGCAGAGGAAACGTCCGAGATGTGTTTGAATTGCTCCTTGCCATATTAGCTCAGTGATGTTGCATGTTATTAAAAAGTGCCAAAGTTCAAATAGGATATAATTAGCAGCTGAATACAAAAAGATATGACCATTAAAAAAAAAACCCATCCGGTCCCTCACACTTGCTACCAGGCCCATCTCTGAAGTGTGATAATGCTAAAGAGAAGGAAGAATGCTGAAACCAAATTCTAACAATCACATTGTATTCCAGAATATTGTGGCAAAACTTAATTTGCATTAAATTATTCCTTAGTCTGTTTTGTGACTTTTCAACTGCTCACTTTCATTACGGATTGGTGACATGACATATATGTACATAGCAGCCTCTGTGTCAGAATCTGTGGTGTGCTGAACATTGCAGTCACTGTCGAATATTTCCACTTCTGATGGAGGGTACGCCATTGGTGAAGCAGCTGAAGATGGTTGGGCCTAAGACACTACCTTGATGAACTCTTGCAGTGGCATCCTGGGACTGAGATGGTTGACCTCTGTTAAGAAGGGATAAAATTAAGATTAAGAAAAAGAAACCATGTAAAATAGAGAATTGATTTGAGGCAGATGTCTGAAGCAACGATGAGATGCGAATTCGTGTCTCAGTGGAAAAGTATTTTACATCTGTGACGAGAGAAAACAAGGGGGCCACAGAGGTGGTAACTTCAAAGTGGAGCAATAAGGAAGTTGACATATACCTGCCAAAAGCCAACTCCACAGGGTGAATAACATCAAAGGGAAAGAAGTATAGGGCATGATTCAATGGAAATGGAACAGTCCCATGTCAGGCACGTTTAGCCAGGTATTTCCTGGCGCAAGCAGAACCGAGGACAACCCTGCCATCGAACGGGACTTGGCTTCTTTTCCGGGCCTTGGCGAGGAACGCTTGGCTGGCGCGGATCTGGGCATGTCGATTAAATAGCAGGAAAGGCCCGCCTCTGATGGCGAGTTCCGGATCACGTCCAAATTGACGAGCATATTATTGACCCCCATCAATTTCCATCTCATTAGTGAGATGGAAGTTGAATGTAACCGTCTCCCGGGAATTACCCGACTCCCCAGCGAGAAATCACGTGGGCGTCGTTTAGTACTCCTCCTTAAAAACGTGAAGCTGGTGAAATGGCTTCTGAGAAGAAGTAAGGAGGTGAGTAGCCATTTCCATTTTCCAGTATGCAGCTCTGGGCACTGGAGCTGCTGTCCTGGTGCTCGGGTGGGGAGGGCGGGGGGGAAAGAGAAGAAGGCGGGGGAAGAGGAGGAGGAGGGATACCCATAACAGGGGCAACTACAGCTGATGCCCATCTGTCCTACTGAACACTTCCAGGACTGAGCCCTGTTCTTGGTTATGTGCTGAAAATCACTTTAGCTCCCTTTGACTGTGAGCAATCTCTAGCTTCACAGCTGAAGGCTATTGCTAATAAGGAATTGGCCTTTTTTAGTTGTGAGTAAGCTGCAGGTTATGTTTGCTGCTTGCTCCTGCTGGTAGCTGCAATTGCTTGGAGGCTGCTGTTGCTGTTTCCTTCCTTTTCTGTAGCTGGAAAGAAGGACATTTTTTTCTAAAATACCTGGATCCTGGAACACCGGGCTCAGTGGCACGTATGAGCTCCGGAGGCAATCCACTTTGAAGCAAAAAACGGTGAGGGACCTGGTGCGCATAATTCTACCACATGGACCACCTGACGATGCCATTGAAGAAATGCTTTTGCAGATTGCTGGTGTGGTGAGTGCTGCATGTAACTGGCATGTCGCTGCGGGTTAAACACGCTTGGAAGCCAAGGATGTTCAACTGCAGCCTGAGCTACAGTGGAATATGTGGATGCCAGGATTTGGTTCTGGTGAGATTGGGCCGTGTGGGAGGGCCTGCACAGCTGCAGCTCCTGGAAGGAGAATGGCACTGATATGTGGAACAAGTGACACATTGATGGACAGATCATTTCTACAAAGTTGTGGACATGATAACACATTCTCTGGTTTACCCTCCATTTCTATTGAGGAACCTGCTAGAGGTGATACCGTGTGTTTGGGTTTCTTTGTGAAAATTGGCTAATATAGTTTTGTATTGCTACCAATGTAGAACGGTGACGTTTCCGTGCTGTTTAATGGATTACATGATATGTGGGTGTTACATAGATTTTCAAATCTTTGCTACTGTTGACCGTTTAATGAACAAAATATTATCAACTAGTTTCTCATTGGTACACATGGCAGATCTCAGATGATGATTATTTCATAGCATTTCAATCAAACTTTAAGGCCTGAACGGTTTGCCATAGAGGCAGCAGCCAACAAACACAAGGCTGTGGATTCAGTACTGCAGATATCCTCATGACGAAAGGGTGAGTGTGTAGTCAGGATAGACCACCTGAGCATGGTCTCCCTAATGTTCCCGGCAGGGGACTAGGGGCTCCTACTGTGGCCGTGGGTGAGTGTGCAGTGCGAGATTTTCCAACACAACTGGCTTAGTGGATGGCACTCTGGGAGAAGGTGGGAACTTTCAACAGGACCGTAAAGGTTGGAGTGGCTAGGGCGATTTGAAGGTCCAGGGGTGGAAGCCTTAACTGATTGTCAGTCTCTCTCCTCCATAATATTCTTTTTTTTAAACAAATTTAGAGTATCCAATATTTTGTCCCAATTCGGGCAATTTAGCATGGCCCATCCACCTACCCTGCACATCTTTTGGGTTGTGGGAGTGAGACCACGCAGACACTTGAAAAATGTGCAAACTCCACATGGACAGTGACCCAGGGGGAATCAAACCTGGGACCTCGGCGCCATGAGGCAGTAGTGTTAACCACCATGCCGCCCACTCTCCATTATATTGTTTATTAATAGTTCACACAATGACAGGACTGTTCCTCGCTGCGTTACACACCGTTCCTCACATTATATCAGAAAAGGAACATACACCACAACGAACCAGTCTTCTAAGTTACCCCTCTGGGTTTTGTGATACTCTCGCAGTAAACATCAGCGTGGTTCTGAACAACACTGACAACCACGACAATCTTCCTTTGTGGTAGGTTTGACTCCAACCAGTGGAGAGTTTTCTGCCGATTCAGTTTGAGTTCAGTTTTGCCGAGGCTCCTAGATGCCAATATTCGATCAAATGCTACCTCGATGTCAAGAACAGTCACTCTCCCCTTGTCGCTGAGTTCAGCTCTTTTGTATAATCCATTTAGGTTGCTGTAAAGTTTCCATCCATTAGTCGCAACAGGGTTAGTATGAAGAGTCTGTCTTGAGTTTAGTTCAGTTTGGTATGAAAATTAAATTACAGTTTTCTGGTCCTGTTGAAAAGTTGACCATCGCAGAGTTGGTAGATTTGAAAGAAAATTCCAGTTTGCTCGTTTGGTGTCCTGTGACTTGGTTTGTGTTTTTAAGGCCTTGCTGAAATCTAGATGACTATAAGTATCCTTTTAAAAAAAATTTAGAGTATCCAATTCATTTTTTCCAATTAAGGAGCAATTTAGCGTGGCCAATCCACCTACCTTGCACATCTTTGGGTTGTGGGGGCGAAACCCACGCAAACACGGGGAGAATGTGCAAACTCCACACGGACAGTGACCCAGAGCTGGGATCGAACCTGGAACCTCAGTGCCATGACACAGCAGGGCTAACCCACTGCGCCACCGTGCTGCCCTGACTATAAGTATCTTCGGTTCATGGCAGCAGTCAGGCGCATCGGGTCTGAGCAGTTATCGGTCTCGACCCTTGTACCTCTGCGAGAATAGTTGTTGCCCACTCCTCCGTGCTATCCATTGCTGCTCCACAGAATTTAATTTAGTCAGATGTTACAAATGGAATGTTGCATTGTATTTCCGTTCAAAATCTCCAACCACGTTAGTAAAAGGACAACCATAACATTGGCGATCAATGGGAGAAGCTGGAGCCACTGGGAAAAGGAATCAGGAGATACCGGAGTGGAAAATCCTCGTGCAAGGGAGAGAGATTCTGATGGCAAAGTACAAGTGAGGGATTATGGAAACAATAATGTAGCAAAGAGTATTGGGTTTAAAATGTATTTTGTGGGAGGAGGGGAAGGGATTTTAAAAACTGGACCAACAAAGATCATTTGGTAAATTGAGCTTGTTCCACTTTTGTTCTTGTTGTTGGCCTGGAATTTTCACTTCTCTTGCACATTTTCCGTCATTTTCCACTCCATTTTGTGTGACTGCCTTCCTTTTACTTTACTCTTTCTTTTTTTGGTGGCCGGTTTAGCTCACTTGGCTAGACAGCTGGTTTATGATGCAGAGCATTTTATTCATGAAGGCACCGCCTTTTCAACCTTGCCCCTTGCTCTCCGCTCCTCACCAATGTTCAATGTGCTGACCCTCAGGTTAACTCACCACCAGTCAGCTCTCCCCCTCAAAGAAAGTAGCCTGTGATCATCTGGGACTATGACAACTTTACCTATCACTCTCTCTTGCTATTTTCCCTCCCGCTCTTTTTCTCCACTTTTTTGCTCTTTGCTGCCTGCTTTGTTGCTCGTTTTTGTATTTCTCTTTTCCCCTGCCCTTCCTTACTTTTCCATTTACCTTTTTATTTTCTCAGCAACACTTTTTTGCTTCCCTGTACCTCCGGTGTTTATGATGCCAAAGCAGTGAGATGCTGCCAATAGGAAAGATGGTGCTGCTGAACCAGCTGAACATTGGTGAGAAGCGGAGGGTGGGAGTGACAGGGAATAGAGGGGAGGAGCAGAGGGCAGGGGTGATAGGGGAATGAAAGCAGGAACAGAAGGTGATAGTGAGAGTGACAGGGGGCGGAGGACAGGAGTGATGGGGAACAGAGGAAGGGAGCACAGGACGGGGTGACGGGGAGGGAAGGAGTGAAGAGGTGGATTTACGGGGAATGGAAGGAAGAAGCAGAGGGCAGGAGTGGCAGGAAATGGAGGGAAGGAGCGGAGAGCAGGATTGACGGGGAATGGAGGGCAGGAATGACAGGAAATTAAGGGAAGGAGCGGAGAGCAGTAGTGATGGGGAAACGGAGGGAAGGAAAGGAGTGTGGGAGTGGCGGAGGGCATGGAAGAAGGGATCAGGTATATGAATAACATTGATGTCACAATGTATTTGTCACAAAACCAAAACCTCCTGAAGTGTTGTGGAAAACCCTGATATGGTCCTTGAACTTCTTGATCACTTCCCCTCTTTTATATCCCCCTCCCCCATGCTGTTAATTGTTCTAACATGTGGGAAGTCTGCTCCTAGCTCTCCTGGGACAGACCCACATCTCACCAGGGAAATTCACCTAACAGTTTGTGTGGGGAATGCACCTGTCACTCGTAGCATTCAGACCAGTAGGCCAGATGGACCGCTGGAGTTTAATTTTTTTTTCCAAAACCTGTGAGATTGAATTACCCCCAGCTATAGAGTGCCCAGTGAGATGAAGCCAGATGATCCCCCAGAGAGAGAGGCGGGCTGTGCCCTGGGTTGTTTTGTGCCTGTGCAATGGGAGCTTCCTGAGGGACGAGTGTTTGCAGATCTGACTGTGTTGTAGAATGTTTGTTTGGAATTTAGAGGGTGGATTCAGGAAAAAAATGCAAAGTTGGCAGCGTGCCCCACCTGGGGAGAGGAGATGTTTTTTTGTATTCTGATGTTGCACGTCACCAAGCACGCGAGCATGTGCACACCTGAATGTGTAGATGTTGTGATGCATGTACTGAAAGGGGAATGTTATGCTGTCACAATCACTGGATGGTAGCAGCTCAATGAAAGCAGAGAGGAGGTTCTCTACTTGCTTCAAAGACCTCTTTCCTCGCCTCGCAATTAGAATTTGAATGTAGGTGTCTGTGAATGGAACTCGGTGCAGAGTCCTGTGAAAGGTCTGGGCTGTTCTTGATACTTTATTCCCATTTTGTTTAATTGTTTGTTCTGCAGCTCCTTTTATCCATTGCGTTCTGTGGGTGTTGCTCTTCAATGCCTAGACATCACGCTGGTAGCAGCAATCCTGAAGTCTTTTCCCGCATCTCTGAGCCTTGAGGTCTTGGGTATGTTTGTTTTGGGGCTGCTGTTGGCTCTGAGAGATCTGGTCACGGGGGAATGAAGGGAAGGAGCAGAAGGTCAGAGAGGTAGGCCAATGGAAGGAAGAAGTGGTCGGCGGGATTGATGGGGGGGATGAAGGAAAAGCGGTGGAGGGAAGGCACAGAGGGTGGGAATGGAGGGAAGGAGTGGATGGGTAGTACAATTCAAGGGGGGGGGGAGCAGTATGGTGGTGCAGTGGTTAGCACTGCTACTTCACAGCGCTGAGGACCCTGGTTCGCTCCTGGCCCCAGGTAAGTATCGGTATGGAGTTTGCAAAATCTCCCCGTTTTTGCGTGGGTCCCTCCCCCACAACCCAAAGATGTGCAATGTAGGTGAATTGGCCACGCTAAATTGCCTCTTAATTGGAAAAAGAAAAGAATTTGGTACTTTTAATTTAAAAAATATATATAAATTTAGAGGGCGGCACGGTGGCGCAGTGGTTAGCACTGCTGCCTCATGGCACCAAAGACCTGGGTTTGATCCCGGCCCGGTTCACTGTCCATTTGTAGATTGCACATTCTCCCCGTGTTTGCGTGGGTCTCACCCCCACAACCCAAAGATGTGAAGGGTAGGTGGATTGGCCATATTAATTTGCCCCTTAATTAGAAAAATAAAAAAATAAAAAATTTAAGAGCTCGCCAAGGCCCAAGCTCAGGAAAGGCTTTCCAAAACAAATTTTGATAGAAGGATAAATTCTGACTCAGTCACTGTTTTGCTTTCCACGTCCAAGATACCAGTTCGACCCCAACCCAAATTCAGTCTGTTTTCTCTGCTAGTTGTGCAGGTCTTAAACATGAAATGAGATTGGAGGTGATGTTACCAGTATTTCAGCACAATGTCAGTGTCATTAGGAGGATGTGAGATGTGGAATTTAGAAGCATTTTGCACGGATATCATGCAAGGTGGGAGGGAGGGCACTCTGGACATGTGTTTTTGATGCAAAAAAAAAAGTGAGAATGTTTTTCTATATTTTACCCACGCTCCTCCTGGCCCCATATGCTGCTTACGCTAAGAGAGAAAAAATGGGTAATGCAATAATTCCAGGAGGGGCAGACTAAAAGGCAAAGCAGGCTTATTCTCCAACACAAAGCCACAGCCACGCATGCAAAACATAGGTCCCAACCCGGGATCATCTGGAACTACCTGTCTGCGTCTGTGGGTCGGTTTTAAGGCCCTACTGGTGAACCACTACTGGGCGTGCCTCCACCCGCTCAACACAGGAACTCTGATCAATCTGTGGTCCCTTGTGGTCTTCGTGAGAGTTATAAGCCGGTAAGGTGCCCAATGGCATCCCTCACACATTATGGTTAATTCAGCATAAGAATTGGTCCAGGTGGTACACAGCTCACTTCAAATGGATTTAATAGGTCTGTCGAAATGAGTGGAGCTGACAGTTGAACAGATTCAAGATGGCTGCCTTGTGTTCAAGGATGAGGCCAATGGACTTGAATGGCTTTCCTTACCAAGGGTATATCTTGTCTGGACATGACCAGTATCCTTGCAGTTTCTCAGAATCTGCATGAAAATTGGATTTATTAGTCACGTGGGACTATAGAAGATGGCTGAGATGATCAGAAAAGCCCGGTTGGTTGGATTTTGGCGATTTTATAATCTGCGGGCTCTGTTGAAGCAGTACTTTGGGGTTAGCAACAGTGATCTATACTTCATTGTAATTCGGCAATATAATTTAAGATGTGATGTTAATGGCGTTGCTGAATGCAAAGCTTATTGTTCCTCCGTCTCCAGTGTTTACAATCATGCGTGTGGGCACATTGACCACAGCAATAATTCAGACTATTAGAAATATTATTTATGAAGATGCTTGCTTTCTCTCTGCTGTGCTTCTGTCTTTTCTTTGCCTTATCTGTGACTAACAGGCTGCAGTCTTCCGCCTCACACCCTAGCAAAGGCCCTCTTAAGAATGCAATGCACATCCTGTGGTAGGAAAAGCAGTCTGCGTCATGACTGGGTTGCAATTTTCAGAGGAAACCCCTAACCATAGTTCTCCATTGTAGCTGAGAGAAGCCAAATTTTTCAACTGGCTCCTTTCTGCAGCTCAGACAGGCTCTTTAATAGTACAGAAATGAAATGCCGTCCAGACTAGATTGAGTGTTTGGATGCTGTCACCACTTCTAAAGACCTTGAAAATAAGTAACAGAGCGATGTCTTTATCCCTCAACCAATGTTTCTTTTTTTAAAAATACTGTTTATCTGGTGATCATCTCATTGCTGTTTTGGGATCTTGCTGTTCTCAAATTGACTGTTGCATTTCTGACTGTACAGCAAATGACTATGCCTCCAATGCATCTAATTGGCTCTCAATGCTTTGGGAAGTCCTGGGGTAGAGGAAGGTGCTATATAAATGTATGTAATTCTTTCAAAATACATTTGGCGCATTAAACAAATTGTGACCTTACGTTTTATTCCATATCCTTTTTCTTTGTCATTCTAACTGTGATGTCTGCTCTCCTGAAACAAACCTAATTGCTGGAGCGAGGTTCCAACGGTGCCAGATTCACACTTTGGCACCCTGCCCAAGTTAGACCTGTGTGAATGTTGGCACATCTCATTGCCAGCTGAGGATCAGAGAGCTGGGACTGTGCCAGAGGACTGGGAGCGATAGGCAGGATTGGTAAGGCTGTGATGGTTATGGCTCCGGGATCATTTCTGTTTTTAGTTTTAAATAGTAAGGATGACTCCATCTTAAAGATGATTGCTGTTAGCTGTGCACCTGACTTGTCTGTATCAAGCGCTTCGGCAAAATTAGTCTTTTCTTAAAAGATAAACAAATGGAGCTTGCATTATTAAGATTAAAGTGGAACTGCTGCCATGTGGCTGAATTATCTAGTTATCGCATTGTCATAATAAACACCGGTATATCATGGTGCAGAGACACACACACACCCACTAATGGACATGCAGTGGGACCAATCCGCATACACAACACCGCAGCCAATCACCAGTGAGAGCACACACACTATAAAGACAGGGGACGGGCGAGTTCCTGCTCTTTCTAGTAGCAGCCAGCTCAGAGCACAGAGCTCACAGCCTGCAACACAGACATTCACCATGTGCTGAGTGCATCACCTGGTTAGGATAGGCAAGGGTCAACAGTTAAAGCTGGTATTGCATTCACCCACAGTTCAAGTATGTTAATATAGTTAACCTTATAATAAAATAGAGTTGCACCACTTCCAGTGTTGGTGACCTGTTTGTGATCCAGAACACCCAACACAGCACGCATGTGATCACTCACGAGGAGCAACTCCCCAACTACCAGTGTTACTTGACTGATGATGGCTCACCTGCCTGAGTCCAAAGGCTGGATGTTCAAATCCTACTTCAGGTTTTTCTTTTAGTCCGTGTTGTTATGTAGGGGACACCGGCAGCCAATCTATGCTCTGCACAATCCGGCAAACAACAAATGAGGGCATGAACAGATCAGTTTTAGTGTTTTTGGTAAAGTGGAATTTTTTACTTCCACCTGAAACAAAGTTGGTTTAATGTCTCATCTGAAATACAGAACCTCTGACCGTGCAGAACTTTCCTCAGTACTGCACGGAAATATCATCCCAGATTATTGGCTCAATTTTCTGGAGCACAACTTGAACCCAGAAGCTCCAGACTTGGGTCGCCGGTTGACATTGTTGGGAAGCTGAGAAGCACTTCGTCTCACAACACTTGGATCCACAGCTTCAGTTTGCTGCCAATATGATGCTGCCTGTTAGTGCAGATCCTTCCTTGCACTGCCCTATCTGTATTTTGTCATGCCCCAGTTTTGTTGCCTCTTTTGTTGAAGGTGCCGACTCTGTAAAGAAGTGTCTGATCGTACAGAGGCTGACTGCTCTTGAATACTTACCCAAGTGGCTATTTTGCTTGTAAGAACTTTGATCATATGAGAAGCTAATTTGACAGCAGAGGGGATCAACACTGTTTTTTTTAAAATTTAGAGTACCCAATTCATTTTTTCCAATTAAGGGGCACTTTAGCGTGGCCAATCCACCTACCTGCACATCTTTGGATTGTGGGGGCGAAACCCACGCAAACACGGGAGAATGTGCAAACTCCACATGGACAGTGACCCAGAGCCAGGATCGAACCTGGGACCTTGGCCATGTGGGGCAGCAGTGCTAACCACTGCACCACTGTGCTGCCCTATCAACCCTGTTTTTGCTGCACCACCCAACGTTGCAGCAGGATCCATTGTGGAGCATTTGGAATTCAACTCCCTTAATCCAGATATGCTATAGTGCGTACCAGCGCACTTGCTGCTATCCTGAAGAGGACCAAGTGACTTCACAATGGGCAGAATTAAATGTGGGACTTTGCTGGTCCTTGTGATTCGGTTTCATGATCACCAGTTCATCATCATCAACTGAGCTATTGCGGAAAGCTGTGATTTAAAAGCAACCATGATGATTTTTTAAAAAACTTGTCACATGCAACTGTGAACGCAGTGCCTTTCTGTTTATTTTAGTAAGCACAATGTTGCCAAGGGTAGTTTTGTGGTGACCCGACAACAGCCCCCATCAAGCTGATCACACATTCTGGTCACCCTGATTGCTTAACCGGCCATTGCATTTCCAACCTTTTCCTATGTCACCGCAACTCTCAAGTCACTGTTCATTTGGGAAGGTGGATGATGATGTTATGGTCTCCTGAAGGATTTCCAAATCTCTATTTCAGCAGTAATGGCTTTTGTAGCAGAAGGAAAGCCAGCTTTGCCATCTGGCTTCTTCAAGGAATCCCATTAATGGCCTGTTTAAGGCTTCTTGTTGGCAGATGGCCACATCGGGATAAGAAATGTACAAGTTAACTATTGTCAAGTTGAACACCATGTTGCCTTTTAAGGACCGAGGACCTGGATTGAGTGCGGATTTGTTTTTGAGAGTTTGGCCAGGTAATTATACCTCTTATCTAGTTTGGGTAGAGCTGCGTTACCTCAGCTTGAAGTAACCCTCTTGAATGTGTGATTTCAGAATCCGTTTGTCTGATGACGTAAAAAAAGGTATTGTATTTGTCTAGTCTCTCTGCAATGTTGAAACATGTCACATGACAAATTATTTGAAATGCAACAACTCTTGGTCTTCAGGCAAATATGTCTGTCATCTCGCATATGACAAGATTCCACACATTACCGAAAGGTGATGGTTTGTTGATGATGATTGAGAAACGCCACCATCTGGATAATAATCTTTTCTCATATGGTTCGCAGGATCACTCTGTTTGTCGTTTCCCTGAAGAATTACGGCTTCAATGACATCGCGCTTGCCTCTCCTCTTCCCCCAACCCACCCCGATTAAATATTGCCACATGCTGTGCTCCATAAGGTGCAAAAATGGATTTGCTTTATTGCTGCTATATACTTTTTTTTAAACTCCCAAGGTATGAAAGTATGACTGTTAAAGGAAGGTGTCTGTTCATAATGAATCACCATTGCTTTAAAGACTGCCCTTGGTTAGCTATTCTTAAGTTGATATTTCATTCATTGGTGAAATGTAGTGTTACCGTTGTTCTTGTGAAAGGGGCACAGCTTGACATTTGGTATTTTATTTTAAAAACACTTCTCAAAATGAGTTCCTGGTTTGCTGTATGGTTCTGCAAAATGGCCTCATTATTTGTTTGAGCCACACATGTCAAGGAATTGCAGCTTCAATCCTGGGTCCCTGCAAAATTGCCTTTGCAGTAATTGGGGTTGTGGAAGACCTGTTACAATTGCCCTTGGGTTCTCCCAAGGAGGGTGGAGTCGGCCTACTGTTTCCACAATCCAGAAATCCCAGTACATGAACAGTGGGCTCCAAACCTCCGATGACCCATACTCAGTTGAAGCCTAAAACGCAGTACCAAAGTGTGGCTAGGATATGCAGAATGGCAGCTATTAAGGAGAGGCTCAAGGGCAGCATGAAGAGGGGGTGAATAAGTGCCTGAAGCTGTACGAAGATGTGATGAACTGATCTTTGCTGTACTCTCCTCATTCCTCTCCTGCCGTGATACCTCCATTATTTAGTTCCTTTGTTTCTCCATTTTTTTTTTGTCTCCAACTTTTATACATCTTCTCAAACCCAATTTTTTTGACCAGTTTGATGGTCACTGTCGTGATATTCAGATAAACATCATGATGCAAACACACATACACACTGATGGACAGATCAACGGACCAATCAACACGCACGCAACATCACAGCCAATCACAAGCAAGGGCACATGCACTATAAGACGGGGAACACCACAGTTCCCGCACAGTCCAGCAGGAAGCTGTGCACCTTCAACACTCCTTTCGGCAGGTTCTGCTACAACAGAATGCCGTTTGGCATCATCTCGGCATCCGCGGTATTTCACAGAATCATGGAACAGATGATGGAGGGCATCGAAGGGGTGCGCGTCTATGTTGACAGCGTCATCATCTGGTCCACCACACCACAGGAGCACATCAGTCGTCTCCAGCGCGTCTTTGCTCGGATACGGGAACACGGCCTGCGCCTCAAACTGCGCCTCAACCGAGCCAAATGTTCTTTTGGCCAAACTGAGCTAAAGTTTCTGGGGGACCACATATCCCGGTCAGGAGTGCATCCGGATGCAGACAAAGTGACAGCTATTACAGCCATGCCGCAGCCGGCAGACAGGAAAGCAGTGCTACGCTTTCTCGGGATGGTCAACTTCCTGGGGAAGTTCATTCCCAACCTTGCCTCCCACACAACGGCTCTTCGCCACCTAGTGAAGAAGACCACGGAGTTCCAGTGGCTGCCCGCACACCAGAAGGAATGGGAAGAGCTCAAAATTAAGCTCACCACAGCCCCGGTATTGGCGTTCTTCCACACCTCCTCGAGATCCGAAGATCTCGACTGATGCCAGCCAGTCCTGCATTGGGCCGGTCCTGCAACGGGATAACACTGCATCATGGACCCCGGTCGCCTATGCCTCACGGGCCATGACCCCCACAGAACAGCGCTATGCGCAGATCGAGAAGGAGTGCCTAGGTTTGTTAACCGGCATAGATAAGTTCCACGACTACGTGTATGGTCTCCCTCAGTTCACCGTGGAAACCGACCATCGCCCCCTGGTCAGCATCATACACAAGGACCTGAATGAGTTGACCCCTCTCCTCCAGCGCATTCTGCTCAAGCTCCGGAGGTACGACTTCCAACTGGTCTACACCCCGGGAAGGACCTCATCATCGCGGATGCCCTATCCAGGGCAGTGAGCACACCGCCCGATTCGGAGGGATTCGGTTGTCAGGTCGAAGCGCATGTGGCCTTCACATCGGCCAATCTGCCAGCTAATGATTCAAGTCTGGCCCGTGTTCGCCGGGAGACTGCGGCTGACCCCCTTCTACAACGTGTGATGCGCCACATGACGGGAGGGTGGCTCAAAGAACAGTGCCCACAATTCTACAATGTCTGGGACGACTTGGCTGTCATTAATGGTGTCCTCCTAAAGTTGGACCGGATTGTGATTCCACACAGCATGCACAGGCTGGTCCTCGAACAATTACACGAAGGCCATCTCGGGGTTGAGAAGTGCAGACGGAGGGTCCGAGAAGTTGTCTACTGACCGGGTATCAGCGACGACATTGCCAACATGGTGCTCAACTGCCCCACCTGCCAAAGGTTTCAGCTGGCGCAGCCCGCTGAGACGCTTCAGCCGAATGAATTGGTGACGTCCCCCTGGGCGAAGGTGGGTGTGGACCTTTTTCATGCGCTCGGCAGGGACTACGTCATCATTATAGATTACTTTTCGAATTATCCAGAGGTCATACGCCTGCACGATTTGACATCGTGCGCTGTCATCAGGGCATGCAAAGAGACCTTCGCTCGCAATGGCATTCCGCTTACTGTCATGTTGGACAAATGGGCCCTGTTTTGCAAGCCAAGAATGGTCTTCTTTTGCTGCTTCTTATGGCTTCACATACGTGACGTCCAGCCCTCTGCATCCCCAGTCCACTGGCAAGGCAGAATAGGGCATTCATATCGTCAAGCGGCTCCTCTGCAAGGCTGCTGATGCCGGATCTGACTTCTGTTTAGCCCTGTTGGCCTATCCCTCGACCCCACTAGCCACTGGCCTCTCACCAGCCCAGCTGTTGATGGGTCACGCCCTCAGGACCACTGTGCCATCCATTCCTGTTCCTACACCTGATGCGACAGCAGCGTGCTCAGCAGAAGGTGGCACATGACACTCGGGCAACTGATCTTCCTGCCTTGGCGCCTGGAGACAACGTCCGCATCCACCTACCAGAGGGTGGCTGGTCGGCAACTGCCGAAGTTCTCCGATGCGTGGCTCCCCGCTCATTCCTGGTTCGCATGCCTGATGGCTCCATTCGCCGGCGCAATCGCCGGGCTCTTCGCCTGCTTCCGCGCTCGCTACGGGAACTTACACTGGTGCCACGCCCTCCTATTGTTCCTGATGTCGATTCGTGGAGCTTCCTGCCACCATGCCCATTCCTCTGTTGCCTGTGGCCAGGCCCATTCCTCAGCCGGTGGATCCTGACCCACCCTTGAGGCGGTCAACCCAAATTCGTCACCCACCTACTAGGCTGGACTTATGAGCCTGTTTGAACATTGTGGCATAAAACTTTAGTGAGTCCAATGTTAATATGTTTCACTTTTTGTCATTACAGGAGTTTGTTTTGATGCTTGATGTTTACACTTGTTTTGTTTATGGTACAACCTTGTTGCTATGTTGCACCTGACACCTTCCTATGTATATAGTTTAGCCTCATGTACATGTTGTAGATATTGCACACATACATTCAGCTGCGCTCAGTACACATCTATATTTATTAACACATAGGCACATATTTTTGTAAAAAAGGGGGGCGATGTCATGATATTCAGATAAACATCATGATTCAAACACACATACACACTGATGGACAGATCAACGGACCAATCAACACACACGCAATATCACAGCCAATCACAAGCAAGGGCACACGCACTATAAAACGGGAACACCACAGTTCCCGCTCATTCCAGCAGGAGACAGCTCAGGGCACAGAGCTCACAGCGTGCCACTCAGACATACACCATGTGCTGAGTGCCTCTCTAAGATATTGTTAGGGCTGGGTCCACAGGTTAAAGGGTAATGAACGAACCACAGTAACAAGTTTACAGATGTTGTTATTGATAGTAATAAAACAGAGTTGTACCATCTGCAACCGTGTTGGTTCGTCTGTGTAGCAGAGCACCCAACACGACAGTCACCTCTTGGAACTCTTGTATTGTTACCTGGTGCCTGATCTATTCTTATTCTTCCTATTTGTTTCTGTTTCTCCGACTAGGTATTGTGTCTTAGGGTGTTTACTGAGTAGAGGGCACTCTATCAATGCAAGTTGATTATTATACTGCAATGGCTATGGGCCCTGACAATCCTCAATAGTATGAAGACTTTTTCTCCAAGTCTTGCTGCGCCTCAATCCAAGCTGTTCCAGTACAGCTACAATACAATACAATGCGGAATCTACCCTGCAATGTGGAAAATTGCCCAGGTATGTCCCGTACACAAAGCAGGACAAATCTATTCCAGCCAATAACCGCCCCATAAGTCTACTCACGATCATCAGCAAAGTAATGGAAGGAACCATCGTTAGTGCTATCAAGCAGCACTTACTCCGAAACCACCTGCTCGTTGATGGTCGATTTGGGTTCTGCCAGGCTTGGGCTCCCAAGTGGTAAATGAAATTCGTGCCACACAAGTGGCAGACAGTGCCCACCTCTAACAAGAGATAATTTAACTATTGCCTCTTGTCATTCAGTGGGATTGCCATCTCTGAAATCCGCACTATCGACATCCTGGAGGTTACCATTGGCCAGAATCTGAACTGGACCAGACATAAAAATGTTATGGTTGTAAGAGCTGGTCAGAAGCGAGGAATCCTGCGGCGAGTAACTCACCTCCAACTCAGCATTAAAAATATTGGTGAGGCCCATATTCCATGAAATAATCCAAAAATATTGAAGATCTTGGAGTTTGAAAACAATATTAAAGGGATCTGTATTGGTTGAATTTCAGCAAGAAAGGAATCGACATGTTGCATCAATGAGAAAAACTAATGAGGTGAATGACCAGTTGATTGTTTTTTGATGATTGAATGAGGGAGAAATGTTGGTATGGATATTCTTGAGCTCTCCATGGCAGTCAAATAGTGGTGCTTTGGCACCTTGTTACATTCATCTGAACTGGTAGATATGGTTAGAGTTTCATTCCAACAATGCAGTACTCCCTCCGTGAAGTGCCAGCCTAGGTTATTTATTCAAGTTTTGGAATGGAGCACAAGCCTACATCATTCTGATTGAGGTTAGGAGAACAAGGATTGTCCATAAAAAATAATGAAGATATGGGGCACGATTCTCCGGTTGCATTGTGCTAAAGGGAGAGGGCAACATGTACAGAGAAGGCTGGGCAAGGCTTCCAGCGAGCCTCCCCAGAGCCTCCATGCCTGTGGGATTCTACGAAGTCCCGTGAGATGTCGGAGTCAGAACTCTGTCCCAAATGGGCATGACCAAATGGCGCTCCTGGAAGTAGGTTGTAAACCTACTTACAACCTACTCAGGTGGGGTCCACCGGACTTCTTCGATTTTTTTTGGCCTCCCTGGCAGTGCTCCTGCTGGCTTGACAGTGCCATCCAGGCACATTGGCTGTGCCAGAGTGCGAGGGGGGCCATGCCCATAAAATGAGGGTGGAGGGAGGGTTTGAAGGGTGGGAGAGTGCAGGGAAGTAGGAACCTCTGGGAGGTTGGAGGGATGATGGATGGTCCTGGAAAGGAGGGGTGTTATAAAGGGGTATGTGTATGGGGAGTGACATTGCCCATGGGTGGGTGGGGGGGGGGTATGGGATACCCACAAGCTCACTTGGAGATCGGGGCACCCTTTCAAAACAGTGGCCCGGTCTCTGAGTTCAGCTCCCCAGTGCTTTTTTTATGTGGGCCAAACCGGTGAGAAACACCCCAGGGCCCCAAAAAATTGTTATTAAATAGTGGTGGGGAACTCGCTGGTAGAGCCGGCAGGAAACTCTTTGGAAAAACCTGACACAAATTAACTTGGACATTTTTTGGGAGGATCGGCCCATGGTTTGGGGAGTTCTAACAGCACATTTTTATTTAAAATTTGTCTCCAATGGTCCTGAGTTTGTAAATATAAAGAAAATACAGCCTTCATGTTGTTAATAGAACAAAAAGATTATTATTGTCCAGGATACTCCTGAAAACCTTCCGTGCATTTGGAATCGGTTTTACAGAGAAGGGAACGTTGACCTTTTAACCCACTAATATCCTGCACTTTTACACCGAGTTATATTGCAGAAGGTTTACACAAAAATGCTCCAAACAATACTGGACCCATTCCAAAGTGTGTCAAGAGCTAACTTACATGGCTCTTGTTTCAAGATTCATAATCGGCGGATGTCTTGTTTTGACGCAAGTGTTTGACTCCTATTATAATGCCAATAGAACAGTACTTCATTATCAGCTGTCAGGTTGATGGAACACACCATCCACTCCTGGTAAATTTTGACTGAAAGCAGACGTTCAGCTACGCCGGGCCTGCAAAGCATAGAGCTGATTGGTTGGTTGTGGGATCGCTTAGCTACTGAAACATGCTTCAGTGAGATTGAGGGGAGGGTGGGAAACTACCTAATGCAGGACTGAAGGGCCAACTCTGGATTGTGTAATTAGACAGAAGGACTGCTATTTATATAGCATCTTTCATGGCCTCAAGGTGCTGAAGTATACTTTGCAGTCAGAAGTTCAGAAGTACAGCCATTATGGTAACGCAGGAAGTGCCACAGCACAGTCCCACAGCCGGCGATATTTTCAATGTTGGTTGAGGGATAAATGTTAGACAGGACAGTGGAGGAATGCTCCTGCCTTGCTTCAAAAAGTGGTGTTGGATCTCTTCTGTCCACCTGAGGGAATAGACGGGGCCTTAGTTAAACAGCTAAAGCAGGGATATCACAAGCAACATGATCCGGCCTTTACCTGACGCTGAACCATCGAGTCTTCAAACAGGTTAGCTAATGGGAACAGAAACTCTGGCTGGTTTTGTTTCCCTCCCGAACCCAGGGGTGTTGAAAACATTGGCGCTGCCATCCTGGCTGATTTCAAAACTGACTCAGCCCAAATGGACATCAAACCCGAATACCTCCTCGACTGTGTGGTTTTAACGCTGAGACAGTGTTTCGCTCCTTTTTCCAAAAAGAAAATTCAGCTCTTTTATTCTTTCGGCTTGCCTACATTGTAATCACCTTCCCACTCATTGTCTAGAACCCTTGTCTATACCTGTCTATGGGTAGCATGGTGGTTAGCACTGTTGCTTCACAGCTCCAGAGTCCCAGGTTCAATTTCCGTCTTGGGTCACTGTCTGTGCGGAGTCTGCACGTTCTCCCCGTGTCTGCGTGGGTTTCCTCCGGGTGCTCCAGTTTCTTCCCAAAGTCCAAAGACGTGCAGGTTAGGTGGGATTGGCTAGATTGCCCTAAGTCTCCAAAAAAAGGTTGGGTGGGGTGCTCTTTTTGAGTACGGCGGCGGCCTTCTGCACTGTGGATTCTATGATAATCCCTTGCCTTATGGGAGAGGCCATTGTAAATCTGGAACCACACTGCAGCACAAGTCACCCAGAGAGAGATGAGCCTATCCCAACCAGCCATGCTGATCTGGAAGTGTAGAGTTTACTGGTGGCCTACTTTGATTTGATGAGTCTGATGTTTAGAAAATTCCCACTGCCAGCTCCCACTTTCGCACTGGGGTTGGCTAAATCGGTTAGCAGTAGCAAATGTTTACAAAATTATTTTCTGGATATGGGCATTGAAGATGAGGCTGAAATTTGTTACCCACCTCGAGTTGTCTTGGGAGTTGAGTCTTCCTGGTGAAGGTTTGCAATCAATTTGGTGATGGTATTCCTTTGTTTAGGCTCCTCCTTCTTCAGTCCTGAAACAAATCTGCATGTGTTGTCTCTGACTCTAAAACCACATGTGAATTGATTTTGGTTTTCACGCTCCATGAAAGCTGAGGGGCAAATTGTTTGACTCTTCAGATACCTCCCCATCCGCCCCAATTTTGAGTGAATCCGAGAGTATCAAACGCATGCTTTTAACGACTTGCTTTGGGCCTTGGTAACCCATTGATTCCACTTCTTTGTTTATTTGACAGGCACTGTGCTGTTCAGCCTCTATCTTACTTGTTGTGTTCAATCTAATCTGTCAGGAATGTGAACCTTTCTATGAGCTAAGTGTCTCTTGCTTTTGCAGAAACTAAATCTACGGCGGTACCGTGTGAGGGTTAGTGAATCAAGAAAGATCGGCAGCTCTGCCAACACGTCCATACTGTAGCATTGATTGAAAGCTAAAATACATTGGGTTGGATTCTCCTGCCCCGCCTGCCTCAAGAATGTCATGGGCAGGGCAGCACGGTGGCGCAGTGGGTTAGCCCTGCTGCCGCACGGCGCCAAGGTCCCAGGTTCGATCCCGGCTCTGGGTCACTGTCCATGTGGAGTTTGCACATTCTCCCCGTGTTTGCGTGGGTTTCGCCCCCACAGCCCAAAGATGTGCAGGCTAGGTGGATTGGCCACGCTAAATTGCCCCTTAATTGGGAAAAAAAATGAATTGGGTACTCTAAATTTATAAAACAAAATAAGAACGCCATGGGCGAGCTGTGGACAATGGAAAATCCATTGACCTCGGGTGGGATTCTCCGCTCTCCAGGCGAACTTGGCTGGAGAATCCCACTCATAAAAAGTGAATGATCTGGGATTTATTTTTTAATACCCATAGACGACAACATTCAATCAATTCTTGGTTAAATATTATTGACATTATTCTCTCCTCTCATCTGCCTCTCCAAATAGAGGCTTAATAGAGTAGCTATACGTTTATAGAAAGATCAGTTGTAATGTGGTTTTGTCTTTTTTAGGTGGAGAAATGGTGCTGGCCAAGCTCTCGGACAGTAACAAGAAAAAAATTGTGGAGTAATTTTAACCTACAGCATGCGATGGAACTGGACCTAGTTGCCCAGTCCAATGGGGCTGATCCAATCCATTTCCTGTGGCTGGCTTCTGTTAAAATGACCTCCCTGGGCAGCATGGTGGTGCAATGGGTTAGCACTGCGGACTCCCGGCGCCGAGGTCCCAGGTTCGATCCCGGCTCTGGGTCACTGTCCATGTGGAGTTTGCACATTCTCCCCGTGTTTGTGTGGGTTTTGTCAGGATATGCAGATAATGATATACAGACAGGCAGCTAATGAACACACAGAACAGGACATGACCAATGAGCAGGCAGGACACTCAGGGGTAGTATCTCACTATAAAAGGCACGAGGCACTCACACTCTGCCTCTTTCCACTGATGAACATCTACAGAGTGAGCCAGGGTGTATGTACAGTATCACACCTCCAGCACGTAACTAAGAGCTAGTCTGGTTCAATCAGACAGAGTAACCACACTTAAGTTAGCAGAGAGTCGAACTCCGAGAACTGTGCTACTGGTTCAAATCAGATTGAACTAACTTCAAGGTCTGGAGTATCTTTTGGTTAAAGCTGCATCCAGTTGCAGCCTGTGTTATCACAGAGTACATAACACAACAGGTTTCACCCACACAATGCAAAAGATGCGCAGGGTAGGTGGATTGGCCACGCTAAATTGCCCCTTAATTGGAAAAAAATGAATTGGGTATTCTAAATCTATTTTTTTTTTAAACGACCTCCCTGCATTTTGTCTGTCAGGTCCTTTGGGATGTCTTAAAGTGCTCCACACGTGCTCTTTCTGCCATATTGACCGAAGCGGCATCATGGTGCGCATGAATGTTCTTGCTGATGCCCTTACCTGCATCAACAATGCAGAGAAATGTGGAAAACGGCAGGTTCTCATCCGGCCATGCTCCAAAGTGATTGTGAGATTCCTGACTGTAATGATGAAGCATGGCTGTATTGGAGAGTTTGAAATTATTGATGACCGCAGGGGTGGGAAAATAGTTGTCAATCTCACAGGCAGACTGAACAAGTGTGGTGTCATTCGTCTCCGATTTGATGTTCCAATAAAGGAGCTAGAAAGGTTGGAAAATGGTTTACTGCCTTCCCGTCAGTTTGGGTAACTCGTTCTAACGACCTCAGCTGGCATCATGGACCATGAAGATGCCAAGCGAAAACATACGGGAGGAAAAAACCTAGGATTCTTTTTCTAAAATGTGAAACCAGTCTATAATAAACCCCCCCCCCCCCCCAAAGAAAGTGCTCCACACGTAATTAAACACTTTCAAAATTGTGATCACTGTTTAACCCATAAAATCTCTGTGGTCCTTTCTAACCTCATTGCAATAGGTATCCAAACCTTTATTCACTCCCTTCTTTGGGTGCTCAACGAGCAAGGATCCGCACTGCTCTGTAGGAAAATAAATTGATTCAGAGGCAAGGCTACATTTCACAGCAGGAAGTGATTATGCCCCAATAAAATAGATCCACTTAATAGATGTGTAGCTTCTACATGGGCCTTCTGTTCCTCTTCCTGTGGGATGGTGTCTAGCCTTCACTCCTAACTGGTCACAACAGCAAAATTAAAACCAGGAGTCATTGCCTGGAGAATTGAGCACAAGGCCCTGTGTCCAGCCATGCATTGGTGCATTGTATTAAGTCACACATGATCAATCAGTTAGTTAGGAGTGATACCAGTAAACGTGCAATATAAAAAACCAAGGGTGGCATTCTCCCATCAAGGGCTGAGTCCTGTGGTGGCGGCGGGAACAGGGACTATTTCCCGCTGCAAAGGCCATTTTAAAAAAAAACACGTCATATCTTCTGTAATTACTTATTCACCTGGGTAGAGCGGTACAGTGGCGCAGTGGTTAGTACTGCTGCCTCATAACACTGAGGATCCAGGTTCGATCCTGGCTCTGGGTCACCATCCGTCTAGAGTTTGCATATTCTCCCTGTGCCTGCGTGGTTCTCACCACCACAATCCACAGATGTGCAGGGTAGGTGGATTGGCTGTGGAAAAATTGCCCCTTAATTGAAAGAAAAAGATAGAAGCTCCCTCCACCCATTGCTGAGATGCTCCAGGGTGTATGGTCACTGGTGGTCTCCATCCCAAATTCCAACAGCAGCCCCAGACCTTCTACAAGTAAGTCCAGACTTCTGCATGTCACGTGGTCCAGATGCATTCTAGGCCGGCGTGATTCCCATTGGTGTCACATCGGCTGTGGAAGGGGAAGATTCCGGTCGGGCCTTTATCTACATCCCATTAACGCGATGCAAATTAATTTCATGTCGTCCTCCAGTGGAATTCCCGATCCGCCAGGGCATTCAGCATTGGAAGATCCAACTGTGATTTCACGGAAGCATTAAATCTATTTTTGGACCTCATGCAGAATTCTCCCTACCCACTATTGATCCCACTGGTGGGGCCCTGGATAATTCCGCTTCAAGGTTTCCCATGTTCATATTTTGTTTTTTTTTTGCTATTTATGTGACTGTGAAAGTGGGTAGAATTTTGAGGTTGGAGAGCGATCGGTGCTCACCATTCTGCAATTCGGCATCTAACACGTAGCTGCCTATTCTCGAACTCCCAGTGCCGTTTAATGCTCGATTGAGAGTTGATTGGCAATGGGCAGGACTCCCGTCCTCCCTTGAAAGGGAGTCTCGCCTTGTGAGAGCTGTCAGCCAATCTAATGGGCCGACAGCACTTCAACCCGGTCAGACATGGCGCTGCAGTGGCCAGGAGCGGTACTGCTGCGCTCTGTCTGGGACTAAGTCTGGGAAGTTGGGGAGGGTATGTCCAGGTGGCAGGAGGGAGTTTGGGAGGGTGGCGATCACAGCGTGGGGTTAGGCCACGGAGGTGGGTGAGGGAAGGCCGGCCGGGGGAGGGGGGGCATAGAGACCTGGGTCTCCCAACACTCCGGGGGAGGGGTGGCACCTTAACTTGGAGGAGGCCTTCAGAGTGAGGTGTTCCCCCCCCCCCTCCACCCCATTCCCTGCTTCCTGCCCGAGATTGGGAATGTTGGTTCTGTTTGTTTCCCATCCTCCCCACACCTGCCAGCCTGGAAATTGAGGCTAGGTGGGTTAATGCCCCTTTAGTGGCCATTAAGTTCATTCAACATTATGCTCTTTTCCCTCCTCCACCTGCCTCCCTTCCTCTGGCCCTTTCCTTTTTTTAAATTTAGAGTACCCAATTCATTTTTTCCTATTAAGGAGCAATTTAGCGTGTTCAATCCACCTACCTTGCACACCTTTGCGTTGTGGGGGCGAAACCCACACAAACATGGGGAGAATGTGCAAACTCCACACGGACAGTGACCCAGAGCCGGGATCGAACCTGGGACCTCGGCGCCGTGAGACCTCTGGCCGTCTCCTGCCCAACCCCCTCACCCCAGTAAATCAGAAGCCGCCTCGGGGTGGTGTATAATTCTGTTTGATGTGTTTGCAGGAGAATATTTTACTCTGTAAATGAGAGTTGGTATGGTTTTTTGACCACAAGTCGTTTTTTGGTGTGAGCACCAATTACAACTTTCTGACCACTCCACATAATTCCATTGCATTGCTGGCCTAAGTTTGCAGATGTGGGAGACTAGGTGACTCTATTGATTTAGAAAACTGTTCTTTTTTTTTTTTTCATTTGTGGGGCTCGTGTTTGGATCCATTTGGGTCATTCCTCGATGACATGGGAAGGATGCTGCTGTAAAATGAATCCTTGTGAGCCATCTCAAACTGGTTCCTCATGTTTGGAGACCTAAATCCAAAGTAGCCCACCAACTGTGGCGCTAAATTAGGAACTTCACTCTTGAGATGCTAAATGTCGATGGTGTGGGAAATGTAAAAAATAATGTTGTTCAAGTAAGGGTGATATTTTGACTTGGGGGTCAGGATATGTTGGGTAGAACAGCCCAATTCTTACCAAGGACCACCCATAGCTGGGCAGACAGTCTGGCCTCCAAATAATGCTGAGAAGGTCCCTGTTCACGTAGTCTGTGTGTGTGAGGTGATTGTCCCTTTAAAGGGCAACACAGCAGAGTAAGGGTCATCTGATCTGTGTAACCAATCAGGACCAGGGTCCATGGCAGAGATATTCTGGGAATGAGCTAGAGTCATGAAGCTGCTATACAATTCTTATTAATAAATACCTTTTGTGTTCACTGATGAGGTCTGTGAAAGTGTTTGTGTCTGTTCACTGCATGATATTTTCCGACTAGGAACAGAAGAAGGAGCACTGCGTCATTCAGTTGCGCTGATCTGGTCCATCATTCAGTTAGATCATGTGTATCGTTACTCTATTTGTCCACCTTGGTTATGCATCCCTTAATACAGTTGCTATATAAAATCTATCAGCGTCAGTCTTTAAAGTTTCAAATGATTTAGTTTCAGTAGCCCTTTTGGCGAGAGAGATCCCGATTGCCCCACTACCCTTTGTGTAAAGAAGTACTTCTTGACATGCCCCTAAATGGCCGAGCACTAATTTCAACCTGACACCCCTGCCCAACCGATGATCTCTGTCTACCCTACCAAAATCATTTTAAACACCCGCGTTAGATCATGCTTTACTCCTATAAATTGATGTGCAGGGCAGCACGGTGGTGCAGTGGTAGCACTGCAGTCTCATGGCACCGAGGTCCCAGGTCGATCCCGGCTCTGGGTCGCTGTCCGTGTGGAGTTTGCACATTCTCCCCGTGTTTGCGTGGGTTTCGCCCCCACAACCCAAAGATGTGCAAGGTAGGTGGACTGAACACACTAAATTGCCCGTTAATTAGAAAAAATGAATTGGGTACGCTAACATTTAAAAATAAATAAATTGATGTGCACACAAGCCGAGTCTTTGCAACTTTTCAATTCCACCTTTTTCAGCCATGGGATCATTTTGGTGAATCTACATAGCCCCTCCCCTCCGAGGACAATCTGAGATGAGACATTTATAACTGGATGCAGTACTCCAGATGTAACTGCGTTCAAAGGAACTTGGCAAGGGGGGGGCGTTAACAGATAGAAAAACGTCTCACTGTTCTGTGACATTGTGCAATCCCAATGTTTGAAAAAGACTGTAATTTTTAAGAAGCGATTAATTGAAAAACTTTGATATGAAGGTACCAGGCAATCCTTTCTGAGGCCTGTTTCTTGCTTGTGGGGTCTGTTGAACAGGCTTGAATTTGTCATTGTAATCTGCAATTGTGAAAAGGCATCTTAAACGAGCACCACCACTTTTTGCTGGCAGGTTTCCACAAATACATGTGGTTAGAACAGTAAAGTTGAGCAGTGACTTACGGAAAGCCCAGTCAGCAGCCTCCAGCCACTCCCTTCACTTTGCACTGCAAATGGAGTGGGCCAGGCACTGACCCCCAAGCCTCAATGTTTTTTTGTTTTTAAAAAAATTTTAATTCACCTTTTTCACATTTTCTCCCACATTTACATCCATCAACAAAAAAACAACAATCAGTAAGATATGTCAGTCCCCATAATAACAATGATCCCATCTACCCACCAACCCCCAAACCTCAACCAGCATGTTTACATAAACAAATGACAAAAAAGAATCAGGAATTACCCGTAGTCACCCTTAATCTTACACAGCTCTCTTCTCGCCCCCCCCCCCCCCCCCCCCAAGGTCTCCAGCTCCTCCCATCCACTGCCTCTTGTAAAACTCCTCCCCCTACCCTCGGTTCCTTCCCCCCAACTTTCCACCCCGGCTAGACCACTCGGACCCTGTTCTGCCAGGCTCCGATGGCCGCAGCCCCTCCCCCCACCTCACTCCCGTTCACTGGCCGGCTTAAACCGGCCAGCGTGGAGGCCCCCGCCCGGGTCCCTTTCCCCCTTGCCCGGCCCTAGGAAAGCCCAAAGATCCCCTTTTAGCACACAAACCCCGCATATCCACCTACACCCCAAAGAACCCTCATTTCGAGTGAAAGTCCCGTCCCTTCCCTTGTCCAAATATATACCAGATTGGCTCCTTTAGTCTCTACACCCGTGCGCAGAAAGAAGAAAAAGAAGAAAATACAGTCATGAGGTTACATCGGCACATGGCCATTCCTCAATTTGTCAGTTCTGCCACAGTCCTTCTGCTTTCGCAAACTCCTCCGCTGCTTCCGCCGTTCCAAAATAAAAGCCCCTGAGCTTGTAAGTCACCCTCAGCTTCGCTGGATATACAATGCCGCACCACACCTTGCTAATGTACAGTGCCCTCTTCACCCGGTTGAAGGCAGCCCGCCTCCTTGCCAGCTCCACCGTAAAGTCCTGGTATACACTTATACCAGCTCCAGCCCACTGCACCACCCGCTTCTGCTTGGCCCAGCTCAGGACCTTCTCCTTCACACTGTACCTATGGAAGCACAGAGTCACTGCCCTTGGCGGCTCACTCGCCTTTGGTACAGGCCTCCACGACCGATGAGCCCGATCCAGTTCCTATCGGGAGGGAGCCTCCCCCTCCTCCAATAGTTTTGCCAGCATTGCAGCAAAATACTCAGTCGGCTTCGGTCCTTCAACTCTTTTGGGCAGCCCCACAATCCTCAAATTCTGTCGCCTGGATCTGTTTTCCAGGTCTTCCATTTTTCCTCGCAGATCCTTGTTAGGGTCCATCACCTCCCGCATCTCTTTCCCCATCGAGGCAAGTTGATCACCGTGCTGCAATAACGTCTCCTCCACTTCCTTCAGCGCCTCCCCTTGCTCTCGCACCTCCGCCACTGCGCTCGCCACCTCCGTCCTCACCGAGGAAACCGCCTCCTCCACCAACACACTCAAAACCTCCCTCATCTCCTTCCTCACTGTCTCCATGCATTTCGCAATCTGCGCCAACTGCTTTTCAAATTCCACTGCCATCACCTTAGTTATTTATTCAGCCGTAAGCAGTGCGGCCTTCCCTGGTGCTCCAGCCTCCATTTTCCTTGGTGACCCCGCGGTGACCTTTCCACTCCCCGACAGACCTTCAGCTGTTTCTTTTTCAGCCGTTTTCTTGCTCACCCTCGACATTTTTCTTTGTTTTTTTTTCCTCCTGGGTCTTCACTGTGCCTCCTCCGTGCCTTCTCCCTGCTTCTGCCGCCTCCGTGGGCACTGGGACCGGGCTTAAAGCCCCAAAAATGCCGTTCCCGAATGGGAGCCCTCCATTGTGCGGCCGCCTCCCGTCCGCCGTCACCGGAAGCCCCCAAGCCTCAATGTTGTAGAATCCCTATCGTGCAGAAGGAGGCCATTCAGCCCAAAGGTTCTGCACCAACACGCTGAAAGAGCACCCAACATAGGTCCACTTCCCCGATCCTATCCCCGTAATCCAGTAACCTTTGGACACTAAGGGGCAATTTAACATGAAACGAGCTACATTTTGCACCAATCCTCCTAACCTACACATCTTTTGACTGTGGGCGGAAACCGGAGCACCCAGAGGAAACCCACGCAGACGTGGGGAGAATGTGCAAACTCCATACATTCACCCGAGGTCGGAATCAAACCCGGGTCCCTGACGCTGTGAGGCAGTGGTGCTAGCCACTGTGCCACCGTGACGCCCTTAGTTCAACCCTGTAAAACTGATGACCAAATTATTTTAAGAAACGTGCACCAGAGATTCACGCGCCTGTAAAACAATGGACATCTGTCCAGTTTTTACATTTGTTCCATTCCACCTGGTGTTAAGTGTTTGGATGTTGGGCCCTGGGGAATGCTTACGTAAAACGTCTAGGACTAGGGTAGGGTAGTGAAGTGAGATGTGCCATGTGAGAGGCGCAAGGGTGCCAACCACGATGCCTTTGTCTCTTGAGCTTGTAATACAAACCCGGACACAGCAAACATGAAGTTACCTCAATATTTTTTCAGTCTCTTTAGATGATATCCGCTTTTTGTACAAACTGGGAGATCAACCGTTGGAAACTACATCCCTGCTGCAGAGTAATTCTGAACGGGCGAACGGATCAGAGAAAATAGAAACAGTAATGGGCGATGCAGCCCTTGGAGCCTGTCCTGCTGATAGTGGATCTGAACTCCGACTCCACTAACTACATTTTGCACCATATTCCTTGCTGAGCTTCCGTCACACAGGTGAGTGTCAGCAGTTTGCAGCATTCTCAATTTCCTGTCCATTTGACGCCAGTTTTGCTTGATATTGTTTTCTTTGACGCTGTTTGCTTTTGATCCCTCGCATTTTTTTCCTGTGCCAATTTCACAACTCCCTCACTCGTCCGCACTCTCTAGAAACTATTGATGGCTTCCTTGGGGCCTGGTTCCATGCGCACCTTCCTTGAATTTTTAAAATTCATTTTTTACAGGATGTGGGATTCACTGGCCAGACCAGCATTTTTGCCCATCCCTAATTGCCCTCGAAGGTGGTGTTGATTGCCTTCTTGAACCACCACAGTCCATGTGGCGTAAGGTACACCCGCCATTGCTGTTAGGGAGTTCCAGGATTATGACCCTGTGGCAGTTAAGGAACAGTGATATATATTTCCAAGTCAGGACGGTGATTGTGTGGTCTCGCTTGTATGGTTAGCAGTCATATGTGAGTCTGGGGGAGTGGGGTGAGAGGACCAGGAAAAGGAGTGTGTTGGAAGGCAGTATGAGTCCAAAACCAACAAATGTGGACTGAATGCTTCCCTCACATGTAGCCTGGCGATGACTTTCCTGCCTGTGACCTGCATTGGCATTCTTCGGCCATCAATGAATTTGTACTGGCCAGGAGCATTTCACCGAGCTGTATAAACGTGTAGCTGGTCACTTGTTACCTCAGTGTTATGAGATTCGCAAATGAGTTTACAAATTGCTTCTTCTTGCGGTCATAAAATGCTAAATTATTTTTTGAATTGTTCTCATGATGTGGGCATTGCTGCGAGGCCAGAATCTGTGGCCTGCCCCTCATTACCTTTGAGAAGATGGTGGTGAGCCACTTCCTTGAATTGTTGCAGTTGTGCGGTGTAGGTACACCCAAAGTGCTGTTAGGAGGGGCCTTCCAATGACAGCAAAGGACCAGTGATATACTTCCAAGTTGGGATGATAAGTAGCTTGTGTGAGAATTTGAGGGTGGTGGTGTTCCCATGTGCCTACTGCCCTTGTCCTTCTAGGTGGTAGTGGTTGCAGGTTTAGAAGTTACTGTTTAAGGAGCCTTGGTGAATTTCTGCAATACATCGTGTAGATGGTACCACGCTGCTGCCACTGTGCATTGTTGGCGGAAGAATGAATATTTAAAGTGGTGGGCGGGGTGCCGATTAAGCGGGCTGTTTGATTCTGTGTGATGTTGAGCTTCTTGAGTGTTGTTGGAACCGCACTCATCCAGGTCAGTGGAGAGTATTCCATCACACTGCTGTCTTGTGCCTTGTATAGATGGTGGACAGGCTTTGGGGGAGTCAGGAGATGAGTTGTTTGCTGCAAAATTCTCAACCTCTGATCTGTTCTTGTATCTACAGTACTTATATGGCTGGTTAGCTTTTGGTCAACAATGTCAAAAAGTGTTCCACTTGTACAGAATATCACCCATGTTGTGACTCATCCTTAGCAATCTGTTCGCAGTGCCAAGCAAAGAAAGGGCATCAAATGTGGCAGACCAAGGCAGGCCAGCAGCGCGGGTTCAATTCCCGTACCGGCCCCCTCAAACAGGCGCCGGAATGTGGCGACTAGGGGCTTTTCACAGTAACTTCATTGAAGCCTACTTGTGACAATAAGCAATTTTCTTTTCATTTCATTTCAACTTATGTCAGTGTTTGGCAATGGTTTGTTCTTCTCATACCGTGGCTGTTACTCAACCTGTGCTTGTTTCTGAGCAGTAGGTTTTAAACAGTGCGCTGGACAATGGAAGGGAAGTTCCATTAGGAAAAACTTGAAACCCAAAATGAATTCTGAGGCCTGGCTGCACTAAATTCAGACCCAGTTTGGGTAAATGTGAAAACTGAATTGGTGACTTGACTGGATGGTCCATATCACACTGGCAGCAAGAAACTCCAAATCCAAAGGGGTTAAAGGGACAGTGACAGGGCGGGGTTAAAGGAATAGTGTCAGCACCTAAAAGGGCAGTGAGACCACATCAGAAATTGGGTTTTGAAGCGCAGCAATGCAGCAGCGGAGTAATTAGGTAGTTCCTGATAGCCACTCTATACAACAACTGGCATTATTTGATACTGCTATCTGTGCCCTCTTGGGATATTTTTATTTACAAAATTTTTGGCAGTTGTAGTAATGTATTCGCCAAAATTGCAGCTGCACATCCTTCTGTTAACATGTGACTGAGTATCCTTCAGAATTCACTGCCCCTTTAAGAGGATGGTTCAATTGTCATATTTTAGTCTGCTGACTGGAGCCACTCCTTTAAACGTGTTTTTTTTTTCAAGAAATGCTTTCAACTTCGTCGGAAGTTTGGTGGAGGGAGGAGGGGGTGGGAGTGTTGAGCGAACGTTTCTTTTCATACCATAGTCCAGTTCAGTGAGAGACTAGATTCACCAAGCAGTTCTCAGTATCGCTCTTATTGGGTTTGAAATTCAGGTGTGCTTCAGGCACTTTTCGTTTTAAGCTTTGTCCCAGTTTGCTGTGTGTGCGTGTGCCAGACAAGAAGGCTGTGCCCCCTCACCTATAGGAATTTGCATAGGACGCCAAGGGCAGTCATTGGGTGCATTCAGTGTGTGGGTGTGCCTCACCCAGAACCGGCTGCGTTGTATGTGTTTGTCTATGAGTCATAGTGAAAGACTAAGCAGCGACAGTTGAAGTTGTGGTTCTCCTTTTCTCAATCAGCCATTGCTGTCGGGAACCAACAAGCAAAGAGAAACTTTTGAGACAAAAAGACAAATAAATCGTTCTGAAGGAGGAACTGCTTGACTTCCCGGTTGCGTGTTGAGAGACAGGCACCGAGTTGGGTTTCACATCTCCCCATTCTGCTGATTCACAGGTGCAGGTTCTGCACGTTTGACTGGAGTTTTACCTGCCTGGATAAACGGATAGATGGGTACAAACAGCGACACGGGACACACCGCTTCATAAGGTAACTGACTGACCCCTTGACTCTGCCCATTTCTTCTCGAAGCTCCACGCGCCAAGAGGGCGTGCACGATATCTGATTTTGGCTCTTTCGCTGTCACTTGACGTGCCTGTGGAAACTTTGGTTGTTGTGTGCTTGCACCGGTCGGTGCTGAGCAGTCTTATGTCCCAGTAATCTCTCTTGTTAACTATTAAACCATTGTGCTGCTGCCTGTGTGTGTGTGTGTGGGGGGTGCTGGGGGGTGCTTGGGGGGGGGGGGGGGGGGGGGGGTTGTGCTGGGGAGAGAACCAGAGGCAGGTGGCTGTGTTCAGTGTGATCGAGTGAAGTCTGTCAGGAGCCCAGTGCTTTATTATGTGCAATACTTCCACTGCTTTGAAATGGAGAGGGTGTGTTGATTTTGATGCTTTGTTAGGTGTTGACGTAAATCTTTCAATTGTTTTGACCTTTTTTAATTACCCCCCCCCCCTCCCTTCCCCAAAATGGCTGTGCTGGTCCATTGTTCTGTGTTTCAGCTTAAGCACTGTCGGTTGTACCAGGTGGTTAAACGTCAAACTTGTGTGCGTATCTCCCTCTCTCTTTCCCCCCCCTCCCTCCCCCCAACCCCTCCCCGCGCCTCTCCTAACCCACCATTTCCCCAATCTTCCCTCAACCAGCCACTCCCCCCACCCACCTCCTTACCATTTAGAATTAATGTCAGATGCTTGGTTTGCTCAGCACATCCTCAGGCTCTGGGAGGCACCTTTCCAGCTCGGCAGTTGTTTTTACTAAGCTGGTTAAGTGATGATGTAATATGGGGCAATGGAAATCCTACTGCAGAAGGTATTTGGCGGAGATGTACAGAGTGGGCAGTCATTATCAGGAACATGATGGAAAGGCACTGGTTTTACATCTGTTCACCGATTCTAGCTCTCAGTTTAGAGGAGTAATAAGTATTGGGTGGTTTTGGGCTGCTCTATTTGCAGATTAAGGTGTTGTCTGTCCACTGCTTACTGGAAGCAAGAATGTGTTGACTGCAGCTGCAGGAATGGCGCTTGTTTCTGGCTGAACCTGATCAATGGCATGAGGGGTCCAAATCTAGCTCGGACAGCTGGGTGTTGATTTTGATTTTGCAACAAATTGCTTGGCCGTGAGTTGAATCTAAGTTCCCAGTGTAATTGGGACTGTTTCAAATGTGTGTAAAACTCTTGAGCAACAACACCTTAATTTGCTTTTATTATTTACTGTTCCGCTGACTCGCAAATAAGCAAATCAAATAAGCTTCATGACGAAGCTCTTATCTTTCTCCCTAACCTCCTAAAGTGGGTGCAGTTTTGCAGGTACTAATCGCCTTCTGGTACCTTGCCAAGGTGGGCTTGGCTAGCATGTGTACCTTCACAGTGTGAGTTGGCAGGTTAATAAACCCTAGAGGACATTGCAGCCAAATGTGATCCCTTATCCTCTCCTCTCTAGTCTTCGACATCTCCAAACTAACATGTAGTTACTTCCCCAGATCTGGCTGGGCCACATTAAGTTCTATCTTGCCTCAGTCTCCTCGACCCAAAGTGCTCACTGTTTCAGAATCATATTAGAAGGCGAAGGTAATGCCAACGATTACCTTCTCCTTGAACCCCCATCCCCTTCCTTCTCCACCTTTGTGTCCAACAGTAAGTACAAGGAGTTCATTTAGCCACTTAAGATCATCCATTCAATTGTCTGCTGCCTTCACCCCCCCCCCCCCCCAACCTTGTTTTCCCTTGCCAAACCTTCCCCTAGGCTTTCCCATCCAAGCTCTCCCCTCACCTAACGCCTCACCCCTTCAGAGCTGATCTGCTCCGTGAGACTTATTTCCTGCTCCCTTGATCCCATTCCCACTGCTGACCACATAACTTCCTTCCCTGGCCCATGCTAGCTGACATTCAAAATTACTTCCCTCTCTCTGACACTGTCAAAACACTGCCAACAATCCCTCTGCAAAGGAAGTCCAATTCAACCCCTACATCCCTGCAAACTGGTGCCCCATCTCCAATCTCCGTTTCCTCAGGTCGTTGGTTCTGTTGTCCCTTCTTGATCCTGGCACATCTCTCCTGTAACTCTTTGAAGTTCTCCAGCAATGGTTTCTCTCTTTTTTCCCCCCCACCCTGTACTGTTCTCTTTGAAGTTCTGCATGAATCCATCCATTGTCCCATTCGCTTCCTGATGTACATGTTACATATCAATGACAGAATCCAAAGACATGGGCAGAATTTTACACTGCCCCCAAGGTGGGTTCTGAGGGTGGGGTAGCATAAAATTGTATGGGTAGGATTCCCTGTGGAATGCTGCCTGCCCCAGACTAAATGGAATTTCACGATTGGGCGGGCAGGGCCTCGATTAGGAAACCATCCTTTCACTTGCTGTGGGCCTTAAGTGACCACTTGAGGGCTTGTTCCCACCCAGCTGGCGGGAGTCGGCGTGAGTAGGGAAGCCATTGGGACATTTTCTGATAATTCTCTGCAGAACTGCAAGCTGTTGCTAATGTCGTAGCTTATTCATTTAGATGGGCAGTTTCTTTGCAGCAGAGAAACTGATGTCCTCCCCATCCTCTATTGAGGTGACGACAATCCCCACCAAATATAGTCAGGCCGAATCTTCTCCTGCTGAGAGTGAGGTCAACCTCTTTAAAGCCACCACACCCAGGCAGAGCAACCTCCCCAGCCCAGCAGTGGGAAGGAACCATAAACCGTCATCTCCAAACACTCCGGTGGAAACCTATTCTCTGCAAAAGTGCCATGCAAGAAAGAGATTTGCTTTTAAATAGAGCCTTTTCTGACTTAAAGATGTGGGGCGCTATTCTCCCCCCACCCCCCCTCACGCCGGGTGGGAGAGTAGCTGGGGCGCCGCGCGAATCGCGCCACACCGCCCCGAACCCCGCACGCGATTCTCCCCACCACCCCCCGGAAACCAGTGGCGCGCGATTCGCACCGGGCCGAGCGGCCGCTACGACACGCCAGGTTCCCGCCGGTGCTGTCCACCCCTGGTCGCTGCCAGCGGGAACGCTGTGGGGGAGGGAGGGGGCTCCTTCACCGGGGTGGCCTCCGATGGGGTCTGGCCCGCGATCGGGGCCCACCATCCGGCGGGTTGGCCCACCCCCCGGGCCTACATCCTTCCGCGCGTGGCCCCAGAACACCGGCCCCATGTTGGTGAGGGGCCGGCGTGCGTAAGACGTTCCCCGCGCATGCGCAGGATGGCGCAGCCCAACTGCGCATGCGGCGCCGCGTAAGGACGCCAGAGCGGCGTGAACCACTCCAGCGCCGTGCTGGCCCCCTGTGAGGGCCAGAATAGGTCGTGCCCGGGGCCCTGTTCGTGCCGTCGTGAAACGCGACAGCGTTCACGACGGCGCGAACACTTGGCCTCCATTTCGGAGAATCGCCCCCATGCTCAACTGCTTTACAGCGAATGAAGTGTCATCACTGTTGTAGGAAACAAAACGGCCAATTTGGGCACAGTAAATTCCATCAGATGGGTAATGATGTTTTTATCATGTCAGATAGAGGGATAAATATTGGCCAGGCCAATTCTCCCCTTTTCTTTGCAGTAGTGCCTTGGGACCTTTTTCTGTCCACTTGAGAGGGCACATAGGCCCTGGATTTATTGTCTCCTCTGGAAAATGGCAGTTCTGACCGTGTTTCATAGAATTGCTACAGAAGGAAGCTATTCGACCCGTCGAGTCTACCTGGACTCTCCGAAAGAGTATCCTACCTAGGCCCACTCCCCCGCCCTATCCCTGTAACCCCATAGCCCCATTAAGGGACAATTTAGACTGGCCAATCTATCTAACCTACACATCTTTGGACTGTGGGAGGAAACCGGAGCACCCGGAGGAAGCCTACGTAGATATGGGGAGAATGTGCAAACTCCACAGACAGTCACCCAAGGCCTCACACTATCCATTCCCCCGATCTCAATCCCTGGCAAAATAGAAACCTGGACTCCCACTACTACCCCCACCTCCGAGAAGATAATCTCCCTCAGCTGGAGAGGAAAGAGGCCCTGATCAAATGAAGCTCTCTCTGTCTCTCACTGGCGAATGTTGGCCCGCGTTCTCCCTGACTGACTTTGAAGAAAATGGAACCTGCCCTTTATCCTCGATACTGAGGAGAAGAATAACCCTGATCAGCCAAGCTTTCCTTGCCTTTATTGTCTAGCACTCGTTGCCCCAGTCTCTCAGTCCACCTCCCCTTCCTTCCCTCTTTCTTGATCTTTCGCTCTTCTGTTTAATTCTTTTTGTCTTTCTCGCTCCTTCCACCTTACTCTACTAAGCTACAGGAAACCGATTCAACAGCATAAACACACAAAGCAGACCCACAGTCACCAGCACCCCATAACTCAAGTGAAAAGAGCAACATGAAATCACTGTTGCAGAGTGTGACCACATCATGTGGAAGTCAAGAGGCAAGTCTTGGGACTGTTACTTTTTGGGAAAGCTGGATGGTAACAGTGGTCAGACATGCAGAGAATTTACTGGGCACCAACCTTCACAAGAAGGCACAGAGAGAGGCTAGTTGTGCTCTGACTGTTTAACCCACAGCAGGAAACCTGGAAGGCCTATGTGAGTAATTCAAGCTTGTTTGTTTCAGAAATGTCCAAACCCCACATCATGGTTTAGATGCCCACCGCAGGAATTGTTGCGGGCGTGACGGACAATTTCGCCCATTCACCTTGGGCGGGAATTTCCGATCTCGGGGCCGCGCGACTGAAAGATCCCGCTTGTGTTCAAGATCTGAACCCAGCACCGTGCTTCCTGCTTATGAAACCGAGAGACAATAGCTGTGCATTCCTGGCAAAATCCATGTCTTGGATGTCTTCTCGTTCCAGTAAAGTGACAGTTTATGTAGGCAAGAGCCTGTGGACTGAAAAGATGACTTGCCGGGTACATAGTCTGTTTATTATCTGGATGAGTATAAAAGTACCAGTCGCAATGTTTGGTTATTTCATTTAAAACAAGGGGCACAATTTTACGCTGCCTACTGGGCGGGGGGGGGATGTGCCTGTAATGCCTTTCGCATTGGCCTTGCGCCTGCCCCAACCTCTGCATGATTTTGTGGTGGGATGGGCGAGAATTAGGCTGGCCACCCACCCTTGCCCAATTGAGGCCCTGAAGTGGCCAAATAATGACAACTTGGGTCCGCTTCCCACCTAGCCTAAATTTTCAGGCTGGGCAGGAGGAATTCAGCAGCAGAGGGTGCACCCAGAAAGGGACCCTGCTCAAGCTTTGGTTGGGAAGGCAGTGGGAGCACTTCATCAACTGCCTCCTTCCTTTCAATATTGGGTGACTTCCCCTTCACAAGTTCTTCCACTGCCCCTCCACCTCACCGGTGCACCCTCCCGCCCAGCCTCTCCGCCAACACCCCCCGACCCTCGTCTGTCCACCCTCTTGGGCCTCACCTGTCACTGCCCTGGGACCCTGTCTACATTTATCTTGTCCTGGTCTAGACCCTGGGGACTGGCTGCGGAGAAGCTAGTATCCACTGCTTTGTGTTCTTCACTGACTTTTCGGGTGATGCGAGTTGGAAACCACACCGCTCCCAACAATCCTGGAGAACGTTTATATTTGATTTTCCTGACAGAAGCTAGGTTTGATCCTTCAGCATGTTTGTGGTATCAAGAACGTCTCCTTTAAGGCAGTGTTTGGCATGTGTGATAATGACATTTGGAAAACTGCAGGTCACTTTTTCCAATGAGTGAGGTTCAGCAATGAACCTTAAATGTGTTCATTCCCCTGTGTGTTATTCTTCAGGCTGGTATTAACCAAATAAATAGGCTGATGATTCCCTAAAAATAAAGCTTAAAATAAAGTTAAATATTTATACCTAAACTTCACCAGTTTGGAAAACATAGCTGTGGCCTGGATAAATAGATTTTCTGAAATTAAAGGTGGAGGAAATGTCTGTTTGGTGAATGAGGTGTGGTGGGAGTGTATCCTTTCATCTGTCTGTCAGAATGCTAGCAGTTGTATTTTAGAAATTGTTGAAGGCTGTTAGAACCTTAAGTAATTTGGATGGCCATAATTGAATGCCCAGTTCATTGAACTAAAGTGACCCTTGTGTCTGCCCTGAGAGCTCAGTGGGTAACTGCACAGGCCCTGGTAAGATGCTGAGCTGTACACTCCAGGAATGTCCACGGTTTCACCCCTGGTTTGTGCAAGTGATTATCATAGAATTTACAGTGCGGAAGGAGGCCATTCCGCCCATCGAGTCTGCACCAGCTCTTGGAAAGAGCACCCTACCCAAGGTCAACACCTCCAACCTATCCCCATAATCCAGTAACCCCACCCAACACTAAGGGCAATTTTGGATACTAAGGGCAATTTATCGTGGCCAATCCACCTAACCTGCACATCTTTGGACTGTGGGAGGAAACCGGAGCACCCGGAGGAAACCCACGCACACACGAGGAGGATGTGCCGACTCCGCACAGACAGTGACTCAAGCCGGAATCGAACCTGGAACCCTGGAGCTGTGAAGCAATTGTGCTATCCCAATGCTACTGTGCTGATCTGGGCAAACCGACAGGCCTCTCACCCCCATATTTGGAATGTGAGATGCGCCTAACCAGGTTTCCATCTTATCCAGTAGTCATGAAGTTAGATTGGAACTTGCCTCTGATAAGCTTAGCAATTCATTGGCCGATCCAGACTTGCAGCTTAGTGCTGCCAGGTTTAGAAGGCCCGTCAGTCTTTAACTGAGCTGCAACAACCAGCAAGGTGGCACAGTGGGTTACTAATGCTGCCTCACAGCGCAAGGACCAGAATTCAATTCCGGCCTTGGGTGACTGTAGAGTTTGCATGTTCTCCCCGTGACAGCATGGGTTTCCTCCGGGTGCTCTGGTTTCCTCCCACAGTCCAAAGATGTGCAGAGGAAGTGGAATGGCCCTTAGTGTCCAAAGTTGTGCAGGTTGGATGGGGTTGTGGGGATAGGGTGGAGAGTGGGCCTCGGTTGGAATGCTCTTTCAGAGGCTCGGTGCAGACCCGATGGGCTGAATGGCCTCCTGCACTGTAGGGATTCTACGATGAGTCCTGCCTTCAGGAGATGAGGGAAGTTTGAGGGTGGTAGGGGGAGGTGACCAAGTAATTTTTATTTTACCGCAGGGATGGAGATGTGGACTATTGAAGTCATGCAATGGCAGAAAGTGTTCTGGGAGTTTTGGAGAAGCTGCCTGCTTGTTGTGCTTCTTGCTTGTTTAGCCAGTGGTTACAAGGGAAACAAAATGTTCCATTCCTTGGTGTGATCATCCCCAGCCTCAGTGAGGTCACAAACACCAGCGAGAATGATGTGGGAATCTCACCCAGCTGCTTCATTTTACAAGCAAATTGTTGGGAGTCCAGGCCGAAATTCTCCAGAATGGTGACTGGAATTTCTTATAAAAGTATCATGTATAATTTTATGCCGTTGTTAAAGAAAAAACTTCCAGTTATAACAGCCAGAGAATTTAGCCTAAACCTAAATTACATGTGTGAACAATACGTTTCACCAGTAACTCCCTGGTAGTTTGATTCATAGCTTCCTTAAAACAAATTTACAACCAGGGTTTTTGCATTTTGCAAGAAATAAATGTGACATTCTTGGAAAAATAAAAGATCCAAATGCGGAGTAAATGTGGCCTCCCGTTAAATCGGGGCCAAACCCCAACTGAATCTGCTGTTGCCACAAGTTGACTTCATTGAGCTTATCTTCTTTGACTGTCATTGATCACCACTTCTGTCTGTCCTGTGCTTCCTTCACATATTCCATATAGGTCAACTCTATCCAACCCATTATATCCATCACCCATTGCTCCTCTCTTTCCCTCTCCTATGTTTTCCATCGAACATTCCTTCCAGTAGTTATCTACTGTCTGCTCTGACGATGTGACCAAAATATTGAATTTTTTCTCTCTTTGTTAATTTCCTCTTTTCTCCCGGCACTTCCAGCACTCCCTCATTGGTCTTCCGTGGAACATCTCCCATATGTCCACATTTTAAATGCATTCAGTTGATCAGTAGTCGCTTTATCAGCATCTGATGCATATAATACTTGAGGCTGTTTTCGTTAGAGAGAAGAAGGTTAAGAGGTGACTTAATTGAGGCATACAAGATGATCAGAGGATTGGATAGGGTGGACAGTGAGAGCCTTTTTCCTCGGATGGTGATGTCTAGCACGAGGGGATATAGCTTTAAATTGAGGGGAGATAGATATGACAGATGTCAGAGGTAGGTTCTTTATTCAGAGTGTAGTAAGGGTGTGGAATGCCCTGCCTGCAACAGTAGTGGACTCGCCAACACTAAGGGCATTCAAATGGTCATTGGATAGACATATGGACGATAAGGGAATCGTGTAGATGGGCTTTAGATTGGTTTCACAGGTCGGCGCAACATCGAGGGCCGAAGGGCCTGTACTGCGCTGTAATGTTCTATGTTCTATGTTCTATAATACTCCGAAACATAGAACGTAGATGGCAAAATTCGCAGCATTCTTAAGATTCCTATGATTCAGGTCCAGTTTCTTTACATAAGAACTAGAAGCAGGAGTAGGCCATCTGGCCCCTCGAGCCTGCTCCACCATTCAATGAGATCATGGCTGATCTTTTGTGGACTCAGCTCCACTTTCCGGCCCGAACACCATAACCCTTAATCCCTTTATTCTTCAAAAAACTATCTATCTTTATCTTAAAAACATTTAATGAAGGAGCCTCTACTGCTTCACTGGGCAAGGAATTCCATAGATTCACAACCCTTTGGGCGAAGAAGTTCCTCCTAAACTCAGTCCTAAATCTACTTCCCCTTATTTTGAGGCTATGCCCCCAAGTTCTGCTTTCACCCGCCAGTGGAAACAACCTGCCCGCATCTATCCTATCTATTCCCTTCATAATCTTATATGTTTCTATGATTCTATATGCCCCCTCATCCTTCTAAATTCCAGCTAGTACAGTCCCAGTCTACTCAACCTCTCCTCGTAATCCAACCCCTTCAGCTCTGGGATTAACCTAGTGAATCTCCTCTGCACACCTTCCAGTGCCAGTACGTCCTTTCTCAAGTAAGGAGACCGAAACTGAACACAATACTCCAGGTGTGGCCTCACTAACACCTTATACAATTGCAGCATAACATCCCTAGTCTTAAACTCCATCCCTCTAGCAATGAAGGACAAAATTCCATTTGCCTTCTTAATCACCTGTTGCACCTGTAAACCAACTTTTTGCGACTCATGCACTAGCACACCCAGGTCTCTCTGCACAGCAGCATGTTTTAATATTTCATCATTTAAATAATCTCTTTTGCTGTTATTCCTACCAAAATGGATAACCTCACATTTGTCAACATTGTATTCCATCTGCCAGACCCTAGCCCATTCACTTAGCCTATCCAAATCCCTCTGCAGACTTCCAGTATCCTCTGCACTTTTTGCTTTACCACTCATCTTAGTGTCGTCTGCAAACTTGGACACATTGCCCTTGGTCCCCAACTCCAAATCATCTATGTAAATTGTGAACAGTTGTGGGCCCAACACTGATCCCTGAGGGACACCACTAGCTACTGGTTGCCAACCAGAGAAACGCCCATTAATCCCCACTCTTTGCTTTCTATTAATTAACCAATCCTCTATCCATGCTACTACTTTCCCCTTAATGCCATGCATCTTTATCTTATGCAGCAACCTTTTGTGTGGCACCTTGTCAAAGGCTTTCTGGAAATCCAGATATACCACATCCATTGGCTCCCCGTTATCTACCGCACTGTTAATGCGGTGTTTGATGTTAACATGTCCTTCATTCTGACAGACCTGCTCCTAACCCCCTCAAGTCTACAGATTTCAAAATCCCCCATCTCCTGTTGTCTGCAAAAATTGGCAAAGATATGTATGTATGTATTTACATTGTATTTTCATGTATGTCCTATGTTTTTTCATGTATGGAACGATCTGACTGGACTGAACGCAGAACAATACTTTTCACTGTACCTCGGTACACTTGACAATAAATCAAATCCAATCCAAAGATATGTGAGCTTTTTCATTTGTCCAAGACTTTGCGATTTACTTCAATTTTCATTTGTTACATTTAATTTGGTGTAAAATCTGACCCAATTCTATATATGTTTATTTTTGCAATGGTTTTGTTAATTCCATCCTAAATCTCACTGTCACTCCTTTCTGTCAAAACTTGCCAGGTTCAGATTGGCACTTGGCATGAATGGAGCTTCAGTCTTTTTAAAAATAAAATAGGCCTGAATTTTCAGGCCAGCCCTCGACCATCCAGAGTGATTCCCGCCAACTCCAGCAGCCCCGATACCATTTCATGCTCTATTATTGATTGGCATAAGGCAGGACTTCTGCTGATTGGCCGGTAGCTCTCTAGTCCCTCCAGGCACAGCACTGTTGTGGCCAGAAGAGGGACTGCTGTGAGCTGCCGTGAACAAAGTGCCGGGAACCAGAGGGTAGGTAAGTGACAAGGGTCTGAGGGTATGAAGGGCAGGGTATGCCTGGCGGGTGAGACAATGGCATCTCTCTTTCTTCTCCCCCCCCCCCCCCCCCCCCTCCCCCCAAAATGCCCTGCCTGCCTCACTGCAAAATTGCTGTGCACTCTTTTGAGGACCGATTTGAGTTGGTCAGAATTATATTCGCATGAGTTCAGGAGAATGAAGGAGGATCTTGTAGAAACTTATAAAATTCTTACAGGTACTAGAAAGGGGAGATGCAAGAATCATGTTGGATGTTCCTGGTGGTAGGGATGTCCAGAACCAGGAGTCACAGGCTGAGGATATGGGGTAGACCATTTAGGATTGAGATGAGAAATTTCTTCACCCAGAGAGTGGTCGGCCTGTGGAATTCACTACCACAAAAAGCAGTTGGGCCCAAAACATTTAGATATAGCACTTGGGGCGAAGGGGATCAAAGAATATGGCGTGGAAGGCAGGACCAGGCAGTTGAATTGGATGATCAGCAATGATCATAATGAATGGCGAAGCAGGTTCAAAGCGCCAAATAGCCTCTTCCTGCTCCTATTTTCTCTGTTTTGATGGCCTCTCTGTTCTTCCTCAACTCTCCCACATACCATTCCTTTGATAAGACAATGACCAGTGCTGCATCTTTCGTCATCGGAGGCAGTTCAGAGGGCTGTTGGCTTCTGTGGATCCCATGAGTGGGAATTGAAGAGATCCAGAAAGGAAATTAAGGGAGTGGTGCTTCAATATAGTAAAAGTCTCACAAATTATGCTTATTGCAGTTTAGAGCAGTGCTTCCCAAATTTATTTTTCTACTTGTAATTCTACTTTATGACGTCAAATGGTGCAACCCCAGAGTGAAAATTGGGTTTGTTCAAACAGCAGAGATACCGGTACAGGAAAGAACAACTGAAACACCTACCACTTTGCAGGCTTTGGTGTCAGTGATCAGGCCCCATTGGCCACATCCACAGGCAAAAAGAATCACACACATTTAAAGGGGCACTGCTCCACAGTTGCAATTGTGCGGTGGCCCGTGAACCCAATTGCTTGTCCGTGACCCCACCAGGGTCTGCGAACCACAGTTTGGAAACACCCGAGTAAAAGACGGTTTATAACAACTACCCCTCTTTTTTTTAAATTTAGAGTACCCAATTCATTATTTTCCAATTAAGGGGCAATTTAGCGTGGCCAATTCACCTAGTCTGCACATCTTTGGATTGTGGGGGTGAATGTGCAAACTCCACACGGACAGTGACCCAGATCCGGAATTGAACCTGGGACCTCAGCGCCGTGAGTCAACAGGGCTAACCCACTACGCCACCATGCTGCCCCGACAACTACCTCTCTAATGATTCCATAGCTTTTGCCTCCGCTACTGCATCCAGAGACCATGGGCGGGATTCTCTCAGCCCGGGGCTGGAGAATCCCCCCAACCGGCGCGAATCGCGCCACGCCGACCTGACGGCCGGATGTGCTTCTCCACAGAGCGGAGAATCGACGCCATTGGCACGGCGTGAGTGGCGCGGCGCCGATCAGGGGCAGCTCTACACGGCCTCCCCGCCGATTCTCGGCCTGGGATGGGCTGAGTGGCTGTCGTAAAAATCCAGAGTCCCACCGGCGGCGTTCGTACCTGCTCTCAGCCAGCGGAACCTCGGCGTTGAAGGATCCGGGGGCAGCCCGTGGGGGGTTCCGACCCCGGGGGGGGTGCCTCCGATGTAGCCTGGCCCGCGATCGGGCCCCACCGATGGGTGGGCCGGCCTTTCTGGCTGGGGGCCTCCTTTCTTCCGCGCCGGCCCCTGTAGCCCTGCGCCATGTTGCGTCGGGGCCGGTACGTTGAAGGGAGCACTGCGTATGCGCTCACCCCGCGGCGCCCAGTTCATGCCAGGATCAGCAGCTGGAGCGGCGTGGTCCGCTCCAGTGCCGTGCTGGTCTCCCAGAATTGCTGATCCTGAGGCCGTGTTGACGCGTCAAGAAATGTGACGGCGTTTCCAGCGGCGTCAACACTTAGCCTCAGGGTCACCGAATCCCTCCCATTTGTGTGGTGTTTTCTGTCGGTTCAATTTAATTGACTAGCTTGTTAGTGGAGAGGAGCATCTGAAGGAAGATGCTGAAAATGCCGGGGTTTGGAAAAGTACACCGTGCCATTGTTAAAATGTTACCCGATCGCAGGTACCCGATCGGCCCCACAACCCAAAGATGTGCCGGTTAGGTGGATTGGCCACGCTAAATTGCCCCTTAATTGGAAAGACAATAATTGGGTATTCTAAATTTTTTTTAAAAAAGGGACCCGGGTTCAAATCCCGACTTGGGTCGCTGTCTGTGCAGTGTCTGCATGTTTGCCCGTGTCTGCGTGGATTTTCCCCAGGAGCTCTGGTTTCCTCCCACAAGTCCAGAAAGATGTGCTTGTTCGGTGAATTGGATGTTCTGAATTTCTACCTCTGTGTGCCCGAACAGGCGTTGGAGTGTGGTGACTAGGGGATTTTCTCAGTAACTTCATTGCAGTGTTAATGTAAGCCTACTTGCGACACTAATAAAGATTATTAATATTTTTTTTAAAAAAACATTTTTTATTAAGGTTTTAATAAAATTTCAATAACAAAATGAAAAAGGAACCCAACAGGGTTAAGTACAAAACACAGTCCAAAAAAGCAACCCTCCATACCCTCCTCCCCCGTACATAAATAATAAATTAACATTAACACCCCGACTTAACACAACAAATATATACACCCCCTCAGAACCCCCAGTGTAAATAACAAAAGCAAAAATAAAATAAACACCCCCCCCCCCCGAGTTGCTGCTGCCATTGACCAATGTCTACTGTTCTGCCAGGAAGTCTAAGAATGGTTGCCACTGCCTAAAGAACCCTTATACCGCCCTCTCAAGGCGAACTTCACCCTCTCCAACTGAATAAACCCCGCCATATCGTTGATCCAGGATTTCACGCTTGGGGGCCTCGCATCCTTCCACTGAAGAAGAATCCTTCGCCGGGCTACCAGGGACGCAAAGGCCAGAATACCGGCCTCTTTCGCCTCCTGCACTCCCGGCTCCTCTGCCACCCCAAATATTGCGAGCCCCCAACCCGGTTTATCCCTGGAACCTACCACCCACGACACCGTCCTCGCTACACCCCTCCAAAATTCCTCCAGCGCTGGGTATGCCCAGAACATATGGGTGTGATTCTCTGGACTCCCCAATTGGACTCCCCAAGCACCTAACACACCTGCCTTCGCCCCCAAAGAACCGGCTCATCCTTGTCCCGGTCATGTGTGCCCTGTGTAGCACCTTAAACTGTATGAGGCTGAGCCTCGTGCACGATGAGGAAGAGTTCACCTTCCCTAGGGCATCTGCCCACGTCCCTTCCTCGATCTCCTCTCTCAACTCCTCCTCCCACTTACCTTTCACCTCCACCACCGAGGCCTCCTCCTCCTCCTGTATCACCTGGTAAGTTTCCGAGATCTTTCCCACCCACCCCCCAAGAGTACCCTGTCCTGTACTGTGCGTGGCAGCAGTCGTGGGAATTCCGCCACCTGCCGCCTGGCAAATGCCCTTACCTGTAAGTACCTGAAGGTGTTCCCCAGGGGGAGCCCAACCTTCTCCTCCAGCTCACCCAGGCTCGTGAACTTCCCGGCCACAAACAGGTCTCCCAACCTTCGTATCCCTGCTCTGTGCCACCCCAAAAACCCTCCATCTGTTCTCCCTGGGACGAACCGGTGGTTCCCCCATATTGGGGTCCACACCGAGGCCCCAACCTCCCCCCTATACCGCCTCCACCGCCCCCAGATTTTGAGGGCAGCCGCCACCACCGGGCTTGTGGTGTACCTCCTTGGAGGGAACGGCAGCGGCGCCGTTGCCAGCGGCCCCAGACTCGTACCCACACACGACGCCATCTCCAGCCTCTTCCATGCAGCCCCCTCCATCACCCACTTGCGCACCATCGTCGCATTGGCGGCCCAGTAGTACCCACAGAGGTTGGGCAGCGCCAGCCCCCCCCCTATCTCTACTCCGGTCTAGGAACACCCTTCTCACCCTCGGGAGTCCCTCGCGCCCACACAAACCCCCTTATACTCCTGTTGACCCGCCTAAAACAGGCCTTTGGGATAAACACTGGGAGGCACTGGTACAGGAACAAAAACCTTGGGAGTACCGTCATTTTGACTGACTGCATCCTACCCGCCAAGGACAGCAGCAACACGGCCCACCTCTTGAACTACTCCTCCATTTGCTCCACCAGCTTGTGAAATTAAGCCTATGCAGGGCCCCCCAGCTCCTGGCTACCTGGACCCCCAAATACCTGAAGCTCCTCTCCACCCTTTTTAGTGGGAGCTCGCCAATCCCCCACTCCTGGTCCCCTGGGTGAACCACGAACAGCTCGCTCTTCCCCATGTTGAGCTTGTATACCGAGAAATCCCCGAATTCCCTTAAGATCCTCATTAACTCCGGCATTCCCCCCACCGGGTCCGCCACATATAGCAGCAAGTCGTCCGCCTAGAGCGACACCCTATGCTCCTCCCCACCCCGCACCAATCCCCTCCAGTTCCTCGACTCCCTCAGTGCCATTGCCAGGGGTTCAATCGCCAGTGCGAAGAGCAGGGGGGACAGGGGACACCCCTGCCTCGTCCCTCGGTGCAACCAAAAGTACTCAGACCTCCTCCTGTTCGTGGCCACACTTGCCATCGGGACCTCATACAACAGCCTAACTCACCTGACAAACAACTCCCCAAACCTCTTCAGCACTTCCCACAGGTACCCCCACTCTACCCTATCGAAGGCTTTCTCAGCGTCCATCGCCACCACTATCTCCCCCTCCCCCTCCATCGCCGGCATCATGATAACGTTCAGAAGCCTCCCGACATTCGCGTTCACCTGCCTCCCCTTCACGAACCCCGTCTGGTCTTCGTGGATGACCTGCGGCACACAATCCTCAATCCTCGTGGCTAAGACCTTCGCCAGCACCTTGGCATCTACGTTTAGCAACAAAATCGGCCTGTAAGACCCACACTGCAGGGGATCCTTGTCCCACTTCAGGATCAAGGAGATCAGTGCCCGGGACATCGTCGGGGGCAAAGCCCCCCCCCCCCCCCTCCCTTGCCTCATTGAAGGTCCTAACTAGCAACAGGTCCATATATTTTTTATAGAATTCGACCGGGAAACCGTCCGGCCCCGGTGCCTTCCCCGCCTGCATGCTCCCTATCCCTTTGGTCAGCTCCTCCAGCCCAATTGGGGCCCCCACTCCCGCCACCAGTCTCTCCTCCAACTTCGGAAACCTCAATTTTTCCAGAAAGCGGCCCATCCCTCCCTCCTCCAGTGGGGGCTCGGACCGATACAATTCCTCATAAAAGTCCCTCAAGACCCCATTGATGCCAACCCCACTCCGCACCACACTCCATCCCCTGTCCTTAACTCCCCCGTTCGCCCTAGCTGCGTCCCGCTTCCGAAGCTGATGCGCCAGCATCCGGCTTGCCTTTTCCCCATACTCGTAAATCGCTGCCTGGGCCTTCCTCCAGTACACCTCCGCCTTCCTGATGGTTACCAAGTCAAATTCGGCCTGGAGGCTGCGCCTCTTCCTCAACAGTCCTTCCTTGGGCACCTCCGCATACCTCCTGTCTACCCTCACCATCTCCCCCACCAGCCTCTACCTCTTCCTCTGCTCCCCCCTCTCTTTGTGGGCCCCAATGGAGATCAGCTCTCCTCTAACCACCGCCTTCAGCTCCTCCCATACCATCCCCACTCGGACCTCCCTGTTATCGTTGGCGCCCAGGTACCTCTCTATGCTTCCTCAGACCCGCTCACTCACCTCCTCGTCCGCCAACAGCCCCACCTCCATGCGCCACAACGGGCGCTGGTCCCTCTCCTCCGCCATCTCCAAGTCCACCCAATGCCCGCGGGGCGTGATCCGAAATGGCTATCGCCGAGTACTCGGTATCCTCTACTCTCTCAATGAGCGCACTGCTCATAACAAAAAAGTCGATCTGGGAATAAGTCTTATGGACATGTGAGAAGAATGAAAATTCCCTAGCCCCTGGCCTTGCAAATCTCCAAGGGTCCACCCCTCCCATCTGGTCCATAAACCCCCTCAGCACTTTAGTCGCCGCCGGCTTCCTACCCGTCCTTGACCTGGAGCGATCCAGTGCCGGATCCAACACTGTTAAAGTCTCCCCCCATTATCAGGCCCCCCACTTCCAAGTCTGGGATCCGACCCAACATGCGCCGCATAAAACCCGCATCGTCCCAGTTTGAGGCATACACATTGACCAGTACCACCCTCTCTCCCTGCAGCTTACCACTTACCATTACGTACCTACCGCCATTGTCTGCCACAATGCTCAACGCCTCGAATGACACCTTTCCCACCAAGATCGCCACCCTTCGATTTTTGGCATCCAGCCCCGAATGAAACACCTGACCTACCCACCCTTTCCTCAATCTTACCTGGTCTGCCACCTTCAGGTGTGTCTCCTGGAGCATAACCACATCTGCCTTCAGCCCCTTCAGGTGCGCGAACACGTGGGCCCGCTTGACCGGCCCGTTCAGTCCCCTTACTTTCCAGGTTATCAGCCGGAGCAGGGGGCTACCCGCCCCCCCCCTCCCCCACCGACTAGCCATAACCCCTCCTCGGCCAGCCAAGCGCCCGCACCCCACGCCCGGCCCGTTCCCCACGGCGGCAGACCCCCGTCTTGACCCCCCCCCCCACCCCCCCACCCCCCCATCGCTCCAGCTCCCCCTTGACCATAGCAGCAGCAACTCGATCCCCCCCCCCCCCCCCCACCCCTCCGGGCTAGGACCCATCCTAGCTGCTTTACTCCCCCCATTGCACTTCCGCAAGTCAGCTGACTCCTGCTGACCCCGGCCACTCCCGCCTCTCCTTCGACTCCTCCCATTGTGTGACACACCCTCCTCTTCCATTCCCCATCCGCAGGCTCTCCCCCTCCCCCTTCCATCCCAAGCGTGGGAAACAACCCTCGCTTCCCCGCCCCCTCCAGTCTTCAGCGCGGGAAAGAGCCCGTGCTTTCCACCTACCCGGCCCCGCCACCTCTGACGCAGCTGCTTTTACAGGCCCAGTCCCCTCACCCCCGACTCGGGTCTCTCCCTCCCCTGCGGGGCCCCATCTCACTGCCGGCCATCCACCTCTGTTCCATTTGCTTACCCCCCTCCAAGAGCCCCCCCGACCAACCCAACCGAAACAATGCCCAACCCGCCCTAACCACCCTCACGAACCAGAAAAAAAAAACAAGAGCAGTGGACCCCCCTCAAAAAGTAGCATATCAACCGCAATCCCCAAACGCCCATCCCGACCCTCAATCTGTGTCCAACTTCTTGGCCTGAACAAAGGCCCACGCCTCTTCCGGAGACTCAAAATAATGGTGCCGGTCCTTGTAGGTGACCCACAGTCGCGCCGGCTGCAACATGCCAAACTTCACCCTCTTCCTGTGCAGCACCGCCTTCGCTCAATTGTACCCGGCCCTCCTCTTCGCCACCTCCGCACTCCAGTCCTGGTATATTCGAACCTCCGCGTTCTCCCACCTGCTGCTCCTCTCCTTCTTGGCCCACCTGAGCACACACTCCTGATCAGCGAACCGATGAAACCGCACCAGCACTTCCCGCGGAGGCTCGTTAGCCTTGGGCCTCCTCGCCTGCACTCTATGGGCCCCTTCCAGCTCCAGGGGCCCCTGGAAGGACATGGTGACCACATAGGCCCCCTAGTCCGGCCTCTCCAGCCCCTCCGGGAGGCCCAGAATCCGCAAATTCTTCCGCCTCGACTGATTCTCCATCTCCTCGAACCACTCCTGCCATTTCTTGTGGAGCGCCTCGTGCGGCTCCACCTTTACCGGCAGGCCTAAGATCTCGTCCTCATTGTCGGAGTTCTTTTGTCGGGCCTCTCGGATCGCCACCCCCTGGGCCATCTATGTCTCCAGCAGCTTATCGATAGAAGCCTTCATCGGCTCAAGCAGGTCCGCTTTAATCTCCCTGAAGCAGCGCTGGATAACCTCCTATTGCTCCTGCACCCACTGCATCCACGCTGCCTGGGCCCTGCCCGCCGCCATTTTGTTCCTCTTCCCTCGCACCTTCTTCGGATCCACCGCCACTTTTTTAGTCGCCCCGCTCCTGGTAAAAGCAATATACTGTCAGGGAACTATTGTACTCTCCTTCCTACCGCAGGAAACATTGAAAAAATGCCATTGGGGGCCCTGTAAAGAGCCCAAAAGTCCGTTTTTTGTGGGAGCTGCCGAATGTGCGACTTTGCTCCGCATAGCCGCAACCGGAAGTGCCTAAAGATTATTGTTATTAATTAACCCAGGCCACAATCCAATGGATTTCCCCTCTGTTACCTCTGCCTCCACTCGCCACACTCAGCCTGAGTAGGAAACTAGGCTTACAGTGCATCTTGTCACCTGATAGTCCTATCTGTTTCAATAACTGCTTTGTGAATGCATTGTGAAATGAGTTGTATCTATCCAGCCCTTGATCATAGTCACCATTTTTCATGTAGTTCCGTAATTTCAAAGGGCAATTATATTTGTGGAGCTGTGCAAGAAGTAAACAGCAACTAGGCCTCTGCACTGTAACCATTCATTCACTTTAGAACCTGATAGTTTCACAGCAGTCATCTTGTCATTTGAACAGACACATGTACGAACACAAAACAGACCACTTGTATATTTGGCCCCTGGTTTTGTACTTGTGACTAGACCATCTCGTATACGGAAAGTTTTTTTTTGTTTAACATCCTCTTGCTTATTTTGGGCAGCCCAAAAGATGTTCTCTATTTTTTAAGTACTTAAATAGAGTCAAAGCTTTTCCAAGGCCTAAAAGTTTCGTAGTCTATCAAATGTGTTGTACTCCCATCAAAAATAGTCATTTTGCATCCATTTGTGTGGCAGATGTTTAAAACCTCTCTAATCAACCAGTGAGAGGAGTTTTTTCAAGACAAATATTTCCTCTGTTTCCCCCACTCCCCCGTCCCCCAAACTTTTTTAAAATAAACTTAAGAGTACCCAATTATTTATTTTCCAATTAAGGGCCAATTTAGCGTGGCCAATCCACCTAGCCTGTACATCTTTAGGTTGTGGGGGTGAAACCCATGCAGACACTGGGAGAATGTGCAAACTCCACACGGACAGTGACCCAGGGCCGGGATTCGAACCAGGATCCTCAGCGCCATAGGCAGCAATGCTAACCACTGTGCCACATGCCGCCACTCTGTCCCCATTCCTCCCCCAAATAATGCAGGATTACTGGGCAGGATTTGCCCAGCCCCGCGCTGGGCCGGAGAATCCCCACAGCCGCGCCACGCCGCCCCGACGCCGGCATGCGATTCTCCGTGGAGCGGAGAATTGGCGCCGGCACGTTTGGCGCGGCGCCGGGCCGCTCTAGGCGGCCGGGCCATCGATTTTCCAGCTCGGATGGGCTGAGCGGCTGCTCTGAAAAGGCAGAGTCCTGCAGGCGCCGGCCACACCTGGTCGCAGTCGGCGGGAACTCTACTCGCAGAGTCGGGGGGGTGGGGGGGCACTCTGGCCCCGGGGGTGCCTCTGATGGGGCCTGGCCCGCGATAGGGGCCCACCGGCATGTTGCATCGGGGCTGGCAAGTTGAGGGAGGCCACCGCGCATGCGCGGGTTGGTGCCAGTGCCACTGCGCATGCCCTCGTTGACGCCAGCGCCACTCTGCATGTACCTACTTGATTTATGGGCGGCACGATAGCACAGTGGATAGCACTGTTGCTTCACAGCGCCAGGGTCCCAGGTTTGATTCTCGGCTTGGGTCACTGTCTTGTGCCGAGTCTGCACATTCTCCCTGTGTCTGCGTGGGTTTCCTCCGGGTGCACCGGTTTCCTCCCTCAAGTCCCGAAAGATGTGCTGTTAGGTAAATTGGACATTCTGAATTCTCCCTCGGTATACCCGAACAGGCGCTGGAATGTGGCGACTAGGAGCTTTTCACAGTAACGTAATTGCAGTGTTAATGTAAGCCTACTTGTGACAATAACGATTATTAATTAATTAAATAAATTTGTTACCCTATCACAGCAATGGATGAACATCTCGCACTCACTGTATTGGGAAACCCATCTCTTCTAAACAGAAACAGCAGCAGATGAAACCCAGAGATAGAGATGGGCCATTTACCTTTTTTCTTAAACCAGGGAGCTAAAAGTAGGATCAGGTCCAGAAAAGGCTATTAAGTTGGTCACTAAGTCATTGTATTTTTTAAACAGTTTCGCTGTAAAGACAAGCTTTCGCTAAGTGCTGAAATTATGCATGCAGTGGAATTATTAGGAGTTTAAGTAGATCCACTGACGTGGAAAAGCTTATTTAATATTTTGTCTCATTATGTAAAGGCAGATGCGTGGATTAAATTGAATTTGATCATTGCTGTTGCTCTTTACGCTCACTAGCTGCACAAAATTGAAGGTTAATGACTTGTATCTGGCCTCGCCGTGTTTTCTCTGCCTCCCCTTTGAATAGATTGAAGATGTATGTGAGCAAAAGACATGAATATCCAGTTCTGACCACAAGATACAATTGTTACATTGCATTTCCTGGGTTACACTCTTACATCATATATACATTGTGGGCAGGTTACCTACCAGAGCGACTAGCATCACTGTACCCAAGAGGGCTATCGGGGAGGCAAAACACTTTAGCTTGTATTTGGTGAACCTCGGTCCTTCGTTTTCTCTACCATTGTTAGGCTTTAGTTGCATTACCTTTGTGTCTAAATTTGATTTTGTCATTTTTGAGCCAGAAAGACTGAATAATATTCACCTTTTACTTACAGCCTGAAAAGATCTCCCACACAAACAAATAATGAATTTTTGTGGTGAGATGTTTCAGTCCTCTACTACATGTCCAAGCTCTCAGCCAAACATACATAATAAGGCTTGGCTGAGAGCCCAGAAATCCATTACTCTGACGAAACACCTGAGCTCCAGAGAAAACATTGCTTGGGGAGTATGAGTGTGTGTGTGTGTGTGGGGGGGGGGGGGGGGTGAGGGGGGGGAGGTGAGGGAGGGGGGGAGGTGAGGGAGGGGGGGGAGGGGAGGGAGGAGGGAGGAGGGAGGAAGGGGGGGGTGTTGAAGGGGTGTGAGGGCAAAGGTTGGAGCGAATTTCTGTTTTTTTTATTTTAACAAAGTACCGAGGCGGGCCTTTTTAAACAGGCCACCTCTGCACTTGGCAAGCCCTGATTGGCTGGCCCGACAGCAACTTGGACCCACCAATGCTGTCCCCCCAACCCCGCCTTTGCAGGTACATCTCCTGAGGCTCCCGCTACCCACCTTGGTGTTGAAAATCCAGGCCATGGAAAGACTGTAACTGTGCATTCTTATCCTCACCTACTCTCCCTTTCTATTTCTAACCCTTAACTTCACTGAGTCACCATTCCCTCCAGCTGCTGATCTTCAATTATATTGAAGCACTCAGTTGAGAAACGAGGGTACGACATGTTATCTTTCACTGAAATAAACAGAAGAGAATTGCACCTTTTAAAATCTGGCCGGGCAGTGTCGACGTTGCGGAGCTCCAGGGATCGTATTTGAACCGGGAATCTTCTGGAATGTAGTGAAAGGCTGATATCGTCTCAAGAGCCAAAGAAATCATCTTTTCCTGCAGTTTAACTCTAGTTCCTCCGCGTCCTACCACTTCCCATTTACAGATGAACTTCCTATTTAATGGTAATTTTATACTGAGATGAGGATCCTAATCATGTGTTCAGTCCGAAGCCAAAGTACGACATTTGAGCTGGCTTTCCCGCCTGACCTATCAACAGGCCACCTTGCCTAATGCTAATCCTCCTTCCAGTTGCTGCCTTGCTGCAGCAGCACATCTGAGATCGGACACTTGGCTGGGTGTGAGTTCGAGCCCAACATGTCATTCTATCATCCTCAGGTTGATCTTTCAACCAAAAGAACAGAACAGTCTTGACTGAGCTACAGCTCCCAAACCAGCCATAAATGTTTCCCAGCATGAACATTACAACTGCAGTGGTTTTGAAGATGCATGCAGTGAGTGTTGTTTTAAGCAATAGTGACTGCCGTTAACAGCAGTTGTGTAGCTGAGGTAACCTGGGTAACGAGGCCTACTGTTTTTCTGTGGTGTACTTTACACAACAAAGCCATGAACTATTTTGATGCTTGGAAATATAAGAGTTCTGAAACCACAAGCTTTTTATCACTTAAGTGCGCACATGCTTTTAAAAGTTGAGCCACCACCTCCCACATCATCTCTAGGTTTGTTTCGGCTGTTTACCAGTTTTCTGGTGTTGAGTTGTTTTGCCTGAAAACTGTTGACTGTATTGAAAAGTAGGTTCATTGGAGGCAAGGGAGCTGCACGTTATCCCAAACTTGTCGGTGTTCATTGTCCATTATAATCTGTGAAACTGGTAATATTCTGAGTCTGCACCTGTGCAGTTAAATGTGGAAATCCAAAAGTTACTGTGAGTGAGTTTTCGATTGTCCATTGAATATCTTGCAGATTGAAATCAGTTAGAAATCACTGATTGGACATGAAAGTAGAATTTTTACATTGTTATTCTCATTGCAAATAACCCTTGAAAAAGTTGTGCTTTGTTGAATAAGGAGAGGCAGCTTATAGGTCGTAGTTTTCCAGCCCAACCCATCAGGGTGGGCCACTGAAATCTTTGTTCACGTTGGCGGAACCAGACGATCCCGATGATGTGAAGTGCTGGAAAATTATGGCCATAATTTATATTTGTGGAACATCAAATTTCTCCATTTCTTGTGAAGAATTCTGTTAAACTTCAAAAGCACTTTACCAGTTTGAAAATTGCTATTTCAGCTTTGACCTTAATCCCATATGTATTCCCCAAACATTATTTTGCTTACTTTAAAATGATAAGAACCTGCTTCTTTCCCGGATTGCTGTCTGTGAGCGTTGTTGCATGTAATGGCTACTTGGCCTGTTTGATGACATCACTGTCGCTGGATGCCAGCGATCTCCTCTAGCAGGTGCCAGAATTAACTTAATTTTAAAAATAATATTCATGGGGATGTGGGCTTCGCTGGGACTTACCATCAGCATTTATTGCCCACTCCTAATTTCCCTTGAGCTGATTTCTGAGGGAATTTAAGAGTCAACCACATTGCTGTGGGTCTGGATTCACATGTAGGCCAGACCAGGTAAGGATGGCAGATTTCCTTCCCGAAAGGATATTAGTTAACCAGAAAGGATTTTACAGTAATCAGCAATGGTTTCCATCATCAGTCTTTTAATTCTGGGTTTTTATTGAATTCAAATGCCATCATCTGCCATGGTGGCATTCAAACCGAGGCCCCCAGAACATTACCCTGGGTCTCTAGATGACTAGACCAGTGACAATACCATTACACCACCACTAGGTGAGAAAGTGACAGCCACGTCACAGAGCTTCTGAGATCTCTGTGGGCAGCTTTCTTAAGGTCAGTGATGAGCGCGATCAAAATACAATCTTAGCCATTGTTGCTGCTGAGCACTGGCCTTTTGGAGTTTGCCACGGGTGCAGCCTCCTAGCTTTGATGTGCTCCTATATCATGCCGCCATATCACATTGATCTTCGACAGAAGTGCAAGTGTCCAATCTGATCCTGAGATTGCATTCTTTGAAACTGTGTAACTGATTATCCGCCCCCAACCCCTCCTTTCACTCAATTTTCTCTCCCTCAGCAAGCAGTGCAATTAATGTTGAGATTGTGCTCTGTGGTGAATTGCCAGGTTGACCGTCTCATTCCTTTACTTTCCTCCAAGCCTCCTTGCCTCCTCACTTTTCGATTACTTGCACCTTGCACCAAAAAATATAGACTGCGTAGAATAGCACTCTAATACGAGTGCAAATCAGCAAGTGGCTTTCTGGTCCCTCCTGCAAGTAATGTTCTTTCTGATTGTCTGGCAGTCACAGAATCCTAGCTGACCCAGATGCTTTCCATACTTGACACCTATACACATGACAACTTGCATTTATTTATATAGCATCTTTAACACAGTAAAATATCCCAAGCCACTTCACAGCAGCTTTATCAGACATAATTTGGCATTGAAATGCATGAGGAGGTATTGAGACATATGATCAAAAAGGCTTGGTTAGGGCAGCACGGTGGTACAGTGGTTAGCACTGCTGACTCATGGCGCCAAGGTCCCAGTTCGATCCCAGCTCTGGGTCACTGTCCGTGTGGAGTTTGCACATTCTCCCCATGTTTGCGTGGGTTTCGCCCCCCCCCCCACACCCAAAGATGTGCAAGGTAGGTGGATTGGCCACGCTAAATTGCCATTAATTGGAAAACATGAATTGGGCCCTCTAACTTAATTTTTTTAAATGGCTTGGTTAATGTGGTACATTTTAAGAAGTGTCTGGAAGGAAGAGAGAGGTAGGGGGGTTAGGGAGAAAATTCTGAGACAACTGATAGCACAAGGTTGCCAGTGCTGAAGTGATGAAAATTGTGGATGAATAATGTCATGATATTCAGGTAAATATCATAGCACATACATACATACATACTGATGGACAGATCAACGGACCAATCAACACACACAACACGACAGCCAATCACAGGCAAGAGCATACACAGTACAAAACAGGGAACACAACACTTCCTGTGCACTCGAGCAAGAGACTGCTCAGGGCACAGAGCTCATTGCAGGCTACTCCGACATCCACCATGTGCTAAGTGTCACTACAAGATAGAATTAGGAACAGAATCAAGGGTCATGATCGAACCTCAGTAAACAGTTTACCAGTGTAAATAGATGTTTGAAATAAAACTGCGTTGTACCATTCACAACCAAGAGAGAGGTAGGGGATTTAGGGAGCAAATTCTGAGGCAACTGATGGCACAAGGTTGCCAGTGCTGAAGTGATGAAAATTGTGGATAAATAAGAGGAGTGCAGAGATCTCAGAGAGAGGAGTGAGCCACAGAGGGATTTGAAAACAAGGAGGAGAATGTCAAAATCAAGGCTGGACTGAAAGCCAGTCTCGGGCAGCAAGGCTAGTGGTGATGGGCGAATGGGACATGCCACAGGTTCAGATGCAATGGAGGTTACTGGATAATCAGTAGAAAGAACTTTAGAAATTGAGGAACATAGAAAATAGGAGCTGGAATAGACCATTTGAGGGCAGCACGGTGGCGCAGTGGGTTTGCCCTGCTGCCTCACGGTGCCGAGGTCCCAGGTTCGATCCCAGCTCTGGGCCACTGTCCGTGTGGTGTTTGCACATTCTCCCCGTGTTTGCGTGGGTTTCGCCCCCATAACACAAAAATGTGCCCTGTGCACAAAAATGTGCAGGGTAGGTGGATTGGCCACCCTAAATTGCCCCTTAATTGGAAAAAATGAATTGGGTACTCTAAATTTTTTTTTAAAAATTCAAAAGAAAGGAATAGACCATTTGGCCTTTTGAGCCTGCTCCGTCATTTAATATGATCATGGCTGATCCCCAACTCCAGGCCATATTACTGCACTCTCCCCACACCCTATATCTTTGGTGTCTAGAAATCCATATTTCCTTCTCAAATATATTCAGCAATTCAGCCTTCTGTGGCAGAGAATTTCACAGATTCACCACTCCGAATGAAGAAACTTCTCATCTCAGTCCTGTCATGAACGACCCCAGGTGAGCTTCCGCAAAAGTTGTTGATCTGGGTGAGACCCCTCGATTTGTCACTGCCGTCTGAGGTACCCTCCCAAATTGTTACCAACCCTGGTGAGGAGGGATGACTGACTCCCTATCTTTATTCAACTCATCCTCTGCTGGTAGCAACAAGGTTTAATGTAACAAGGTTCCCTTTCCCTTTGAAACCTTTTCCAGATCCAATAGCACTATTTAAAAGGGAGCCAATTTAACCAGGCTTTTATGAGTTTTAAGATAGAATAAGTTTATTAACTACTAAAAATGTAAGGAGAAATGTTAAAACGCATTCATATGGTTTAGAAGTAAGAATTGAGTCTAATAGTAACTAAATGTAAATAAGTAGTTAGAAGGAACAGTCCTTGATTTGTGAGGAGTAAATGATGAAGTATAGTGACCATTACAAATTGATTCCTGCATTATTGACTTCTGCAGGCGAATAATTGATTCTTCAGTTCAGGTGTTCTGTGGTTTGGTTGAGCTATTACAGTTTGTTCTTCCAGCTGTAATTTATTTTTGGCTGGCTGGGTGTCTTCCACAGTCAGAGAGAGAGTTTTAGATATTCCTGCAAAATAGGTTATCTTCTATTTCCAGGTGTACTGCTTCTGGCACTGCATGACATTCGGGAACCTCCATTTGCTTTTCCTTGCAGCGCTCACACAGACAGACCGGCAGGGCAGGCAGGCAGGCTCTAGCAGCTCCCTCAACTAGCTTTTAACCCCTTCTTAGTATATTCCAACTGGAAACAAGGAACACGCAGTCGGTCTAGGCAATTACACCCAGTGTCTTTGAGATGAGATAGTCGTTATGTTCTCTTGTCTTTACCGGAGATGGTAATCTGTCTTTAGATGCTTTTAGAAGTACCTTATCTGGAAATACAGCGAGGGGTTCCATTGTTCCTTCGACAAACACCCTACAGTCATTCCTGTTCGTGGCTAACTGTACATTTTCAGCCATCTTTGGGATTTGTGTCCATTTTAAAATGTAAAAGTCTTTTCAAAGTCCAATATTTCCATATGCATATTCCATGGTTTTTTCCTCATCATAACAGTCCTAAGTGGCCGACTCTGTATTCTGAGACTGTGACCCCTTGTTCTGGATCCCCCAGACAGGGGAAACATTATCCTTGCATCCAGTCTGTCCAGCCCTGTCAGAGTTTTATATGTTTCAATGTAATCCACCCCACATTCTTCTAAACTCCAGCGAATACAAGCCTAGTTGACGCGATATCCCCTCATAGGACAATCAGTCTGGTGAACCTTCGCTGAACTCAGTCTGTCGCAAGTCTATGCATTCTTTGAAAAATAGACCAAAATTCCACACACTACTCCAGGTGTGGTCTCACCAAGGCCCAGTACAGCTACAATAAGATGTCCTTCTCCTGTACTCAAGACCTCTTGCAATGAAGGCCAACATACTTTCCTAACTGTCTGCCACTCTGAAAAAGACCCTCCTTCTGCTAACAATTCTCAGTCCATGCCAATTTATCACCCCAATCCCATGTCCTTTAATTTTTCACACCAACTTCTTTTGTGGCCCCCTGTCTGCATGGGTCTCACCCCACAACCCAAAAAGATGTGCAGGGTAGGTGGATTGGCCACGCTAAATTGCCCCTTAATTTGAAAAAAGATAATTGGGTACTCTAAATTTATTTTGTTAAAAACCTCTTATGTGGGACTTTCTCAGAAACTTTGGTTGGCTTTTTTTGCATTTTTCCCATCTCTGGTAGCACATAGAACCCTTTTGTGCTTCCGTTGCTGAGATCAGCTGGCACAATATAGATTAAGACTTGAATCTAGGCCCTACAGACAGGGCCATATCTGGCAGTAAATTAAACAGTGGGTCATTGGGGAACCTCATTCTATTCTTGTCTTCCACTAATGAACACTCCTATTAAATTTCTATTTAATAGAACAGTGGCCGAGCAAATTCTGGTTAATTAAAAGAACGGATGAGGTGATGAGACTATTAAATGTAATTATATTTTATTACCATGTACATATTAAATACATTATGTTTAAAAATGTGACTCGTAACTTTATAATAAAATAGTTGAATAAGCATTTCACTTCCAGAAAACTTGTGGTGCAAGTTTTAAAAAGCATAAATGTTAATATTTCTCTTTAAAGTTTGAAAAGTAATTTGCTTTGCATGAAGACTCCTTGGGCCCGATCTTACGGCCATGTCGCGCCTGACTCTGGGCGCGATGGGGACATTAAATCTCATGAGCGGTGTCTTACAAGATTTGCGACACTGAGGACACCCTGCAACATCTAATGGGATCCAGGATTGCATATTTGAGTGATCAGTTAGCCTGCGCCGGGCTTTCCCAAGGCCCTGTATCGAACGGCCGCGCCTGTGAGACTTTGCCATGCCACCAGTTAGCACTAATCCACACAAACCTGGACCATGCGTAATGGCAGCTGGGCGTGTCTCCTAAGCCATCTGAGGCCCCAAGTGGTCAGGCTCTGGGAAGGATGGTACCCTAGCACTCATGCCACCTTGGCAGTGCCAGCCGAGCACCCTGGCTGTGCCACCCTGGTGTTCACAGGTGGCATTGCTAGGCAGGCAGAGGCACTGCGGGAGTGCCAAGCTGGAGTGGCGACATGTCCAGGTGACAGTTTGCCTGTGCTGGGGATTGGGCCCGGGTCGCACTGTCCTTTTGAGGTGGGGTGAAGGGGGCCCGAGGATCTCCTAACAAGTAAGTTGGGGCGGTGGGGATATCCAGAGTCTTCGGCAGAGGCTTGAGAGATGAGGGCGGCATTTAAATGAAGGAAATGGGACCCAAATGGTAATGATTCCTGATTTAAAAAAGAAGTTTACACCAGACAGCCAGGCATGCCTCCAGCGAACCCGTGAATTATTTCTGAACACTCTGGGCGTCATTCTCCCAAAAGGGAATAATGTCCACTAGCGAGCGCATTTAGCCCCTTGTTTCCCGGCACTCGCAGTGCTGAAAAACACATGGCCTTTCAACACGACTGATGTTGAATAAGGGGCCTGAATGGGGAATGGGCGGCCAGGTCTGCGCATAACACTGGAATCTGTACATTACAGTGAGGCTTGCTGCCTTGCTTTAATATGCAGATTTGCCAGTAAGGGATCCCCCCCCCCCACCCCCCCCATTGTGGGCGGGATTCACATTGCAACGTCTCACGAGATTGTGTTGAATCTTGCGAGGCATGGCGAGCCAGGTAGATCCCGGGAGCGGGTCTCCTGGTTTTCAATGGCCACGCTGCGCCACGGCAAGCTACTTTTCCGGCGCAGCATGGCCATTGAATCGTGTCCTCTGTGGGAAATGTGATTCCAATAATTTTTTTCCCCCCCGGTAGTTGTTTTCTATTCTTAGCTTGTTTACTGTGATTCAGATGGTAAATGTATTACATAGAATTTAATTACTAAACCTTGAAGGCCCGAGTTTTAATCCCTGACTCCTTTGAGTTGGATGATTTCAAATAGCATAGGGGTAGGGGGTTGCAAAATTCACCTCAGTGTGTATATGTGGGCTGGAAAAAGTTCAGCTGAATACGATCGAGTTCCACTGTGGCGCTCCATGTGGTAAAAGAGCCTGTTAATGCTTGTTTTGTTGGCCAAAACATGAAGGTCAGATACTTGGGTGAGGTAAACTGTATGGGACCACAAGTGGTTGTGCACCCGTTCAGTCACACATTTAGGAGGCGAAGAGAAAATGATCTGTGATTCTAGGCACCACTGCTTGGAAAAGGGAGACTTGGAAGAATTGTCCCACCAAGCGACAATTTTATTTTTAGATCAATTTGGCAAAATCTGAATGTTGAAAATTAATCTGAATTTATTTCTGACTATATTTCGATTGAAATATGGAAGATTCTGGTAATACTCAGCAGGTCTAATGTCATCTATGGAGGCAGATAGAGATTGATGACCTTTCCGGTGGCCTGAAATATCAACTCTGTTTTTCTCTCCACGGATGCTGCCTGACCATGTTGCGCATTTCCAATGTTTTCTGTTTTGATTTCAGATTTTCAGCATCTGCAGGATTTTGGTCGAAGCGCTTTCCTGTTGACTGACCTGCAGCTGCAAAATGCAGCAATGTGAGGAGAGTACATGAGTACATAATCCGGTCTAGTCATTTTCAGGAACATGCACTTGACCACAATCGGGTGAGCACACCAGAATAACGTCTGACCCCTCACCCTGTCATGCAAATGGGCTGTTATTGACGGGCCAAAGTTTTTTTTAATAAACATTTCAATGAGGTATTTCTTTGGCATTGTAACAGCAACAAAATCAACAATGTACATAACGGGCAGCACGGTGGCGCAGTGGTAGCACTGCAGTCTCACGGTGCCGAGGTCCCAGGTTCGATCCTGGCTCTGGGTCACTGTCCGTGTGGAATTTGCACATTCACCCCATGTTTGCGTGGGTTTTTCCAGACAGAGGAAGCCAGCCATGTCCGATAGCCAGGTCTCCGATTCGGGGGCTTTGAGTCCCTCCTTGCTAGTAATATTCGCCTCCGGGCTACCAGGAAAGCAAAGGCCAGAACATCTGCCTCTTTCTCCTCCTGGATTCCCGGATCCTGCAACACCCCAAATATCGCCACCTCTGGACCCATTGTCACCCTCGTATTTAATACCTTGGACATGGCGTCGGCAAACCCCTGCCAAAATCCCCTCAGTTTTGGACATGGTTCGCTGGCCCCCCCACACACTTCGCACACCTGTCCTCCACCCCAAAGAATCTGCTCATCCGGGCCACTGTCAAGTGATCCTGGTGAACGACCTTAAATTGGATCAGGCTGAGCCTGGCACATGTTGCAGTCACGTTGACCCTACCCAATGGGTCCGCCCATAGACCATCCTCTATCTCTCCTCCAGTTCCTCCTCACACTTTTGCTTCAGCTCCTCGGTCTGCTTCTCCTCCGAACCCATAAGCTCTTTATATATGTCCGAGATGCTCCCCTCTCCTATCCATCCTCCAGAAACCACCCTGTCTTAAATCCCCCTTAGCGGCAGGAGTGGGAAGGTTGGCACCTGCCTCCATAGAAAGTCCCGCACCTGTAGATATCAAAATTCATTTCCCCCGCCAAAGCAAACTTCTCCTCCAGCGCCCTCATACTCGGGAAGCTTCCTTCTATAAACAAGTCCCCCATCCTCTCGATCCCCGCTCTCCGCCTAATTCGGACCCCCCGTCCATCCTCCCCGGGGCAAACCGGTGATTATCGCAGATTGGGGACCATACTGATGCCCCCTCTGCTCCCACATGTCTCCTCCACTGCCCCCAGACTCTCAGGGCCGCCACCACCACTGGACTAGTGGAGTACCGCGCCGGCGGGAATGGCAGAGGCGCTGTTACCAACGCCCCCAGACTTGTGCCGCCATGCGCACCCATGCAGGCTCCCCCCCCCCCCTCCCCCACACCAGCCACCTCCTTACCATGGCTATATTAGCTGCCCAGTAATAATTGCTGAAATTCGGCAGAGCCAGCCCACCATCCCCCCGACTCCACTTGAGCATTGCCCTCTTCACTCGCGGGGACTTGCCCCCCCCCCCCCCCCCCCCCCCCCCCCCCCCCACACAAAGCTCACGATAATTTTATTGATTCGGTTAATAAAGGACCGCGGGATGAAGATGGGGAGGCATTGGAAAACGAATAGGATCCTCGGGAGGACAGTCATTTTTACCGATTGAACTCTGCCCGCCAGAGACAACGGGAGTGCATCCCATCTCCGGAAATCCTCCTTCATCTGCTCCACCAGCCGGGCCAAGTTCAATTTATGTTGCCTGTCCCAATCCCGCGCCACTTGGATACCCAGGTACCTGAAACTGTCCCCTACCACTCTGAACGGCAGTTCCCCCAGTCGCCTATCCTGACCTCTCGCCTGGACCACAAACATCTCGTTCTTCCCCATATTGAGCTTATATCCCGAAAACCATCCGAATTCCCCTAAAATTCCCATAATTTCTTCCATCCCCTCTATTGGGTCTGAGACATACAACAGTAGGTCATCCGCATACAGCGAGACCCTGTGCTCCACCCCACCCTGCCCCCGGACCAGCCCCTTCCTGCCCTTTGTGGCTCTCAGAGCAATTGCCAATGGCTCTATTGCCAGCGCAAACAGCAGTGGGGAGAGGGGACATCCCTGTCTCGTCCCCCGGTGCAGTCTGAAATAGTCCGAAGTCGTCCTGTTTATCCGTACACTTGCAACCGGGGCTCGGTACAGCAACCTAACCCAGTCAATAAAGCCCCTCTCAAAACCAAACTTCTCCAGCACCTCTCATAAATAATCCCACTCAACCCAGTCAAAGGCTTTCTCCGCATCCATCGTAACCACTACCTCAACCTCCCTACCTTCCGGAGGTAGCATGATCACGTTTAGCAGCCTTCTTACATTGGCCACCAGCTGCCTACCCTTAACGAACCCCGTCTGATCCTCCACAATAACATCTGGTACACAGTCCTGACGGGCCAAAGTTGATCCGATGCAGGAGACTATTGAGATGGATGTGTGCGAAAGGCTGAAAACTTAAGCAGTGAAAATTGTTAATAAGTAATTGGCTCAGATCCATTTTAAAGAATTGAATGGGATCGGTTTGAAAGCTGTTTAATGATTCAGAATGGAAAATTTCATAAAGTCATAATAATGCAAGCATTTCGACACACAAGGTCAGCATGGAGTGTATTTGGAGTGTCTGGGGAATCTAATGTTGAGCTCATCAGAATCTATTCATTTCACTGACTCCTTCATTTTCGAAACTCGAAGTCTATTACTTGAGCTGGGGCTGAGGATTGAACCAAGCTCTGATCGAGCATGAATCATGCTTCAGCAGGAGCGTGCGCAGACATGTTTCCATGTGTATGCTAAATCCTGAGTAGATTAGATAAACACGCTGATTTACGCGCCCTGAATTTGTTATTTTCTTCTTAGTTTTTAATCATCAGAACCAAATGGAATTGTGTGATCCTGTTCCATTAGCGGGCAGTTTGCAGTTTGGGGAGGTTGATCAATTTTAAACAATATGTAGATTTGAAATTCCTATGTTTTACAAATAAACAAGAAAAAGTTTTAACCCGAGATAGAGAAAGCAAAGTATGGATTTGTTTGAGCCATCTGCTGGCTGTATCAAACAATCCAATATATTCCACTGTGGAATAGAGGACTTTGAGCTGATTAGCTTGTTGTCTCCAGTTGTATTGCACAGCCTATTAAATTCTGCATAGTACCATGTAATTATGCTTGCTATCCTGTCTGGTATGAGTCAGAATGCAAATTAACTGTTTATAGCACAGCTTGGTCAGGGCCTTTATTGAATGGATCTGAACTGAGCTAATGTTGCAATCCCATTCTCTGAGGATTCTTTGCTGCCATCGTAGCCTCTCGTTCAAGCACTGAGACCAGACCAAGACGGTATTTCTTTCTACGGATTATTCCAAAAGTACATAACTTTACAAACTTGTGTTTCCCTAATTGAATGTATAGAACATGTTTTAATTGCATTACATTGGTGAGTGGGGAGTCTTTTAGATTTGAAAGTACAAAATACAGTTTTGGTGGTGCTTTCCAGCTGAATTTTGGGCAACATTCAGGCCTGGGTTGACAAGTGGCAAGTAACATTCATGCCAAGTAACATTCATGCCAATCAAGTGCCAGGCAATGACTATGTATTGATCTGCATAGAACCCCTACAGTGCAGAAGGAGGCCATTCGGCCCATCGTGTCTACACCGACCCTTCGAAAGAGCACTTTACCCATGTCCACTCCCCCATCCACCCCGCCCTATCCCTGTAACCTAACTTGCACATCCCTGGACACTTGAGGGGCGTTTGATCATGGTCAAGCCACCTAACCTGCACTTCTTTGGACTGTGGGAGGAAACCAGAGCACCCAGAGGGAACCCATGCAGGGGAGAATGTGCAAACTCCACATAGCTAGTCACCCGAGGCCGGAATTGAACCCGGGACCCTGGCACTGTGAGGCAGCAGTGCCACCATGACCTATCTCCAACAAGAGAACATCTAACCATCTCCCCTTTATATTGAAAGGCATTATTGTTGTTGAAACCTCACTGTTAACATTCTGGATAACCCTTGATCAGAAATTGAACTATATTGTGGCTGCAAGAGCAGGTCAGAGACTGGGAATTCTGCAGACTCATCTGACTCCCCGGAGCTGATCCAAGGTATAAGTCAGAAGTGTGATGGAAAACTCTCCACTTGCCTGGATGAGTGCAGATCCACCAATATTCAAAAAGCTTGATGACTTTCTAAGGCAAAGCAAACCACTTGATTGGTACCCCATCCACCACCTTAAACATTCATTTCCTGCACCACCGACTGACAGTGGCAACAGTGTGTACCATACACACTGCAGCAACTCACCAAGGCTCCTTTGACAGCATGTTTCAACCCTGTGATCTCTACTACCTAAAAGGACAAGGGCAGCAGATGCTGGGGATAATGGGGATGCCGTTACCTGCATGTTGCCCTCCAAGCCACTCACCATGCTAACTTGGAAATTTATCGTTCCTTCACTATTTCTGGGTCAAAAATCCTGGAAGTTTCACCCTTAGCACTGTGGATGTACCTACACCACATGGACTACAGTGGTTTAAGCTGCAGCTCACATCCACTTCCTCTCAGGCAATTAGGGATGGGTAATAAATGCTGGCTTACTCAGCGATGCCCAAATCCTACAAAAGAATAAGTAAAAGGGAAATTCTGTGAAGTAAAAGGAAAGTTCTGTGAAACTATATTAGCTTCAGGTCCAGTACTGCAGGTGTCAATTTACTGATGCATTCAGTTCACTCATGGCCATGTCACACCTCTACTGGAATAATTGACAAAGGGCGCAGCAATGTCTTGTGAAGAATTGTGATATTGTGGTAGTTAAAAGCCCTGGTGGAGAAGTTGCCCGACTTATTTCTCAGAACATCCAGCATGAATTCACTTGAAATACAGTCGATGTTCTTATGTGGATGAATGTGGCAGCTATTTTGTGCATAGCACAATCAGACATCCAGTAATAACCTGATTAACTAGTTAATCTGTTTAAATGTGTTGGCTCAGGGAGGGGTTGTGGGGGTGTATATTGGCCAATGTGATGGGAAAACGCCCTGCCTTTCTTTGAATGGATACATGCAACCACATTTGCTTGAACTGGCAGATGGAGGCCCTTTATTTTACAGCCCATTTGAAGGACAGTGATATATTACAGCACTGAAGCGAGATTTCCGAACCAAGAATAATGCTTAAAATCACAACTTTCTGATTGAAAGGTGAGAATATTGCTAATTAGACCAAAATCAAGAGTTGTTAACAAAGGGAGGAGAACAGGAGCTGCTCGAGAGACATTGCAAAACGTGATATTTAGAAATGCTCTTGACATCTTTCAAGATTTTTGATTCCATTATATCAAGGAGAAATGACAGTTTTTTAAAAAAAAAAATGTTATTATGTTAAACTTAAGTTAAATCTATATGACACAGAAGCCATCTAGAAACGTGAATTGCACCGTAGCAGCTGGGTCCAGGTGAAATGCTTGATGCAGATGTGGTGTTCGTCTATTTTATTAGCTTGAGACAATTATGCTTGTGAGTGCAGCCAAGTACCTTACGGACAATATATTTAAATGCACAGATGAAGGATCAGAGATCAAATCTGGGGCATTGCAACAACAACCTGCATTTTGTCCTTGTGAGTATGGAGTGGGTACAAGTGGATTCATTTTTTCCTATTAAGGGGCAATTTAGCATGGCCAATCCACCTAGCTTGCACATTTTTGGGTTGTGGGGGTGAAACCCTCGCAAACACTGGGAGAATGTGCAAAAAACCCTGCATTTAATAGTGCCTTTGACATAATAAAATATTCCAAAGGAGTAGTTCACAGGAAGGTCATCTGACACAGGGCGAAACATGAAGATTGGGGCACATTGAAAATGTGGTCAAATAGTGTAAGGAGTGTCTTAAAGTAGGAAAGTGAGCTACAGAGAGAGAGAGATGTTCAGCAAAAGGTTCTTTTTTTAAAAATTTACAGTGCCCAATTAATTTTTTCCAATTAAGGGGCAATTTAGCATGACCAATCCAACTACCCTGCACATCTTTGGGTTGTGGGGCTAAACTCACAGGAAAAGGTTCTTGAGCTTGGTGCTCAGGCATCTGAAGGCACAGCCACCAATTAAAGTTGGTGATGCACAAGAGGCCTGGATTGCAGGAGCATGGATGTCTTGGACGATTGAAGGGATGGAGTCAGCTACAGAAATGAGGAGTGTCATGTTGGGTGTTCTGATGCACAAATGATCCAACACGGCTGTAGATGGCACAACTCTGTTTTATTGTCTAAACAACGGTAACAACTAACTACTGGCTTGGGTACGTGCTTCACAGCTAACCTGTGGACCTAGCCCTATCACTATCTTAGTGAGGCACTCAGCACATGGTCTATGTCTGAGTGGCACGCTGTGAGCTCTGTGCTCTGAGCTATCTCCAGGTAGAATGAGCGGGAACTGTGGTGTTCCCTGTTTTATAGTGCGTGTGCTCTCACTGGTGATTGGCTGCGATGTTATGTGTGCGCTGGTTGGTCCAACTGCCTGTCCATCAGTGTGTGTGATTGCACCATGATATGTTAATGTGGATATCATGACATCCCCCCTTTCACAAAGAAAATGTGCCTACATGCTAATAAATATCGGTGTGTACTGAGTGCGTCTGAGTATGTGTGTGCAATATTTACAACATGTACATGAGGCTAAACTATATACAGAGGAAGGTGTCAGGTGCAACAGAACAACGAGGTTGTACCAATAACAGAACAAATGCAATTAACAAACGACGAGAGAAAACATCTGGAACAATGAATGACAAGAAAAGAAACTCGTTAACAGTACTGTAAAACAATTCAGTGAGTCCAATGTGCTAACAGGCTCATAAGTCAAGTCTCTCAGGTGGGCGCCGAATTCGGGTTGACCGTTAGGATGGCACACCACTCATCGCCTGGATCAATGCTGTGCACTGGCAGCGGCTGGTTCTTCCGACTTGGGGACATCCGGTTCTTGCGGATTACCGCAACGCAGAAGGGCTCCCTGTCTTCGGTAACGCTGGTCTGCGTACTATCTGGATATGACTCGGTGTAGGGGGGCTGAATCGCCTGCACGTCCCTGCGAGGCTGTGAGGCGGAATTGTAGGGAGTTGGCAGGTTGAGCTGCTCAACAGCAGGCAGCTTAGTGGCCCATTCTGCCACAGCGAAGGCATTGTCGCGCTATGGCTGGACATTGCCGCTTTAAGTGGGCGGAGCCACAGTTGCCGCACGTCATGATGTCATGGCCTTCGTTGCGCCACCGCGCGTGCGCGGTGCGGTCCTGCGTAGAGCACACCTGCGCATCACATCCCTCTGTCAACGTCCCCTCTTTTGGCGCTTAAAAGCACGAGAGGCCTCGGAAAGCACACAAAATGGCCGCTCTCGTCCGGGCTGCGGGCCGGGAGGAACTCGATTGACTGGACCCGCTCCGCCTCGTAGGACCCGTGCCGTGCCGTGCCGTTTCGGCCGCCTGGATTTGGGAGTACCGGCTGGTCGCGTTCTCCTGGAGGACGCACGTCTCGATGGCAGTCGCTAGGGTGAGGCGCTTTATTTTAAGGAACTGCTTGAGTAGGGTGTCCGAGATGACCCCAAAAACTATCTGATCCCGTATCATGGAGTTGGAGGTGGCCTCATAGCTGCAGGACTGCGCGAGGATACGGAGGTGTATCAAATAAGATTGGAAAGGCTCATCCTTGCCCTGCAGGCGCTGCTGGAATAGGTACCTCTCGAAGCTCTCATTGACTTCCACGCTGAAGTGTTCCTCGAACTTCAGAAACACCGTCTTATAAACACAGTCTTATATTTTGTTTTGTCCTTGCCTTCCGCGAATGCCAGGGAGTTATAGATGTGGATGGTGTGTTGCCCCGCCGTGGAGAGGAGGAGGGTGATCTTCCTGGTGTCCAATGCATTCTCCCTGTCTGTGGCTTCTAGGAAGAGCTGGAAGCGCTGTTTAAACAGCTTCCAGTTTTCTCCGAGATTACCAGTGATTCGGAACGGCTGCGGCGGGCTGATGTTTTCCATGGAGCAGGATGGCGGGTTTCTGAAAGGGTGCAGGTAGGTCTCACAGTCGCTGGTTAGCATCCACTACTGGTACCATGTCGTGTTGGGTGTTCTGATGCAGAAATGATCCAACACGGCTGTAGATGGTACAACTGTTTTATTGTCTAAACAACGGTAACAACTAACTACTGGCTTGGGTACGTGCTTCACCAGCTAACCTGTGGACCCAGCCCTAGCACTATCTTAGTGAAGCACTCAGCACATGGTCTATGTCTGAGTAGCACGCTGTGAGCTCTGTGCTCTGAGCTATCTCCTGGTAGAATCAGCGGGAACTGTGGTGTTCCCTGTTTTATAGTGCGTGTGCTCTCACTGGTGATTGGCTACAGTGTTATGTGTGTGCTGGTTGGTCCAAATGCCTGTCCATCAGTGTGTGTGATTGCACCATGATCTGCTGATGTGGATATCATGACGGGGAGAAGAAAGACAATGGAGAGAGTTGAAAACCAGAACGAGATTTTAAAATAGGGGTGTTGCTTAACTGGGAGCCAGTGAACACATGGGTGATAGGCTAATGATAATTGGCCTGTGTTAGGATATGGACAGCAGAATTTTGGATGACCTCTGGTTTCTGGAGAATGGAGGATTAGAATAGTCGAGATGAAAGATAACAAAGGCATAGATGAGAGTTTTCGCAGTGGAGGCTGCAGACCTCTCCTTCCGAGTGCCTTTGAACAAGGAAGTCTCCTCTCCTCCCCCATTCCCCTCCCACCCCCCTTCACCACTCCCCACAGTGGGAGCCTGAAAGTTTGTTTTCCATGTTTCACACATGGAGACGGCTTTACCTGTCACTGGAATTAGACTATTAATGTCCACTTAAGGACTTCAATCCAGGAAGAGACCGGAAGTTGTGGAGTCCATAGATGCATCCGTCTGTTTAAATGCTCCCCTCCCAACACCAAACTCCTCTCTGGGAGGGCATTAAATTCTGTCCCTGTCTTGTGGCCTCTTCTCGCAAAGAGAAAAACAATGATCCACTTGTACCCACTCCATACTCACAAGGACACTTTGATAATATGGGACAGAGTATACAGATTAATCAATTGAGGGGGAAATGTGTACTTTTAAATGCTTCAATAACTTGAAATGTTGCTTTAACTTTTTTCCTGAAAGATAATGGAAATGCCTATTGTATATTTAATGAGTCTGATGGTTCATTAGAAATAGATTTAATTCCGGTTTACAGACTGAAGTGACAATCTTTACCAGTAATTGAGCAACTTTTAATTTTGTGTGCAATGTACCTTGCTCATTTTTAATCTACAAAGTATTTCAGTGAACTGACCATCCTCTAGTATTTTGCTTCCATTTTTCCGAAACAATTCTGCTCCACAGGAAGCAAATCTGCATACTGCCAATTGAATTTGAGGCTCCTGTTGTGTTATTTTATGCAAATCCTTTCGAACACTCTTCTATTATGGACTATGCTTTCTTTATTTGAATAACTTATGAACATGCAAAGTGCAACAACACTCTCTCTTTCACTTCTGTAAGGTTACAAAGTCACATGCAATTTCCATGACTGAAGTCAAAAGAATTTTTCTTTCAAAAATTTCAATTGCTCCCCGTTCATTATAAGCGACAGCTTCTATTGTACAACAGCCAGGTAAATGGTGTGTGTCCTTTTCTAAATGCAGAATAATATGAGGCTGTTAAAGGAAGGTATTAAGCTATTGGTGCTATGTCTGGTTACCATACTCTTGTGCTAAGCTCGTGAAATGTAATCATTGTGTATCCTTCAACTTGTAGCAACAATGAGACTCCTCAAAAAGCAGCAAAGCTTCAGTTCGCCAAGTTTAATTTTCTTTCTCTCTGACAATGAGGAGCATTGCCTTCTCTCTGTGAGGACCTCCGGTGGAGTTGGCACGTGCAATTATTTAATCCTCTCGATGGGGGAATCCAGGTGAGAGCATGCAGGGCACCAAAGTTGTTTCACAAATTTAAAGTAAAATGCTACAGTTCTCATCACTCATCAACTGTTTGACCTGTCAGCCTGGTGCTGACATTGTTCCACTTTAGTGCCTGCCTCCCATTGTAAGCCCCCGCTTCATTGCTCAGTTAACAGAATCTGCTGGTCATTGGTTTAACACCTGCAAAGCACCTCGTGTTACAAAAGTACAATGGGTGTCCTGTCCTCAGCATTCCCACTAAAGGTAGAGCATGACGGTTGATACAATGTCAGTGTCCTGTTGCCCATTTGCTTTGGGTCTGTAGAGATTGAACACCGGGCTGTATTCTCTCAGCCCGGGGCTGGGCCGGAGAATCCCCGCGACCGGCGCGAATCACGCCACATTGCCCCGACGGCGGGATGCGATTCCCCGCAGAGCGGAGAATCGGCCCCATTGGAGCCGGCGTGGTTGGCGTGGCGCCGGTCAGGGGCCACTCTACGCGCCCCCCCCCCCCCCCCACCGATTCTCGGCCCGAGATGAGCCTAGCAGCCGTTGTAAAAAAACCGAGTCCCGCCGGCGCCGTTCACACCTGCTTTCAGCCGGCGGGACCTCGGCGTGGAAGAGTCCGGGGGCAGCCTGTGTGGGGAGAGGGGAGTCCGACCCCGGGTGGGTGGGGGGGCTCCAATGTGGCCTGGCCCGTGATCGGGCCCACCGATCGGCGGGCCGGCCTCTGGCTGGAGGCCTCCTTCCGCGCCAGTCCCTGTAGCCCTGCGCCATGTTGCGTCGGGGCCGGAGCGGAGAAGGGAGCCACTGCGCATGCACACGTTGGCGCCGGTGCCACTGTGCATGCGCGAACCCCGCCAGGATCAGCAGCTGGAGCAGCATGGATCGCTCCAGTGCCGTGCTGGCCCCCCGTAGGAGCCAGAGTTGCTGATGCGGAGGTCGTGTTGACGCCATCGAGAAATGCGACGGCATTTCTGATGGCGTCAACACTTAGCCTCAGGATCACAGAATCCCGCCCACCATTTTGTTTTCTTCTCCTTCAGTTATCTGTCTGAAAGCAGGTCCTTGGCAATTGTTTGCCTAACTAAGCTACAGGTACGGTGAGGAGGCAGGCTCGGTGTCACGTCAGCCAAAGTGGGGTTTCAACACTATGCTGCTGGCATCGATCTGGTCCACAAGCTAGCTGTTTAACCAACTGAGTTAACCGGCCTGAGCACAGATGCCAACATATGTTTTGGAGATAAATGGAGGGTTGCAACTAAAAGCAGATGTCATGAACCATATGTTCAATCTTTCAAACTGAACTACTGCCCTTGCATCCCTATCAGCAGTATTTTTTCATCAATAGTTATTTGGTAGGACAGAACTTGAGTATTGCTGAAAAAAGAGACACATCAAAGCTTTTCATTTTGTAGACTACCAATGTAAGGGGAAAACAACAATTTACACTGCATGAGAAGAGAGCGCTAATTGGTTGGTGAGTGGACTCTGATTTGTAGAGATGTTTCCATGGAGAATGCACTAGTTGATGGTGACTGACAGATTATTGCCAAATATTTTGAAATTTAAACCAGGCAGCTTTAACCTGATTGGTCACGGCATTGCCCTGAGGAATAAGTTAGTGAATGGCTGCCATTTATTTTGTTCAGCTGAAACTAACACAATTTTTGTACATGTTCTTTCTCACCGTAAAGAATGGGACCCTGTGTATTAATATATGTAGAATAATATGCACTCCTGTTTTTATATTTATAGTCCTGTTTGTTGGAGCTGTTATTTACTGTCGCCATACTGGCAGACAGCACTAAGAATATTCCTATGGCATTAATTTTAACAGGTCTTACAACACCAGGTTAAAGTCCAACAGGTTTGTTTCGATGTCACTAGCTTTCGGAGCGCTGCTCCTTCCTCAGGTGAATGAAGATGTATGTTCCAGAAACATATATATAGACAGATTCAAAGATGCCAGACAATGCTTGGAATATGAGCATTAGCAGGTGATTAAATCTTTACAGATCCAGAGGTGGGATAACCCCAGGTTAAAGAGGTGTGAATTGTATCAAGCCAGGACTGGAAGGGAACATTCCTGCCTGGTGATTGTCGCGCGATGTCCATTCGTTTGTTGTCGCAGCGTCTGCATGGTCTCGCCAATGTACCGCGCTTCGGGGAACACTTCAGCAGTCAAGGGCATTCAGCCTCTGATCTCCGGGTAAGCGTTCTCCAAGGCGGCCTTCAGGACGCGCGACAACGCAGAATCGCCGAGCAGAAACTTATAGCCAAGTTCCGCACACATGAGTGCGGCCTCAACCGGGACCTGGGATTCATGTCGCATTACATTCCTCCCCCACCATCTGGCCTGCAAAATCCTACTAACTTTCCTGGCTTGATACAATTTACACCTCTTTAACCTGGGGTTACCCCATCTCTGGATCTGTAAAGATTTAATCACCTGCTAATGCTCGCATTCCAAGCATTGTTTGGCATCTTTGAATTTGTCTATATATGTGTTTCTGGAACATACCTCTTCATTCACCTGAGGAAGGAGCAGTGCTCTGAAAGCTAGTGTTTGAAACAAACCTGTTGGACTTTAACCTGGTTTAAGACTTCTTACTAATGAATTAAACAGTTCATTAAAGAATAAAACTTGTGACAACTAAATATATTTTATATTCTTGAACTACAACTCCCAATAAATTATATCAAAACAAACCTGTTGGACTTTAACCTGGTGTTGTAAGACTTCTTACTGTGCTCACCCCAGTCCAATGCCGGCATCTCCACATCATTAATTTTAACAGTGATGTTGCTCATTAATTTGTGCCTCAAATACTTCATTTCTCTCTCAGCTTTGCCCATGTTAGACAGGGTCAGCATAATGCTGGTTAATCGCCTTTCACTTTTTGGAGTTGGTGTATGAGTTTACAGCTAGATATTGTTCCTGCTACTAACCCTCGTCGTTTATCTGAGCTGGGGGCTGGCACCAACACACACTCACCTGCCTTTGTGCTTCCATGAGCAGTCCTGGAATGGGACTGGAACCGAGGCCTTGCTGGTTCAGAATCTGCAGAGCTACCCAACTGAGCCACTCCAGGTCCATAATGGTGTCTAAAACCGAGAAGTGTATCATGCACTTGTAAAGCTTTTTTCTGTTAATATTATTAACAGCATTTTCTCATCTATTGAGTAAGTGAAATGCTGATGTATCATTAATAGGGGAATAAAAGGGAAACGGGAATAGAAGTGACGTCTGACCTACAAATTCATAAGACTATTGCCTGTGGTAACACAGTACCATCGCTTTGTATAGTAGCTGAATGTAGGGAGCTATTTGCAGTTGTCCTTATTTGTAATACAGTATCTGCATTGTAGTATTGCAGCCCTCGGGCGTGTTGAGGGTTTTATTTAAAAAAAACTGTATTAAAACTCATGCAGACACGGGGAGAAGCATCAGTCTCCGCACAGACAGTGGCCTAAGCCAGTAATCGAACCCAGGTCCCTGGCACAGTGAAGCAACCGTGCTCACCACTGTGCTACCGTGCCGCCATAATAGTGGGTCAAAGCTAATTTAGAAGGGCAGCTTGGTGACACAGTGGTTAGCATTCCTGCCTCACGGCACCGAGGTTCCCAGGTTCGATCCCAGCTCTGGGTCACTGTCCGTGTGGAGTTTGCACATTCTCCCCGTGTTTACGTGGGTTTCGCCCCCACAACCCAAAAAAGATGTGCAGGTAGGTGGATTGGCCACGCTAAATTGCCCCTTAATTGGAAAAAATGCATTGGGTACTCTTAAGTTTATGAAAGAAAAGCTTATTTAGAAAAATACTGCAAGCTGCAAATTTTCTCCACTGTAACACTTTCCTTGTCTCATTTTGTTGAAATCATCTCGATTCTTTAAACCAGTGTGTCCCCCTTTGTTGTTTGTGCCCTGGGAAGTGTTCTGGTTTAAATGAAAAATTGCAGTTAACTAAATGTGTTTACCCATAGGCTGGTAACTTTTAGTGCTGGTGGGAAGCAGTCATAAGGCACTGGTGCAGGAGCAATTCGAACTCTTCATTCTGGAGAAAGAAGATGGGGCAGGATTCTCCGTTTTGCCGGTGCCCGGGGGTTTCCCGACGGCATGGGGCTGCCCCACAATGGGAAACCCCATTCTCCAACCGGCGTAAAGGAGAATCCCGCTGGCGGGCCGGGGCCGAAATGGCCCGGCGGGGGGGAGAACCCAGTCTCCCTCCTCCTCCCTGGTAACTTGCAGAGATTTACACCAACTGTGTTAATAACCTAATCTGATCTCAGTGAACTTAGTACAGACTAGGGATCAAAGTTGGGATCTTCCTGGTCTTTATGGGCCACTATTGCCTGACAAATTAGTTTGTGCTTCTTGAAAGACTTTGCGCTGGATTCTCCGCAGCCACGTGCCGAAATCGGGTTTGGCGCGGGGGCGGAGAATGGCCGTTACAAAGAAATTGGAAATCGCTCGCGCACAATCTACATTGCGGCTAGGGGGCCATTGACAGAGGCTCCCCCGCAGTTCTCCGGGCAAAACTGGCCGATTTCCTGACGGCGTGGTTCTAACCACGTATCGGCCGTCGGGAACCTCGGGTGGTGGCTGCGGACTCGGTCCACGGTCGCCCTGGTGAGGGGAGCGATCGGGCGGCATGGATCCGCGGGCACGTGTGATCTTGGGCATACTTTTTGGAGAATCCAGCCCCTTGTTTTTAATACACAAATGTGCGATCTGGAATATTGTGTTAAAGTGGTTTTTACTCCACAATTGAAGTAGACTTTGTTGTCACTGCTGCTCTGAGATGGACACCTGTTTCTTTTGACCATCTGAGAATCGTAGAACGATTGATTGTGATGTCACTGCTTGATTTATATTATAATTAGTCATTTATTTCTGAACCATTTTTCCATTCACCTTTCTCCATCTGCTCCTCCTTCACATCAGTGACATTAGTTATTCCATCATATGAACCTTTCCATTTTCTTGCTGATGATTTCACTATATGTTCATTATCTGCCTTCAGATTTCATAACATTTAATATTCTCAAAATTGAATTATTGAACCTAAACCTCTTCCACACCGCTTAATTGGAGCAGTGATATTTTTGGCTTCTTTCACTGCTTCAAAGCTGCTGTTTCTTCATATTGCTTACAAAATTGAACTGAAGACTGCTGCCCGTGTCTTCATTGGGCCATGCTGGCCTCGCTCATCTCCAATCCCCTCAGATAGGGCTCGCGCACATTTCCTCTGTTGCAAAAGCTCTGAAAGGCGGTTTCTTCTTTTCTTTCCACTTAAGAACGCTACTCTTTTTTTTTTGGGGGTGGGGCTGCACGGTGGTGCAGTGGTTAGCACTGCTGCCTCACGGCACCGAGGTCCCAGGTTCGACCCCGGCCCTGGGTCACCGTCCATGTGGAGTTTGCACATTCTCCCCGCGTTGGCGTGGGTTTCACCCCCACAACCTGTGGTGGTACGTATTAGGGGTCATACGGTACACCACGTGTCGACAAGCTATTGGTGGAGGGATGCCAGGTCCTGATAGGATCTGCCACCTACTGGACTCCACCCAGAAATGCCGGTATAAGAACCCAGCTTTTCCCTCCATTTCCCTCAGCAGCTGCATTTTGTAACCACGCTGCTGGGGATAACGTTCTGCTTAATAAAGCCTTCAATTGACATTACCTCAACCTGCCTCGCGTCATATTGACGGTGCTACACAACCCAAAGATGTGCAGGCTAGGTGGATTGGCCACGCTAAATTGCCCCTTAATTGGAAAAAATTAATTGGGTACTCTAAATTCATATAAAAAAGAGGACTCAACCCTTTTAAAAAGCCTAGCTCTGCCAAAAATGTGAATCCAGCTCCTAAGTCTAGCGAAATTCTTCTAGAATCCACTTTACATTACTAATCAAGTTACAATTCGCCTTGTGTATCTAGCATCTGCAACCCCCTCCCCAGCACGTTTCTCCAGTACAGCCTTTCCTGTGTCTCTGTTCTGTTCTGTCAGTCCGTCATTGTGTTGAATCAAGAGTCATTGATAATGTTGCCTTACTTTGTCCCGTGCTTCCCTCCAACCTCAAAATTGGGACACTGCTAATAAGAATCGTAGAAATTTAAACAGAGACGTCATTCAGATCATTGGTCTGCAGTGGAAGAAATATTCATCAGTCTCACTCCCCTGTACTTTGCTGAAAGCCCTGCAAACATTTTGTTTACCCAAGCCATTATTTTATGCCTTGCTTTGATTGGCAGCTGCCTTTCAAAGTCAGGGTGGCTGCTGACATTTATTGACCCTTGGATTTCACTTGGTTCCTCAATACCGCAATATACAGGGCATCTCATTTTGTCCTGAGTTCTTGCTGAACAGTGGGAGCATATCACGTCAGAAAGTCTTCAGATTGCTCTGCTGGGTACAAAACCCGATTGGGGGAAAAACAGAACATTCCAAAATCTGGAATTTACTGTCAGAAGAATTTTGCAGTGTAAAGTCACATTTCATGGAAGAAATTGCTCCCCTGAGCTTGAGGCTTTTTTGACTTATAAATAGTGAAATATGGTAGCTGACTTTGAATCTGGCCCACATCCCTCTTGGCATTCTGATAAAAAGAAAGAGTTGCATTTGCACAGCACTTCTCATGACCGTAAATTAAATACTTTTGAAGTGTAATTCTAGTTTTAATATTGGAAAAACAGCAGCCGCCTTACACATAGCACGCCCCACAAACAGGAGTGAGGACATGATCAGAATATCTGTCTTTTTGATGCCTTTAATCTTGATCTAATGGTACCACTTTGGCTTCCACACAAGTTGATGGGTGGAGATTGTGCATCTCCAGGTTTGCCGAGTGTGTGCCCATTTCAGAATTTCAGTCTGCTGTTGAAATGCTCACTTAATCCATGATAGTGTGAGCGGTGAATGTGCAGTGAAAGATTTTCTGGTGGTTGCATTTGGCATACTGAACAAATTTGTGCACCTTTTCTGCTAAACCATTTACCCTCGAGTGTGCACCTATGGTTCAGGCTTCAATTCATTAGATGACACAAGTTTTAGATGCTTGGGAAATTATTTTAATCATGGAACGGTGAGGCTTCATGAAATGGACTGCTGGTTTTGGTGAGAATAATAGTTCCATTGAATTCCAGAGAGTTTATATATTTTAACTTCTCCAACTCAACAATGTTGAAGCTTTTTGTTCCAGAGTGAACTTTGATCGTTCTTAGCGTGTCAACACGGAGAACCATATCCTGATATCAAACCTGAATCCCCCATTCAGTTTTGTATCAGAGATCTCCAAGTGATGCTATATCGAATTGAGGCCATGGCCCTCCTGAGGGATGTGGGGGAGGGGGTGGATGCAGTGATGTGATGGACGGAGAGAGGTAAATGGGGAAAATTGCGGGAGTATAATGGGGTAAGTTGGGGCGGCATGTGGTGCAGTGGTTAACACTGGGTCTGTGGCGCTGACGACCCGGGTTTGAATTCCGGCCCTGGGTCACTATCCGTGCGGAGTTTGCACATTCTCCCCATGTCTGCGTGGATTTCACCCCCATAACCCAAAGATGTGCAGGTTAGATGGATTGGCCATGCTAAATTGTCCCTTAATTGTAAACAAAAATAATTGAGTACACTAAAAAAAATTTAAATTAATGAGGGGGTGGGTGAGGGTAGAGGGGGGAAACCAGATTGCCCATTTGGGAATCAAAGTTGGAGGTTGGGTAGAGTAAAAGAAGAAAAGGGAGCAGTTGCATTTCAGCACTACTAAAGTTTTTTAAACATTTTGATATTTCCGATGTGAACCCGATATAAAGCAATGGATCATAAAATCTGGCTAAGCACAATAATTCCACATTGACTGGACTGGGTGTTAGAATACATCATTGACAACTTTGTTGGTCATGTGTTATTTGGATAGTGCCATTCTGAAGACACGCCCAATGGAATCCCAACATATATCTTCTGTCTGTCTTTCAGACTGAACAGCCAGTCATGAGAGGCTGCTATCTTTCTACACTGCCTTTTCACAAAGAATGAGAAATCAAAAATAATTGAACAATACAAAGTTTCAACAAGACTGTGTGAGAAGTGTCACCGGTATTTCTTTTTAAAAATAAATTTAGACCACCTAATTCTTTTATTTTTCAATTAAGGGGCAATTTAGCGTGGCCACTCCACCTACCCTGCACATCTTTGGGTTGTGGGGGTGAGACCCACGCAGACCCTGGGAGAATATGCAAACTCCACATAGACCGTGGCCTCCTGGGGCTGGGATCGAACTCTGGTCCTCAGCGCCATAGGCAGCAGTGCTAACCACTGTTCCACCATGCCGTCTTTGTGTCACCAGTATTCCTGCTGATCACTTCATGTTATATGTATTGTACTGGGAAAAGTGAGACCGAACTGCAAAATGTGACTGATGTCTTCCTGGATTTCCGGTGTTTGATGCCATGCTGAGGGAGCAGTATTTCTAGGGAATGCTGTCCCTATTGCATGTTTTTTCAGGGCACAGTCTTCACTTTAGAAGAGACGTGTCTTGTTAATGGATGCCATTTTTACCTGTAAATCCAAGACCAAATGTTTTGAGAAATCTGCCATCCACCAGGAGCATTTTGTGTTTTCTATCCACCTGTTATTTGGAAGCAAGTAGAAAACTTTAACAATTGTGTGGATTACTTCTCCCTGGCCTATTCTTCCAGCTCATGTTTCTGTGCAACATATATTTGCACTGATGGATTAAGCGCTCCTGCCCCCACACTTCATTGCCTGAGTGCTTGCATATCAGGGCACCCTCCTGATCATCTGGGGGGGGGGGGGGGGGGGGCGGGGAGGTTGTGTCACCTTCTGCCATGTGCTTGGAATAATGTGGTACATTAGAAGAGCTGTCCTCTCCTTTATCCAATCATTTGAGGTTTGAAGCTTCTCAAGTAAGTGATGCATTAGTTCCAACCCATTTTGTGAAGTCAGTCAGAACAAGGCAGTAATGGCCTTCAAACAGGATTCAGTGTTATTGCGCAGCAGAAAGAGCCTGAAATTCAGTTCAGTCACCATTTTTTAGAACTCTGTTGTATCCACAAACCTTCCCAAAATGCCCATCTTCATCTCCATCCTCAGTTTCTGCCCTATCACCTCTATTTTTTTTGTCTCATTCCACATGCCTGTTGCATCCATTTCCTCTTTACTGTACCCATGGTGCGGTGTACGCAAATGTGCAAGTTGAAACTGAAATACCTCCTACTTATTGGCAGTTTTTAAAAACATTTTTTTTTAAACCATTTCCAATTCAGGGGCAATTTGCTTGGCCAATCCACCTACTCTGCACATCTTTGGGTTGTAGGGGTGAGACCCACGCAGACATGGGAAGAATGTGCAAACTCCACACGGACAGTGACCTGGGGTAGGGACGAAACCCGGTCCTGGGCGCTGTGAGGCAGTAGTGCTAGCCACTGTGCCGCCCCCTATTGGCAGTTTTGAGAAATGTAAAACCACTTCCCCGACTTTGTGTCCAATCAGGAAATTTCAATTATACACAAAACAAATGCACAAACTTGGCTGGAGTCGGCATTCTTGAACATATTTTACTGCTTTACTTGGATTTGTAGAGAGCAACTGACTGTAACAGGAGTTATGCACTGTTTATTGCATGGCCTCATAACTATGCAGCTTGTAGTCATACTTGTCAAGTCAGGTCTAGTTCCATTAAGTATGCTGTTTGCACATCAATAGTTTAAATGAGAATACAGGAGAGACAGGGCAGTGCCGTGGGTATGTTACTGGGCTAATAATTGAATGGATCTGACTTTCAATTTCGCTGTGACAGTTTGAGAATTTGCATTCAGTTTTTAAAATCTGGCAATAAAATCCCGGTATCATTGGAAATGACCGCGAAGTTGCCAGATTGACATAAAAACCCAACTGATTTACTTTTTAAGGAGCGAAGCCTACTCTTCTTGCCTGGCCTCACTTGGATATTACTCCAGTCCCACAATAGCACGATTGGCCCTTAACTCAAGTGTTGGGGGTGGCGCAGTGGTTAGCATTGCTGCCTCAAGGCACCGAGGACCCGGGTTCAGTCCCGGCCCCAGGTCACTGTCTTGTGGAGTTTGCACATTCTTCCTGTGTTGGCGTGGTTCTCACCCCCACATCCCAAAGATGTGCAGGGTAGGTGGATTGGCCATGCTAAATTGGCCCTCAATTGGAATTTTTTGTTTTAAACTCTGAAATGTTACTCTGGCTGTTTTAATACGAATGAGTATTGTGGGAGCGGGATATCTTGTGGTACCATCGAAGTGTCCCTACCTCTGGGCTAGAAGCTCTGGGTTCAAGTCCTTCTTCAGAACTTAGGGCTACAGAAGGTGCAGGCATAATGTGGCCAAACAGCTTGATCATCAGTCTTTCGAAAGAGTGGAAGAGTTTCCTAGTCAGCCATACTGCAGAATGCAATGGCAAACCTCTGCAGTACTTTGCCAAGCATAATATTGGTACGGTAAAGGTGCCATAGTCCCAGATGACCATAGGCTGCTGTCCCCTTTGAGGGGGAGAGCTGACTGGTGGTGATTTAACCTGAGGGTCACCACACTTGGGGCAAGGTTGAGAAAGCAGGGCCTTCATGAATAACCTCAGCCGGTACAGGAATTGAACCCACGCTGCTGGCCTCGCTCTGCGTCATAAACCAGCTGTCTAGTCAAGTGAGCTCAATCATGGGTTGATACAATGTAAATCCATGGTCACCAATGCCCTTATACGGCATGGTACCTGTAGGAGGATGAGAAGTGTTCTGGGAGCACAGTCATCTCATAGGACTGAAGCAGTTCAAGAAGGTGGCCCACTAGCATCTGGGACAACGAGAGATGGGCAATAAATGCCTAACTTACCAATAACAGCATCCTGAGAATGTATACCTTTGGCAAGGGCATTTCTTTGTCTATGGATACTTAGCTAAAAAATGCAATGAGTGCTTGATTTGGGCATCAAGCAGTTGAAGTGGAAATGTGCGAAACAAGAATCACCAATTTCTTTATTGATAATTAGTTTTGGTTGAGATAGCATCACAATTTAGTTTAAAATAAAATAATAAAATCCCATATACTGGTTATAGAGCCTCATGTGCTTCCAGGTTACAGACACTATTCCTCCTTCTCGAATTGATAATAAGTACATGGAAAAGGAGGACTTTTATTAATGTATTGCTTTCCAAAAACTCTGAATGCTCCGAAATGCTTTACAGCAAGTGAAGTGTTTGAAGTGTAGTAACTGTTGCTGCCAAGGGCAGCACGGTGACGCGGTGGTTAGCACTGCTGACTCGCGGTGCCGAGGTCCCAGGTTCGATGCCGGCTCTGGGTCACTGTGCACGTGGAGTTTGCACACTCCCCGTGTTTGCGTGGGTTTCGCCCCCCCCCCCCCAACTCAAAGAAGTGCTAAAATTGCCCCTTAATTGGAAAAAATGAATTGGGCATTCTAAATTTATTTTAAAAACGTGGCTGCCAATTTGTGTGAAGTACCAGAAATAGATGTAGGACACACAACCAGATAACCTCTAATATCTTTTAGTGCTGTATATTTAGGGACAAATAATGACCTAGACTTGAGGGATAACTGAACTTCTCTTCTTGGAAATATTGCCACAGGTTCTTTTGCGTCCACTTGGGAAGAGAGCCAGGCCAACGTTTAGCATCTTATCGGAAGAGTGACCTCTCAAACACTGCAATATTGCGCTGGTGCTGGGTGTGTTGACCTGATTTGGTGCTCAAGTCTTTGAAGTGGGATGAGAACTTCTGACATGGAGGCAAGAGTGCTATCACTGAACCACGCCCAAAATCAGAACCAGCAGGAAAGGGGGAGGCTTTTCAGTCAATGATTTCATTAATATTAAAGTTCAGGGGTGGGATTCTCCGGCCATGCCTGCCCGGCAACCAGAAATTCTTGCCCGATGTCAACAGGCCTTTACATGTCCGCGTCCTGCCCGTGGCGATCTTGCGATGGGCGCAGCGGAAGAATCCAATCCTTGTACTTTTCTACTGCTGTCGGGAGCCTTTCCTCTTCACTATTAAGGCCTCAGTACCAGCTCTCATCAAATCTGTTGGTAATGCCATTGTGCCTCCTCCGTTATCTTCTGCACAGGCAGCACGGTAGCATAGTGGTTAGCACAGTTGCTTCACATCCAGGGTCCAAGGTTCGATTCCCAGCTGGGTCACTGTTTGTACGGAGTCTGCACGTTCTCCCCGTGTCTGTGTGGGTTTCCTCCGGGTGCGCCGGTTTCCACCCACAGTCCAAAGATGTGCGGGTTAGGTGGATTGGCCATGCTAAATTGTCCTTAGTGGGGGTTACTGGGAGAGGGTGGATACGTGGGCTTTGGTATGGTGCTCTATGGTAAGAGCTTGTGCAGACTCGATGGGCCGAATGGCCTCCTTCTGCACTGTAAATTCTATGATTCAATGATCTTCCTTTTCTCAGCTGTCAGTGAGGCCGGTTGTTTGGCTGACTAACTGCTCCAGGCTTACATAGAACATAGAACATTCAGTGCAGAAGGAGGCCATTCGGTCCATCGAGTCTGCACCAACCCACTTAAGCCCTCACTTCCACCCTATCCCCATAACCCAATAGCCTCTCCTAACCGTTTTGGTCACTAAGGGCAATTTATCACGGCCAATCCACCTAACCTGCACTTCTTTGGACTGTGGGAGGAAACCGGAGCATCCGGAGTAAACCCACGCAGACACGGGGAGAACGTGCAGACTCCGCACAGACAGTGACCCAGCGGGGAATCGAACCTGGGACCATGGCGCTGTGAAGCCACAGTGCTAATCACTTATGCTACCGTGCTGCCCTAAAATAAAACAGGAGTGCAATCGAACAGGAGTATACTGTACAGCCCATCAAGTCGTCTTCACCATTCAACACAATCATGGCCAATTTATGGGCTTCAACTCCACTTTCCCGACCACTTCCCTGATTCTCTGAGAGACCTGTCCCAACCTTAAATATAGACAACCAACAGCATTCACAACCCTCTGGAATAGAGAACTACAGAAATTCGTAACACTTTGAGTGAAGAAACCTCTTCACATCTTGGCTTCTGCCACAACTCCTGCTCTCTTTTCGACTCATCATCATGTACTGTGAAATAGAATTTGGAATATTTAACTGTTATTTCTCCATGCTTAACCTCCTCCAATAAACAATAGCCCTCTTCATTCTACCTCTGCATAGAGCCAAAGTTCAAACTGTACCAAGAGAAAAATGGTAGGGGAGAGCTTTAGACCGTGTGTTCTTTGACCGATATGATGGTTACTTTGCAGATGTAATAATGCATGGGCCTACTGGTGTTACCGATTTACTTAAACGGTAGCCTCTACATCTTAGCATTTTTGTAGCACCTTCCACAACCTCAATGTCCCCAAGCACTTTGCAGCCGATGAAGCACTTCTCTTGAAGTGTAGTCATTGTTGTAATGTAGGAAATGTGGCATTCAATCTTTTATGATGAATGTGGGAAATTTGTATACATATTGTATTGTGTGTCTGTTGCAGTAATGTTATTAAAGGAACTTGGGTTAAAGTATACAGATTATATGCCCACTAAAGATTGTGATTATAATAATAATAATTGCTTATTGTCACAAGTAGGCTTCAATGAAGTTACTGTGAAAAGCCCCTAGTCGCCACATTCCGGCACCTGTTTGGGGAGGCCGGTACGGGTTAACAGCTAGGCAGGCTGTGATATTACTCATTGAAAGGGCTGGGTCTGTTTTTAGTTTTGATTCCAGCCCTGCCCTGTGTCTGTCTTTAGCATCATTTTTAGAGTTGTGCTGAGTTCTGAGGAAAGGTGTGTTTCTTAGACTGACTTCTGAAAGCTTCTCTCTCAAGGGCTTTGTGAATAACCTGTAAGCCACTGTGTTAACTTCTTAAAAAGAATTTAGAGTACCCAATTCATTTTTTCCAATTAAGGGGCAATTTAGCGTGGCCATTCCACCTACCCTGCACATCTATGGGTTGTGGGGGCGAAACCCATGCAAACACGGGGAGATTGTGCAAACTCCACATGGACAGTGACCCAGAGGCGGGATCGAACCTGGGACCTTAGCGCCGTGAGGCAGCAATGCTAACTACTGCGCCACTGTGCTGCCCTGTGTTAACTTTATTCATAAGTCGCATTTGACCTGTGAATGTGATTTTGCTTAAATGAAATTTTAGAAGTACATGGGGGAAATAAGCTCAAAGACCATTTTTTGTGTAAGAACTGGTTAACTAATAATAATTTTTATTAAAGGTTTTCATAAAATATTAATAACAAAATGAGAAAGAAAAAAGAACCTAACAGGGTTAAGTACAAAACACAATCTAAAAAAGCAACCCCCCAAACCCCCCCCCCCCCTGTACATAAATAATAAATGAACATTAACACCCCGACTTAACGCAACAGGTGTATACACCCCCTCAAACCCTCCAGTGTAAATAACGTAAACAAAAATAAAGTAACCCCCCCCCCCGAGCTGCTGCTGCCATTGACCAATGTCTGTCGTTCTGCCAGAAAGTCTAAGAACGGTTGCCACCGCCTAAAGAACCCTTGTACCGACCCTCTCAAGGCGAATTTCACCCTCTCCAATTTAATGAACCCCGCCATATCGTTGATCCAGGATTCCACGCTTGGGGGCCTCTCATCTTTCCACTGAAGGAGAATCCTTCGCTGGGCTACCAGGGACACAAAGGCCAGAATTCCGGCCTCTTTCGCCTCCTGCACTCCCGGCTCCTCTGCCACCCCAAATATTGTGAGCCCCCAGCCCGGATCCTACCACCCTCGACACCGTCCTCGCTACGTCGACCCCCCCCCCCCCCCCACTCGCTCCAGCTTCTCCTTGACCTTAGAACAGCAACTCCATTCTCTCCGCCCCCCCCCCCCCCCAAGCTAGGACCTATCCTAGCTGGTTTACTCCCCCCATTGCACTTCCGCAAGTCAGCTGACTCCTGCTGACCCCGGCCACTCCCCTTCGACTCCTCCCATTGTGTGGCACACCCTCCACTCCCGCTCCCCATCCACAGGGTCTCCCCCTCCCCCCTCCGTTCTAAGCGCGGGAAACAATCCTCGCTTCCCCCCCCCGGCCCCCCCCCCCCACCCCCCCCCAGTCTTCGGCGGGGGGGGGGGGAAACCGCGCTTCCACCTATCCACCGCAGTCCCCAATCGCCCATCCCGACCCTCAGTCTGTGTCCAGCTTCTCGGCCTGAACAAAGGCCCACGCCTCCTCCGGAGACTCAAAATAATGGTACCGGTCCTTGTAGGTAATCCACAGTCGCGCCGGCTGCAACATGCCAAACTTCACCCCCTTCCTGTGCAACACCGCCTTCGCCCGATTGTACCCGGCCTTCCTCTTCGCCACCTCCACACTCCAGTCCTGATATATCCGAACCTCCGCGTTCTCCCACCTGCTGCTCCTCTCCTTCTTGGCCCACCTGAGCACACACTCCTGATCAGCGAACCGATGGAACCGCACCAGCAGCGCTCGCGGAGGCTGGTTAGCCATAGGCCTCCTCGCCAACACTCTATGGGCCCCTTCCAGCTCCAGGGGCCCCCTGGAAGGACCCCGCTCCCATCAGCGAGTTTAACATGGTGACCACATAGGCCCCCACGTTCAGCCCCTCTGGGAGGCCCAGAATCCGCAGATTCTTCCGCCTCGACTGATTCTCCATCTCCTCGAACCGCTCCTGCCATTTCTTGTGGAGCGCCTCATGCGCCTCCCCTTTACCGCCAGGCTTAAGATCTCGTCCTCATTGTCAGAGATCTTTTGTCGAGTCTCTCGGATCGCCACCCCCTGGGCCGTCTGTGTCTCCAGCAGCTTATCAAAGAAGCCTTCATCGGCTCTAGCAGGTCCGTTTTAATCTCTCTGAGGCAGCGCTGGATACCCTCCTGTTGCTCCTCCGCCCACTGCCTCCACGCTGCCTGGTCTCCGTCCGCTGCCATTTTGTCCTTCCCTCCCTTCTTCTGGTCCACCACCACCTTTTTTGTCGTCCCGCTCCTAGTTAAAGCCATATACTGACGGGGAGCTATTATTAACTCCTTCCCACACCGGGAAACGTCGAAAAAGCGCACTTGGGGGCCCTGAAAATAGCCCAAAAGTCAGTTTTTGCGGGAGCCGCCGAATGTGCGATTTAGCTCCGCCGCAACCGGAAGTCTCGAGAGGGAATCCTTTTGGCAGTGTTCGCTTCACCAATCTGCCCCAAAAAGTCTGTGGAAACTCCTGAAAAAGGTCTGAGAGTCCATTCCAGGCGGGAGCTGCCGAATGCGCGACCTACTCCTCCATGGCCGCCACCGGAAGCCTCGTCCCCACTTCTTCAATGACCTTGGTAGATCTTTTCACAGTTGTTCCCTCTGCTGCTAGAATTCACCTTTAATAAAGGCCCTCAAGTCAGCTTGCAGCTTTAAGCTTGCCCTTCCCCCGCCTGCATGCTGGAAGAGGCCCCTCTCTCCCCTGCAGTTACAGCCAAATCTTTTACTGTTTCTGCCGGGTCTGGTAACCAAGAGACATACCATTCCTGGGGGACACTGTCGGGAATGTTACAGTCTTCTTCCCACACCGGGAAATGTCTAACAAATGCGGTGGGGGCCCTGTAAAGAGCCCAAAAGTCCGTTCCAAGCGGGAGCTACTGAATATGCACCCTAGCTCTGCATAGCCGTACCCGGAAGTCTGGTTAACTGTTAATGGAAAAGCTGATTTTCCGTGGATGTTATGTGGTAAATCCAATGTTAATAATAAAGTTCTTCTGGCCCCCACCTGGTTAATTGTGCAACTGGGTGTTTTGCATCGTGTCTGCACCAAACCAAGCATGGTTGCTTGAGTCTTCATCTGCATCCCATTGGTGGGATTAAAATGAGTTTCACGCCAGCCTCGACCAGGTTTCCCGAAGTGCCAAGATGGGCAGCAGTGGAAGATCGTGCTGTAAATTCACTCTGGGGTACAACTGATTTTGGAGCGTCTCGCCGAATTCGTCCCGCCATCTGCCGTTGTAGCTGGCAGTGGGGGCTCGGGAGAATTCTGCCTGGAATGTTAGCCTGGAAGCACTGGTATGCGAAGGAAAAGGTTGCTGCCAAGAGTGAATTCCTGTCAAAAACTAGTCATTTGAACAATGCCTAGTACAGCAGAGCTGCCGTCACTTGGTTAAAGAGTCGGTGTTCCAGTCTGTCTTTCCCCCGTTGCTTCTTCATTGCAAACAATCTATTAATTGGTGAGGAGAATGAATTTGGTGAATGATTGCTGGGATTGCATTCCGTTCTTCTGGGATATATACTGGCAGTTTACACTAACCACAGTGAAGGGTATAGGGCACTCAGTCTTAATATTGTGAATGTAAATGCTGAAGGCTGTAAAACCAATGGAAAGATCTGAATTTGAGATTAGAGTTCGTCCCTTCACGAAGTTGCATCAAAGCGTACATTTGAGCTTTGCCCATTCATCATTATTTGTTACACGCTTAAAAGGGTAAGGTTGTAACTTCTGATTTATAAGCTTGATATTCAAATGTTGGCAAGCTGGCACAAAGCGGAGTTTCTTTCACTGTTGAATTGGAACCATTTCACAGCTGTATCCTTCAAAAAAGGAATTTTTACCTGAAGGTCACGGAATGTTTGAAAGAACTCTTAAAAATGTCATGTAGTGTGGTCTGTATTAGACATGCAAGTTCATTGACATCTCCATCTTTTGATTGTCCACTAATGGTCTTTTGTATGTCAGTTGGTTACGATTTGGCAGGCTTACAGAGAGAAAGAAAAATGAGGGAGGTGGAGTTAGCTTATAAAAGGAACAGATGCTTAATGGAAATAGCTGGCTACTATCAATTACTTTTCCGATTCACGAGCACACTCGCCTTTAAATGCATCTCGTCATTCAAAATGTCCTTGGCTCACACTGGAGCAATGAACTCCAATGCAGAAGCAAAGTCTGCAAGATGGATAGGCGATGGATTCTGGTTCTGAGCACATTTCAATTAAGTAAAATATCAAACTCTGGACTTTGAACTGGAAATGTATATTTTTTATTTTCCCAATTTAAGGGGCAATTTAGCATGGCCAATCCACCTACCCTGTGCATCTTTTTGGGTTGTGGAGGTGAGACCCATGCAGGGAGAATGTGCAAACTCCACATGGACAGTGACCTGGGGCCGGGATCGAACCCGAGTCCTCTGAGCCATGATGCAGCAGTGCTAACCACTGTGCCACCATGCGCCTGGAAAACCCTTTTACAATAAAAAGTTGATCTTAATTTACAGCTGTAATGCGCCTCGAGTCAAAGTCCACCAAATAACATTGATTAGAGCGCGCAAATTAATTTGGTGAATCATTACATTAAAGAAATAGCATTCTTTTCCAATGTGACATCAGACTAAACCAAGTGAAGGATATAAAAAAAAACTTTGTTCCAAGCGTGGGGACCAAAAGCTCTTTTAAAAATTGTCATAAAAGCTATCGAACTGGGGCAGGAATCGACTATTATCTTTATGGAAATATGCATCTTTTCCACTGGGAGAAATCATTGGATAATGTACACTTAATATTCTGGCCCGTTCTTTTGTGATATTTTCCGTCTCAAAAAACAATGTTTGGGATCTTCGGGTCCCGACTTGGGGATGCCAGCCAAAAATCCATTTGCTTTCGTTGGGACCAGACAATCCCAGTGGTGGGCGGGGCTAGAAGATCCCGCTCAATACCATTTGAATGTTGTGAATAGAAATATTTATAACAGTCTTTTGAACTGCGCCTCTAAATTCAAGGTTGCTTAATTCAAATCATTCATTGGTTTAAACTTTTACGGACACAATGGGCGGAATTCTCCAATCCCACGGCAGCGTGTCCACGCCGTCGTTAACGCCGTCGCGTTTTACGACGGCGTGAACGGGCCGCTCCCACGACTAATTCTGGCTCCTCCAGGGGGCCAGCACAGTGCTGGAGTGGTTTGCGCCGCTCCAGCTGCAGTTCGCGCCGCAGGATCCACGCAGGCGCAGTTGTGCCGACGCCAATGAGGACATGCGCAGTGGCACCGGCGCCAACGCGTGCATGCGCAATGGCCTCCTTCAACGCACTGGCCCCGACGCAACATGGCGCAGGACTACAGGGGCCTCGGCGCAACATGGCGCAGGACTACAGGGGCCTCGGCGCAACATGGCGCAGGACTACAGGGGCCGGCGGGTAGGAAAGGAGGCCCCCAGGCATAAGAGGCAGGCCCGCCGATCGGTGGGCCCCGATCGTGGGCCAGGCCACATTAGGGGCCCCCCAGGGTCGGACCCCCCCTCCCCCCTCCAAAGGCCGCCACCCGACCCTTGCATGCCGAGGTCCCGCCGGCGGGACTGTTCTTTTATTACGCCCACTTGGCCCATCCGGGCCAGAGAATTGGTGAGCCGGCCGCGTAGAGCGGCTCGCGACCGTCCCCGCGCCAACCATGCCGGCGCCAATTGCTCCGATTCTCCACTCTGCGGAGAGTCACGTGCCGCCGGCGTGGCGCATTTCACGCGGCCCGCCGGCGATTCTTCGACCCTGCGCAGGGTCGGAGAATCCCGTCCAGAACACATTGCTGTGTTAATTAAGTTGCTTACGTTGAATTACTGCATGATTTGATTTTCCTCCAATTAAAAGTGTGTGTGGTCCATTAGGACTCCATTGACCAGACAGATATCTGGTGAATCAGCAATCAACAGCCCCTTAACTTGTTAAATAACAACAAAGGATGTTAAACCAGTTCCAGAGAGCAGGAAACTCTGAAATCTAACAGAGCAACAAATTCTGTGAAATACTTTTATAGATCCTTGGCATTAATGCCAAGCTCATTGCTCTTGTACGCTTGGATACACACAATTAACCTCCCAAGTTTTGAAATCGATGGCAAAGTGCAAACTACAGTTTAAATTTGATAAATTGCGAGTCTTATGAGTCATTTGCTGGTTCACTGTATTAAAATTTATATTATTTTCTCGTTGGTTCTGGCTGCCTTCTGTGCAAGGTATCAGCAAGGTATCGATAACACTCTTGAATCCCACTCCAGGGGATTCCTCCCGCAATCCAAAGATGTACAGATTGGGTGGCTTGGTCATGCTAAATTGTCCCTTTGTGTCTAGGGATGTGCAGATTAGGTGGGGTTACAGGGATAGGGCGGGGAAGTGGGCCTTTGTAGGGAGCTCTTTTGGCGGGTCAGTGCAGACTCGATGGGCCGAATGGCCCCCTTCTGCACTGCAAGAATTCTATGGCGACATTGAAGCTAGGCCCCTTTTGCCTTGGCTCCATTTTTGACGATTGTAAAATAGCTCAACTTGGGAACAGAAATGTGCCATTTAGTCCCTCGAATTTGTTTGACCATAGATGAGATGGGAGCTGACCTGTGACCTAACTTCATATACTTACCTCACAAAAATCTTGTCAATCTCAGAATTAAAATCAATCATCAATTGTTACTTGTGGAAGAGAGTTGAAAACTTCTACTACACTTTACGCCTGTGTAAAAATAGGATGCAGGAATGTAGTGCATGTGCATGAGATAATCATATGTGAACTTTGCAGATTAGAAGTTTAACCCTTTTCACCATTTTCCATATGACATTTTTAAGTAGCTGGGAACAGGAGTGAAATAGGCAGGCCAAATGACAAGGGTGTTGGGGTGGGATGGATGAGTTGAGTTTGGGTGCACTATTTGCTCAATTTAATAATTAGCTTATTTTCTAAAGTGCATGAAGAGTATTGAAATATTATTGCCGGTGGCCTGGACCTGATGTTACCACATCAGCCATAAGCATAAACATCATTCTGTGATGATGCAACTGCTTGCAAGCTGTTCTGTGCTCGCAGCACAGTGAGGTGTCAATTCTGCAAAGACGTATGCAAGTTGGGGCATACTAGTTCAATTTTAAAAGATCACACACCCAATTTTGTTTTATTAAAGAACAAATACATCACTGCCATTTAAAACAATGTTTACTGAATTATGCTTGAATAGTGAAGGACACAATGGATGCACAACCCGATGTCCTCATGTAGAGAACGCTGAGGGGAGATTTGCTGGAGCTTTTCAAAATTATGAAGAATTTTCAAGAATAAATAAGGAGAAACATTTCCACTTACAGGACGGTTGGTATCTTAAGCTTCATGGTAACTGGCAAAAGAACCAGTGGTGAGATGGGGAAAGATGTTCATAACTTTCAGAAAGAATTAGATAGGGGGTAGCACGGTGGCACAGTGGATTAGCCCTGCTGCCTCAAGGCACCGAGGTCCCAGGTTCGATCCCGGCTCTGGGTCACTGTCCGTGTGGAGTTTGCACATTCTCCCTGTGTTTGCGTGGGTTTTGCCCCCCACAACCCAAAGATGTGCAGGATAAGTGGATTGGCCTCGATAAATTGCCCCTTAATTGGAAAAAATGAATTGGATACTCTAAATTTATTTTTTTAAAAGAAAGAATTTTATATATATATATATATATATATATATATATAATATATATATACACATGAAAAGGAAAGAAAAATTATGGCTATGGGGCTAGGACAATCGAGTGGGACTAATTGGAAATACCTGTCTTTGAAACAACACCAGCCTATTGGGTCACATTGTCTCCTTCTGTACCATGTGATTCAATGAGGTTGCTTCCAATGGTAAATGATGGGTTGAGAAACTGGCAGAGCCACTGTGTACTTCTGTCAAATGCACAGTTACTCAAAGACGACATTCTTCCCGACTCCACGGTTGTGGCTACAGATTCTCCATTGTGTCCAGGGAAGACACGTACTGCCTCATGATAATTATCTGCCCTTGCTGGTCAGAACAGGGTGCTGAGAGTTTGGCTAATATGGGCAGTTTTGAGACCCTGGCCAGTGAGTGCCACCCATGGTGCCCATTTTCCTTGGCATCACTTTTGCCCTTCTGGAGGCAGGCAACAAAAGCCACCTTATGATTTAGTGCTCGCTCCATTCGGAGTACTTTTTGCTGTCCTGTTTAAAATGCAGGCCTACATTACAAATGGATTATAGCTGCCAGTGAGCAAATTGTAAGGTCAGAGTCAGTATCGATCAAGACTCGAGTAGGGTGATTCTGTGTCGTTCATACTTCAGTGGATAGATTACTCATTATCCTTGCGTGATAATGTAACTTGGTTCTGAGAACATAATTTTATCAAGGACGGAGGGTGAGGGGGGAGGGTGGGGGTGCATGACAGTGCTTACCAGTGATGAAGAAATTGGTAGAATTTAGATAAGTGTTATTTAATTCTGGCAATAATTGATTTTGTATGAATGAGTTACTCCCACACTGCAATGACATCAACTGGAAAATGCAGGCTGCAGAGTTGAGCAAAAACAAAACTACCGATGATCCTCATCCCACTGTGGTCTGCAACTCCGGTTGCTCCACCTATCTCAAAATCCTCCCACCCACTCCCCCCTCACCCTATTCTCCATGTCTTCCCTTGACCCAAGGCCTTCATGCAATTTCTCTTTGATCTGGCTTTCAGTCACCTTTTTTAATCTTTCTCTGACCACTGCTTACATGTCCAGACAGTTTTGCCTTTGCAAAGCATTTTGGGACATTTATTGATGTTTATGGTGCCATAAAACTGTATGTTGTTCTTATTCTGCTTGTATAGACATTAAACCAGTGACATCTTGGAAGGAATTAAGCAGCTCTGCCTGAACTTGAAATTATCTTAAGTCTGTTCATGTGCTTAATTGCAATACGCTTAATCATCGGTGATTCAGATGTTATGGGTTCCTAGCTGCCTTCTATCCATTTTAATTAGTACTAAGTACATTTTTATGGTTTGAGCACAACCTGTCTTTTTTGAGTTAAAGCATCATTATTGATTAGAATGAGGTGTCTTGCAAGATGCTTTACGCTTCTCAACACCCCTGATGCGATATCCAGAGCAGTGCCAGAAAGTAGTTTTTACCTTAGTTGGCATAGGAGGTTCTTAAACTTGGGTACATTTTCACTGAATCTGAGCAACATGCAAAGAAAAATGTCCTCCGAACTAACAGTATCACAGCTTTGGACAGGGAGGCCATTTATTGGTACAGAGTTGCATCAAAAGATTAGAACTCGTTTACGCCGCCAGCGAGGGTTTGAAGGCGCCGACCCCCATTTTGTCCCGATTCTCCATCCAATCAGTGAACGTATTCTGGAAGTCCCGGGGATGGAGATTCCCGCTCCTTATTTTTAAACCGTGCCCCCTAGTTATAGATTACCCCATGAGGGGAGACGTTTGCTCAGCATCCACCTTGTCGAGCAGCCACCTCCCCAGAATTTTTATGATTCATTATGAACACCTTGCTTTCTTCTAAACTCCAATGAATGTAGGCCCAAGCTGCTCAACCTTTCTTCATAAGACAACACTTTCATCCCAGGATTCAGCTGAGTGAATCTTCTCTGAACTGCTTCCAATACAAGTGATCCCTCCTTAAGGGGAAGCTGTACACAGTCCTCCAGTTGTGGTCTTTCCACTGCCCTGAACAAGATTTGGTTAGCACTGTTGCTTCACAGCTCCAGGTTCTATTCCTGGATTGGGTCACTGTCTGTTCGGAGTCTGCATCTTCTCCCTGTGTCTGCGTGGGTTTCATCCAGGTGCTCCGGTTTCCTCCCAAAAGTCTCAGAAGACGTGCTGTTAAGTAATTTGGACATTCTGAATTCTCCCTCACTGTACCCGAACAGGCGACGGAGTGTGGCGACTAGGGGATTTTCAGAGTAACTTCATTGCAGTGTTAATGTATGCCTACTTGTGACAATAATAAAGATTATTTTTGTTATTTCCCAGCTATTATTCTCCATCCCCTTTGCAATAAAGGCCAATATTCCATCTGCCTTCCTAACCATTGCTTTACCTGCATGTTAACATGTGGTGATTCATGTACAAGGACACCCAGATCCCTTTGTACTGCAGCATTCTGCAGTCTTTCTTTGTTTAATTAATATTCTGCTTTATTCTTCCTGCCAAAGTGAACAACCTCACATCCACGTCATCGTCCATCTGCCAATTGTTTGCCCACTCATTTGACCAAACTATATCCCTTTGCAGACTCTGCATCCTCCTCTTGACTTGCTCTCTTACCTTTTAGCAAATTTGCCTCTACCACAGTCGGTCCGTTCGGGTTTTTTCAAGTCACCGTTGCTTTTGCTGACACAACGTGCGGGAAATACTGGCTGTTCACGCCAGCGGGAAATTCCAGTCCCACACTGACGCATGGATTTCCCAGCGACAAGGGGTGCCGTCACCAGGAAGTTCCATTGTCAATGGCGGGACCGGTACATCCCAATGGCGGGCCGCCTCCGGTGGCGCAGTTGTCGGTAAATAACCATCAGACAGCATTTAAAAATGCTTTACGGAAAATGAAACGTTTTGAATTGTAATATTCCTGTTGCAATGTGGGAAACATTGCAGTCATTGTGGCGAGGAGGCCCCAGAGACAGTAATACAATAAATGACCGGATCATGTGTTTTTAGATGTTGGTTCAGAAACTTGGGAAGGACTTTGCCTGCTTTACTTCAAAATAGTGCACTGGACTCTTACATTCTATTCACGTGGGAGGAACTCTGCTTAATGAGAGATCCAAAACACAGCACGTCCTGCAGGAGCACCACTCCCCCTCTGTGCTGCAGTAAAGTATCAGCCTCGATTAAATGCACACGTTCCTGGAATGGGGTTTGAATCCCAACCTTGATCAAAGAAAGACACGTTTTTAATTAATTAATTATTTTTATTTGTATTTAAAAAATAAATTTAAAGTCCCCAATTATTCTTTCTTCCAATTAAGGGGCAGTTTAGTGCGGCCAATCCAGCTAACCTGCACATCTTTGGGTTATGGGGGTGAGATCCAAGCAGACCGGGGGAGAATGTGCAAACTCCATACAGACAGTGATCCAGGGCCGGGATCGAACCTGGGTCCTCAGTGACGTAGGCAGCAGTGCTAACGACTGCACCACCGAGCCGCCCCAAAGGAAAACAAGTTAACAGTTTGACTGACCTGTCTCGTCTGCCTTTCTCTCTTTTCGATGCTGACTGCTCTGATTGTATTTCGGCACTTGGGGCGGGATTCTCTAGTCTGACAAACGCGTTTTCCTGGCAGCGTGCTCGTGCCACAGCGGGATTCTTCGTTCCCACCACCTGAAAATTGGATTTCCCATTTTGCGGGGAAACCCAGGAACATGGGTGCGGTGCTGGCGCAACAGAGAATCCCGCCAGTGGAGAATCCTGCTCGGGATGCATTGAGTTTCATATCAGGGTCAAGAACTCGACATCCGGATCGTGACCCAGGCCGCATCTGCATCGTTGACCTAATTAGGACATCTGTAGTTAACGATAGAGACGAGCTCTGCATCCAGTTAGTGACACTGAGTGTACCTGGGCGGAAGCTGTCAGCAGAGGCAAGCGAGAAGCTTAATGGGCCTGCTGCTGTTTTCTAGAGGAGAGCTGGCATCAAATTGAGGAGGCCAGCACCTTCACCTCACACAGCAACAGCCATTGAACCGAACGGGTAATTCACAAGATACCCAGGTCCTGACATTTTTCATCATATGAAAATGCTTTAGCTTCTGCCAAATTGAACCCGACAGCTGTGCTCTAACGTGCAGAAGGTTTCTCTGATTCGCTGATTGACAGATTAAGCATTGCAATTTGGTCCTCCCCTGCCTGCTAAGAAAACTCCTCAAGGAGCTTAACAAACTGTGAAATGGAGGTGAGCAGGTTCCTGACTCTCCATCCCGCCCACCACCACCACCACCATCCCCTCCCCTATCACCAGCACTTTGAACATTTTAGCACATCAGGATCCAGGGATGCTTTCTGGGTAAGTGATCTTAACATAGAATTTACAGTGCAGAAGGAGGCCATTCGGCCCATCGAGACTGCACCGGCTCTTGAAAAGAGCAGTCTACCTAAGGTCAACCTCCACCCGATCCCCTTAACCCAGTAAACCCACCCAACACTAAGGGCAATTTTGAACACTAAGGGCAATTTATCATGGCCAATCCACACTCATCCTTGTCCCCAAAGTGCATTGAAAATCCAGCCTTTCATTTACCTCAAGTTATTGACTTTGCAGATTTTAGTCTGCGACATTGCCATCTATGCATTAAAGGGGGCATGCTATTCAGAGCTACCATAAAATGCTAACTGCTTTGAAGATTGTCCCCTTAAGGGCAACACAACAGAGTAAGGGTCTAAGTGCCGTTAATGTTGTAGGTTACCTATTCCTACATATTAAAAAAAAATCCTGCATCGATACTGATTTTCCTTAACAGCAGGTAGGTTGCACATCTGACCTGTTCCTTCTGAGACTTATTCCGGGCGGGAGGTGGATTAGTGGTGAGCGTCTGGTGAATCTCCACTCCATGCAATTGGCTGAGCCTCCGTTTTAGAGTGTGTCACAGGTGGCTATACAATTACGTGGCACGGGTCGATGGCTCACTGCTGATACAGGACTAATTCTTACTGTTCTGCAATTGTAATCTTGGCATAATGATAGGATAAATATGGGATGAAAAGGTGATAGCTGAAGACATGTGATCTCATTTGGTATGCACACTGCATATTATCTATCTTCCCAACCACACAATCTGATCTCATGCAATATTGGGCTTTGGCACTGCTAATTATTATTTTTGACGTCTCTCAGGTGAGAGCAGCAGTTTCACTTCTGAGTTATATTTCAGAGAAATTGCAATAGATTTGGAAGACTGACTTTCCTGTATGACTTTACTGTAGTTTGGTTGCTTTGCTCGGTGAGATGTGGCAGATTGAAGAGAGCTTAACGCATTCTGCCCGTCGTCCAGAACCACTCTGTTTCAAAGCCAGGACTGCTTTCTTGGGTTTCCTCACATTTAAGAGTTCTGTATAGTAAATTAAACATGCCAACAGACAGGAAGAACATTCTATCTGGGTAGTATTGGATTGCCCAGGGTAGTATTGTACAGGGCTGGAATGCAGTAAAAGGCAACTTTATGAATGAGACAGTGCTGTTGGTGTAACTGGGCATCCCTCCAGCGACGAGGAGGGACCTGGCTAGAATGGGTAGGCTCTATAACATGTTTGCTCTTCTTCCATTAGTACCAGGTAACATTTGCTTTTGGGGTTTGATTTACCACTTGGGAGCGACTGTACAGGATGAATCTGACCCTTGCAAAATACTTACTGCTGTTGATTCCTCCCACAGGAGATTATTGTGATGGAATCTATGGTTTCAAAGCCTGTATTATTTGGGACAGACTTGAATTGAAAAGGGAAACGGAGAAAGGAAACTGACAGTTCCAGTTTCTAAAAAAAAACCAAGACTGAAACTGAGATTTGAAACCAAAACGTCTAGGGAGACTGAAACTGGTAGAAACCTATGAAAGGGGGGCAGTGCAGCGGTGAGCACCGCTGCCTCACGGTGCCATGTACCTGGGTTTGATCCCGGCCCCGGGTCACTGTCCGTGTGGAGTTTGCACACTCTCACCGTGTCTGTGTGGGTCTCACCCCCACAATGCAAAAAGATGTGCAGGGTAGGTGAATTAGCCACACTAAATTGCCCCTTAATTGGAAAAAAATAATTGGGTACTCTAAATTTATTTTAAAAATATACGTACAAGGACATAGGGATCAGAGCTCATATGATGATCCCAGTTGTGCAGAACAGGCAGGCTGAAGAAGCCAGAAGCGACATCCAAAAGGTGAGAATGAGCAAATATACAGTTCCTACAGCTGTTTCTTGAAAATAAAATTGGTGAATTTACACCTACAAACATTCATTTAAAACATTTTTATTTCAATTGAGGGGCAATTTAGCATGGCCAATCCACCTACCCTGCACACCTTTGGGTTGTGGGGGTGAGACCCATGCAGACAGGGGGAGAATGTATAATCGCCACACGGACAGTGACCCAGGACCAGGATCAAACCCGGGTCCTCAGCCCTGTGAGGCAGCAGTGCTAACCACTGTGCTGCTACCAAACCATCACAAGAAGAGCTGAGGTTCTGCAGACATATGCTAGTTTGGTAGAGACCTTATCTGTGGAACTTGGATTGGTTGTGTGCTGCTGTCAGCTGGGGTTCAGTCTAAAACACAGACGTTCCTGTCGCTTGCCATTTCAACTCACTGACCTGCTCTCATGTCCACCAGTCTGTCCTTTGCCTGCTGCAAAATTCCACTGAAGCCCAACACAAACTGGAGAAATAGCATCTCATCTTCCAGTCAGACACGTTACAGCCTTCCGGACTTAACATTAAGTTCGAAAACTTCAGACTGTGAACTCGCTCCTCCACCTTCACCCCCCCCCCCCCCCCCACCCCACTTGGGTCATCTGTTCCCTGTCCCAGGTTTTAAAAAAATATATATTTTTAGAGTACCCAATTCATTTTTTCCAATTAAGGGGCAATTTAGCAGCATGGTCAATCTACCTACTCTTCACATCTTTGGGTTGTGAGGACGAAACCCATGCAAACACGGGGAGAATGTGCAAACTCCACACGGACAGTGACCCAGAGCCGGGATCGAACCTGGGACCTCGGCACCGTGAGGCAGCAGTGCTACTCAATGCACCGCCGTGCTTTCCCCCCTGTCCCAGATTGACATTTGATGCACTGCTTCCCTTTGTTCTACCATTAACACATTCTGATCTCTTTAATATGCCACCATCAACACCCTTCTTAACCTTGATGTGGAGATGCCGGTGTTGGACTGGGGTGAGCACAGTACGAAGTCTTACAACACCAGGTTAAAGTCCAACAGGTTTGTTTCGATGTCACTAGCTTTCGGAGCGCTGCTCCTTCCTCAGGTGAATGAAGAGGTATGTTCCAGAAACATATATATAGACAAATTCAAAGATGCCAAACAATGCTTGGAACGCGACCATTAGCAGGTGATTAAATCTTTACAGATCCAGAGATGGGGTAACCCCAGGTTAAAGAGGTGTGAATTGTATCAAGCCAGGACAGTTGGTAGGATTTTGCAGGCCAGATGGTGGGGGATGAATGTCCTTGATCATCCCTATTTGCATTTCCTTTGTCTTTCTGTCCACCACATCTTTGCCAATCTCCAGCTATCGCTGGCCCCTATCCAGCCCCACTGCTCCATGCCACCCCCCCCCCCCCACATCAGCATAAATCTGACAATACTTCCAGTTCTCTCCAGCTTTGACAATGAGCCATCCAGACTCAACGTTAGGTTCCTTCTCTCTCCACAGATTCTGTCAGACCTGCTGAGATTGTCCAGTATTTTCTGTTTCAGATTCCAGCACCCACAGTAATTTGTTTTTATGTTTTGTAGCACCGTCAATATGACGCGAGGCAGGTTGAGGTCATGTCAATTGAAGGCTTTATTAAGCAGAACTTTATCCCCAGCAGCGTGGTTACAGAATGCAGCTGCTGAGGAAAATGGAGGGAAAAGCTGGGTTCTTATACCGGCATTTTTGGGTGGAGTCCAGTAGGTGGCAGATCAGGACCTCGCATCCCTCCACCAATAGCTTGTCGACATGTGGTGTACCGTATTACCCCTAATACATACCACCACAGGTTGACCATATTACGATTCACTTTTCTCCAGAAAGACGATAAGCCCTTCAGTCTTCAAGCTGCAAGGCTACAAGTGACCACATCTGGTCAACGGTGGGATGGATAATGATAATAACCCTTTATTGTCACAAGTATGAAGTTACTGTAAAAAGCTCCGAGTCGCCACATTCCGGCGTCTGTTCAGGTAAGCTGGTACATGAATTGAACCTGCGCTGCTGGCCTTGTTCTGCATCACAAACCAACTGTCTAGCCTACTGAGATACAGGATAATTGTTGAAAGAAGAAGATTATGTAAGAGAGTTCAGACATACTTGTTGAAACAACTCAATGATGGTGCTTCCAGGCATTGGAAGACGCCTGATTTTTGTTGACACGCTGCCCTCATGCAGACCAGTTGAGGCCGACCAACTTTATCCCTAACTACAATTAAGAGATGTGATTGGACCTCATGCAGAGCAGTGGGAACAGAAGTGGAGTTGTTTTTGCCCTTGCGTTTATGTGGCAGTTGGGAAAACCTGTGCAGCTGTACTTGAATGTTTACATTAGTCTGCTCATGTTAACAGGGACACACATTCATCTACACCTCGTGTATTTGATATTCCATCCCCAAAAATATGTTCACCTGAATCTCTCACCCTCCTTTGTAGAAATGCAAAGGTATCACTTCAATGGAATATTCATCAGCTATGGAGAATCTGAGAGTTAGGCCCGTACCGGCCTCCCCGAACAGACGCCGGAATGTGGCGACTAGGGGCTTTTCACAGTAATTTCATTGAAGCCTACTTGTGGCAATAAGCGATTATTATTATTAGTTTCTTTTTAATACCTTTTCCAAGACTTTCTGTGGTCTCACTTATCCCTCTCTATTGATCATTCCCATGGGCTTGCTCTCTCTCTCTCTCTTGCCTCATTTGCATGCACTCTTTCATTTTGTTTGTTTTAAATTTAGTGTACCCAATTCATTTTTTCCAATTAAGCGGCAATTTAGTGTGGCCAATCCACCTATCCTGCACATCTTTGGGTTGTGGGGGCAAAACCCACTCAAACACGGGGAGAATGTGCAAATTCCACACGGACAGTGACCCAGAGCCGGGATCGAACCTGGGACCTCGGCACCGTGAGGCTGCAGGGCTAACCCACTGCGCCACCGTGCTGACCTATTTTCTGTTGCTTTTGATGGTGTGTGTTTTATAGAGGAGTAAGAGGGAAATAATTTAGTACACTGAGATCTAGGCGTGATTCTAAGTGTCATTTGTGGTAGGGTTTGCAGGGAGTTTCTCCCGGCCCTTATCGCAAATTCTCTACAGCTATCTGATCACACGTAGTCACGTTTTTGGGCCCTGGGGAGTTTCTCACCGGGTTAGCCCACACTTAGAATTATTTTCATCACCAGAGAGCTGAACTTGCTGGCCTGACCGGCTCCTCCAAGATCAGGCCACCATTTTGGAAGGCTGTCCAGAACTTGTGGGACTGAGGGTCCCACCGCCTCACCCACCTACGGACAATGTCTCACACATGGGCATTGCCCCCCCTTCCTGAAGTGATGACACCCCACTATGGAGTTGCTGAGGGACCCCTTTTCAGGCCTACCCACCCTCTTACTGGTACCCCCGCCCTTCCCCCCCCACCCCCCCCCCCCCAAAAACCTTCTGAAGGCCCTTCATACCTGTCCTTCAACTCCTCCTCCCCACCCCCCACCCCTCATAACTTCTTCCACCCTTCTTTCGTGGGCATGGGCCCCTCTGGCCCTGTCGGGAAGCCCGGGAAAGGCCTCTCCCAACATCTAATGGCCGGGTCGCAGTCCCGTTCAGGTGCAACGTGACTGGTAGATCGCGGCCCTATTATCTAATGTTTTTTTCATATAAATGTTTTTTCCTAGTATCTAGTGTCATGTGATCGGTAACCATCTTGGTGACCAGTGTGACTTTGCTCCTTTACAGGAAAGCATATTGGACCACAAAGCAGAATATGTTATGAGACATGATTAATACACAAACTGGAGCACTTGTCCTAAACCTTTGGTTTATTTCAGTATTTGATTCATGTCAGAAAATCTGTCTGCTGATATTATTATGAGACTGAGTTACCTGCTTAACAATAATTCAATCAGTAGACCAGGAAGATGTCAGACTTGGTTTTAAATTGAGGTAAAAAAGAAAGACTTGCATTTACGTAGCGTGTTCATAATCTCAGAACATCCCAAAGCAATCTCCAGCCAATTAAGTATTTTGATGTGAGTGCAGCACGGTGGCACAGTGGGTTAGCCCTGTTGCCTCACGGCGCCGAGGTCGCAGGTTCGATCCTGGCTCTGGGTCTCTGTGTGGAGTTTGCAAATTTTCCCTGTGTTTGCGTGGGTTTTGCCCCCACAACCCAAAGATGTGCAGGCTAGGTGGATTGGCCATGCTAAATTGCCCCTTAATTGGAAAAAATTGTTTGGGTACTCTAAATTAAAAAAAAAGTATTTTGACGTGCAGCTACTGTTGTAATGCAGGAAATGATGCAGCTAATATACGCACCGCAAGCTGGGACACCAGGGATAACTTCCCTCCTCCTCTTTGAAATCTTGCAATGAGTATATTACGACTACCTGATGGGACCTCAATTTGACACCTTATCTGAAACATGGGAACTTCAGACAGCACAGAGTTCCCTCAGTACTGCATTAGATTGTCAGGGTAGGATTTGTGTTCAAGTCCCTGTAGTGGTCCTTGAACCCGTACCCTTCTGACTGAAGGGGAAAGGGTTCTACCAACTAAGCCATGGCTAACACCACTTGCATAGAAACTCCTGTGGCTTCAGTGACGTTACTTACAAAGGGAAAGGCTCCTGATATGATGATCCAGTGCATAGGTGTTAGCAACCAGCAATGACCGGGTTGGGTGCTGTCCCCCAACTCCCACAATTGAACAGACAGACCTGACAAACATAAAAATGAATTGGTGGGCGAGGGCAGGTATCAGAGGTGGCTAGCATTCGTACAATCCAGGTTGAGAGGAGGAGGGGAATGCAAATGTAGGTTAAAGTGCCTGGTTGCTTCATCAGGAACTTAATGTCATCGTTCCAATGATCACAGGTAATGGGATAGCAATGTTCTGCTTTGTCATAAGATCTTGAACACTTTAATCGAAAATGGGCGAACTTGCACCCAGGGATGGTTTATATGAGGGCAAATTAGTTTTATGGTAACATGAACTTTAACAGTCTTGTGTTGTATTCAGATTGTCCAGATTTGGTTCTGATTGCTGTGAACTTGCCCGTATAGGCCAGTGCTCTGCACTGGTAAGTCTAGAACTGAAATCTGATGATGTAGCTGTGTATTGTTGTGAGTTTTGTGAAGAGGTTGGGCAGTCTAGGGCATGGCCAACATGTGGTTGTGAACCATCTTGCAGTCGCTGTTTTTAAGTTGCCCATTAGAGAGATATTAGCACAGCAGGTCCCCACAGTGAAGGATCTATTGCTGCTCACAGCCACCTACAGGCAACTGATAATTAGATTACATTGTTATTGTTGTCTGCTTCAGAGAATTTGAGATTTAGGAATGGATCGTGCTAATGCCCTTCTACAACTGGTACAGGAATAATGTGCCGCATTTCAGTCAAAGGGTAGTTTCTACATTGTATCTTTCAGTGCCGACTCTTGACCTCTGCTGATTTGACATTCAAGTGGATACCCTGCTCCTGAGCCACTGCCAGTGTCCCTGACAAGTTCATGGCAGTTGGGAATGAGTGATTTGTCAGCACGTACTCCCCCATGACACTACACATGGGAGATGCTTAAGACAGGGAGGAAACTGACCAACAGCATTGACGCTAAGCTATGTGACCGAGGGTGTGGGCAAGAGGAGTTGAATGTGAAACCCCAACCCCAATCGCAAATCAAATGTTCTGTTTTCAACTCTCCTGTTGATGTGAACCTCACATTTCTTTTCATCTATCATTAGATTTCATCACTTCTTTACACATTTACTTATTTATTTTAATTTTTCCAATTAAGGGGCAATTTTAGCATGGCCAATCCACCTATCCGGCATACCTTTGGGTTGTGCGGGTGAGACCCACGCTGACACAGGGAGAATGCGCAAACTCCACACAGATGGTGACCCAGGGCTGGGATCGAACCTGGGTCCTTGGTGTCGTGAAGCAGCAGTGCTAACCACTGCGCCACCGTGCCACCCATAATGAATCTCACATGAGAAGCCAAAAGTCACGGGTGCTTCTGACAGTGACAGTCGCTGGTGTAATGTTTGCTTCCTGCCCATTTTTCCCCCTTCCCTCGTCTGTACAGCAGACATCACCTCAGCTGGACATTCTTCATGTGGCAGCTTTTCAACCCTGGGAAGTAGGTCAGATATACTCGTTCACTCACACTCGCACATACACTTTCCAGCGATGGCCTTTGGGCAACAATTAAACTGGAGACACTGTTTTGTTCCCCTCTGCTCCCTTCATAGCCTGAGAACAAGCAGTGTACCAATTGTTTGACCACAGATATTGAACCCAAGAATGTGTTCTGCCTGACTCAATATCAATACCATTGGGTTAATTCTTTTTGAAATTTTCTGATGGGCTGTGAGCCTGTCCCAGCAAAAAACAGAAATTGGCATCTGGTGCTTGTCTGACCAGTGTTTAGAACATCTTGCAGTCTTCCAATGTAATTTTGCAATGAGGAGCTAGCCTTGCCAGAAGCACAACACTGGAAATGATCCTTCACTTGGCTATTGAAATGTTGTCAAATTTTTCCCTCCTCTTAAGTTATATCCCTGAGCTAGCCATTTTTGTTTTGTTGGTCATTTTTTCGTCGTCGACACCATGAACTGAAATGAACCCAGATGCAAACATATTGTATTAATTTAAAACGTTTTTCATAATTTTTTCCTTCTGCTTTATCTCTCCTTTTTCTCCCTGTTCTCCCTGTTTGCATACAAAATGATCAGGGGGTTAGATAGGGTGGACAGTGAGAGCCTTCTCCCGCGGATGGAAATGGCTGGCACGAGGGGACATAGCTTTAAACTGAGGGGTAATAGATATAGGACAGAGGTCAGAGGTAGGTTCTTTACGCAAAGAGTGGTGAGGCCGTGGAATGCCCTACCTGCAACAGTAGTGAACTCGCCAACATTGAGGGCATTTAAAAGTTTATTGGATAAGCATATGGATGATAATTGCATAGTGTAGGTTAGATGGCTTTTGTTTCGGTGCAACATCTTGGGCCGAAGGGCCTGTACTGCGCTGTATCGTTCTATGTTCTATGTTCTCACTCCTTGTACACCTTTGCTCCTTTCTTTTTTCACAATTCAAACAATTACATGATTTTGAAAACATTTCTAAATTTTCTTTTTTATTCACCAGCATTCAAAGTCGCCAATCCTTCTGGATGTTCGAATCACCTTGTCAAGAGGTAGGCTCCAATTGGTTAATAATGGATTCCAAAAGCTGCTTTGGTGCTGTTTTAAGTTCAAGGCCATTAAACAATTGGCCTCAACCGGGTTGAAATAGTTGGACCAATGTTGTTGATGTCTTTTTTTTGTGATGTCCCGTTCATCTGTCTGCAATACCTTGAGGCTGACTCATTTGAGAGATGATTCCGAAATATTACCCAAAGATCCTAGTGTGGTGGCCACGTCCCCTTTTTAATGTTGCACAGCTTTGAAAAATAAGTAGCAGCTCTGTGTTTGTTTTAAAGTGATGATGAAATGTAGCGGTTTTTACCCTCCCTCCCCAATCTTCCACTGGCCAGTACCAGTCGGATAAATCATTCAAGTCAGCAACTTCCTTCTCACTCATTTGTGTTTCTACTGTTGTCGGAGGAAGAGGACAATGCACAGGGTTGGGGAGAAAGTGGGACTAATATGGCAACTCTTTCAAAAGTGCTAGTACAGACATGATGGGCTGGATGGTTTCCTATGCCATTAGGATTTGGTGAAGCCGACTTTTAAGACTGGCATCTGACCTTTCTGAGACCACAGATCCACCTCCTTTACTCTAATGATGGAAGAGGAAGTGGGGGCTGCTATTGGCTGCGGCCTGGATCAAGTCAGCGTCATTAAATGAGGTTAAAAGTGTGCAAAACTGTTTTAAGGGTCACCGGGCATGATCTCTCCATACTGGATAAATGTAATATGCAGTGTACTTTTTAAAAAGCGGCTGAAAATAGCTGTTAACCTGAGCATATACATTCTGGTTAAGGGGCGGCGGGGGGAGCAGTGCTGATGGTGTTTTATTGACGGTGAGGGAAGGCTTTGCACGTTCGATACTGTGAGGACAATGAATTAATTTCACTGAATATGTATGTACAAGCTTCCAGTGTGTAAAGCAGCCAACCATCAGTGTTGGAGTTCAGCCTTTCCTACAGACCAGCAAAGCACAATAAGGCATAATAGAGAAATGATTACACTTTAAAAATGCAAGGCTAGATTGAACTCTGATCGGTGAAAACGCATTGCGGTAGTTTGCTGTAATCTCAGAACTAGCCTTTGGCTGTTTTTGTTGGGGCTTCAATGGCTTCTTTGGCTACAAGTACTTGCTGCCTCGTTGAACCCTTACTCTTGTTTGTGTTTTCCCTGAGGTTGCGTATTTAAATTTTTTGTTTTAAGCATGCATGGCTGCTTTTAAGCCATAAGTCGTGCCTCGAATTTATTTACTTTTTTTACTCCTTCCATTCCATTTTGTTTTTGGCTCCTTCTCATCTTCCTCCAAGGCAGGCAGACTATTAACCCGTTTTAAAGTTGAACAGCCCACCTCCATTGCTCTTCAAGGAGGCCCACTAAGTATGAGCTGCAGCAACATTTTCCTTTCAATGCCCCTCCCCCCACTCTTTTTGGGGCAAACGTTTGCCTCCCCTCCAGTGCTTGGAACACCCAGGATATCCTGAATGGAGATTTGTGGATGAGCATCATGATAATATAAACAGCTGGATGGTTGGAGAAGTTTAAATGTCACAGTGAATTTTTTCCCCCTGTTGTTATTTATGGAGCTAGCAGAGAGTCTGCAGTGTCTGAAATCTGGAATTACGGTGTGGTATGCACAAGGCAATGAAAAATGATTATATGGTGCCATTTACTTTTTAAAAATAAATTTAGAGTACCAAATTATTTTTTTTTCCAATTGAGGGACAATTTAGTGAGGCCAATTCTACCTAACCTGCACATCTATGGGTTGTGGGGTGAAACGCACACAGACATGGGGAGAATGTGCTAACTCCACAGTGACCCAGGGCCAGGATTCTAACCCGGGTCCTCAGCGCCGCAGTCCCAGTGCTAACCACTGTGCCACATGCTGCCCTATAAGGTGCCATTTACAATCTCAGGACTTTGCAACCATTGGTGTACTTTATGAAGTCACTGCTGTAATTTAAGAAACGATGCAGCCAATATGTGCACAGGAAGCTCTCGCAACCAAGCATATTTATCAGATCATTTGTTTTTGTGATGCTGGTTGATGGGCTGAATGTTTCTTTTTTAAATTTAGAATATCCAATTCTTTTTTTTCCAATTAAGGGGCAATTTAGCGTGACCAATCCACCTACACTGCACATCTTTTCGGGTTATGGGAGTGAGACCCAAGCAGACACTGGGAGAATGTGCAAACTCTACACGGACAGTGATCCGGGGCTGGGATCGAACCTGGGTCCATGGTGTTGAGAGGCAGCAGTGCTAACCACTGCGCCGACGTGCCACCTTTGATGGGCTGAATGTTGGCCTCTTCTCGCCCCTCCTCCTCCTCGTGTAAAACGTTATTTTGTCACAGAATCCTTCACGTCCACCTGAGGGGACTGATGAGGCCTTCTCAAAAAATAAGAACCAAAGCAGGGCTGGAACCTGAGTGGCTTTTTATCACAAAATTCCTTTTTTTTACATTTTAAATGTGTTTATTTCTCCTGATCATGACTTTTTGAACGGGACATTCTGATGGTGAATGTTATGAGCGATCTCATAACACGATCTCATAACGGCACGGTAGCACAGTGGTTGGAACTGTTGCTTCACAGCGCCAGGGACCCGGGTTTGAGTCCCGGCTTGGGTCACTGTCTGTGCCGAGTCTACATGTTCTCCCCATGTCTCCGTGGCTTTCCTCCCGGTACTCCGGTTTCCTCCCACAATTCCCGAAAGACGTGTTGTTAGGTGAATTGCAGCAGCACGGTTCAATTCCCGTAACAGCCTCCCCGAACAGGCGCCGGAATGTGCGACTAGGGGCTTTTCGCAGTTACTTCATTTGAAGCCTACTTGTGACAATAAACGATTTTCATTTCATTTCATTTCATTGGATATTCTGAATTCTCCCTCAGTGTACCCAAACAGGTGCCGGAATATGGTGACTAGGGGCTTTTCACAGTAACTTCATTGCAGTGTTAATGTAAGTCTACTTGTGACAATGATGAAAGATTGTCAGATTATTATTAAGTTGACTTTAAACTCCCTTTTGGTGCATTGTATATCTTGAAAGGTGGGAGGCAGAAGTTGCCAGGTGCTGTGGTCACTCCTGCTGTTATCATTTTGCAGTACATTTAAGGAGTGTTTGACTTTTGCACTGACATTTGTGAGGAGTTGGTATGTTATTGTGTATGTTTTGAGTATTGAAAAGTCGTTGAACAATCAGATGTGACTTCCCTATGATCCCTGTGGAAAGGCAGTCCAGGAGATATCATATTCCAGAATAATGCAGCAATTGTTTTTTGTAAGTACTGGATCATACAGACTTTTTATGTCTTATTGATAGAGGAAGTGTGCTGGGGTTAGCCCTATAAACTGTGTGTTGCCTGACCTAGCTTTTGGGAATTTACCTCCTCTTCATGAGCACCTCCCTTGTATGATGTAGTGTGATCAGAAAATCTCACTGGAATGCAATCTTGTGTTACAAAGGTGCTGATTGGGCACACTTTGTGTTCTTGAGAGCAAATTCCTTCTTCTTTCACTTGAGGGTCGTTGGTGCAGGGATGGTGCTGCATTTAAAAATAAAAAAAAAAATCCCCAATTAAGGGACAATTTAGCGTGGGTGAGACCCACGCAGACAGGGGGAGAATGTGCTAACTCCACACGGACAGTGACCCAGCGCCGGGGTCAAACATTGGACCTTGCGCGAGGCAGCAATGCTGTCGTGTTGGGTGTTCTGGTCTACAGACAGGTCAACACGGCTGGAGATGGTGTAACTCTATTTTATTAACAACTCAACTGTAAGAACATACTGTAAGCTTGGGTACGTGCATTGCCAGCTTATCTGTGGACCATTTCCTATCACTATCTAGGTGAGGCACTCAGCACATGGTGAATGTCTGTGTTGCAGGCTGTGAGCTCTGTGCTCTGAGCTGGCTGCTGCTAGAATCAGCGGGAACTCTGGTGTCCCCTGTCTTTATAGTGCGTGTGCTCTCGCTGGTGATTGGCTGCGATGTTGTGTATGCTGGTTGGTCCTACTGTATGTTGTTGCTCTTATTAGCCTTCGTTTTACTAGCTCTGATTATGTCACCTTTGCTCACGAGTCGCCAGGTACCTTTCTGTTTCAAGCTCGAGTTATGATTAATAAGACAGCACACCATTAGTAAGATTGAAATCAACGGTCATTTATTATGTGCAGCAATAAATACTTACACAATGATCCTACTTTCTATATCACTACCTACCACTACTGGCCAATACCTAACTTTTGGGGATGGCCCACCAGGTCAGGGAAACGAATGGCTTATTGAATTGGATCTGGCCCGCGGGATTCAAAAGGCTGACACGGGTCGATGGCTAGGAGTCTCTATCGGGTAGCGTTCGCTGGAGTCAAACTTACAGTTTCTGGTCTTGCGAAGGTTGCGAGCAGGAGAAGAAGGGAGAGAGAGCGATCTGAACTTGGCCCCTCAATTTATAGGGCCCAGGGGCTTCCCGCCTCTCGGGGCGGCCCGCCTCTCGGGGTGGCCCTTGACCCTGAGTCCCAAGTGATTGGACTTGTTCCCAATCACTGGGTTCGATATGCTCCAATAATGGGATGATTCCTCGAGCGGGGGGTGGTCGTTCACCTGTCTTTGTTTCGGCCACTGCAGGCGCCGAGAGGTCTGGCCCGGCATTCAATTGCTAATATGTTGCAATTGTTCCCGGGGATAGCCAATTAAACTGCAGATGTCTGTGTTGATGTGCTGCTAATAGTCGTAGGTATCGATCTGGGCCGACTTCCCCAGAGCCGAATACGCTATTCTGTCTGCAGCTGTCCGTTTGTGCCCTGTTGGCTGCTTTTCCCATCAGCCTTTTCGGTTAGCCATTTTATATCGGGTTTTGGCCAAATTAATCGGCAATCAGCCATTTCAGGTGGCTACAATGTCCATCAGTGTGTCAGTGTGTGTGTGATTGCACCATGATATGCTGATGTATATCATGACATTAACCACTGTGCCACCGTGCTGCCCCTGCTGCATTATTTTTGAGAGAATATAGTTGATACTGTTAATTGTTGACGCTGACTGATACTACTCATAATGGTGGTCAGTTTAACCAGCCTGGCCCCTTGTAAACCTCCACTTCCTTCATCACACCATTGGTGGCTGTGCTTTCAGTTGGCTAGGCCTGTGCTAGGTGGCACAGTGGTTAGCACTACAGCCTCACAGCGCCAGGGACCCGGGTTTATTTCCGGCCTTGGATGACTGTCTGTATGGAGTTTGCATGTTCTCCCCCTGTCTTCATTGATTTCCTCCAAGGGTTCCGGTTTTACCCAACAGTCCAAAGATGTGCAGGTTAGGTGGATTGGCCATGCGAAAATTGCCCCTGAGTGTCCAAAGATGTACAGGTTAGGTGGGGTTACGGGAATAGGGCAGCGGAGTGGGCCTTTGTAGGGCGCTCTTTCAGAGGGCTGGTGCAGACTCTATGGGCTGAATGGGCTCCTTCTGCACTGTAGGGGTTTTATGGTGAACTCTAGAATTCCTTCCCTAAATCTCTCCGCCTCTGTCTACCTCTCTTTCCCCTCTCAGCTCCTCTTTAAAAAATTTCTGTTTGATCTAGCATTTTGTCATCTTTACTGAAGTCTCCTCCTTTTTAGTTGGGTGTAAATTTTCGACTGATTAAATTCCTGAGAGGCACTTTGGGGTGTATTACAATGTTGAGGGTGCTATATAAATGCAACTGGTCTAGATTGAATCTCATTTTAATGCACCCTTGCCATTCACCATGTGCAGTATTTTCCATTATGCGGCTACCCAAAACAAAAAAAAACCTCTGACATTCCTACAATTCCTCTGTGCCGTATATCTTGGGTTTAACATCACTGCTGTGGTTTTATTATTGCCATTTTTGCTTATCTTCCCAAGAGCAGCTTAATAGCACTGCGAAGCTAACTGCAGCCCGAAGCACTTTGAACCATTTCATGATAAATAGTATACATTACAACAAATGTAAAAAATGCTGATAGTTCTGAGCAAGTAATTGAACTGCCGCGTTCTGACTGCTGTGAACCACTCAAACTTCACCCTCCCGCTTTGATGTCATCGCACCCAGTTGGTTCAATCGCGGCTTGTATCCCATTGCCATGTATCCGTTATCTATAATATATTAATATATGTGTATAATAGTCCAAATCGCTTAAGAGGCTTCCACTACATACTGAAAGGGTAATTTGAAAATGTGGCTGTAAATACTGAAGATAAGGCTCCTAGCTCTGGCGGCTGGGAAGATCATTAGTATCTTATATTCCTGGGTGGACATCCTTTTGCCTTTTCAACATCACAAGGTCCTTTCTGTTTTGTGGTGTTGCTTTACTGCCGTTTGACTGTGCAGAATGCCTCACACCACCCTCCTGTCCATCCCAACTCCTCCACCATTAGTGACAGTTCGCCCTGTCCTCCTTGGAACCCGTCATCCAACTTCCTCCGATTTGCCTCTGCCTTTTCAAAAACCTCCCCAAAACATTTTCCTTGTTTTCTCTATGCGTCTTCCACCTAAAACTGGCGCCCCCATCTTTTCCGCCCTCTGGTCTGTGTCATAAAGCACTTGAAGACATTTTGCTGTATGTGAAAAATGCTATTGAATTGGTTGTTGTTGATGTACATTAAAATTCTTGGCATAGGAAAAGGGGGTTGAATAAACTTTATTCTCTACATGTCTGCAGGTTTTGAATAGGCAATGTTTGTTCCAGTTCATTCCTAAGGAAACTTGTTTATGTTGTATGTGGATGTGTAGCTTTCTGTCCTCTCTCTCTCTCTCGCTCCCCCCCCCCCCGCCTCCCCGCAGCTCTGCTGATCTGTCTCTCTGCTAATTTCACCATTGCAAATCCTCAAGGCTCTTAAAGTGACACCTGCTCTCGTGTGTAAATCTAAAGTGTATGTTTCCAAATGACTGCATCTCAAGTGTGTACTTTGTCATGTTGTCTAACACCTTGTTCAATGGCTTGATGCTGGGGTGTGGGGATGGCAGATCTGGGTAGGGATTGTGGACCAATGTCAAAGTTTAGGGAGAACAGGTCTTTTGCAAAGTCTCCTAGTGAGGATGGTAGATTATTTATTTAAAATATACAATAGGTGACAGTCTTGACTCTGAGTCAAAGCGTCATGGATTCAAGCTTCACTCCAGGACCATAAGAGTATAAGACATAGAGGCAGAATTAGGCAATTCGGCCAAACGAGTCTGCTCCGCCATTTCATCATGGCTGATATGTTTCTCATCCCCATTCTCCCGCCTTCTACCCAAATCCCCCTCTACCCCAATCCCCCTCTTAATCAAGAGATTTAAGCATATAAATCCAGACTAACACTATGTTGCACTGCTGGGGGTGCTGTCGTTCACTCACTGTTAAAATTTAGCCCCTCCGGTGAATGCGTAAAATCCCATGGCACAATGTGGAGCACAGAGGAGTACTCCCTGGTGTCCAGGCCCCCATTTATTCCACCACTAAAACAGATGATTAACTCTGGTGACTTGAGCACATACTCTGATGCTGCAGTTGAGTACCAGGGGGATAGTGCACTGTTGGCACTGGCATCTTTCAGCGGGAACAACTAACTGAAGTGAAAGGTGTTACAAAATGCGAGTTTTTTTTTTCTTCTTTACCCGCGTAACATTTCATTTAAGGATTGATTATATATTGTCCTGCAAAAGTGGTTTGTAAAGCGGACTACTCACTGAAGTCGAACTGTTAGGTTGTGTGTGCACAATTAAAGGTTTTAGTTGTATGGATGAACTGCCTTTGCAAGTAGGTTGATTATGTTATGTAATATGATTATTCCATTTTTTTTGCAGCTTACGATTGCTTGTTTATTTTTACAAAGTGATAAGTGGGGTAAAGAGCGGCAAAGCAGAAAATACTCAAGACCATTAAAGACAGTGGGCGGGATTCTTCAATAATGGGGCTATGTCCCCACGCTGGCGTGAAAACCGGAGCCAACGAGTCCTGCGTCAATGCCCCCCGAAAGTGAGGAATTCTCCCCTTTCAAGGGGGATGGGTTGCCGCTGGAGTGGTCCACGCAATCCAGCCGTTGCGGAACGGCCCGCGTGAGTTCGCGCATGCGCAGAACGGCCGGCGTATTTCCACGCACGCGCATGCGCAGCAGTTCCCTTCTCCGTGCCAGCCCCAGGACAATATGACAGGGTCCCGGCGTGGAGTAAAGTAGGCCCCCACGGAATCAGCCTGCCCGCCGATCGGTAGACCCCGACCGCAGGGCAGGCCACGGTTGGGGGCCTCCCCTGGGGTCGGATCCCCCCACTGCCCCTCCAGGACGGCCCCCGCACACCCACCTTCCAGGTCCCGCTGTATGGGAGGTGAGTAATCCATGCCGGCCATTTTGCTTTCTGCTGTGGACTCGGCCAAACTCGGCCATTCGACTGCCCTCGACTGGCGTGGTGGCGATCCTGCGGGTGCCCGAAAAACGGGCCCCCTAGCCCCCTAGAAAGAGGAGAATTCCTCACTTTCGGGTGTTGACGCCGGAGTTGTTGGTGCCGGTTTTCACGCCGGCGTGGGGATGTAGCTCCATTATTGAAGAATCCCGCCCACAGTGTCTCAAAACAGACAACCTTGGGACACTGAGTCCATGTCGGGGTTCAGATTTTGTGCATTTTCAGAGGCAAGGCAATGGTTGGCTTCAGCCCCATGCATATTGCAACATGTCTGTTGGGAAACCCCCGGGCGCCGGCAAAATGGAGAATAGAACCCCGCCAATGGAGAATGCCGCCCGCTGATAACCTGTCAGTAACTGAGGAACCTGCTGTACAGTACTTTCATTTACCAGTAATACCCACTGTGGGGCGCTGATGGTGAGACTGGACTATGTTGTGATTAAGCTTTAGGTTGGGTCAGTTGAGCTGAGTTTATTGGGATCAAAGACGTGCAGTTCTGTATGGAAGCATTCATTTTGTTCTTCATTCTACTATTAGCCAGAAGGCACATTTGGAATTTTGCTTTTTGCTGTGGATTTGCGGTTAATTAATTAACTAAAACTAGCAGAATAATACAAATTGTTTGGTGGTTGAATGCTTAAATTAAGAAATTAAAAAAAAAAAAAAATTTATTGAGGTATTTTTTGGTTTTATAACAACCAACACAATAAACAATGTACATGAAACTATAAACATAGTGCAAAAGCCGTCTCCCTCCCTTACAGGTCCCAACTTTATTAACCCCCCTACTCTAAGCTAAATTAACCGCCCCCCCCCTTACCCCTTCTGCTGACGATTAATTTTCCGCGAAGAAGTCGACGAATGGTTGCCACCTCCGGGCGAAACCTAACAGTGACCCTCTCAAGGCAAACTTGATTTTCTCCAAACAGAGGAAGCTAGCCATGTCCGATAGCCAGGTCTCCGACTTCAGGTGCTTTGAGTCCCTCCAAGCTAATAGTATCCATCTCCGGGCTACCAGGGAAGCAAAGGCCAGAATGTCTGTCTCTTTCTCCTCCTGGATTCCCAGGTCTTCCGACACCCTTGTTTTTAACACCGTGGACATGACACCTGTTTACGTAGGAAGTCCCGCAGCTGCAGATACCTGAATTTGTTTCTCCTCGCCAACCCAAACTTCTCCTCCAGAGCCCTCATACTCGGAAAGCTCCCCTCTATAAACATATCCCCCATCCTCTCAATCTCTGCTCCGCAATATACGGGGCAAACCGGTGATTATTACAGATTGGGGACCAGACCGATGCTCCCTCTGCTCCCACATGTCTCCTGCATTGCCCCCAGACTCTCGGGGCCGCCACCACCACGGGGCTGGTGGAGTACCGTGCCGGCGGGAACGGCAGAGGCGCAGTTACCAGTGCCCCCAAACTGGTGCCCTTGGATGAAGCCGCCTCCATACGCTCCCATGCTGACCGCCCCCCCCCCCTCCCCCCAACCACCTACTTCCTGATCATGACTATATTCGCCGCCCAGTAATAGTAACTAAAATTTGGCAGCGCCAGCCCGCCCTCTCCCAGACTCCGCTCAAGCATTACCTTCCTTACCCGCGGGGTCTTGCCCACACAAACAAAGCCAGAGATCATTGTTGATCCATTTAAAAAAGGACCGCGGAATAAAGATGGGGAGACATTGAAACACGAACAGGAATCTCGGGAGGACCGTCATCTTCACTGTCTGCACCCTCCTAGCTAGTGACAATGGGAGTGCGTCCCATCTCCGGACCATCATTTGGTCTACTAGCAGAGCCAGATTTAATTTATGGAGCCAGTCGCATTCCCGTGCCACTTGAATACCTAGGTACCTAAAGCTTCCCCCTACTAATCTAAACGGCAGCTCCCCCAGTCGCCTCTCCTGTCCCCTCGCCTGGACCGCAAACATCTCACTTTTCCCCATATTTAGCTTATACCCCGAAAACCGGCCAAATTCCCCTAGAATCCTCATGATTTCTTCCATCCCCTCTAATGGGTCCGATACATAAAACTCCACTGGGTACCTGTCCGGCCCCGGGGTTTTACCCGCCTGCATGGCCTTCAGACCCTCCACTGTAAATTATGAAACTTTTAATTATGCACTTCCAATCTCTCTGGGGTATTCCCACATGGCCCGCTTATATTTTTAAAAATCCAGTTTTGGGACCAGGCTGGCTTTTCCAGATAGCGGGTTTTAAGGTACCGTAACCTGCATATGGCAGCACGGTAGCATTGTGGATAGCACAATTGCTTCACAGCTCCAGGGTCCCAGGTTCGATTCCGACTTGGGTCACTGTCTGTGCGGAGTCTGCACATCCTCCCCGTGTGTGCGTGGGTTTCCTCCGGGTGCTCCGGTTTCCTCCCACAGTCCAAAGATGTGCAGGTTAGGTGGATTGGCCATGATAAATTGCCCTTAGTGTCCAAAATTGCCCTTAGTGTTGGGTGGGGTTACTGGGTTATGGGGATAGGGTGGAGGTGTTGACCTTGGGTAGGGTGCTCTTTCCAAGAGCCGGTGCAGACTCGATGGGCCGAATGGCCTCCTTCTGCACTGTAAATTCTATGATATCAAAGCTCACAATTAGTTTGTGATGCGCAATGCAAACTGGCATTGAGTTTCTACTCCATTGACTGACCCTTGTCTTGTGAAAGTGTTCAGAGCTCTTCTTGCATTTGAACGAAGCACGTAAGATTCCAGTCATGAAAATTATCAATATATTAACTGATATCAATTAAAAGTGGGACCATCACAGTTTAAAATGTATTAGAAGTCATGAGCTGCAAGATTAAACTCTCAATGGCTCCATAACTCATTGCGGCAAAACTTAGTTCAGATGTAGAGGCCTCCCAAACATGACTTCTGTTTACAGGACTTTCAAAATCACGGCCAATGATCAACAAGGGTGAACAGATTTAGGATCGGGATAACCATCACGAGCTGACGTGTAGTAAATCACATTTTGTTTAAAACATGTGTGGAACATTGTGGGTTAATAAATTAAATCAAATATGTGAGTTTCTTTCAAAGCCTTTGCCCTTTGTCGAAACCTGATTAACTAGAACTGGGAGTTTTCTTTCTCAAATGGAAAAGGGAAGCATATGATATGCAGATGTAGGGATGTGAACGCCACTCTTTTTACTGCAGGCCCTCTGTGTAACTCCAAAATAGTTCATTATTTTGGTCCTTTGCAGTAGTTATATTTATTATTCACTACAACTTGTGACAAAATCGTATTCGTACGAAATTAAGAATAGCTTCTTCATTTTTTAAATTGATTGCAGGTCATTTATGGACATGGTACGATTGTACTGTATAAGCAAAGCAATAATGTGTTGCTGTGGGGTTAAACAAAGGACTGCAGTAAAGAAAAGGATGTGCTATTAAGCTCGATAGCACAGCGGTTAGCACTGTTGCTTCACAGCGCCAGGGTCCCAGGTTCGATTTCCAGCTTAGGTCACTGTCTGTGTGGAGTCTGCACATTCTCCCTGTGTCTCTGTGGGTTTCCTCCGGGTGCTCCGGTTTCCTCCACAAGTCCCGAAAGACGAGCTATTGGGTCATTTGGTCATTCTGAATTCTCCCTCTGTGTACCCGAAAAAGAATGTGTCGACGAGGGGCTTTTCACAGTAACTTCATTGCAGTGTTAATGTAAGCCTACTTGCGGCAATAAAGATTGTTATTATTAGCGTGCAGTCTGCTGTCTATTTTCGCAGCTCCTACATTTTCCATCGAGGGAAGATTTATTCCCAGTAATGTCTGTGTCATGAGTAGCTGCACAAGTTGTAAGGTTCTTCAATAATAAAAACAGGCAATGCTGGAAAATCTCAGTTGGTCTGGCAGCTTCTGTGAAGACAGGAACTGAGCCCATGTGGAGGGTTTTTAGTTCCTGCTGCTGCCATTTACCCAGAGGTGGGATTGTGAAGCATTGTGGGGAGGGGATGGCGGGAGGAGGGGTGGCTGCACAAGACTGTCATAATATACACCAGTATATTATGGTGCAGGCACACACACACACGCAAACTGATGGACATGCAGCGGGACCAATCAGCATACACAACACCTCAGCCAATCACCAGTGAGAGCACACGCACTATAAAGACAGGGGACAGGAGAGTTCCTGTTCATTCTAGTAGCAGCCAGCTCGGAGCACAGAGCTCACAGCCTGCAACACAGACATTCACCATGTGCTGAGTGCATCACCTGGTTAGGACTAGGCAAGGGTCAACAGTTAAAGCTGGTCTTGCATTTACCCACAGTTCAAGTATGTTAATATAGTTAACCTTATAATAAAATAGAGTTGCACCACATCCAGTGTTGGTGACCTGTTTGTGATCCAGAACACCCAACATATCAAAGACTACTTGCTTGCAAGTGGCAGGTAGCCAATTGACAAAGTTAATGATCACTTAAGGCCTTTCAAAGGTCGCTGGCTGGGCTTTTCCACTTGGTCTCCAGGTCCCCACAGTCAATAGCGTAGCTGCTTGGAGGTGGGCTGCCCACGAGGAGGTGTGGGACAACACCAGACAGGTTTAGAGTCTCGCCATGCCTGTCTGGTTGGAATTGCAGCTACGGCCTACCATGTGGAAGCCCACTCCCCTCACTGTGTTTGCACACTGCAAAGGCCATTTTTATTTTAACTTTGATAAAGTTAGAGCGAGCTTGACTCCACCTTGAGGTGCCCTTTCCCTCACTTACCTGTCATGGCCTCCTGCTGTTGTGTGTAAACTGGCAAGCCTTGATTAGAAAGCATCGCACCATGCTTACTTGGGCAGCAAGTCGATCCTCTGGCCACAAATTGACCAATTCAAGGAAAAACGCAGTGTGGCTTTCTGCCCCCCATTTGAGCCTGATAGTTCCAAAAGCCACAGGAAAATCCTGCCCCACAGTTTGGGTTGGTGACTTTTTGTCTGAACTTCGACTTGGAGCTCTGGCAGAATTTCCTGCAATATAACAGTGGCTACATTTCAGAAAGTACTTCAGTGGCAGTCAAGCACTTTGGGATGCCTGGAGGTTACAAATACTTTGGGTGGGATTTTTCCGGCTCTGCCTGCGGCTGGACGGGTGAGCCACACAAAATGGCACAGACATAAGCGGAACCGTAAGATCCCACCGGCGGCCAATGGTGAGCTTTCTCTGCCGGAAAAGCGCTGAGGGAGAGCTGGAAAATCCCACCCTAAACAAGGGCAAGTTCGCTCTCATTAAGAGCCGAGTGCTGTCACTACTGTTATTCTACCCAGGAGAGTTACTCACATATTTCTGTTGATGTTGTGCTTACAATTTGTGCAAAAATACAGTTTGTCTGCAATTTATCACAGTCTATTATATTCATTGAGCTTTTGATTTATGGGGAGAAAACCCTTTTGGCTGTCTTACTACATTGATTGGGTAGTCTGCAAACAACAAGCTGTGAAATGTTTTTTTTTGTTCGTTCATGAGATGTGAGCATTGCTAGCAAGGCCGGGACTTTTGCCCATCCCTAATATATGTTGGCATTTACTCAATACTGTGTATGATGGTAGTTTGGAAAGGCTCAGTAATGAGGAAGCAGTGTTGCACTGACTTAATGAGTTCTCAAGATTCACAGCACTACTAATCTCCGGGCACAGTACATATGCCGGAAATCCCAAATGCATATCGTAGCAATGGTGCCAAGGTGAATGTGGTCCAATAGGTTTGCCACCATCTACATGTGGCTAATTACAATTAGCCACATCTGGTTTTCCACATTGGATTACAAAATAAGGCATGAGTAACCGATATGGTTATTGAGCATGTATTTTAGTGCACCTTATACACAATACTGTATATATCTGAACTTTAACCTTTTTGCGCTGTTGTTGTAAAATAATTAGACAAAAAGCAGAGTGTTGAGTGTTTTGGGATTAATTGTGTTTCCTTGATTAATAAATGGTGGGAGATATTTGTTAGGTAAATGTATATACCTGAAGTACATTTGGCTATATTGGGAGTGTGTGAAAGACATTTTCTACTAATATTAGTGCGTGTTGCGAAAATGATATCACTACAGCCACACCTACATGGTCGGTTAGCAATTTCTGTCGGCAAACATTGAACTTGAGTTCAGTATTGAATGTTGATGTGTGGCACCTGATTGCGATGTAACAAAGGGAGTACATATTGGAAAGCCTTCAGGTAAACAATACATCTGTTAATGTTTGACGAAGATAACAACAATAAAACACTGAAGTTGATCTCAAATTAAACCAACAGGCAAGGGCTCATAAGTACACAGTGGCAGAAGGCAAATTCAGAATTGATGCCGGGAAGCAGATCACACACCAAGTTGCCCCTGGGAATGGAATGGAGGAAAAAGCTCAGGAATAATTCAACACTGTTTAGAATGTGGGAGTGGGAGGAGAAAGGATCAATGCTTCAAATTTCCACACGATTTTCCCAGATCTCCTACAGTAAAGTTAGCGTTTCTTTGGGATTTCTGCCACTCTTCTGCTGAAGTTGCTGCAGGTGTTTGGGAGAATCCCCGTGGAAATTACTGGTGCAGAAGGATTAGCTAGGTGGGTCAAATGGTCTCTCTCACTTTCACTTACCTTGTGACATAATCCTTAGCTGTACTTTTTTTTGGAAAGTGCTGGGGTTGAACAGGGTTTGAAGTGCGCCTCTTTTTACTTTTACAAGAAGGCATGGGATGATTTTGTTGTCAAATAAAATGCTATTTATGATGTATAACATGAACTTTGTTCACAGTTAGTCCACTTGGAGGTGGCCAGTGACAGTGTGAAGTACTGCCTCTGCAGGAGGAATCGAATATTGACTGCCTAATTTAATTGCAGCACATTTACATTTGTGTACAACTCTGCTTCCTGTATCCTAACTAGCACAGCACATTCACCCATGTTGCCTTGTGCTCACTGACCTACACTGACTCTTGGCCTAGCAACCTCAAATTTAAAATTCTTATCCTCATGTTTAAACCCCCTCCATGGCCTCACCCCAACCAACCAGTTCAGCCCGCTCCGTCCCTACAGTCCTCTGAGAACTCTGCTTTCCTCCAACTTTGCTTCTTGTGCTAACCCTTGAATCATTTGCCCTACAATTGACAGCCCTGCTTTCAGATGGCGAGAGCCCCGCCTTCAGATGGCTAGACCCCTATGCTCTGAACTTTTTTTCCTAAACCTCTCCTCTTTGCTCCCTTAATACGCCCCTTAAAAAAATTACCTCTTTGGCAACCTGCCCACCAACCTTTGGGTTGGTGTCAGTTTTTGTATGATGACAGCTCTTGTGAAGCATCTTGGGGTGTTTTACTATTTTAAAGATGCAGTGTAAATGTAAGAAGAGTCATACGGACTCGAATGTTAACTCTTATGGTCAGGATTTTGTGTGTCCCAGGCGGGCGCATACCTGACCTGGAAATGTGTAAAATAGCACGTGATGACGTCAGGCGTACATCCCAATGTTATCCCATACTTGCGTGATATTTCAGTTAGTGGATGTAGGCGTGATCAGACGCACACCCGCTGACAGATAATGAACCAATTGAAGGGATTATCTTCATTATATTGCCCAGAATATTACATTGCCCATACGATTATTAGGTCTTCGCATGAGAAGGTGGGCAATCCTTTATCCAACTATTCTCCATCTCAGGAGGGTAGAAATAGCGTGCCTCAATATGAAGGCCTCTTATGATTTGAGAAGCCCTTCCACCAGGATCTGGGAGTTCTGGCCCTCCCTTCCCTCCTGACCTACCCCACGATGCCATAATTGCCCCTGGGCATCCCTAACCAGCCTGTCCCTGGAAGCCCCGGCACTTGTCATGTGAATGTTTCCAGGATTTTGCTTCAGGCAGAGCGCTGCATTACCTCTTCTGGCCAATACAGCGCTGTGCCTAGAGGGGTTTGTGGAGGAGGGCATTGCCAGAGAGACAGTGAAGGTGGCCATTGCTGAGGCATGTGGGCTGGGAAAATGAACAGCAAGGTGCAGGGAAAGTAATTATGATCATTCTACTAATCCTAAAATGCCAAATAAATGGTTTCTGGAGCCACGACTATTGAAAGAAACTGGTTTTGCCAATCTGCACGCTGGGCATGTCCAGAACTACGTAGATAGCATGCTTAAGTGGAGCAATATATCGTTGGGATCCCAGTGGTGTGACATGATCATTGAATCATGAGCTTCCTGCCTGCTTACAGCAATTCCCCTGACTTGGTAAATGGAGGCCGTCTCAAAAATCTTCTCCATTCCAGGACATCACTGCAGGGGTTCCGCAGGGGAGTGTCCTTTGGCCACTGCTCACGTGTCAGCAGCTTTGGGTTGGTGTCAGTTTTTGTATGATGACATCTTCAGCTGCTTCATCAGTGACCACCCTTCCAACTTCAGGTCAGAAGTGGGCATGTTTGTGGATGACCATTTGCGACTCCTCAGGTAATGAAGAAGTCCACATCCAAATGCGGAAAGACCTGGACCACATCCAGGCTTGGGCTGACAAGTGACAAGTTACAGTGACGCCACACAAGTGCCAGGCAATGACCATCTCCTACAGAGAGGATCTAACCATCGCCCCTTGACATTCAATGACATTATCATCGCTGAATCCCCCACAATCAACATCCTGGGGGTTACCATTGATCTGAAACTGAACTGGACTATCATATTAATACTGTGGCTACCAGGGCAGGTCAAAGGCCAGGAACCCAATGGCGAGTGCCTCACCTCCTGGCCCCCTGCCCCCATCCCCCTGCCCCACCTCCCCCAAAGCCTTTCCACCATCTGCAAGGCACAAGTCAAGAGGATAATGGAATACTCTCCACTTGCCTGGATGAGTGCAGCTCCAACATCAGTCGAGAAGCTCAACACCATCCAGGCCAAAGCAGCTCGCTTGATTGCTTCCCCTTCCACAAATATTCAAACCATCCAGCACTGACGGACATTGGCGACAGTGTGTACCACCTTCAAGAATCACTGCAGAAAATGGTTGGAGGCGGCGTCATGTAAAGGCACCAGTTTGGGAACGCTGGTAACGGCACCTCTGCCGTTCTCGCCGGCCCGCTACTCCACAGGTTCGGTGGTGGTGATGGCGACACTGAAGATCTGGGGGCAGTGGAGGAGACACAAGAGGGTGGAGGGAGCGTCTGTCTGGACCCTGGTATGTAATAACCACAGGTTCCTGCCGGGTAGGATGCATGGCGGGTTCCAGAGCTGGCAGAGGGCGGGTATTAGAAGGATGGGTGACCTGTTTATAGATGGGCGCTTTCCCAGCCTGCAGGCGCTGGAGGACAAGTTTAAATTGCCGCCAGGGAACGGTTTTAGGTATTTCCAAGTGCGAACCTTCCTGAGGTAGCAGGTGGTGGTCCTCCCGCTGCTGCCGCCACGGGGGATACAAGACAGAGTAGTGTCCGGTACCTGGGTGGGGAAGGGGAAGGTGTCGAGATATCTACCAGGAGCTGTTGGAGACGGAGGAAACCCCGGTGGAGGAACTTAAAGGCAAGTGGGAGGAGGAATTAGGAGGGGAGTTAGAGCCAGGACTATCGGTGGAAGCCCTAAGTAGGGTTAATTCCTCCTCCTCATGTGCCAGGCTCGGTCTAATACAGTTTAAAGTGGTTACGTGGGCACACATGACGGCGAGGGTGAGCAAGTTTTTCGGGGTAGAACAGGTGTGCGAGGTGTGCGGGGGGCCCAGCAAATCATGTCCATATGTTTTGGGCATGCCCGAAGCTTGAAGGGTTCTGGCAGGGGTTTGCCAGGGCAATGCCCAAGGTGCTAGGAACACGGGTGGTGCCGAGTCCACAGGTGGCGATCTTAGGAGTGTCAGAAGACCCGGGAGTTCAGGGTGTGAAAGAGGCCGATGTTCTGGCCTTTGCCTCCCTGGTAGCCCTGAGACGGATCTTGTTAATGTGGAGGGACTCGAAGCCCCCGAGTGTAGAGACCTGGGTTAGTGACATGGCTGGGTTTCTCAGCCTTGAGAAAACCAAAAGTTTGCCTTAAGAGGAACAATGTTTTTTTTTCATCTCCCCGCTAAGCCCCTCCTCCCATTTGAGTTTCTGTTCCTCTGTCTGGGACTAATGTTTTTTTTTAAATGTTTTTATTCTCCATTTTCACATTTTCCTTCAAAATTTACACCCCGCCCACAGACAGTAAATGGTAACAAATACAAAATCAATTCCCTTAACAATAACAACAATCTCATCCTCCCACCACCCCAATCAACGGCCCACCTGTCAATATATGCATCCAATAAAACAAACCCTCCCACGGTGGAAACAAAAAACAAAGGAGAAAAAGAAAAAGGAGTCCGGGACCGCCCATGGTCACCATTGACCTAAAGAGTCCGCTCTCCCTCCCCCCACTACACTCAACGCCATCCAACCTCTGAAAGAGTACCGTACATGATACCCAAGAGTTGTACACAACCCCCCCCCCCCCCCCCCCCAACTCCTCCCGTCCACTGCCTCTTGTAAAACTCCTCCCCCCAACCTTGGTTCCTTCCCCCCCCAACGTTCCACCCCGGCTAGACCACTCGGACCCTGTTCTGTCAGGCTCCGATGGCCGCAGCCCCTCCCCCCACGACACTCCCGTTTACTGGCCGGTTTGGCCTCCGCCCGGGTCCCTTTCCCCCTTGCCCGGCCCTAGGAAAGCCCAGAAATCCCCTTTTTAGCACACAAACCCCGCATATCCACCTACGCCCCAAAGAGCCCTCATTTCGAGTGAAAGTCCCATCACTTCCCTTGTCCAAATATATATAACATTGGCTTCTTTAGCCCATACACCAGCATGCAGTGAAACAAAAAAGAAGAAAATACAGTCATGAAGTTACATCGGCACATGGCCATTTCTCAATTTCTCAGTTCTGCCACAGTCCTTCTGCCTTCGCAAACTCCTCCGCTGCTTCCGCCGTTCCAAAATAAAAGTCCCTGAGCTTGTAAGTCACCCTCAGCTTCGCTGGATATACAATGTCGCACTGCACCTTGCTCATGTACAGTGCCCTCTTCACCCGGTTGAAGGCAGCCTGCCTCCTCGCCAGTAAAGTCCTGGTATACACGTATACCAGCTCCAGCCCACTGCACCACCCGCTTATGCTTGGCCCAGCACAGGATCTTCTCCTTCACTCTGTACTTACGGAAGCACAGAGTCACTTACCTTGGCAGCTCACTCGCCTTTGGTACAGGCCTCCACGACCGATGAGCCCGATCCAGTTCATATCCGAAGGGGTCCTCCCCCTCCCCCAATAGTTTCGCCAGCATCGCGGCAAAATACTCAGTCGGCTTCGGTCCTTCAACTCCTTCGGGCAGCCCCACAATCCTCAAATTCTGTCGCCTGGATCGGTTTTCCAGGTCTTCCATTTTTCCTCGCAGATCCTTGTTAATCTCCATCACCTTCCGCATCTCCTTCCCCATCGAGGTAAGTTGATCACCGTGCTGCAATAATGTCTCCTCCAATTCCTTCAGCGCCTCCCCTTGCTCCCGCACCTCCGCCATTGCGCTCGCCACCGCCGTCGTCACCGGGGAAACCGCCTCCTCCACCAGCACACTCAAAACCTCCCTCATCTCCTTCCTCATTGTCTCCATGTATTTTGTAAACTGCCTTTCGAATTCCGCAGCCATCACCTTAGTTATTTCTTCAGCCGTAAGCAATGCGGCCTCCCCTGGTGCTCCAGCCTCCATTTCCCTTGGTGACCCCGCGGTGGCCTTTCCACTCCCCGACGGACCTACAGCTGGGTTTTTTTTACGGCCGTTTTTTTGCTCACCCTCGACATTCTCCTTCACTGTGCCTCCTCTGTGCCTTCTCCCATGCTTTTGCCGCCTCCGTGGACTCTGGGACCGGGCTTAAAGCCCCGAAAATGCCGTTCCCGAACGGGAGCCCTCCCTTGTGTGGCTGCCTCCCGCCCGCCGTCACCGCAAGTCCCAAGAGGATCAATGTTAGGGTTCTCCCGGAGGTGGCAGTCGTTCGTCGACTTTCTTGGGGAAACTTAATTTAAAATGTCGGCAGTAGCAGCTTTCCAAGGGTTGGGGGGGGGGGGGGGGGGGGTTTAGTGTTGTGTTTTTTTTTTTTTTGTTATTTTCGGTGGTCTGTGAAGACAGAGCCGTTCGGGGAAATATCTATTTCTGCACTATGTTAATGTTTAACACTTATTTTTCTTCAAAGTTTACATCCCACAGACAGTAAATGGTAACAAATTTTTCTGTTTTTGTTATAAAATTTCATAAATATTTCAATAAAAATATATTTTTTTAAAATAAAAGAATCACTGCAGAAACTTACCAAGACACTTTAGGCAGCACTTTCCAAACCAACGACCACTACCACCTAGAAGAAAAAGGGCAACAGATACATGGGAAGACCATCACCTGGAAGTTCCCCTTCAAGTTTCTCCCCATCCTGACTTGGAATTATATCGCCATTCCTTCACTTATCGCTGGGTCAAAATCCTGGAACTCCCTCCCTAATAGCACAAAGAACAAAGAAAGGTACAGCACAGGAACAAGCCCTTCGGCCCTCCAAGCCCGTGCCGACCATGCTGCCCGACTAAACTACAATCTTCTACACTTCCTGGGTCCGGATCCCTCTATTCCCATCCTATTTGTGTATTTGTCAAGATGACCCTTAAATGTCACTATCGTACCTGCTTCCACCACCTCCTCCGGCAGCGAGTTCCAGGCACCCACTACCCTCTGTGTAAAAAAACTTGCCTCGTACATCTACTCTAAACCTTGCCCCTCGCACCTTAAACCTATGCCCCCTAGTAATTGACCCCTCTACTCTGGGGAAAAGCCTCTGACTATCCAGTCTGTCTATGCCCCTCATAATGTTGTAGACCTCTATCAGGTCACCCCTCAACCTCCGTCGTTCCAGTGCGAACAAACCGAGTTTATTCAACCGCTCCTCATAGCTAATGCCCTCCATACCAGGCAACATTCTGGTAAATCTCTTCTACACCCTCTCTAAAGCCTCCACATCCTTCTGGTAGTGTGGCGACCAGAATTGAACACTATACTCCAAGTGTGGCCTAACTAAGGTTCTATACAGCTGCAACATGACTTGCCAATTCTGATACTCAATGCCCCGGCCAATGAAGGCAAGCATGCCATATGCCTTCTTGACTACCTTCTCCACCTGTGTTGCCCCTTTCAGTTACCTGTGGACCTGTGCACCTAGATCTCTCTGACTTTCAATACTCTTGAGGGTTATACCATTCACTATGTTCCCTACCTGCATTAGACCTTCCAAAATGCATTACCTCACATTTGTCCGGATTAAACTCCATCTGCCATCTCTCCGCCCAAGTCTCCAAAAAATCTAAATCCTGCTATATCCTCTGACAGTCCTCATCGCTATCTGCAATTCAACCAACCTTTGTGTCGTCTGCAAACCTACTAATCAGACCAGTTACATTTTCCTCCAAATCATTTATACATACTACAAACAGCAAAGGTCCCAGCACTGATTCCTGCAGAACACCACTAGTCACAGTCCTCCAATTAGAAAAGAATCCTTCCATTGCTACTCTCTACCTTCTGTGACCTAGCCAGTTCTGTATCCACCTTGCCAGCTCACCCCTGATCCCGTGTGACTTCACCTTTTGTACTAGTCTACCATGAGGGACCTTGTCAAAGGCCTTATTGAAGTCCATATAGACAACATCCACTGCCCTACCTGCATCAATCATCTTTGTGACATCTTCAAAAAACTCTATCAAGTTAGTGAGACACGACCTCCACTTCACAAAACCATGCTGCCTCTCACTAATACGTCCATTTGCTTCCAAATGGGAGTAGATCCTGTCTGGAAGAATTCTCTCCAGTAATTTCCCTGCCACTGACGTAAGGCTCACCGGCTTGTAGTTCCCTGGATTATCCTTGCTACCCTACTTAAACAGAGGAACAACATTGGCTTGTCTCCAGTCCACCGGGACATCACCTGAAGACAGTGAGGATCCAAAGATTTCTGTCAAGGCCTCAGCAATTTCCTCTCTACCCTCCTTCAGTATTCTGGGATATATCCCATCAGGTCCTGGAGACTTATCTACCTTAATATTTGTCAAGACGCCCAACACCTCGTCTTTTTGGATCTCAATGTGACCCAGGCTATCTACACACCCTTCTCCAGATTCAACATCCACAATTCCTTCTCTTTGGTGAATACTGATGGAAAGTATTCATTCAGTACCTCGCCCATTTCCTCTGGCTCCACACATAGATTCCCTTGCCTATCCTTCAGTGGGCCAACCCTTTCCCTGGCTACCCTCTTGCTTTTTATGTACGTGTAAAATACCTTGGGATTTTCCTTAACACTATTTGCCAATGACTTTTCGTGACCCCCTTCTACCCCTCCTGACTCCTTGCCTAAGTTCCTTCCTATTTTTCTTATATTCCACACAGGCTTCGTCTGTTCCCAGCCTTTTAGCCCTGAAAATGCCACCTTTTTCTTTTTGATGAGGCCTACAATATCTCTCGTTATCCAAAGTTCCCGAAAATTGCCGTATTTATCCTTCTTCCTCACAGGAATATGCCGGTCCTGAATTCCTTTCAACTGACACTTGAAAGCCTCCCACATGTCAGATGTTGATTTACCCTCAAACATCTGCCCCCAATCTAGGTTCTTCAGTTCCCGCTTAATATTGTTATAATTAGCCTTCCCCCAATTTAGCACATTCACCCTAGGACCACTCTTTTTTAAAAAAAATATATTTTATTCAAATTTTTTTCCGGTCAAACAAAACAATACAAAGGTTTACCTTTTTACAACAATAAAACAATATATATATAACAGTGACCGTTTTAACAAATAAATAAATAATATATAAACTAAATGGCAACTGCCATAACAAAAATAATAACTCTCCAGAGATAAAATCAAACAATACAATATACATAACCAAGTACAAATATCTATACAAAAACACCCCTGAGGACCTGCCCGAGCTCCCACCCTGGGTTGCTGCTGTTGCCTTCCCATTTCCTTTATCGTTCTGCGAGGTAGTCAATGAACGGTTGCCACAGCCTGGTGAACCCTTGAGCCGAACCCCTTAGTGCGAACTTTATCTTTTCTAGTTTTATAAACCTTGCCCCTCTATCCCACCTGAAACATCTAAATCCTGGAACGTTTAGCTGCCAATCCTGCCCTTCCCTCAACCAGGTCTCTGTAATGGCAACAACATCATAGTTCCAAGTACTAATCCAAGCTCTAAGTTCATCTGCCTTACCCGTAATACTTTTTGCATTAAAACATATGCACTTCAGGCCACCAGACCCGCTGTGTTCAGCAACTTCTCCTTGTCTGCTCTTCCTCAGAGCCATACTGGCCCTATTCCCTAGTTCTCCCTCATTGCTGTCACCTTCTGACCTATTGCTCCCATGCCCGCCCCCCTGCCATACTAGTTTAAACCCTCCCGTGTGACACTGGCGAACCTCGCGGCCAGGATATGTATGCCTCTCCATTTTAGATGCAACCCGTCCTTCTTATATAGGTCACACCTGCCCCGGAAGAGCTCCCAGTGGTCCAGATAACGGAAACCCTCCCTCCTACACCAGCTGTTTAGCCACGTGTTTAGCTGCTTTATCTTCCTATTTCTAGCCTCACTGGCACGTGGCACAGGGAGTAATCCCGAGATTACAACCCTAGAGGTCCTGTCTTTTAACTTTCTACCTAGCTCCCTGAACTCCTGCTGCAGGACCTCATGCCCCTTCCTGCCTATGTCGTTAGTACCAATATGTACAACGACCTCTGCCTGTTTGCCCTCCCCCTTCAGAATGCCCTCTACCCGTTCGGAGACATCCTGGACCCTGGCACCAGGGAGGCAACATAGCATCCTGGAATCTCTTTCATGTCCACAGAAGCGCCTATCTGGTCTTCAGTGGTTCAAGAAGGCAGCTCATCATTTTCTCAAGGGCAATTAAGTTTGGGCAACAAATGTTAGCCTAGCTAACGAAGCCCACATCCCATAAAAATGAATGAAACTATAATACCTCATAAGATGAGTCTTTCAGATAGAGATGTTACACATGAGATAAATGAGCCCCGAAGATGTGGATGCAGTTTGAGCCTCAACAGGCATTAGGTACTGACTTAACTCAGAGGTGATAGTTGGATCTACAACATTAATACGTTCACTCTCACTCTCCTTTGCGAGAGATCACTAAATGAAAGTCTTTATTCTAGTAGCAGTTTGTAACTCATCTCCGGGACTGTCCCCAATCTCCAGTGCACTGGTATAAAATATACCAATCCAAAATACGATGCATGCAGCATTTGACAAACTACTGTTAAGATTTTAGTCCTGATGCCCTCCCTCTTATCAAGGAAAGACTGATATTGACTAATATTTGATTTTGATGCTTATTTTGGAGGCAAATTCAGCAATCAGTTCTAACTTCCAATGAAGACTGGATTGGAATCATAGAAATCCTACAGTGCAGAAGGAGGCCATTCGGTCCATTGAGTCTGCACCCACCTTCTGAAAGAGTAGCCTACATAGCTCCACTCCCCAGCACATCTTTGGGCATAAGGGGTAATTTAGCATGGTCAATACATCTTTGGCAGTCACGGGGAGAAAGTGCAAACTTCTCATAGACAGTCACTCAAGGCCGGAATTGAACCTGCGTCCCTGGCGTGTGAGGAAGCAGTGCTAACCACTGTGTCACTGTGCCACTCCTTTACCACAACAAATGTACATGCAAAAGGGGACAACAATTCTATTTTTAGCATTCTGGCAGGGGTTTGCCAGGGCAATGACCAAGGTGCTAGGAACACAGGTGGTGCTAAGTCCAGAGGTGGCGACCTTTGGACTGTCAGAAGACCCGGGAGTTCAGGGTTTGAAAGAGGCCGACGTTCTGGCCTTTGCCTCCCTGGTAGCCTGGAGACGGATCCTGTTATTGTGGAGGGACTCTAAGCCCCCGAGTGTAGAGACCTGGGTTAGTGACATAGCTGGGTTTCTCAGCCTTGAGAAAATTAAGTTTGCCTTAAGAGGATCAATGGTAGTTTAGTTAACTGAGTGAGACTACATTTGTGCACCTCCTTAACCTGTTCCTGCTGGTTCATTTATCCTGATCATTCTCACTTGAGGCAGCAAGTAAGCACAGGAGAGCCTGCAATCTACAAGTAGCTGAAGAATTACCGTTAAATGTAGGTCCCTCAAATTTGGAAATTAAAAGTAACGAATAGCCTTTTTAAGGCAAGTTACGCACTGCTATTGTAATTGTGCAGAGTGTTGCAGTTCATGGAGGAAGCTGAATCATTTCTGTGACCTTTCACACTGAATCAAGTTTGTCTCCAATCTGCTTCGAAGAATGTCTCCATTGGTAAGTGCAACATTGCGTGACAAAACATAAGATTAACCGTCTTTTAGCAAAATAAATTCTTTGAAAAAGTGTTTTAACACAATATTGGCTTGGACAAGGTTTAGTTTGGTTTCCTGTTGACTTTCACAAGCAATCGCATTGACTGGAACCCACAAGGTTAGCTAGGTTTCTATTTAGATCAGAGATATGAAAGGCGCTTTAGTACAGGAATTTATAGAAGAAATTGGTTTCCAGCGAGTTTTGATGTACTTCCCTTTTATTACGATTTTCGAGAGTGATTCTTGGAATGAGCCACCTAGCATAATGCCGTGATCCTTTTCAAATATTAAATTTTTATTTTTTTTAAATTTTAGAGTATCCAATTAAGGGGCAATTTATCGAGGCCAATCCACCTAGCTTGCACATCTTTGCGTTGTGGGAGCGAAACCCACGCAAACACGGGGAGAGTGTGCAAACTCCATACAGGCAGTGACCCAGAGCCGGGATCGACGAACCTGGGACCTCGGCGCCGTGACACCGCAATGCTAGCCCACTGCGCCACCGTGCTGCCCTCGTTTCAAATACCCTTTCACCCGACATTTTTAAAAAAATTGAATTGAATTTTTCGTTTTAAATTTTAGCGGTTTTGTGATTCGTCAAGCACTGAAAGCCTTTATCTCGAGCAGAGGCTATATGCTCAAACATATTGCCTCATCAGTAATGGATTCCGCGCGGTGGCGCAGTGGGTTAGCCCTGATGCCTCACGGCGCTGAGTTCCCAGGTTCAATCCCGGCTCTGGGTCACTGTTTGCACATTCTTCCCCGTATTTGCGTGGGTTTCACCCCCACAGCCCAAAGATTTGCAGGCTAGGTGCATTGGACTCGCTAAATTGGGAAAAAAATGAATTGGGTACTCTAAAAGTTTTTAAAAAACGTAATGGATTCCAGCCCGACACACTCTGATTGTCTCTGCAAAATGATCCTCTGACTTCAGGTTGCCATGGGGTAGCACGGTAGCACAGTGGTTAGCACTGTTGCTTCACAGCACCTGGTTCCCAGGGTCCCGGCTTGGGCCACTATCTGTGCGGAGTCTGCACGTTCTCCCTGTGTCTGCGTGGGTTTTCTCCGGGTGCTCCGGTTTCCTCCCACACAGAGGGGTTGGGCGTGGATTGCCACCACTTTCAATCGGGCATGTACTTTGGAGACTGTGATGAGTTTAATAATAATAATCTTTATTGTCACAAGTAGGCTGACATTAACACGGCAATGAAGTTATAGTGAAAATTCCCTAATCATCACATTCCGGCGCCTGTTCAGGTACACCGAGGGCGAATTCAGAATGTCCAAATTACCTAACAGCACGTCTTTCGGGACTTGCGGGAGGAAACCGGAGAACCCGGAGGAAACCCATGTGGACATGGGGAGAATGTGCAGACTCCTCACAGACAGCGACCCGAGTCGGGAATTCCCGTCTTCCATTTCAAGGAAGTGCGAGGGAATGGGTGGAAATAATACGGAATCTAAAACACCGGCAATGGCACAAAGTTTAATATTCCCAGGATTGGAAATCCGGAAATGTGTGGTACAGCGAGACTGCTGAGGGCAAATAGTAAAGGTCCCACCTGCAGCTTCTGACTTGTACTCTGAATGCAGGGTTGACACGGTATTCTGGTAACTTCATCCAGCCACATTGCCCAGTCAAATGGCTTCTATTCCCCATATCTTGCCAGTTAATAAGTGTTAAAATGTCTAAAATATATTTTTAATGCCTCACAATGTTTGTGTGAGTTGCTCTCATTAGTTTCCAGTAGCTGACGTTTCTGGATGTTTGTTCCTCCCCATCCCACCCACCCCAGCACCCTCCCTGTACAGGTGTCACTGTCACAGGGGCAGCACGGTAGCACAGTGGTTAGCACAATTGCTTCACAGGGTTCCAGATTCTATTCTCGCCTTGGGTCACTGTGTGGAGTCTGCATGTTCTCCCAGTGCCTGCGTGGGTTTCCTCCGGGTGCTCCGGTTTCCTCCCACATTCCAAAGATGTGCAGGTTAGGTGGATTGCCATGATAAATTGCCCTGGGTGTCCAAAATGGTTCGGTGAGGTTACTGGGTTACGGAGATAGGTTGGGTGCTCTTTCCAAGAGCAAGTGCAAACTCGATGGGCCGAATGGCCTCCTTCTGCACATAAATTCTATGATAAGATGAAAGCAAATTACTGCAGATGCTGGAATCTGAAACAAAAACCGAAAATACCGAACAGTCTCAGCAGGTCTGACAGCATCTGTGGAGAGAGAACAGAACTGACGCTTCGAGTCTGGATGGCTCTTTGTCAAAGCCACTGTCACATGCTGCCTTGTTTGTTTCACCGAATGAGTCAATGTTACCGCGCAAAAGCAGGGCCTGCCGGACCCACATCGGGCTCGTAAAGAGGAACTGATTAGTAATTGCGGAAGAGATTAGGAATCCAAAAAGCATTGTAGTGTGATGACCGAACAGTTTGCATTTAACTTCCCCTTTAAGGGTCCAGTTCTCAGATGTGATCGCTCTTCAAACATGAGAATGTTTGTTCCTCCCATTAGTTTCAAATGAATATTCCTCTGTTTCCATGGAAGTCCAGGCAAGTATTTTAACCAAAGAAAATCCTGTTCCATTAATGTATAGCTGTTTTAAAACCATTCCTATTCAGTTTGTTGACTAAACGTGAGATAACTTACTGTTGATTTACGGAGTTAGGATCTACGTATTTTTAAAAAATCTAGAGTACCCAATTCATTTTTCCAATTAAGGGACAATTTAGTGTGGCCAATCCACCTACCCTGCACATCTTTGGGTTGTGGGGGCGAAACCTATGCAAACATGGGGGCAAAGTGCAAACTCCACACGGACAGTGACCCAGAGCTGGGATCGAACCTGGGACCTTGGCGCCGTGAGGCTGCAGTGCTACCCACTGCGCCACTGTGCTGCCCCTACGTATTTCTAAAATATAGGCAGTGGGAAGAGACTGGGGAAGATGGAAGCTCTGTGGAGAAGAAAAGATTAGCAGGAGGTAATAAATAGTGTTGTTCCTAATTATGCGAAGCTTTGATGGAGCGAATAAGTAGAAACTGTTTGCACCAGCAGAAGGCGTGGTAATCAGAGGATACAGGATGGATAAACCCCCAGTGAGAGATGTAGTAATCCAGGAGACACAAAGAAGAAGGCGAAACAGATTTATTTGAACACAAAAGATAAAGCTGCCACCGCGACGTACAACATAATGTCCCTGCTCGGGACGATGGGAACGCCCGGTCCAGGTCTGGGAGCAGCATTTGAAGGGCTCATTAATGAGTCCCAGCAGGGCGGGCCTCCGACCGCCACCATGGCAACCCGTACCCTACGAGCCCCATGGGGAGATTGATTAGTGATCCCCCGTTGTCCTCGTGAGGGTTATCACAGGGGAAATTTGGATAAAGGATTTTTATGTAGCAATTTATATTAACATGGAATGCATTACCTGGTGAAGTGGTGGAAACATATACAATAATTGCAATGGGAATTTGAAATATATTTAATTTTTTTTTAAATGCAGGATTATGGGGAAGGCATGAGAGATAGTTCTTTCAAAAAACTGCCAGTGACCAGATGGGTCGAATGGTCTGCTTCTGTGCTATATGATTCTATGACTTCCAATGAATCATAGAATCCCTACAGTGTAGAAGGAGGCCATTCGACCCATCGAGTCTACACTGACCCTCTGAAAGACCACCTGACCAAGGCCCAGCCCCCTGACCTATCCCTGTAATCACATGATCCCACTGAATGGCCAATTCACCTAATTTGCACACCTTTGGACTGTGGGAGGAAACCAGAGCACCCAGAGGAAACCCACGCAGGCACTGGGAGAATGTGCAAACTCCACACAGTCTCCCAAGGTTGGAATTGAACCCGGGTCCCTGGCGCTGTGAGGCAGCAGTGCAACCACTGTGCCACCATGCCCTGCTGCTTCAGGTGATGGAACAATAGTTTGATGGGGTACAGTGTATATCCATGATGTACAATACCATGGATGCCTCTGTACTGGCCTACAGTAGTTAAGGTGCTGGGCCATCTTTTGGCCTGTCTTTAATTTTGTATGATTATGCATTTTGGTATTTTCCCTATGATAAATTTGCTATAATAATAAGCTGTTATTAGCCCACATGGACCTCCAGTATCAGGCACTTTGATGTCTCCATTTAGTCCCTCCAGTCTGTCATGCCATTTGACGCTGGGGTCGCTGGCTAGACCAGCATTTATTGCCCATCCCCAATTACTCTCGAGATGGTAAGGATGAGCCACCTTCTTGGCCATGTGGTGTAGGTACACCAACAGTGCTATTAGAAAAGGAGTTTCAGGACTTTGACCCAGTGACAGTGAAGGAAGGGCATTGTATTTCCAAATCACGATGCTGTGTGGCTTGGAGGGGAATCTACAGTTGGCAGTGTTCCCATCTACCTGCTGCACTTGTCCTTCTAGGTGTTGTGGCTTGGAAAGTACTGTCAAAGGAGCTTTGATAAGTTACTGCAGTGCATCTTGTAGATGGTACACACTTGCCGCTGTGAGCAGGCTGTTGCTTGACTAGTCGGTGGGACAATTCTTCCAATTTTCGAATGAACCCACAGATGTTAGTACGGCGGGCTTCGCAGGGTTGACTTGGCTGCATTTGCCATTGTTGTTTCCAGGGCCTAGGTCAATGCCGGATGGTGCATTCAGTTTGATTACAAAGTGGCTTTTCTGTAATGAGTTTATACAATGGAGTGGCTTGCAAGGACATTTCAGAGGGCATTTGAGTGAACCACATTGTTGTGGGTCTGTTATATGTAGGCCAGACCAGTCAAGGATGACAGATTTCTTTCCTTAAAGGACATTCGTGAACCAGAAGGATTTTGGTTTCTTGCGCATCATTACTGAGAGTAGCTATTCATTAATTCCAGACTTCATGAACTGAATTTAAATAATGCCAGCTGCCGTGATGGGATTTGAACCCATGTGCCCAGGGTATTTGCCTGGGCCTCTGGATTACTAGTCCAGTGACATTACCCCAATACCACTGTCTCGCAACCTGTATTTCAATTCCATTTACCTGTCTTAGTTCCATATTCCTTAATACCCTTACCGAATAAAAGTCCATCCGTCTCTTTTTAAAATAGATTTAGAGTACCCAATCAGTTTTCTTTCCAATTAAGGGTCAATTTAGCATGGCCAATCCACCTAACGTGCACATCTTTTGGGTTGTGGGTGTGAAACCCATGCAGACACGGGGAGAATATGCAAACTCCACACGGACAGTGACCCAGGGCCGGGATTCGAACCCCTGCCCACAGTGCCGTAGTCCCAGTGCAAACCACTGAACCACCGTGCTGCACTATCCATCTCAGTTTTGACGGTTTCAATTGATTGAACCCAAAACAGCTTTACCGATACAACATAGAACAATACAGCACAGTACAGGCCCTTTGGCCCACGATGTTGTGCCGACCATTTATCCTAATCAAAGATCAACCTAACCTACACCCCTTCAATTTACTGCTGTCCATGTACCTGTCTAAGAATCGCTTAAATGTCCCTAATGACTCTGACTCCACCACTTCTGCTGGCAGTGCATTCCACACACCCACCACTCTCTGTGTAAAGAACCTACCTCTGACATCTCTCCTATACTTTCCTCTAATCACCTTAAAATTATGTCCCCTCGTGACAGCCATTTCCACACTGGGGAAAAGTCGCTGGCTATCCACTCCATCCATGCCTCTGATCACCTTGTACACCTCTATCAAGTCACCTCTCTGCCTTCTTCGCTGCAGTGAGAAAAGCCCTAGCTCCCTCAACCTTTCACTGGGCAGAGAGCTCCAGATTTTCACTATCCTTGAGTGTAGAAGAGCTTTCTGAAATCACCCCTGAATGGCATGGTCTCATTTTAAGTTAATGACCCCCTTATTCTGCACTTCCAATCATCTTAAACACCTTGATTAGGTCACCTTATAATCTTCTGTTCTCAAGGGAATTCACAGCCAAGTGAAGTCTCTTGGAATAGAGTTGAGAGGCGATTGTGCCAAGATATCTGGAATTAGGTAAATCATACCAGTCCTGTGTTTGGAGGTATCTGAGCCCAATGCCAATTCGTGGCTACAATTCAACGTGCCTGTATTCACATAGTCTTCCAGCTACCGCACTGCTACCAGCTGCTTAGTGTGTGCAGTGGTTTCTCATCGGTTGTTTGTTGCTGATGTGAAGTATTATTTTAAAGCTTGTTCCACTCTAATTGGAACTGTGGCTCAGCTGCAGAGGGCTTGTGCTAAGGGCCAGGGAATCCAGCTGCTGTTGTTGAATCAGCTGCTTACTCGCTCAGGTTTCTGCGGATGACGGGCCTTCAGTAGCTCTTCCTCTTCCACTGTGTGAAGAAGGTGGTGTCACTTATTCCTGCTTAAAGCTTGGCCAAAAGCAAGGCGAAGAGGGAACCGAAATGTTCATATGGCCCAAACATCTGTTGGAGATGTATTAGTGGGAAACAAAACTTAACGTTGACAGGATTGGCACCACTGGGAGGGCTAATCTTACTTGCAAGCAGTTCATGCAGCAAGGAATGAGAGATTTCGGGGAGCAGGGTGAGGGGAATGAGATATGTCAGTTTGGGGTGTCAGTGAGAGGGGGGGCTAGTTGGTGTCAGTCGGGAGGTGGTCGTGGGGGGCAGTGTGATGAGGATGGGAGATTTCAGACAGGGAGTGGTGTGGGGTGGGTGGGAATGGGACGTGCCAGTTGGGAGTTGGGGGGGGGGGGGGGGGGCGCGCTGTGTGAGGAGGATGGAAGGTGTCAGTCAGGGGCACTGAGAGGTAGGATGGGAGGTTTCAGTTGGGGGCAGTGAGAGTAGCCTTGGAGCTGGTAGTTGTGGGGGGTATGTAGTATGAGGAGCTGGAGGAGGATGGGGGATTTAGCTGAATCTGGCTCTTATATTAGGATACACTAATAGATGGTCTAACATGCTGTTAGCAGGTTAAGGGACCTGGCTCAGAGCCTCCAGTATCATGAAATTTTAATGAAGGCAATGCCGATATAAAAAGCTTCCCTTCATCCTACTATCTCTTTCTCTTTGATCCTGCTTTCTTTCTATCCCTTCTAGAGATACCATCTTGTCATGGGCTATGTTTCTGTGAATGCAGAGCAGCACTCAGCACCTTCCGTACAGTCACTCTCCGCCTCGAAAATGAGTATCGGCAGACATCCTGATCCTGCCCTGGCCCAGTGTTCTCACACAACACCTTCCTGTGGTTGAGGGAAGACCCGAAATGGCGCAAGAACAATAAATATTAAGACTGTGGGGGAATAATTCAGCCCATTGCCCTGAGAATGAAAGGTACAAAAATGAAGGCTGTACACTAATAATGTAATAACCAGATAGTCTGTTTTGGTGATGTTGATTGAGAGATCAATATTGGCCAGGACACCAGGGATAACTCGTTGCTCTTTGAGATAGCGCTATGAAAGTTTTCACATCTATCCAAGAGAGCATACAGGCCCCTCAGTTTAATGGCACTTCTGACAGTGCAGCTCTGGAGTGTCAGCCTTGGGTTTCATGCTCTATTCGCAGGAGATAACAAGAACATTGGCAGAAGGAGCTCTTTCCTCAACCACGTTTTCTACTTCAGTGCATTCCAACTTGGCTTTTCCTATTCGAATCTCGTGAACTCCAGCCTCAAGAGTCAGACTGTCTCAACAAGAGACGAAATTCCTTTCAGCATACTGGTTAACTGGTTTGCCTCCAGAATCTGTTTTAAACGAGATGCTAACCCATTCATTTAGAATTTTCTTAAAATTGAATTTTACACAGGAATTGGACGCAAATGGAATTTAATCGATGTGCCAAGAACAGTTGTGCAGGGGCAGCACGGTGGCGCAGAGATTAGCACTGGGACTGCGGCGCTGAGGACCTGGGTTCGAATCCTGACCCTGGGTCACTGTCCTTGTGGAGTTTGCACATTCTCCCCGTGTCTGCGTGGGTTTCACCCCCACAACCCAAAGATGTGCAGGTTAGGTGGATTGGCCATGCTAAGTTGCCCCTTAATTGAAAAAAACATAATAATTAGGTATTCAAAAGTTATTTTGAAAAACGAAAGAGAACAGTTGTGCAGAATGATTCTTAACCCCACCATTTTCTATGGCACTGTTTTGTCTTAATATGTAAAAGTAACTTTGCCTGAGTATGAAAATGCTGTTTCTTCTCTGGTCCTCTGCCGTACACCATTATAGAATTTCATAGAATTATCATAGAATTTACAGTGCAGAAGGAGGCCATTCGGCCCATCGAGTCTGCACCGGCTCTTGGAAAGAGCACCCTACCCAAGGTCAACACCGCCACCCTATCCCCATAACCCAGTAACCCCATAACCCAGTATCCCCATAACCCAGTATCCCCATAACCCAGTATCCCCATAACCCAGTAACCCCATAACCCAGTAACCCCATAACCCAGTAACCCCACCCAACACTAAGGGTAATTTTGGACACTAAGGGCAATTTATCATGGCCAATCCACCTAACCTGCACATCTTTGGACTGTGGGAGGAAACCGGAGCACCCGGAGGAAACCCACGCACACACGGGGAGGATGTGCAGACTCCGCACAGACAGTGACCCAAGCCGGAATCGAACCTGGGACCCTGGAGCTGTGAAGCAATTGTGCTATCCACAATGCTACCGTGCTGAAGGGATGGGTCAAGCAACTGGGGTCGTTTGACTGTGTAACACTTGACCACCACAAGCAGACACCTATATTGTCATTGCGTAATATTGTGCACGCTAATTCTTTGTCCCTTCATTTGGGGCTCTGGCTATTTAAAAAAATATATATATTAATTCATAGGTTGTGGGCATCGTTGGGAAGGCTGGCATTTGTTGCCCACCCTTAATTGCCCTTGAACTAAGTGACTTGCTGGCCATTTTAGGGGACAGGCAAGAGTGGGTCTGGAGTCCCCTGTTGGTGAGAGTGGATAAGGATGGCAGATTTCGTTCCTAATGGTATTCATGAACCAAGTAGGTTTTTACAACAATAGATGACAGTTTGCTGACACAAATTCCAGAATTTTATTAATTGAATTTAAATTCCACCCAGCTGCATTAGCCTGGGCTCTGGATTTCTCGCCCAGTGACATAACCCTGCACCACCATCTCTCCCTTTACTTATGATATGTTCCCTTGCAGGCTGAGACAATCAGAAGCTATTAAAGGCCACCCTTGCATTGTTTGCCTGTAGTTTCAGACTTTGGCAACATTATCATGATAGCGCCCAAGTTGACATTGGTTTAAATGTAGAAGGTAGGTTTCAGGCCTTGTGCGCGCTGTTTTAAAGGGCACTGTAAAATCTGAGACAACGTTCAAATCAAAGCAGTAAACCAGCTTGATTCTGTTGCTTATCTAGGGGATTAAGTAGACAAATATTTTCTCCTCATTCTTATCCCTGCCCATTACATTTATGAATGGGAGTATTAAGGATCTCTAAATTTTGTCAGGCACCCTTGTGCATTTCAACACTGACACCATCGCCACAGATTAAACGTTAGCAGGTCAGGTGCTTGTGTGGTGAGACTGGTAGCTGCTTCCCGTATTTGCCTCTCACTTTGTTTAAGTGGCTCTTACACTCCCTGTGTATGCAGTCCAATCAGAGTGGCAACAATGTCACAGTAGAAGCTGGAGGAAGATTGTTCAGGTTTGCATTGGATGTCATAGCTGCCAAAAATAGATTATCGGGTAATTTTTTTTTAACTTGCTGTTTGTGGGTTCCTTGCAACGTAGAAATTTACTGTTGCGTTTGCTCACAAAATTGCCCCTTTAACAGTAAGCTTACGCGAGGTTCTTTACTACGTCCTCCGCCCACGATCTCTCTCCTTTCTCTTGGTGACCCCTGTGGAATGTTAAGTCCGGAGCACACCTGCTGGTGAACCAGGTATGGGTAGTTGGGCCTTCATCTGCATCCAATTAGCCGGATGCAAATGCATTTCACGCCAAACTCCAGCCGTGGTGGGCACAGTGGAAAATTCCCGTCAGAGTAAAACAGGTTCTTGGGGCTCCTGTCAAATTCTTATCCCCCCACCATTAAACTCGCCGGTGGGGGCATGGGAGAATTCTGTTCTATATTTTAAAATATATTTAAAATCCCACCCCCAGATTAGTGAATGATAAAGACATTCCCCAATAAGGGGCGGGATTCTCCGGGAATCGGCGGGGCAGGCAGAAACCGCGCAGTGGAGTGGCAGGAACCACTCCGGCGTCGGGCCACCCCAAAGGTGCGGAGGATCAGGGGCTAGGCCGGCTCTGGAGTGATTTGCGCCCCGCCGGCCGGTATGGAAGGCCTTTGGCGCGGTGCCAGCCGGGGCCGAAGGGACCCCGCCGGCCAGCGCGGGTCCGCGAATGCGCGGGAGCGTCAGCGGCTGCTGACGTCATCCCCGCGTATGCGCGGGGGTGGGGGTTCACCTTCGCGCCAGCCATCGCGGAGGCTTACACGGCTGGCACGCAGGAATAGAGTGCCCCCACGGCATAGGCCTAACCGCGGATCCGTGGGCCCCGATCGTGGGCCAGGCCACCGTGGGGGCACCCCCTGGGGCCAGATCACCCTGCGCCCCTCGAGGACCCAGGAACCCACCCGTGCCGCCAGGTCCCGCCGGTAAGGGACCAATTCCAATTTATGCCGGCGGGACCTGCATAGAACGGGCGGACTTCGGCACATCGCGGTGCCGGAGAATCGCCGGGGGGGGTGATGGGGTGCCGACCGGTGCTGGAGAATTCGGCAGCCGGCGGGGGCGGGATTCACCCCGCCCCCCCCCCCCCCCCGGCGATTCTTGGAGAATCCCGCCAAGGTCTTTAGAAAGTAGAGCCTAGAAAAATTCCAGATCTGTGTTGAGTTAACTGCTCCTGGCCATGACAACAGTTGCTGCTCATTAAGCAACAAGAAAAGAAACATACAGCTCTTAATCCATCTTCAAATTAGCAGGGCATAGACTTGCTTTATAAAACAGATTTGGCTCTGGTTGGAACCCCTTCAAACTCTGGCTGAATATCTTCAAATAACTGCTTCAACCAAGTTGGTTCAGCCTCTTCTTTGTCTTCAGACAAAACTGCCCTGATTTAAAATATCATTACTCTTTTAAAAAAAACTATCCTACTCTCTCAAAGCTTCTCCAAACTAACTCCCTTTCTGAGCTCCATCCAGCAATGATCTCATCTCCTCAAGTTGAAAAATACATGGGGCGGTATTCTCTGATCCTGAGGCTGGTTTAGCACAGGGCTAAATCGGGGCTGGTTTAGCACAGGGCTAAATCGCTGGCTTTGAAAGCAGACCAAGGCAGGCCAGCAGCACGGTTCAATTCTCATACCAGCCTCCCTGAACAGGCCCCGGAATGTGGCGACTAGAGGCTTTTCACAGTAACTTCATTTGAAGCCTACTTGTGACTAAGTGATTTTCATTTCATAAGTGTTGGCGCCATCGTAAAGGCCGTTGCATTTTATGACGGCATCAACAGGCCCCTAGGAGCAGCGATCCTGCGCCGTACAGAGGGCCAGCGTGGCACTAGAGCGACTAACGCAGCTTCACCTGCTGTTACCGGCGTCGGAACCGACGCCGTGGGTCTGCGTATGTGCGCTACGACCAGCGTGAATTCGCGTATGTGCATGGCTTCCTTCTCTGCGCCAGCCCCGACGCAACATGGCGGAGAGCTACAGGGGCCCGTCGCGGAGGAACATAGGCCCCCCCCCACCAGGACAAGCTGCCCGCTGATCGGTATGCCCCGATCGCAGGCCAGGCCACGGTGGAGGCCCCCCTCTCCCCCAGGGTCGGACCTCCCCTCACCCCCATCAGGCTGCCCCCTGCAGGATGAACGCCGAGGTTCATCCTGGGTAGGACCACACGTGAACGGCGTCGGCGGGACTTGGCCTATCTCGGCGACCACTCGGTCCATCGCGCGCGGAGAATCGCCATGGGGGGGGGCCGCGTCACCAGAGAATCGGCGGACCAGCATCAGAGCGGCGTCGCGTGAATCGTGCCCCCTCCCGCCGATTCTCTGACCTGGCGCGGGGTCGGAGAATCCCGCCCATGATCTCTGTAGGCTGCAAAAGCACATTAACTCGCCACGGACCTCCCCAGTCAGTCCATATTCTTGTCAATTTCACCTGTTGTTTACTAGAATCAAACAAAATCCTTTTTTAAAAACATGTCCTTTGCAGCCAAACACACTATGCCCCCAGGCTTTTAACTCTTAAGTTTAACCCAATATTTAGAAGCCAATATTCCTAAAATCCTTCAATAGTCACAGGTGTTGGCAGTTATACTGTTCAGTTTCTTTGATATACCCCCTGTGAATTCGGCTGTCTACAGCTATCAAATTCCTTCTCTTTAGGGCAGCACGATAGTGCACTGGTTGGCACTGCTGCCTCACGGCGCCGAGTTCCCAGGTTCAATCCCGGCTCTGGATCACTGTCCGTGTGGAGTTTGCACATTCTCCCCGTGTTTGCGTGGGTTTTGCCCCCACAACCCAAAGATGTGCAGGGTAGGTGGGTTGGCCATGCTAAATTGCCCCTTAATTGGAAAAATGAATTGGGTACTCTAAATTAAAAAAAAAAAAAGAAATTCCTTCCCTTTAGAATTATCATTTGTATAGCCCCATTGATCTCTGGTACACCATGTTTCTGATGTGGTCATTCACAACTCAGTGTCTCTAGATGCCTGCTAATCTTGTAACTGGGCAAATCGCATCTCACTTATTCCTCTAGATGCTTGCTATCTTTTTATTTGTCTGCTATTTTGTTTTCAACTCAAGTTCACTGTTAATCTGAAGAATTTGGGAAATTAACAACAGTGGGCCGTATGGTCTATAACTACTCCTATTTCTTGTGTTCTTCTGTTTCCTGGCCTGAATTAAAATAACTTCCATTCTGTCACATATATTATCTATAGGAAGTCAGCACAATGCCAGTTGAATCATCACAGTCATTGTTTGTAGGACAGGTAAATATAAGAAATTGGCCTTGTGATCACAATTATCTGCTTTGGGCAGGAGTTCTATTGATTGTACTTCTTCAGATTCACCAACTGCTACAGAAAGAAACATTTGGTCACTCGCACAGGAAATTAGCTTGGGTGCGGAACAGTCAGTTTAAAACACATTGCCTTTTAATAGAACTGTCAGTGAAAATCCCTTAAGTCAAAACCTGAAGTCATAGCCACCATCACAGCTTCCGAAGTCAGATCGGCCTTCCTGAAAGTGAACCCTCGGAAGGCGACGGGCCCGGACGGGATCCCTCGTCGTGCACTCGGAGCCTGCGCGGAACAGCTGGCAGAGGTGTTCGCGGACATCTTTAACCTGTCCCTACTCCACTCTGAAGTCCTCACCTGCTCAAGCAGATCGCCATCATACCGGTGCCAAAGAAGAACCAGGCAACGTGCCTCAATGACTACCGTCTGGTGGCCCTGACTTCAGTCGTAATGAAGTGCTTCGTGAGGTTGATCATGAAGCGCATCACCTCCATACTCCCAGAACGCCTTGATCCACTGCAATTCGCATGCCGTCGCAACCAGTCCACAGCAGACGCCATTTCTCTGGCTCTACACTCATCCCTAGAGCAACTCGGCAACAAGGCCTCCTACATCAGACTCCTATTTATTGACTACAGCTCCGCCTTCAACACCATAATCCCAGCCCAGCTCATATCAAAGCTCCAAAACCTAGGACTTGGCTCCCCACTCTGCAACTGGATCCTCGATCGTCTGACCAACAGACCACAATCAGTAAGAATGAACAACAACACCTCCTCCACAATAGTCCTCAATACCGGAGCCCCGCAAGGCTGCGTACTTAGCCCCCTACTCTACTCCCTGTACACACACAACTGCAAAATTTGGTTCCTACTCCATCTACAGGTTTGCTGACGATACGGCCACAGTGGGCCGGATCTCGAATAACGACGAGTCAGAATGCAGGAGGGAGATTGAGAACCTAGTGGAGTGGTGTAGCGACAACAATCTCTCCCTCAATGCCAGCAAAACTAAAGAGCTGGTCATTGACATCAGGAAGCAAAGTACTGTACACACCCCTGTCAGCATCAACGGGGCCGAGGTGGAGATGGTAAGCAGTTTCAAGTTCCTAGAAGTGCACATCTCCAAAAATCTGTCCTGGTCCACCCATGTTGACGCTACCACCAAGAAAGCACAACAGCACTTTTACTTCCTCAGGAAACTAAGGAAATTCGGCATGTCCACATTAACCCTTACCAACCTTTACAGATGCACCATAGAAAGCATCCTATCGGGCTGCATCACTGCCTGGTATGGCAACTGCTCGGTCCAGGGCCGCAAGAAACTTCAGAGAGTCGTGAACACTGTCCAGTCCATCACACGAACCTGCCTCCCATCCATTGACACCATCTACACCTCCCGCTTCCTGGGGAAAGCGAGCAGCATAATCAAAGATCCCTCCCACCCGGCTTACTCACTCTTCCAACTTCTTCCATCTGCAGGAGATACAGAAGTCTGAGAACACGCACAAACAGACTCAAAAACAGCTTCTTACCCGATGTTACCAGACTCCTAAATGACCCTCTTATGGACTGACCTCATTAACACTATACCCTGTATGCTTCATCCGATGCCGGTGCTTATGTAGTTACATTGTATACCTTGTGTTGCCCTATTATGTATTTTCTTTTATTCCCTTTTCTTCTCATGTACTTAATGATCTGCTGAGCTGCTCACAGAAAAATACTTTACACTGTACCTCGGTACACGTGACAATAAACAAATCCAATCCAACCAATTATCATGTTAAATTTAGCCAGAGGATTCGCAAGTCAATGACCACTTGCGAGAAATCTGAGCGTTCTTGACCCTTACAGGAACCATACTGTAGGCCTATAAACTGTCTTCAGTGAAGACTGGAACCGTAGGAGATAAGTGAAGGGAGTCATGAGTAGTACCTTTGATTATATTACTTAAAAAGAAAAATGGAATTTTGTTTATCTGTTGGGAGTCTGTGATTTTTTTCCTGTTTTTAAAAAAATTTAGAGTACCCAATTTATTTTTTCCAATTCAGGGGCAATTTAGTGCGGCCAATCCACCTACTCTGCACATCTTTGGGTTGTGGGGGTGAAACCCATGCAAACATGGGGAGAAATGTGCAAACTCCACACGGACAGTGACCCAGAGCCAAAATTGAACCTGGGACCTCGACGCCGTGAGGCAGTAGTGCTAACCACTTGCGCCACCGTGCTGCCCTTTTTTTTTCTGTTTTAATATTGCTCAGTATGCGAACAAAAGTATTTCAATTTTTAATAAAGCACCTTCAATGATTCAAAAATCAAAAGACATAGTGACTTGCACGATCGCAGAATCCCAAAGCACTTTGCAGTCAATGCGATAGATTGAAATGTAACATAGACAATGCAACAGCTAATTTCCGCTCAACAAACTACCATGAACAGCAGTGTGATAATGATAAGATCATTTTTTTTAATGATGTTGGTTGAGGACCAAATATTAGCCAGGACCCCAAGGGATAATTCTCCTGCTCTTCTTAGAAAGAGTACCATGGGATCTTTTACAAACAGGTTCTAGAATCATAGATTCCCTACAGTGCAGAAGGAGGCCATTCAACCCATCGAACCTCCACCAATCTTCTGAAAGGGAACCCTACCTAACCTTTGGACATTAAGGGGCCATTTAGCAAGGCCAATCCACCCAACCTGCACATCTTTGGACTGTGGGAGGAAAAGCACTGGGAGGAAGCACACACAGTCATGGGGAGGAAATACATCACCCAAGGCCTGAATTAGACTCGGATCCTTGGCGCTGTGAGGCAGCAGTGCTAACCACAGTGCAATCATGCCACCCTCTCTCTTGGTTTAGAGTTTTGTGCTCAAGTCCCAAGGCAACACTTGAACCCACAACCTTCTGATTGAGGACAAGAATGTTACTAACTGAACTACTAAAAGTTGATTGAATGTCAATAAAGCACTTTTTGAAGTATAGTTATGATAATGCACAGAACAGTGAATGTTGAGTTGAGCACAGCAAAAGTACTGCAAACAAAACGCATGTCCCACAAACAGCAATGAGAAAACTTGCCAGATCTGTGTTTATGTTAGTTGAGGTATAAATGGTGCTTAGGGCACTTGGAGAACCCAACTCATTAAATGTGCCAAGGGATAATTTATGTCCAGCTGGGAGGGCACGTGGAGTTTAATGTCTTGTTCAAAAGATGACATGTCTGTCAGTTCAACAATTCCACTGTACAGCACTAAGTGACAGCTTCTGAAGTGGGATTCGAATTCACAACCTTCTGAATTGGAATACCACTAAGCCAAAGCTAATACTGTGGGGAAGGTAACTCAGAATTAAGTGTGTCTGACAATTATGGATGTACTGCCGTAACTGGCTAGAAGAGAGTGGTGCCATCTTATGTCTCTGCCAGTCTTCTATAGCATTTTCCCAGTTTAGCTGAATCCTTTCTTACGCGACTGGATTAATCAGCGGATTAGAAATGTTCTTTCACCAGGTTTAAAACTTGTAAGATTGCAGCAGCAACTTTTAGAAAAAATAAGGGGCGCAATTGAACTAAATGGGAACAAAGTCCCATAGTGAGCGCGCTTAGCCGTGTGTTTCCTGGCACGCTCAGTGCCGAAAAACACAACGCTATTGAATGGCACTCAGATTAGATAAGGGGCCTCAGCGGGGAATGCGCGGCCATAGCCGCACATAGCCCTGTTTTCTGCACTGAGGAGCTCTGCTCGCCGGAACTTCTCAGTGTAGTGAGAGATTGGCGACCTGACCTCTGGAGCCTCTGATGCGACCCCTGACACCCCTCGAAGCCCCAACTCACTATGATGGGTCCCCAGGCCCCCATGTCACCCCACCCAGCACCAATGCATGGCAGCCCTGGCCAGATCGCCACTGTGTGACAAATGCCAGTGTGGCACCTTGGCAGTGTCAACCTGGTACTCTAGCAGTGCCCCTTCCAGGTGGCAGTACCAGCTGGGCTCATTGGCAATGCCAGGCTGTCACCCAGGTGGCAGTTCCAAGATACCAGGCTGGCAGTGTCAGGGTGCCCGGCTGGCATCAGCAGTGCCAGGGTACCACCCTACCTACAGAGCATGCACCTGGGAGCCTCTAAGCCCCTGGGAGACCACCACGACTGCCGTTCCATCTGGTCTGTGGAGACCAGTACTGAACGGTGCTCACCCAAGATCTCTGAGGTGAAGGGGATAGTTCCCAACACCTCAGGAACCTCGGGAAACTGCATATTAGAGTGAGGCTTGCTGTCTCACTCTAATATGCAGATTTGCCAAAATGTGATCCCGCCCACAATGGGCGGAATTTACATCGCAATGTCTCGCGAAGCCGTGTTAGATCTCGCGAGGCATTGCGACTGGGTAAATCTCGGGACCTGGGGCTCCTGACTTCTATCGGTCACGTTGTGCCGTGGTGTGCTGCTTTACGGCTGCAGTGTGGCCATTCAATCGCTTCCAAGGTCCCTGCATTATCCCTAGATACATTGCTTGTGACTGGATCACGCACTCAACAATATGTGAATGGATCGCGTACTGTAAACCTGGGTCCTCGGTGCCGTAAGGCAGTAGTGCTTACCACTGTGCCGCCCCAATACGTGGCCTTATTAAATCTGAATTAATGGGCAAAATTAAAATCTCAATTAATGGGAACAATAAGCACGATGGCACAGTGGTTAGCACTGCTGCGTCACGGCGCCGAGGACCCGGGTCACGGACCGTATGAAGTTTACACATTCTCCTCGTGCCTGCATAGATCTTACCCCCACAACCCAAAAGGATGTGCAGGGTAGGTGAATTGGCCACGTTAAATTGCCCCTTAATTGGAAAAAAAGAATTGGATAATCTAAAGTAAAATAAATAAATAAATTAATTAATGGGATCAATGGAATTATTTTTTTGTGTGTGTAGTTGCTGAAGTTGATTTTTTTTTTTTTAATTTAGAGTACCCAATTCATTTTTTCCAATTAAGGGGCAATTTAGCGTGTTCACTGTCTGTGTGGCCCCCATGTCTGCGTGGATCTCACCCCCATAACCCAAAAAAGATGTGCAAGGTAGGTGAATTGGCCACCTTTATTGAGGGAAAGAAAAGGAACACGGAGGCACAGTGGGTTAGCACTGCAGCCTCAAGGCACCGAGGTCCCAGGTTCGATCCCAACTCTGGGTCACTGTCCGTGTGGAGTTTGTACATTCTCCCCGTGTTTGTGTGGGTTTCGCCCCCACAACCCAAAAATGTGCAAGCTAGGTGTATTGGCCACGCTAAATTGCCCCTTAATTGGGGAAAAAAATGAATTGGGTACTCTAAATTTAAAAACAAAATTGGGGAAAAAAGAATTGGATACACAAAATTTATTAAATAAAAGATATAGGACTTATCATGACCACTGCACATCTCCGAGTGCTTTATAGCCAATGACATATTTTTGAAGTGTAGCCACTGTTGTAATGTATGTTTACACAGGCCAAATGTTTGAGTACTTGTTTATATAATCTACATCTGTATTTTGCTTTAAGTTACTACTTTCATTTGATTTTAAAAATAAATGAGGTAGCCATCTCCAGGGCATGTGGAACTTTTGATTTGCATGACTGTCCTGGACATGAAGGCTCTCTTTGCTCTTAGGCATTCCCTCAGAAACGAGGGTGACTTGCTTCCTCTTCAGTTCAATGGAATCTGAGATGACTAGTCCAATGCGCGATCTGCAGAATCTACTGCAAGTGGTGGCATTTGAAGGATTACGGTTTGTGTGCTTTCTCGAATTACCCTTTGCATGTTCCCGAGATAGTCTCCCACGGTTTTCGATGCCTTCCCGGATGGACTTTCTCTATTTTGGTCGGTCACAAGCCAGGGACTCCCACGAGGCGGCCTGGATGTTTGACTGCTTCAGGGATTCTTGAGGACATCCCTAAACTTTTTTGTTGTCATCTTGAGAGTTTCTTGCCATGATCGGGTTCCAAGTTGAGCAGTTGCTTCAGGAGTCTGTTGTCTGGCATATGAACTACATGTCAACAATGCTGCCTCTGAAGATGTGGATTAATATAAATAAGGTATTAAAGTGCTATTCAAGACACTTGTGGGAACTGTGTGAAATTTATTGTGATTAATTATTGATATTTATGTTTGATGAACAGGGTAAGTTTTATTATTGCCCTGTATAATAGTTTGGACTGTATACCAGGATTTGCTATGTTTAATGCATATGGATTAATCTGGTTTGTAGGTACTCACTGCATTTCCCCTGGAGATACAAAGGTTTAGCTGAAATTATGAAGATTTATTGTGACTCGATCAGAATGGCAAAGCTTTGTTTAATGGTGTACACTGGTGTTTACAGAGTTTCCTACGAGTTGTAATCTGATCTCACTGACAAGTCAGCACACATCCTAGGGAAAGTTGACTGAGTGTAAACTGGACAGTCCGGTTCCAACAGATCTGAATTGGCTCTCATGTTCGAGGCAGCAGAAGTAGAAAAATGTTTCCTGCAATGGCCCGCGTTGCCCTTGAACAAAAGAGAAGAGAGAGGTAAAATGGCTACTTAATTAGAACAAATGTCTCTGAGGCCTCCATAATTGGTAGGTAATAGTGATTAATTTCTCAGGCATCGTGATAGATTGCCTAATTTAACTATTTACTTTAGGTAGATGCCAACACTTTAAGAAAGTTCATTTTCCAATTGACTTTATTGTACCTTATTGTACAATGTTTTTAAAAAAATTATGGATTGTAGTTGGTGAACCATAATGGTGTTTATTAATGGCCATATCTTTTTGCCCTTTCAGAAGATGGATTTGAAAACTAACACAAATTCAAAGGTTGCTTTAAAAAAAAATTAAGATTAAACTCTTCTTGTTGCTGTACCAAAGTAGCGATTTGATAATCTTTGCCAATATAACAAGACCCACTAAAGTCTTTTTGAACATTTTGAATTCCTTATAATAAATCTATCGGGATTTAATGTGTGTATCAGAATACAGAGTTATCAATATTTGCATAGGGGAGGTGGTGGTGTATCACAGAATCACAGAATTGACAGTGCTGTAGGGGGCCATACAGCTCATCGAGTGCGCACCGGCCCTTGGAAAGAGCACCTTACCCAAGCCCACACCTCTATCCTCCCCGCAACCCAGCAACCTCACCCAACCTTTTTGAACACTAAGGGCAATACAGCATGGCCAATCCACCTCACCTGCACATCTTTGGAATGTGGGAGAAAACCGAAGCACCCGGAGGAAACCCACGCAGACATGGGGTGAACGTGCAGACGCCGCACAGACCGTGACCCAAGCCCGGAATCGAACCTGGGACCCTGGAGCTGTGAAGCAACTGTGCTAACCACCATGCTACAATTGTAATTTTTATTGGACTGGTGAGCCAGAGGCACAGGGGACCTGAGTTTAAATCCCGCCACGGGAGGTGGTGGAAATTGATCCAATAAATATCTGGAATTCTAAGTGACCATAAAACCATTGTAGATTGTTGTACAAAAACACCAGCTGGTTCCATAATGGGGAGGAAATTGGCAGTATTCACCTGGTCTGGCCTACATGTGAGTCCAGAGCCTAGCACGCCACTCAGTTGTATCAAACGACCCGGCATTGACCTAGGCACTTGAAACGACAACGGCAAACCCTGCCCTGTCAACTCTGCAAAGTCCTCCTTACTACCATCTTGTGCCAAAATTGGATGACGTCGGGCAGCACGGTGGTGCAGTGGGTTAGCCCTGCTGCCTCACGGTGCCGAGATCCCAGGTTCAATCCTGGCTCTGGGTCACTGTCTGTGTGGAGTTTGCACATTCTCCCCGTGTTTGTGTGGGTTTCGCCCCCACAACCCAAAGATGTGCCGGGTAAATGGATTGGCCTCGATAAAATTGCCCGTTAATTGGGAAAAATGAATTGAGTACTCTTTTTTTTAAAAAAATTTTAATGAAAAAAAAAATTGGATAATGTCCCAGACACCATTATCCCACCGGCAGGGCAAACGGAGATGGCGCTACAGTGGGGAGGAGTTCCTGGGAGTACTCAACTTCAACTCCAGACCCCATGAACACTGATGGTTTCAGGTCAAACATGAAACCCCCTGCTGGTTGGCGTCATACCTGGCACAAAAGAAGATGGTTGTGGTGGTTGGAGGTCAGTCATCTCAGTCCTGGGATCCACTGCAGGAGCTCCTCAGGATAGTGTTCTAGGCCCAACCATCTTCAGCTGCTTCATAAATGACCTTCCAACATAACGTCAGATGTGGGGAAATTCAGTGATGATTACACAACATAATAAGAATAATCGCTTATTATCACAAGTAGGCTTCAATGAAGTTACTGTGAAAAGCCCTTAGTTGCCACATTCCGGCGCCTGTTCGGGGAGGCCAGTACAGGAATTGAACCAGCGCTGCTGGTCGTGTTCTGCATTACAAGCCAGCTGTTTAGTCCACTGTGCTAAACCAGCCCCTGGTTCATTCAGCATCATTTGCAACTCATCAGATATAAAGCAGTCCACTTGCAAATGCAGCAAGTCCTGGACAATATCCAGGCTTGGGCTGACGAGCTGCAAGTAACATTTCGCGCCACACAAATACCGGCAATGACCATCCCAGGAAATCAACCATCGCCCTTGACATACATTGGCATTACCAACACTGAATCCCCCACTATCAACATCCTGGGGATCACAATTGATCAGAAACTGAACTGGACTAGCCTTATTAATACTGCAGCTACAAGAGCAGATCAGAGGCTAGGAATCCTGCGGCGAGTAACCAACCTCCTGATTCCCCCAAACTGCCCACCATCTACAAGGCACAAGTCAGGAGTGTAATGGAATACTCTCCACTTGCCTGGATGAGTGCAGCTCCAACAGCACTCAAGAAGCTCGACACCATCTAGGACAAAGCATCCCGTTTGATTGCCACCCCTGCCACAAACATTCACTTCCACCACCCACCAACGCACAGTGGCAGCCGTGTGTACTATCTACAAGATGCATTGCAGGAACTCACCAAGGCAGCACCTTCCAAACCTAAGATCATGCCATCTAGGAGGAAAAGGGCAGCAGGTTCATGGAAGTTCCCCTCCAAGTCAGGATGGTGACCATTCTGATTTGGAAATATATCACCATTCCTTCACTGTTACTGAGTCAAAATCCTGAACCCTCCCCAACAGTACAGTGGCTGCACCTACACCACATGGACTGCAGTGGTTCAAGAAGGCAATTCACCACCACCTTCTCGAGGGCAACTAGGGGTGGGCAGCAAAGACTGGCTGACACCAGCGAAGCCCACATCCTGTAAATAATGGGAAAAAACATTACAATGAATTGCAGTTAAACTGTGAATTATGATACAGACAGATAGTTAAGCATTGGGTGGAATTCTCCCATTTCACCCGTGGAAGGTTTGGTGGCAGGCAGAAGCATAGAATCTAGTGAGAACTAAAAAAAAAGGAAATCCACCGGCATAAAATCACATTGCAATTCTACCAATGGCGGCTTGGCCTTGCCTTCCCTTCTTGGTGGCTGGTGGCGTGATTGTCATTTGCTCATTAAAACGGCTACCCGCTGGTATCCCATCAGGCCTTCCAATCTTGCTTCGTACCAGTGGGAAATGATGTTGGTCTGAAACCCAAGAGTGAGGTGCACAATGCAGTCCTCCGTTCGCCAGAGACCTTGAGGTGAGAGCAGCAAAGCCTTTTGGCCATAGTGCTGCTCTGCTCCTGATGCGCTGTCCACCAATCTGCTGGGGTAGATCAGTTTCCTTCCTCAATCTCTATATTGTTCTGGTCTGCATGGACAGCATCGTGCTGTTGGACCCATGTCACTTACTAGTAACTAGTATTGCACCTGAGGTTGGGAAAGACAGGGGTCATCTCTGTTACCACACCCCAGCATCTATCTGGACGTCACTGCGCTGCGGGACCCGTACAGCCACAAGTCTGAAGTTCAACTGGGGGTGGGATGTGAAGCGAGGGTCGTGTTGGGCAGGCAAGGGGACAATGTGAAAAGAGGGCTGTGAGGGGTGGGGTAAGGGCGAAGCCTCACGATGGCAGGCAGAGGGGCAAGGGGGTGGATGAAGAAAATGAGCAATGGGAGGCAGAGGGAAACCCGAGGGGAGGGAAGCTACGTGAAACACTGACCACAAGGGGGTTCTAAGGGCTAGCATATGTATTACTGAACGCAGGTGGTGGCCTGATTGTGTGGCACATTAGGGATGGTTCGCCTGAACACTATACAGGTTGGGGCTGCAGCGATTTGTGAAGGTCACTTGTCCTCTTTGGAATCTGTAACTATGAGCTGGATTCTTCGGCCGTTTCTGCCGCAAGATCGCCACAGATGGGACGGAGACCATGTAAGTCTCCGTTGACCTTGGGCGGGAATTTCCTGTTGCCAGGTGGGCACGGCCGAAGAATCCCGCCCTATGACAAGACTCCTGTTTAAGTTCAGGGGCAGGCAGGCAGGAGTCAGCGAGTACAGCCATTCCTGCTGCGAAATGGAAAGGAGTGACAGATGACGGCAAATCCAGGAGCTATGTGGACCTCAGCCTAAAGTTAGAGATAGGAGACATTGCAGAAGAGCAGTGGCCATGCAGGAGGTGCAGTCATTGGAAGCATGGTATTCCAGCTGCAGGGAAGGACAAAGGCTGGTTGCTTCAAAGAAAAAATATACAGCTTGGTGTGTAGGGCTGTCCTGCAGTTGACGTTCTGTGGTGGGATCTGCACTGGGCTGGAGAGGTTATGGCGATGGTCTGCAGCATGTAGATAGGGGAAACATTAAGTGCTGGGGAGGATGTGAAGCCCTCATGAGTGGTGCGGGGGGGGGGGAGGAGTGTGGTGAAGGCGGGTATGCAACTCCTGTAAGTGACTGTGCACTCGGCCTCCAGATAATATAATAATATTTATTGTCACAAGTAGGCTTACATTAACACTGCAATGAAGTTACTGTGAAAAGCCCCGAGTCGCCACATTCCAGCGCCTGTTTGTGTACACAGAGGGAGATTTCAGAATGTCCAAATTACGTAACAGCACGTCTTTTGGGACAAGATGGGGTTGGTACAGGTCCACTTGAGGCATGGGCACCTCACACGTGACTGGTTTGGGGTTGGTGGGGGGGGGGGGTGCGTTACTGTCCGCCACCTCAACACCAGGAACCAATATTAGCAAGTAAATCGGAGCCACACGGACAGTGAGGGAGGGAGGGTTGAACTCTGCCCTGTAGTAAAGTTGCAACACCTCCATCCCGGGCAAAATGCCATCTTCCAAAATCAAAAGTAAGTCTGTTTCTGTCTGGGACGATTGTGATGACGTATTGGAGGACTGTTAAGTTGGCCTCTGGGGCCCCTTCCTGGAATGCATACTCACTTGGTGAGCTAGCTGGCCGTGGTCTGCTGGAATCTGCAAAATACAAAAGGACATTTTCAGTGGATAAGCTGAAGCTAATTCTGATTCTGTTGCACTTACTGTGAATTGCAGGATTGGGTGAAGTGATGGATCTGAGATCCATACCAGGTTATTGCAGGCAGCCAAGCTCTACGTCACCACACGACCGATCCCGGCCCTCACCCATGAGCTCTGTAGCAGCCTCCTTAAACTTGGTGAGGGCGAGTATTGCTGCCATCCCTCTCCCGGTCTGGGCTCGTTCTCGCTTGTTGTGTGCAAGTTTGGCCTGTAGGGGGACAAAGGAAAGTGATGTGATTAGAGGGGATGGGGCAGAGGTTGGGTGAAATGCATGCCCCCTGTGTGTGTGGTGGGCCATCCCTAGAAGGGACAGAAATAGGAGTTCAAACAACAAGACAGATGGGATGGTGGTGTTGTGAAAGGCTTGTTGAGAGAGTGATTGTTGATATGTGTCTCCCCTGGCTGAATGTGAGAGATCCATGAAGAGAGTAGCTGGTTGAGTCCATGATGCCATGCTGAGAGTTTTATAGTTGAGTGAGCTGAGAGAGGACTTACCCTGGTGGAGTGGATGAGATCATTCATCCGCTTTCTGCACTGGATGGTGCTTCAAGGGTGGGTGGTGGCCTTGCTGACCTCCTGAGCAACGGCCTCCCAAGCCAGAGAGTTGAGTTTTGTGTGCAGCATGGTAGCACACGTGGCTAGCACTATGGCTTCACAGCGCCAGGGTCCCAGGTTCGATTCCCCACAGGGTCACTGTCTGTGCAGAGTCTGCACGTTCTCCCTGTGTCTGCATGGGTTTCCTCCGGGTGCGCTGGTTTCCTCCCACAGTCCAAAGACGTGCAGGTTAGGTGGATTGGCCATGCTCAATTGCCCTTAGTGTCCAAAAAGGTTAGGAGGGGTTATTGGGTTATGGGGATAGGGTGGGAGTGAGGGCTTAAGTGGGTCGGTGCAGACTCGATGGGCCGAATGGCCTCCTTCTGCCCTGTATGTTCTATGTATGTATGCTCTTTTGCTCTATCTCTGGGGTAGAGGACATGCCAATGGGCCTGGACTCCCCGAATAAAGGCCTCGAGGGCCCTGGCGCTGAAAGCTGGTGCTGCCTTCTTTGAAGCTGCGAGCTGTCCCCCTCTGCGCTGCTGGCGTCCTGCATAGTGTGGTGCAGGCAGGTGGGCTGGACTGGAGAGAGTAATATGAATGTGCTGGACTGGTATATAAATATGGTGCTGGGACATTTGAACCTGCCAGCTGAGGGCGGGTAGACAAATCAGCTGCATGCCCACCAGAGAGTCGGAGAGGAACTCTCCTGTACATAATTAATAATAATCAAAATGCTGAATCTGGCGCACATCCTGATTGGCAGGATGTACGCCACCAGAGCCAGCCGCCACTGCACTTCATCTCAAAATGGGAGAATTCGACCTTTTCTCTCTGGTGTTAGCTACAGTCATCATGATCCGTCAAATTGTGCGGTGGTGCATTCCTTGATGTGAGTGACATAGCTCTCTACCTGCCTTGTTTCTTCAGTAAAAGAGTCGGTTCTTGTCAGCTTCGACCTAGTATGACACTCTCTTGTGGGGACCATGAATTGGATTCAATTTGAATTGGTTTTTGGAGCAAGCAAGGAGATGGATTCAGGGCTTGCCCTTTCTGCTCTGTGCATTGTCTTTGTAACTCATGAGAAAGAAATACAAAACTTTTAACTGTCAGGAAACTGGCCTAATTCAATTTAAACCTTTGGTGAATTATTGTGAAGAATCACATGAGCAGAACTTATTTAATAAGTTATTGAGCAAGGAAGGAGTGTGGGTTAGAAAGACACATAAGCTTCAGGATTAGAAAAATAAATAAATTTAGAGTACCCAATTATTTTTCCCAATTAAGGGGCAATTTAGCGTGTCCAATCCACCTAACTTGCACATCTTTGGGTTGTGGGGGTGAAACCCACGCAAACACAGGGAGAATGCGCAAACTCCACACGGACAGTGACCCAGGGCCGGGATTCGAACCCCTGCCCACAGTGCCGTAGTCCCAGTGCTAACCACTGAACCACCGTGCTGCACTATCCATCTCAGTTTTGACGGTTTCAATTGATTGAACCCAAAACAGATTTCACAGAAATATGTTTGCGCTCTACAACAAAACATTCACAATTGAGGGCAGCACGGTGGCGCAGTGGGTTAGCCCTGCTGCCTCACGGCGCCGAGGTCCCAGGTTTGATTCCGGCTCTGGGTCACTGTCCGTGTGGAGTTTGCACATTCTCCCCGTGTCTGTGTGGGTTTCGCCCCCACAACCCAAAGATGTGCAGGTAGGTGGATTGGCCACACTAAATTGCCCCTTAATTGGAAAAAATGAATTGGGTACTCTAAATTTAAAAAAAAAACATTCACAATTGGAACATTTGGTTTATGGGCAATTTTTAATAAACATCAAAATTATAAAACCTTTTCAACAAATAAAGAATGAAAGATTTTTTCCTGTGATTGGTGCACCACAAGCAATTATTGGAAGAATGAAGGGAGTGGTTAAAGGACAATTTTATTCACGTGGGAGACAGTTGGAATCTGATCAGAGTTGGGTTTTGAGGCAGAGAATATAATAATTTAGGGGATAAACTGTCAGGAAAGTAAAACTTTAAAAGGATCTGGGAAAGGGTGGGCAAAATGGTTGGAGCATTCGGGCTGTGAAGAGCTGACACTGGCCCAGGAGATCAGAACATTCTTTGTTTATTCCTGTAAACAAAACTGGTTTTCATTATGATGGCTGTTGAAAATGAGATTCAAAGGCCTGCTTTGTGTCTTATTTGCATGCAGCTATGCATATTTTTGCGATGTGTAAAAGTAAAATCTCACTGTTAGCTACATCCCCCCCACCCCCATCCCCTTCAGTGAATCTGTGTGTACTTCTGCAGGGTGTACCAATTGTAATAGATACTTGAGTAAAATTGGGAAAATAGTTACACTGCCGCTGCAAATTTAAGTTGACATTGTAGAAAATCCAAGCTCCCTCCTCCTGGAACAGTCAAAGACATTATTTGGTAAAATAATTTCCACACTGCAGCAGTGTCAGTTACATTATCTGCAGGACCTTCAATGCTTGGATTGATTACACAACAAACCCTCCCCAGTGCCTGTATATGTGTGTGCTTGTACTTTGCAGTCTCTGTATGGCAACAAGGCTACACAGAACTAGCTGTAGCTCGGTAGTTAGTTTCTTATGGTTGCTGTAGCCCAGCGCCACCAGTGTCAGAGGCCACACCCTGTAGTACTTAAGAAGCAAAACGGATATGCTTGTGGGGCAGATTCTTGCTGGCATTCTGCAGAAATATCTACCATTTCTAATTTGAGTAACAAGATTGATGAAAATGGAAGGTGCCACCTTCTCACATGCTGAGGTTGCATTGCCTCTTGAGGCTGAAGAGAGGTGTGAGCAGAAGCCTTATCGTGAGATACGGGCAATATCTTTTTTTTAAAAAATGTTTATTCAAAGTTTTTCCAACAAAAATTTTCAACCAATTAAACCCATCCCATAACAGAAAAGAGAACAGAACAGAACAGAAACATATCGATCAAACATACTACAGAACTTATACAATGGGTTTCTCCCGCACATAATAACCCTCCCATATGCTTTTTTACAAGTACCCCTAGGGAAAAACCCCTCCCCCGCCCACCCAAATACTCCCCCCCCCCCCCCCCCCCCCCGAAAGAAACACCCCCCTCCCCTCCATCCCCCTCCCTGGGTTGCTGCTGCTGCTGACTGACCTCATTCTAACGCTCCGCGAGATAGTCTAGGAACGGTTGCTACCGCCTGAAGAATCCCTGCGCTAACCCTCTCAAGGCAAACTTTATCCTCTCCAGCTTAATGAACCCTGCCATGTCATTTATCCAGGCTTCTACACTGGGGGGCTTCACGTCCTTCCACATGAGCCAAGATCCTCCGCCGGGCTACCAGGGCGCAAAGGCCAGAATACCGGCCTCTTTCGCCTCCTGCACTCCCGGCTCGTCCGCCACCCCAAATAATGCCAGCCCCCAACTTGGCTTGACCTGGACTTTCACCACCTTGGACATAGTCTTCGCGAAACTCCTCCAGAACCCATCTAGTGCCGGGCACGACCAGAACATGTGGGCGTGATTTGCTGGGCTTCCTGAGCAGCTCCCACATCTGTCCTCCACCCCAAAGAACCTACTCCGCCTCGCCCCTGTCATATGCGCTCTGTGAATGACCTTAAACTGTATCAGGCTGAGCCTGGCACATGAGGAAGAGGAATTAACCCTACTCAGGGCATCAGCCCACATACCCTCTTCAATCTGCTCCCCCAACACCTCCTCCCACTTGCCCTTCAACTCCTCTACCGAAGCCTCCCCCTCTTCTTTCATCTCCTGATATATCGGCAAAACCTTGCCTTCTCCGACCCATTCACCCAAAATCACCCTGTCCTGAATCCCCTGTGCCGGGAGCAATGGGAATCCCCTCACCTGCCGCCTCACAAACGCCCTCACTTGCATATACTGAACGCATTTCCCGGGGGTAGCCCAAACTTCTCCTCCAGCGCCCCTAGGGTCGCAAACGTCCCGTCTATAAACAGGTCGCCCATCCTTCTGATCCCTGCCTGATGCCAGCTCCGAAACCCCCCGTCCATCCTTCCTGAGACGAACCGATGGTTCTCCCGGATCGGGGACCACACCGAGGCTCCCATCTCACCCCTATGTCGTCTCCACTGCCCCCAGATCTTTAGCGTTGCCGCAACCACCGGACTCGTGGTGTACCTTGTCGGCGAGAGCGGCAGCGGTGCCGTCACCAGCGCCCTCAGGCTCGTTCCTGTGAAGGACGCCACCTCCAACCTCTTCCATGCCACCCCCTCTCCCTCTATTACCCACTTACGGATCATCGCCACATTGGCTGCCCAATAATAGTCACCCAGATTCGGCAACGCCAGCCCTCCCTGTCCCTACTACGCTCCAGAAACCCCCTCCTTACCCTCGGGGTCTTGTTTGCCCACACAAAAACCATGATGCTCCTACCTACCGCTTAAAAAAAGGCCTTGGTAATCATAATAGGAAGGCACTGAAACACAAAAAGAAACTTCGGGAGGACCATCATTTTAATCGACTGCACCCTGCCCGCTAGCGAGAGTGGCAACACATCCCATCTTTTGAAGTCCTCCTCCATCTGCTCCACCAGCCGCGTCAAATTAAGTTTGTGCAGGGCCCCCCAGCTCCTAGCTACCTGGATCCCCAAGTACCGAAAGCTCCTTTCCGCCCTCTTCAACGGTAGGTCGTCTATCGCTCTTCCCTGGTCCCCCAGATGCACCACAAAGAGCTCACTCTTCCCTACACTGAGCTTGTAGCCCGAGAAGTCCCCAAACTCTCTTAGGATCCGCATGACCACCACCATCCCCTCCACTGGATCCGCCACATACAGCAACAGGTCGTCTGCATACAGCGACACTCGATGCTCCTCTCCCCCTCGGACCACCCCCCTCCAGTTCCTGGACTCCCTTAATGCCACGGCCAAAGGCTCAATTGCTAATGTAAACAACAGGGGGGACAGGGGGCACCCCTGCCTCGTCCCTCGATACAGCCGAAAATACTCCAACCTCTGCCGATTCGTAGCCACACTCGCCACCAGGGCTCTATATAGTTTAACCCACCTGATAAACCCCTCCCCAAACCCAAACCTCCGCAACACTTCCCAGAGATACTCCCACTCCACCCGGTCAAAGGCCTTCTCCGCGTCCATAACTGCCACTATCTCCGCCTCTTCCTCCACCGAGGGCATCATAATCACATTGAGGAGCCTCCGCACATTGGTGTTTAGCTGCCTGCCCTTTACAAATCCCGTCTGGTCCTCATGAATCACCCCCGGGACACAGTCCTCAATTCTCGTAGCCAGCACTTTTGCCAACAACGTATCATCCACGTTGAGGAGCGAGATCAGTCTGAGACAGACAATATCAAGTATGTGGCGGCACGGTAGCACATGGGCGGCACGGTAGCATAGTGGTTAGCACTGTTGCTTCACAGCCCTCAGGACCAGGCTTTGATTTCCGGCTTGGTCACTGTCCTGTCTGTATGGATCAGTAAGAAGTCTTACAACACCAGGTTAAAGTCCAACAGGTTTGTTTCGATGTCACTAGCTTTCGGAGCGCTGCTCCTTCCTCACCTGAGGAAGGAGCAGCGCTCCGAAAGCTAGTGACATCGAAACAAACCTGTTGGACTTTAACCTGGTGTTGCAAGACTTCTTACTGATCTCACCCCAGTCCAACGCCGGCATCTCCACATCATGTCTGTATGGAGTCTGAATGTTCTCCCCGTGTCTGCGTCGGTTTCCTCCGGATGCTCCGGTTTCCTCCCACAAGCCCCGAAAGACATGTTGTTAGGTGATTTTGACATTCTGAATTCTCCCTCAGTGTACCCGAACAGGCTCCGTAGTGTGGCAACTAGGGGATTTTCACAGTAACTTCATTGCAATGTTAATGTAAGCCTACTTGTAACAATAATAAAGTATTATTAGTATTATGTAGACCCTTGTGGTCATGTGAATGCTGGGATGATGTGGGTCCAAAAGCCATCACATGTCGGGAGTGTTGGAGTTCTACCCTGGGCTTGGGCAGACATACAGCATAATAATAATAATCTATTGCCACAGGTAGGCTTACAGAAATGCTGCAATGAAGTTCCTGTGAAAATCCGGGAGAAAACCCACGCAGACATGGGAGAAGGTGCAGACTCTGCACAGACAGTGACCCAAGCCGGGAATCGAACCTGGGTCCCTGGCGCTGTGAAGCATCATTGCTAACCACTGTGCTACCGTGCCGCCCATATGGGTGTATTAGCGAGAGGCAGCACGGTTTTGTGAAGGGGAGGTCGTGTCTCACTAACTTGATAGAGTTTTTCGAGCAGGTCACAAAGATGATTGATGCAGGTAGGGCAGTGGATGTTGTCTATATGGACTTCAGAAAGGCCTTTGACAAGGTCCCTTTATAGAGGGTGCAGAAGAGATTTACCAGGATGTTGCCCGGTATGGACGGAATTGGCTATGAGGAGAGGTTGAATAAACTTGGTTTGTTCTCACTGGAACGAAGGAGGTTGAGGGGTGACTTGATAGATGTCTAAAAAATTATGAGGGGCATAGACAGAATGGATAGTCAGGGACTTTTTCCCAGGGTAGAGGGGTCAATTACTAGGGGGCATACATTTAATGTGCAAAGGGCAAGCTTTTTACACCGAGGGTAGTGGGTGTCTCGAACTCGCTGTTGGAGAAGGTGGTAGAAGCGGGGACGATATCTTGACAAATACTTTTTTTTATTTTATAAATTTAGATTACCCAATTATTTCTTCCAATTAAGGGGCAATTTAGCGTGACCAATCCACCTACTCTGCACATTTTTGGGTTGTGGGGGCGAAACCCACGCAGACACTGGGAGAATGTGCAAACTCCACACGGACAGTGACCCAGAGCCGGGATCGAGCCTGGGACCTCAGCGCCGTGAGGCAGCTGTGCTAACCACTCGGCCACCATGCTGCCCTATCTTGACAAATACATGAATAAGATGGGACTAGAGGTTTACGGACCCCAGAAGTGTAGAAGTTTTTAGTTTAGACGGGCAGCATGGTTGGCGCAGGCTTGGAGGGCCGAAGAGCCTAGAATCATAGAAGTTTACAGCATGGAAACAGGCCCTTCGGCCCAACCAGTCCATGCCGCCCAGTTTTTACCATTCAGCTAGTCCCAGTTGCCCGCACTTGGCCCATAACCCTCTATACCCATCTTACCCATGTAACTATCTAAATGCTTTTTAAAAGACACAATTGTACCCGCCTCTACTACTACCTCTGGCAGCACATTCCAGACACTCACTACCCTCTGAGTGAAGAAATTGCCCCTCTGAGCCCTTCTGAATCTCTCCCCTCTCACCTTAATAGAATGTTCCTGTGCTGTACTTTTCTTTGTTCTTTGTTCATATTGTTGATCCTCCCTGGTCACCAGTTTTCATAGAATAGATTCATAGAATTTACAGTGAAAAAGAAGGAGGCCATTCGGCCCATCGAGTCTGCACCGGCTCTTGGAAAGAGCACCCTTTACCCAAGGTCCACACCTCCACCCTATCCCCATAACCCAGTAACCCCATCCAACCCAGTAACCCTACCCAACACTAAGGGCAATTTTGGACACTAAGGGCAATTTATCATGGCCAATCCACCTAACCTGCACATCTTTGGACTGTGGGAGGAAACCGGAGCACCCGGAGGAAACCCACGCACACACGGGATGTGCAGACTCCGCACAGACAGTGACCCAAGCCGGAATTGAACCTGGGACCTTGGAGCTGTGAAGCAATTCTGCTATCCACAATGCTACCGTGCTGCCCTCAATTATTGCAACCCAGTGCTTCTACAAAGTTGGCGGCCCTAGAGTGGTGTTGTCAGAGGTTTAGAACAAAAGTAACTTCTTACCCATGTGTGGTGGATGGGGCTATATATAGTGTGCCAGAAATGGGCAGTGAATATTTGCTAACAATTTTGAATGCTGCCGAATGCTCCATTATTCTTAGAGTTGCTTTATTTGGCAGCTTCCAGTTGTCAAGGTGGTACGGAGGCTCTTGAGGTGCTCAAAATTCCAGCTGTCAGGTGGATTTCACGACCCTTCTGGAAAAAGTGGTAGCCCTGGTGGCTGTTTACTTGCACCAGAAACAATGTGGCAAACTCTTGCAGCTAACAATGGGTTGAGCAAGTTGAGAAGAGTGCAGTTTCTGATTCACTGTACTTCCCCACCCAGCAATGTGGAATTCACTCTGTTGGGTAATATCTTAGATCCACCTCCTGAAACCCGACATCAATCTCCTTTTATGGAGTGACACTTTGCACCGACATTTGTTCACGATGAAAGGCCTCGCATGCGCGGTTTCGTGTGTTATTCATGTGTGTCGCAGTCAAAGGGCCCCGCTTTGTCCTATTCCGTATTCTTGTAACTCAAGTCGTCAAACCTGAAATTCCGCCTTAACCATGTCTGCGCTGAATCTAGGTGTGACATTCCTCACTCATTAGTTCATCTTTTATTCCTTCTGACCTGCACACACACCTCAATCACAGTCTGTCAGCAGTTTCACCTGCCCCTCCCCTGCTGGCTGTTTGCAATCTGCTTTTCCTCTGAGTTTTTGCTTCATTTCCTGGGCTTCCTTGCTCACCTTTCTCTTTCCTTGAATAGTTTTTTTTTGTTTGCTGCTGGCTTTGTCAAAGACTGTGTTTCATTAACCCCAGGCCTTTTAATGTCGCAGCTGAGTGTGGACTACCTCCTTTGAAGTGCAAATGACATATTTAACCCTTGCAGTGTTCCTGCTGAAGAGAGCCTCTTTGGTGTTGATAGGAATCTAGTGGTTCGCAGAAAGCTGACCTGTAATTGTTTCATGTCAGCATCCAGGTAAATCACTTATCACAAGGTCACAAGGTGTAGATTTACCTTGTGGGCTTTGATATAATTTGGTCTGGCTCTTTTCAAAGGAAAATGCCATGAATACGAAATTCTGGGCCCTCCTGACGAGCTCTCACTGTTCGAAGTAGTAGCAGAGGAAGGTTCTGGAAGCAAAGAAAACCACAGAGCTGAGCCAATTGTTTCCTTTTAAGAACTGCTCAGGTTTATGCGGCCGGCTAACATATATTGCTGTAGTGACATTAATCCCACTACGTTAAAGCATTGATCCTGTAACCCACCATTTTAATGCCTCACTCTTATCTGGCTCTGGAGCAATACAGGGTGCTGGAGAGGTCCAGCTTTAATGACACAGAAAAGAGGTGAATGCCTTGACCGTGAGAAATCTTCTGAGGGACATAATGAAAGTTTTATGGTGTGATTCAGATAACAAAATGGGAAGGAAGCAAGTATAACGTTGGACATGTTCAGGCCACTGGGATGTCAGTAAAATGTAATGGCGAGCATGTTAGGTTTTCGTTCCGTTTAGCGTGGGGGAAAAACCCTGGGGTAGGATGGGAGGTGTACTGATTTCCTATTTTAAAATGTTATGTCTGAATAGGGTATTTAAAAGTGAACAACTCATGGGTATGATACCATTAGTTGCAGGTCAGATACTGATGATGGCTGAGTTGGAAACAATTCAAAGCAATGAATGAAAACATAAGTATATGGGAAGAGCTGTGAATTCTCTCTATCCCCCAGATAGCACACTGCAATCATTGACTGTGAACCTCTCTGGTAATGTTCAAAATGTTCACCAAAGTGGCAAATTGTGTAACCCAGCTGCAGCAGTTGATAATGTTTTATGTGTAGTACTGTCATGGGATGGAGACAAAGATGTGTAAATGAAGAGAAATGTTGTGCGTACAGCATTGTCTATGGTGAATATATTGTTAAGAGCTGGTGATCTTCAAGTAGAATCACCACCTTTGTTCTCAACCGGCTCACTGCGGATCAGACCTGCATCTATTTCAGAAACTTCGGCCTATTTATTTGCATGTACTGGCACCCTTAATTTAGCTCTACTGTGCTGGGGAGGTCTTGGTGGTGGAACTGCTAATGGTCTTTATTCTTCCAGCATTTATTGCCCATGCAAGTTTCCCTTGAACTGAGTGAATTGCTTAGGCCATTTCAGAGGGCAGTTAAGAATCAGTGACATTTCTATTGGTCTGGAGTCGCATGTAGGCCAGACACGGTGAGGATGGCAGATTTCCTTTCCGAAAGAACATTAGTGAACCAGATGGGTTTTTACAATAAAATGACAACAGTTTCGTGGCCACCATTACTGAGACCAGCTTTAAATTGCAAATTTTATTAATTGAATTTAAATCCACTAGTTAAGGTGGTGGATTTGAACCTGTGTCCCTGGAACATGAGCATTCACCCTTGGGTTTCTAGTGCAGTGACAATTACCACTTTCCCCTAATTAGCATGAAATCTTTGCATCATCATATATTTTGTTATTTAATCTCTCCTAGCCTCTGCCCCATCACAGTCCTTCTCCTTTGTTCCTTTCACATGCTCCCTTTCACTGGTTTAAAAACGCTTCCATTTCGATCATCTTCAGTTCAATGAAAGGTCGTCGACCGGAAACGTTAACTCTGCTTCCCTCCACAGATGCTGCCTTCTGCGTGGTTTCTTTCTCAGTTTATTTTTTGGTTTATATGCCAGATTTCCAGGACCAGCAACGGCATTATTTTGCTTTTGTATCTGAAAGATGTTGTGAAAATTCAGTTGTCATCCTGTCTGGTTCACAATTCACCAGCACGATTTAATGGCCCCATCGCGCCCGACCTGGTGACACGACAAGACCGTTAAATCTCTTGCGAGATTCGCGACGCCCAATGTCTCACATGATTCAACGGAATCTTGCAAAAGTCGTAATCAGGATCTTGCCTTCACAGGGTGAGATACAGGCATACATACTTAAATGATCCATTAGATTAATTTAAGTGTGTCTGCGCTGTATTCTCCAGGGGCCTGGAGATTAACAGGCATGCCTGGGAAACCTCGCCAGGGCGCCATTTGTAACTGGTCCAGACATAGAACATAGAGAATCTCTACAGTGCAGAAGGAGGACATTCAGCCCATCAAGTCTGCATCTACCCTCTGAAAGAGCGCCCCATCTCCACCCTCTCCCCGTTACCCAGTAACCCCACCTAACCGTTTGGACACTAAGGGACAATTTAGCATGATCAAGCCACCTAACCTGAACATCTTTGGACTGTGGGAGGAAACCGGAGCACCCGGAGGAAACCCACGCAGACACAGGGAGAACGTGCAAACTCTACACAGTCGCCCAAGGCTGGAATTGAACTTGGGTCCCTGTGAGGCAGCAGTTCTAACCACTGTGTAACCGTGCCTCCCATAAAATGAACATGGATAAGGTGTAATGGCATCGGGGGTGAGGGTAAGGGGGGGGAAGAGGAGGAGGTCTCCCAGGCCATTGGAGACCCCCCAAGTATCCAGGCTCTGGGCAGGGTGGTACCCAGACAGCTTAACACTGCCAGGCTGGCAGGGGCACTGACAGGGTGCCAGGCTGGCAGTGCCAGGGTGCCTGGTTGCCCCTGCCAGTGGTAGGACCCAGGGGTGCCTTGCCCTTAAGAGCTTGATGTGTGGCCTCGGCGGGGCGTTCCTCCCTGAGGCCAAAGAACATGACAAAGTGCCATTAAGTAGCAATGTTTAAATACTCCGCTAAACATACCCGAAACGGGACTCTCTTGTCCCGTTACATCACACCCATTGTCCATCACATTATCACCATCTCCTTATCTCTCTAACCTCTTGCTGCCTTACAACCTCTGCACTCCTCCAATTCTGGCCTCTTGTGCATTTCCTATTTTAATAATTTCACCAATGGTCGCCGTGCTTTCAGCTTCTGGATCCCGATCTGGAATTCCCTTCCTAAATCTCTGCCTCACTCCCTCTTTCTCCTTTTAAGATGTTCCTTATAACCTGCCTCTTTAACCAAGTGCTTGGTCTGACCTCCTCAAGTGGCTTGATATCAAATTCTGCTTGGAGCCTTAGGCCATGTTAAAAGGCATTATATGGGTGCGGCACGGTGGCCCAATGGTTAGCACTGCTGCCTACAGCCCTGAGGACCTGGGTTCGATCTCGGCCCCGGGTCACTGCCTGTGTGGAGTTTGCACATTCTCCCCGTGTCTGCGTGTGTTTCACTCCCACAACCCAAAGATGTGCAGCGTAGGTGGATTGGTCACGCTAAACGTTTTATCCGGGTGCTCTGGTTTCGTCTCACAAGTCCTGAAAGATGTGCTATTAGGTGAATTGGACGTTCTGAATTCTCCCTCTGTGTAACCGAACAGGTGCCGGAATGTGGCGACAAGGGGCTTTTCGCAGTAACTTCATTGCAGTGTTAATGTAAGACTACTTGTGACAATAAAGATTATTATTATTATTATAAAATTGGAGGCGAGGACATATTTGAAAACTATTTTAAAAGAACATACTTTCCTGTCGAGTCTTATTAGCTCAGGTGGGTGAGGGTAGGAGCAAGGTCATTTCAATCCCTACAATGCAAAAGGAGGGCATTCGGTTCATCGAGTCCGCACTGACCCTCTGAAAGAGCGCCCTACCTAGGTCCAATCCCCCACTCTATCCCCGTCACTCCACCTAGGGATAATTTAACACGACCAAACCTGTCCACCTAACCTGCACATCTTTGGACTGTGGGATGAAGCAAGAGCACCCGGAGGAAACCCACACAGACATGTGAAGAATGTGCAAACTCCTCCAAGACAGTCGCCCGAGGTCGGAATCGAACCCGGGTCCCTGGCGCTGTGAGGCAGAAGTGCTAACCACTGTGCCACCCCTAGCCCCTGGAACTCAGTCACCATCTTCCAGTTAAACCAGTAACATTCTGAACGACAAGCTTCATCCGTTCTAACTGCACAACTTCACTGCTACTTAGGCAGCACGGTGGCGCAAAGAGTTAGTCCTGCTGCCTCACGGCGCCGAGGTCCCAGGTTCGATCCCGGCTCTGGGTCACTGTCGTTGTGGAGTTTGCACATTCTCCCCGTGTTTGCGTGGGTTTCGCCCCCACAACCCAAAAGATATGCAGGCTAGGTGGATTGAACATGCTAAATTGCCCCTTAATTGGAAAAATGAATTGGGTACTCTAAATTTAAAAAAAAAACTTCACTGCTACTTAATGGGAATGTGCTTGTAATTGCTCAGTTCTTTCCACAATTTTAATCAGTGTTAATCTCTTCTTTACATGAAGCAAACATAATATTCCTGCCAATAAGAACACATGACCACCTTGGGATTCTGGTATTTTGTTCCATGTAATTAATTTTACTTTTGGGGTTTTTTCTATGTATGTCGTACATGCTTCAGTTCTTCCTACTGCTCTATAGTTCCATAATCCTCCCTATATAGCGCCTAGCTTTTGACCATCTCTGGAATTCTGAACGGTACAAAGTTACCACAACAATTGGTTGAACTGCCTTCATGATAATGGTGAGAAGGGTGGCCATCATAGAATTCATAGAATCCCTACAGTGCAGAAGGAGGCCATTCGGCTTATTGTGTCTAAGCACCCTACCTAGGCTCATGCCCCACCCTATTCCCATAACCCAGTAACCACACCTGACCTTTTAGATACAGAAAACGTAGCATCGCCAATCCACTTAACCTGCACATCCACCCAGGCTCTTCAGCAATAAGATTGGGGCAAGAATTCCAGGCAAAAAGCATTGTCCCAAAGCTTTCCCTTTGATTATAGAAGCAAGGACAGGCAAAGCAATGTTTATGTGTTTCCTTTTAATTTGCTTGGGATGCCTGTAAATCATTGTTCGTGTTTAGAATAGCGAGACCCCATCGCTTCTTGGCCTTTTGGCTAAGATCAAGTGTAGTATCTGCTCTGCCTTTTGGCTCAGATCTGGTATGTCTCTCTTGTGGGGACTGTGAATTGGATTCAATTTGAATTGGTTTTTGGAGCAGGCAAGGAGCTGGATTCGGGGTTCACCCCTGTCCACACTCTGAACCCTGGCTTTGTAACTCGGATAAAGCAATTAAACATTTTTTAAAGAAAGAATAGCGAGACCCGGTTGAATTGTTGGATATTTTCAATGATGCTGGATGAAATTCCTTTATCCAGCTGACAAGAGAATGTTGACGTAAGTGTTTTGAGACCATGGTAACCAAAAGATAACTAGCGTTAAAGGCGTAAATGATTAGTTTTTAATTGTTTTGGAAGCGAGTCAACAAATGTAACATTTTCTTCCCCAGAAACATTTAGAAGTTTCCATTTGCTCACTGCTGGTCTGGCCTTCGGGAGTGGGGGGGTGGGGGTGTTGGGGGGGGGGGGGGGGGGGAGGAATGTCCTTGTGGGTAAAGGTGTTGCTCATTTTACCACAAAACTGAAAGGGTAAGTGGGTGGATTTGCAGTCGTGTGCACCTTTACACCCAGATAAAGGTGTTGACTATTAAGGCAGACCAGGTGCTGTGGACATTTTGCAGCTCTGGCTTATTGGTTGTCACCAGGTTAGCTGTGAGGCACCAACTGAGTAGCTCTTCCTTCTCGGGGTCTTTGAGTCCAGCGACATTGAGTCTCCTGCAGCAGAGTTTTTTCTGCCTCTGCTGGTTCAGGGTTTCAGGGATGGAAATGGTAGAGCGGATTAGTCGGTGGTCAGTCCAGTAGTTGTCAGCTCCGGTCATGCCGCAGGTGATGCGGAAGTCTTTGCGGTCCCTTGCTCGGACAGTGATAATGATCCGCCTTAAAAGCCACCATAGTGAACACCTGAGAGGAGATACTTAGGCTCTCGACCAGGAAACACCAAGATTGGTTGGACGAGAACGATCAGGAGATCCAGCATCTCCTTGACCACAATGAAACGCGTTCGTGAACTGACAGCTCTACCAAAACCCGAGTGAGTGGAAACAAGTCGACATGCAACTGGAGGCCGAGGTGCAAAAAAGAACTTGTGACCTGGAAAACAGATGGTGGATGAAAAGAGCGCAGGAGACTCAGCAACTCACCAACAACCATGATGTGCATGGCTTCTTCAGTGCAATAAAAGCTATCTATGGTCCGGCTACCCATTGACCCACCCTGCTGAGAGCCAAAAACAAGATAGGCGTTCATCAAAGACACAGAGGTGGTCAATGACAGCTGGAGAGAGCACTTCAAGGACATCCTCAACCAAGACACACAGCCTTTGATGCAAATGCCATCAACACCATTCCACAACACGTTACTCGCCACCATATCAGTGCAACCCCAGCTCGCTGTGAGATTGAGAAAGCCAAGCGGCAGCTGAAGAACAAGGCTCTCCAAACTTGTGTTCTTCCTTCCAAACTCTTGGAAGGAAGAACACAGTTCTGCTGCACTGGGGTATATTATTATTCCATTGCAAAAAGATCAGCTAGGCATTTTTATCAGAACAGCCAGGATGTCGTCGCTGCCTTATTTATCACTCTGCTTGTGGGATGGCAACAACTATTAGCCGCTCAGTCCTCCCCTACTCCCAAATGGAATTAATTACAAGGCAAGAAATGTTATTGCTTGGGAAACGGAAAATGTTTCCAGCTTTCTTATGTGAAGTTAGACTCAAGTCTCCAGCATGCTCCCCCCCCCCCCCCCCCGCACGACACTGCTGTCTCATTCTTAACTTCCATCCGGTCTTACCTCCTGCTGTCCTTCAGGAAGACTGCCAATTTAATGCTGGATTAAAAAAAAAGAGGCCTGGTGTTCATCTGACCCCACCTAGAGAGAAAGGGCAGATCCTGCTTGGATGTTCGATTTACGTCCTGCTCGATTTCGTGAGCTGAATCTTCAGGTCGCGCTGACATATGGAATAGAGCCTGAAAACTACAAGGCTGCTGGCAATGGGACTTGGATAGGCCATGATGCAGGCAGCCAATTGGTCTTGTTAAGAGCCTTGTTAACAGGAATTAAGTAGATCAACTTGAGATTTTCCAGTCATCCTTCATTTTGAGATGCAACGGTGCAGATCACCTCCCACGAGGAAGTCCAGTGTCTCAGCCATCATACCAGTGTTCCCTATGGGCCTGCTGGCCCTGCCTGCCTGGTTGGGACTGGAGTCACAATGGTTGTTTTTTTCCCATTTTTAATTAAAGTTTTAGGAAGTGGAAGAGAGAGGGCAACTTCTTTTGAAGCTGCAGTTATTTACCAAGTTTTTGCAGTTGGCTGTTCCTCTGAAGCCTGGCCCTCATGGACAGGAAACCTGTCCCCATGTTCATTAAGGAGGCGGCCAAGTCAAACCTGCTGACCACGGTTGGGTTTGTGACCTGGAAACAGTCCTGGCTTCTGTTTACAGAATGTACAGTGCAGAAGGAGGTCATACGTCCCATCGAGACTGCACCGGTCCTTGGAAAGAGCACCCTACTTAAGCCCACACCTCCACCCTATCCCTGTAACTCAGTATTCCCACCTAACATTTTTAGGTCACTAAGGGCAATTTAGCATGGCCAATCCACCTAACCTGCACGTCTTTGTACTGTGGGAGGAAACCGGAGCACCCGGAGGAAACCCACGCAGACAAGGGGAGAACGTGCAGACTCCGCACAGTCAGTGACCCTAGCCGGGAATCGAACCTGGTACTCTGGAGCGGTGAAGAAACAGTGCTAACCACTGTGCTACCGTGCTGCCGTAAAGTCATAATGTCTGACCTGGCAATCAAGGCTCGTCTGGGATTTTTTTTTTCTTATAAATTTAGCGTACCCAATTCATTTTTTCCAATTAAGGGGCAATTTAGCATGGCCAATCTACCTAGCCTGCACACCTTTGGATTGTGGGAGCGAAACCCACGCAAACACGGGGAGAATGTGCAAACTCCACACGGACAGTGACCCAGAGCCGGGATCGAACCTGGGACCTCGGCGCCGTGAGGCAACAGGGCTAACCCACTGCGCCACCGTGCTGCCCTCTCGTCTGGGATTTGAACCCGAGACCTCTCGCATGCTCATTGACTGAAATACCCCAAGCGAAAACCATGCCCCAAGACCAACGAGTCACCTGCAAAGTGAAAATTCACCCCTACGTTCTATTAGGCTTGCCAACTGCGATTTAAGTGTAGTCCTGGAGGTTTCATCACATGACTAGCCCCATGTTCTAACCATTAGTCAGCCATCACATCCATCCCTGTGATGTACCACCATGCTCCACCAATTGGAAAACAAAAAGACTAATTTTCCATTTGGATGATATATGACTGTCACCAAGCAGCCTTCCCTCGCCCCCACCCCTTTTTCAATATTTTAAAACCTGTTAAAGAGAAATGTTCAAAGAGAATGAAGAGAAGAAATATTTTTAATATCCCTATGATCTTTCTCCAGCATTGACACAGCAATGTTCTGAAGGCTGATTTTTAATTACTTGAGTCCCCAGGCCAATCCTGGGGACAGCCCTCCGTTCCATTGATTTCAAATATAAAGCTACTCCACGGGCAGTGACTTATGTCATGAGAATGGCACTTTAAGAAATGTTTGGCTGCTCATATTACTGCAGTGATGTCAGAGTGTGGATGGAGCTGGGCTGTCTGTCAGCTTTTTACTTTCGTTTTAGGCTGTTTGCTGCAGGTGTGTTTTAGTTTCGATTTCAGTGTTGGAGCTGAAGCCAGACAAAGCAGATGTACTGCTGTTCTCTCTGCCATGAAAAGACTATCTCTTGGTCATTTGGTGATTTCAGAATTATAAATGTTCTCAATAATGAATGTAAACCTAATGTGCGTCTATTAAAAGGTGTTTCTTTTGTCTTCTGGATGTTGTTTGGGAAGTTATTAAGGATTACTTAATGTTGTATTCTTTGGGGGTTGTATTTGAATTGATGGTTGCTAAGATGTTCACTGTATGTTTTAAAAAGATTAACTTGAGTTCATAGAATAAACATTGTTTTAAATTAAAAGTACTGTAAAGCTCTGTTTGCACCATACCTGTAGAGTGGACCATGTGCTCCCCGTAACCACAATCTATTAAAAGTCGTGGGTCAGGTGAACTCCATGATACACTTTGGGGTTCTCTAAACCCTGGCTTGTTTCCAGCGCGTTATTTGAGAATTCATTTCAAATAATGGAAAGCCTGTCTCCTTTGTATGCAAATGCCGGCAAATGTTGCTGCGGTATAACCAACAGCAGCAGCATCTATGTGGGATTCTTAATAGAGAAGAAAGATTTCCCCGAGATGGGACAGAAACGGTTTGAATGCTGATGTGATGCAAAGGGGGGGTGGGGAGAACCTTGGAGCTTTCTACCGATTCTAACTGCAGATGTATTTTATTGTATTTAGTTTAGAAAGGATGAAGATTGGCAATCTGCCCCACCCCACCTTGTAAGTCTGATAAAGTTAGCATCATGTGACAGGAAATCTGCTCGCACTCCTCCAGGGTTCCCTGTGCAGAAGTTCAGTGGAAGCCCTATTTGCACGCAAACTGGGTTTCCTCTCTGACGCTGGCCAAGTAAAAGCTGATGGGGCTGGAGCAGGTCCCAGGGATTTCCTTGGCTCTGAGCTTTGGACACCTTTCGCTCTTCTCCCAATTGGGTAGAAAATCATTACCATACAATATCTTAAGAAAAGCTTTCCTTTGAAGATCTCAATGTAACCTGGATTTAAAGGGAGAAATGTCAGACAGGAACACGTGTTCTTCCTGTGTGACCATTGACCATGTCCTTTTTCAGTGTGGAGTTTCAATGCTGTAGAGATAATGCTGATATCCTCAGTGGGGTTAAGGCCGTAAGGTTTTTTCTTTTCCCTGTAACCTGGCACCCGGCCTGCATTGTAATGGACATGATTTGGCAGCATACCGTAACTTTCCAAAAATTGGCAGTGGGTTGAGAGCTTTGGAGCAGATATGTGTGCTGGAAATGCCGGTGTGCGTTTTGATACAGGTCGTTGAAAGCAGTTCAGAGAGGGGTCCCAGAATTTTCCTTGGACTCCCACCTCTGCTCTGACCTCGAACATTTCACGATGATCAGCAGCATCTCATCTTCACCATGACGAACTCTGAAAACACACTATGGTCAGTAATAGGGCAGCAGATTTGCCATTATTCCATTCAAGGGCAAAGTAGTATCATCAACTATTTCTACCAATTGAAATATTTTACATCAGGGTAAACATGTTCCAAAATCAGTCTAATGTAGGCTGGAATTCTCTGGCTTTTGGGATTCTCTTTTCCCGCCAGCAGTGCACATCTGTCAGGGGGTTTCCCGGCGGCGTGGGGTGGCTTCAATGGGAAATCCCATTGACGAGCAGAGGAATGGAGACTCCCACTGCAAGCAAATGGCGCGCGCCGCTGAGAAACATGCAGCTGGGTTATTGGGGAATTCCGCCAGCAATCATTTTTTAAATATAAATTTAGAGTATCCAATTTTTTTTTCCAATTAAGGGGCAATTTACCGTGGCCAATCCACCTAACGTGCACATCTTTTGGGTTGTGGGGGTGAAACCCACGCAGACACGGGGAGAATGTGCAAACTCCACACGGACGGTGACCCAGGGCCGGGATTCGAACCCGGGTCCTCAGCACCGCAGTTCCAGTACTAACCACGGCGCCACCGTTCTGCCCTACCGCCTGCAATCTTAAACGAATTGTCTACCTTTTATTTACCCAATGACTGTTTTGCCGAAATGAACAAGAAAATGTTTGGTAACAAAAGCAAAATATGGGCAGCACGGTGGCTCAGTGGTTAGTGCTGCTGCCTCACGGCGCCGAGGTCCCAGGTTCGATCCCGGCTCTGGGTCACTGTCCGTGTGGAGTTTGCACATTCTTCCCGTGTTTGCGTGGGTTTCACCCCCACAACTCAAAAGATGTGCATAGGTTAATTGGCCACGCTAAATTGCCCCTTAATTGGATAATCTAAAAAAAAATATAAAAGCAAAATACTGTGGTTGCTGGAAATCTGAAATAAAATCAGAAAATGCTGCAAAGACTCAGCAGGTCTGGCTGCATCTGTGGAGAGCGCAGCAGAGCTAACATTTGCAGTTCGTATGGTGCTCTGAAGAAGAGTCATACAGACTCGAAACACTAACATGTTTCTTTGTCCACAGATGTTGCCAGACTTGGTGAGTCTTTCCAGTATTTTCGGTTTTAATCTTGGTAATAGTCTGATATCTGAGTGCCGGTGCAGATGCAGTACCATTTGTGGTCCAAGTTACTGCTGGTATGCTAAATATAATGAGGTGCTTCCCGCATCATTCATTGTTATTGTGAGGTGCAACGTTTGGTGGTGCTGATCTAGCTTATAGCATTAGTAAGTTTTAAGTTCATTCGAAGGGAAGTAATGCTGAAAATAACTGCAGTGTTGTGAGCCTGGGTGGGGTAATTTGGTTTATTCTCGAGTTTGCCGAGTCAAGGATGCCACAGTTGCCCAGGCAACAATGCACGGTGTGAACATTCACTGACACACAAGATTTGTGCACTAAATCTTATGGTCCCCACTAAGATGATGATGTAAGTGAGTTTTGGTTAAGGAGTTAATTTGCACAAATTGGTTTCCTAGCTTTGACTGATGTTTATATAGTAGAGAAATATATTTACAGAAAAGAATCCTGTTTATTTGGCTCTTCCTGCCTTCCTCATGGTATTGATTCTTTGCAACTCCTGCTTTCCCCTCTTAATTGACCATTTTTCACATGTTGGGTCTTTCTAGTGAGAGCTGGAATGCTATTTGGCTGTAGGGACCATCATCTAGAAGCAACCTTGTCCTGACCCATTGCTGATGCATGAACTTTTCTAACAAAGGTCATTTTCAGCAATCAAAGCAAGATCCCGCGGTAATTATAAGATCATCAGATGGTTGCAGATGAGGAAAGTCATTCTGTTCATCTTGATTCACCCATTCCAGAGAAACCTGAATCTCGTTGTAGCATCCACATGTAATTGAATGAAAGCCAGAGCTTCCTGTCACTCCTATTCCAGCCAGAGGTGGAACAATGGTCAGCACTGCCTCACAGCACCAGGGACCTGGGTTTGATTTCGGTCTTGGGTGGCTGTCTGTGTGGAGTTTGCATGTTCCCTCCGTGTCTGCATGGGTTTCCTCCGGGTGTTCCGGTTTCTTCCCATCGTCAAAAGATGCGCAGGTTAGGTGGATTGGCCATTGTTATGGGGATAGGGTGGGGGTGTGGGCCTAGGTAGTGTGCTCTTTCAGACGGTAGGAGCAGAATCAATGGACCGAATGGCTTCCTTCTGCACTGTAGGGATTCTATGGATTGAAGCTTGCTCTACGTATGTATGTGTGTGTGTGTGTGTGTGTGTGTGTGTGTGAGAGAGAGAGAAATTAATAAGTATCCTCCAATTTGAAGCCGTGCTTCTTGTTCTACCAGTTGTTTCAAGTCAAACCCCAGGTAAACGTTTTTAAATTAAGGGGCAATTTAGTGTGGCCAATACACCTACACTGCATATCTTTGGGTTATGGGGGTGAGACCCATGCAAACACAGGGAGAATGTACAAACTCCACCCGGGGCCGGGATCAAACCCGGGTCCTCAGTGCTGTGAGGCAGCAGTGCTAACCATTGCGCCGCCTAAACCCCAGGTTAACTTTAAAAAAATCACTTTACCAATCCTGCATTCATCTCCGATCACCAATACATACATATGTAGTAACATAGCAGTTACTACAGAGAAACAGGCCATTCAGCCCGACCACATCTTTATTGGTGTCTACCCTTTACACAAGTAAATGGTCCCAACCATATCTACTCACCGTCTTTCCATATCCCTTCAGTCCAGTTTTCTTCTCCCCTCCCCCCCCACTCTCCCTTCCCCCCCATCTAATCTCATATTAACATAGAAATAGTCTCTGACTCAATCACTAAATCTGGAAGTGAAAACCATAGCCCCTCAACTCTGTCAAGATATTAATCTGCCCCTGACTTAAAACTTTACGCACTTTTATTATATTGCAAAATAATTTGCATTGTTTTGCAATAGAAGACCCACAATTTTCAAATTTATCTTCCATGTTTGTATTTCCACATACTGAGCAGCTTCCGAGTAAAAATCTTTGTACGCACTCTGCAGTCCCAGCATCCTTCATGTATTACTTTGATACTATCTGCAAATTGTGGCAGCACGTCCTCTCGGCCTGTATTCAAATCATTGATACACAGAGGGGGTAGAGGTTACCTTCAGATGCTGCTTTCGAAGTCAACTTTGGAAATTAGTCCCTTGGCTCTTTGCAATTTATGGTGATGTCCCTTTATTTTTTTATAAATACATTTAAAGTGCCCAATTCTTTTATTCCAATTAAGAGGCAATTTAGCATGGCCAATCCACGTCCCAGCACATCTCTGGGTTGTTGGGGTGAGACCCACGCAGACGCGGGGAGAACGTACAAACTCCAGATTATTCCTTTAAGGGCAACACAGCAGGGTAAGGGTCACCTGGCTTGGGGGACCAATGGGACACAGAGTGGGTAATCATCCCAGGGGTAGAGTCCTCTTAGGAAGGAGACTTGTAAGGATCCAGGTACAACCATGTGGCTGCTGTTTTCTTATTAATAAACTCTTTTTTTGTACTCACAAATGAAGTCTGTGAAAGTGCATCATTACTGATGCGGCCATCAATTCACTCGAAGACACGTGGAGAAGTAAACCGTGGTTTTAATCATCTTAGAACTGAGCCTGCCTTTGACCGGTACAACACTGAAGGCGGTCCCACAGGTCAGCAGCTCTTATACTTCCTGTAAAGGGGGTGGAGCCATGGGCGGAGCCCATACATGCCCCAACATATCCCCTGTGGGTGAAGCCACAAAATGGCCCATAGGTAGAGCCCACAGGGTTAATAACATAACATAGTGCACTGGTGAATTATCAGTAATTATACATTCACCACAATTACACAACCCTTTCACCACTGACATGTCTCCTTTGTTCCTTGGCGACTAGAATCAATCTGACTAGAACACTAATTGCCCCCCCCCCCCCCACCCCCCCCACTAACCCTGGGATTAAGTATTTCCCTCCACCCTTCTACCACTAGCCTGATTATTCTCCACTCTACTTCTGAGGGCAGGGACTCAGGTTGGAACATGTTGGCAATCTCCTGCAACTCACCCATTCTTCAGCTGGCAATCCCATCTATTGCGTTGCTGAAAGGGGAGGTGCGTTGGTGAAAGGGGAGGGTGTGGGGTGGTGGGTGGGGGGGGGGCGGGGGGCGGGGAATTGCATGACAGACCATATCCACTATTGATGTGCACACTTTGCAGTAGAGCACAGTAAGAAGTTTTACAACACCAGGTTAAAGTCCAACAGGTTTGTTTCGATGTCACTAGCTTTCGGAGCGCCGCTCCTTCCTCAGGTGAATGAAGAGGTATAGAGGTATATTGCAGTAGAGGGCAGTGGACGGTGGCTGGAATCCACCCACCCAGGCTGTACACCCCAACTTCGTGCAGACCAGGAATCGAAAATGAAGTTTCTTTTAATCTGTACAAGATAATGAACTTTTTCAAGGTGAGGGGTGGGGGACAAAAAGGCGTCTTGTAATCGTTACAATCATTTTTTAAAATGTATATATGCGTGTGAAAGTTATGGCCAAATATTTCAAAGAAAGGCGAAGCTTGGTTGTTTTCTTGAGCTGAAGTTGCAGATCCAACCACCGGATTAGTGTAAAAATGTGGAGATCAGTAACAAAACTTCATTTCTCATGATGAGTCATAATTAAGATCAGATGATCCATTTGTGCAACACTCTGTTTCACAATACAGCAGTGACTGTAGAACATATTGGATATTTTTATTTCTCAGTGTCACCAAGCACGTTGATGTTGTTTGCAAGGGTGCTCCAACCTGGTGGTGCTTGAGGGTGTCTCGTTTTATTTTGTTTTGGTGTGTGGAGACAAGCGAAACCCCAGTGATAATAAATAGCCCAGTAATCGTGTAACTATTATTAAAGACTATTTATTCAAGTAAAGACAAATACACACAAACAGGACTACTCTGCTCTCTCACAATTAAGATGTATGAATTACTAAACACACGCACAGTTCATATACAACGTACCTCTGGTTCCACAATATATCTACGATAACAGATTTCCCAAACAACATCCAAATTCAATAACCAGCTATGGGTACCACACCATACTCAAATCTCAGAACCATCTTTTTCCTGGCCCAGCAAACGCTGCTGTTATGAAAGTTGGCTCAGAGACATAGATTTTTTTTCTCTTTTTATAAATTTAGAGCACCCAATTAAGTGGCTATTTAGCATGACCATCTTTGGGTTGTGGGGGTGAGACCCACGCAGACACTGGGAGAATGTGCAAACTCCACACTGACACTGCTCTAAGACAAAGATGCATGTTTGCTGTAAATTTGGTCTTCAGGCTCTGTGGCTGGAATCTGCCTGCCTTTTTTCTGAGACTGCTCTCTGGTAACTGCCTCTCCTGCCTTCTCAGGGCTTGGTCAACTGTACCTTTCCTTCTGTGTAATGAACTGTCTGGCCATATAATCTTCCTTGACTATATATTAACATATGTACATCTCATGGACGTCTAAAAACTTATTTCTCCATAAACTGTTCACACTTGATTATTATCTACAATGCTGTTCTAAACTCATTAACGGGAGAGATGCATGCCAATTGAGGCCCTTTGAATACTGTCTACTGTTGGCTCCAGGTGGATTCATGATATTCATAAAATCCCTACAGAAGGAGGCTCCAAAAGAGCACCCTACCTAGGCCCACTCCTCCACCCTACCCCTGTAACCCCAGAACCCCGCCTAATCTTTGGACAATAAGGGACAATTTAGAATGGCCAATCCACCTAAACCTGCACATCTTTGGACTGTGGGAGGAAACCGGAGCACCTGGAGGAAACCCAAACAGACACGGAGAATATGCAAACTTTTTTTCCTTTTTATTAAAATTGAGAGTACCCAATTCCAATTGGGTTGTGGTGGTGGTGGGGGTGGGGGGGGGGGGGGGGGGTGTGAGACCCATGCACACTCGAGGAGAATGTGCAAACTCCACACCGGCAGTGACCCGGGGCTGATTTTGAACCCGGTTTCTCCAGGCCGGGCGGCAGCAGTGCTAACCACTGTGCCACCGTGACTGCTTCGGAGCCAATCCTGCTCCTTTTTGTCAATTCCAAACTCGCTGAATTTGGTGTTTTATCTATGAAAGGATATACTTTCCGTAGAGGAAGTGCAGTTAAGGTTCACCTGACTGATTCCTGGAATGACAGGATTGTTGTTTGGTTAGGTCAGCTGGGCTTCTGAGCACTGGAATTTAGAAGAATGAGAGGTGATCTAATTGAGACATATAAAATCCTGACTGGGCTGGACAGAATAGATGCAGGGATGTTTTATCCTCTGGAAGAAGGAATCATAGTCTTGGGATACAGGGTAGGCCAAATGAGGAGAAACCTCTTCACTCAGAGGGTGATGAACCTGTGAGATTCTCTATTACAGAAGGCTATGGAGGCCAGGCTACTGAAGATATCTGGGAAGGAATAGATTTTTAAAGACATCAAGGGGTATGGGGAGAGTACTGGAGTATGGCAATGATATAAGAGGATCAACCATGATCGTATTGAACAGCCGAGGAGGCTCAGAGGGCAGAAAGACCTACACCTCCTATTTTTTATGTTTCTACGATTCAGCCTCGGGGGGGGGGGGGGAAGGTCACCACAACTGATGCAAATTTTGGTACTCCCCCGGGACTTGTCCTTGAATCCAGAAGTGATGAAGCCTGGTTTAATCCCCCTCAAATCTGGGAACTTGCTTGTGTTTAATGACCGGACACCTCATTTGACAAACTAACCATGAGCTGTGGCTAAGAGAATTGCCATCTCCTTCTAATTATATCATGCAATTCCAGAGGGGTCAAAGAGCCAACAAAACAATTTGCATTTATCCAGTGCCTTTCATGACCTGCGGGTAACCGAAAGCGCGTGATGGCCAGTCTGCGCAGGGCATGAATCCCACGTACAGCAATGTGATCATGATCAGGTGATCTGTTTTAGTGACATGAGTTGAGAAGTAAATACTGGTCAGTATGACGGGGAGAATTCAATTGCTTTCCTCAAAAAAAAAATAATGCTGTGGGATCTTTTTAAACTCACACAAGAGGGCAGCGAAGCCTTGGTTTAAAGTCACAATTCAGAAACAATGCTTCTTTTTAAAAAAAATATATTTATTAAAGTTTTTTAACACAATAACCTCCCCCCCCCCCACCCGTAACAAAAAAAAAAGAGAAATCGCGCAGAGCAAGATATATACACGGCAAAATGATATATTTACACAGCTTTGTACACTGGCCCTCACCCGTACGTACCAGTTTCCCCAACCCTTCATGTTATCTCTTGCTCATCCACCCCTCCCAGGCAGTCCCACCTCTTCCCCCCCCCCCCCCCCCCCCCCCCCCTCCCAGGATGTCCCCCCCCCCACAAGGTTGCTGCTGCTGCTGACTGACCTTCCTCTAACGCTCCGCGAGATAGTCTAGGAACGGTTGCCACCGCCTGTAAAACCCCTGCGCAGACCCTCTCAAGGCGAACTTAATCCTCTCCAACTTTATGAACCCAGCCATATCATTTATCCAGGCCTCCAGGCTGGGGGGCTTCGCCTCCTTCCACATTAGCAAGATCCTTCGCCGGGCTACTAGGGACGCAAAGGCCAGAATGCCGGCCTCTTTCGCCTCCTGCACTCCCGGTTCGTCCACTACTCCAAATATTGCTAGCCCCCAGCTTGGCTTGACCCGGACTTTCACCACTTGAGATATTGCTCCCGCCACGCCTCTCCAGAACCCCTCCAGTGCCGGGCATGACCAAAACATATGGACATGGTTCGCCGGGCTCCGTGAGCACCTTCCACATCTGTCCTCTACCCCAAAGAACCTACTCAACCTCGCCCCGTCAAGTGTGCTCTGTGGACTACCTTAAATTGTATCAGGCTGAGCCTGGCACACGAGGAGGAGGAATTAACCCTACCTAGAGCATCAGCCCACAGACCTTCCTCGATCTCCTCCCCCAGCTCCTCCTCCCATTTACCCTTCAACTCTTCTACCAGCGCTTCCCCCTCTTCTTTCAACTCCTGGTGTACTTCCGACACCTTGCCCTCCCCGACCCATACACCCGAGATCACCCTATCTTGAACTTCTTGTGCCGGGAGCAACGGGAATTCCCTCACCTGTCGCCTCACAAAACCCCTCACCTGCATATATCTAAAAGAAACAATGCTTCTGATATTGTAGCACTCAGTACTGCTCTGAAAGCATCAGCCTGCATTATGTCCTCAAATCTCTGGAGTGGGACTTGAACCCACGACCTCTGACTCAGAGGTAACAGTGCCTTCCGCTGAACTGCCATTAGATTGAATAATTGGAAGTTTGAATAATTGGAAATCTGTGAATAGCTTCTTTGAGCTGTGGTTACTTTTGTCAGTATTTCCTGGGATAGCCAATACAAAGCTTCAGGTCAGCTTATGTCAATCCAAATAAAAGTTCATAACATGGCCGTGTTCCATACGATGCCGAGTTCTCATTCTCCTTCAATTCTCACTTACAAACACAGAATCTATCTGCCGGTCAGATACCACCGATAACTATTTGGTGGAACTGTATAGCTGCTCGAACATTGTAGGAAATAATCCTGCCCCACTGCTTTCTATTGGCAGTGAACTTTGCATGGCCAATTTAACAGGGAATAGAGAAAAGAGATAACCCTTTTAACAACCACACTGCTGGATTAATGGAGGAGAATGTGCAATTGGCAGAAAAATCGGTTTGCATAATGGTGAAGTTAATTACACTTTACAAAATTATTTGCATCATCATTACAAGGAGAAACCCATTGGTACAGTGGTAGCGCCTCTGAGACTCTGCTGTGTTTCAGTGACAGGAAAGCATAGCAGACGATTACCGGCGTCATTTATACAAGACATTTCCCTTGTGTTTTCTGTACTGATAATGATGGTCCATCTTCAGGTTATAAAGCAAATAAGCAGCCAGTTTTATAATCACTCTTCATGCTTATGCTGAACAGTTCTGGGATTTAGGAATAACATGTCAGGGTATGATTGTCTTCAGGGACTTAAAGCTTTGATCACCAAGCAAAGAAGCCAAAATCATTTTGTCTTGCTCCTTTTTAGAATCTTTTGAATGTTAAATGTGTAGTTTTTTTTTAAGGATCCAGAATATTCAAGTACTGTAAATATTGGCGTATAAGTTCATTGTCTCCCAAAATCCTTCCAAAAACGGGGTTGACCTGTACACCAAGTCTAAAAGTGAAACGGCGGCATGGGTGTGGACTGTCGCCACTTTGAAATGTCATCTGTTTCCGATAAAAAGTGTGTGTGTGTCATCCACTCCCACACTTCTTCGCAACACAGTTCATATCACCCACTTTGATCCTTTGCGTCCCATTATAAGGTACCGGGAGCAATAGGGGGGTAGAAAAGTTGATTCTGACTCCTAATACAAGCATAGGATGTTGTGGCCAAAAATGTGTTTGACTTGTATGCTGAGTAAATGCAAAAACACGGGGCAGAATTCTCCTATTCTGGGGCTAGTTTCAGTGGCGGGGTGGGAATGTTCACTGTTCCCTGTCTTGGAAGCTGGCGTCGAAACACGTCAAATCTTCTGGCTCTCGTTAACTATGCAACCAGATGTTTTGAACAGTGGTGGGGCAGGTCTGATTTGATGTGGCCCGCCATCTTACATGGGCACTCAATATCACTGACCCTCTATTGAAGAAAGAAGGTGAACCTCCTGCAAATGAAGGTGGGATTCTCGGAGCACTCAAGAGGCTGGGACATGAACCCCCTGAGAAAGAAGATTTCCAGGAACATTCTGAGGCTGGGACGATGGACTCGCTCTTAATCTGGAATATCTACCTACAGATGCTCCCCTAAACCACTCCTGTGGTGTTCCAGGATCCAGGGTTGCTGGCGGTCTCCATCTTTAGTTCGGGAAACAGCCTTGGGCATTGTTCCGGGAAGTCCCGACATATGCACGCCACATTGTTCCAGATGTGCTTTGCGCCCACGTGTCTTCAGGGCGCCGTCGCAGAGAATTGGAAGTGGGTGGAAGATTCCGATCGGGCTTTCATCTGCATTCCATTAGAGGGATTCAAATCTGCTTCACGCCGACCTCTGGAGGGTTTTCCGATCCACCATGGCAGGCACCAGCGGAATATCCGGTGGAAATTCACGCCAGAGTGAAACCGATATCGGACGCTACTGCTAGAATCTCCTCCTGTGCCCACCATCAAACCCGCCAGTGGGGGCTTGGGAGAATCCTGCCCATGACTTTTGGCCGCGGAAGGATAAGGCTGTTTTCTCAGCTGGGTTTACTTATACAACGCGATTTACAGCTCAAAACCTGTTTCGCTGCCTTGCAGCAGCTAAGCCTGACAATTGATTACAACTGAAGTTGTACGGATGGATTCCTGCGTCAAATGTGGAATTTAAATGAGGAAAAAATGGTCCTTTTGAACAATATTTCACCAGTGCAGCCAATGCACCTAAGCACTTTCCTTTCTGTTGAGCTTACATATCTGCGGAAGTAGTGGATTAGACCTGTCATCCTCTGTTGTGTTAAAAGAGTTTGCAGTGTTAATCTTGTCCATTTTCATTATTTCCGGATATTTTTACCAACAGATATTTGCCGCTTTGGCGTATGCACACTCAGATTTTGTAGGACTTCCCATACTCTCAGTATATAAATATTTAAAACTACTTAACAATTCACCATGATTGCATATCTGTTTGGACTGCAAATATAGTTTGTTTTCTCCCATGTGCCCGCACATTATACATGTTGAGAATATTGAAAATACTTTTTTTTTCATGCACCGTGGATCATAGAGTTTTAAAAAATTTTCATGTATCTTTGGTAACCTGAGGGCCCTCATTATTGAGCATGAGTATCACTGGAGAGTATAAGGTGGAACAAATTTGCTCAGAAATCCATTAGCAATTGATTTATTTTCATTGGTGGGTTGAGGGGTTAGACGGAAATTTTTGCACAGTAACTTTACCTTTCAACTGTATATCAGGATGGCTAGGATTACTCGGGGAGTGGAGGAAAACCAACCCAGGAGCTGAATAGTTGTAGACCTATATTTACGAGTGGAGTTAGCCACTTTTACCCCCTTTTTTAAAAGTAAATCTGGTAGCATGTAGTTTACCAGAAGATTCTAAAAGGAAATGAGGAATTAGAATAGTTAGAATTTTGCGGCACCTATATTAGGCCATTAATACGCCATCATAGCTTAGTGTGTAAAATAAAAGCTCATGGTATCGGGAGGGGAGGGGGGGTAACATATTGGCATGGATTGTATTTTGGTTAGCTAACAGGAAACAGAGTAGGCATGAATGGGTCTTTTCTTGGCTGGGGCCTCATCTTTACAATTTATATAAATGACTTGGATGAAGGGACTGAAGGTATGGTTGCTAAATTTGCTGATGCCGCAAAGGTAGGTAGGAAAGTAAATTGTGAAGAGGACGTAAGGAGACTATGAAGGGACATAGGTAAGTAGGTTAAGTGGGCAAAAGTCTGGCAAAACCGGTGGCATGGTGGTGCCGTGGTTAGCACTGCTGCCTTCACAGCGCTGAGGACCTGGGTTCAATCCTGGCCCCGGGTCACTATCCGTGTGGAGTTTGCACATCCCCCCCCCCCCCCGCCCCCCCCCCCCTCCGTGTCTGCGTTGGTCTCACCCCCACAACCCAAAGATGTGGAGGGTAGGTGGATTGGCCACGCTATATTGCCCCTTTGTTGGGAAAAAAATGAATTGGGTACAATTTAAAAATCTGGCAAATGGATTATAATGTTGGAAATTGTGAAATTCTTCATTTTGGCAGAAAGAATAAAAAAGAAAAATGATCCAAATGGCAAGAGTTTTCAAAGCTCTGAGGTGCAGAGGGATCTGGGTGTCCTTGTGCATGAATCACAAAAGGCTAGTATACAGGTACAGCAAGTAACTAGGAAAGCTAATAGAATGTTATTGTTTATTGTGAGGGGAATTGATTACCAAGGTTATGCTTCAGTAGTACAGGGCATTGGTGAGACCATATCTGGAGTATTGAGGGCAGTATTGGCCTCCTTTTTTTAAGGAAAGATGTAAATGTGTTAGAAGCAGTTCAGAGAAGGTTTACTAGACTCATACCTGGAATGGGCAGGTTGTCTTGTAAGGAAAGGTTGTACAGGTTAAGTTTGTATCCACTAGAATTTAGAAGAGTAAGAGATAACTTGATCAGAACCTCTTCACTGTTTTCTTAAAAGTACATTGCTTAAACATCCATTTCTTAAAGGTACCCTCACATGACAGGAGGATATTTCCTCTTGTTGGAGAATCTAGAACTAGGGATCAGTGTTTTAAAAATAAGGGGTCACCCGCTTAAGACTGAGATGAGAAGAAACGTTTTTCCTCAGAGGGTCTTTGAGTCTCTGGAACTCGCTTTCTGAAAAGGCAGTGGAAATAAAATATTTGAATATTTTTAAGGGTGAGCTAGATGGATTCTTGATTAACAAGGGGGTGAAAGGTTGTCGGGGATAGACGGGAATGTGGAGTTGAGGTTACAATAAGATCAGCCATGATTTTGTTGAACGGCGGAACAGTCTCGTACGGCCAACTGGTCTACTCCTGCTCCTTAATTCATATGGAAATGGCCTACTCCCGAGTGAGCCCGCACTTCATCCCATGTCTTCTTTAGTTTCCCTGTTTTAAAAACAATATATACCTTTCAATTTAATGGCGAACTCCCTGCAAAAGCCTCTTTTTATATGTTCAAGGTTCTAATTTTTTGTCAGAAATCCTGGGCAGGAACATGGAATAAATTTCAATTGCGAGCAGACTCGGTCGAGGGGTTTCTGTTGCTAATTTCAGTGGATCAACACTTGACATTCTTGTGTGAGTTTTCTTTGCCTTCTATTTCAGTAGAGCTCCAAACCTGCTTAAACAATTGCCATGAACTCTGGTGCACGATCAATTGCACAAAGACTAAGGTTGGGTACAACTGTGGCTTTATTGCAGTCAGATGCGTGGCCTCCTGCTGCAGCTGGCGAAATGGCAGCTGAATGGAGGACACGCATATTTATACTCCTACTGGGCAGAGCCAGCTGGCAGGGGCTACCGGCGAACCTGTAGTACAGGTCCTACCTTGCATCCCCTAATACAGGTGTACAGTGTTTCACCACAAACTCCATCTTATGTGCTTAAGGGCTGAACTGAAATGCCCTCCAGTGTAGTTCATGTAACTTTGAATGCCTCACCCACCCGACACCATCTGCATGCACAATGAGTTCCTCCTTGAGATTGTTGCTATGTGCTCGCAACAATTTTCCACAAGTTTTGATCCCTAAGTTAATAAATTCTGTGTTTAACACAGAACCATCTTTCAATTTTAATAAAGGCATGACAAAAGACTTGTTAGTGCTTGTAAGATTTCCGTTCTCAAATCTGCACTCCACTGGGATTTTTCATAAGATTTCTTCCTGTATAAATTGATAGTACTTTTTTTTTGCTGTTTTTTATTATTTCTTCCAGACCTCCAGATTGAACACCATTTCCCAGTTAAGATAGGAAGATCATTCAGTTGCCAGGCATCTGCTAAAGTCTGGTACTATGTCCTTTGAGAAGATGCATCAGAATATCAGTGTCGTGCTCAAAGCTTTTCCTCCTTACTTCACCTGAGAAAGTGTTGACCTGGGCTTGGCACCTCTCCTTCATCTGTTGGACATAGTTGGCATCTCCCCACGTGTAGAATCATTGATGCAAGTCCACATCCTCCCTCTCCCTGGCACAATGCTGCAATTAACCAATCCATCATGCCAATGGGCTAACTTAAATTAGACTTCCTCTGTAAATAATCAGATTGGTGGTCAAGCATTTAGCCAAAACAAATGTTTTATTATTATTTCTTCATTTATGGGATGTGGGCATCTCTTGCTACACGAGCCTTTAGTGTCCATCCCTAGTTGCCCTTGAGAAGGTGGTGGTGAGCTGCCTTCTTGAACCGCTGTAGCCCCTGTGGTGTAGGTACACCCATAGTGCTGTTAGGAGGGGAGGGCGGGGGGGGGGGGGGGGGGGGCGTAGTTTCAGGATTTTGACCCAGAGACAGTGAAGCAACGACAAAAGATTTCCCAATCAGGATGGTGAGTGACTTGGAGGGGAACCTCAAGATAGTGGCGTTCCCATGTACCTGATGCATTTGTCCTTCTAGATGATAGTGGCCGCGAGTTTGGACTTTGGGGAGTTCCTGCAGTGCAGCTTGTGCATGAGACACACGCCTGCCACTGTTTGCCGGTGGTGGAGGGAGTGAATGTTTGTGGAAGGGGTAGCAATTAAATGGGTTGCTTTGTCCTGGGTAGTGTCAAGCTTCTTGAATATTTTTGGAGCTGCACTCGCCATTGGATTCCTAGCTTTTGACTTGCCCTGGTAGCCACAGTATTAATATGGCTAGTCCAGTTCAGTTTCTGATCAATGGTAACCCCCAGGAAGTTGATTGTGAAGGAGTCAGCAATGGTAATGCCAATGAATGTCAAGGGGCAATGGTTACTGCCTCTTCTCTGGTAATGGTCATTGCCTGGCACTTGTGTGGCGTGAAGGTAACTTGCCACTTGTCAGTCCAAGCCTGGATATTGTCCAGATCTTGTTGTATTTGGACACTGACTTCTTCATTATCTGAGGAGTTGTGAATGGTGCTGAACATTGTGCAAACATCCCCACTTCTGACCTTATGATGGAAGGGAGGAGGGCAGCACGGTGGTGCAGTGGTTAGCACTGCAGTCTCACGGCGCCGAGGTCCCAGGTTCGATCCCGGCTCTGGGTCACTGTCCGTGTGGAGTTTGTACATTCTCCCCGTGTTTGCGTGGGTTTCGCTCCCACAGCCCAAAGATCTGCAACGTAGGTGGATTGGACGCGCTAAATTGCCCCTGAATTGGAAAAAATGAATTGGGTACTCTCAATTTATTTTAAAAAATGATGGAAGGGAGATCATTGATGAAGCAGCTGAAGATCGTTGGGCCTAGGACACTATCCTGAGGAACCCCTGCAGTGATATCGTGTGGAGTGAATCGAATTGGCTGAAGACTGACATCTGTGATGCTGGGGACCTCCAGAGGATCCAAGATGGATCATCCATTTGGCATTTCTCGCTGAAGATTGTTGCGAATGGTTCAACCTTTTCTTTTGCTTTGATGTGCTGGGCTCCTCCACCATTGAAGATGGATATATTAGTGTAGCCTTCTCTTCCAGTGAGTTGGTTTATTGTCCACCACCATTCATAACTGGATATGGCAGATCTGTTGGTTGTGAGGTCACTTAGCGTTGTCTATTATGTGCTGCTTATGTTGTTTGGCACACAAGTAATCCAGTTTTGTAGCTTCACCAGGTTGACACTTTATTTTTCGGTATGCCTGGTGCTGCTCCTTGCATGCTCTTCTGCACTCTTTTTTTTTTTAAAACATGGAACGCTTCACGAATTTGCGAGTCATCCTTGCGCAAGGGCCATGCTAATCATTTCTGTATCGTTCCAATTTTTCAAAAAAATATATGTGCTGCCGAAGCGAGCACATGCTCTTCTGTACTCTTGATTGAACCGGGGTTGATCCGGTTTCCTCCGGGTGCTCCGGTTTCCTCCCACAGTCCAAAGATGTGCAGATTGGCCATGCTAAATTGCCCTCAGTGACCAAAAAGTTTCGGAGGGGTTATTGGGTTACAGGGATAGGGTGGAAGTGAGGGTTTAAGTGAGTCGGTGCAGACTCGATGGGCCGAATGACCTCCTTCTGCACTGTATGTTCTATGTTACAGATTGTGGTTGAATACAATTCTGCTGTCGCTGATGGCTCACAGCACCTCATGGATGCCAGTTTTGAGCTGATAGATGTTCAAAATCTATCCCATTTAGCACAATTGTGGTGCTACATAACATGATGGAGGGCATCCTCAATGTGAAGATAGGACTTTGTCTGTACAAGGACTGTGCGGCAGTTACTCCAACCAATACTGTAATGGACAGATGCATCTATGTTTGGCAGATTGGTAAGAATGAGGTCAATTTGTTGTTCCCTCTTGTTGGTTCCCTCATCACTTGCTGCAGTCCCAGTCTAGCTGCTATGTCCTTTAGGACCCAGCCAGCTCGATCTGTGGTGATACTACCGAGCCACACTTGGTGATGGGCATTGAAGTCCCCCCTTAGAGTCCTTCTTCCAAATAGTGTTCAACACGGGAAAATACTAATTGATCAGCGAGGTGGGTGGGTGGAGGAGAAACAACAACGACAGTACATGGTAATCTGTGGGAGGCTACTTTGCCCGTGCGTGACCTGGTGCCATGAGACTTCATGGGGTCTAGAGTCGATATTCAGCACTCTCAGAACAACTCCTTCCCGACTATATACATCTTGTGCCACCGCCTCTGCTGAGTCTGTCTTGCCGGTGAGACAGGACATACCCGCGAATAGTAATGGTCAGGAATGGTAATGGTGGTGTCTGGGACATTATCTGTAAGGTATGATTCTGTGAGTATGACTACATCAGGCTGTTGCTTGACTAGTCTGTGAGACAGCTCTCACAATTTTGGCACAAGTCCCCACATGTTAGTAAGGAGGACTTTGTTGAGTATATAGCCTGGGTTTGCCGTTGTCATTTCCGGTTTCTAGCTCAATGCCCAGTGTTCTGTCTGGTTTCAGGATGCAAAAAACTGAGTAGCAAATCAGGCAAAAATCTGTACACATTGATTCACTTAAAAAAAAATTATATCATGGGATGTGGGTTTGGGTGTAAGGCCAGCATTTGTTACTCATCCCTAATTGCCTTTGGGTCGCTTGCTAGGCTTTTTCAGAGGGCAATTAGGAGTCAATGATATTGCTGTGGGTCTTGACTCACGTGTAGGCCAAATCGGGTAAGGGTGGCAGTTTCCTTCCCTAAAGGACATTAGTGAACTAGATTAATTTCTATGGCAATCTACGATTGTTCCATGGTCACCATTACTGAGGCTAGCTTTCAATTCCAGATTTTATTTGCTGAATTTAAATTCCACCAGTCGTCGTGGCGGGATTTAAATTCATAGAAAATAGGAGTAGGAGGAGAGGCTACTTGGTCCTTCGCGCCTACTCCACCATTCGTTATAATCATAGCTGATCATCCAACTCAATAGCCTAATCCCACCATATCCGTCGATCACCTTTGAGCCACAAGGGTTATAGCCAACTGCTTCTTGAAAACATGAGTTTTGGCCTCAACTACTTTCTGTGGTAGCGAATGATGTCAATGATTTTTTTTTTTCTTTTTATAAATTTAGAGTACCCAATTATTTTTTTTTTCCAATTAAGGAACAATTTAGCATGGCCAAACCACCACCTGCCCACCTTTGGGTTGTGGGGTGAAACCCATGCAGACACAGGGAGAATGTGCAAATGCCGCGTGGACAGTGACGGGGACCGCGATTCGAACCAGGGTCCTCCGTGTTGTAGTCCCAGTGCTAACCACTGTGTCATGTGCTGCCCCATGATGTCAATAATGAGGACCATTGGGTTACTTGGGTCTCTGGATGACCAGCTCAGTGATAATTACCACTATGCCACCACCTCCCCTTGAATTGGTTATTTGTGTCCCTATCTGATGTTAGGAAACCCACTGGGAGCAGATTTACCTAATATGCCCTGTCTCATGTCAGTCACTCGGCTTCCTGGCCTATTGATACCAGGACCACTGGCCCAAATGTTTGGGATAAATATTAACCGGCTTCCAAATCTTTACTTTGAGCAGTGATGTGGCTACTCCTTATTTAATATATCCTTTCTGCTTTATTCTTTCAGATCTACTTCATAATGTTTCAAGAACTTCCCTTCACTGTGAGATTGTAATCCTGACTCCAGGACTGAAGACTGTCTCAGTACCACTACCCTGGGTGATGTGCATGCAGCTCTGATTCAAAGTCTTTGGCACGTTCTTCCTCTCATTAAGCCTAACGAGATTGATTTACTTCATCACACTGACTACCTCCTGAAGCTCAAAGCGGCCTTCACTCCCACAAGTTTGCAGAAAGTCACTTTTATCCTGATTCTGGACAGGTGCGGGAGCCCTTGATCTGAGAATCATGGCTGCTGCAGTCCAACAGTCTGAGCTGGTGTTTGAATTTGCTAGCAACGGAATGGATGATGGACACCAGGTATGTCTCGCATGCCTAATGTACACCTTAATTCACTAGATTTTAAGGCTTATCGCAGAAGGGCCATTTTGGCCAGAGTACTTATTTATTAGGTGAGTTAATTGCAATGGATTATGTTACAATGTAGTTAATTGTCTAAGACTTGTATAAAAAAAAGTTTAGGTGAGTCCAGATTTCAGATAGAATACTGCAGATGCTGCTGAGAGCTTTGGACTGAGTCTGCACTACAGAAGTAAGTGTTGAAGTTATATTTATTATATTGCTTCTGTCCATTACTGATCCTTTAGCAATTGCTTTCATGGCAATGTCGCAAGATTTTAACCAAATTACTTCAATTTTCTTTCATCAGGCCCTGGCTTCCTATCAAGAATTGACAATATGCTAATTTCAACATAAAAGGCCCTGTAATTTAAAAATTATTCACATATTGTAACAAAGTTTCAATGTTCACTTGCCCTCCTCAAGTTACTTTTTAAAAGTGGGCATTCTGGTGTGGAAATCATTCTTTATTATTACAAAACTGATGAAAAACCGACGAACTAGAAAGCGATTAAAACCTACTTTCAATATTCACTGTTGACCTGACTGCAATTTTATCGAAGCTGTTTACAAATGAGCAATAAACCTTGTCAGGGGAGGGTTGCAGAGTGAGTAACTGAGCCTGGAAAAGCGAAAACTATTACCATGGCGATACAGTTAGATAGACTTTTATCCCTCGATAGCTAGTTCCATTTTAAATGGTGATAGTTTTATTGCAGTACAATCCCATTCTGGTTCTAAAGAGTTCAGTAGGATCTGGTGGTGCAGTGCTTGCCGGAGATTGCTTTTTCCTTCCCTCTCTGTGGAGATACTTGTCTCTCTCTGTACATTGTCTCTCCATCTTTAATGGTCCGTCTGTGGTTGTAAATTCACTACGTGGGGAAGCAATGGCACAAGTGTGTGTAGTGAACATTTTAAATATCACAGTTTAAGTATTTTAGTCTCCCTGGTGTCCTTCAACAATGTCAATCAACTGGCATGGCGCACTACACTGTTTCCAACCTAAATAGATGTTTGCATCAACAAAATACATGTTCACTCTCCAAAGCCCATGGGCGTGACACCTAATCAAAATCCCTAGTGATGTATGCTTCTCGCTTCAGGTCTGTGCACCTGCCTGAATTGAAGCCTCTAGGCACCTCAGTGAATGTCATGCAGATGGATTAGGCTAAGCGATCGAGCCCTGAGGCAGTTGGTTAATAAAAGTGAGTTTCTATCTCCATCGACCTGAAGGAAGGATGCTACAGGGCCATGGTAAATACCACTTATTTAGACCTGGAGACTTTAGCTGGCTGCCTAGCACCTGTCAGATACCAAGCTGATTGGATAAACGATGCTGGAGGGGGGGGGGGCTGACTATGAGGATTTTAATCTTTCACATTGCTGATGGGATTTAGCTTACCTTAATGATAAAAGTTTTACAAACCTCCATCACTAGTCATCCACCTTTCATTGGATTTGGGCTTTCATTCCGATTCATAGTTGGAATTATCGTGCGAGTTCTTAATGCTTTCTTTACATCTTTCCCACTGAGAATTGTGGCTGACACCATCAACTTAACTCAATATCCTTCACAAGGTGACAAGATGAGCTTTCTTCCCGCTGCTGCTGCCTTCTCCAATCGCGTCACAGTACAGCTCTTTAGTGCCAGGCTAGCAACATAAAATGTTTAGATGCAAAGCTTCAGTTGCTGCTCCAATGAGCAAAATGTCTTTCTCACCTTTTGGCTACAATATTTATATTAAACACTCTTATCTGTAAATAGGTTTTATATATATATATATATATATATATTTTAAATTTAGAGTACAATTATGTTTTTTCCAATTAAGGAGCAATTTAACATTGCCAATCCACCTAACCTGGACATTTTTGGGTTGTGGGGTAAAACCCACTAGACACAGGGAAAACGTGCAAACTCCACACAGACAGTGACCCGGGGCCGGGATCGAACCTATAAATAGATTATAGCATGAGGGGAAAAAAAGTAAGTGAGACAAAAGACTGGCCCATCGGTCTCTGGAGGTCATCGTCAAGGATAGATGTTCAACAGAACACCTTACTCCTCCTGAAAAGGCACCATGGGATCTATTTTAACTCTGTGTTGTCCAATAAGAACCGCTGACTACCACAGGTGTTCCTATGACAACACTATTTTAGTCACACAGACTAATTTTAGTCACAAATGCCTGATGCTCTCAAATCCAGGTAAATGTAATTTGTGTGTATGTTTACTTAACAAACATACACTGCTATTCAGTAATCAAGGAAGCAAAAAAAACCTCAACAATCAGAAACACTTGTAGCCTCAGTTTTTTATCTTAACATTTTACCAATAAACGCATGACAAGCTTCCAGTTCACATGTCCAAAGACCGTACCTGTTACTTATTTGCTGATCAGAAATTCGCTGACCAAATCTCAATTCCCAATTAGCCGCAAGTAGCTACTGATTAAAGTATTGGACAACACTTCCGGTTGCGGCTATGCAGAGCTAAGCCGAACATTCGGTGGCTCCCGCTAAAACGGACTTTTGGGCTCTCTTGAGGAGCCCCAACGGCAATTTGTTCGACAACCTCTAGTGTGGGAAGGTGAGCAAGGTCCCCCCTCCATAGTATATGGATTGGACCAGGAGTGGAGCGGTCAAAAAAGCGTTTTTGGAGCAGTGAAAAGTGTGAGGGAGAAAAAACAAGATGGCGGCGGGCGTAGATCAAGCGGCATGGGTGCAGGAGCAGCAGGAGTTTCTCAAGTGCTGCTTTGAGGAGCTGAAGAAAGAGGTGCTGGCGCCAATGCTGACGGCGATTGAGGGGTTAGTGGAGACTCAGAAGGCCCAAGGGGCGGCGATCCAGGCGGTGCGGGAGAAAACCGTGGAGAATGAGGATGAGATTTTGGGCCTGGCAGTGAAGTTGGAGGCACACGAGGCGTTGCACAGGAGGTGGGCGGAAAGATTCGAGGACCTGGAGAACAGGTCGAGGAGGAAGAATCTTTGGATTCTGGGTCTCCCTGAAGGCGTGGAGGGGGCCGATGCTGGAGCATATGTGAGCACGATGCTCAATTCGCTGATGGGAGCGGGGGCCTTTCCGCATCCCCTGGAGCTGGATGGGGCTCATCGGGTCCTGGCGAGGAGATTCAAGGCCAATGAGCCGCCACGGGCGGTGGTGGTGAGGTTTCACCGTCTCGTGGATAGAGAGTGTGTTTTGAGATGGGCCACGAAGGAGCGGAGCAGCAGGTGGGAGAATGCGGAGATCCGAATCTACCAGGACTGGAGCGCGGAGGTGGCAAAGAAGAGAGCTGGTTTTAATCGGGCCAAGGCGGTGCTCCATCGGAAAGGGGTGAGGTTCGGAATGCTGCAGCCAGCGCGATTGTGGGTCACATTTCAGGATCAACACCACTACTTCGAAACGCCTGAGGAGGCTTGGACCTTCATACAAACTGAAAAGTTGGACTCAAACTGAGGGTCTGTTGTTGTGGGGGGGATGTCGGATATATACAGGGTTTTAACTATGCGTCGGGAATGTTCCACGGGTTGGGTGATGGATGGGGATGGGGGAAGAGATCTGTTGGGGAGATTGTGAGCGAATGTGGGCGTCGGTGCTGGAGGGAGGGGAGGCCCGGGGATGGGGGAATTGGGATAAGGCCGCAAAAGGAGCGGCGCCAGAGGGGGCGGGGCCGGCTCAGGAAAGCGCGGGCTTTTTCCCGCGCTAGGAAAAGACGGAGGAGCGCTCACTGACTGCTGGGGAGGAGGGGGAGGGGGGAATTCCCACACGGGAGGGGGGTCAATGGGATGGCGGGGGAGGCCGGAGTCAGCAGAAGTCAGCTGACTTACGGGAGTGTTATGGGGGGAGCAAAAGAGCTAGACACGGGTCTAGCGGGGGGAGGGGGGGGGGGGGGGATATTGGGTTGCTGCTGCATTGGCCGATGGGGAACTGGAAACAGAAGAGGTGGTCGGGACGGGGGTCCCCAGCCTGGGGACTGGAGGGTGTGGGAGGCGCGGGCACGGGACTGGCCCAGAAAAGGAGATGGCTAGTCGGCGGGGGGGGGGTGGGAAGCCCCCCAATCTGGCTGATAACTTGGAATGTGAGGGGCCTGAATGGGCTGGTTAAGAGGGCCCAAGTGTTCGCGCACTTAAAAGGACTGAAGGCAGACGTGGTCATGCTTCAGGAGACACATTTGAAGGTGGCAGACCAGGTCAGGTTACGAAAGGGATGGGTAGGACAGGTATTCCATTCAGGGCTGGATGCAAAGAACAGAGGGGTGGCAATACTGGTGGGGAAGCGGGTGTCGTTTGAGGCCAAGAATATTGTAGTGGATAATGGGGGTCAATACGTGATGGTGAGCGGTAGGCTACAGGGGGTGTGGGTGGTATTGGTGAACGTCTATGCCCCGAACTGGGATGATGCTGGATTTATGAAGCGCATGTTGGGGTGGATTCCGGATCTGGAGGCAGGAAGCTTGATAATGGGAAGGGGATTTCAACACGGTGTTGGACCCAGCATTAGATCGCTCCAGATCTAGGACAGGGAAGAGGCCAGCTGCGGCCAAGGTGCTTAGGGGGTTTATGGACCAGATGGGGGAGTAGATCCGTGGAGATTTGCTAGGCCCCTGGCTAGGGAATTTTCTTTTTTTTCTCACGTGCACAGAGCCTACTCCCGGATAGATTTTTTGTTTTGAGCAGGGCGCTGATTCCGAAAGTGGAGGGAACGGAGTACTCGGCCATAGCTATCTCAGACCACGCCCCGCATTGGGTGGAGCTGGACTTAGGAGAGGAGAGGGACCAACGCCCGCTGTGGCGTCTGGATGTGGGATTACTGGCGGATGAGGTGGGGTGCGGGGGTGTATTGAAAGGTATTTGGAGGCCAACGACAATGGGGAGGTGCAGGTGGGGGTAGTGTGGGAGGTGCTGAAGGCGGTGATCAGGGGAGAGTAAATCTCCATCAGGGCTCACAGGGAGAAGAGAGAGGGCAGGGAAAGGGAGAGGTTAGTGGGAGAGATCCTAAGGGTGGACAGGAGCTATGCAGAGGCTCCTGATGAGGGACTACTCAGGGAGAGGCGACGTCTCCAGACGGAGTTCGACCTGTTGACCACCGGGAAGGCAGAGGCACAGTGGAGGAAGGCACAGGGGGCGACGTACGAGTATGGGGAGAAGGCGAGCCGGATGCTGGCACATCAGCTTCGTAAGAGGATGGCAGCGAGGGAAATAGGGGGAGTCAAGGATAGCAGGGGAACTACAGTGCGGAGTGCGGTGAAAGTAAATGAGGCATTTAAGGACTTCTATGAGGAGCTGTACAGATCTCAGCCCCCAGCGGGGGAAGAGGGGATGCAAAGGTTTCTTGATCAACTGAGGTTTCCGAGGGTGGAGGAGTAGGAGGTGGCTGGTTTGGAGGCGCCAATTGGGTTGGAGGAGCTGGTTAAAGGACTGGGGAGCATGCAGGTGGGGAAGGCCCCGGGGCCAGATGGGTTCCCAGTTGAGTTTTACAGGAAGTATGCGGATCTGTTAACCCTGTTGCTGATGAGGACTTTCAATGAGGCAAGGGATGGGGGGACCCTGCCCCTGACAATGTACGGAGCGCTGATCTCTCTGATCCTGAAGCGGGACAAGGATCCACTGCAATGTGGGTCATATAGACCGATCACGCTCCTCAATGTGGACACTATGCTGCTGGCAAAATTGCTGGCTACGAGAATTGAGGACTGTGTCCCGGGGGTGATTCATGAGGACCAGACGGGATTTGTAAAGGGCAGGCAGCTAAACACCAATGTGTGAAGGCTCCTAAACGTGATTATGATGCCCTTGGTGGAGGAAGAGGCGGAGATAGTGGCAGCTATGGACGCGGAGAAGGCCTTTGACCGGGTGGAGTGAGAGTATCTCTGGGAAGTGTTGCGGAGGTTTGGGTTTGGGGAGGGGTTTATTGGTTGGGTTAAGCTTCTATATAGAGCCCCGGTGGCGAGTGTGGCTACGAATCGGCGGAGGTCGGAGTATTTTCGGCTGTATCGAGGGACGAGGCAGGGGTGCCCCCTGTCCCCCCTGTTGTTTGCATTAGCAATAGAGCCTTTGGCCATGGCATTAAGGGAGTCCAGGAACTGGAGGGGGGTGGTCCGAGGGGGAGAGGAGCATCGAGTGTCGCTGTATGCAGACGACCTGTTGCTGTATGTGACGGATCCAGTGGAGGGGATGGTGGTGGTCATGTGGATCCTAAGAGAGTTTGGGGACTTCTCGGGCTACAAGCTCAATGTAGGGAAGAGTGAGCTCTTTGTGGTGCATCTGGGGGACCAGGGAAGAGGGATAGACGACCTACCGTTGAAGAGGGCGGAAAGGAGCTTTCGGTACTTGGGGATCCAGGTAGCTAGGAGCTGGGGGGCCGCTGCACAAGCTTAATTTGACGCGGCTGGTGGAGCAGATGGAGGAAGACTTCAAACGATGGGATGTGTTGCCACTCTCGCTAGCGGGCAGGGTACAGTCAATTAAAATGACGGTCCTCCTGAGGTTTCTTTTCGTGTTCCAGAGCCTTCCTATTAGGATTACCAAGGCCTTTTTTAAGCGGTAGGTAGGAGCATCATGGGCCTTGTGTGGGCAAACAAGACCCCGAGAGTAAGGAGGGGGTTTCTGGAGCGTAGTAGGGACAGGGGAGGGCTGGCGTTGTCGAATCCGGAGGGCTATTATTGGGCAGCCAATGTAGCGATGATCCGTAAGTGGGTGATAGAGGGAGAGGGGGCGGCATGGAAGAGGTTGGATATGGCGTCCTGCAAAGGAACGAGCCTGAGGGCGCTGGTGACGGCATCGCTGCCGCTCTCGCCGACAAGGTACACCATGAGTCCGGTAGTGGCGGAAACGCTAAAGATCTGGGGGCAGTGGAGACGACATAGGGGTGAGATGGGAGCCTCGGTGTGGTCCCCGATTCGGGAGAACCACCGGTTCGTCCCAGGGAGGATGGATGGGGGGAAACGTTTCGGAGCTGGAATCGGGCAGGGATCTGAAGGATGGGGAACCTGTTTATAGACGGGACGTTTGCGAGCCTCGGGGCGCTGGAGGAGAAGTTCTAGTTACCCCCGGGAAATGCGTTCATGTGTATGCAAGTGAGGGCGTTTGTGAGGCGGCAGGTGAGGGAATTCCCGTCGCTCCCGGCACAGCGGATCCAGAACACGGTGATTTCGGGTGTATGGTTTGGAGAAGGCAAGTTTTCGGCGATATATCAGGAGATGAAAGAAGAGGGTGAGGCTTTGGTAGAGCAGCTGAAGTGCAAGTGGGAGGAGGAGTTGGGGGAGGAGATTGAAGAGGGTCTATGGGTGGATGCCCTGAGTAGGGTTAATTCCTCTTCCTCATGTGCCAGGCTCAGCCTGATACAGTTTAAGGTTGTTCACAGAGCGCATATGACGGGGGCGAGGCTGAGTAGGTTCTTTGGGGTGGAGGACAGATGTGGGAGGTGCTCGGGAAGCCCGGTGAATCACGTCCACATGTTTTGGTCGTGCCCGGCACTGGAAGGGTTCTGGAGGGGTTTCGCGAGGACTATGTCCAAGGTGGTGAAAGTCCAGTTCAAACCAAGTTGGGGGCTGGCATTATTTGGGGTGGCGGACGAGCCGGGAGTGTAGGAGGCGAAAGAGGCCGGCATTCTGGCCTTTGCGTCCCTGGTAGCCCGGCGGAGGATCTTGCTATTATGGAAGGACGCGAAGCAGGGTGACATGGCAGGGTTCATTAAGCTGGAGAGGATAAAGTTTGCCCTGAGAGGGTCTGCGCAGGGGTTCTTCAGGCGGTGGCAACCGTTCCTTGACTATCTCGCGGAGCGCTAGAAGGAGCTCGGTCAGCAGCAGCAGCAACCCAGGGAGGGGGGAGGGGTGGGGGGTGTTTCTTTTGGGGGGGGGGATATTTGGGTGGGTGGGGAGGGTTCTTTTCCCAGGTAATATTTGTACAAACATAGGGGAGGGTTAATATGTGCAGGAGAAACCCATTGTATAAGTTCTGTACTATGTTTACTATGTTTGCTTGATATGTTTATGTTTTGTCTTGCTCTTTTGTCTTTTTCTTTTCTGTTACGGGGGGGTGGGTTTAACTGGTTGAAAATTTTTGTTGGAAAAACTTTGAATGAACATATTTAAAAAACAAAAGTATTGGACAACATAGTATTTTGTGTGTGGATAGACCCCATTTTTAACAGCACATTCTTTGATAATAAAGTACTCTCTCAATATTGCACTGAAGGCTTAGGGGTGCAATTCAACTAAATGGAAACAGTCCCATAGCGAGTGCGTTTAGCCGCATGTTTCCCAGCGCTCGCAGCGCCGAGAAACACATGGCTATAAAACGGCACTCCTATTAAGAAAGGGGCCTCAGCAGGGAACACATGTCCAAGGCCATACATAGCCCCGTTTTCTACACCAAGGAGCTCCGCTCGCCGGATCTCCTCAGTGTAGCAAGAGATCGGGATGCCATTTTTAAATGCTGTCCCAATCTCCGAGGCCCCCAACGTGATACTCAGTTCCACCCAGCACCAATGCACTAGGGGAGGATCCCACCCCACCCCACCCAAAACCCGCGCAGGACACCCAGGCCCGAACACCGGCAAAAGAAAATGCCAGCTTGCCAACCTGGCAATGCCAACCTGGCATCCTGGTAGTGCTTCTGTCAGCTGGCAGTGCCACTTGGGCCCCTTAGCACTGCCAGGGTGTCTGGATGACAGCAGCAGTGCCAGGGTGCCACCCTGCCCAAGAGACATGCATCTGGGAGCCTCCTATCTCCAAGGAGACCCCCACGAGTGCCGTCACATCTGGTCCCCGTTTGTGGAGAGCAGAACTGAACGGAGCTCACCCGAGGTCTCCGAGGCGAAGGGGATAGATCCCAACGCCTGGGGTATCTCGAGAAACTGCATATTAGAGTGAGACTAGCTGTCTCGCTTTAATATGCAGATTTGCTAAAAAGTGATCCTGCCCACCATGGACAGGATTTACATCACAACGTCTCACAAGATCTCAGTAGATGTCGCGAGGCGTTCAGAGCCGGGTTGATCCCGGGAGCAGGGTCTCCAGGCTTCTATCAACAACAACAATCCTATCCTCCCACCAAACCCCCAAAGCCCGCATGTTAATATAAACAAATAACAAAAAGGAATCAGGAATCGCCCATAGTCACAATTAACACATACAGTTCACCTCTCCCCAACTCTCCCCCCCCACTAAATGTTCGATGTTATCTTATTCTTGAAAATGCACAATGAATAACGCCCATGAATTGTAGAACCCCTGCATCCTTCCCCTCAGTACAAACTTAACCTTTTCAAGAGTTAAGAATTCCAGCAGGTGCCCCCACCACGCCAGGGCACAGGGTGGTGAGGTTGCTCTCCATCCCAACAGGATCTGCCTTAGGGCGATCAACGAGGCGAAGGCTACAACATCTGCTTCCGCACCCATTTCCAACCCCGGTTGGTCAAACACCCCGAGTATGGTCTCCCGAGGGCCTGGGACCAGTTTCACGTGCAACACTTTAGAGATTACCTTAAAAACCTCCTTCCAGTAATCCTCCAGGTCTGGACAGGACCAAAACATATGAACGTGATTCGCGGGCCCACCCTGCAACGTTCACACACATCTTCTACCCCCTCAAAGAGCCGGCTCACCCTCGCCCTTGTCAGGTGCTCTATATACCACCTTCAGTTGTATCAGCCCCAACCACATGGACAAGGTGGAGGCATTCACTCTCCGGAGCATCTCACACCAGAACCTTTCCTCCATACCCTCTCCCAACTCTCCCTCTCACTTTGCCTTCATCCCTTCCAGTGGTGCCTTCTCTTCCAAAATAGCTCCATAAACCGCTGACACTACCCCCTTCTCCAGTCCCCCTGTCAGTACCTCCTCCAGCAATGTGGAAGCCGGCTCCACTGGGAAGCTCTGTATCTCCTTTCTGGCAAAATCTCGAACCTGCATGTATCTAAACATTTCCCCCTGCTCCAGCCCATACTTCGCTCCCAGCCCCTTCAATCCTGCAAACCGACCCCCAAGAAACAAATCTTTTAGTGTCTTAATCCCCTTCTCCTCCCATCTCTGAAAATTTCCATCCCACTTTCCTGGCTCAAATCTATGGTTCCCCCTGAATCGGCATTTCCCTTGACCCTGCCCCCAACCCGAAGCGTTGGCAAAACTGCCTCCAAATTCTCAATGAAGCTATTATTAGCGAACCCCCTGAGTATTTCCCCGGGGCTATCGGGAGCGGCGCTGTTGCTAGCGCCTTCAATCCTGACCCCCTGCCCAAACTCTCCTCCATTCTGACCCACTGGGAATCAACCCCTCTGACCCAGCTCTGCACCTTCTCCACATTCGCCGCCCAGTAATAATACATCAGGTTCGGAAGACCCAAAGCCCCTGCCTGCCTTCCCCTCTGTAGCAGTATGGACTTCCTTTTATGTCACTCGCTGATCTGTTCTCGTACATTAGCTTTCCCTCTCTTATTCCCTTTCCAGTTTTCCTCTGTGGTTTTATTTTCCTGCTCTGCTTGATTACTTGCTGTATTTGTTCTGAAAGGGAACCAATTTGGGGAAGGAAATAGAGGCGTTATGGTCTGCAGAATGGTTGAGTTAAGTTCAACAGAAGGTTTTTACCACATGTGGCTGTTCTACACAGAAAAACAAGTGGATGAGCAAATTGAGTGTGGGTATTTTCCATAAACTACCCTCAGCCCACAATTTCCATTAGCTTTAGCTGGGATTTTAATGTGGGGGGAATGCATCTGTGCACTGGTCCCACCCATCATTGGAAATATGTTGTACAATCCCAGCTTTGTGGCTGACTGTAACCTTAGCATCTAAGTTGAGAATTTGAACTGTATTTTGTACGATTTAGACCTGAGTCATTATTCACTTCCTCTTTGTCCACAACTACAACAAATTGCATTTATGTATCACCTGACACACTAGAAATGTCCCGATATACTTACATATTAGGGGTCATTGTGCAGCAGAGATGGGAACTATTATCAGATGAAGTTGGGGCTGATTTAGCACAGTGGGCTAAACAGCTGGCTTGTAATACAGAACCAGGCCAGCAGAGCGGGTTCAATTCCCGTACTGGCCTCCCCGAACAGGCGCCGGAGTGTGGCGACTAGGAGCTTTTCACAGTAACTTCATTGAAGCCTACTTGTGACAATAAGCGATTATTATTATTATTATTATTATTATTATTATTATTATTAATAATAATAATAATAATAATAATAATAATAATTATTATTATTATTAAGTTGAGACGTAACCAAAGTTGTGTTGTTCACTAGACAGGAGGAGGGTGTTCCCCGGATAGCGAATATAAATAACAATGAACCCAGTTTAGTTCATCTTGCCTCCTGATTCCCCAAAGCCTCTCATCCGCACACAAGGCAGGAGTGTGATAGAATACTCATCACTCATTTGGATGAGGTGAGGTGCAACGGCACTGTGGAAAGCTCAGCCACCATTCAGGACAAAGAAGTCTACCTATCGGCACATCATCTATTATTGGCCGCTGGCGGCATCTTCCGGTTCTGCCAGTGTCCACGGTGTTTTGCCTGGCTCGCCCGTCCAGCTGCCGGGAAACCTGCCATGGGGCGTCGCCTTCGGCAGGACCAGATCCCAGTGGCAAGAAGGGCCGGAAAATCCTGCCCAGCATGTCTCTATTTTAGTGAGCAATACTGAAGTATTGGCTGTTAGTTGTTTTGCTGGTCTGTTGGACAAACAAATGGAAATTGTATATTATTGGGGAGAGGAGAATTGATGAATTGAGAAAATAACTAAAATTGGTGTGTAAAAAATGAAAGCGAGATCCAGTGTAACAGGCCCATGGTCTCCTTGCTATCAATCATTGCTTTAATTCAGAGCTAGGCTGTTGGCGCAGGCTTGATTTGGGCCTCCTCTCGTATACATAACAAATAGAAATCCTGGTTCATAAAGGAATATGACTGGTTGGTCTTCAGCACTTGCGAGAAAATTTATTTTGTACTCTGATCCTCTTGCTGGCAAAACTAAGATGACAGTAAAATTATTACTTGTAAATTTGCCTTCAATTGGGGAAATGAATTGATAAATAAAGGAGCAAACTTTTACTGTGGATGGGCCAGACTGGGGCACTGTAGCACTAGAATACCGAGTCGCTGCAGCTCAACACATATTCGCAAATTGATGGGATAGCTTCTAAAGATATGTCGTCATGGTTTGACCTACAACGCCCACTCACTCTGCTGGCTACAATCACTTCAGGGGAGGCTGCTCTGAAATACTAAATGTGAAAGCGTGAAAACTTGCACCTAAACATCTCTGTGGTATTAGAGCTCTAAATAGGTTTTACTTGTGTTTTAAAAATAAATAAATTTAGAGTACCATTTTTTTTTCTAATTAAGGGGCAATTTAGCGTGGCCAATCCACCTACCCTAGCTAGTGGCTTGTGGGAGTGAGACCCAAGCAGACACTGGGAGAATGTGCAAAGTCCACACGGAGAGCGACCCCGGGCCAGAATCGAACCCCGGTCCTTGGCGCCTTGAGGCAGCAGTGCTAACTAACCACTACACCACCGTGCTACCCCTACTTGTGTTTTGATTTGGGTAAAATGAATCTAATCAGGGTTCACTTGTCAATTTGCTTTCAATGAATATGCAAAGGCTAAATTACAGTACCTGGCAACCCCTATCCGAAGGTGAGAAAGCAGCAGAACAGTGAAGAACAGCAGTCCATATGTTAATAAAGTTGATTGAAACTTGTACTGAAACTGGGCCTGAGTTTGACAGATGTCTACTGCCCCCTTCTGGCACTCTTCTTCTCTCCCCCCCCCCCACTCCTCTCCCCTCCCAAAAAACAAGAACAAGTATATACCAATGGCACCTTTCCATTTGTGATTCTCTAAAATGGGTAGGTGATTTACCATTGTACCCCTGGGATAATGAGGGTAAACGTGGGGATCTAGTGTTTGTTTTGTCCTGATTGAGAGTAAAGGAGCCGTGAACATAAATGTACCTAGATTGGCAGCAGTTTACAAAAAAAAAATCAATATAACCCACAACTTGACAGCATATCGTCAGTATTTGATTTAAAAAAAAATGCAGTTTCCATTAAAACCTATGAACTAAATTCTTTATTGTGACAGGATTTTTTTTTTAACCCTTTTAAGTATTTTGGTGCCAATTTTGTTCCGCAGGAACAAGATCAAAACTTATTGGGCCATGGAAATTCCTACGTTTTAACTTTAAAAAAAAAAAAAATCATCTTCTTGTCATCAAGTGTGGAACTGGAAAATGGAACGCTTTTTCCATGTCACTGAGAACCTGGGCGAGCACTTCAGGGTAGGGTGGGGTTAAATGGTTTTGAACAGCTTCCTCCACTCTGTCCGGGCCACAAAAGAGCAACAGCCTGAGCATTTTCACTGCCCCCATCAGCCATCCAGTAGCCATTCAGAATGAAATTGCCAATTTAATGCCAAATTAAGTGCAGCTTTGTGCTTTGGTACCGAGAAACCTATTTCACATTGAGCCCCCCACAGGCATCAGAAGCACTCAACCTGCAGTCGGTCTGGATTTAAACTTGTCTCATTGGAAAAGCCTCAATGTCATCCAAATAGTTTTCTTTTTACTGTCTATACTTTCCAGATAGTCAATGTGTGTGTGACAGAAATCCAGTTTTTTAATTACTGCCTGGCACCAATGAGACCATCCCTTCCTCCCACCCCTCAGGCCCCTGCACAACAGCTTAACCTCTTTTTGTTATTGCCCGAACTTTTAATAATAATAGTCTCACAAGTAGGCTGACATTAACACTGCGATGAAGTTACTGTGAAAATTCCCTAATCGCGCCACACTGGCGCCTGTTCGGGTACACAGTGGGAGAATTCAGAATGTCCAGTTCACCAAACAAGCACATCTTTCGGGACTTGTGGGAGGAAACCCACGCAGACACTGCGAGAATGTGCAGACACAATACAGGCAGTGACCCGAGCCGTGAAGCAACGTTGCCACCATGCTGCCCTTGTTTCCCACTCTGTCATTTAGTTTTTTTTATTTGCCTCTTGGTCTCTCTATAAGGTTTTCTGTCATCTTCATTCCTGTGTCTCTCTTTCTCATTTTTTTCTCATTACTTCTGCTTAAGTTAATCAGTCTTCTCTCTTCTATATGGCTTCCATTTTGCATCCCACATCATGGGCGGGATTCTCCGCGGGCGGGATTCTCTGTTTTACCAGCGCCCGGGGGTTTCCCGACGGCGTGCAGCTGCCCCACAATGGGAAACCCCATTGACCGGCCGGCATAACGGAGAATTCCGCTGGCGGATCGGGGCAGAAATGTGGCACAGCGGGGTGGAGAGTCCCCCCCCCCCACCTATGTCTCTCCATTTGCTTCATTAAATAAATTTAGAATACCCAATTCTTTTTTTTTGTTAATTAACGGGCAATTTAGCGTGGCCAATCCACCTAGCCGGCACATCCTTTTGTGTTGTGGGGTTGAGACCCACGCAGACATGGAAAGAATGTGCAAACTCCACCCGGGTCCTCAGCCCCATGAGGCAGCAGTGCTAACCACTTTGGCACCGTGCCGTCCCTGCACAACACAATAATCCCTCCCGCACAGCACCTTAGCTGTGCCATGTTCACGCTACCGAATGGTTTCTTGTTTTCTTTCCCACTTATTTATAGTGTATGGAAATGTTTTAATATTCTACTTTCAGAAAGTAGAAATAGTCTGTATTTTTAAGGAGTAAATATTAGCTGGTAAAAGTTCTTGTGGGCTTTATCTTTTGCTCTACATCTGACTCACTTTAAGAGGAACTTCATATATTAAAATTATTATTGAGCAATCAAGGGAAACCCCATTGTGCAGGAGAGGGTTTTCTCTTTGTAAAAAGAGATGAGATTAAATGAATCCAGTAACATGGAGCTTGAAGTTTAAATGATTGAAGAGTGTCACAGTTTTCAAATGAAAGCATGAGTTATTGTCAGGAGCTCTTATGATGAGTTGTAATTTCAATGGCAGGAATATGCTAAACAGCTTAGAAGGAACAGGCTGGTGAATTGGAGGAAGACGAGAAATATTTGAGCCAAAAAGGATGACATTGTTGTTTTGATTTCCCTTGTAGATCAAAATTCTGTCAAACTTGAATACATTCAATGACTCCAGCCTCCACTTCTCTCTTGAGTAGTGAATTCCAAAGGTTTAACGACCCTGCGAAAGAAGAAATTCTTCTTCATCTCCATCTCAAACGACAGACCCCATACTTTGAAACTGTGCTCCTTAGTTCTGGATTCCCCCACGAGGGGAAACATCCTCTCAGCATCTATCCTGTCATGTTCCCTCAGAACCTTGTGTGTTTCAATAACATCACCTTTTGTTCTTCTCATCAAGGGTGATGCTTGAGAAAGGGACGTGAGGAAACAGATGGCTGCTTATTGCAAGACTTGCCGTGGGTTGATGCCCACGCCACATAACTGTGTTTCTTGGTCATTCTGATATTTACTGAGATTAAAGCAGTCAGGTTGGGTAGTTTTGGTAGAACGCTGCTGAGTGAGATGAGGCCTTCCCTCTCGGGTAGACATGAAAGATGCCCAGGCACCATTTCAGAGAAGAGGAGGGGTTTTCTCCCTGTATCCTGATTTAAGATTTGGCGTTCAGCCAAAACGTAAAAACAGATTATCTGTTATTATTAATTTGCTATTTGTGGGACCTCGACGTGTGCAAATTGGTGCCATGTTTGTCCATGACAACAGTGACTTCGCTTCCAAAAAGAAAATTCCCAATGGCTGTAAAGTCCTTTGGAATATTCTGAGGTTATGAAAGATACTGCATGAATGCATGCATTTCTTTCTTGGTGTACCAGCCTTTGATACACCAGACTTTTATATCATCGACATTCTGTAACATGTAATTTTCACAACTTCACATTCTCCCCATGTCTGCATGGGTCTCACCCCCACAACCCAAAGATGTGCAGGGTAGGTGGATTGGCCACGCTAAATTGCCCCTTAATTGGAATTTTTAAATAAACTTTTACAATCTTTTATCAAAGCTGGAAGGTCAACAATGAATGTCATGTCCCAGAACAGTCAAAAAGGAAATGCTATTGGAGTTGAAGCATTCGTCAGTGAGTGACAGTCAGCTAAGATGTTCTGAGTAAAGTGGCTGTGGTTTTGTTTTGAGAACAAATTCTTGCAGGTTTAAAAAAAAAAATTGATGTTCTTTGCTGCTGAGTCCAAAACTTGTGAGGTGATGCCCTCTAGAATCGACACGTTGGGGGGACTTGGTACGCTGCAGTTAATTCTATAGCTGCTCTTCATCACTCTTTAGATAAAGAATACATCTTTTCATCAGTGCTGAGTGGCATATTTTGATGCTGCACCTCACCATTAAGTAATCACTTTTAATAGCGATGGATGTTTTTGTTCAACAAAGTTGTTTGGTAAAGGGCGGAGTGGAATTCAAACTAACATTTCAGGTTGGACACCTGTTGAATTATGTTAAAACTTTAATTCAGCAATTTCAAAATCTGAACTCGCTGTTTCTTCTTCCATGTCTTTTCCTTTAATCCTGTTGAATGTCTCTTTTTTTAACCCTAGCTTGAAGACTCTCTGTCATTTCCTGCTGTGATCGTAGAACAAGTGCCAAACACAGACTTGTTCTATTCTAGCCTGGATTGCGATGAGGTTTCCACCAGGATGATGGACGATACATCTTTGGATGTTGTTGAAGAACAAATAATAGAGGATAACATTGGTCTTTCAGGTATGCATCTGGTTGGGATGGTCCAAGGGTAATAGTTTGCTTTATGTTGAGGATAGTTTGGAGTGCATGTACAGGAGGTACATACAGGAAGCCAGCAAGTGAGGGTGAGTTTTTAATTCCTGCCTCTTTCTCTTTTGTTATGTGTTAGCCTCAACTCCATGGTAGCACTCAGTCTGGGACCTCAAGGCCCACTCTCCCAATGGACATCATCACAGGATGGCACGGTGGCGTAGTGGTTAGCACTGCTGCCTCATGGCGCCAAGGACCTGGGTTCGATCCCGGCCCCCGGGTCATTGTCCGTGTGGAGTTTGTACTTTCTCCCCATGTCTGCGTGGGTCTCACCCCCACAATCCAAAGATGTGCAGGGTAGGTGGATTGGCCATGCTAAATAATTTCCGTTAATTGGAAAAATTAATAATTGGGTACTCTAAATTTATAACAATTAAAAAAAAAAAAGACGAACACGATCACATACTGTAATACAAACTTACACTACATTGTCGTCATTGAAACCCCCCCCCCCCCCCCCCCCCCCCCCCCCTGCCCGTGCCCTCCCCATCGCTTGAAATCTGATGTTCTTCTCTTCCCCCCCCCCCACAATTTTCATCTTGACACCAAACACCTCCATGTGGCTTCTGGGTGAGAAATGTGTAAATGACAAATTACTCATTGTACGGAGTTAAAATTATTTGAAACTATTTCTGTGCCCTATTGATTAACCTGAATCTCACTCCCCAAAAGCCAACCGCCCCTCTGCCCGACACCACCAACTTCAGCCACTCCATCGGCATATTAAAAATCGTCACTTGCAGTCAGCAAATTGCAGTGCAATCCCTACCACTTACACTAGCCATATTTGTCAGCCAGTTGATTATATCATTCAAATGACTGTTAGTCCTTTTCATTGAATTTGACAACAAAGGCATTGCTTGAAACATATTAAACACACTGACTCATTTGGGAAGACTAGGTCAAGTTATTTTGCTTTCTTTCAATTCGTTGCATGAGATTTTGCTTCCATGCAGTCCCATGCAACTGTAGCTCTAATCAAGTAGATTTGTGAAGGTCATAAAGAGGAGGGAAATGCAGACCTGTAACCTGGAACTAGTCACACTGCTGCATTCAGCTTTCCTGCCAGTTATACTATCCACTTCCAATCATAAACAAATTGTCTTAACAGCAAGGCACTTGCAATAAACTATATACAAAGAAAGACCCAAATCATTTGACCGTTGAACCTTGGATAAAGGTACATGAATATATGATGTGTACATGGATTAAGGGTACAACATGTGCTAAGTAAATTTAGGACTGATATGAGGAAGTTCCTTTCATGCAATGTGTGTTAACACTTGGGGCTGGATTTTCATGGAGCCCAGAGCCATTTAAAAATGGCAGGTGACACAATCCTGGGATTCTCGCCTCCATTTTAATTGATAAGGGTAAGGGTGCAGGCTCAGTACCTGCACTCCTGACCTGGCCGGAATCCTAGCCCCTCTCAATTTTTGTGGAGTTGGGCCAACTTTCGTGATTCAGGGTTTCTCAAAAACATCGTGAACCATGGTCTGGATTCGGGAAACTTTTGAAAGGCAAGTTTGAAAGGTCTTAACAATGCCCTTCATTGAATTTTCACTACCCCTTATACCATCCATGCCAAGTCATGCCACCAGCCACTCCTTGTGGCCCCTCAGATTCCCCATACCAGCTTAATGCCAACTCATAGAATCACTACAGTGCAGAAGGAGGCCATTCGGCCCATCCAATCTGCACTGACCCACCGACCGAGCATCCCACCCATGCCCACTAAACCATCCACCCTGTCTTACCCCGTAACCCCATAACCTAACCCCCATATCCCTGGACTCTAAGGGGCAACTTCGCATGGCCAATTCACCTAACCTGTACATCTTTGGACTGTGGGAGGAAACCAGAGCACCCGGAGGAAACGCATGCAGACACGGGAAAATGTAGAAACCCCACACAGACAGTGACCCAATGCCGGAATTGAACCTGGGTCCCTGGTGCTGTGAGGCACCATGCCACCCATGTGCATTCTATGTTCATTCACCCAGTATGCACTTATGTACATAACCAATGAGCCATATAATAACGATGAAAGAATGAAACAATTGTGAGAGGAAAGCAACACCCATTCAGGTATTTTCTTGAAGGGGGGAGGGACTGCTGTTCCTACAATCTGGTAAAAATGTCAACTAAACACAGTATTAAAGTATCAATGACAGAGACTTTGAACGCTTCTTGATCTTGTCCAAATAAATATTGAGACATTAACAAAAAAAATCGCAGAAAAAAAACCTTATTTTAACCACTTAAAGGTGTCAATCAAACAAAATCAGCAATTCACTATGCTTGTCAAAACACGCTGCTGAGCTAATGCATTTATTAGTCTCTGCTCTCAGCCAAGCATACATAATGAGGACACATTCTAACCATTATGCTTTGGCATTCGACTGCTTCTGTGGCCACCCAAGAGTTGCTTCCAGGGTTGGCTGGCTTATCTTATTTTCTCTCCCCCCCCCCCCCCCCCCCCCCACATCTCCTCCCCCCTTTTACAAGCCGCCCAACCTCCAGGACCCAAGCCGACCGACCTACGTGACACACGCCGGCCGACCTTCACGACCCAAGCCACCTGAACTTTGCTACACATCCTTTTTGCTTACTTTTAATGCGACGGGTGAGCCTGCTTCATCCTCACAATCTCACTTGCTTCATCATTCAATGTTACATTTCTGCTAAGGACTTCAGCTGATCATTTAAGTTCTTGCTGCAGGCTTTGAAAAAAACCAAGAGGTTTGTCCTTGAGCCCGCCAAGCCTAGTCTTCAAATGGCTTTGACGTTCTAAGGGTTTTAAACTTTCATTTGCCAGTACTACCTGGCACATAACACTTCGGCGTTGCATCCTGATTTGCATTGGCACAATTAATAAAGCCATTCTTCAAGAAACCATCTTTAGACTGCTTTGTTCCTGATTTCAACTTCTTCTTACTGGGTTGTTCATCAGAGGCCCTGGAACCTTGGTTCAGCTGTGGACTCTCCTGAGAAGCTCTCTCCAGCAGATTCAGTTATGAGTTCCTGCCCTGCTTGTGTTGTCTGGCCCTTTCTTCCTTATTACAAAATTATCCATTTTCAGTTCTTTCACAAAGTCCTGTTGCTTACTTGCTGGCAGCTACAAAAGGGGGGAATCTCTCCTCTGTGATTTGGCGGCCAAAGCACGGACTGTATGATGTCAGTATACGTGGCTTCTGGCAGGCAGATTCTGCCATTTTAAAAACATTTGGTCCTGGGGCAGTGTCAGGAGGTGACACTACAGGTACACCACGCTGAGGTCAGGAGGAGGCAGTCTGCCCCGCTGGGCTCTGGACATGCGCATTGCCGGATTCGCCTGGGGGGCACGCGTGCGCAGGGCAGCCGGGATTCTCAACCTAAAAGACAGCAGCAGCCGGCATTTTTGTAAGCTGGTTGCGGCAGTTGGCCGCCTCTCTCAGGAACGGTGCAACCCTCCCGACACCCACCCGCAAGTCTCGACCCTGAGTTTGAAAAACCCTGGTGTCGGAGACAATTGGATGTGGTGATGGTGCTGCCAGTGGGTTTTCCTTCGGTAAATGTACTCGAGTGAACCTCCTCCTCTGTACTTGTGTTCTTTATTGAGAGATGTGTTTCTACTAGGGCAGTGTACGTTCAGAAATATGCAGCGCTTTATATTCCAGCAATGAATGCTTTGTTCCTGATTACACACTGTACCAATAATTTAGAATTTGTTTTTTTTTGATAAACAATTTTAATGAGCTATTTTTGGCATTACAAACAAACAGTATAAAAACAATGTACAAAGAACAATAGACATAGTGCAATCACCGACTCCCATCCCGCCAAGACCTGCCTAATTGACCCCCTATTCTACGCTACCCTAACCGCTCCCCCCTCCCCCCCCCGCTGATGACTAATTCTCCGCGAAGAAGTCGATGAATGGTTGCCATCTCCGGGCGAACCCTAACAGTGACCCTCTCAAGGCGAACTTAATCTTCTCTAGGCCGACAAAGCTTGCCATGTCAGTTAGCCAGGTCTCCGACTTCGGAGACTTTGAGTCCCTCCAAGCTAGCGGTATCCGTCTCCGGGCTACCAGGGAAGCAAAGGCCAGAACATCTGCCTCTTTCTCCTCCTGGATTCCCGGGTCATCCGACACCCCGAAAATCGCCTCATCACTAATTATGAATTTGTGATGTACCATGTGAATTGAAGTACTGAGAATTATTTATTTGGCTGGTGTCAGGGAATATACAGCTTTTTTGTTTGCAATGTTGCTTTCAGGACATTTTTTTTGTGTTAATTCAATTTGACAAGTAATAGATTAATTCAGCTATCCGCATTCAGTGGTGGAAAAATCCTAGGAAGCTGTTTTCAAGGGTGTTGTGCCCAGATGGAACTGTACGTAAATCCCAGATTAATGTACGGTTTTTCCTTATCCCAGATTATTTACATTGGCTCTGTCATTGAAACGACTGCTCGTGTGCATCGAAAAGCTTGATTTAAAATTTACATATAAGAGTTCATTTTATTTCATAATTAAATTATCATTTTGGTTTAAGAGTTATCTCAACAATAAGTCAAGTCCAGGAAGCAACAGCAGTTCATAAAAGAACTGAGAAACAATAGGTCACACAAAGCAAATAGATGCAGGGCAGCACGGTGGCGCAGTGGTTAGCATTGCTGCCTCACGGCGTCGAGGTCCCAGGTTCGATACCGGCTCTGGGTCACTGTCCATGTGGAGTTTGCACATTCTCCCTGTGTTTGCGTGGGTTTCACCCCCACAACCCAAAGATGTGCAGGGTAGGTTAATTGGCCATGTTAAATTGCCCCTTAATTGGAAAAAAAGAATTGGCTACTCTAAATTTATTTTTAAAAAAGCAAATAGATGCAGCATGTGTATAATGTTCCACCAATATAGTATAGAGTAATTTTCATAGCCCTGTCAAAGTTCAACTTTTGAATGTGTTGAATTGGATAGCTATACGTTGAGGACAGAACTTATTTGTTCATTGCACATGCAAGTTTGTATCACTAGAATGATAGAATAGTATAGCATAGAAGAAAGCTATTATAAAGCCCATCGAGGCTATACTGACTCTCTTAGTCAGAGAACAATTCAGTTAGACTCATTCCTCGGCTCTTTTCCCATATATCTGCAATTTTTTCTCCCGCCACTCTTTAAAATCCAATTCCAATTTGAAAGGCACTATTGAATCTATTTCCACCATCCTAATACAAAATGGATCCCAAATCCGAACCACTCTTTGCATAAAGTAGCTTTCCCTCATGTCTCCCACGGTTTATTAGCCAACTACATAAATCTATGTCCGCTGTTATCAACCCTTTAGCCATTGGAAGTGGTTTCTCATTATTTGCTCTTTTGAAACTCTAATCTGAATTTGGTGTTGGTTGAGGGGAGTATCTCGGTCTTCATTATTTTTTTTTTATTAAATATTTTATTGAAAATTTTTGGTCAACTAACACAGTACATTGTGCATCCTTTACACAATATTATAACAACACAAATAACAATGACCTATTTTATAAACAAAAAATGAATAAATAATAAATAACAAAAATGAAAACTAGCCCTAATTGGCAACTGCCTTGTCACAAGTAACACTCTCCAAAAATATAATTTAACAGTCCAATATCTAATTATCTGTAGCAACGACTTATACATACTATACAGTATATATTAACAACCCTGAGAGTCCTTCTGGTTCCTCCTCTCCCAACCCCCCCGATCCTGGGCTGCTGCTGCTGCCTTCTTTTTCCCATTCCGTCTATCTTTCTGCGAGGTATTCGACGAACGGTTGCCACCGCCTGGTGAACCCTTGAGCCGACCCCCTTAGGACGAACTTAATCCGCTCTAGCTTTATAAACCCTGCCATGTCATTTATCCAGGTCTCCACCCCCGGGGGCTTGGCTTCTTTCCACATTAGCAATATCCTGCGCCGGGCTACTAGGGACGCAAAGGCCAAAACATCGGCCTCTCTCGCCTCCTGCACTCCCGGCTCTTGTGCAACCCCAAATATAGCCAACCCCCAGCTTGGTTCGACCCGGACTCCTACTACTTTTGAAAGCACCTTTGTCACCCCCATCCAAAACCTCTGTAGTGCCGGGCATGACCAAAACATATGGGTATGATTCGCTGGGCTTCTCGAGCACGTCGCACACCTATCCTCCACCCCAAAAAATTTACTGAGCCGTGCTCCAGTCATATGTGCCCTGTGTAATACCTTAAACTGAATCAGGCTTAGCCTGGCACACGAGGACGACGAGTTTACCCTGCTTAGGGCATCTGCCCACAGCCCCTCCTCGATCTCCTCCCCCAGCTCTTCTTCCCATTTCCCTTTTAGTTCATCTACCATAGTCTCCCCTTCGTCCCTCATTTCCCTATATATATCTGACACCTTACCATCCCCCACCCATGTCTTTGAGATCACTCTGTCCTGCACCTCTTGTGTCGGGAGCTGCGGGAATTCCCTCACCTGTTGCCTCGCAAAAGCCCTCAGTTGCATATACCTGAATGCATTCCCTTGGGGCAACCCATATTTCTCGGTCAGCGCTCCCAGACTCGCGAACTTCCCATCCACAAACAGATCTTTCAGTTGCGTTATTCCTGCTCTTTGCCACATTCCATATCCCCCATCCATTCCCCCCGGGGCAAACCTATGGTTGTTTCTTATCGGGGACCCCCCCAAGGCTCCAGTCTTTCCCCTATGCCGTCTCCACTGTCCCCAAATCTTCAGTGTAGCCACCACCACCGGGCTTGTGGTGTAGTTCCTCGGCGAGAACAGCAATGGGGCTGTCACCATAGCCTGTAGGCTAGTCCCCCTACAGGACGCCCTCTCTAATCTCTTCCACGCCGCTCCCTCCTCCTCTCCCATCCACTTACTCACCATTGAAATATTAGCGGCCCAATAATACTCACTTAGGCTCGGTAGTGCCAGCCCCCCCCTATCCCTGCTACGCTGTAAGAATCCCTTCCTCACTCTCGGGGTCTTCCCGGCCCACACAAAACCCATGATGCTCTTTTCAATCCTTTTAAAAAAAACCTTCGTGATCACCACCGGGAGGCACTGAAACACAAAGAGGAATCTCAGGAGGACCACCATCTTAACCGCCTGCACCCTCCCTGCCATTGACAGGGATACCATATCCCATCTCTTGAAATCCTCCTCCATCTGTTCCACCAACCGCGTTAAATTTAACCTATGCAATGTGCCCCAATTCTTAGCTATCTGGATCCCCAGGTAACGAAAGTCCCTTGTTATCTTCCTCAACGGTAGGTCCTCTATTTCTCTACTCTGCTCCCCTGGATGCACCACAAACAACTCACTTTTCCCCATGTTCAATTTATACCCTGAAAAATCCCCAAACTCCCCAAGTATCCGCATTATTTCTGGCATCCCCTCCGCCGGGTCCGCCACGTATAGTAGCAAATCGTCCGCATACAAAGATACCCGGTGCTCTTCTCCTCCCCTAAGTACTCCCCTCCACTTCTTGGAACCCCTCAACGCTATCGCCAGGGGCTCAATCGCCAGTGCAAACAATAATGGGGACAGAGGGCATCCCTGCCTTGTCCCTCTATGGAGCCGAAAATATGCAGATCCCCGTCCATTCGTGACCACGCTCGCCACTGGGGCCCTATACAACAGCTGCACCCATCTAACATACCCCTCTCCAAAACCAAATCTCCTCAACACCTCCCACAAATAATCCCACTCCACTCTATCAAATGCTTTCTCGGCATCCATCGCCACTACTATCTCCGTTTCTCCCTCTGGTGGGGCCATCATCATTACCCCTAACAACCTCCGTATATTCGTGTTCAGCTGTCTCCCCTTCACAAACCCAGTTTGGTCCTCGTGGACCACCCCCGGGACACATTCCTCTATTCTCATTGCCATTACCTTGGCCAGGACCTTGGCATCTACATTTAGGAGGGAAATAGGTCTATAGGACCCGCATTGTAGCGGGTCCTTTTCCTTCTTTAAGAGAAGCGATATCGTTGCTTCAGACATAGTCGGGGGCAGTTGTCCCCTTTCCTTTGCCTCATTAAAGGTCCTCGTCAGTACCGGGGCAAGCAAGTCCACATATTTTCTATAGAATTCGACTGGGAATCCATCCGGTCCCAGGGCCTTTCCCGCCTGCATGCTCCTAATTCCTTTCACCACTTCTTCTACCTCGATCTGTGCTCCCAGTCCCACCCTTTCCTGCTCTTCCACCTTGGGAAATTCCAGCCGATCCAAGAAGCCCATCATTCTCTCCCTCCCATCCGGGGGTTGAGCTTCATATAATTTTTTATAAAATGTCTTGAACACTCCATTCACTCTCTCCGCTCCCCACTCCATCTCTCCTTCCTCATCCCTCACTCCCCCTATTTCCCTCGCTGCTCCCCTTTTCCTCAATTGGTGTGCCAGCAACCTGCTCGCCTTCTCCCCATATTCGTACTGTACACCCTGTGCCTTCCTCCATTGTGCCTCTGCAGTGCCTGTAGTCAGCAAGTCAAATTCTACATGTAGCCTTTGCCTTTCCCTGTACAGTCCCTCCTCCGGTGCTTCCGCATATTGTCTGTCCACCCTCAAAAGTTCTTGCAGCAACCGCTCCCATTCCTTACTCTCCTGCTTCCCTTTATGTGCCCTTATTGATATCAGCTCCCCTCTAACCACCGCCTTCAACGCCTCCCAGACCACTCCCACCTGGACCTCCCCATTATCATTGAGTTCCAAGTACTTTTCAATGCACCCCCTCACACTTAGACACACCCCCTCATCTGCCATTAGTCCCATGTCCATTCTCCAGGGTGGGCGCCCTCCTGTTTGCTCCCCTATCTCCAAGTCCACCCAGTGTGGAGCGTGATCCGAAATGGCTATAGCCGTATACTCCGTTCCCCTCACCTTCGGGATCAATGCCCTACCCAGCACAAAAAAGTCTATTCGCGAGTAGACTTTATGGACATAGGAGAAAAACGAGAACTCCTTACTCCTAGGTCTGCTAAATCTCCACGGGTCTATACCTCCCATCTGCTCCATAAAATCTTTAAGCACCTTGGCTGCTGCCGGCCTCCTTCCAGTCCTGGACTTCGACCTATCCAGCCCTGGTTCCAACACCGTATTAAAATCTCCCCCCATTATCAGCTTTCCCATCTCTAGGTCCGGAATGCATCCTAGCATCCGCCTCATAAAATTGGCATCATCCCAGTTCAGGGCATATACGTTTACCAAAACCACCGTCTCCCCCTGTAGTTTGCCACTCACCATCACGTATCTGCCCCCGTTATCCGCCACTATAGTCTTTGCCTCGAACATTACCCGCTTCCCCACTAATATAGCCACCCCCCTGTTTTTCGCATCTAGCCCCGAATGGAACACCTGCCCCACCCATCCTTTGCGTAGCCTAACCTGGTCTATCAGTTTCAGGTGCGTTTCCTGTAACATAACCACATCTGCCTAAAGTTTCTTAAGGTGTGCGAGTACCCGTGCCCTCTTTATCGGCCCGTTCAGCCCTCTCACGTTCCACGTGACCAGCCGAGTTGGGGGGCTTCCTACCCCACCCCCTTGTCGATTAGCCATCACCTTTTTCCAGCTCCTCACCCAGTTCCCATGCAGCTGTATCTCCCCCAGGCGGTGCCCCCCCCGCCCATCCTCTCCCATACCAGCTCCCCCCTCTCCCCAGCAGCAGCAACCCAGTAATTCCCCCCCCCGCTAGATCCCCCGCTAGCGTAATTACTCCCCCCATGTTGCTCCCAGAAGTCAGCAAACTCTGGCTGACCTCGGCTTCCACCCGTGACCTCGGCTCGCACCGTGCGACGCCCCCTCCTTCCTGCTTCTCTATTCCCGCCATGATTATCATAGCGCGGGAACCAAGCCCGCGCTTCTCTCTTGGCCCCGCCCCCAATGGCCAACGCCCCATCTCCTCCACCTCCCCTCCTCCCCCTATCACCACCTGTGGGAGAGAGAAAAGTTACCACATCGCAGGATTAGTACATAAAACCCCTCTTTGCCCCCCACATTCGCCCCACCACTTTGTTCGAACGTTCTTTTTAATAACCCGCTCATTCCAGTTTTTCTTCCACAATAAAAGTCCACGCTTCATCCGCCGTCTCAAAGTAGTGGTGCCTCCCTCGATATGTGACCCACAGTCTTGCCGGTTGCAGCATTCCAAATTTTATCTTCTTTTTATGAAGCACCGCCTTGGCCCGATTAAAGCTCGCCCTCCTTCTCGCCACCTCCGCACTCCAGTCTTGATAAACGCGGATCACCGCGTTCTCCCATTTACTGCTCCGAGTTTTCTTCGCCCATCTAAGGACCATTTCTCTATCCTTAAAACGGAGGAATCTCACCACTATGGCTCTGGGAATTTCTCCTGCTCTCGGTCCTCGCGCCATCACTCGGTATGCTCCCTCCACCTCCAACGGACCCGCCGGGGCCTCCGCTCCCATTAACGAGTGCAGCATCGTGCTCACATATGCCCCGACGTCCGCTCCCTCCACACCTTCAGGAAGACCAAGAATCCTCAGGTTGTTCCTCCTTGCGTTGTTTTCCAGTGCCTCCAACCTTTCCACACATCGTTTCTGATGTGCCTCCTGCGTCTCCGTCTTCACCACCAGGCCCTGTATATCGTCCTCATTCTCGGCTGCCTTTGCCTTCACGACCCGAAGCTCCCGCTCCTGGGTCTTTTGTTCCTCCTTTAGCCCTTCGATCGCCTGTAGTATCGGGGCCAACAGCTCTTTCTTCATTTCCTTTTTGATCTCTTTCACACAGCATTTCAAGAACTCTTGTTGTTCAGGGCCCCATGTTAAACTGCCACCTTCCGACGCCATCTTGGTTTTTGCTTGCCTTCCTTGCCGCTGTTCTAAAGGATCCACTGCAATCTGGCCACTCTCTCCTTTTTCCATCCGTATCCAGGGGGGATTCCCTTCTGGTTTACCGCACAGTGTTTTTAGCCGTCAAAATTGCCGTTGGGGCTCCTATCAAGAGCCCAAAAGTCCGTTTCACAGGGAGCTGCCGAAACGTGCGACTCAGCTGGTCATCGCCGCACCCGGAAGTCGGTCTTCATTATTTTTATTCGTTCATGGGACATGGGCGTCGCAGGCTGGGCCAGCATTTATTCCCCATCCCTAATTGCCCTTGAGGGAGCAGTTAAGAGTCAACCACATTTTGTGGGTCTGGAGTCACATGTAGGCCAAACCAGGTAAGGATGGCAGATTTCCTTCCCTAAAGGACATTAGTGAACCAGATGGATTTTTACGATAATCGACAATGGTTTCATGGCCATCATTAGGCTTTTTTGGGCATCACAGTGGCGCAGTGGTTAGCACTGCCATCTTGCAGCACTGCGGTCCCAGGATAGCTGGATTGACCACGCTTAATTTAAAGTGCTTAAATTGCACCTTATTTGGAAAAAAAATGAATTGGGTACTATACATTTATTTTTAAAAAATCATTAACCTTTTTTTTGTTATAAATTTAGAGTGCCCAATTCATTTTTTTTTCCAATTAAGGGGCAATTTAGCGTGGTCAATCCACCTATCCTGCACATCTTTGGGTTGTGGGGGGCGAAACCCACGCGAACACGAGGAGAATGTGCAAACTCCACACAGACAGTGACCCAGATCTGGGATTGAACCTGGGACCGTGGCGCCGTGAGGCAGCATTCTAACCACTGCGCCACTGTGCTGCCCTAGACTTTTTTTTAAAGACTTTTTTTTCTTAGAGTACCCAATAATTTTTTAACAATTAAGGGGCAATTTAGTGTGGCCAATCCACCTAATCTACACATCTTTGGGTTGTTGGGGTGAAACCCACACAGACAAGGGGAGAATATGCAAACTCCACATGGACAGTGACCCAGGGCCGGGATTCGAACCTGGGGTGGGATTCTCCGACCCCCCGCCGGGTCGGAGAATCGCCGGGGGCTGGCGTGAATCCCGCCCTCGTCGGTTGCCGAATTCTCCGGCACCGGAGATTCGGCGGGGGCGGAAATCGCGCCGGTTGGTGGGCCCCCCGACCGCGATTCTCTGGCCCGGATGGGCCGAAGTCCCGCTGCTGGAATGCCTGTCTCGCCTGCGTGGATTAAACCACCTCTCTTACCGGCGGGACAAGGCGGCGCGGGCTGGCTCTGGGGTCCTGGGGGGGGGCGCAGGGCGATCTGGTCCTGGGGGATGCCCCCCACGGTGGCCTGGCCCGCGATTGGGGCCCACCGATCCGCGGGCGGGCCTGTGCTGTGGGGGCACTCTTTTCCCTCCGCCTTCACCATGGTCTCCACCATGGCAGAGGCGGAAGAGACCCCCTCCACTGCGCATGCGCGGGGATGCCGTGAGTGGCCGCTAACGCTCCCGCGCATGCGCTGCCCGGCAATGTCATTTCCGCGCCAGCTGGCGGGGCACCAAAGGCCTTTCCCGCCAGCTGGCAGTCCGGAAATCAGTCCGGCGCGGGCCTAGCCCCTCAAGGTTAGGGCTCGGCTGCTCAAGATGCGGAGGATTCCACACCTTTGGGGCGGCGCAATGCCGGACTGATTTGCGCCGTTTTTGGCGCTGGTCGGCGGACATCGCGTCGATTACGGAGAATTTCGCCCCGGTTCCTCAGCGTCATAGGCTGCAGTGCTAACCACTGTGCCACATGCTGCCAGCATTAGACTTTTAATTCCAGATATTTATTGAATTCAAATGTCACCATCTGCAGTGGCGAGTTTTGAACCTTGGTCCCCAGAGCATTGCTCTGGGTCTCTGGATTACTAGTCCAGTGACAATATCAGTACGCCACCACCTCTCCATTTAGTTGATGTTAGCATTGTCGTCAGCTTTTGAGAACAGCCCATGAAGCTTTGAACGGCCTTGTTCGCAGCGTGACATGGAGGGTTTGGGGGTTTTCACAACTCTTCTGCCAAAGATACAGCAGATAAACAGAAAGAGGTTCCACGGAATCTGTTGTGGTATAGAATGACAGGTACCTTTTAAGAAACTGCATAGCAACATCACTATGGCAACACCGTGTGCAAGGCTGGAGGATAAAAGGTACAGCCCCCCAAGTTAAAGGTAATGCCCATGATCCCTACTGCAGATGTTCATTGCTGCCTCTGACAGGCAGAAGACAACTACGGCAGCAACATCGACTGCAGTGATATCACTTATCCAGCTCCAGTGCAGACTCCTCGAGGGAAGGCAGTCTGTCAGTGCAGCACTTTAAAGGAAGTCACTCGCAAGTCACCTCCGTCCAGGTGCTTCAGTTTAAAAAAAAAAAAAGTCCAGGTCTTCAACCGCAAGAACTTGGAATCCAAAATTTGGCACAGCGACCAGTTCCAACAGACATTCGGGTTCAGCAGCGAGTGAAGCCCTCACTCCAAGCTCAGTAATTTGAGCAGCAGCAGACATCTTTTTATCTGAATGTCGCAATCGCCTAACAGTGAAGGCGAGAGCGTTGAGTTTGTTTTAAAATGAAATGGGGCAGCACGGTGGCTTAGTGGTTAGCACAGCTGCCTCATGGCGCTGAGGTCCCAGGTTTGATCCCGGCTCTGGGTCACTGTCCGTGTGGAGTTTGCACATTCTCCCCGTGCTTCAGTGGGTTTTGCCCCCGCAACCCAAAAATGTGCAGTGTAGGTGGATTGGCCAGGCTAAGTTGCCCCTTAATTGGAAAAAATAATTGGGTAATCTAAATTTTAAAAAATGGGACAAAAAATGAAATGTACCCCATGCTTGAGAGGACTAGGAGAGGCAAGTTCGTACAGACCTCGGCAAAGCTCCATACGACTGCCGGTTGGCTCTGCCATTTTCTTTTTTTCAGTTTTGGCGCCAAAGCCAGCTTTCCCACCTTGACAATTGAGGCATGGCTGCAACCCACCAGAATAAAGGCACAGCTTCAGCACTGCAACAGAACTAGCATGCAGGGCAGTATCGTTGCAATCTAAAGATCTGAAACTTAAAATGCTTGCACCTTATTTCAAGCAAGACTCAAAGAAGCCAAGCATCTAAAGTACATTTCCCTTGGCAGCACAGTGTTATGAGTCAATAGTGATACACTCTTGCAGCATTTATACTCCAAAAGCACAGGGACACTAAAAAGGCAGCAAGTGCAGCTTCTCATCCAATGAGACACCGCACTTAGCAGCTCCATGTGTGTAGCATCCAGTGCAGCCATTAACCAAAAAACATCAGAGTGGCAAATAGAGATTTGACCGTGAACTGGCAAGCAGGAGATCTTCCTTTAGAATTTCAACTCTTTAGACACCAGATCCGCTCCCATTTTGTACACAAGTAGGTTCAGGGGTTCTGTTCAGAGTCGTGGAGATCAGGATGCATTTAAAAATGGCGTCCCGATCTTTCGCTGCAACGATTGTAAAAAGCAGGGCTATATGTGGCCTCGGATGCATGTTCCCGTTTAGGCCCCTTATTCAAAGCACGTTGAGTTGAAGAGCCATGTGTTTCTCAGCACTGCGAGTGCCAGGAAACACGCAGCTAAAGCACACTCGTTCGGGGACTTTGTTCCCTTTGGGAAGATGGCACCCATCGTCTCAGACAACCGTACCCAATATACAGGACAGCCCTTCCAGAACATGTGCAGCAAACGAGATGCAAAACAGATCACATCTTCCTCACACTATCCTCAGCCCAATGGGTTAGCAGAGCAGACCATCAAGATGGTCGAAGCAACACCCTGTCAATGTAAGACAACCAAGAAAGATTTCAGATTTGCCCTGCTCAATCTTCGTGCGACACCATAGGGAGACGGTCTACCCTCACCCGCCAATTTGATTAATAGGAGGGAATTCCATGCCACTTTCCGTCCTATCTACTCCAGGCAAAAGCTCATGATATTCTATTAGAATGGAGGGAGAAGACAGCAAAACCATTAACAGTTTAATGTGAGCCAAAGCGTGTGCATACTGGATCGCCCTGAAGACCTGGGTACAAGGAAAGGTACTGCGAGAGTGCAGACAGCCTTGGTCATGCGAGGTTACAATGCCAAACGGGAAGTCCCTGAGAAGGAAGCATCGGCACATTGGCATCGTGCATACTGAACCTCGGATGGACCAGAGAGGCGATGCCTCAGACTGCGTGGGTGTTATTTCAGTCACAGAGGAAGATACATAGAATTTACAGTGCAGAAGGAGGCCATTCGGCCCATCGAGTCTGCACTGGCCCTTGGAAATGGCATTGTACTCAAGCCCATACCACCACCATATCCCCGTAACCCAACTTAACCATTTGGACACTAAGGGCAATTTAGCCTGGCCAATCCACCTAACCCGCACATCTATGGTCTGTGGGAGGAAACCGGAGCACTCAGAGGAAACCCACGCAGACACAGCGAGAATGTGCATAATCCGCACAGACAGTGACCCAAGCCGGGATTCGAACCTGGGACCCTTGAGCTGTGAAGCAACTGTGCTAACCACTGTGCTACCCCCAAATACCAACACTGAGAGAGGAGATGATTCTGCAGGAAGTAACTGATGTGAAGGTCTAAAGAAGCCCTTTCAGCTACTTTTATTTTCATCTTCAAGACATGGTTACCCCTCTTCCGAGAGATATTATTTTTGGATTGAAGATAGAATAAAATAAGCTTAAAATGTGCACCGAATGAAGTGTGAGGGGGAAAAAGAACAATGAAATTGTCAGGCAGGGGACAGGAATGAATGAGCCCTAGATCCCACAGATAATAAACCGTATGCCTTCAACGCCCATATCTCCTTTAGAAGTTCATTAATTCCTCACTTGCTGTAAAGCCCTGTGTACTTGAGATTTTTTATTCTGCTGTGAAAGTGGCTGTACCACAGCTTAAGTTATGACAGATTTGTGTCTCATGGAACCTTCCACCTAACACCTTGTCATCTTGTTGTAAAGGCCTACGTGCCCAAGGTTGTTTTTTAAGTTGTCAGCTTTTCTTCACAGCATGTCAGCTTTTATGAAGCTGTATGTTGTCTTTTATTAGATTTACACTGGTCTGTATGAATTTTAATCCTTTTGAAATGCTGAGTTAGACTTTAAGGTGTTTTCTTCCCCCACCATGACTTGTTGCATCCTGCGGTCGAGTATAGGATTATACCTTCGTACAGTTTAACGGTTAAAACTATCAAAATAATTGAACATATGTTGAAGAGGAGGAAAGAAAGGACTTGTCTTTATATAGTACAACCTCAATGTCCCAAAGTGCCTCACAAAATATATTTGATGCAGATTTGCTGTTATAGTGTAATAAAAACAGCAACCAATTTTCACACACAAAGATCACATGAATACCACTGAGATAAATAACCAGGTAATTTGATTTTTAGTGATATTGGTTGAGGGATAATTATTGACCAGGCCACGAGGGAGAACTTCCCTGGACTTTCTTCAAACAGGGAGCTTTTACTGATTGGATAGACAGCCCTGAGTGTGGTGTCTCAGCTGAAAGATGGTACCTCTGACGGTGCAGCTCCTCCTCAGTACTATAGTATTGGCCAAGAGTTTGTGCTTAGAAGTCTTTCTCGGCTTACTGGACTGCTTTGAGGCTGCAACCTTTAGTTTTCACACAAGTGCATTAATTTGATCAGCTAGTCGTTCACTTTTGAAAACCGCTCCAGTGAGACTTGAGTAGTCCATGTTTAAGTTTTATCTGGGAATCCTTTTCAAGAGTCAGAGGGATTGTTACCTAGCGATGGCCTGTCATGATGAGGTGCTGTTTAAGAAAATGGGCTCCCTTGCTGAAAATTGAGAGAGCACGATTATTGCCCATAGTCATAATTCATGGAATGTTTTTGTTTTCTGTTCTGATTGAAGCTCACATCTTTGCTGCTTTGTTAATAGGGAGGGCATTTTGAAAAGCTCACTCTGGGAGAAAGCGGAGGTGCTGTTTCACTACAGAGCGGTTGGGGGAGGGGAGGACATTCAGGATGTGAGTTGATTTGCACAGCTCATTGCAAAACCTGCAAAACCTATGATTATCATTTTACGAGATTGCGAAGCTCGCTTTTCCATCACTTTGGTTTGGTGGGAATTTTTTTGTTCTATCGTTCTTAGGAATTTATTGGCAAGACCAACATTAGTTGCTGATGCCCAGTTGCCTTTGGGGTTCTGGATCCGTGGAACACTTGAAATAGTGCAACACTATTTTATTGAGTCATTAACTGTTTAACATACACTCACTGTGGGTTAACACGATACTAGCTTTAACTAACGAGTCGATGCACTCAGCACATGGTGAATGTCTGTGCTGCAGGCTGTGAGCTCTGTCCTACTAGCAAGCTGCAGCTCGAATGAGTGGGAACTCTGATGCTCCCTGTCTTTATAGTGCGTGTGCTCGAACTGGTGATTGGCTGCGGTGTTGTGTGTGTTGATTGGTCCCACTCTGTGTCCATCAGTGTGTGTCTGCACCATGATATACTGGTGTATATTATGACATCCCCCTTTTATAAAAGAATGTACATGTGTGGCAATAAATAGTGTATGGTGAGAATGTTCCGAACTACGTGTGTGCGAAAGACATATTTACAGGACTATGTACATGAGAACCAAGCTATTTACATGGGAAGGTGCCTGGTGCAAAAAAACAGTATGCAACAAGAATAACGGGATGAACACTATATACACACCATGTAAACAATCAAACGGAAGAACAGAACAATTCAGAAAGTCTATATGTCCACAAAGTTCACAAATTAGGTCTCTGAGGTGGGCGACGAATTCTGGTTGACCGCCTCAAGGGTGGGTCGGGAACCGCTGGCTGAGGAGCGGGCTGGACTGTGTCAGAGTGAGGAGGATGCAGAGTGACAGGGATCTCTGCATAGTCCATGGCAGGGTCAGCAGGAGAGCAAGGCAACCGTGGAGAACGAGACGAAGGGCGCGTCGATTGCGGCGCAGAATGGAGCCATCCGATAGACTAACCAGGAACGAGCGGGAGGCTACCTGCCGAATGACAACAGCGGTTGCAGACCAGCCACCATCTAGAAGCTGGATGCAGATGTTGTCATCTGGAGCCAGAGCAGGGAGATCAGCTGCACGGGAGTCATGAGCCGCCTTGTGTTGTGCACGAGACAGCTGCATCCGTCGAAGGAACGGAAGGTGGTCGAGGTCTGGGACATGAATGGACGGCACCGTTGTCCTCCGGGTACGACCCACGAGCAATTGGGCTGGCGACAGGCCAGTGGACAGTGGGGCGGAGCAATAGGCCAGCAAGGCGAGGTAGAAATCGGACCCAGCATCGGCAGCCTTGCAGAGGAGCCGTTTGACTATATGTACTCCCTTCTCCGCTTTGCTGTTGGATTGGGGGTACAGGGGACTGGATGTCACATGGGCAAAATTGTACCTCCTGGCAAAGTTGGACCATTCCTGGCTTGCGAAGAAGGGGCCATTGTCCGACATAACCGTGAGCGGGATGCCGTGTCGAGCAAAGGTGTCCTTACAGGCACGGATGACTGCAGACGATGTGATATCGTACAACCTTATCACCTCTGGGTAATTTGAAAAGTAGTCCACGATCAGGACATAGTCTCTACCCAGCGCGTGGAACAGGTCGATGCCCACCTTGGTCCAAGGTGACGTGACCAACTCATGGGGCTGTAGGGTCTCACGTGGTTGGGCCGGCTGGAAGTGCTGACAGGTGGGGCAGTTGAGCACTGTGTTGGCTATGTCTTCATTAATGCCGGGCCAGTACACTGCCCCTCGGGCCCGTCGGTGGCACTTCTCCACGCCAAGATGGCCCTCGTGTAGCTGTTCCAGGACGAGCTGGCGCATGCTATGCGGGATGACAATGCGGTCCAGTTTCAGAAGCACCCCGTCTACTACCGCCAAATCATCTCTGACATTATAGAATTGAGGGCATTGGCCCTTGAGCCACCCGTCTGTTAGGTGGCGCATGATATGCTCGCGGCGAATTTGGACGAGGCATTCATCCGTGGCAGGTAGATTGGTGGCCACAAAGGCCACATGGGCATCAACCTGGCAGACGAATCCCGCTGGGTCACATGGAATGTTGACTGCCCTGGAGAGAGCGTCAGGAATGATGAGGTCTTTGCCTGGGGTGTATACCAGCTGGAAGTCATATCACCGGAGCTTGAGAAGAATACGCTGGAGGCGAGGCGTCATGTCGTTCAAGTCTTTCTGCATTATATTGACCAGCGGGCGATGGTCGGTCTCGACGGTGAATTGAGGAAGTCCGTAGACATAATCGTGAAACTTAACGACACCGGTCAGAAGGCCCAGGCACTCCTTTTCTATCTGCGCATAGCGCTGCTCCGTGGGGGTCATGGCATGTGACGCATATGCAACGGGGCCCATGATGATGCCTCATTGCGTTGCAGGAGCACTGCCCCAATGCCGGATTGGCTGGCATCGGTCAAAATTTTGCTCTCTTTTGCTGGATCAAAGAAAGCTAAGACCGGGGCCGTGGTGAGTTTGGTTTTGAGTTCTCTCCATTCGTGCTCGTGGGCAGGGAGCCATTGGAAGTCTGTCGTCTTCCTGACCAGGCCGTGGTATGAGAGACAAGGTTAGGGATGATCTTCCCTAAAAAGTTGACCATGCCCAGAAATCGGAGGACCGCCTTCTTGTCCTCTGGCATTTTCATGGCTGTGATAGCAGCTACAATGTCTGCATCCGGCCGCACATCCAACTGGGAGATGTGGTCCCCAAGGAACTTGAGTTCCGTCTGACCAAAAGAGCATTTGGCCCTGTTGAGGCGGAGGCTCTGCTCACGTATACGTTTGAATACGCGCTGGAGGCGACTGACATGCTCCTGCGGGGTGGTGGACCAAATGATTATGTTGTCGACATAGACGCGAACACCTTGAATGCCTTCCATCATTTGTTCCATAATCCTATGGAACACTTTTGAAGCAGATATGATCCCAAACGCCATCCTGTTGTAATAATATCTGCCAAAGGGGGTATTAAATGTACACCGTTTCCTGCTGGATTTGTCGAGCTGGATTTGCCAGAATCCTTTTGAGGTGTCGAGTTTGGTGAAGAGCTTGGCGCGAGCCATCTCACATGTGATCTCTTCGCGCTTGGGAATTGGGTAATGCTCCCTCACGATATTGCGATTTAAATCCTTGGGATCAATGCAAATTCTCAATTCGCCGGAAGGCATTTTTACACATACCATGGAACTGACCCAGTCAGTTGGTTCCGTGACTCTGGAAATCACTCCTTGGTCCTGGAGGTCCTGCAGCTGCTGCTTGAGGCGGTCCTTAAGGGATGCTGGGACCCTGCGAGGTGTGTGCACCACAGGCGTGGCATTCTGTTTCAATAAGATCTTGTAGGTATATGGGAGCGTGCCCATGCCTTCGAAGACGTCGTGGTGCTGGTTGATGATGGCGTCGAGTTGCGCCCTGAAGTCAGTGTCCTGAAAGGCAGACGTGTCATCAGGAGAGAGAGAGTGAAATCTCTGAACTAGGTTCAACAGCTTGCATGCCTGCGCGTCAAGCAGGGAGGCTTTTGAGGAGCCCACAATTTCAAAAGGAAGGATGGCTTTGCGTGACCTGTGCGTCACTTCAAGTTGGCATCAGTGGCATTACCAATGTAATCCAATAGCTGGTAGGCTGATGGAAGGATGGCTGGTTTGACACAAAGGCTTTGGAAGTCAAATGAGATTGGCGGAGGCACCAGTGTCCAGGCGGAATCATATTTGGGACCACTTGACCGTCAGGGTGGCACACCACTCATCGTCTGGATCAATGCTGTATACCGACAGCGGCTGGTGTCTTTGTTTCGAACCAACCCTGTTTTTTATCACGATACCGACTCGAAAAGGCGCCTTCGGGTCCTCGGTGTCACTGCTGTGTGGGAGGTCCGCATCGGACTCGCTGACCGTGGGTTGAATTGCCCGGACATTCCTGCGAGGCTGGCTGAAGCGATATGAATTGGCAGGCTGAGCTGCTCGGCATAAGGCAACATAGTGGCCAAGTCTGCCACATCTTAGGCATTGTCGAGATTTGGCAGGGCATTGCCATTTTAAATGGGTGGAGCCGCAGTTGCTGCACGTCGTAGCGTCAGCACGTTCGTTGCGCCACCGCACATGCGCGGTGCGGTCGTGCGTGGTGCGCGCCTGCGCATTATGTTCTTCGCCGTCGCCGTCCCCTCGTTGGTGCGCACAAGCGCGGGAGTCCGCGAAAAGCGTGTGAAATGGCCGCCCTCATCCAGGCTGAGGCTCTGGAGTTGCTCAATTGCTTGGACCCGTTCCGCCTCGTGGGGACCTTGCCGCGCCATTTCAGCTGCTTGGATGTGAGAATACCGACTCGTGGCGTTTTCATGTAGGACACAGGTCTCAATGGCGGTCGCTAGGATGAGTTGCTTTCCTTTGAGGAGCTGCATTCGTAGGGGGTCCGACTGAACACCAAAAACGATCTGGTCGCGTATCCTGGAGTCGGAGGTGGGCCCGTAGCTGCAAGACTGCGCAAGGATGCGGAGGTGAGTGAGAAAGGATTGGAAAGGTTCATCCTTACCCTGCAAACGCTGTTGGAACACGTAGGGCTCAAAACTTTCATTCACCTCTACGCTGCAGTGAGTGTCAAACTTGAGGAGGACCGTCTTGAACTTTGTTTTATCTTCATCATCCGCAAAGGTGAAAGAATTGAAAATGTGGATGGCATGGTCCCTGGCCGTGGATAGGAGGAGAGCAATCTTCCTGGTATCCGAGGCGTCCTCCCTGTCCGTGGCCTCAAGGAAGAGCTGGAAGCGCTGTTTGAATATCTTCCAGTTGGCCCCTAGGTTGCCGGTGATGCGGAGCGGCGGCGGCGGGCAGATGTTGTCCATGTTGAAGGATGATGGAATGCTGGCGGAAGGCAGATCACTTGCAGGTAGGTCTAAGAAGTTCTAATATCCCTCAACTCCTGGTATCATGTGTTGGGCGCTCTGGATCCGTGGAACACTTGAAATAGTGCAACACTATTTTATTGAGTCATTAACTGTTTAACATACTCTCACTGTGGGTTAACACAATACTAGCTTTAACTAACGAGTCGATGCACTCAGCACATGGTGAATGTCTGTGCTGCAGGCTGTGAGCTCTGTCCTACTAGCAAGCTGCAGCTCGAATGAGCGGGACCTCTGATGCCCCCTGTCATTATAGTGCATGTGCTCTAACTGGTGATTGGTTGTGTGTGTTGATTGGTCCCACTGTATGTCCATCAGTGTGTGTGTCTGCACCATGATATACTGGTGTATATTATGACTTGGACCAGTTTCTGGATTTGAACCAAAAGAAGCTGGTCATGTGGCTGATATGCCACATAATCATAAAAGTAAATAAAAATAAATCCCCCTTATTGCTTTATCTTGGGCACTGTAGAGGGAAACATGTATTAGGAAACCAAATTGATCTTTATAACTGGTCCCAATGAAAAGTGCAGATACGTCAGGACTCTTGAGATTTGGAATGAGTGATTGTTCATGCAGTGCATTCTCCGCATCGATCGGCTCTCGGGAGGTGTGGGGTCGAGGTCAAGGTGCTTTCAACAAGAATGAAAGGCAAACTGGAGGGAATGTGACCCTTGACCACTGACGCTGTTGACGAGAGACTGCCGTCAACACTTCACGTTGAAGAAGTACGTCAGTCTGTCAATCTGCATGTCTGTGTGTGTGTTTGTACATGTGTGTTTATGCGCATGCGTCAGGTTGGTTGGGCGTTTAATGACGCATGAAGAAAAAAGCATAAAATCATTACATTGTGTTAAATACTACCGATTCAACTCTTGGTTCACATCAGATCATACAAAGATCAGCCTTAGTGCACTGTCATATAATCAATCAGGAGAAGTGTTTTGGCTGCTACTCCCTTACCACAGCTGACTGCACAGGTTAATGAAGACAAAATGCAGCTTATTGAGATAACCCATGTTTTCCAGAACCAGTGAAGGAAGAGAAGAATTGTAAAGCACTAACAGGCTTGGAAAATTCATTTTTTTAAAAAAATGCTACACTTACCGACAATAACAGTATTGCAGCTAAATGTTTAGTTCCCTCCCTCCACCTGACTCACTCCTCTCTCCCCCTAAAGATGCACCTTTATGGTTTCCTGGGCGCGGGCAACCTTCCTGTGCTTCGATCGGACAGCGTTCTTCAGGGCCGAGTGTGTGGACAGTGAGGTTCTGACAGTCTCCAATAACCTCGGGAGGATATAAGAGCTCCCATGGCACTATTTGAAGAAGAGCAGAGGAGTTCTCCTAGAATGCTGGCAAACACCTATACATCAGCCGAGATCACTAACACCAGTTATCCACCTATGCACCCCTTATTGCTATTAGTGCAAGTTTGCTGTGCACAAACACTCTACTACATTTCCCTACATTGCAACAATGGCTACACATCACAAAGAACTAAATTGGCTGGAGCTTTCTCTGGGATGCCATGAGATCGCAAAAGATGCTGCATAAATTCAAGTTCTTTCCATTGACCATTGACTACTTCTCTGCACGTGTTGTTTAGTAGGCCAGGCTGTTATAGATTGTGTACATAATTTGGGATAGGTATGGGACTTGTTTTTTTTTAATGTGTCTTGAGTGACACATTATTGTCAACTGTCCTCTCTCTCTCTCTCGCTCTATCTTGGGAACTGTTAATTGTGATCTAACTTCTTCCCCACACCTCTCTGCTCAGCAAGAGCCTATGTCACAGATGGGATTAATATTTGCATCAGAGCTAAAAGTAGAGCGGGTATTTGTGGGGCATGACAGGAATTCAACAGCAATGTAGGAGGCATGCTGTAGGCTTTCTATTATCTTTATTGATGTCCAAATATTGCTCATCACGCAGCAAGGTCAGAAGGTACAGGATTAGAAGAGACCACCTTGGCCCATCTGGCTGGGTCCGGTGTGCAGCTAATCTCAGAATCCATGCAGTGCAAAAAGAGGCCATTTGGCCCAGCATATCAGCACCAACCCTCTGAAAGAGCTCGGCACCCAGGCCCACTTCCCTGCCTGATCCCCGTAACCCCACCCTAACCTGCACAGTGTTGGACACTAAGGGGCAATTTAACATGGCCAATCCACCTAACCTGCACATCTATGGACTGTGGGAGGAAACCAGAGCACCCGGAGTAGACCCACACAAATACAGGGAGAATATGCAAACTCTACACAGTGACCCAAGGCTGGAATTGAAACCGGGTCCCCTGACACTGTGAGGCAGCAGTGCCGACCCCGTGCCACCCCACAGGATTCATCACATGCCTATCCGAATGAGAAACGTTTTGGTTCAAACCCCACTCCAAGGGCTGAATTTTCCATTCAGAATCAGATCTGTTTACTGGTCCTAAAGCCACCACCAGGGGGAAGTGCTCACTCTTTTTGAAACATTGAACGGGATGTTCTTTCTTTTCAACTAAGGCAGATGCAAAGCTGGAGGGCCAATCAGAGGCCTTTCAGCTTGAAAGGAGCAGGAGGCTCTGCAGAACAGGGTAAATAACTGAGAGGGTGCTTCAAGGTAGAGGCAACTGCTCACCAGCTTCATTAAAACTTGAAATAAAAGTTTCACCACTGTTGGAGGTTGTGAGGGGTGGAGTAATTCCTCTACAGAAGTGGCCTTTAGTATACCCCCCTTTCAAACAGACAGGGAGGGTCTGCAGGCCTGCCACAGCGTGTCTGGCTGTGGTGTGCCCAGCTGCAGGGTGCCTGGCTCGAGGCAGTGAATGTGCCTCCCATCATGGTGGGAACCTGGAGGCCGAGTGGAAAATGCCTGTCTCCCTTCGGCTGACTTTGGTATTTTCCGGCCCCTTCCACCTTCGTCTCCCATCTCGGCAGGACCAAAAGTTCTGCCCTAGGACTTGAAGTATAAAATAGACTTGACGCTTCTGTGTACTACTAAAGGAGTTGCACTTTGTTAGAGGTGACATCTTTATAATGATTCAAACCGAGTCATCATCTGCATCTTCCAAAAAGATCACCCTCGTACTTAAGATGAGCAGGAGTCCTCCCAGCCAAACATTCATTTCTCAACCAACACAACCATGAAAGATTAAGCAGGAATTCACCTGTGCACAAATTGGCTTCCACATTTCTCTCCTAACCAAACTGCACCCTTCAAGGGTACTCCATTAGCTATGAATCCTAAAGGGATTTACGATTTCCTGCCGGCATCAAATGAACATATTTTTACCCCTGTACCAAATATTTCACCAGTTACATGTCCAGTACTTTCTCGAATTTGCCGATGCGATCAACACCCGCCCTTGCCTCCTGTATTCACCACCTAATGCATAAAGTAGTGAAACCTAAATGGTCATTTCACTCTTTCCATCTTACATTTGAGACGATGCCCTCCTGCCTGCAGAGACATTAAAAAAAATATATATATTTTTATTAAGGTTTTGCAGAATTTTTCATAAAACAGTAGTAATAATAACAAAACAAAATAGAGTGAACATTAACATAGTGCAAAAAGAGAATATACAATAACAATTAAATAGACATTACCCCACGCGACGCAGTCTTCCCACCCCATCCCAATGAAGCACTCACACCACCCCCCCCCCCCCCCCCACCCCACAGATTGCTGCTGCCGACATTTTAATTTTCCCCGAGAAAGTCGCCGAACGGCTGCCACCTCCGAGAGAACCCTAGCGTAGACCCTCTTAAGGCAAACTTTATTTCCACGACGATGAGAAACCCAGCCATGTCGTTAACCCAAATCTCTACACTCGGGGGCTTCGAGTCCCTCCACATTAATAAAATCCGTCTCCAGGCTACTGGGGAGGCAAAGGCCAAGACGTCGGCCTCTTTCGCCCCCTGAACTCCCGGGTCATCTGACACTTCAAAGATCGCTATCTCTGGACTCGGCACCACCCGTGTGTTAAGCACCTTGGACATTGCCCTTTCGAACCCCTGCCAGAACTCTCTAAGCTCCAGGCATGCCCAAAACATGTGGACATGGTTTGCTGGGCTGCCCTTGCACCTCGTACACCTGTCCTCTACCCCCAAAAACTTGCTCATTCTCGCTGCCGTCATGTGTGCCCGGTGGACCACCTTAAATTGAATTAGGCTGAGCCTGGCACATGATGAGGAGGAATTAACCCTGCCCAGGTCCCCTGTCCACAGACCCGCTTCCAGTTCCTCACGTAGCTCCTCCTCTTACTTGCCCTTGAGGTCCTCCACCGGGGTTTCCTCCGCCTCCTGTAGTTCCTGGTAGATATCCGACACCTTCCCCTCCCCCACCCAGGCGCCGGAGACCACCCTGTCCTGTATCCTCAGTGGCGGCAGCGTCGGAAAGGCCACCACCTGTTTTTTTCAGGAAGGCTCGTACTTGCAGATATTTAAAGACGTTTCCTGGCGGCAGATTAAATTTGTCCTCTAGCGCCTTCAAACTGGGAAAGCTTCTCGTCTATGAACAGATCCCCCATCCTTCTGATGCCTGCGCTCTGCCAGCTCTGGAACCCACCATCCATCTTACCCGGGACAAACCTGTGGTTACAAATCGGGGTCCAAACCGACGCTCCCTGCACCTCCTCCACTGTCCCCAGATCCTCAGTATCAGCACCACCACCGGACTTGTGGAGTAGCGGGTCGACGAGAATGGCAAAGGAGCCGTTATCAAAGCTCCCAGACTAGTACCTTTACATGACGTCGCCTCCAGCAGCTCCCACGCCGAACCCCCCCATCGCCCACTTCCTAATCATGGCTATATTGGCCACCCGGTAGTAGTTGCGAAAGTTTGGCAGTGCCAACCCCCTCCCCCCGCCAACTGTGCTCCAACAGTGATCTCCTTACTCGCGGGTCTTATTCGAAAAGGCCTTGGGGATGAAGATGGGGAGACACTGAAAGACAAACAAAAATCTGGGGAGGACTGTCATTTTCACGGACTGTACCCTCCCTGCCAATGACAGTGGGAGCATGTCCCACCTTTTAAAGTCCCCTTCCATTTGCTCAACCAACCGGGTCAGATTGAGCCTGTGCAGGGCATCCCATTTCCTGGCCACCTGTATACCCAGGTAACGAAAACTTTTCTCTACCATCCTGAGCGGCAGCTCTTTCAATCTTTTCTCCTGCCCCTTGGCCTGGATCGTGAACAACTCGCTCCTTCCCATGTTCAGTTTGTACCCTGAAAAACTACCAAAATCCCTCCGAATCCGCAGAACTTCCCCCATCCCCTCCACAGGGTCCGAAATGTACAGGAGCAAATCATCCACATATAGCGAGACCCGAAGTTCCACCCCCCACCGAACCAGTCCCTGCCAATTCCTCGAGTCTCTCAGTGCCATAGCTAGCGGTTCTATAGCTAGGGCAAATAGTAACGGAGAGAGGGGACACCCCTGCCTCGTTTCCCGATGAAGCTTGAAGTACCCCGACCTCAGCCGGTTTGTACATACACGTGCTACAGGTGCCTGGTACAGCAATTTCACCCAGCCAATAAAGCCCTCACCAAACCCGAACCTCCCAAGCGTTTCCCACAGGTACTCCCACTCCACCCGGTAAAAGGCTTTCTCTGCGTCCATCGCTGTTACCACCTCCGCGTCCCCTCCTTCTGAGGGCATCATAATAATATTCAAAAGTCTCCGAACATTGGTATTAAGTTGTCTGCCTTCAACAAACCCAGTCTGGTCTTCCTCTATCACTCCTGGGACACAATCCTCAATTCTTGTAGCCAGAATCTTAGCTAGCAATTTGGTATCCACGTTTAAGAGCGAAATCGGCCTGTATGACCCACAATGTTCAGGGTCCTTCCCTTGCTTAAGAATGAGTGAGATCAAGGCCTGTGACATTGTTGGGGAGGGTTCCTTTCTCTCTAGCCTCATTGAAGGTCCTCATCAGGAGTGGGCTCAGTAATTCCGAAAATTTCTTATAAAATTCTACCTGGTAACCGTCTGGCCCTGGGGCTTTACCCGATTGCATGCCCTCTATACCCTTGACAATCTCCTCCAATTCAATCGGGGCCTCCAGCCCCTCCACCAGGTCCTCTTCCACCTTTAGAAACCTCAACTGGCCCAAAGATTGCCTCATCCCTTCCGCTCCCGCCGGGGGCTCCGACTGACATAGTTTGCTATAGAACTCCTTAAAGATTCTGTTCAACCGCCCGGATCCAAGACCGTGTTACCCTCCTTACTCTTTACTCCCCCGATTTCCCTGGCCGTCTCCCTCTTTCTGGATTGCCGGCATTCTGCTCGCTTTCTCCCCGTACTCATAGACTGCCCCCCTTGCCTTCCTCAGCTTGCTACCGCTTTCCCTGTGGTCAACAGTTTAACCTCCGCCTGCAGACTCCGCCGCTCCCGCAATAGCCCCGTCACGGGGGGCCTCCGCGTATCTCCTGTCCACTCGGAGTATCTCCCCCACCAGTCTCTCTCTCTCCGCTCTTTCTCTCTTTTCCCTATGGGATCGAATTAAGATGAGCTCCCTCTGACAACTGCCTTCAGAGCCTCCCAAACAGTTGCCGCTGCTACCTCACCCGTATCGTTTGTTTCCAGGTAATCCTGGATGTTCCTGTTAATCCGCCCGCAAACCTCTTCGTCTGCCAGCAGCCCCACATCCAGTCTCCAGAGCGGGCCTGCCCTATCTCCTCACAAAGCCGTAGGACCACTCAGTGCGGGGCATGGTCCGAGACTCTGATTGCCGAGTATTCCATCCCCGTCTCCTTTGGGATTAACGCCCTGCTCAAAACAAAGAAATCTATGCGGGAGTAAACCTTATAAACGTGGGAGAAAAAAGAAAACTCCTTCGCTCTCGGCTGCGTGAACCTCCAGGGATTCCCCCCCCCCAATCCTTCAGTTCCTTAGCCACTGCCGGTCGCTTCCCTGTCCTGGACTTCGACCGGTCCAGTTCGGGGTCAATGATTGTGTTAAAGTCTCCCCCATGATCAAGTTGTGTGACTCTAAGTCTGGGATTTTGCATAGCATGCGTCTCATAGATTCCACATCATCCCAATTCGGAGCGTAGACGTTCAGAAACACCACCCGGACCCCCTCCAGCTTTCACACACCATTATATTCCTACCCCCCTTATCTGCCACAATTCTCCCAGCCTCAAATGCCACACCCTTACTAATCAGAATTGCTACCCCCCTGGTCTTCGAATCCAGCCCTGAATGAAACACCTGTCCTACCCATCCATCTTTTTCTCAATCTTGTGTGATCTGCGAGCTTTAAATGTGTCTCCTGAAGCAATCCTCCTGAGGTCATCCTGCCATTCTCCTGAGGTCATCCTACGTCTGCCTTTAGCCCCGTTAAATGCGCGAACACGCGTGTTCTTTTGACAGACCCATTCAAACCCCTCACATTCCACGTGATCAGCCTGGACGGGGGGGCTAACCCCCTCCCCCTCCCCGCCGACTAGCCATCACCCTTTTTTGGCCAAGCTCGAGCCCTCGCTTCCTCGAGTGCCCCCACAGGGAGCCACCACCTCAATTGGTTCCCCGAAATTGATACCCACCCCTGGCGATGATCAGACTGTCGCCTCATTGTCTGGACCCCTCTCCCCACATGAATAAACCAATTTAGCTACCTCCAGCCCCAGTGAGTAAATAGTAATACAAAAAGAAAAACAAACAAAAGACACTAACGTAGCCCCGTGAGGAGACACTTACTGAACCAAGGCTCCAACTTCCCCAAAAAACCGCTCTAAGTACAGGGCCCCCTCCGTATCTCAACTTTGCCGAAAACACAGCACCCTCCAGCCACCGCCACAGCCCTTACACGCACCCAACATTGCATACAGTCTTATATTAAAATGGTACCGTCTTACCCCGCCCCACCACCACATTCCACCAAAGCTTAACTGGCCTTTAATTCGAGTCCAGCTTTTCTTGTTTGACAAATGTCCACTCCTCGTCCGGCGTCTCAAAGTAGTGATGCCGTTCTTTGTACGTGACCCATAGCCTCGCTGGGTGTAGCATCCCAAATTTCACCCCCTTGCTGAAGAGGGTCACCTTCACCCAGTTGAATCCAGCACGTCTCTTGGACAGCTCCGCACCCAGGTCCTGATAGATGGGTATCACGCTGTTCTCCCACCTGCTGCTCCGTTCTTTTTTAGCCCACTGCAAGACAAGATCCTTGTCCGAGAAGCGATGAAATCTCACCACCATGGCCCTCGGCAGTTCATTTGCATTGGGCTTCCTTAAGAACATAAGAACTAGGAGCAGGAGCAGGCCACCTGGCCCCTCGAGCCTGCTCCGCCATTCAATGAGATCATGGCTGATCTTTTGTGGACTCAGGTCCACTTTCCGGCCCGGACACCATAACCCTTAATTCCTTTATTCTTCAAAAAATTATCGAACTTTATCTTAAAAACATTTAATGAGGGATCCTCTACTGCTTCACCATGGCCCTCGGCGGTTCATTCGCCTTGGGCTTCCTTGCGAGGGCTCTGTGCGCCCCGTCGAGGGATTACCCCCGTCCCCATCAGCGTCTCCAGCATTTTGGACACAAATGCTCCCGCATCTGACTCCTCCACGCCTTCGGGTAGGCCCACAACTCTCAGGTTCTGCCTCCTGGACCTGTTTTCTAGGTCCTCCAGCCTCTCCTGCCACTTCTTGTTGAGGTCATCCTGCACCTCCACCTTAAGGGCCAGTACGACCAACTTGTCCTCATGGTCGGATAGATTTTTCTCCATCTCCTTTATCGCTTTCCCTTCATTTGGTCTATTGATGCCTTCATTGGAGCCAGCATGTTCTTTTTAAGATCAGCAAAGCAGCCCCTGAGGAACTCCTGTTGCTCCCACTGCGCCCACGCTCCCTGGTCTGTACTGGCCGCCATGCTGTGCCTCGGCACCCGCTCCGCACACTACTGTCTGTCGGGACTTAAACGCTTCACCCGGCCACTCCTGGTCCAGCTATCCATAAAACAGAGAGGGAATCCTTTTTGGCAATGTTCGCTTCACCAATCTGTCGTAAAACGTCCGTGAAAACTCCTGAAAAATGGTCCGAGAGCTGCAGAGACATAATTGTACCAGTAAAACAACCCTGCATTCATGTCCAGGAGGTGCGATTAATTCATTTTTATTATGTCAGTGTTCATCATAGGTACAGGTGTCTGTCTAAAGTCTGCTTGCCCGTCGGACTGACGAGAGGAATGGCCTTTCTGTGCAAGGATATCGGAAATGTAATTGTTTGTGTTCACAGAGGAATACTGTGAGTGAAATGTTTATGATTAGTGAGCAATTATCAGTCAAATTGTTGCTGAATGCTGCTGGAAGCGTTGGATAAATTTACACCTTGCAGTCTTCACGACAGACAAATAGGATAGGCAAACTGTAGGCATTATTTGCACTCGGTATTACAATGCAAATTGTCAGCCCCCCCCCCCCCCCCATTTCCCTTCCCCCGGAGTTGATTGTTTAACAAACAATCTGTGGGCAGGCAAACAAGCAGTCTACATTTGCTCTAGTGCTTTTCATTGTGTGGAGAGGTCAGCCCACACCTGCTTTATCTGTGGCATTCTGAATGATCGTAATGATGAAAACCTGAAATGCATGAAGAAATGTACAAGAATTGGAGATCATTGTTTCCAGTGGGTCAACCAATTCTTTCTCTTCCACTATCATATGGTGCATCTCATTACAATGCACAGTATATTATTCAAATAGTGAATTATGACAAGGGCATCTTGAAAGCATCCCAGTTCACTTTCATTGGAGAAGTATTATCCTGTCACATTTATTAGAATTGATACAGAGGTCAAGGTGCTATACTTATGTCAGTAATAACAGGTAGTATCGTATTATGATATTATTATGATGCCTATTACATCGCAGCAAGGAAAAGATGTGCTGTTTGCGGATGAATACGTAAAGCTTCATTGAGATTATTTATTTATTTTTTCTTTAAAATTTAGAGAACCCAATTAATTTTTTCCAATTAAGGGGCAATTTTGTGTGTTCAATCTACCTACCTTGCACATCTTTGGGTTGTGTGGGCGAAATCCACGCAAAAATGGGGAGAAGATGCAAACTCCACACGGACAGTGACCCAGAGCCGGGATTGAACCTGGGACCTCGGCGTTGTGAGACTGCAGCGCTACCACTGCGCCACCGTGCTGCCCCGAGATTATTTTAATGTGGGCCAGATAGACATCATCGGCTACAATGTGACTGTCTTGTTATTTTTGTTTGACTCAGTTTACCGAAGAGTGATGCCTGGTTTCCAGCTTTGTGTTTAACTTGCTCAGACCCGCAACTAACTTGTGATGCCGCTAACTTGTGGGGAGCTGATGCAAGAGCAAAGATGTGGAGATGTCGGCATTGGACTGGGGTGGGCACAGTAAGAAGTTTACAACACCAAGTTAAAGTCCAACAGGTTTGATTGGAATCACTAGCTTTCGGAGCGCAGCTCCTTCCTCACCTGGTGAAGGAGCTGCGCTCCGAAAGTTGTGATTCCAAACAAACCGGTTGGGACTTTAACCTGGTGTTTCCAGGGCAAAATACTGCGGTCCCTGCAAATCTGAAATAAAAACAGAAAATGCTAAAATATTCAGGGAGTCAGGCATCTGGTGGGGCATCGACCTGATCCGTTAACTCTTGGTGAAATTTTCCAGTTCTGCCACTGATGGGCAGTGTCGCGGGGCAGGAACAGGATGTATGGAGTGTGACCTAAAGACTCTCCAAACTATCCCATGTCAGCCACACCGATACTCACTGCTTGCGGGATTGAAAATTCCACCCTCTGTTTCTCCCTCTTCACAGATGGTGCCTGACCTGCTGAGTATTTATTTCCAGCACGCTCTGTTTTCGTTTGAGTTAGCCCTGATTGAACCAACCAGTGTAAAATCGTATTGGTGGACCAGCTTTCTTGTCCCTGCACCTTGCCTGGCGTCATGCTGAGACTTGGGTTATAACCCACCCCGGAGAAAATTTCCAATTGTGAAATCTCACTGTGGTCAATCTGACCTGGTTAGATGGAAGTAGGGTAGGAGAAGGTTCGTGTGGAGCATAAACGCTGGGAGAGACCAGTTAGGTTGTTTCCATCAGTCTACACCGTTCTGCATTGCCAGAATGAGACTGAAATGCAGACTCTGAGAGGACATCAGGGTGACTATTGAGGGACACTCGCATTGTCACCAAAAAGGATGACACCCAACTGGAGTGCACAGTGGGGACGGGGGGGGGGGGGGGGGGGGGGGATCGGTACCTCTTTTGCAGTTTATGAATCCATTGCAAAGGGCTGAAATCAGGATGCACCCGGAAGGCGAGGTGGCGGAGGTGTCTGGGCAACTGCGCCTGCGCCCAGCCGTCCTATCCCAGAAGCTCAAAGTTTGGGATGGAGATCGATGTGATCCCACTTTGATCGAACACTTCCGGTTTGGGGGGAAAAAAGGAGTGAGGTGGGGAGAAGGGGCAAAAACCTCGCCTGGAAAGCCGGACACTGGGAAGGCTGAGCCCAGAGGGCGCCACGTAACCTCCATGGAAGCGGCTCCGCTGTTCCATGTGAAACCAGATGTGGCACCAGGAGGGAGGGAAAGCGAGCGGATTTCTCCATGGCTTTTCCCGTCTGCGAGGGGATCAAGACCCCGTTGGATTTATTGATCCAGGCAGGTATGCGAGGAGAGAAGTTGCTTGCTTGGTGGGTGGGTGGGTGGGTGGACGGACTGACGGGCGATCCTGTTCAGGTCGGACTTTGCAAAAGTTTATCAGAAGTTTAGTAACGGGGGTGGGGGTCGTGGAAAGTGTGATGGAGATTTTGAACGAAGCAGACTGAAACAGCACGGGGTACAGCAATGTGGCAACTGGTCCCTGGGTGAAATCGACATGAAATTAACCTGATGAATTGGCTGGAGTTGAGATTGGGAGGGGGGAGGGAGAGAAGTTTGGAGTTTCAGGCAGACTTGTAAACACGGAAGTGAGCTGATGCTTTGATCGAGCAGCTGGTGAGCTTAACCTGGGGGTGGGGGAAGGTGCACATCCAAGTTTCATTTTCCGAGCAGGCGATCCAGGTTGCATTGCAGCTCCCTGTCCAGTTCGGATAATTCGCATTCACAGTGCGAGCATGTACAGAGTCAGCAGCCATTGCAGTTTGTTTGCTCACGGGCTAACATTAATCACCCTCATACTCGGCCTCCGCAGCTAAACTGCTAAAATGAGAACTGATCATGTGCAATTTCACATGTTCATGAAGTATGGAGTATTGACTGTTCACTTTCATGAATGGATCATGTTTTGATGTCCCTCCGAAGAGTAAACTTGGCCTTTTATGATGCATGTTGCCATCCTTATCCAATTAATTCCCCTCTTGAATGAGGACATGTCTCTTACTTAATCTGAGAAATGTCTGCTGAGCCCAGCAGCTGATTTAGATGTGAGCACAAAGCTAGTGATGGGGATTGAAAATGAGGTATAATTTACTAGTAGGAGAGATGCTTGTGATTGAAGGTATGTGGAGACTGTTTATAATTGATATAAATTAATTCTGTTAAACCTCATGCTAATTGCTTCAGCATCTTAAAGCAATAGGTTTTAAAATCCATTTAATGAGCTTCCTGTCTTGCATTCCCTTTTTTGTGATTTATTCTGCCAGAACAGTTAGTCTAGAGGGGCTGCACACATTGTACTGTTACATATCACTGCTGTCATTGGCGTTATAATCTCAGCATCAGAACCATTGTTTTTTTTTCAGGATTACCCAGGGTGGCAGCCATACTTTTTGTTTAAATTTTTTTTTTAAAAGAGTACCCAATTATTTTTTTTCCAATTAAGAGGCAATTTAGTGTGGCCAATCTGCCTAACATGCACATCTTTGGGTTGTGGGGTGAAGGTCACACGCAGACACGGGGAGAATGTGCAAACTTCACATGGAGAGTGACCCGGGACCGAACTCTGGTCCTCAGTGCCATGAGGCAGCAGTGCTAACCTTTGCACCACCGTGCTGCCCTCGACCCATTCCTTCAATGTCACAGCACATAACTGAACCAGAGCAGTGTTCTGATTGTTTACCTGCTCAACTGCTCTCTGTGGGTGGATGGTGCAAATAGGCATATCCTCAGGTCAGTTAGAAACTAATTGCTGAGGAATGTATCAGTTTTCATGCAAAAGAATAGCCGTGAAATTATTTTTAGGTTACTACTGTACAAGTATATAGCTTGGATTCCTTCCTTTTGAAGCATGACTCAAGTGTCATTCAGATAACCAATCTACCCAACCTGCACATCTTTGGCTTGCTGGGGTGACACCCACGCAGACATGGGGAGAATGTGCGAACTCACAGGACAGTGACCCAGGGCAGGGATTCGAACCCACGTCCTCAGTGCCGCAGTCCCAGTGCTAACCACTGCGCCACATGCCACCCTTGGCATCCATACTTTTGAGCGGAGATTGTTGCGGGGAAAAAAATGAAGCGCGCAGTGACTGTTGCCCAGAGTTTTGTAAGATGATGCTACTGTTTAATTCATATAAACATTCAAAAATGATCCACCGGGAAAGAGCAGCTGGCCCATCAATACTGCCCCACACTCCTGATTGCTGGAGCATCAGGACCAAACAGTCACCATCTGCCTATCCCACCCCCACAGCCATGTCATCTCAAAGAGGGAGGGAAAACCTCGGGACCTTTTAGGGAAAAAATGTCCAAGAAAATTGCTCTCCGATTAGGAGATCGGAACCAATCCAGAACACAAGGAATTAAAACCTCTATCTGAGTTGCATGAAATTTATATATTTTTTTAAAAAAGCGAAACATTGTGATTTTAATATTATCCTCCACACCACCCCATGCTTTGCTTATCTTCCCAACAGGAGGGCTAAGATATGATTGCTGGACGTGAGCTCCTCACCGATAATTGACCCCAATAATCATTTATCAAGTATGCACTTTGTCAGCTGTTTGACTGTGGAGCGCATCGCAATTGTTTTTTTGCCCACGAATGAAGCTTCGAACAGTCGCCAACAGCGATCAGCAAAGGAAAATCTGCTTTTGCTCCAACTCACCAGGGTTCAGAGAGACTTGCAGTTCTCTGGTCCTTTACAGCCAAAGAAGAATTTTTGAAGTGACTGTTGTAATGCAAAATATGCAGGAGCCAATTTACACTCAGCAATATCCTAGAAATAACGCCTTTTGTTTTGGGCGATGTTGGTGGTGGAAGGGTAAATATTGGCCTGGGCAACTGGGCAAAAACTCCCCTGCTCTTCTTCAAAACAGCACCTCGATTTAATGCCTCGTCCAAAAGACTGCAGCATGTCCACTGCAGCGCTGAAGGGTCAGCCTAGATTTGGTACTCGAGTGAGACTTAAACCTTGAACCTTCTGCCTCTGCAAGAGTGTTACAAGTGAGTTGAGGCTGAAATGAACACACAGGTCAATCCTAGAGCCTGAACCCAAATGTAGCATCCACTATATTTTCTCCACCATGCAATATGCTAAGATAAGGCAGAAAATAATACTGGGATCTTTATGTCAGCGTGCCACAGTCTGCACCTTTACCCATCTAGCTTTGTGGGAGATTTGTATGACAAGTTCATCAATTTGTTTGCAAATGTTATTTATGTGAGATCTACTGTGTACATGAATGCCCAATTTAGTGATTCCTTATTCGACACCAGAGCTGTTGGAAAGGATTGCTTCTTGCTGTCAGATGTTGAGAATATGTCCATTTGCTATTACTGCTTTATGAAGGACACACCATTGACATCAAAAAGGCCTTTTCAATGCCAGCGCACAGAATCTTAGTGTACAAAGTTCAGCAAACATTCTATGGCTCTTCACTACAATGGCAGTGAAGGCAGCAATAACTGTGACATGATTTGAAGAGTCCATTTGTCGAAAAGCACAAAGGGCGGTATGTGCAGCTGATGATGTTGGATAATCTCTGAAAGGCAGCTTGTCTATTTGGCAGACTTGCTGACTGGGCAATACTGCAGGATTGCACTTAACGGTATTGTAACAGGATTTTCATTGCACCATCTGTAGTTTACTTCACCAATGCTGCTAATCGTGCAGTACAGGATGGATAATTAAAACCCAGGAGCTCCCACCATTTAGAAAAATGAAGTTGGTAGTGGCACAACCTACTCTTGACACTGGAGGAGGAGAATAAAGTTAGGAAATTGCAGTTGTGATTGTTTATTGTATTGCAGTCAACATTGTTGCTTATCAATCTAATGGGCTGGTTTTCCTGCCCAGATTCACATGGGCAAAATATAGGTGAAGATGTGTTTATTGGATGGCACAGTGACACAGTAGTTAGCACTGCTGCCTCACAGTGCCAGGGACCCGGGTTGGATTCAAGCCTTGGGAGACTGTCTGTATAGAGTTAGCACATTCTCCCCGTGTCAGTGTGGGTTTCCTCTGGGTGCTCCGGTTTACTCTCTCAGTCAAAAGATTAGGTGGATTGGCAATGCTAAATTGCCCCTTCGTGTCCAACGGTTAGATGGGGTTGCAAGGGGGTGGGTCTAGCTAGTGTGCTCTATTGGAGGGTTGGTGCAGACTCAGTGGGCCGAATGGCCTCCTTCTGCACTGTAGGGATTCTATGATTCTGTTCCATGATTACACTTATCCCACCTCAGCACAGTTTCTAAGTGCGCCTCTCAGTGTGGGACTGAGTTTCACAAATCAATTCTGGTCTTAATCCCTGCTCTGCATTTTCAGGCAAAGGTACAACAGTTGCTCTCCAGACTGGAGAGGGCAATATAAGACAGGATTCCTACTGGCGATCACTGTTGTCCTTTGCTTGAAGCACTGTGGTTTGAACATTGAGTGAGGGCAGGGTTAGACCAGGCTCTGATAGTCCCCAATATCACATTAAACGTCACTGTTCTGTCCAGGCTTCCAATGAAGAATTGGCACTTTCCGAAGTACTGGAGGGAAATTACTGCCCAGTGAACCATTTCCCAACAGGAGCTGCATCTTTCTGAAAACATGGGTTTTGAATGAGGAGGCAGGGAGGGCAAATACATTTTTTTTCCCTCTATTAAATTGCAACATTGTGAAACTGGAGAATAATGAATACACAAGGGTAATTACAAGGTAGGAATATAATTGAGCTCAAATAACAAATTGGAACAGTGATGCTTGAGTAGTTTATTCCTGTTATACAGTGTCCCCAATTGTAACCACTAATATGCAAACTATATCAACAATACTTCTTTAGACTTTATTACTCATTGCAGCAGTCTGGTGAGGACTTACAAGTCACTCCTAATTTGTGTGATGATCAACTGAACCGTTAATGATCCGTGCTACCCTTACTGCAGGTTTTGGAAGCTGACTTTTAAGTTAGTAACCAGAAAGTTTTCTTTTCAACATATATGGTACTATGAGTAAAAGAAAACCCTGGTTTGAACACTGATTTCAGAGAATCATAGATTTTACAGTGCAGGAGGCCAATCGGCCCATCGAGTCTGCACCAGCCCTTGAAAAGGACACCCTACTTAAGTCCACACCTCCAACCTATCCCCGTAACCCAACCTAACCTTTGTTTTTGGACACTAAGGGGCAATTTAGCATGGCCAATCAACTAACCAGCACATCTTTGGACTGTGGGAGGAAATCGGAGCACCCGGAGGAAACCCACGCAGACACGGGAAGAAAGTGCAAACTTCACATAGACAGTCACTGAGGCCGGAATTGAACTCGGCTTCCTGAAACTGTGAGGCAGTAGTGCTAACCACTGTGCCACCGTGCCGCCCCAATGACAGATCATGCTGTTCCATGTGGAGGCTTTTGTTGATTAGCACTGCAGCCCGATGCCACTTTACATTATAAGCTCACTCATCTAGCCTCTACAGCTACGCAGGGCAGTGATTTTACAAGGATTATGCCTAATAAGTGGAAGATTTGTTCTTGAAACCCTTTTCGGGAAATCATGAAGCAGAATGTGCATTCTGAATTGCTGGGGCCACTTTGCTTTCACCCTCCCCTCAGTTTTGTCCTCCTTTAAACGGTCTTTCCTCACCATCGCTAGAATATATATAGGAAGAAGCTTGTATTCATTTCAAGCCTCAGAAGATCAAACCACTTGAGCTCTTGTGCCGTTTAGTCACTGGCTACAACGTAACAAAGGCAGAAGTCCATTTGTGGGCAGCAAGCTTCTACAACCTGCAATGAGATAATGAACAGGTCATCTGCTCTTGTGAAGTCCGTTGCAGAATAAATATTGGCCAACACACCAGGGACAATAGAGTGCTTTCAAAATGAATTTTGCGCTTATCGACAGAGCAGGAACCCCATTTTGATGTCTCTTCAAAAATAATCTCACTTCCATTCTACTGTACTGGGAATGGCAGCCTAAATTAGGGGCTCAAGTAGATCCCCCCCCCCCCCCCCCCCCCCCCCAGCAATCTGTAGTACAGAGATGAGGTGAGGTGAGAACCTTTGAGCAATGATACTCCGCAAAGTAAAAGTAATAATTCAATAAAAAGGTAAATGACCAGAAATCTTGTAACTTATCAGATCATTTGGATCAGGATTTGATTTGATTTGTTTTATTGTCACATGTACCAAAGATTGGATTGGATTTGTTTATTGTCACGTGTACCGAGGTACAGTGAAAAGTATTTTTCTGCGAGCAGCACAACAGATCATTAAGTACATGAGAAGAAAAGGGAATAAAAGAAAATACATAATAGGGCAACACAAGGTATACAATGTAACTACATAAGCACTGGCATCGGATGAAGCATACAGGGTGTAGTGTTATTTTTCTGTGGCCAAGGGGATGTACACAGTACGTACATAGCAGTCAAAAAAAGAATAATTGACAGAGTACATTGACAAATGGTACATCGACAAACAGTGATTGGTTACAGTGTGGAACAAGGGGCCAAAGAAAGCAAATATGAGTAAGAGCAGCATAGGACATCATGAATAGTGTTCTTCCAGGGAACAGATCAGTTCGAGGGAGAGTCGTTGAGGAGTCCAGTAGCTGCTGGGAAGAAGCTGTTCTTATGTCTGGATGTGCGGGTCTTCAGTACCTTCTGTCTGATGGAAGGGTCTGGAATAAGACAAAGCCTGGGTGGAGATGTCTCTGATAATGCTGCCTGCCTTCCTGAGACAGTGGGAATGTGTAGACAGAATCAATGTGAGGGTGGCAAGCTTGTGTGATGCATTCGGCTGAGTTCACCACACTCTGCAGTTTCTTGCGATCTTGGGCTGAGCAGTTGCCATACCAAACAGTGATGCAACCGGATACGGTGCTCTCTATTGCACATCTGTAGAGGTTTGTGAGAGTCGATGCAGACATGCCAAATTTCTTTAGCTTCCGTAGGAACGAGAGATGTTGTTGGACTTCCTTGACTGTTGCGTCAACATGATTTGACTAGGACAGACTGTTGGGGATGGTGACCCCCAAGGACATAAAAGCTATCGACCATCTGTCAACAGGAATCCCTGTTTGAAAGGAGACAATGCAATGTAGTGTGTTTGTGAAGATTTCTGCACTCTCCTCATTTGAGTAAGGCACTTTGTGCTTATGTACATTTAATTTTTATACATTTTGTTGTTCCAAACTTGAGTTGAACGTGGAGGGAGAATTTTGAATTATATGGCGCAATAATGAAGAAATGTTAATTACATGACTGCTTTTGGTGGTGGGAATAATTGGAGGTGGTGAGCTGAAGAGCATCAGACAGATTTGTATTAATCTGAAAGTAAAGCCCTTTGGCGCATACACAAATTTCCCTGCGCTATATTGATGCTCATGGACAAAAGCAAACCTGACAACAGCCCCGTATGCTGTTAATTCATCATTGGCATATCACATACTCTTGACAGGCAGGCATTTTAGTTGTTTTTTTTGGCACATCTGATGTTGGTTTTGGATTTGGATTGTTGTGAATTTTTTTTCAATTAACTTGATGTGCAAAATTGAAAACTGTCATCCTTATCCCCCCCCCCCCCCCCCAAACAAGGTCTCAGCCATCCTCATCTTGTAACCCAGTTGCCCAGGCTCTGGAATTTGCTCCCTAAACCTACTCGTCCTTAAAACCTATCACATTGACAATGCGTTTGGTCACCTGTCCTAATGTTCCCATCAGTTTATGCTCTTGTGAAATGCTTTGGGATGTTTCACTATATTAAGTGCTCTATGAATGCCAGTTGTTGTTGGTTGGGTTTCAGGGGAGTGACCTCTCTACGTTGTGCCCCTCGTTTATGAAGTAGAATGCGCTGATCTCTGAGGAGTCTGCTCGCTGGAACGCACGGCCACTGCTCTGCGCGTGTGCAGGCACCTGTTTGAATATTTCATGTGTGCAACTAGAGTTGTGACTTTAAGTTTAAATTACCCGAATTAGGACGGCGTGGCGGCACAGTGGTTAGCACTGCTGCCTCACGGCGCCAAGGACCGGGGTGTGACCCTGACCCCGGGTCACTGTCCATGCGGAATTTGTACATTCTCCCTGTATTTGCATGGGTCTTGCCCCCACAACTCAAAGTTGCGCAGGGTTAGGTGGATTGGCCACGCTAAATTACCCCTTAATTGGGGGGAGGGGGGGAAATTGCCTATCTAAATTTTTTTTTAAATTAATAAATTACCCGAATGGAACTAGTTGTGCATTGGCCTGTATACAATTGTTTTGTGTTGTAAGGGTGGCAAATGAGGCAGATTTTGTAAGCTAGTGACTGTTGCACTGAGGTCTTAATGTCGACTGATCTGGAATAAATGGTGAGAGCTCCTCAACTTGGGCCTTTTGGCTTTCATTTTATATGCCAGGATTTCTGCAGTGGGACTGATGACAGCCTCAAATTGTCTTTGAACTTTTACCACTGTATGTCACCTGCAGGTCTTGGGTTGGTCTTGTAGAATTGCTGATCTTTGTTTCGTGCCTGTGACCCACAACCAAAATCAGGATTGAATTATTCTGAAGAATGCCATGATTCCCAGCGCTCTCGTGTTGTTCTTTATCGCTTTGTTGCTGGAATCATGAATGGGGCATGGGCACAATATATATAAAGTAATGGCCCATTACTGTTCAGACTTGTTGGCTGGGTGCAAAGGTCAGTCATCACACTCAATTGTTTGGTCAGCATTGGATTTTTGTAACAGCTACCGATTGAACTTGTACTATTTTATTTTCTTGTGGTAATCGGCTGTTACTTGTGTGCTTATTGTTCTTGCAGTTTGAATGAAGGAAATCATTCAGTCTCAAAATGCTATCTGTCTTCAGCACAATCTATCTGAGGTTGCTAGTGTATGGGGTTACTGGCTATAGAAATCACCTAAGTTTTGTTGTTAGAATCAGCTCTACAAGTGTTATTTTTGTTGCTAAATAAAAACTGTAACGCATTCATTTCATGTGAGGTTGTTTTCCAGAACTCTGGCCTGGCCATATTGGCAATGATTGCAGACGAATGTTAGTCTTCATGAAGTTAAATGTGATATCTGTTGCCATTTGACAATATTGCGGAGCCTGGTTAGATTGTAAAAGGAGTGTTTGTGCCTCCTCCTTAAGCAAGAACTGCACTCTGTGCACCAACACTGGAAAGTTATGCAACTTTGGTCGATGGATTTCCTGATTAAGATAGCTGTAACATAGAAGCAAGAAAGCCACTAATAGCTATGAGCTGGTGGATTGAGATTAATGCTGCAATTGGGAAGTGGCAGAACAATCGACAACGATGCTTAGTTCGAACACATTGTAATTGTATCCACTAGATTTCCTATAATTTTCCATTAGCAGTGTGGGCTGTAGTTAATGCTGTACTGAACCTGTGACAGTAATGCCTTGTCTATAATACATTAATCTTACAAGATTTAAAGAGACTAGTCTGTATTGCATCCTGAGCCATTTGAACGGCGGACTTTGAAAACAGTTAGATTAAGATAAAACTACAAATCTTATAACACAGCTGCTTGAAATCTAGCCAATGATCTACTGGCGATGTAGATGCTAGGGATGAGGCAATATTAAGAGCCACAATTGGGCTGAGCTGTTGGTGAAGGAGGACGCAAGAGATGGTATTTGAATCTTGCTGGAGGAATGCGCTCAGTATAATCCCGACTGGGAGCTCTTATGTCTTATGAACTTTACTACCCAAACTACCTAAAGCAAATAATTGTCATTTGTTTCCTGCACAAATAATTTTGTAACAAATTTGAATTATTTTAAAAATAAATTTAGAGTGTCCAATTAATTTTTTTCCAATTAAGGGGCAATTTAATGTGGCCAATCCACCTACCCTGCACATCTTTTGGGTTGTGGGGGCGCAAACACGGGGAGAATGTGCAAACTCCACACGGGCAGTGACCCAGAGCCGGGATCGAACCTGGGACCTCGGTGCTGTGAGGCAACCGTGCTAACCATTTGCGCCATCGTGCTGCCTTAAATTTGAATTATTTGATGCTCTCTCAAGCAGTGTTGCATTTAAATAACCCGAGTTTCAGTCAGTGGAAAAATTAGATATATTTTGTAGTTCAATTGTATATGGAGCTTGATACATGGCGTGGACATTTTATTGAAAACCCTCTTTTAAGTATCTGTTGATTATGTTGGTTTTATTATGCTGGGATTTACAATATTAAGGACGTCACAGCATTCTGTCACTGCTTTCCATCTCTGACCTGCTCTTTGTAGCCAGAGTATTTGTATGGCCAGTCCAGTAAAGTTTCTGGTCAATGGTAACCTCCAAGATGTTGATGGAGGGGTCTCAGTGATGCTAATGCCATTCACTGTCAAGGAAGCTGTTTAAATTTTCTAATGTTGGAAATAGACTTGCAGTTGTCAGCTCTGACCTGAATGCCTTGTTGAATGTGGGCATGTTTACTTCACTATGTGAAGGGTCGCAAATGAGAGTGAACATTGTGCAGTCATCAGTGAATATCCCCAATTCTGACCTTGTGATGGAGGAAGGTCATTGATGCAGCTGCTGAAGATGGTTGGACCTAAGATGCTAATCAAAGTAGTGATTGGTTCTCCTGTAGTGATGGCTCAGGGATGAGGCAATTGACCTCCAAGAACCACAACCATTTTCCTTTGTGTTACGTATGACTCCAACCTTAGGTTAAGCTAGTGATTTGAAACAAACTGTTGGACTTTAACCTGGTGTATAAGACTTCTTACTGTGCTCCAACCTTAGGGGCAGCACGATTGCGCAATGCTTAGCACTGCTGCCTCATGGCACCGAGGACCCGGGTTCGATCCAAGTCCTGGGTCACTATCTGTGTCTAGTTTACACATTCGCCCCGTGTTTGCATGTGTCACACCCCCACAACCCAAAGATGTGCACTGTAGATGGATTGGCCACGCAAAAGGGACCCTTATGAGGAGAGGTTGAGTAGACTGGGACTGTACTCGTTGGAATTTAGAAGGATGAGGGGGGATCTTATAGAAACATATAAAATTATGAAGGGAATAGATAGGATAGATGCAGGCAGGTTGTTTCCACTGGTGGGTGAAAGCAGAACTAGGGGGCATAGCCTCAAAATAAGGGGAAGTAGATTTAGGACTGAGTTTAGGAGGAACTTCTTCACCCAAAGGGTTGTGAATCTATGGAATTCCTTGCCCAGTAAAGCAGTAGAGGCTCCTTCATTAAATGTTTTTAAGATAAAGATGGATAGTTTTTTGCAGAATAAAGGGATTAAGGGTTATGGTGTTCGTGCCGGAAAGTGGAGCTGAGTCCACAAAAGATCAGCCATGATCTCATTGAATGGTGGAGCAGGCTAGAGGGGCCAGATGGCCTACTCCTGCTCCTAGTTCTTATGTTCTTAATTGGTGAATTTTTAAAAAAAATGAATTTTTTAAAAAATGTATGACTCCAACCAGTGAACGGTTTTCCCTGATTTCCATTGATTTAGATTTTGCACGGCTCCTTGATGCCACATACTTTCAAATGCTACCTTGATGTCAAGGCCAGTCACTCTCACCTCACCTTTGGAGCTCTGCACTTATTTTTCCATGTGTAGACCAAAACTATAATACGGCCTGGAGCCAAGTGGCCCTGGCGAGCAGAAGACAAACTGAGAATCGGTGAGCAGATTGTTAATGAAGAAGTGCTGCTTGATGACACCTTCCATCACTCTGATGATGATTGAGAGAGTGGACTGTAATAATTGGCCACATTGAATTTGTCCTTTTTGTGGATAGGAGATACATGGATGAGTTTCCACTTTGTTGGGTAGCGGTCAGTGTTGTAGTTTTACTGGAACAACTTGGCAAAGGGCATGGCAGATTTTGGAGCATGAGTCCTCCGTATTGTAACTGGAATGTTGCCGGGGCCCATAGACTTTGCTGTACCCTGTGCTTTGAGCCATTTTTTGATGTCATGTGAAGTGAACTGAATTGGCAGAACAATGGCATCCATGATGCTGGGGACATTGGGAGAAGGCCGGGATGGGTCATCCTGTCTGCACTTCCTACTGAAGCTGGTTGCAAATTAATGGAGTACTTAGAAGCTGGTATTGTGATGTTTTGTTTTTAGAGAGGTTGCGTAACAATACTTAAGAAAATAATAAGTGATCTCGGCTCATCTAAATGTATTAAACAGAGGAAGAGACTGGATTCAGGGAGAAGAGAATCCTTGTATGTTATTGCAGAAAGGCGTAGTAATTATTTTGTTGACAAATGGTTAAAAATATATTAGATCAGCTCTCAGACAAACCACTAACAAATGTAATTCCCTTTTATAATTTTAAATGATGGAGTGTTGCTAACTTTTGGTTGGTTCAATTGGCTCTGTTTTATAATCTTTGCTCTTGAGTCGCCAGGTATCTTTATGATACCGCCATGAGTTCAAGTTCAAGTAATGATCAATAACTCAATATACCAATTAGTAAGATTCAAATCAAAGCACATTTGTTGTTCACAGTAATCGCTACTCATGCACAAATTCTACGTCTAAGCTACTTCTACAACTATCAGGCCTATACATAGCTTCGGACTGGCCCACCAGGTCAGGGGAACAAATGGCCTTTCGTTCGGGTTCTGAGTCTGCGGGATTCGAAGTTGGTACGGACTGGTAGCTAGGAGCGCCTATCTCGTAGCGAGCGTAGACTTAAGACTTAGGGGCTTTTGGCGGCAGCTGAACCGGTCACTGTCAAGGGTTGGTTCACGTTGCTGAGTGACCCGGTCAAGAAGGACGATTTGAACTTGGGGGCTTAACTTTATAGTCCCCAGGGGCTTCCCGCCTTTCGGGGCTGACCCCGTACCTGGTCCCAAGTGATTGGACTTTGTCCCAATCGCTTGGTTCAATTTCTCCAATACCGGCGCTGTTCCCTGATCGATGGGCGGTTTTGAGGTGTCCGTTAACCTCTTTTGTGTTGGCTCCTGCTGGCACCGAGGAGTTTGGCTTGGCCTTGTTTATCCCAAATGTTTCGATTGTTCCCGGGGATCACTCATTAGTATGTAGATGGTTGCTACATTATTATGCAGGTGGCTGCTTGTATCGATGCTGTCTGGGCTTTTGCAGAGTTTACTACACCGTAAACATGCATCTGCTAGTTTCTGCCTGTGTTGGCTGAATTTCCCTGCAGCCTTTGCTGTTCTCCATTTTACGTCGGGAGATGGCCAACCCAGGTGGCTGCAGGAGGCAGAATGTCTATGGTTCTTTTTACAGATATAGCCAGGTTTGCAATCTAATAATAATAATCTTTGTTAGTGTCACAAGTAGGCTTACATTAACACTGCAATGAGGTTACTGTGAAAATCCCCTAGTCGCCACATTCCGTGCCTGTTCGGGAACATTGAGGGAGAATTCAGAATGTCCCATTCACTTAACAAGCAAGTCATTTTGGGACGTGTGGGAGGAAACCGGAGCATCCGGAGGAAACCCACACAGACTGGGGGAGAACGTGCAGACACAGGGAGAACATGCAGGCTCAGCACAGACAGTGACCCAAGTTGGGAATCGAACCTGGGTCCCTGGCACTTTGAAACAGCAGTGCTAACCACTGTGCTACCGTGCCCTACATTATCTGCAATTTACCCGACAGCTGGCCTGAGAATTGATATGAAGAATGCAGTAGGCTGAGAGGAACATACACCTAGGTGGTAGAATAATGCATTGTTTTAAGCTCATTAATGTTCCTACCTTTCTAAGATAGCTCCCCTTGGACTTATCCCAAGGATAAGTCCTTGGACTTACCAAGGAAGATTTGCTTACAGAATGGAAAATGTTCAGTACATGTCTGCTGTACTTCAGACTCCAAAGAAAATGTCAGTCTTTCAAAGGTTCTTTTTTTTTCTCTTTAAAAAAAAAAATGTTTATTAAGGTTTTTACAGAATATCAACAACAAAATGAAAAAGGAACCCAACAGGGTTAAATACAAGACACAGTCAAAAAACAACCTGCTGCTGCCATTGACCAATGTCTACTGTTCTGCCAGGAAGTCTAAGAACAGTTGCCACTGCCTGAAGAACCCTTGTACCGCCCTCTCAAGGCGAATTTCACCCTCTCCAACTTAATAAACCCCGCCACATTGTTGATCCAGGATGCCAAGATTGGGGGCCTCGCGTCCTTCCACTGAAGAAGAATCCTCCACCGGGCTACCATGGACGCACAGGCCAGAAATGCGGCCTCTTTTGCCTCCTGCACTCCCGGCTCCTCTGCCACCCCAAATGTTGCGAGCCCCCAGCCTGGTTTGACCCTGGATCCTACCACCCTCGACACCGTCCTCGCTACGCCCTTCCAAAATTCCTCCAGCGCTGGGCATGCCCAGAACATATGGGTGTGATTTGCTGGGTTCCCTGAGCACCTAACACACCTGTCCTCACCCCCAAAAAACCGGCTCATTCTTGTCCCGGTCATGTGTGCCCTGTGCAGCACCTTAAACTGTATGAGGCTGAGCCTTGCGCACGAAGATGAAGAGTTCACCCTCCCTAGGGCATCTGCCCACGTCCCTTCCTCGATCTCCTCCTCCCACATACCATTCACCTCCACCACCGAGGCCTCCAACTCCTCCTGCATCACCTGGTAACTTTCCGAAATCTTCCCCACTCCCGCCCGAGAGCACCCTGTCCTGTACTGTGCGTGGCAGCAGTCGTGGGAATTCCACCACCTGCCGTCTGGCAAACGCCCTTACCTGTAGGTACCTGAAGGTGTTCCCTGGGGGGGAGCCCATACTTCTCCTCCAGCTCACCCAGGCTCGCGAACTTCCCATCCACAAACAGGTCTCCCAACCTTCGTATCCCTGCCCTGTGCCACCCTGAAAACCCTCCATCTGTCCTCCCTGGGACGAACCGGTGGTTCCCCGTATTGGGGTCCACACCGAGGCCCCAACCCCACCCCCCCCATGCCACCTCCACTGCCCCTAGATTTTGAGGACAGCCGCCACTACCGGGCTCGTGGTACACCTCCTTGGAGGGAGCGGCAGCGGCGCCATTGCCAGCGCCCCCAGACTCGTACCCACACAGGATGCCATCTACAGCCTCTTCCATGCAGCCCCCTCCATCACCCACGTGCGCACCATCATCGCATTGGCAGCCCAGTAGTACCCACAGAGGTTGGGCAGCGCCTGCCCCCCCCCCCCCCCCCACTCATCTCTACCCCGCTCCAGGAACACTCTTCTCACCCTTGAGTCCCTCGCGCCCACACAAACCCCATTATGCTCCCAATGGGCCCAACAGGTCCATATATTCTTTTATAGAATTCGACCAGGAAACCATCCGGCCCCGGTGCCTTCCCCGCCTGCATGCTCCCTATCCCTTTGGTCAGCTCCTCCAGCCCAATTGGGCCCCCCAATCCCGCCACCAGTCCCTCCGCCTTCAGAAACCTCAATTGGTCCAGAAAGCGGCCCATCCCTCCCTCCTCCAGTGGGGGCTCGGACCGATACAATTCCTTATAAAAGTCCCTGAAGACCCCATTGATGCCATCCCCACTCCGCACACGACTCCCTCCCCCGTCCTTAACTCCCCCGACCTCCCTAGCTGCGTCCCGCTTCTGAAGCTGATGCGGCAGCATCCGGCTTGCCTTTTCCTCATACTCATAAATCGCCCTCTGGGCCTTCCTCCACTGCACCTCCGCCTTCCTGGTGGTCACCAGGTCGAATTCGGCCTGGAGGCTGCACCTCTTCCTCAACAGTCCTTCCTCAGGCACCTCCGCAAACCTCCTGTCTACCCTCACCATCTCCCCGACCAGCCTCTCCCTCTGCTCCTTCCTCTCCTTGTGGGCCCTAAAGGAGATCAGCTCTCCCCTAACCACCGCCTTCAGCGCCTCCCATACCACCCCCACTCGGACCTCTCCGTTATCGTTGGCCTCCAGGGTACCTCTCTATGCTTCCTCGGACCCGCTCACTCACCTCCTCGTCCGCCAATAGCCTCACCTCCAAACGCCACAACGGGTGCTGGTCCCTCTCCTCCCCCAGCTGTAAGTCCACCCAATGCGGGGCGTGATCCGAGATGGCTATCGCTGAGTACTCGGTATCCTCCACTCTCGCTTTCAGTGCCCTGCTCTAAATAAAAAAGTCGATCCGGGAATAAGCCTTATGGACATGTGAGAAGAATGAAAATTCCCTAGCCCCCGTCCTTGCAAATCTCTAAGGGTCCACCCCTCCCATTTGGCCCATAAACCCCCTCAGCACCTTAGCCGCCGCCGGCTTCCTACCTGTCCTAGACCTGGAGCAATCCAGTGCCGGATCCATCACCGTGTTAAAGTCTCCCCCCATTATCAGGCCCCCCACTTCCATATCCGGGATCCGACCCAACATGCGCCGCATAAAACCCGCATCGTCCCAGTTCGGGGCATACACATTGACCAGTACCACCCTCTCTCCCTGCAGCTTACCACTAACCATTACGTACCTACCGCCATTGTCTGCCACAATGCTCGACGCCTCGAACGACACCTTCCTTCCCACCAAGATTGCCACCCCTCGATTTTTGGCATCCAGCCCCGAATGAAACACCTGACCTACCCACCCTTTCCTCAATCTTACCTGGTCTGCCACCTTCAGGTGTGTCTCCTGGAGCATGACTACATCCGCCTTCAGCCCCTTCAGATGCGCGAACACGCGGGCCCGCTTGATCGGCCCGTTCAGTCCCCTTACATTCCATGTTATCAGCCGGATCAGGGGGCTACCCGTCCCCCTCCCCCACCGACGAGCCATAACCCCTCCTCGGCCAGCCACGCGCCCGGACCCCACGCCCGGCCCGTTCCCGACGGCGGCAGACCCCCGTCTCGACCCCCCCCCCCCCCACTCACTCCAGCTCTCCCTTGACCAGAGCAGCAGCAACTCGATTTCCCCCCCCCCCCCTTCGGGCTAGGACCCCTCCTAGCTGCTTTACTCCCCCCACTGCACTTCTGCAAGGCAGCTGACCCCGGCCACTCCTGACTCTCCTTCGACTCCTCCCATTGTGTGGCACACCCTCCTCTTCCATTTCCCCATCCACAGGCTCTCCACCTCCCCCTTCCATCCCAAGCGCGGGAAACAACCCTCGCTTCCCTGCCCCGGCCCCGCCCTGTCCAGTCTTCAGCGCGGAAAAAAGCCCGCGCTTACCACCTACCCGGCTCCGCCACCTCTGACAACTCTGGACCTTTTACAGGCCCAGTCCCCTCACCCCCGACCCGGGCCTCCCCCTCCCCTGCGGGGCCCCATCACACTGCCGGCCATCCACCCCTGTCCCATTTGCTTACCCCCCTTCAAGAGCCCCCCGACCAACCAAACCAAAACAGTGCCCAACCTGCCATAACCACCCTCACCAAACCAGATAGAAAGAAAAAACAAGAGCAAAGGACCCCCCCTCAAAAAGTAACATATCAACCGCAATCCCCAAACGCCCATCCCGACCCTCAATCTGTGTCCAACTTCTCGGCCTGAACAAAGGCCCACGCCTCCTCCGGAGACTCAAAATAATGGTGCCAGTCCTTGTAGGTGACCCACAGTCGCGCCGGCTGCAACATGCCAAAATGCACCCCTTTCCTGTGCAGCACCGCCTTCGCTCGGTTGTACCCGGCCCCCCTCTTCGCTACCTCTGCACTCCAGTCCCGGTATATTCGAACCTCCACGTTCTCCCACCTGCTGCTCCTCTCCTTCTTGGCCCACCTGAGCACACACTCCCGATCAGCGAACCGATGAAACCGCACCAGCACTGCCTGCGGAGGCTCGTTAGCCTTGGGCCTCCTCGCCAGCACTCTATGGGCTCCTTCCAGTTCCAAGGGCTCCTGGAAGGACCCCGCTCCCATCAGCGAGTTCAACATGGTGACCACATAGGCCCCCACGTCCGGCCCCTCCAGGAGGCCTAGAATCCGCAAGTTCTTCCGCCTCGACCGATTCTCCATTTCCTCAAACCGCGCCTGCCATTTCTTGTGGAGCGCCTCGTGCGCCTCCACCTTTACCGCCAGGCCTAAGATCTCGTCCTCGTTGTCGGAGATCTTTTGTCGGGCCTTGCGGATCGCCACCCTCTGGGCCGTCTGTGTCTCCAGCAGCTTATCAGTCGAAGCCTTCATCAGCTCAAGCAGGTCCGCTTTAATCTCCCTAAAGCAGCGCTAGATAACCTCCTGTTGCTCCTGCGCCCACTGCATCCACGCAGCCTGGTCCCCGCCCGCCGCCATTTTGTTCTTCTTCCCTCGCACCTTCTTCGGGTCCAGCACCACTTTTTTAGTCGCCCCGCTCCTGGTAAAAGCCATATACTGTCGGGGACCTATTGTACTCTCCTTCCCACAGCAGGAAACATTGACAAAATGCCGTTGGGGGCCCTGGAAAGAGCCCCAAAGTCCATTTTTTGCAGGAGCTGCCGAATGTGCGACTTAGCTCCGCATAGCCGCAACCGGAAATCTTTTTTCCTCTTCAATATGGACAACCATGCACCACTCTGCTTCTGCTTCTTTACCGACAACAAATGGCTTCTAGGTTTGTGCCAAGTATAAAGTCCATAAAATATCACTTCACATCAGCATCATGATCTGTTGTTGATGCTACAAAATATAATCTGATAACAGTATTTTGTTGGTTATACGGTTTGCCCCCTTTTTTCTTTAAATTTAAAGTACCCAATTTTTTTTTTCCAATTAAGGGATAATTTAGCCTGGCCATCCACCTACCCTGCATCTTTGGGTTGTGGGGGTGAGACCCACGCAGACATGGGGAGAAACTCAGTGACAATAACTGAGATCGAATCCCTCAGCACCATGAGGCAGCAGTGCTAACCACTGCGCCACCGTGCCTCCCCTGGGTTTGCCCCTTTTTAAATGAGTTCACTTTCTATCTCGCCATACAAGATCTCCTAAAAAGCTATACTTGTCATTACCGTAGAATGTTCCCAGCACTGGTAGATTTTTCCCTACACTTCTAACTGCAGCGGGTAGAGTTTAGGGTTAAATTTCAGTCAGTGTGCTTCCACAATAGTAAACCACTGCAGAGGCAAAACGTCAATAATATTTTGCAGTCAAGATCTGTGGCAAATGCATGCAAATAAACGTCATCTGGCTGTGCTATAAAAATTGAATTTCTGTTATCTAATCCAATAAGATTCACTAACTTTAATGTAAACTGTAAATCCAGTGCCCATTTTATATTTGGTAACTACATGCATTGACTGTCACCTGATGGTCGTAAGGAATAATGTCTTTTCAGTTGGCACGCTCGCTTCGGTAGCCTGGTGCAATGCAGAAGAGAGTTTGTTAATTTCTTTTGAGGAGCCTCGGCTACAGGTTGAGTTGTTAACTTTTGTCTTTCTGGTTCTTGGCTGCCAGGGCTCTCAAACCAGCGTTGCAGCCAAAACACCGAGAGCAGTGATTAGTTGGTATATCCATCTTACCCAAGAGAGTTTGTGAGAAAACACTCATTTAGGTTGGATTGCCCTCTTGTTAGTCATATAACAGGGAGACGATATTGTCGCCTGCAGTTGCTGCGTCTGTTGATTCTTATTTTAACATGCCAATTATACTGCTATTTCCTTTGTGCATCTGACCATTTTTTAATCTCTAGTGATTCGTCAGTCCTAATTTGTTGGTGAAATGTCCAGGCCAGTTTTAACCTTGATGGTTGTGTGCAGTTACCATTATTTCTCCCGCTACACTTGTGTGTGGCATGGTCGTCTTCTTGTGCACTATTCCTGTAGATCACAAATGCTTTCACCTCGGCTAATTTAATTTGGTGGATCTCTCTGCCCCTTAGTGGAAGCTTCCTGTCAGGATGAAGATGAAACAATGGAGACCATTGAAGCAGCTGAAGCACTCCTGAACATGGAATCCCCCAATGCCATCTTGGACGAGAAAAGAATGTGTGAGTTTTAAACACGTATGCACTTCCTCTCTCCCTTCCACGTAGCATTTTCCCTTTGACCTCTGAGCCAACCTGACGCGATTGTTTGTGTACGTCTGTTCTCACATAAAATTCCACCTTTTGATCAGATCTTCGGCGCGATGCCCAATTTCTCATGTAATGAATTCTATAGCATCGGTTGCATGAAGACAAATTTCTGGTGCACTCGACAGAATGAAGGAAAAATAGAATGATAACTGATAGAAAATGTCCAGCTGCTACGACAGAAGGCAGTTTTGCGCACTGTGTAGTAAAGAAATCTCTTTGTTGATCTGTCAGCAGCACAGGCACGTTGGTGCCAAACACTCAACATGTTCTACTTGTGAAAAATAAATCCTCAAATCAATGTCTTGTCAACAAAGCCTTGAAAAGTTATTTTCTCCCCTCCACTCCCCCACTTTCCTTCCCTTCCCCTCCCACTTAAATCCCTGTTTAGTTAATCAATTCGCACATTCACTGGATGAAGAAATTGCTGCGTCTGTTCCTCATCTATCTGTCACATCAGATAAGATCCCCGAGGTATACAGCAGGTCTTCAGCCTACATGGCAGGTGATGACGATGATTCTGCAGATGAGTCGCCCAGAAAAAATGCACTCAAACAGAGGAAAAAGAAAGGTAAATTCTAGATTAATGGACTGTGTTAGCGGGGAAAGGAACAAAAAAAAAGGAAGAGGTATTCAGGACCATATTGTGTGGATTTTTGTGTAGTCCAGATTTACTTTACATCTATTTATGTAAAATAATTGCACATTTAATGAGGCAAATCTATTTGTTCTCTGTGCACTTAAAGGATATCTCGGTTTTCGTTAACATTCCTTTCTTGCCGCTTGTTTTTTGCTGTGAGGTAGCATGCAAACTTCTTTGTGGATGGAGCATTCTGCATCTGGCTGATATTTATCAGTTTTGTGCCAATGTTCTCCTGACCTTTTCTCATCATGTTTAAAGAATGCGCACTTAAATTGTGTGTCCAAAATGTGAAACTAAGATGATCTGAATAATATTTGTGTGTGGTTCTTTGTTCTGTGTGTAGTACAACTCCTTTAAAAGACTGACGTCAGAAAGCAAACTCAAACTCAGTAAAAAGTGGCCTATTGCATTTTGGGACCTTAATGTGCTCAGCAGTTGTAATAGTTTTGCATTGATGTGCACCCAAGCACTTGTACAGCAACATGGGAATGGCAATATAGCTGCGTGCTGGGCCTAAGCATAGGATTCTAACCAACCAAGCCACTTTCAATTCAGGCCATTCATGAAGGATTTTCAGTTCCAGAATTAATAAGTTCCAGGAATATTTTGAAGCTCTTTTAAACCACCAGGACCGTTTCTGTGGCTGAAATGCTGTCAACGGTAAATCAATGTTCATTGGGCACAGTTCTGCAAATTGCAGTCATGTTGGTTGTTAACTACTGACAGATGCACAAACACACACACACGTTACTGTGGCCAGCATGTGGTGCTGGCCCATGCTGTAGTTTGGAGAGCAGCGTTAATCAGAGAGCACCACGTGCGCACGCTGAGTAATGTGCTTTGATTTTCCAGGTCGAAAGATGAAACCTACTCGCCCATCTTCACCTGTCACAGCGCCACACCTTCCAATTAAGAAGAAAACTAAGGATGGAAAAGGTAAAGTGTCAGCAGGGTGACAGCTCGACAGTTGTGCAAACATTGTAATTTACCTTTTCAGTGTGATTTTGTTTTTGCATCATCAGCAAAAATGGTGCGATAACACTGAGTGATGGGTCTGCTGACACTGCAAAAACATGTTTTTCTTTTTGTAGTCTTTGCTGTTCCACTTTCACCTCCCTCTTTTTCTCCCCTCCACTTCAGAATTAGGCTTTATCAGTTTTAAACATAACAGCTTACATTGAGAACATATAACATAGAACAGTACTACAGCACAGTATAGGCCCTTCGGCCCACGATGTGCCAACCATTTATCCTAATCTTAAGTTCAACCTAACCTACACCTGCTATCCACGTGCCTGTCCAAGAGTCGCTTAAATGTCCCTAATGACTCTGACTCCACCACCTCTGCTGGCAGTGCATTCCAAGCACCCACCACTCTCTGTGTAAAGAACCCACTCCTGACATCTCCCCTATACCTCCCTCCAATCACCTTAAAATGATGTCCCCTCGTGACAGCCATTTCCGCCCTGGGGAAAAGTCTCTGGCTATCCACTACATCCATGCCTCTCATCACCTTGTACACCTCTATCAAGTCGCCTCTCTTCCTTCTTCGCTCCAGTGAGAAAAGCCCTAGCTTCCTCAACCTTTCTTTATAAGACATGCCCTCCAGTCCAGGCAGCATCCTGGTAAATCTCCTCTCCAAAGCATCCACATCCTTCCTATAATGAGGCGACCAGACAATACACAATATTCCAAGTGTGGTTTAACCAGGGTTTTATAAAGCTGCAGCAAAACCTCACGGCTCTTAAACTTAATCCCGCTGTTAATGAAAGCCAACACACCATCTGCCTTCTTAACAACCCTATCAACCTGGGTGGCAACTTTGAGGGATCTATGTACGTGGACCCCAATTTACTGGCACTTCTGAAGAATCAGGAAGGAATCCTGAATGGCCAGTCATTCCATTGCTTGAGAAAGATCTGGAATGTTTTTGTGATTAAAGATCTAAGAAACAAAGATTTAAAAAAAAAAAAAAAAATCTTGTTCCCTTATTGCATAATCTTATCATGAGAAATGGTCTCCGAGCATACAGCAGGTATAGTTCCAACATAGAACTCTTAAATGATGGTCTGCAGCAGAATTTATTGGTGTTACTCCTCCCTCTCTCATTTACCATGTATTTTTTTAAAATAAATTTAGATTACCCAATTATTTTTTCCAATTAAGGGGCAATTTTAGCATGGCCAATCCACCTACTCTGCATATTTTTGGGTTGTGGGGGCGAAACCCACGCAGACACGGGGAGAATGTGCAAACTCCACACGGACAATGACCCAGAGCCGGGATCGAACCTGGGACCTCAATGCCGTGAGGCAGCTGTGCTAACCACTAGGCCACTGTGCTGCCCTCATTTACCATGTATGCACATGGGCTGTATCCTTGATCTACAAGGGTTCGGTACTCAAAATGGGATCCATTCTCCAGGCTCTCGTCACTCATTTTGTCCACCAAAAAATATCATTACAACTCCTCACTTTATTGCTCTCTAAGTAGCTGCTGTCGGCACAATGCTTTGTATAAGGCAAACAAGTATGGTATCAAATTATTGAGCACTAGGGCTATTTGGTCCATAGTGCCTGGAATAACAACAGGCCAAGTTACTGATCTTTCTGAGGCTGCCAGGGCAAGATGTTGAACAGGGATGAGGCACCTCTGCAAATGGAGGATGAGAGATAGACAGCTGGGGAGTGTTGGTTATGTTTCTGCAGCATCTGACAGATCAGTATTATTGCAGACCTAGGGACAAGCTGCCTGACAGTACTTTTAACCTCGGAACCACAGCTGCAGCAAAAGACTCATTCATTTTATTAGTGGAGGAAAAATCAAGCTCTTTGTTGTTTTCTGAGCAGAATTAAAGGGAGTAATTTTAACCTAACTCGCTGTGTTGGAACACACAGGATCCAATGGTACGTTGGTTTTACACTCTGCCTATCACTATTTCAATGTAGAGAAAATGGGTAGCAGATAAACCAGTATTGCACCTGAACCTGTTTGTTTCCCAATGGACGGTTCAGGTTAAAATTTCCCACAAAGTGTATGAAGTTTAATTACTTCGACAAAAGAACAGGCAGAGTCTCCTGCAAGGCTCAGGAAAATGGAAGACCTTTATAAAATAATGGCTAGATGCCACAATGCTTCCAACAACTTTCCTTACCACTCTGCTAACCTATACATTAACAGTATGATAGGTGCTGTCTAGTATAAGAATTTTGTTTCATTCTTTCACAGAATGTGGGCGTTGCTGGCTAGGCCAGCATTTCTTGCACATCCTTAATTGCCCCTGAGAAGGTGGTGGTGAGCCCTAACTTGAAATGCTGCGGCCCATGAAGTGATGGTAGAGCCACAGTGCTGTTAGGGAGGGAGTTCCAGGGCTTTGAAGGAACAATGAAAAGGAGTCGTAGAGCTTTATAGCACTGAAAGAGGCCTTTAGGTCCATTGTTTCTGTGCTGGCAGTCAAACACCCAGCCTAATCCTATTTTCCAGCACTTGGTCCATAGCCTTGCATGCTACTGCGTTTCAAGTGCTGCTCTAAATGCTTCTCAAGTGTGCGTTTTCCTGCCTCTACCACCCTTTCAGGCAGTGATGTTGCCAATGTTGTCAAATGATACCACCACAAGGCTTTACCGGATATCGATCAAGGATCACACAACCAGTTAGTCAGTTCAAGTTCAAAGTTGGTTTATTTACACACAAGGATTACTTCGACATGCAGCACAAAACACTATAAGTTAAACTACACCTAACAACTACAATAACCTATACTTAACTTCAGGGCAACCGGCTCTATGCAGATGGACAAGGCCTTTGTCCAGATCTTGCGTGGCTGGGTGGAAGAAGTGGCTCTGTTTCTGCTGGGCTCATCCGTCTGGTAGCGATCGTTGGTCTTGAACTTGTCTTCTGGTCGTAATGCTCCACTTGGGTTGGCATAGGCCGGATCCAAGAGATACCGAGCACATGGCTGTGTCTCTTCTTATCCCTCTGGGATTTCACGCTCTTTGGGGCGGTCCTTAACTTGGACCCAATAATTCGATAGGCTTCGATCACTGCCTTCGATTTTGGCTAATAAAGGGGCGGGTGCCTTGATGGCTGGGCGTGTCCTTAGTGGTCAATGACCTTGGCTGTGTGGGCTCCCTGAGTAAAGGGAGTGGTGCCGATTAGTCTGTATTTCTATCGGTTACCTGAGTACAGTTCTTTTATGCTGGGGAAATGGGCCATTAGAATGCAAACGAGCGGGGGATTCGATTGCGTCTAGCTATCTGGGTTGCAAATACACACACAAGTTCTGAGTCTGTCCGAGTCCTGGGTTGGCCATATTTCCCATAGTCCTTTGCAGGTGGCCATCTGAGATGGCTACAGTGAGTTCCGGATTTGCACCACCCTCTGGGTAAGAGTTCTTTCCCTCAAATACCTTCTAAATCTTCTGCTCCTTATATTAAACCTTTTGACCCTGGTTATTGACTCCTCTACTAAGGGGAAAAGCTTCTTCCTATCTACCCTATCTATATTACTCATAATTTTGTACACCTCAATTAAGTTTCTCTCCCCCCCCCCCCCCCCCCCGCCCCATGCCTTCTCTGTTATCAAGGAAACCAACCTCAGCCGATCCAGCATCTCTTCATAACTAAAATGCTCGGGCAACATCCTGATGAATCTCCTCTGGCAACCTTCCAGTGCAATCACATCCTTCCTATAGTGTGGCAACCAAACTGCACACAGTACTCTAGCTGGAGGTTAATGAGCATTTTATATAGCTCTCTCAAAATCTCCCTGCTATTGTATTCTATGCCTTAGCTAATAAAGGCAAGTATCCCATATGCTTTCTTAACCACCTTTTCTACCTGTCCTGCTGCCTTCAGGGATCTTTCGACATGCACCCCAAGGTCCCACTGTACTTCCCAGCATCCTGCTGTTCATTTTATACTCCATTGCTTTGTTAGTTGATACATTTTGGGAGGACTATCACATTCAGGATTAAATTCCATTTGCTACCTTTCTGCCCACCTGACCCACCAATCTGTATCATCCTGTAATCTTATGCTTTCGTCCTCACAAGCTTGTATTGCTTGTTTGGCTCTTATTCCGCACTATCACCAATCACTATTTGTTGATATACCATTTGTCAATGTACTCTGTCTATTATCCTTTTGTCTACTATGTACATACTGTGTACATTCTACTTTTCACTGTACTACGGTACATGTGACAAATATCAATCAAATATCTATCAATCAATCACTATTTACCACACGACCAATTTTCGTGTCATCTGCGAACTTGCTGAACAGACCCCCCTCATTCATATCTAGATCATTAATGTGCACTACAAACAGCAAGGGATCCCTGAAACACAATGGGACGCAGGTTTCCAGTCACAAAAACAACTGTCAACCAGTACACTGGAGTAGTACCGGATGATTGGAGGGAGGCGAATGTTGTTCCCCTGTTCAAGAAAGGGAATAGGGAAATCCCTGGAAATTGCAGACCCGTCAGTCTTCCGTCTGTGGTGAGCAAAATATTGGAAAGGATTCTGAGAGATAGGATTTATGATTATTTAGAAAAACATAGTTTGATAAAGGTAGTCAGCATGGCTTTGTGAGGGGCAGGTCATGCCTCACAAGCCTCATTGAATTCTTTGAGGATGTACCGAGACACATTGATTATTTTAAAAAAAAATTTAGCGTACCCAATTCATTTTTTTTCCAATTAAGGCACAATTTAGCGAGTTCAATCCGCCTACCTTGCACATCTTTTTAGGTTGTGGGGGCGAAACCCACGCAAACACGGAGAGAATGTAAACTCCACACGGACAGTGACCCAGAGCCGGGATCGAACCTGGGACCTCAGCGCCGTGAGGCAGCTGTGCTAACCACTAGGCCACCATGTTGCCCTATCTTGACAAATACATGAATAAGATGGGAATAGAGGTTTACGGACCCCGGCGGCTAACCCACTGCGCCACCGTGCTGCCCACGAGACACATTGATGAAGGTCGGGCAGTGGATGTGGTGTATATGGATTTCAGTAAGGCATTTGATAAGGTTCCTCATGGTAGGCTCATTCAGAAAGTTAGGGGGCATTGGATACAGGGAGATTTGGCTGTCTGGATACAGAATTGGCTGGCCGAAAGAAGACAGCGAGTGGTAGTGGTGGAAAGTATTCCGCCTGGAGGTCGGTGACCAGTGGTGTCCCGTCAGGATCTGTTCTGGGACCTCTGCTCTTTGTGGTTTTTATAATTGACTTGGATGAGGTAGTGGAAGGGTGGGTCAGTAAGTTTGCCGATGACACGAAGGTTGGGGGAGTTGTAGATAATGTTGAGGGTTGTTGCAGGTTACAACAGGACATTAACAGGATGCAGAGCTGGGTTGAGAAGTGGCAGATGGCGTTCAACCTTGATAAATGTGAAATGATTCATTTTGGAAAGTCGAATTTGAATGCTGAATACAAGGTTAAAGGCAGGATTCTTGGAAGTGTGGAGGAACAGATGGAACCTTGGGGCCCACGTACATAGATCCCTCAAAGTTGCCACCCTCAAAAGTTGCCACCCAGGTTGATAGGGTTGTTAAGAAAGCATATGGTGTGTTGGCTTACATTAACATGGGGATTGAGTTTAAGAGCCGCGAGGTTTTGCTGCAGCTTTATAAAATCCTAGTTAGACCACACTTGGAATATTGTATCCAGGTCTGGTCGCCTCATTATTGGAAGGATGTGGATGCTTTGGAGAGGGTACAGAGGAGATTTATCAGGATACTGCCTGGACTGGAGGGCATGTCTTACGAAGAAAGGTTGAGGGAGCTAGGGCTTTTCTCACTAGAACGAAGAAGGCAGTGAGGTGACTTGATAGAAGTGCACAAGGTGATGAGAAGCATGGATAGAGTGGATAGCCAGAGACTTTTCCCCAGTGTGGAAATGGCTGTCACGAGGGGACATAATTTTAAGGTGATTGGAGGAAGATATAGGGGAGATGTCAGAGGTAGGTTCTTTACACAGAGAGTGGTGGGTGTGTGGAATGCACTGCCAGCGGAGGTGGTGGAGTCAGAGTCATTAGGGACATTTAAGCGACTCTTAGACAAGCACATGGACAGCAGTAAATTGAAGGGGTGTAGGTTAGGTTGATCTGAGATTAGAATAAATGGTCGGCACAACATCGTGGGCTGAAGGGCCTGTACTGTGTTGTACTGTTCTATGTTCTGTGTTCTATTACCCTCTATTTCGTACCACTCAGACAATTTTGTAACCAATTTGCCAAATCTCCCTGATTCCCATTGGCTCATACCTACTTAATCAGTCTCCCATGTGGGATCTTGTCAAAAGCCTTACTGAAGTCCATGTAGATTATATCAATCGCACGACCCTCATCTGCACACCTGATCACCACCTCGAAAAATTCAATCAGATTTGTTAGGCATGACCTCCCCCTCACAATGGCATGCGGATTATCCTTGATTAATCCTTGCCTCTCCCAAGTGGAGATTAATTCTGTCCCTCAAGAACTTTCTCCAATAATTTCCTTACCACTGTTGTTAGACTCACCGGCCTGTCATTACCTATTTTTTACCCTACTTCCTCTCTTGAACTAATGGCACCACATTACCTGTAGTCCTCTTGACAACTCTCCTGTGGCCAGCGAGGATTTGAAAATTAGCGTCAGAGCCCCTCCAGGATATTCTTGGACAATTTTCCAAATTGACAGGTGGGTGCCAGCGTTGCAGCTGTACTGGAACAGCTTGTGGCGCAGCAGGTTCTGGAGCACAGGCCTTCAGTACTGTTGCCGGAATATTGTCGGGTCCCATTGCCTTTGCAGAGTCCAGTGCCTCCAGCTGTTTTGTGACCTCAAGTGGTGAAAATCAAATTGCTGAGGACTGACATCTGTGATGCTGAAAACCTTAGCAAGAGGCCAAGATAGAGTTCAAGTAATGACAAACTATTCACTTTAATAGATTAATTTGACAGTTCCTCCATGGTATCAATAAATGTTTATATCATAAAACAAAATCCAAGTCCGGCAATTCTGTAAGTTAAAAAAGACCTGTGTCTAGTCTGTTACAATAGAAATAATTATTTAGGTTTCCCAAACAGAGATTCGGTGGTGACAAGTTAGTCAAACAATTAGTGCAGACTTCAGTTTCCTTACAAATCAGCAAATATAATCAATCCGATCAAGTGAGAAAGTAGCAATGGGAAGCTCTGATAAAACCAACTCTTATTGGATCACCCTAGAAAAAATTCTTCAATCTTGACTTTGTGTGAATGCATTTGAGAAAATCAGTTTTGCTCTTTCCTCATGTCTTCTTGTTGAACTGTTTATTGTGGCTTTTAAAATAGCTGAACAGTAACCTAGTCCGCCACCCTTTCATGATGTTTTGCTTTTTCCTTTTGTAGGCAACACAATATATCTCTGGGAGTTCCTCCTGGCTCTCCTTCAAGATAAAAACACTTGTCCGAAGTACATTAAATGGACGCAAAGGGAGAAGGGAATCTTTAAGCTAGTGGACTCAAAGGCCGTGTCCAAGCTGTGGGGAAAACACAAAAATAAACCTGATATGAACTATGAAACAATGGGCAGAGCCCTTAGGTGAGTATGGCCAGGAATCATGCATTCTTCACAAAATGGCGGTCAGTTCAGTTTTGTTGGACACAATATAATAGCCAAAGCATTATTTATTGTTTTACCTTTTGTGAGTTTTTAAATAATTGTTTCAGGTCAGGTCCTAATTTTCCCTTCGTCTGTTCTTGTCTCTGTTTTCTTTTATTCTGCATTATTGAGCAACAAGTTTAATTCTGAATGATGTTTTCCTTTTAGGTATTACTACCAGAGAGGGATTTTGGCCAAAGTGGAAGGTCAGCGGCTGGTCTATCAATTCAAAGAGATGCCAAAGGATCTGGTGGTCATAGACGACGACTCAGCCGAGCACCCTCCGTCCAATTTGGTGACCTCATCCGGCTTCACGGCAACATCGCCGGCAAAAAGCAAAAGCGCCGCCCTCGGAACTTTTCAGTTGCAAAATGCGAACAAAGTGACAGCCATGCCACAGAGTGTGCTGGTGCAGCACATCAAGCAGGAACACCCTTCTGGCTGGGCTGAAGCAAGGAAGGCAGGAGGACAACAGGGTCAATTTTTACAAACCATCCAGGGGTTACAGAGCAATCAAATCTTTCAGCAAGGATCACCAGATGTCTCTAAGGTTGCTGTAACTATGTCATCAGCTGGGCACGCAATGAGGTAATGATGAACTTTACTGCAGTTTTACTAATTTGCAAATAGGTTTTGCACAAAAGGCAAATTGCACCATTTTGCACAAATGGCGACTATCATGTGTCACATCTCGCTACTTGTTAAACTTAGTCTTCCGAAATTGTCACTTTGAAAGTGTATTTTGGATGGCTGTAAACTATATAACTTCATCCTGTTTTCAAAGCTATTTCTATTACGTTTACCCAATGTATCTGTATCACCTGGCTTGTATTTTTAAGGGATTGGGTTCGTAGGATCAAGTTCAAGGATAAAGATGCTATTAATAAGACACAAGCATGCTTTCCAAAATGGGCTGGGAAGTTGGGGCAAGTCCTGGGAGACTAGATGCCGCAATGTGCTATGATTGAGTTAGCAATGTTTGAATAACATGGTTTGCAGTGCTTTGGCAAGGAAAGGATATACACTGGCTTTTGGAGCGGAGGGAAAAAAGGATAAAATGCCTCTGATTAAATGAGCATCCTTTGCAAGTTTGTTGAATCATCTGCTTTGGAATGTAAACTGATTTTTTTCAATGCCTTTAAATGTCTTTTTGGAAGGATTTTACTAGTAGGTATTCTCACTGACTAATTTGGTGTGCTGCAGGTCTGCAAATTGCTTAATTATTGTTTCCTTTTCCTTTAATCCAGCAGGACAATAAGTGTCCCTACCCAGGTTCCTGTGGTGATGACGTCTGGCACACATGCGGTCGGTACTCTAATGTTGCAAACGATACCCCTCACAACAATGCTGGCTGGAACAGATACATTGAACAACTCTCCTTCCAAAGTTATTTTACGTGCCATTCCATGTTCCGAAGGCTCAAAGGAAACCATCACCATCCAGGCCACCTTGTCTCCCACAGGTGTTGATGGCTCCAGCTTATCTGAGATCCAGCAAGCCCAAGTGATTGCCGCCAGTCTTTCGTTATCTGATGGTGGATTTCAGCCTGTGATAAACCACTCTATGCAACCTTCGCCCGATGCCATCACACAACTCGTGACCATTAGTAGCAATGGTCAACCAATGGTTGCCCATCGTCCAGGCAGTGTAATTGCCACAGTCCTTAAACCACCCGAACCCATTCTGGACACACCCGAATTCCAGACTACAGTCACGAGTGCAAATGCCGCCAGTCCTGAAGTCAGAATGGCAGAAATGGAGAAGGAACTTGGACCTAGTTCAGATGGCGAGCCAAACTATCAGCACCTCGAAACTGTGATGCTGAGCAGCACAAATGGTATTGCGACATCTGTCATAAAGGTTGAAGGAATAGACAAAGACTTTGAAGCTACTGTGCCAGGCTCTGAAAACCTCAACTGTTCATTGTCGCACAGCCCAAATTGTGCTCTCACCCCTGTGGTGACACTGGAAGCCAATGAAGATTGCTCGGTACTGAATCTACATCCAGACCACAGGCATGATCAGGATAAGACTCCTGTGGTAACCACTCTGCACGACACCATGCCATTTCTGAAACTGGAAAGTGCCCAGATGCTTTCTCATGCAGCGAGCATGCTTAACTATCCCAGTCACATGGCTCCCAGTCCAAGTGCCATATCCACTTCTGTAGTGGTTAAAACAGAGCCAACAAATTTGTAAATACTGTAGAAAATCATATCTTTGTATCTTTCATATATGTTGGACCCTTGTTTGTCCAATTATAGTCATTTGGAGGATTGTAAATAGGCAGTTATTGATTCATAATCTTGGTCAGAATATTTAATACTGTACCCAGATAACACACTCAATATCATTTTGAAATCCATGCATCAATATCTGTAAAATATTCAAGAGACCTAAAAGCTGCAATAATTTTGTCAAGTTTTGATGAAACGTCAAAACTTCACGCTCTTTGCTTCTTTCGAAGCCGGCTTTCCCTTTTTTCTGCTGTTGCACCAGGAATAATTAAGATGGGTCTTGATCCAAATGTGCTTTTACCTGGGTACCGCAAAGGTAGACACTCCGGTAAATGTTTTAAATGTTGTAAGTTGAACTGCTCCGTTGCAACGGTAAACTTTCTTCAGCCCAACTGAGCATGTGTTCTGGTGACCAGTTGACAGAGCATTGCACTGGCAGGTCATCAGTTGGGTTTATGCAACCTGCTTTGAGGGGTTCAGAATTCGAATCAATTGGAGTGAGTTAAGATTGCACTCAAGTGTGTCAGGGACATGAGAATCGCTTATTGTCACGAGTAGGCTTCAATGAAGTTACTGTGAAAAGCCCCTAGTCGCCACATTCCGGCGCCTGTTCGGGGAGGCTGGTACGGGAATTGAACCGTGCTGTTGGCCTGCCTTGGTCTGCTTTCAAAGCCAGCGATTTAGCCCAGTGTGCTAAACCAGCCCCCAGTTAATCCAGCAGTTGTTTGCTGTGAATCCAGTTCAGTTGTTTGCTGTGGCACATCTTTCGATTCCAGAAGATGTGCCCAGAGCTAAAGAAGTCATAAGATCCCAAATATTTTCCTGTAGCTCTGTACATAGTCTTTTATTTGGTGCGTGATGATGACATCCTTTGAGGGTACTTTGTTCCTATTCACATGCTATTTGTTTATCAACTTCTCCCCGGCCCTCGCAAAAAAAAACATTAAGTCCAACTTAATTATCCAAAGGGCATAATTTGAGTTAGGCTTCAACAAAACTCAGCCTTTTTTTTTGACAATATATCCTATTTATATTTTGTAACTTTGTTGCTGAAATCCTCCTTTAAGGAATTTAGATTTCTTACCAGGAATATGATGTCAACCAGATTTAGAAAATAATATTGAATGTAATTTTTAGGTCACCATAAACATGGTGCTAACTAACCACCAAGATGAAAATTTTATATCTAAATTGTTAATGCCTTGTAGGTTTGTGCAGAATGTTATATTTTTCATATATGTAATATGAAGAAAATTCTTCAGGAAAAATGTGAACTGGGATATTTTATAAATGGTGGGATTTTTTTTCCAAACAAAAAATTGTAAATATTTATCTTTGATATAACAAAAAGTCTACATTTACTGAGGTGTACTATTTCCTCTTTATGCTCTGTGTTTTGATCAGGTTCTTATCGTTGTAAGTGGGATGGATATGCTTTTGTTCAGTGCTTCATTCAGAGGCCTACTTGGATACTGCAGCCTCGTCAAGTAACAAGTCCTGTGGTAGAGTGAGGTTTCTTTGAAAAGAAATAAAACCCTTTTTATTTTACAAATTGTATAAATAGACTGGCTATCTTTTTGAAACCATTTTGCATGTATGAGTGAAACCGCTTGAGACTCTCCGAGGAGGTTTCATCAGAACGTGCTTGGAACATGTTCCTGCTGCTTTTCTTGGCACTCCGGCAGCTGGGTTCATGCAGAGGTAGGTACGAAGAGCTGCCGCCTGTATTAGCAGCGTGGAGAGGAAACCTTTACCGCAGGTAGTTTAACCTATTCTACTGTAGAGCAAAGAGCACATAGGTCAAGTAAGCTAAAGGAAGGACAATGACCCTGTTAAAATGTTCTGTTAAAACGTTCTTCTAACTGTTTTTTAAAAAAAAAAAAAAAAAAAAAATTTTGAATGCCAATTAACGGGCAATTTAGCGTGGCCAATCCATCTACCCTGCACATCTTTGGGTTGTGGGGGTGAGACCCATGCAGACACAGGAAGAATGTGCAAACTCCACACAGACAGAGACCCAGGTCCGGGATCAAACCCGGGTCCTCGACGCAGTGAGGCTGCAGTGCTAACCACCGGACCGCCCTTGCCCTCCTAACTCTTAACAGTTGGCATTGCTCTGGATTTCCGCTTTCGGAGGAGTACTGGCATAGAATCTTAGAATTCCTACAGTGCAGAAGGAGGCCATTTGGCCCATCGAGTGCACCGACCTTCCGGAAGAGCACCCTACCTCGGCCCACTCACCCGTCCTATCCCCGTAACCCCACCTAATCTTTGGGCACTAAGGGCAAATTTAGCAATGTCAACCCGCCTAACTTGCACATGTTTGGACTGACCAAATTACAATGGTGCAAATTTTGAAGTCGGTGGTGAATGAGAAACCCTATGCGGGATTCTCCAATTGCTGACGCTGAAATCGTGTTCGGCGATTGGCCGGAGAATCCATTTTTACGCCAAAATCGGGAGCGGTGCCATTTTTCGGATGCCCCGCCCCCTTAAAATCGGCATAATCGCTGACTACGCTGTTTACCATTGGGATGGCCTTAGGATGTCACCGGACGCCCACCCTGATGGGCCACCTTCCCGACAGCGTCGGTCATGTGTTCTCAGTTTTCGGGCCCACCGTGGTGGCTGCGAACTGTGTCCAGCGCCGTCACAGTCGGGGGGAGGGGAGCCGTTCCGCTGGCCGGGCGCTATGTTGCGTGGCCACGGACCTGGCAATTCTCCATCTGCAGGTAAAGTCGGAGGCTTTACATGCCGCGGCTGCTAGACCCCCACCAGGCTAATCAGCAAATAAAACCCTAATTCCATCAACTCAGCTGATCTGTCTTTGCTATAATTTCCATTTTAAAATGGCTTGTTTTTTTTAAATATACAGCCACCAGAACACGTTCCCAATTATTGGAATTCTTGTTTTTTTTCATCTTATCATGATTTCCAAACAATATACTAATTGGCCAGGAGTCGAGCTCAGCACCCAACTTGATGTGCCTATTGTGATGTGAGAGCAGGTGGCAGCCATGTTGGGGGCCTTGCTAGTTAGATAGCTCCTCCGAAGGCAACAAGGTCAAAAGCAGCCATGGACAACGAGGTTTGGTCCAAAGCCCATGCTGCCACTCATGTTGCCCTTCAGATTTCATCTCAAAACATTTGCAGAGAAAATGACTGGGGGGCACAGGCAGCTTTCAAACTCACCTGAGAAAAGAATAAATCCAAACTTGAATGGATAGGCTCCTGAATTATCTTCGTGAAGAGGTCAAGGGGTCATTAATTGGTGCCGATCTGATTTCCTATTCCCTGCCAGCCCTTTGAAAACCTAAAACTGGGTGGCACGGTGGCATAGTAGATGGCATTGCCGCCTCACAGCATCAGGGACCCAGGTTCGATTCCGACCATGAGTGACTGTGTGGAGTTTGAACATTCTCCCCGTGTCTGTTCCTCCGGGTGTTCCGGCTTCGTCCCACAGTCCAATGATGTGCAGGTTAGTTGGATTGGCCATGCTAAATTGCCCCTAGGATATTGCCTCCAAGTGGATCCCTGTGGGTAAGCGTGCCATGTAGCATGTGGGAGCTATTGCCCAGCATCCCAATTGGACCGTGATGCCTGAATACTGTACCTGAACACTGGGAGGCAACTGTGGGGTCCCTGGAACCGGCCAGAGGATTGGGCCTGGGTCTTTCGAAGGGTCGGTGTAGGCTCAATGGGCTGAATGGCCTCCTTTGCTCTGTAGGGATTCTATGATTCTACCAGAGCTATCCGATTCCTAAGGCGACCTCCAGAGCTGTGATTTGTAATTCCTACCCACAAACTGATTCCTGGTACATGGTCGTCTGGAAATCGAACCTGGGGAGTCCGCTTCCGTGCGCATGTTGATACCCAGCTCTTCTGAGGCACTTCCACTGCCTCGGCCCTTGGTTGATCTTTTCCTTTAAGACTCCTTTTAGCTTACCACTTTGACAAAGCTTTTGATCATCCCTATTAATATCTCCTATGGCACAAATTGTTTTCTTCTGACTATGCTCCTGAAGTTATTTCCCTAGGTTAAAAACACAACACAAGTGCTGAACAGTTTCAAATCTGATTTAGAAAATTGCATCAGTTTAAGGTATATTAAATACCTAAGATTTTACCCATGTTGTACAATCAGTATTGGCACATCATCTGATAGACCAAGGTACATGGATAAACGGATGCATCATTACGTCATCAGAAACATCTCTTACCTGAAGGTTGAGTTTGCAGGTGTTGGTTTTCCATGCAAGTACAAACAGATGCAGGTTTTTGAGCAGTGGTAGAGAATGTAGCTGATAGTATTTTCTCGCAAAGTTAATTTTGTTATCATGGTATGCCAGGGGATATTAGTGGTTAGTGAGTTCATGATAGCTTTTCTGTCAGTGTTGCTGATGTTAGTGATCGTCCCTTTACTCCTGATTTTTGACCAATGCTACATGGAAATCAACAGTGACCTACAACAAGTTTGAAATTTGTCGTGGATCAAATTTTGATGCATCTTTATCCATTAGATGAAATGGTTAAAGTAGACTGTGGGTAGCACAAGTGGATAGCACTGTGGCTTCACAGCGCCAGGGTCCCAGATTCGATTGCCTGCTGGACCACTGTCTGTGTCTGTTTGTGCGGAGTCTGCACGTTCTCCCTGTGTCTGCGTGGGTTTTCTCCGGGTGCTCCGGTTTCTTCCCACAGTTCAAAGACGTGCAGGTTAGGTGGATTAGCCATGCTAAATTTCCCTTGATGTCCAAAAAGGTTAGGGGGGGCTATTTATTGGGTTACGGGAATAGGGTAGAAGTGAGGGCTTAAGTGGTCGGTACAGACTCGATGGGCCGAATGGCCTCCTGCACTGTATGTTCAATGTAGACTGGGTACTGATGGGTTCAGTTTAAGCTCATGTAATTGAACTATGTTGTTGAGATACGATGCCCTATTCGGATATGATGATTAAACTTTGAGGCACTAATTACCACTTCAAACCATAATACTGTCACTGGAATGAGCATCTGGATGGGACAAAGTTGAAAAGCAGCTGTGCCCAAATATAAATATCCAGAATAACTCGTTAGTTTTTGGTCAGATTCCTCTCCTCAAACCTACTCAAGACCAGGGCTTTCTTTTTATGCATTCCCTCCCTCCACCTCATTGCAACCCACTTTGAAGGACCAGACTTCCATTTCACACGAAGCAAATTTCTGCGAGCTCAATGACCCCCTGGGTAAATGCACTCTCGAGATCCACAGTGTACAGTTCAAGTAGTTCTCAGCTTTAATTTCCTGTTCTCTACAGCGTGTTGATTTTAACTGTCCCATGACGGGTACTGTTTCAATGTCACTAGCTTTCGGAGTGCTGCTCCTTCCTCAGGTGAATGAAGAGGTATGTTCCAGAAACATATATATAGATAGATTCAAAGATGCCAGACAATGCTTGGAATACGAGCATCAGCAGGTGATTAAATCTTTACAGATCCAGAGATGGAGTAACCCCAGGTTAAAGAGGTGTGAATTGTGTCAAGCCAGGGCAGTTGGTGGGGGATGAATGTAATGCAACATGAATCCCAGGTCCCGGTTGAGGCCGCACCCGTGTGTGCGGAACTTGGCTATAAGTTTCTGCTCGGCGATTCTGCGTTGTCGCGCGTCCTGAAGGCCGCCTTGGAGATTGCTTACCTGGAGATCAGAGGGTAAATGCCCTTGACTGCTGAAGTGCTCCCCGACTGGAAGGGAACATTCCTGCCTGGTGATTGTCACGTGATGTCCATTCATTCGTTGTCGCAGCGTCTGCATGGTCTCGCCAATGTACCACGCTTCGGGACATCCTTTCCTGCAGCGTATGAGGTTTACAACGTTGGCCGAATCGCACGAGTATGTACCGCGTACCTGGTGGGTGGTGTTCTCACGTGTAATGGTGGTATCCATGTCGATGATCTGGCACGTCTTGCAGAGATTGCCATGGCAGGGTTGTGTGGTGTCGTGTTCACTGTTCTGAAGGCTGGGTAGTTTGCTGCAAACAATGGTTTGAGGTTGCGCGGTTGTTTGAAGGCAAGTAGTGGGGATGACCTTGGCAAGATGTTCATCTTCATCGATGACGTGTTGAAGGCTGTGAAGAAGATGTCGTCGTTTCTCCGCTCCGGGGAAGTACTGGACGACGAAGGATATTCTGTCGGTTGTGTCCCATGTTTGTCTTCTGAGGAGGTCGGTGCGGTTTCTTTGCTGTGGCGCGTTGGAACTGTCGATCGATGAGTCGAGCTCCATATCCCGTTCGTACGAGGGCATCTTTCAACATCTGTAGATGTCTGTTACGCTCCTCCTTGTCTGAGCAGATCCTGTGTATATGGAGGGCTTGTCCATAGGGGATGGCTTCTTTAACGTGTTTAGGGTGGAAGCTGGAGAAGTGGAGCATTGTGAGGTTATCTGTGGGTTTGCGGTAAAGCAAAGTGCTGAGATGACCATCCTTGATGGAGACGAGTGTGTCCAAGAATGCAACTGATTTTGGAGAGTAGTCCATGGAGAGTCTGATGGTTGGATGGAACTTATTAATGTCATCGTGTAGTCGTTTCAGTCATTATTCGCCGTGGGAAATAATGTCATTGATGTATCTGGTGTATAACGTCAGTTGTAGATCCTGTGCGGTGAGTAGGTCTTGTTCAAACTTGTGCATGAAGATGTTGGCGTATTGGGGTGCGACTTTGGTCCCCAGGGCTGTTCCGTGCGTCTGGATGAAGAACATGTTGTCGAAGGTGAAGACGTTGTGATCCAGAATCATTTATTTCATTGTCATTTATGCCTCTGTGTACATTAGCTGGCATGTGGTAGCACAGTGGTTAGCACTGTTGTTTCACAGCGCCAGGGACCCTAGTTCGATTCCCGGCTTGTGTCACTGCCTGTGCGGAGTCTGCACATTCTCCCTGTGTCTGCATAGGTTTCATCAGGGTGCTCCTGTTTCCTCCCACAAATCCAGAAAGACTTGCTATTAGGTAATTTGAACATTCTGATTTTTTCCTCCGTGTACCCGAGCAGGCGCCGGAGTGTGGCGACTAGGGGATTGTCACAGTAACTTAATTACGGTGTTATTGTAAGCCTACTTGTGACAATAATAAAGATTAGCATAATTATGTTCCCTACATTACAACAATGACTGCAGTTCGTTGCCAGAAATTCTTTCGGACTTGAGGTGAAAGGTCCTAATGTTAAGCTTGATTGTGATATCCACATCTTCATGACTCTTTATTGGCATTTGTGTGGAAAATGCGCTCTCGAACTTGGGACCAGTGGTGCCACTGGCACCCATTAATCTGTTTGTCAACTTAAAGTTACCACTGTCAGCAGAATTTGGAAAGAGGTAGGTTTGGGGGATGAAGGTGGGACACGAACTGAACACTGAAAGTAGCATTTTATAGTCAATCATTTCACTGGAAGGGATAGATAAAGCTAGGTACCAATTGGATAGGGGAATTGCTATTTTCCTGAATTGATCTGGAAATTTAGTCCTTTTATTGTAGCGGGGACTTTATAATTTATTTGACATTGGTGATTGAAAGCCAACAATTGCCGAACGTTTGCAGTATTATAGGATTCGAGTATTCCCGCTGTTCTAATCATGTAACCACCAGTCACCTTAACCCATTTTCTGTGGATCAGCTCTGACTATAAATCCCTTGGTCTTAGTTTGACAAGGAATAAACTTGTGCTACAATTCAAGGATTTACATGCTGCAAATATAACCCACGGCACAAACCCTTCGCCCTCCTGCTACAATCTCTTTGCTTTACGTCCTGTTCACATTTGGTTACTGTATTAAATGCATTTTTTTGTACAAAGCAAAGCTTACTAAACTCAGCAAGCATTCCACTACAGTAATTTAAATGTGGTGTTCCGGGGTAAATTAATCTTTCAAAAGTGCTGCAATATATGGAAATAACCCATTAACAAGTGATTTTCTTTCAGTGTTACATGTTAGTTAATCTGCAGTGATTATAGACGGAGTTCACTTGCTATCCAGGTTCAAATAGTGAGCAGTTACTGTTATGAATAAGGAAAACACTGCAAGGATCTGCAATTTGCGAAATATCTTGGACACAATTTAGTGGTTGTGTTACGCTTAAGAGTGTGACAAGGCCATTAGATCGTGAGATAGACCAAAATGGAGAACTGCGGCAGGCACCAACCAGTCTGTGATCTAACTGGCCTGCCCCCATTAGTGAAATCAGGATCCCTCCATAGCATGATGCAAAACCAATAATCACCACTTAAATCCAATCTCCAATTGATGAGAGAGACCCGTTATCTAACGGCCTCCGGTGATCGAACGGCTTCCCCAGTAAGTGGTAGCGCTCCTTTTTAAAAATGTGAAGCTGCCGAAAATGCTGCTGTGGGGATCCAAAGGGGTGAGTATCTATCTTCGCTCCTGGGCATTGAGCCCGGGGGCACTGGAGTTGCTGCCCGGTGTTTGGAGGGGGTTGGGGGAATCCCCGGTGTTTGCTGAGCAGGTGGGTGTCCACCCATGGCCTTGGTTGGGGGGATGGGTGCCTCAGGACACCCAGGCCTGCCATGCCACCCTCTGGTTCATGTGGGCAGCCCCACCGGCCACCCATAACTCCCACTGACCACGGAGGCCTTTAGCCATGTGGCTGAAGGCTATTGCTAATTGGGAATTGGCAATCATGGTTAAGTGAGCATTTCACACATTGCAAGTGGATCCCTGTGGGTAAGCGTGCCATGTAGCATGTGGGAGCTATTGCCTAGCATCCCAATTGGACCGTGATGCCTGAACACTGTGGGAGGCAACACAATGGACGCAGCAACCAACAACCAGGAGCTGGGTCCCAGCACTGCCAGGGTGCCCAGCTGGCTCTGCCAGGCTCTCCGGGGCAGTCAGGCTGGAATTTTGCCCATGCTGGGAATCCGTTCCAGCGGTGCCCAGCCTGTGTGAGGTCGGGGGCAATAAGGGGGTCCAGTGGTTGCATCAGGGGGGCCGGATGGCGTCCCAATCTCTTCCTGCACTGGGGAGTTCCGGCAAGCGGAGCTCCTCAGTGCAGGAAATGCGACTGAGTGCGGCCTTGTGAGTGGAGGTTTCACCGGGCCAGTCAGAAACACAAAATGCCATTAGATGGCCCAGAATGGACTTTTTTTTTGGTTAGATCGCATCCATCAACTCTGTTCCTTTCTCCACAAATGTTGCCACAGCGGAGGGGAGTGGAGAATCTAATGTAAGGTTTAAAGAGTCAGAACCCGCTGGCATAAAATCAGTTTGCAATTCCCCAAGGGCGAGTTGGATACACGCTGCCTGGTGGAGTCAACGCCATTTGCATTCATTGACATCCAATGACCGCTCATTATAACAGTCGTTCACTGGAATCTCCTCATGTCTTCCAATCTTGCCTCATGCCGCAGGAAATTACGTTGGTCTAAAGCAGTGTTCTTCAAACTCGGTGTCGGGAAGGTCATGGAGTCGTCCTTCGTGGCGCTCCCGATTGCGCAAATCCCTGCGCAGCAGCCGGCTTTTAATAACGCCGGCTGCAAGCGGCCTTTAAAATGGCTGCGAACATGAAAAATAAATTCGGCCGCATTGCGCATGTGCGCACGATCATGGGCTGCGCGCCCATGATCGGGCGCGCATGCGCAGTGCGGCCGCTATTTTTTTTAAACGGTCGCAGCTTTTTGTTTTATAAGTTTGGGGGGTTTTATTCATTTTATTCATTTATTTTATTTATTTAATTTTTATTTTATCATTTATTTTATTCATTTTGTTTTTTACAAGTTCGGGGGGGATTTATTCATTTATTTTATTCATTTAATTTTTTTTGTACAAGTTCGGTTTTTTTTTATTTAATAAAGGTTTACGGAAAAAAATGCAGAACTTTGGACAGATGGAGATTCCATACTTTTCGACACCGGAAGGCTTCACCTTCATCCAACAGGTTCCATTGGAGGAGCGTGTACGAGGGCCAAAGGGACCCAAAACCATTTCCTCCATTTTTATCAGCAGGGTAAGGGAAAATGGTGGGTCGCTCAGGTCGGCCGGCATAGGTCACGAAGGTCAGCCGGTGTGGGTCGCGAAGATCGGCCCGGTTGGTTCCCGAAGATCGGCCGGGTTGGGTTCCGAAGGTCGGCTGGGTTGGGTCCCGAAGGTTGGCCGGTGGGTAACATTGGGTCCCCAGAATAAAAGTTTGAAGAACACTGGTCTAAAGCATATTTGAGAATGAGTGCCGTGCACCAGGTAGTCATTCACTTGTGACTTTTGAGATGAGTGCAACACGCATAGCCTTTGTGTCATAGTGCTGCGCTGCTTTTGTTGTGATGAATGCCACACAGTTGGGACTGGAGGTTTAGAAACATAGAATTGGGGACTTCCAATTGGGGACTTCCAGTTGCGGCTATGCGGAGCTAAGCCGCACGATTCGCCAGCTCCCGCTATTACAGACTTTCGGGCTCGCTAGAGGAGCCCCAACGGAATTTTTTCGAAGACAACCCGTGGGGAAGGGAAGAGAGAGGTCCCCCTCCCACTTTTATGGACCGGACCAGACGCGCAACGGCCAAAAAAGCGGCATTGGAGCAGCGGGAGAAGCGAGTGATAAAAAACAAAATGGCGGCGGCCGGGGACAAAGCGGTGTGCAGGCCAGAGCTGCAGGAGTTCATCAAGCGCTGCTTCGAGGAGCTGCGCAAGGAGATGCTGGCGCCTATGCTTTCGGCAATTGAAGGACTAGGGATGACCCAGAAGGCCCATGAGGTAAAGATCCAGGAGGTACAGAAAAGAGTCAGTGAGAATGAGGACGAGCTCTTGGGCCTGGCGGTGAAAGCGGAGCAGCACGAGGTGCTACACAAGAGGTGGGCGGGAAGACTCGAAGACCTGGAGAACAGGTCAAGGAGAAAGAATCTGCGGATCCTGGGTCTCCCTGAAGGAGTGGAGGGGGCCGATGCCGGGGCACACGTGAGCATGATGCTCGGGGCGATGATGGGCGTGGGGGCCCCTTCGAGGTCGCTGGAGCTGGACGGGGCACACCGGGTGCTGGCGAGGAAGCCCAAGGCAAATGAGCCGCCAAGGGTTATGGTGGTGAGATTTCACCGGTTCACGGATAGAGAGTGAGTCCTGAAATGGGCCAAGAAGGAGCGGAGCAGTAAGTGGGACAATGCAGAGATCCGAATATACCCCGACTGGAGCACGGAGGTTGCAAAGCGGAGAGCGGGTTTCAACCAGGCCAAAGCGGTGTTGCACCGGAAAGGAGTGAAATTCGGAATGCTGCAGCCAGCGCGACTGTGGGTCACATACAAGGACCAACACTAGTACTTCGAAACGCCTGAAGTGGACCTTCATACAAACCGAAAAGTTGGACTCTAACTGAGGGTTTGTGAGGGTGGGGGGGATGTTTGAGGTTTGATGTGTGATGGTTGTTGTATATAGTGGGTGATCAGGGGAGAGCTAATCTCCATCAGGGCTCATCGGGAGAAGACAGAGGGCATGGAAAGGGAGAGGTTAGTGGGGGAGATGTTGAGAGTAGACAGGAGATACGCAGAGGCCCCGGAGGAAAGATTACTTGGGGAAAGACGACGGCTCCAGTCGGAGTTTGACCTATTGACCACAGGGAAGGCGGAGGCACAGTGGAGGAAGGCGCAGGGGGCGACCTACGAGTATGGGGAAAAGGCTAGTCGGATGCTGGCACACCAGCTCCGTAAGAGGATGGCAACGAGGGAAATAGGGGGAGTCAAAGATGGAAGGGGAGCCACGGTTCAGAGTGCAACGAAAATAAACGAGGTATTTAAGGCCTTCTATGTGGAGCTGAACAGATCCCAGCCCCCAACGGGGGACCGGGGATGAGACGATTCCTAGACCAACTGAGATTCCCGAGGGTGGAGGAGCAAGAGGTGGCTGGTTTGGGGGCACAAATTGGGTTGGAGGAGCTGAGCAAGGGTTTGGGGGAGTATGCAGGTGGGGAAGGCCCCGGGACTGGACGGGTTCCCGGTGGTGTTCTACAGGAAGTACGTAGACCTGTTGGCCCCGCTACTAGTGAGGACCTTTAATGAGGCAAGAGAGGAGGGGACCCTGCCCCTGACGATGTCGGAAGCGACAATTTCTTTGATCCTAACGCGGGTCAAGGACCCACTGCAATGTGGATCGTACAGGCCGATCTCGCTCCTCAATGTGGATGCTAAGTTGCTGGCAAAAGTGCTGGCCACGAGGATCGAGGACTGTGTCCCGGGGGTGATCCACGAGGACCAGACGGGATTCGTAAAGGGCAGGCAATTAAACACTAATGTGTGGCAGCTCTTAAATGTGATGATGATGCCATCGGAGGAGGGAGAGGCGGAGATAGTGGCAGCTATGGACGCGCAGAAGGCCTTTGACCGAGTAGAGTGGGAGTACCTCTGGGAGGTGCCGCGTAGGTTTGGGTTCGGGGGAGGGTTTATCAGTTGGGTTAAGCTCCTTTACAGAGCCCCGGTGGCGAGTGTAGTGATGAACTGGCGGAGGTCGGAGTACTTTCGGCTGTACCGAGGAACGAGGCAGGGGTGCACCCTGTCCCCCCTGTTGTTTGCATTGCCGATCGAACCCTTGGCCATGTCATTGAGGCAGTCTAATAAATGGAGGGTGGTGGTCCGAGGGGGAGAAGAGCATCGGGTGTCGCTATATGCGGATGACCTGTTGCTGTACGTGGCGGATCCAATGGAGGGGATGGTGGAGGTCATGCAGACTCTAAGGGAGTTTGGGGAGTTTTCGGGCTATAAGCTCAATGCAGGGAAGAGTGAGCTCTTTGTATTACAGGCAGGGGGCCAAGAAAGAGGGAAAGGGGACCTACCGCTGAGGAGGGCGGAGGGGAGCTTTCGGTATCTGGGGATCCAGTTAGCCAGGAGTTGGGGGGCCCTACATAAACTGAATCTGATGAGGTTGGTTGGAGGAGGACTTCAAAAGATGGGACACGTTACTGCTCTCGCTGGCGGGTAGAGTGCAGTCGGTCAAAATGGTGGTCCTTCCGAGGTTTCTGTTTGTGTTTCAGTGCCTTCCCATCGTGATCACAAGGCCTTTTTTAAGAGAGTAGGTAGGAGTATTATGGGGTTTGTGTGGGCGAATAAGACCCCGAGAGTAAGGAGAGGGTTCCTGGAATGAAGTAGGGATCGAGGAGGGTTGGCGCTGCCAAACCTGGGGAGCTACTACTGGGCAGCAAATGTGGCGATGATCCGCAAGTGGGTGATGGTGGGAGAGGGGGCGGCATCTTGCTCATGTGGAAGGATGCGAAGCCCCCCAGCGTGGAGGCCTGGATAAACGATATGGCTGGGTTCATACAGCTGGAGAGGATTAAGTTTGCCTTGAGAGGGTCTGCGCAGGGGTTCTACAGGCGGTGGCAACCGTTCCGAGACCATCTCGCGGAGCGTTAGAGGAAGGTCGGTCAGCAGCAGCAGCAACCTAGGGGGGGGGACGTCCTGGGAGGAGGGGGGGAGGGGGGTGGGAATGGGGGACTGCCTGGGAGGATGGATGAGCAAGAGATAACTTGGGGAAACTGGCACGTACGGGAGAGAGCCAGTGTACAAAGCTATGTAAACAGATCATTTTGCCATGTATATATCTTGCTCTGTGCGATTTTGTGTTTTGTTACCGGGGGGGGGGGCGGGTTATTGTTTGTAAGGGAGAAAAATTGTGTTAAAAATCTTCAATAAATATATTTAAAAAAAAAAGAAACATAGAATTCCTACAGTGCAGAACGAGGCCAATCAGACCATTGGATCTGCACGACCCTCTGAGAGCACCCTACCTAGGCCCACACCCTTGCCCTATGCCTGTAAGCCCTAAAACCTGCACATCTTTGGACAACAAGGGGTAATTTGGCATAGACAATCTACCAAACCTGTACATCCTTCGACTGTGGCAGGAAACCGGAGCTCCTGGTGGAAAAACAATCTTGGTTGGGGGGGGGGGGGGGCATGGAATGATGAAGACAAGGGCACGTTGGAAGGTAGAGGGACAAGGAGGATGAGGAACAATGGAAGTCTGAGGGTAGACTGAGGGGTGGGAAGCTGGAGACTGACAATGGTATATGAAAGGCTGACAAACGAATGGGGTCAAAGGGATAACGCATTTTTGACTTTGAAGGATATGCACGGGAACTCCGGAATAGGAAGACGGGGAGACCTGTTAGTGTGGCACATGAAGGATGAGTCGCTCAGAGATCGGTCGGGGTTTGGGAGGGGACACTAGTCCTTAGTTTTCATGGCAATGGGGGACTCTATGTAAGTCCAAGTCCTCAGTCTGGGACTTGCAGCCAGGAGTCGCAAGTACAGACACTCCTGTGGCGATGTTTAGCACAGGGCTGGGGCTGTTTAGCACAGGGCTAAATCGCTGGCTTTGAAAGCAGACCACGGCAGGTCAGCAGCACGGTTCAATTCCCGTACCAGCCTTCCCGAACAGGCGCCGGAATGTGGCGACTAGGGGCTTTTCACAGTAACTTCATTTGAAGTCTACTTGTGACAATAAGCAATTTTCATTTAATTTCATTTCATTTCATGTGGAAATGAGTTCGAAAGTACGGGCAGTCCAAGGGCGATGTGGACATCATAGTCGGAGAAAGGGGACAGTTCAGAGCATGAAGCAGGAGCAGTCATTGGGAGCATGCTGTATTTCAACTACAGGGAAGGAAAAGTGCTGTGTGATCTAGTGGGGGAAAAACACAGATTGGTGTGCAGGTCCGTCTCACAGTCGCTGCCCCTAGGCTTGGCGGTTTCCTGACTGGGCTGCAAATGGAATGGTGATGGTACCTGGAGGCACCTGCAGCCTATAGACTCGAAAGGGTGAGATATGCGAAGCTCTCCTGGAGGGTGTTCATCTCTGTAGGTGACCATGCACACAGCCTCAAGATGGGATGGGTAAAGGTCCACGTGGGGCATAGGCACATCACAAGTGATGGTTTCTGAGGGAGGGTAGAAATGTCCACCACAACAACGATGGGGTCCAATATTATTCCAGTGAGGAAGGGAAAAGGGGGGATGTTGGTGGGCTGGAGAACGATAGAAGGAAGCTCCATCTTCACATCATGAAGTTTGAGGTATATATCCGGCACACAGTGAGAGAGGGAGCGCTGAATTCTGATTGGAAAAAAAAGTGAGGAACCGCCATTTTGTTGTACCACAGTAATGGCGGTGGCTCAAAACGAAAAAAAATGAACGTGATTCGAAGGGGTTTAAGGCAGCATGGGAGGAGCGCACTGCGGGGCTGAGGCCCCTTCTGGGGATACCCTCTAACTTGTTTGTTCTGCAGGAGGTAGTCCTGGGGAGTCTGGGAGTGATTTTTGTGCTCAAGTCCTTGGGGTGAGGACTTGAACTCATTGACCCAGAGGCAAGTGTGTTATCAACTGAGCTACTGTTGACATCATGAAGCGACCTGTCAGTGCTTTGGTGCTGGCTATTTGCTGACTTTTGGATGAAACCAAGGGAGGCAAGAAAATATGAGATGAAGTAAACATAATTGAGTGGAGCACCAAGCTTCTATTACATTTTTCTAATAACCTGAAAAAGTCTTTAAAATGAGAGGTGGTGGGAATTAAAATGGGAGCAGGACAAGGAGAATAGAAACAATAAAGTTCTGGCCTTAAATTGCTTGATCACCAGCACATTCAATTTGTTGATTAAAATCAGAGACAACAGAATCAAATGTCTAGTCGAGGGACACTTCTAGTTGAGGCCCGCCTAGCTTGGCAGATAACGGATTGAAAATGGTTCTCTCTTGGAAAAGGAGAGTTTTCTGTTGATGATAAAGGAAAATACTGCACAAAATGAGCATCTCAAAACGGATAAAGCGAGTGGCAAAAATAAGTGGTTTGAATAACAAGCAGTATTGCTGTGCTTCTCCTCAACATTCTCTGGTCCAGTCTTCAATTCATGCGGGTAGCTTTCAGTGGGAACGGGTTCTGCGAAAAGAAAAAGGCTCTTTGTCCTCGAGTGTGTCTCCCAGGTGCGGGACTTCAATATGGGGGAACAGAACCCTTCTTTCTGCTGTCTTTGTACCAGTGCAAAATACTCATCATACATAATGTGGGTCAGAGGAAGTGTAATTCTGTCCCCAAAATTTGTAACTCTGTCCTCAAAGTTCCAAAGACTTGGCACATTTTTAAATTTTTTATTTGTTCATGGTATGAGGGTGTCGCAGGCTGTGCCAGCATTTATTACCCATCCCTAATTGCCCTTGAGGGGCCAGTTAAGAGTCAACCACATTGCTGTGGGTCTGGAGTCACGTGTATCTCAGACCAGGTAAGGACGACTGATTTCCTTCCCGAAAGGCAATTAGGGAACCAGATATGATTTTACAACAGTCAACAATGGCGGTTTCATGGTCATATTAGACTTTTAATTCCTGATTTTCATTGAATTCAAATTTTACCTTCTGCAGTGGCAAGATTTGAACATGGGTCCCCAGAGCAATACTTTGGGCCTCTGGTTTACTCGTCTAGTGACAATATCACAACTCCACTGCCTCCCCCACCGTGCTGTGTTATTGTGTACTTCCAGTTGGTGCAATTAGAATAGAAATCTCTAAATTGTAAACCAAATGCTGACATTTTCTTTTTAAGAGAGTGGCCCATTTTGCCATTTTGCTCCTTACTATGCAGTTCCGGTGCAAATCCATTTTTGGAAAAACATCCTCAGCAATAAATATCAGAACTAAACTGCCAACCTACTGCCTCTCCTGCCTACTTTGGGACTTAGGCTTGAGGCAGTGTCCAGGTTGCCAGAAACTGGATGTATTATTCAAGAAGCGTGTTTGGATTCCAAGGACGTTCTGACGTATTGACGGGCAATGCCCTTGCTCCCCGAGGACCCCCTGCGAATGCCTCCAACTCTAACCTAGCGTCAGAGACTAGGGACAGTTCCGATTCAGTTACCTGAGAGTTACCCACGAAAAGTTAGACAAATTAAAATCTAGGGTGAGATTCTCTGGCCGATCAGGGGCGTTGTTCTCGACGGCGGGAGGTGGTCCACTGATGGCCAGTGACAGGATCTTCTGGTCCTGTGCCTGTCGATGGGATTTCCCATTGAATCCCCCCCATACCCCTGGGAAACACATGGCAGGGATGTGCCATCGGCGGGACCGGAAAATCCCACCAGCTTGATCAGCTGGAAGAGCTGGCCCCCAGTCTAACATCTAGATAACTCCACAACTGATCACCCAGTCGCAAACTGACTCCAAGGCTCCTCTCCTGACCACTGACCAACCCAGATAATTACACCCCCACCACTCCCTGACGCCGCGACTACCTGCCTGACCATGTGACTATCTCCCGATCCCTTTGATCTCATCCGACACAACTGACCCACCCCGACCACCCAACTACTTACTTGGTCCTCCCAACTAACCTAACCTGATGATCCCTTCCTAATATGCTCACTCCCAACAACCACTTGCATCAAGCTGACTACAATTCAACAAATCCCACAAACCTGACCCACCTACTAGCTCACCCACTCTAACCACTTACCTACTTACCTCACCTACATACCCATTCACTCATTCACCCGTTCACACCTGACCTTTAAACTTACCATATGGCAGCTAGTGCTTTAAAAAAAAAGGCATATCATATCTTCTCTCGACTCTTCAGTGCTGCAACTGATTGGCCAGATGGATGCTACCTGTTGAAGCTGTGCTCAGAATGTTAGCAAGCACTTCCGGTGGCGGCCATGGAGGGGTAGGCCTCACATTTGATAGCTCCCGCCTGTAATGGACTTTTGGACCTTTTTCCCCTGTTTTGTTTCGAATTTTATGGGATAAAGCAGTGAAGAGTGGGACAGTAAAGAGAAATCCCCCTCTGATGTATGGAGAATTGGACCAGAAGTGACTGTGTGAGACGACAAAGTCCTATAAGGGAGACGCAAGCAGAGCTGGTAACAGGGGACAGCATGGCGGAGGGCAAGGGCCGCGGGGAGACGGCACAGTGGTCGACGGAGCAGCTGGTGAAGTTTTTCGAGGATTGCTTCGCCAAGCTGAAGAAGGACACGCTGGACCCGATTAAGGCTTCGATTGATCAAGTGGTTCAGAATCAGGAAACCCAAGGGAGGGTGATCCAGGAGTTGTCCGAGCACGAGGAGTATATAACCGTGCTGGAAGCAAGGTGGGGATGATGAACGATCGCCAGAAAAGAATGCAGGAGAAGCTGGAGGCAGCACGGTAGCATTGTGGATAGCGCAATTGCTTCACAGCTCCAGGGTCCCAGGTTCGATTCCGGCTTGGGTCACTGTCTGTGCGGAGTTTGCACATCCTCCCCGTGTGTGCGTGGGTTTCCTCCGGGTGCTCCGGTTTCCTCCCACAATCCAAAGATGTGCGGGTTAGGTGGATTGGCTATGATAAATTGCCCTTAGTGTCCAACATTGCCCTTAGTGTTGGGTGGGGTTACTGGGTTATGGGGATAGGGTGGAGGTGTTGACCTTGTGTAGGGTGCTCTTTCCAAGAGCCGGTGCAGACTCGATGGGCCGAATGGCCTCCTTCTGCACTGTAAATTCTATGATAATCTATGATGGAGGACCTGGAGAATAGGTCCAGGAGGCAGAATCTCAGAATTGTTGGCCTCCCTGAAGGCAATGAGGGATCGGATGTCAGGGCCTATGTGACGGACATGTTGGAGAAGTTGGTGGGGGCTGGTGCATTCCCTCGGCTCCTGGAATTGGACAGAGCGCACAGAGCCCTTGCGAGGAAGCCCAGAGCGAACGAACCACTGAGGGCCATTGTGGTACGTTTTCACCGTTTCATGGACAAGGAACACGTTTTGCGGTGGGCCAAGAACAGAGCAGCAATTGGGAGAACTATGAGTTTAAAAAAAAAAAATGTTATTAAGGTTTTTCAGAATGTTTCATAATAAAACAGTAGTAACAATAAGAGCAAAACTAAATAGAGTGAACATTAACATAGTGCAAAAAGAGAATATACAATAACAATTAAATAGACATTACCCCACGCGACTTAGTCTTCCCACACCATCCCAATGAAGCACTCACCTCCCCCCAGGCCGACCCCCCCGAAAGGCAAACTTTATTTTCTCGAGACTGAGAAACCCAGCCATGTCACTAACCCAGGTCTCTACACTCGGGGGCTTCGAGTCCCTCCACATTAACAAGATCCATTTCCGGGCTACTAGGGAGGCAAAGGCCAAGACGTCGGCCTCTTTCACCCCCTGAACTCCCGGGTCTTCTGACATTCCAAAGATTGCTGTCTCTGGACTCGGCACCACCCGTGTGTTAAGCACATTGGACATTGCCCTCGCGAACCCCTGCCAGAATGCTCCGGGCATGCCCAAAACATGTGGACATGGTTTGCTGGGCTGCCCTTGCATCTCGTACACCTGTCCTTACCCCAAAAAACTTGCTCATTCTCGCTGCCGTCATGTGTGCCCAGTGGACCACCTTGTGGTAGTCACCACTGTTGTATTGTATATACTGCATACAAGGGTATTACGGTAAGGCCCCTGTACTACAGGTACGGGGGTAAATCCCTGCCTGCTGACTCCGCCCAGTAGGCGGAGTATAAATGTGTGGGCTCTCCGAGCTGCAGCCATTTTGGCAGCAGCTGCGCGAGGCTCCACATCTCTGCGTAATAAAGCCTCGATTACTCTCTACTCTTGTCTCGTCGTAATTGATAGTGCATCAATTTATTACACAGAGATTTTGCAACGATGGATCTCCGCATCAAGCCTGATCGCCTGCAGCTGCATCCTCAAGCAGACAACGCCAGTCGGCCTTCGCACATTGGCTAGCTTGCTTTGAAGCATCCATTGGATCTGCGACAGACCCACCCTCAGAGGCACAGAAGCTCCAGATCCTTTACACACGGCTGAGCTCCGATATCTTTCCCCTCATCCGGGACACACCGACCTATGCTGAGGCCATGGCGCTACTGAAGGAGAACTACACTCAGCAGACTAACAAAATCTACGCCAGGCACCTCCTGTCCACGCGGCATCAACTCCCCGGTGAGTCTGTGGAAGATTTCTGGCGTGCCCTGCACGTCCTGGTGAGAGACTGTGACTGCCAGACCGTTTCGGCCGCTGAACATTCTAACCTGCTACTTAGAGACGCGTTTGTTATGGGCATAGGGTCGGCCTACATCCGCCAGCGCCTCTTAGAAGGGGCGACCCTCGACCTCGCGGCGACCAAGAAACTAGCGCTCTCGTTCAGTCGCCTCACGCAATATACAGGCGTATGCCCCCGACCGCACGGCCCACCCCTCCTGGGCATCGTGGACAACACCAGCGAACACCCCGCCGTGGATCCCATCAGCGACTTCCCCCAGCCAACCCCAGGCCTGCGCCGCGCGGCAGCCAACCAACCCCGAGGGACCCAAGTGCTACTTCTGCAGACACTCAAAACACCCCGACAGCGTTGCCCGACACGGAGCGCGCTCTGCAAGTCCTGCGGGAAGAAAGGACATTTCGCTGCTGTGTGCCAGGCCCGCTCGGTCGCCGCTAATGTCCCGGCACCCCCCATGTGCGACCCTCGGGCGCCGCCATCTTCCTCGCCTCCGACCACGTGCGGCCGATGGCCGCCGCCATTCTTGCTCCCCTCACAACCCGTGTGGCCCGTGGGCAGAGCCATCTTGCTCGCCTCACAACATGTGCGGCCCGTGGGCACCGCCATCTTGCCTGCCTCAGGACACGTGTGGCCCGTGGGCGCCACCATCTTCCCCGCCTCAGGACACGTGTGGCCCGTGGGCGCCACCATCTTCCCCGCCTCAGGAGCCCTGCTCGTCGGGCACCACATCGGGCTGCTCATCACCTGCAACTGCCGCCGACCAGCCACGTCTGGCCTCCATCACGATTGACCAGTCCCGACCGCACAACCTCGTGACCGCGTCGACGACAGTGAAGGTCGACGGGCACAAGATATTCTGCCTTCTGGATTCCAGGAGCACTGAGAGCTTCAACCACCCCGATACGGTAAGGCGCTGCTCCCTCACGGTACATCCCATCAACCAGTGAATCTCCCTGGCCTCCGGATCCTACTCCGTGGCGATCCAGGGGTATTGCACCGCCTCCCTCACCATCCAGGGCGTAGAGTTCAGCGGCTTCTGGCTCTACGTCCTCTCCAACCTCTGCGCTGCCTTGCTACTCGGCCTGGACTTCCAGTGCAACCTCCAGAGCCTAACCCTAAAATTTGGTGGGCCCCTGCAACCCATTACTGTATGCGGCCTCACAACCCTTAAGGTCGACCCACCTTCCATGTTCGCGAACCTCACCCCGGATTGCAAACCCGTCGCCACCAGGAGCAGACGGTACAGTGCCCAGGACAAGACCTTCATCAGGTCTGAGGTCCAGCGGCTGCTGAGGGAAGGTATCATCGAGGCCAGAACAGCCCATGGAGAGCCCAAGTGGTAGTGATGAAAACTGGGGAGAAAAGCAGGATGGTCGTTGACTACAGTCAGACCATCAATCGGTACACGCAGCTCGACGCGTACCCCCTCCCACGCATATCTGATATGGTCAATCAAATTGCACAGTACCGGGTCTTCTCGACAGTGGACCTGAAATCTGCCTACCACCAGCTCCCCTTTCGCAAGGCGGACCTCCAGTACATCGTGTTTGAAGCGGATGGCCGCCTTTACCACTTCCTTAGGGTTCCCTTCGGCGTCACTAACGGGGTCTCGGTCTTCCAACGGGAGATGGACCGAATGGTTGACCGGTACGGATTGCAGGCCACTTTCCCGTCCCTGGATAACGTCACCATCTGTGGCCACGACCAGCAGGACCATAACGCTAACCTTTCCAAATTCCTCCACACCGCCAAACTCCTCAACCTAACCTACAACAAGGAGAAGTACGTGTTCAGCACGAACCGATTAGCCATCCTCGGCTATGTGGTTCAGAACGGAGTTCTAGGGCCCGACCCCGATCACATGCGCCCCTTCATGAAACTCCCCCTTCCCCACTGCCCCAAGGCCCTTAAACGATGCCTGGGTTCTTCTCGTACTACGCCCAATAGGTCCCTAACTATGCGGACAAGGCCCGCCCACTCATCCTCTCCACAGTTTTTCCCCTGACCGAGGCTCACCAGGCCTTCAACCATATCAAGGCCAACATAGCCAAGGCCGTGATGCACGCGGTCGACGAGACGCTCACCTTCTAAATCGAGAGCGATGCATCAGACGTCGCTCTGGCCGCCACCCTCAATCAGGCAGGCAGGCCCGTGGCATTCTTTTCCCGCACCCTCCATGCCACCGAAATTCGACACTCTGTCGAATAGGAGGCCCAAGCTATCGTTGAAGCTGTGTAGCATTGGAGGCATTACCTGGCCGGCAGGAGATTCACTCTCCTCACTGATCAATGGTCGGTTGCCTTCATGTTCAATAACACACAGCATGGCTAGATCAAAAATGATAAGATCTTGAGGTGGAGGATCGAGCTCTCCACCTACAATTACGAGATTTTGTGTCGCCCCGGTAAGCTCAACGAGCCCCCCCCGTTGCCCTATCCCGAGGTACATGTGCCAGTGCACAAGTGGACCGACTCCGGACCCTGCACGACGATCTCTGTCACCCAGGGGTCACCCGCTTTTATCACTTCATAAAGGCCCGCAATCTGCCCTACTCCATCGAGGAAGTCAGGGCTATCACCAGAGACTGCCAGGTCTGCGCGTAGTGTAAACCGCACTTCTACCGGCCAGACCGTGCGCGCCTGGTGAAGGCCTCCCGCCCCTTTGAACGCCTCAGCGTGGACTTCAAAGGGCCCCTCCCCTTCACCGACCGCAATATGTACTTTCTTAATGTGGTCGACGAATATTCAAGATTCCCCTTCACCATCCCACGCCCCGATATGACGTCTGCCACCGTCATCAAAGCCCTCAACACCATCTTCGCTCTGTTCGGTTGCCCCGCCTACATCCACAGCGACCAGGGATCCTCATTTATGAGCGATGAGCTGTGCCAGTACCTGCTCAACAGGGGCATTCCCTCGAGCAGGACGACCAGGTACAACCCCGGGGAAATGGGCAGGTGGAGCGGGAGAATGGGACGGGCTGGAAGGCTGTCCAGCTGGCCCTATGGTCCAGAAATCTCCCGGCCTCCCGCTGGCAGGAGGTCCTCCCCGACGCCCTTCACTCCATTCGGTCACTCCTGTGCACTGCGACTAAGGAAACTCCCCATGAACGTCTCTTTGCCTTCCCCAGGAAGTCCACCTCCGGGGTTTCGCTCCCAACATGGCTGGCAGCTCCAGGACCCGTTCTCCTCCGCAAGCACGTGCGGCTCCCCAAGGCGGACCCGTTGGTTGAGAGGGTACAGCTACTCCACGCGAACCCGCAGTACGCCTACGTAGCGTACCCCGACGGCTGCCAAGATACAGTCTCCCTCAGGGACCTGGCGCCAGCTGGTGTCCCCCCCCCCCCCCCCACAGCCCCCGTTCCGTCCTCCCTTGGTCCCACCCGGGGATGAAGAGGAGGTCGACACGCTCCCGGATCCCTGACGACCGAACCAACGCCTGAATCGCCTTCAGAACTGCGGCGCTCGCAACGACAGATCAAGGCGTCCGATCGTCTAAATTTGTAATGCCTTTCTTATCAAACAACCTGTATGTAAATAGTTTTCCACCACCCCCGCTGGACTCTTTCAGCAGCAGCTGCGGTAGGCTCCACATCTCTGTGTAATAAAGCGTTGATTACTCTCTACTCTCGTCTCGTCGTAATTGATAGTGCATCACACCTTAAATTGAATTAGACTGAGACTGGCACATGATGAGGAGGAATTAACCCTGCCCAGGACCTCTGCACACAGACCCTCTTCCAACTCCTCACCTAGTTCCTCCTCCCGCTTGCCCTTGAGCTCCTCCACCGGGGTTTCCTCCGCCTCCTGTAGTTCCTGGTAGGTATCCGACACCTTCCCCTCCCCCACCCAGGCGCCGGAGACCACCCTGTCCTGTATCCTCAGTGGCGGCAGCGTCGGAAAGGCCACCACCCGTTTTTTCAGGAAGGCTCGTACTTGCAGATATTTAAAGGCATTTCCTGGCGGCAGATTAAATTTGTCCTCTAGCGCCTTCAAACTGGGAAAGCTTCTCGTCTATGAACAGATCCCCCATCCTTCTGATGCCTGCGCTCTGCCAGCTCTGGAACCCATCATCCATCTTACCCGGGACAAACCTGTGGTTGTTACTTATCAGAGTCCAGACCGACGCTCCCTCCACCCTCCTGTACCTCCTCCACTGTCCCCAGATCCGCAGTGTCGCCACCACCACCGGACTTGTGGAGTAGCGGGTCGGCGAGAATGGCAAAAGAGCCGTTATCAAAGCTCCCAGACTAGTACCTTTACACGACACCGCTCCCACGCTGACCCCCCCTCCCATTGCCCACTTCCTAATCATGGCTATATTGGCCGCCCAGTAGTAGTTGCGAAAGTTCGCAGCGTAGACATTCACAAACACCACCCGGACCTCCTCCAGCTTTCCACTCACCATTCTATACCTGCCCCCTCATCTGCCGCATGTAGTCATCTGGGATGGCCAGGTCCCGATTACAAAATGGACACTTGCAAAGAATGCAGGGAAAATTGGACAATACTAAGAAACAAGCAGGTGCAAGCTCTGTCTGTTGATTAGAACCTTAAACTCTCAGACAGGACAGAAACTGCCAAGCCATCTACATACTAATGAGGCCTGTCCGGGGACAAAAGGGAAACATTTAGATATATAATGTTAAGGCAGACACCCCGGCGCCAGAAGAAGCTAAAACAAAGCAGACCAACGGTCACTAGGCCACGCCCAGCAACCAGGGAACCCACCCCTCTATTGGAGGAAGATCGATACGGATGATTGGGAAAGACCCAATTAGTTGAGGCCAAGTTCAAGGCCTGCCCAAAAGCGGGCGAATGTTTTGAGTATAAAAGGTATTTCCCAAGGGAGAATCTTCCTTCGTTAGCCTTGGCTCTCAGCGAAAAGAGACCCGCCGAGTTGCTGCCTCAGACCAAGTAAGTTCCAAGCCAATGCATTCTATGAGATAGACGCTCCTAGTTGCTATCCTGTAAACAGCTCAACCCAGCAGCCTCAGAACCGAGCAACGGCCATTGTTCCACTGACTGAGTGGGCACCCAAAGCTAAGTATAGGCTTTAGTAATAGTGGTAGTTTAGTTTGTAGAATTTATGCATGAGTAGATTTGACTGTGTGTAAATAAATGAGCATTGCTTTTGAACTTACTAACTGGTGTATCGAGTCATCGATCAGTATTCGGTTCTGAACCTTGTGGCGGTGTCGAAAGATACCTGGTGTCTCTTGAGCAAACGTAATTAAACAGAGCCAAATTAAGAGCCAACCAAAGAGAGCAACATTTACTGGCGACTCTGGTGGGACTCGACTTAGAAGTGGCCTAACCACTCCGAGAGAACCCAAATTTGAATTGAGAATCCAATTGGAAACGGAAAAACCACAAGCGTAAGAGCAGTACTGATCAAACCTCTGAGATTCGGAAGTGTGTTAATGCATGCGTACTAACAGGGATATAAGGTAAACCTGAGAGATTTTGTTGCGTACAACTGTCGGGAATTTTGTAGACTGGAAATTAGCGTAAGTCGTACCCGTGTTTACATCACCACTTTATCACCCCTTGTTCCAAATTCAGTAGAGAAGCTAGATAGAGAGAATGGCAATGAAGGCAATGGAATGCCTTTTGAACCCCCAGGAATTCGAGGTCGCAGCGACCAGTAGTGTAGGACAGTGTCCCGTTTGGGAAGATGAGATCAGGAAATATCTCAAAGGGAAAGGATGGCCCCTTTGGAGTGAATTCTGCGATAATGAGGAAACAGGACCCGGGAGTATAGGACATACTTGGTGGGAGAACCTGTCAGAGATCAACAAGAAGAGCTTCGGGAAAGCTCGCAGGCCAATGGCAATCGTGTCCTGTTTGACACAATTGCGAGGCACAGAGGAGGTCGTTCGGAAGCTCCGTAGAGAGATAGAGGAGAGAGACAGAACCAGTGAGGTAGACGTGAGCGAAGTAGAGAAAGAGAATTGAGATTTAAAAGAGCAGTTAGCAGCAAGGGACAGAGGGATGGATGATGCCAAGAGGGCACATCAGTCTTGTCTCGCGCATTTGAACAGTTTTCAGACGCAATATGATAAGGCCTACCAGGACACAGAATGTGCAGTCTTGGTCAGACAAGAAACAGAACAGCAAGTTGAGTAATTGTAGAAACAGTGCAATGATTTAAAAGCAGCCCAACGAGCACTCCATACTTCCACAACGGAACAAAGGCAGAGCGCCGTAGACCACGCAAAGTGCCGGAAGCAAATTGCAGAATTGCAATCTCTGCTTTCCATTCAAAATTGATTTCAAAGTACATTCGGACCCCAATTAGATCAAGAAAATGGCCCCGATTGGCAGGAATCAAACGAGACTGCCCATAGATATGTACAGACATGTACGCAGGAAAACCCCCAGAGAAGGAGAGTGCCCCCATGAACCCTGTAACTACACACCGCAGGGCCGCAGGAGAAGGAGACATCCTTTGCACAACCCCGTTAACCGTGACCCAATTACGGGACGCGCGTGAAAAAATTACACCGTTCCTTCCCACTTCAGACCCCCAGCAAAATAGACGCTCCTAGTTGCTATCCTGTAAACAGCTCAACCCAGCAGCCTCAGAACCGAGCAACGGACATTGTTCGTCTGACTGAGTGGGCACCGAAAGCTAAGTATAGGCTTTAGTAATAGTGGTAGTTTAGTTTGTAGAGTTTATGCATGAGTAGATTTGACTGTGTGTAAATAAATGAGCATTGCTTTTGAACTTACTAACTGGTGTACCGAGTCATTGATCAGTATTCGGTTGTGAACCTTGTGGCGGTGTCGAAAGATACCTGGCGACTCTTGAGCAAACGTAATTAAACAGAGCCAAATTAAGAGCCAACCAAAGAGAGCAACACACAATTCTCCCAGCCTCAAAAGCCACACCCTTACTGATCAGAATTGCTACCCTCCTGGTCTTCAAATCCAGCCCTGAATGAAACACCTGGCCTACCCATCCCTTTCTAAATCTCGTGTGATCTGCGAGCTTTAAATGTGTCTCCTGAATCATAGAATTTACAGTACAGAAGGAGGCCATTTGGCCCATCGAGTCTGCACTTGCTCTTGGAAAGAGCACCCTACCCAGGCCCACATCTCCATCCTATCCCCACCCTATCCCCATAACCCAGTAACCCCACCCAACTGTAAGGGCAATTTTAGCATGGCCAACCCACCTAACCTGCACGACTTTGGACTGTGGGAGGAAACCGGAGCACCCGGAGGAAACCCGCGCACACACGGGGAGAACGTGCAGACTCCACACAGACAGTGACCCAAGCTGGGAATCGAACCTGGGACCCTGGAGCTGTAAAGCAATTGTGCTAACCACTATGCTACCGTGCTGCCCCCTAAAGCATTGCTACGCCTGCCTTTAGCCCCTTTAAATGCGCGAACACGTGCGTTCTTTTGATCGACCCATTCAAACCCCTCACATTCCACATGATCAGCCTGGACGGGGGGGGGCTACCCCCCCCCCCCCCCCCCCCGCCCCCCCCCCCCCCCCCCCCCCAACCCATGCTGAGTAGCCATCACCCTTTTTTGGCCAACCTCGTGCCCGCGCCCCTCGCTTCCTCGAGCGCCCCCCCCAGGGAGCCACCGCCCCCGACCCTCAATTGGTTCCCGGAAATTGATACCGCCTCTGTCAGCAAGCAGCATCACCCCCCCCCCCCCCCGCCCCAACAGACCCATGGCCCAATACCCCGGTCAAGCACCAGCTGAGCACTTGCTCACCCCCCACTACGCCCCTGAGAGTCAGCTGACCCATGCTGACCCCGGTAGCTCCCGCCCCTGGCGACGATCAGACTGTTGCCTCATTGTCTGGACCCCTCTCCCCACATGAATAAATCAATTTAGCTACCTCTCCAGCCCCAGTGAGTAAATAGTAATACAAGAAGAAAACCAAACAAAAGACACTAACGTAGCCCTGTGAGGAGACACTTACTGAACCAAGGCTCCAACTTCCAAAAAAAACGCACTAAGTACAGGGCCCCCTCCCCCCTCCGTATCTCAACTTTGTCGAAAACACAGCACCCTCCAGCCACCGCCATAGCCCTTACACGCACCCAACATTGCATACAATCTTATATTAAAATGGTACCGTGTTACCCCGCCGCACAACCGCATTCTACCAAAGCTTAACTGGCCTTTAATTCGAGTCCAGCTTTTCTTGTTTGACAAATGTCCATGCCTCATCCGGTGTCTCAAAATAGTGATGCCGTTCCTTGTACGTGACCCATAGCCTCGCTGGCTGTAGCATCCAAAATTTCACCTCCTTGCCGAAGAGGGTCACCTTCACCCGGTTGAATCCAGCACGTCTCTTGGCCAGCTCCGCACCCAGGTCCTGATAGATGCCTATCACGCTGTTCTCCCACCTGCTGCTCCGTTCTTTTTTAGCCCACTGCAAGACAAGATCCTTGTCCGAGAAGCGATGAAATCTCACCACCATGGCCCTCGGCGGTTCATTCGCCTTGGGCTTCCTTGCGAGGGCTCTGTGCGCCCCGTCGAGAGAATACCCCCATCCCCATCAGCGTCTCCAACATTTTGGACGCGAATGCGCCCGCATCCGACCCCTCGACGCCTTTGGGGAGGCCCACAACTCTCAAGTTCTGCCTCCTGGCCCTGTTTTCTAGGTCCTCCAGCCTCTCCTGCCACTTCTTGTGGAGGTCATCCTGCGCCTCCACCTTAAGGGCCAGTACGACCAACTCGTCCTCATGGTCGGATAGCTTTTTCTCCATCTCCTTAATCGCTTTCCCTTGTGTCGCCTGAGTTGCGATCATTTGGTCTATTGATGCCTTCATCGGGGCCAGCATGTCCTTTTTAAGATCAGCAAAGCAGCCCCTGAGGAACTCCTGTTGCTCCTGTGACCACTGCGCCCATGCTCCCTGGTCTATACCGGCCGCCATGCTGTGCCTTGGCCCCCGCTCCGCACACTTCTGTCTGTTGGGACTTAAACGCTTCACCCGGCCACTCCTGGTCCAGCTATCCATACAACAGAGAGGGAATCCTTTTTGGCAATGTTCGCTTCACCAATCTGTCCCAAAATGTCCGTGAAAACTCCTGAAAATGGTCCAAGAGTCCGTTCCATGCATGAGCTACTGAATACGCGATCCACTCCTCCATGGCCGCCCCTGGAAGTCCGGGGAGAACTGTGAGTTGCGCATTTATCAGAACCTGGGAGCGGATTTGGCCAAGAGGCGAACTGGGTTCAATCTGGCAAAAATGATCCTCTTTACGAAGGGGATGAAGTTCGGAATGCTGTGGGTCACACATGAGGAACGGGACTTCTAATTTGAAAGGCCAGACGAAGTATGGACCTTTATTAAAGAAATGAAGCTGGAAGCGAATTAGAAGACAGTTAAGCCTTGGAAAAGTACTGTGGCAGCGATTTGTGGTGTTGGATTGTAAACATTTAAGTAGCTCTATGTGAAATAATGGGCTATGTGGATGGTTAAAGGTTGATCTGTCTTGCAGGGACCTTGTTAGAGGGGGGATGGACTTTGAATTTAGTTCTGCTTTTTGGGTGACTATTTTTCGAACGTAGTTGTTTCTTCACTGTTTCTTTTCTGTTGTTTGTTTACTGGGGAATGTGATACTTTTAAAATGTTTATTCATGTGGGGGGGGCGGGGGAGCGAGGAGAGTACAATAGGGAGACAGATTGCTTGGTGCCAGGGGCGGGAGCTATCGAGTCAGCATAGGTCAGCTGACTCTCGGAAGCGCAGTGGGGGTGGACAGGTGATAAGCTGGAGCTTGACTTGGGGGATTGGGTTTTTAGTGTTGTTGCTAGGGGGGGGAGGGAGGGGGAGCTGCTTTGCTGACAGGGGAGGAACTGTTACTAGGGGACAAATGGGAGGTCGGGAACGGCGATAGCCCGAGTGGGGACTCAAGAAAGTGGAGGGCACAAGCTCGAGGCTGGCCTAAAAAGGGTAATGGCTAGTCGACAGTGGTGGGTGTCATGATATCCATATTAACATATCATGGTGCAATCACACACACACACTGATGGACAGGTAGACGGACCAATCAACACACACGCAACATCACAGCCAATCACCAGTGAGAGCACATGCACTATAAAACAGGGAACACCACAGTTCCCGCTCATTCCACCAGGAGATGCTCAGAGCACAGAGCTCACAGCGTGCCACTCAGACATGCACCATGTGCTGAGTGCCTCTCTAAGATAGTGCTAGGGCTGGGTCCACAGGTTAACTGGTGAATTACGAACCACAGCCAGAAGTTAACAGTTGTTATTGTACAGAATAATAAAACAGAGTTGTACCATCTACAACCGTATTGGTTCGTTTGTACATCAGAACACCCAACACGACATGGTACCAGGTTTGGAAACTCGCCAGCAACTGTGAGACCTACCTGCACCTCTTCAGAGATCCTCCATCCTGCACCATGGACACCATCAGCCCGCCGCAGCTGCTCCAAATCGCTGGAAATCTCGGCGTCAACTGGAGGCTGTTTAAACAGCGCTTCCAGCTCTTCCTAGAAGCCACAGACAGGGAGACTGCATCGGACACCAGGAAGATCGCGCTCCTCCTCTCCATGGCGGGGCAACACGCCATCCACATCTACAACTCCCTGGCATTCGCGGAAGGCGAGGACAAGACGAAGTACAAGACGGTCCTTGTAAAATTTGAGCAACACTTCAGCGTCGAAGTGAATGAGAGCTTCGAGAGGTATCTTCCAGCAGCGCCTGCAGGGTAAGGATGAGCCTTTTCAATCTTTTTTGACACGCCTCCATATCCTCACACAGTCCTGCGGCTATGAGGCCACCTCCGATTCCATGATTCGGGACCAGATAGTTTTTGGGGTCACCTCGGGCACCCTACGCCAGCAGCTCCTCAAAATAAAGCGCCTCACCCTAGCCACCGCCATCGAAACCTGCATCCTCCACGAAAACGCGACCAGCTGGTACTCCCAATTCCAGGCGGGTCCAGTCGATCGAGTTCCTCCCGGCCCGCGGACCGGACGAGGGCGGCCGTTTTGTGCGCTTTCCGAGGCCTCCCGCGCTTGTACGCGCCAAAAGAGGGGACGTCGACGCAGAGGGACGTGACGCGCAGGCGCGCTCTACGCAGGATCGAACCGTGCATGCGTGGTGACGCAACGAACGCAATGACGTCACAACGTGCGGCAACTGTGGATCCGCACACTTAAAGCGAAAATGTCCAGCGAAAACTCGGCAATGCCTCCGCTGTGGCAAGATGGGCCACTACGCCGCCTGCAGTCGAGCAGCTCAACCTGCCAACCCTCCACAATTCCGCCAACCTCGCAGGGACGTGCGGGCCATTCAGCCTCCAGACACCGAGTCATACCCTGACGCCGTACAGTCCGGTGATACCGATGACCGGGAACCCTTCCGCGTTGCGGTAATAGACAGAAATTGGTTGTCCCCAAGTAGGACCCACCAGCCGATGCCAGTGTACAGCGTTAATCCGGGTGATGAATGGCGTGCCACCCTAACGGTCAACAGATCACCAATCACATTCCACTTAGACACTGGTGCCTCAGCCAATCTCATTGCATGGTCAGCCTTCTACACCTTGAAGGTCAAACTATCGATTCGGCCATCCCACTGTCAGATGGTCGATTACAACGGTAATGTTATCCTGGCCATGGGGTCTTGCCAGCTCGAGGTTGCACACAATTCATACCCAGCCACACTGTCTTTTGAGATAGTTGGATCCTCGAAGGACTCTCTGCTAGGCGCACAGGCGTGCAAGATCCTCCACCTCGTTCAGCGGGTACACACTCTGTCTCCAGATGGCACGTCCGATTTGCCGGATGCAGACTTTAGGGCACAGCTCCACTCGCTCCTCGCCCACAACCAGGAGGCTTTCGAGGGAATGGGCACACTGCCCTACACTTACAGAATACGGCTCAAACCGGACACCACCCTGGTCATTCACGCACCTCGTAGAGTCCCAGCACCACTCAAAGACCGCCTCAAGCAGCAGCTGCAGGACCTCCAGGACCAAGGAGTGCTTTCCCGGGTCACGGAGCCCACGCCATGGGTCAGCTCCATGGTGTGCATTAAAAAGGCCTCTGGCGAGCTCCGGATCTGCATCGACCCGAAAGACCTGAACAAGAACATCATGAGGGAACACTACCCCATACCCAAACGGGAAGAGATCACGAGCGAAATGGCCCGGGCTAAAATTTTTACAAAGCTTGATGCCTCAAAGGGGTTTTGGCAGATTCAATTGGATCAGTCCAGCAGGAAGCTGTTCACGTTCAACACTCCCTTTGGCAGTTACTGCTACAATAGGATGCCGTTTGGCATCATCTCGACATCCGAGGTGTTTCATCGAATCATGGAACAGATGATGGAGGGCATCAAAGGGGTATGTGTCTATGTTGACGACGTCATCTTCTGGTCCACCACACCACAGGAGCACATCAGCCGTCTCCAGCGCGTCTTTGCTCGGATACGAGAGCACGGCCTGCGCCTCAACCGAGCCAAGTGTTCTTTTGGCCAAACTGAGCTAAAGTTTCTGGGGGACCACGTATCCCGGTCAGGGGTGCGTCCGAATGCCGACAATGTGGCAGCTATTGCAGCCATGCTGCAACCGGCAGACAAGGAGGCAGTGCTATGCTTTCTCGGGATGGTCAACTTCCTGGGGAAGTTTATTCCCAACCTTGCCTCGCACACAACAGCTCTTCGCCACCTGGTGAAGAAGACTACGGAGTTCCAGTGGCTGCCCGCACACCAGAAGGAATGGGAGGAGCTCAAGATCAAGTTCACCACCACCCCGGTATTGGCGTTCTTCGACACTACTCGCGACACAAAGATCTCGACTGATGCCAGCCAGTCTGGCATTGGGGCGGTACTCCTGCAACGGGATGACACTGCATCATGGGCCCCGGTCGCCTATGTCTCGCGGGCCATGACCCCCACAGAACAGCGCTATGCGCAGATTAAGAAGGAGTGCCTGTGTTTGTTAACCGGCATGGATAAATTCCACGACTGTGTATGGTCTTCCGCAGTTCACCGTAGAGACCGATCATCGCCCCCTGGTCGGCATCATACAAAAGGACCTCAATGAGATGACCCCTCGCCTCCAGCGCATTCTGCTCAAGCTCCGGAGGTACGACTTCCAACTTGTCTACACCCCGGGAAAGGACCTCATCATCGCAGATGCCCTGTCCAGAACAGCGAGCACACCGCCCGAATCGAGTGGGGTCGTCTGTCAGGTCGACGCACAGGTAGCCTTCACATCGGCTAATCTGCCAGCTATTGATGCAAGTCTGGCCCACATTCGCCGTGAGACTGCGACTGACCCCCTTCTACAACGTGTGATGCGCCACATGACGGAAGGGTGGCTCAAGGGGCAGTGCCCACAATTCTACAATGTCCGGGACGACTTGGCTTCATTGATGGTGTCCTCCTAATGTTGGACCAGATTGTGATCCCACACAGCATGCACCAGCTTATCCTCGAACAACTGCACGAAGGCCATCTTGGGGTTGAAAAATGCAGGCGGAGGGCCTGAGAAGCTGTGTACTGGCCGGGCATCAACGACGGCATCACCAACATGGTGCTCAACTGCCCCACCTGCCAAAGGTTTCAGCCGGCGCAACCCCCTGAGACACTTCAGCCCCATGAGTTGGTCATGTCCCCCTGGTCGTAGTTGGGCGTGGACCTCTTTCATGCGCTCGGCAGGGACGACATTATTCTTATTGACTACTTCTCAAGTGATCCGGAGGTCATACGCCTGCACGACACAGCGTCATCAGCTGTCTTCCGGGCATGCAAAGAAACCTTTGCTCGCCATGGGATTCCGCTCACCGTCATGTCGGGCCTTGCTTTGCGAGTCAAGAATGGTCTTCCTTTGCCACTTCATACAACTTCACACACACGATGTCCCGACCCTTGCATCCTCAGTCGAAAGGCAAGGTGGAAAAGGGCGTCCACATTGTGAAACGGCTCCTCTGCAAGGCTGCTGATGCCGGATCTGACTTCTGTTTAGCCCTGCTGGCCTACCGCTCAGCCCCACTGTCCACGGGCCTCTCGCCAGCCCAGCTGTTGATAGGTCGCACCCTCAGGACCACTGTGCCGTCCATTCATGTTTCTGACCTCGACCATGCTCCAGTATTGCGAAGGATGCAACAACAGCGTGCTCAGCAGAAGGTGGCACATGACGCTCGGGCGACTGATCTTCCTGCCCTGGCGCCTGGAGACAACGTCCGCATACACCTACCGGAGGGTGGCTGGTCGTCAACCGTCGAGGTTCGCCGCCACGTGGCTTCCCGCTCGTTCCTGGTTCGTATGCCTGATGGCTCAATTTGCCGCCGTAATCGGCGGGCCCTTCGTCTGGTTCCGCGCTCGCTCCAAGATCATGCAACGGTGCCACGCCCTCCTGTTATCCCTGATGTCGACTTTGTTGAGCTTCCTGCCACTCTGCCTCTTCCTCTCTCTCCCGTGGCCAGGCCCATTCCTCAGCCGGTGGATCCTGACCCACCCTTGAGGCGGTCAACCCAAATTCGTCGCCCACCTGAGTGACTTGACTTATGAGCCTGTTAGCACATTGGACTCACTGAATTGTTTTACAGTACTGTCAACGAGTTTTTTTTTTTTTGTCGTTCATTGTTCCAGAAGTTTTCTCTCGTCGTTTGCTGATTGCATTTGTTCTGTTATTGGTACAACGTCGTTGTTCTGTTGCACCTGACACCTTCCTCTGTATATAGTTTAGCCTCATGTACGTGTTGTAAATATTGCACACACATACTCAGATGCACTCACCACACATTTCTATTTATTATCATGTAGGCACATATCCTTGTGAAAGGGGGGATGTCATGATATCCAGATCAGCATATCATGGTGCAATCACACACACACTGATGGACAGGCAGTTGGACCAACCAGCACACACATAACATCGCAGCCAATCACCAGTGAGAGCACACGCACTATAAAACAGGGAACACCACAGTTCCCGCTCATTCTTCCAGGAGATAGCTCAGAGCACAGAGCTCACAGGGCGCCACTCAGACATAGACCATGTGCTGAGTGCCTCACTAGGATAGTGATAGGGCTGGGTCCACAGGTTAGCTGGTGAAGTACGTAACCAAGCCAGTTGTTAGTTGTTACCGTTGATTAGACAATAAAACAGAGTTGTACCTTCTACAGCCGTGTTGGATCATTTGTGCATCAGAACACCCAACACGACAGTCCACAGTGCTAAAAACCCGGGTGGTACCAAGTCCGGAAATAGCGATCTTTTGAGTGTCGGAAGATCCGGGAGTTCAGGGGGGGAAAGAGGCCGACCTCCTGGCCTTTGCCTCCCTGGTAGCCCGGAGACAGATCTTATTAATGTGGAGGGACTCGAAGCCCCCGAGTGTAGAGACCTGGGTTAGTGACATGGGTGGGTTTCTCAGTCTTGAGAAAATAGAGTTGGCCTTAAGAGGGTCAATGTTAGGGTTCTCCCGGAGGTGGCAGACGTTCGTCGACTTTCTCGGGGAAAATGAAAATGTCAGCAGACGCAGTATTCCAAGGGCGGGGGGGGAGGGTGCGGGGGGGGTGCGGATTGTTGTTGAATGGTTGAGGTGTGTGAAGAGTGGGCTGGGGGGGAAATATTTATTTTACCATGTTGATGTCATTGTTTTTGTTACTGTTATAAAAATTTTCAAATACCTTAACAAAATATTATTAAAAAAAAAGAATGTTAGCAAGAAATGCAGAGCAGCGGCAAAGATGGGCAAATTTCATGCAGAGCAGCAATCTGACGATGATTGCTGTTCCCCCGAGATCCGGGCTAATATCTTTGCACTGGGCTTCTCATTACAGTTAATCATGAACGCTTGCTTTGTCCCCTACTGACAGATTAAAAAAAAAAAATTATGAGTACCCAATTCATTTTTTACAATTGAGGGGCAATTTATCGTGGCCAATCCACCTACCCTGCACATCTTTGGGATGTGGGGGTGAAACCCATGCAAACACCGGGAGAATGTGCAAACTCCACACGGACAGTGACCCAGAGCCGGGATCAAACCTGGGACCTCAGTGCCGTGAGGCAGAAATGCTAACCACTGCGCCACCATGCTGCCCTTCCTGTCCTGTTATGTACTCTGGGATAACACAGGCTGCAACTTTAACCAAAAGATACTCCAGACCTTGAAGTTAGTTCAATCTGATTTATTGAACCAGTAGCACAGTTAGCACAGTTCTCTATGAGTTTGACTCTCAACTAACCTAAGTGTGGTTACTCTGTCAGACTAGCTCTTAGCCATATGCTGGAGATGTGATACTGTACATACACCCTGACTCACTCTGTAGATGTTCATCAGTGGAAAGAGGCGGAGTATGAGGGCCTCGTGCTTTTTATAATGAGATACCACTCCTGAGTGTCCTGCCTGCACATTGGTCATGTCCTGATCTCTGTGTTCATTAGCTGCCTGTCTGTGCCTGTCTGTATATCATTATCTGCATGACTGCATATCATGACATCGCCCCCTTTTTTAAAATTTATGTTTTGTTGGCACATGGGAACATACTTACATGTGGTGGCATATATTAATATAGTTACAAACGGTGGCATATGTGAACGTATTTACATGTGAAGACAGGTTAGGGTCTGAAAACAGAACATAGCAAACAAAACAAATGTTCATAAGTCCAGTCTCTGGGGCTTGCGCCTGATCCTTGTCGACCACCGGAGAGGTGGGGGTGGGGACGACGGTGCCTTGACAGGCGGGATGGAAGCCTGACTGGTGGCCTCGTAGTTCGAGGTATCAGGTGGTGGCAAAACAACGGACGGAAACGGAGAAGAAAGCGGTTGCGGGCAGGCAACTTTGCGCAGTGCCCGTCTGTTTTGCCGCACAACAGAACCATCAGACATACGTACAACATACGAGCGGGGCGCAGCCCGTCGAACAACGACAGCTGGAGCAGAAGAGCCACCATCCGGTATCTTGATCCTGACAGTGTCTGCTGGGGATAACACGGGCAAATCGGTGGCATGAGCATTATAGGCCCTGCTTTTGCTGGTTTTGGAGCTGCTGCACAATCTGCAGCACCGGGAGGTGATCCAGGTTGGGCAGGTGTATGGCTGGAAGTGTTATCCGCAGGTCCCTGTTCATCAGGAGTTGAGCCGGCGACATGCCAGTCGACAGTGGGGTCGCCCTGTACGCAAGCAGCGCGATGCAGATGTCAGAAGCAGAATCCGCGGCCTTGCAGATGAGCTGTTTCACAATGTGCACCCCTTTTTCAACCTTCCCATTGGACTGCGGATATTGTGGGCTGGAAGTGACATGTTTGAAATGGTATGGTCTTCCGGGTGCGGCTATGCAGAGCTAGGTCGCATATTCGGTAGCTCCTGCTTGGAACAGACTTTTGGGCTCTTTTACAGGGCCCCCACGGCATTTGTTTGACATTTCCCGGTGTGGGAAGAAGACTGCAGCATTCCCCTGACAGTGTCCCCCAGGAATGTTATGTCTTTTGATTACCAGACCCGGCAGAAACAGTAAAAGATTTGGCTGCAACAGGATAAACAGGGCCTCTTCCAGCATGCAGGCGGGGGAAGGGCAAGCTTAAAGCTGCAAGCTGACCTGAGGGCCTTTATCACAGGTGAATTCCAGCAGCAGAGGGAACAACTGTGAAAAGATCTCACCAAGGCCACAGAAGAAGCGGGGACGAGGCTTCCGGTGGCGGCCATGGAGGAGTAGGTCGCGCATTTGGCAGCTCCCGTCAGGAATGGACTCTTAGACCTTTTTCAAGAGTTTCCACAGACATTTTGGGGCAGATTGGTGAAGCGAACACTGCCAAAAGGACTCCCTCTCGAGACTTCCGGTTGGGGCTATGCGGAGCTAAGTCGCACATTCGGCGGCTCCCGCAAAAACTGACTTTTGGGCTCTTTTCAGGGCCCCCAAGGGCACTTTTTCGACGTTTCCCGCTGTGGGAAGGAGTTAATAATAGCTCCCCGTCAGTATATGACTTTAACTAGGAGCGGGGCAACAAAAAAGGTGGTGGTGGACCAGAAGAAGGGAGGAAAGAAGGACAAAATGGCGGCGGGCGGAGACCAGGCAGCGTGGAGGCAGTGGGCGGAGGAGCAACAGGAGGGTATCCAGCGCTGCCTCAGAGAGATTAAAACGGACCTGCTAGAGCCGATGAAGGCTTCTATTGATAAGCTGCTGGAGACACAGACGGCCCAGGGGGTGGCGATCCAAGAGGCTCAACAAAAGATCTCTGACAATGAGGACGAGATCTTAGTCCTGGCGGTAAAGGTGGAGGCGCATGAGGCGCTCCACAAGAAATGGCAGGAGTGGTTCGAGAAGATGGAGAATCGGTCGAGGCGGAAGAATCTGCTGATTCTGGGCCTCCCGGAAGGGCTGGAGGGGCCGGACGTGGGGGCCTATGTGGTCACCATGTTAAACTCGCTGATGGGAGCGGGGTCCTTCCCGGGGCCCCTGGAGCTGGAAGGGGCCCATAGAGTGTTGGCGAGGAGGCCCAAGGCTAACGAACCTCTGCGGGCGGTGCTGGTGCGGTTCCATCGGTTCGTCGATCGGGAGTGTGTGCTCAGGTGGGCCAAGAAGGAGAGGAGCAGCAGGTGGGAGAACGTGGAGGTTCGGATATATCAGGACTGGAGTGCGGAGGTGGCGAAGAGGAGGGCCGGGTACAATCGAGCGAAGGCGGTGCTGCACAGGAGGGGGGTGAAGTTTGGCATGTTGCAGCCGGCACGACTGTGGGTTACCTACAAGGACCGGCACCATTATTTTGAGTCTCCGGAGGAGGCGTGGGCCTTTGTTCAGGCCGAGAAGCTGGACACAGACTGAGGGTCGAGATGGGTGATTGGGGACTGCGGTGGATATGTTATGCCTATTTTTGGTTCGGGGGGGGGGCCTTTGCATTGTTTTGGGTTTCTTTTTCTCTGTGTTTTTCTCTTTCGGGTTGGGGAGAGTGGATGGGGCGGGTGGGGCACTGTTTTGGTTGGTGGGGGGCCTGGTAGGTGGAGAGCGCGGGCTTTTTTCCCGCGCCGAAGACTGGGGTGGGCGGTGGGGGGGTGGGGGGGGCGGGACCGGGGCGGGGAAGCGAGGATTGTTTCCTGAGCTTAGAATGGAGGGGGAGAGCCTGTGAATGGGGAGCGGGAGAGGAGGGTGTGCCACACAATGGGAGGAGTCGAAGGGGAGGCGGGAGTGGTCAGGGTCAGCAGGAGTCAGCTGACTTGCGGAAGTGCTATGGGGGGAGTAAACCAGCTAGGATGGGTCCTAGCTGGTGGGGGGGGGGGGGGGGGTGGTTGGGGGGGAATCGCGTTGCTGCTGCGAAGATCAAGGAGGAGCTGGAGCGAGTGGGGTGGGTCGAGACGGGGGTATGTCGCTGTGGGGAACGGGCCGGGTGTGGGGTGCGGGCGCGTGGCTGGCCGAGGAGGGGTCATGGCTTGTCGGCGGGGGAGGGGGGGCGGGTAGCCCCCTGATCCGGCTGATAACCTGGAATGTAAGGGGACTGAATGGGCCGGTTAAGCGGGCCCGCGTGTTCGCGCACCTGAAGGGGTTCAAGGCGGATGTGGTTATGCTCCAGGAGACACACCTGAAGGTGGCAGACCAGGTAAGACTGAGGAAAGGGTGGATAGGTCAGGTGTTTCACTCGAGGCTAGTTGCCAAAAATCGAGTGGTGGCGATCTTGGTGGGAAAGAAGGTGTTATTCGAGGCGTCGAGCATTGTGGCAGATAATGGCGGTAGGTACATAATGGTAAGTGGTAAGTTGCAGGGAGAGAGGGTGGTACTGGTCAATGTGTATGCTCCGAACTGGGACGATGCGGGTTTTATGCGGCGTATGTTGGGTCGTATCCCAGACTTGGAAGTGGGGGGCCTGATAATGGGGGGAGACTTTAACACGGTGTTGGATCCTGCACTGGATCGCTCCAGGTCTAGGACGGGTAGGAAGCCGGCGGCGGCTAGAGTGCTGAGGGGATTTATGGACCAAATGGGAGGGGTGGACCCTTGGAGATTTGCAAGGCCGGGGGCTAGGGAACTTTCATTCTTCTCACATGTCCATAAGGCTTATTCTCGAATCGACTTTTTCATTTTGAGTAGGGCGCTGATAGCGAGAGTAGAGGATACCGAGTATTCGGCAATAGCTATTTCGGACCACGCCCCGCATTGGGTGGACTTGGAGATGGGGAGGAGAGGGACCTGCGCCCGCTGTGGCGCTTGGAGGTGGGGCTGTTGGCGGACGAGGAGGTGAGCGAGCGGGTCCGAGGAAGTATAGAGAGGTACTTGGAGACCAATGACAACGGGGAGGTCCGAGTGGGGATGTTATGGGAGGCACTGAAGGCGGTGGTGAGGGGAGAGCTGATCTCCATCAGGGCCCACAAGGAGCGGAGGGAGCGGGGGGAGAGGGAGAGGCTGGTGGAGGAGATGGTGAGGGTAGACAGGAGGTATGCGGAAGAACCTGAGGAAGGATTGTTGAGGAAGAGGCGCAGCCTCCAGGCCGAATTCGACCTGGTGACCACCAGGAAGGCGGAGGTGCAGTGGAGGAAGGCCCAGGGGGCGGTCTACGAGTATGGGGAAAAGGCAAGTCGGATGCTGGCGCATCAGCTTCAGAAGCGGGACGCAGCTAGGGAGATCGGGGGAGTTAAAGACAGGGGAGGGAGCGTGGTGCGGAGTGGGGTTGGCATCAATGGGGTCTTCAGGGACTTCTACAAGGAATTGTACCGATCCGAGCCCCAACGGGAGGAGGGAGGGATGGGCCGATTCCTGGACCAATTGAGGTTTCCAAAGGTGGAAGAGGGACTGGTGACGAATCCACACCGAGGATGGATTGAATTTGTGATGAGTTGGATGCAGCATATTCACATTTGGTAATGATGCCCACACAGTAGGCAGAGTCCAGGCATTCTTCCTCTGGATCCGTTGTGCCGGCAGGATCAGAATCCTGTCATCGTTGTTGCACACTCTGAACTCGCCGTCGTCGGAATTGGGAGCGCTGGCCCCTGACTGGTGGTGCAGACCTGCAGAAGGCTGCATAGTGTCCAGGCTTCCCGCAGTTTAAACATCACCTGCCTCATGCAGAGCAGTGTTTCTTTTAAGTGGGCATTGCCGCAGTTTGAGCACGTCATGATGTCGGCGTCCTGACGCCCCACGCGTCGTCGCTTATGCACAGCGTGGGCGTCGGCCGCATCATTATCCCGTTTGCATCGCGCATGCGTGGGGCCCCGGGAAAAGCACGCGAAATAGCCGCTTTCATCAATACTGAGGCGCTGCATCCGGGAGATGGCCTGCACACTCTCTGTCTCGTGGGGGGCAAGTTTCTCATTTTCAGCCGATTTGTACTGGGCCTAGTGATTTTTGGCGTGCTCATGCACTGTGCATGTTTCAATCGGGACTGGCAGGGTCATATGCTTGATTTTCAGTAGCTGCTCTCTCAGAGGATCAGAGTGAACTCCAAAAACGATTTGGTCTCTGATCATGGAGTCAGCAATATCACCAAAGTTGCAGGACAGCACTAGCAGGCAGAGGTTAGTTAAGAAGGAGTTAAAAGATTCATCTTTACCTTGTAGACGCTGTTTGAATATGTAGCGCTCGAATATTTCATTGGTGTCCACTTCACAGTGACTGTCAAACATGTCCAGGATGGTCTGAAACTTTGTCTTGTCCTGGCCTTTGGTGAAGTGAAAAGAGTTGAAGAGTTCGATGGCTTGATCACCTGCTATTGAGAGGAGAAGCGTGATCTTCCTTGCATCAGACGCACCCATGAGGTCTGAAGCTTCGATGTACAGCAGAAACGTTTGCTTGAATGTCCGCTGTTTTATTAGGCTCTTGACGAAGCATAAGCTGCTTCCTTGATGTGCACTCTGACAAAGGAAGGTTCAGATTTGGAGATAGCTTTAACACGTTTATTAAACTATTAACAATTCTCCTACTTGGATTTGACGCTACTGTTAATCTTGCTATAGCTACTCAGACTGACGAACCAGTCTGCTACAATCCATGTGGTGGGTGGGATGTTCAATCAACACTGTGTCTGTACTCACTGAGTGTCTCTACTGGAAAGAGACTGAGCATGTGTGATGTGTCCTTTTATATGGGTTGGTGTAATGCCCTGCTGTGGTAGTGTCACCTCTATGTGTATCGTGAATGCCCATTGATTGTGTCCTATCTTACTTGGTTGAATGTCTGTGTGTCATGTCTCTGGTGTTCCCTCTAGTGTCTAGCTCGGTGTAGTGTATGTACATTAACTCTTTGTGTACTTACAGTGATGTATATCACCACATCCGCCAGTTGGCACTGAGATTGCCGGAGGTCCTGAGCTGGTGAGGAGCCTGAATCTTCTCCATGGTGCCGGGATACATTCACTGGTCGTCACGGAACGGATTGAGGTAAACCACCTAGATTAAGCAGTTGCCTGGTAGCATGTCATGTTATGTACTCTGGGATAACACAGGCTGCAACTGGTTGCAGCTATAACCAAAATATACCCCAGACCTTGAAGTTAGTTCAATCTGATTTATTGAACCTGTAGCACAGTTCTCTATGCGTTCGACTCTCTGCTAACCTATGTGTGGTTACTCTGTCTGACTGAACCAGACTAGCTCTTAGCCACGTGCGAGAGGTGTGATACTGTACATACACTCTGACTCACTCACTCTGTCGATGTTCAGAAGTGGAAAGAGGCAGAGTGTGAGTGCCTCGTGCCTTTTATAGTGAGATACCACTCCTGAGTGTCCTGCCTGCTCATTGGTCATGTCCTGTTCTCTGTGTTCATTAGCTGCCTGTCCGTGTCTGTCTGTATATCATTATCTGCATGTCTGCATATCATGACACTTACTGACGGATTTTACATTGATTGTGAAGGCACCATCTCCTGAGTAGAATGTATAAAATGAACAAACACAGGGCAGGGTAGCATCAGGTCTAAGATTACTGCTCTTTTACCTCTGGCACCAGTATTTCAATCCAGAGCAAATTAATCCAACATACAGTTAAACATTCAGCTGAGATGGCAGTAGAGGTTTGAAGTGAAATTTATTAGGCAACCTTTAGTTCCTTGAGGGCATGAGTCCACAGCCGAGATAAAAGAAAAACACTCTGAACTCAATATTAAATTGGCAGCTTCTCTCCCAAGTAACATGGATGACCAAAATGGAAATTGGAAATGTCACGAATGCAGCAGTGGAGTTTAGTTACATTGATAAGAATATGAAGGGATCTTTACGATGCATGTAACTGGTGGTCAAAGATGTATTCCTTCCGGATACTAAATTCATTGGGAGGGCTGGAGGGAGGAGAACAAACCTAAAACATATTGGTTTGACGTGACGCAGAGTTGTAAACTGCAGTGCCTTGTTCTACTTCTTCCATTTTTGCGGTTACAAATGGATTTAGGTGGTGATTGATTTATATTTTTTCATCACAGCAAGTAAAGAAGAAACTTGAGTCAGAATTACCTTGTCCGAGCTAGATAACATTTTAATAACCTCCTTATGGAAGCAAATTATGAATTTAATTAAATAAACAGTCAAGATCACAGCCATGGCTCCGATTAGCAGCCAGAAAGCAAATGGTTAAGGTTTATGTCCAGCCAGTGAAGCAGGCTGTTGCTATGGTACCAAGCATTGATTAGTCAACCAGGATTTAGAAATTCTGATAACGAGATTGCCAATGTGTGAAAACGGTGACAATCTCATTATCAGAATTCCTGACTCCTAACTGACTCATCAATGCCAGTTCCCATAGCAACCACTGGATGTAGCTGGATATCTAACTGCACAATGTTTTATTTAACAATGCTCCTGAAGTCATCTTTGCCATAACCCCTGTTTCATGTACATTAAAGATTATCGATTTATAGGTGATCATATTGGTGGAGGAGCACAAGCTCAGTATATGCAGAATGTAACCAAAGAATCTGATTTCCCCCATGTCCTCTCAATCCCAGTTCTGTCATTCAATTAAATGGAGGAGAGGAAAAATCAAAGGGTGGGGGGGGGGTTTGCACCTCCTTGTCGCTGGTTTCGGGCCGTGTTTGGAATTCGGAAAGTAGGTTATAGTCAGGCACAGATGATGTGGCTGGGGCTGATGAAAGAATGCAAGACAAGATTTGATGTGTTGGGTAGGCTGGGTTGATGTGGACTGCACTTCATGCAGTGTAGTGAGAGACAGACCTCCAAAACTTGATAAGATGCAACATGATTTTATTTAACATCTAAACTATTATACATGTTCAACTGTGGGTTGACACTATGCTGACTTGACTGGAGACCTGATACTAGCCTAACCAGACTTACTAGCTACCACATGGTTTTTGCACTGGCCAGCTCACTAACTCTGACTGTTCCAGAGGCTGGTCCCGAGAGAGCGGGAAAACTGGTGCCCTCTGGCTTTATAGTGGTCGTGCCCTGTCTGGTGATTGGCTGCTCTGTTCTGTGTGCTTACTGGTCATCCTGTGTGTCAATCATTGTCTGTCTGCACTCCATTATATACATAGATGTATATTATGACATCTCCCCCCTTTTTTTTTGTTTTGTATTGTGTGTGTTGAGATAATAAATATTAAGATGCATGTGCTTGTAGATGTGTATATATGCGTGACTATATACAGAATGTGCTAAAATGACCTTATGTACACAGGAAGGTGTCGCTAGTGCAGATATAGGGCAGATGAAACTGTGAAAAACAATATTTACAGAGGTTAAAACGATAATGTAACACAGTTGTACAAAAGTTCAGTCTATAAGTTTAGTCTCTGCGGCGGGCGATGAATTCTGGTTGACTGCCTCACGGGTGGATCAGGGGCCGCTTGCACTTGGATAGGCGGGACTGCCGCCAATGCGGTTGTCGCAGAGGTCGGCAGGATTGCTGGTAGATCGGTGGAAGAATGCTTGGTCTGACGCGGATGGTATCGAGATCGGATTTGGAGATGAGGTTCGCCGATGCGCCGGTGTCCAGTTTGAACCGGATGCGAGCCTTGTTGACTGTGAGTATAGCATATCACTCGTCATCGGGATCCACGCTGAGGATCAGGAAGTGCTTCGCTTTCTTGGAGAAAGGCAGCGCATGCTTCGTAATGATGCCCACCCGGTAAGGAGATTTGAGGCATGCAGCATCAGGATCTGTTGGGCTGTCGGGGTCGGAGTCTGGCATGGCCTGCTGTATTGAACGGATGCTTCCGCACCGCGGCTGGGATCGCTGGATGCTGGGCAGTGAAGCAGATCTGCAAAGGGCTGCGTAGTGGCCAAGCTTGCCACACTGTAGACACCGTCGTGATTTTGCCAGACATTGCCGCTTTAAATGGGCGGAGCCACAATTCAGACACGTCATGACGCCAATGTCAGCGCGTTCCGTGCGCCATCGCGCATGCGCAGTGCGGTCAAACGACGTAGGCACTTGCGCAGTCTGGTCGTCGATCTCGCTGTCCCCTCGGTCGTGGCAGGGGCCCGGGAAAAGCGCGCGGAATGGCCATTTAACGATTTTATTTAACATCTAAACTATTATAAATGTTCAACTGTGGGTTGACACTAGGCTGACTTGACTGGAGACCTGATACTAGCCAAACCAGACTTACGAGCTATCACATGGTGTTTGCACTGGCCAGCTCACTAACTTGACTGTCCCAGAGGCTGAGTCCCGAGAGAGCGGGAAAACTGGTGCCCTCTGCCTTTATAGTGATCGTGTCCTGTCTGGTGATTGGCTGCTCTGTTCTGTGTGCTCACTGGTCATCCTGTGTGTCAATCACTGCCTGTCTGCACTCCATTATATACATAGATGTATATTATGACAAGATTCACATTCAAAAGAAAACAAAATCTAGATACTTGAGGATCAGCATAATTTTAAAGTCGCCATTGTTTACTTGTAAACACAATCTTGTGCTCAGTGTCAACCTGGTCTACTTCAGTGAAAAATCCAGAATGCAACATTTCATTTCAACAGTTGGGTGCCTTTGCTTTCTGGAAAATGGGTTGTGTACAGCCTTGTGATTTTGCCGTGCGAAAGAGAATAGGACAGATAAAAGCAAATTACTGCGTTGCTGCAATCTGAAACAAAAACAGAAAATACTGGTCAATCTCAGCAGGTCTGACAGCATCTGTGGAGAGAAAAGAGAACTAACGTTTCAAGTCTGGATGACAAAGAGTCATCCAGGCTTGAAATGTTAGCTCCCTCTTCTCTCCAAGAATAGGAAAGATTTTTCTCTTAAATTTGAACCACAAGTCCAGCGTTGCCTTCAACCTAGTTAGTTCTTGACCTATAACTCATTCACATCCAAAGAAGAAGAAAAAGCATTGCCTGCCACACACAAGAAAGAGACCAAATCATTTAATCTCTTCCCTTGCTGATTTTATCCCTTTCTCTTCTGAAATTGCTAATATATGCTGCAGCACAGTAGCACAGTGGGTAGTACTGTTGCTTCACAGCTCCAGGGTCCCAGGTTAGATTCACGGCTTGGGTCACTGTCAGTACGGAGTCTGCACATTCTCCCCATGTCTGCATGGGTTTCCTCCGGGTGCTCCGGTTTCCTCCCATAAGTCCCAAAAGACATGCTGTTAGGTAATATGGACATTCTGAATTCTCCCTCTGTGTCCCCGAACAGGCGCTAGAATGTGGTGACTGGGTTTTTCACAGTAACTTCATTGCAGTGTTAATGTAAGTCGACTTGTGACAATGAAGATTATTATTATTATACAAAATCTCATGATTGCTGGTGGCCATTTCCCGCTCTGCTCAATGCATCAGGCCAGGCAGTAAAAGATGAGAGGTTATGTGACCTTAGGTTAGTGGCCATCTTCTCGCTTGGTATTTATTTATTGTGTTTATTTTTAGCAGTGGATTATAATCGGAAATTTAAGCCCTGACTGATTTTCTCCTCCTTCACCCGGGTACATCGCAACCAGTTTTAACACCTTCGCGGAAGAAAATAATGACTTTTAATTACTTCCAGATTCAAATTGATTCTCATGTTATGGTGGAGGTGGTAAATAGTTTTGTTTAGCATCAGTCTACAATCCTGCAGATGATGCTTGTGTTCCAGATTTTGAATGGGTGTGCCCTATATATGTAGCATTACGAATGTTAAGATAGACAGAAATATCACCTTGGATAGGTTAGGAAAGGTCCTTTCTTTTTTGTTTCTTGTTCGTCCTTCGAGGCAAAGATGATCATCGAGGATATGTTGGGTATGTGGGTGACTGCTAAAGCTGATCTGCATCTAAAAGGTTGTGCTGTAAATAGGGCAGGATACTTCAGACAGTTGAATTTTGGACGAACTGTTGGATTACGATTTCCTCCGCGTGCATTTTCTCTCTGCCTATGATATGCACTTGCTTTCAAAGGAGAACTCTCCATTCTATATTTGGTTATGCCAGGTGCAGTGATGCTGGGCAAGTTTCTCCCAGGACCCAAAGTCAACATCAAGCCTCCAAAGTGAAGCCTTTAGAATGTCCTTGTAGTGTTTCCTTTGACCATCATGAGAGTGCACCCCAGATTCAAACTCTCCATTGAAGATTTGCTTTGGTGGGCGAGCGACAGACATTCAGGCTGCATGACCAGCCTAACTTATATGTGACTGCCTCAATATGGTGTGGATGCTTGGTATGCCAACTCGGGTGAGAACCTCAGTGGCTGGTATTTGGTCCTGTCATCTGATCTTCAAAAGCTTCTGAAGGCAGCACAAGTGAAAGTGCTTGAGCTTGACATTTGTATGCCTTTCAAGTCTCACATGCTGTGTGGCAAGGACTATTGCACTATAGACTTTCAGTTTGCTAGGCAAACTTAATCTTCTTAATTCCCATACTGATGTTCAAAATCTGACAAGGGCTACACTTGCTTTGGCAATTCTTGCACATGCCCCTTCATCAGTATGGACAGCTCGAGAGAGAGAGAGTGCTGGCGAGGTCAGAGAACTGATCCAGAGCTGGCAGTTTTTTTTCTTCTTTTTAAAAAATATTTTAAAAATAAATTTTGAGTACCCAATTCATTTTTTCCAATTAAGGAGCAATTTAGCGTGGCCAATCCACCTACCGTGCACGTCCTTGGGCTGTGGGGGTGAAACCCACGCAAACACGGGGAGAATGTGCAAACTCCACACAGACAGTGATCCAGAGCCGGGATCGAACCTGGGACCTCGGCGCCGTGAGGCAGCAATGCTAACCACTGCACCGCCGTGCTGCCCCAGAGCTGGCAGGTTTTGGTCATGGACTGAAATACTGGACTCGAGACAGGGCTTCTCTGCAGCCCTATAGAGTAGGTTGCTGCAGTTTCCTTTGTGCTGATTGTCAGGCTGAAGTTGTCACAAGGAATGGAGAACATGTCCATGCTACATTGGATATCCAGCCAGTGCACAGTCATGGGCAAGCAGCAAATTGGAAAGCATGTCCTTGGAGAGACCTTGCCTGGAGTTGTCTCAGATTGAGCAGCTTCCCACCAATGCAATGCCTGATTTTGATGCCAGGAAATTAATCACAAATGGTTTGACAGTTCCATAATGACATGCCTCTGTGTATCCTAGATACTAATGAGTTTTCTGACCAATTCCTAATCATTAATGGAGTTAGGAAAGCTCACAATCAATAGGACCTCAGTCTCATTAATGGGTGATTATTGGGATGTGATGGGAGATTTATGAGCCAATCACCCATATCTTTGTTTTTTTAAATTTAGAGACCCAATTATTTTTTTCCAATTAAGGGGCAATTTAGTGTGGCCAATCCACCTACCCTGCATATCTCTGGGCTGTGGGGGTGAAACCCATGCAGACATGGGGAGATTGTGCAAACTTCACACAGACAGTGACCCGGGGCCGGGATTTGAACCCAGATCCTCAGTGGCGTAGGCAGCAGTACTAACCACTGCACCACCGTGCCGCCCCCTCCTCGCCCATATCTTCAATGGTTCAGTAGGATCAAGATCCTAGACTGAAAGCTAGCTCAAGTCGGCCCCATTTTCAAAACAGGGGACAAATTAGAGCTAGGGAACTACAGACCTCCCAACCTGGTAAGCTTTATTGGGAAGATGCTGAAACAACTTATAGCAGATGCCCATTGCAATAACTGGGAAGGAACGGGACCATTAGAAATTCAAATCGCAGCTTAAAAAATAGGTTGTGCCTTCCATCTGCACTTTCAGAAATCCAATGTTCTCTCATAATGCTCATAAGGAGTTTCAGGCAGACATGCTAACCAGCTGGATTTCTCCTGTCTGACAATTTGGTATGTGTGAATGCTTGGAAAATGATAAAATCTGCTTCATTGTGTCTTCAGTCTGCCCAGGCCTTGTGACAGAAAATTGTGAATTTGCAAATAGCAGTGCTACGGCACTGAAGATGAATTGATCTCCAATTTTATCCTCAAAAATTCATTAATTACAACTGGGTCACAAATTTTAATTTCACTGAATAATCCATACCCATTAGAAATATTTGCACTGACTGCAGATGTGTGCGTGCCTGCACCAGGCTGCTGGATGTTTTAAAATAAATGGCTTTTAACCAAAAGAGCAGTGTCTGATCGAGCAACCTAGCACCAGCAAATCGTTCCGCTGTTAGCCCGTAAAGGCGAGTAATATCTGTGCACTGGACGACATTCTCCCTTCGGAAGACTACGTTCTCCCGCCAGAGTTGAATTGCTACTGATTTGTACTCCCACTAAATCTGGAACCGATTCCCAATCCTCAGTCTAGCAAATTCATGCATGGCGAGGATTGTGGTGATTCCCTGGGGAATCCTGCTATGGCCCTGACATTTTGAGCTGGCAGCCCGATAGCGAGACACTGCAGCTGACCACCCTCCCCTTATCGCAAAGCAGCACGCCACCCCCCCCTGCATTGCGATTCAGAACCACTCCCCCGGATTTTCTGGGTCCCTCCTTCCCCCAAGTCCGGGGTGACCCAACCTGCCCACCCCAGAGACCCCCAAATAGGGGATCCCACACAGACACCCCCTGAATAGAGGGACCCCCTCTCAGAGGCCCCCTGAATAGGGGGACCCCCCCCAGAGATCCCCTAAATAAAGGGACCCATCACAGAGACCCTCTAAATAAAGGAAGCCCCTACGAGGGACCACTAACTAAAGGAACCCTCTCAGAAACCTCTTCACTGAAGAAAGCCCCCCACAGAGACCCCCTAACTAAAGGACTACCTTTCCCAACAGACCTCCCAGAAAAGAGCCCCTGTCTGGGATCTAAAGAGCAACTAGTGACATCGCCCACAATGCAATGTTCCCTCAATCTAGACTGGGACACTGAAAAACAATACTGTTGTAACTCTCACCTGGGAATACACCCACTGACTTAGACAGAGGAAGCACCACGTGTCCATTCCTGGAAAGTGAAAAGCAGAGAGTAGTCACAAAGGAAGCAGCAGGGAGGGGCGGTTATTGAGTGTTAGGACAGTATGCTATGTAGTTAATTTTGTGGGTGCCATCAAGCAAACACAGTTGTGCATGCAGAGGAGATATCCAACCAATAGGGCTCAACAGAGTTTATGCACCAATGATTTGTGGAGCTGAATATGGACAAATATAAGGTATTGTACTGCATATTGAACGTTAAAATAAGAAATGTGCATAATCCATAGGTAAGATAGAACTTACAATGTTTACGTTAAAGAGCTTTAGAGTCTGGGTTGGCTCATCATTTACCAGGCTAAAAGGTATCTAGTGTCAAAACAGAAATTAAATGAGGTGCTTACAAAAAGAAACCAATTGAATTCAGGATCCGAGTAAGTTTTATTGAAGCCATACAAAACTGTGCACAGTCCCCACTGTGAGGGCCATCCATACACAGAGGGAGATCAATGTTGAGTCCAATTCCACAGCTTTAAGAAACGATTTCATAACCGAAGGGTGTGTTTTTTCTTTGATATCAGCAAAGGCCGATGGCGGGCAGGGAAGTGGTATTGAGGCCGCGGATGGCAATTACGACTATTTCCGCCATATAGTCCAGGACTGAGGAAAATAAAATCCAGTCACAGTTTTCACGACGTGGGCGGCCTCTGATTCACCTGGCCCTGCCATCAAATAAGCAACTCGATGATCTGGGTGCCAACTTTAAAGGCGTCCCCAGCTCACAACCAGGAAACAATCTTTACCCAAGTGCAATCCCTGGCAACCCCTGACATAAAATGGAAAAATCCTGTCACCACATGGCACTACCCTGACACAACCCACTCCCCTGAATAATGCACTCACCTCTGAGTTCCACTGGGAGTACTGCTCACCAGGAACACACCTTCTGAGACCACTTGTGCTTCAAGTCATTCTGACATCACGCTGCGGTGGGTAGATTTTTTTGGCGTGACAGGATGATTCCTACGTAGGGGCCTGATAAATATATGTTAATTAATTAAGATGAACGGGGATCGTGGCTCACCACTGAAATCGCTTCTTCCTTTTACGTTGTTGTAAAATGAGACTTTGGCTATCTCGTGATATTTCCCACTCCCGTCGCTGAATCCACTGGATGCAAACGGGAGTGGAAAATCCCAGGCAAAAACTTTTCAGCCTTGGTGAGCGATACATGACCTATTCAAATAGGCAAAGTAAACTTAAAGCAACACGTTCAAATAGACCAGGGAAGGAGAGGGTTCCTGGAACGAAGTAGGGACCGAGGAGGGTTGGCGCTGCCAAACCTAGGGAGCTACTACTGGGCAGCAAATGTGGCGATGATCCACAAGTGGGTGATGGAGGGAGAGGGGGCGGCATGGAAGAGGATGGAGATGGTGTCCTGTAAAGGAACGAGCCTGGGGGCGTTGGTGACGGCACCGCAGCCGCTCTCGCCGACAAGGTACACCACGGGCCCGGTGGTGGCGGCAACGCTAAGGATCTGGGGCCAGTGGAGATGGCACAGGGGTGCAATGGGAGCCTCGGTGTGGTCCCCGATCAGGGGTAACCACCGGTTTGTCCCGGGTAAGATGGACGGGGGGTTCCAGAGCTGGCATCTGGCGGGGATTAGAAGAATGGGGGACCTGTTCATTGACGGGACGTTTGCGAGCCTAGGGGCACTGGAGAAGTTTGAGATACCCCCGGGAAATGCCTTTAGATATATGCGGGTGAGGGCGTTTGTGAGGCGACAGGTGAGGGAATTCCCGTTGCTCCCGGCACAAGAAATTCAAGACAGGGTGATCTCGGGTGTATGGGTCGGGGAGGGCAAGGTGTCGGCAATACACCAGGAGATGAAAGAAGAGGGGGAAGTGCTGGTAGAAGAGCTGATGGGTAAATGGGAGGAGGAGCTGGGGGAGGAGATTGAGGAAGGTCTGTGGGCTGATGCCCTAGGTAGGGTTAATTCCTCTTCCTCGTGTGCCAGGCTTAGCCTGATACAATTTAAGGTGGTTCACAGAGCGCACTTGACGGAGGCGAGGTTGAGCAGGTTTTTTGGGGTAGAGGACAGATGTGGAAGGTGCTCAGGAAGTCCGGCGAACCATGTCCATATGTTCTGGTCATGCCCGGCACTGGAGGGGTCCTGGAGAGGAGTGGCGGGAGCAATATCTCAGGTGGTGAAAGTCCGGGTCAAGCCAAGCTGGGGGCTCGCAATATTTGGAGCAGTGGACGAGCCGGGAGTGCAGGAGGCGAAAGAGGCCGGCATTCTGCGACAACGAATGAACGGATATCGCGCAACAATCACCAGGCAGGAATGTTCCCTTCCAGTCGGGGAACACTTCAGCAGTCAAGGACATTCAGCCTCTGATCTCCGGGTAAGCGTTCTCCAAGGTGGCCTTCAGGACGCGCGACAACGCAGAATCGCCGAGCAGAAACTTATAGCCAAGTTCCGCACACATGAGTGCGGCCTCAACCGGGACCTGGGATTCATGTCGCATTACATTAATCCCCCACCATCTGGCCTGCGAAATCCTACCAACTGTCCTGGCTTGATACAATTCACACCTCTTTAACCTGGGGTTACCCCATCTCTGGATCTGTAAAGATTTAATCACCTGCTAATGGTCGCATTCCAAGCATTGTTTGGCATCTTTGAATTTGTCTACATATGTGTTTCTGGAACAGACCTCTTCATTCACCTGAGGAAGGAGCAGCGCTCCGAAAGCTAGTGACATCGAAACAAACCTGTTGGACTTTAACCTGGTGTTGTAAGACTTCGTACTGTGCTCACCCCAGTCCAACGCCGGCATCTCCACATTCAGATGAAGGGTTATTGATGAGTGGTTACGGGGGTGATATTGGACTTATTTAAGAGACAATGGATGTGGCAATGGAGAAATGGTTGGTATTCTGGAAGGACAACACAAAACAGGTAAGAGTGGTTTTGATTATTGAAAATTACAGTACTAGAAAGCGAGAATGCTCTTCAATGGTCAAAGACAGAATCAATTTAGTTGGAGTTAAGAAACAGCAATAGGTGCATTTTATAGATGACTAAATAGCGGGGGATGGTGGTGAAGCAAACTTGTTTGGAAATACTGAGGGATGCTGGAACTGTGGAGTAATAATAATAGAAAACTTTAACTTCGCCAATACTGAAGGAGTAATGATTTTGTTAAGGGCAGAGAAGGAAGTGTGTTCAGAATTTTCTTGAAACTTTCTGCTGAATGAGAGGAGACACTGTTCAGTCTCGGGCGGTGGAATGTAATGGGTCTAGTGGAGACTGTCACCTCAGAAACAGTGATTGTGGTGTTGCAAGGTTCATATTGCTCCTGTACTTTCTTGGTAACCAATCTATAATAAAACAGATTTAGCTGGAGGAGGGCTAATTTCAGAAAATTGGAGTCAAATGCTGGCAAGGAGAAATGTGGTGGAGGAATGGACGCTATTGAAAAACAATATCTAGTTGGGTACATTTATACAATGGGGAGAAAGAAGGCACCCAAAGCTAGAGCTTCCTGAAAGTCAAAGGATTTATGAGTAGGATGAGTCAGCTATCAGCTTGATAATACAAGGGAGAATCAGGCTGAGTATAAAAAAGATCAGAGAACTGAAAATGGAGATAGAGGGGAATAGAGTAGAAGAAGAACGAATTGCAGCTACAATAATGAAATTAATATAGCACTTTTCATGAACATTGGTTGTTTTGAGAACATTTCAACCAATGAAGTATTTTTTAAGGTGCAGCCACTGTTGTTACATAGGAAACATGGTTTCTAATTTGTGATCAGCAAACTCTCTCAAACGGTGATGTAATAACAACCAGATAATGGATGGGATTATCCAGTTCTGCCTGCTCGGTATTGGAAATTCTTGCTCAAAGTTGTCGTGTTATTCACCCTGGGGTAACACGGACTGCAACACGATGCAGTTAAATGATCAAGCATACACCAAATGTAGGTGTTGGTCCAATAAGATTTATTGAACTTCTGTAACGAAGCACACAGCTGCCTGTGGGTTGACTCTCTACTACTCTAAGTAAACTAACATTAACTATCTAGACCAGGCTAGCTCTGATCCATGTGTAGAAGGTGTTGAATGATTTGTACACCCTGACTGTCACTACAGTTGTCACCAGTGGAAAGAGGCAGAGTGCTGATGCCTCATGTGTTTTATAGTTGGAAGCCCCCCTTCTAGAGTTCTGTCTTGAGATTGGTCGTGTTCTGTTCTGTATGTTGATTGGCTCACCTGGGTGTCTGTCACTGCCTGCTTTTACCTCATGATGTGCATGGGTGCATATTATGACATCCTCCTTTTAAAAAATATTTGTCGGCTGCTTTGAGCATATACGACATATTTACAAAAGTAACTATATACAGCAATTGGTGAGTGAATGGATATGTACATGTAAGGTGTCTAGCGTGCAGAAACATAACAGTATATATACAAGGGAAGTATTTATAAGTCCAGTCGTTGGGGCTGTCGTCGGATTCTTGTGGACCGCCTGAGCGGTGGAGGCGGGGATGGTGCTGTCTTGACAGGTTGGCATGCAGCCAGATTGGTGGCCTCGTGGAGCAAGGTGTCCGGAGAAGGCAGAGCGCCATCTGGGAATGTGAGATCCGGTGGTGGGCAGGCAAGTTTGCATATTGCCCTTCTGTTGTGCCAGACAATAGATCCATGAGCCATGCGAACCACAAACGACCTGGGAGCAGTCTGTGGAACAACAACAGCTGGAGCTGACCAGCCTCCACCAGGCACCATGATGCAAACAACGTCCTTCGGAGAGAGCACGGGTAGATCAGTAGCATGAGCATCATATGTCAGCTTTTGCCGGGTTCTGATCTGCTGCATCTTTTGCAGCACTGGAAGGTGATCCAGGTCAGGTACATGAATGGCCGGAACAGTCGTCCGCAGGTTACGATTCATAAGGAGCTGTGCCGGAGACATACCGTTGGACAGAGGGGTTGTCCTGTACGCTAGAAGAGCAAGATTAAAGTCCGAAGCTGAGTCCGCAGCCTTGCAGAGCATCTGCTTCCCGATATGGACCCCTTTTTCGACCTTCCCATTAGATTGCGGGTAATGTGGGCTCGAGGTGATGTGCTGGAAGTGGTATTGCTTTGCGAAGTTGGACCATTCTTGACTATAGAAACAGGGACAGTTGTCGCTCATAACCGTGAGCGGGATTCCATGCCTGGCAAATGCCTCCTTGCAGGCTTTTATGACAGTCCTGGTTGTTAGGTCAGGCAGTTTCACTACCTCGGGGTAACTGGAGAATTAATCGATTATCAGGACGTAGTCACGCCCATTGGCGTGAAAAAGGTAAACTCCGATCTCGTGCTGCTGGAGCGTTTCTTTGGGCTGAGCAGGCTGGAAGCGCTGGCATGTCACGCAATTGAGGACCATGTTTGATATATCTGCATTGCTGCCGGGCTAATAGACAGCCTGCCGGGCCCTGCGCCTGCACATCTCAATACCGAGGTGTCCCTCGTGTATCTGCGTGAGCACCAAGCTCTGGGGGCTGCGCGGAATGACGATGCGATCCAATTTCAGGAGGATTCCCTCGACAACAGTTAGGTCATCCTTTACATTATAGTATTGGGGGCATTGCCCTTTCTGCCAGCCATTCGTGAGGTGATGTCTGACCCACTGCAGAAGAGGGTCCTTGGTGGTCTCTTCTCGAATGATGACGAGTCGTTCGTCGGATGTCGGGAGGGTGCTGGCACACAGTTGCACCTGTGCCTCAATGTCGTGTATGAGGTCTACCTGCTCACATGGCGAGGTGATGGCATGCGACAGGGCATCCACGATGGTTAGCTCCTTTCCAGGTGTGTAAACCAGTTCAAAATCATACCTGCGGAGTCGAAGGAGAATGCGCTGGAACCTGGGTGTCATGTCATTTAAGTCCTGGTGTATAATGTGCACTAGGGGTCTGTGGTCCATCTCTACTGTAAAGGCCGGGAGACCATAGATATAATCGTGGAATTTCACGATGCCAGTGAGAAGGCCCAGGCATTCTTTCTCTATTTGAGCATATCGTTGCTCAGTGGGGGTCATGGCTCTTGACGCATAGGCCACTGGGGCCCAGGACGAGGTGTCATCCTTCTGGAGGAGCACCGCCCCAATGCCGTCCTGGCTGGCGTCTGTGGAAATTTTAGTCTCCCTCGCTGGGTCAAAAAAAGCTAGAACAGGAGCGGTGGTTAGCTTCGCTTTCAACTCAAGCCACTCTGCTTGACGGGCGGGTAGCCACTGGAAAGTGGTGGACTTCTTCACCAGATGTTGAGGGCCGTGGTGTGTGAAGCGAGGTTGGGAATGAACTTCCCCCAAAAGTTTACCATCCCCAGGAAGCGGTGGACCACCTTCTTGTACTCTGGGGTCTTCACTGTGTTGATGGTCTTGACTTTGTCCGAGTCTGGTTGCATGCCCTGCTGGGAGATCTGATCACCCAGAAACTTAATTGACGACATGCCAAAGGGGCATTTGGTTTTATTTAATTTCAGGCCGTTGGCATGTATGCGCCTGAAGACTTATTGCAGATGAGAAATATGTTGCTCCGGGGTCGTGGACCATATGATGGCGTCGTCAACATAAGCCCGCACACCGTCAATGCCCTCTAGCATTTGTTCCATTATTCGATGAAAGATTTCGGAGGCCGAAACAATACTAAACGGCATGCTGTGGTTCAGATCCTTGGGATCGATACAAATGCGCAGTTCTCCAGAGGGCTTCTTGACACAGACCATCGAGCTGACCCAGTAGCAATATCTACAGAGATTCCTGCTGGACTCATCCACTTGTATCTGCCAGAAGCCACGCGATGCATCCAGCTTTGTAAAGAATTTGGCATGTGCCATCTCACTCGTCAGCTCCTCCCGCTTCGGGATCGGGTTGTATTCCCTCATAATGTTGTGGTTCAGATCCTTGGGATCGATATAAATGCACAGTTCTCCAGAGGGCTTCTTGACACAGACCATCGAGGTGACCCAATCAGTTGGTTCCGTCACCTTGGATATTAATCCCTGATCTTGGAGCTCCTGCAGCTGAGTCTTTAGACAGTCTTTTAGGGGCACCGGCACCCGGCGTGGCGCATGGGTGACAGGCGTGGCATCAGGCCTGAGCAGAATTTTATAGCGGTAGGGCAGCGTACCCATCCCATTGAACACATCCGGGTATTGCAATAGTAGCTCCTCAGTGTCGGCGTGAAGAGTGCTGTTGGCAGAGGACATGGAATGTACACGCTGGATGAGATGGAGTAGCGTGCATGCATGGGCACCAAGCAGAGAAGCCTTGCCGGGCTTGACAATTTCAAACCGCAAAGTTCCTTGATGGCCTTGTTGGATACATGCAGGTGACAGGACCCTAACACAGTGATGGCATTTCCATTGTAGTCGAGCAACTGGCAGGCCGACGGAAGAATTGTTGGCTGCCTTTGGGTACGAGCAAGACCTGCTTGGGATATTAGATTGGCTGAAGCACCAGTGTCCAGCTTGAACCGGATGCTACAATCGTTGACTTGTACTGTGGCACGCCACTCGTCCCCATAATCCACATTGAGGATGGTGTGTGTGTTGCTGAATGCGAGGAGGCCTTGTCATGCATGGTGATGCTGCTCACTCGATATGTGGACTCCGGGCAGTCATCCTCTGGATCCGTGACGGGATCAGGTTCCAAATCCAGCAGCCCTTGCTGCACACTTCGAACGTGTCTGCGTTGGAGCTGGGATCACTGGCCCCTATCGGAGGTGCAGACCTGCGCAAAGCCGCATAATGGCCAAGCTTCTTGCTGTTGAGACATCGCCTGCCTCTTTAAATGGCAGGGCATTGCCGCTTTAAATGGGCGGTGCCGCAGTTGGGGCAGGTCATCATGTCGAAGTCGTGGCTCAGTGCGTCGTTGCACATGCGCAGTGCGGTCAGCCGCCGCTCGCACCTGCGATGTGTAATTTTTGGCCGCTTCATTCTCCCGACCGTGGTGCGCATGCGTGGGACCCCTGGAAAAGCGCACAAAATGGCCGCCTTCATCGATGCTCAGGCGCCGCATTCGGGCAATGGCCTGTACACTCTCAAGATGTGTATTCACCCACACTGTCGTTTTTTGGGTCTTGGGGAGTTTCTCCCAAGCCCACAATTGGAAATTTTTTCGGCAGTGGGGAGCTGAACACGCCGGCGAAACCGGCTCCTCAGAGATGGGGCCGCCATTTTAAAAGTGTGCCCCAACCTCTAAGTGAGCTTGAGGGTCCCCCACTCACAGGCAATGCCACCCACCGCAAATAGTAGTATTACGCCCCATCACTTGAGGACACCCTGCTATGGGGTCCACCCTTCATACACCCTCAACCCCCTTTCATGGGCATGGCCCCCTTCAGGTTTGACCCATGGCAGTGCAAAACTGGCACCTGGGCACCCTGGCATTGCCAGCCTGGCACCCATGCAGTGCCCCTGGTACTCTGGCAGTGCCAACCAGACACTCTGGCAGTTTGGCACTGCCAGGGTGCCTGGTTGGCAGTGCCAGGGTGCCCGGCTCCTGGGGGAGTACCAGTGTACTGCCCTGTTCCCGACCACCCTGGGGGCTCCAATGGCATCCGAGACCCCTGAATCATCATCACGATTGGTTCCCGCTTGTGGAGACCAGTACTGATTGGCGTCAGGTTGAGTTCTTGCTGGTGTGGCCAATGACTCCTGGGCACCGGGTGAAAGCTATTAGGTTCATTGAAATATGATTATCTGGATCACGCCCAGCGGGTGTATGATGCAGATCACACCAGGGACTGCAAGTAGGTGACTCGCGATTGGCTCGGTGCCTGGCACCAAGCTCAATTTGGACCTCTCCCACAATTCACCCGTCGTGTGGAGCCTGCCGTGACTTGGTGGTAGAATTGCACCCATAGACAATCAATGGAGGAATACCACTGCGCGAAAAGTGCGATGTGATACATATTGGTCGGAAGATTGGGGATTGACCACTCCTGTTGAACAGCACAATTAAAATGGGGGTGCAATATGCAATACAAAAATGCAGATGTTGAATAGCATGAATATTATAGCATGTGTTATGTAAGTAAAAGAATGTTTAGACTTTTTCTAGCCTTTTCTAATGGCTACAGAGACTGCCTTGAAGAGTCTAAAATGGTAATCTGTTTAACTTGACTGGTTTCCTTTTTTTACCCCAGGCCGAACTGGGGTCCTCAGCGCCATGAGGCAGCAGTACTAACCACTGGGCCAGTGTGCCGCCCTTGGCCCATTCCTTCATTGTCACAGCACATAACTGAACCAGAGCAATGTTCTGATTGTTTACCTGCTCAACTGCTCTCTGTGAGTGGATGGTGCAAATAGGCATATCCTCAGGTCAGTTAGAATCTAATTGCTGAGGAATGTATCAATTTTCATGCAAAAGAATAGCTGTGAAATTATTTTTAGCTCACTAATGTACGAATGTATTGTTTGGATTCCTCCCTTTTGAAGCATAACTCAAGTGTCATTCAGATAACAATCAGGTCAAACGTAATATTGTACAAATATGACATTCACTTTACTTGATGGCATACAAAAAGGAACAGGGGTAGACCATTCAGTCCCTCGAGCCTGTTCCACCATTCAATGTGATCATGGCTAATCTTCAAACTCAACTCCACTTCCCCGCCTGCTCCCCCAAATTTGGTGATTTCCTGAAAGTTCAAAACCTATTAATTTCAGTACTCAATGATGGAGCATCCACAATCCTCTGGGGTAGACAATTCCAAAGGTTCACACCCTCTGAGTGAGGGGATCTCTCCTTATCTCCGTCCGGAATGATTGCCCCCTGATCCTGAAGCTGTGGCCCTCATGTTCTAGATTCTCCAGCTAGGGGAAGGGAATCTCTGTGTCTACCCGGTCAGACCCCTTCAGAATCTTGTATGTCTCAATGTGACGCATATTTCAATGCAATCGCTTCTTACTCTTCTAAATTTCAGAGAGTCTAAGCCCAAGTTACTCACCTAACATAGAACAACCCTCTCAGCCGAGCAACCAATCTAGAGATATAAGCAAATTACTGCGGATGCTGGAAACTGAAACGAAAGAGAAAATGCTTGAAAATCTCTGCAGGTCTGGCAGCATCCGTAGGGAGTGAAAAGAGCTAACGTTTCGAGTCCAATGCCTCTTTGTCAAAGCTTTGACAAAGAGTCATTGGACTCGAAACGTTAGCTCTTTTCTCTCCCTACAGAATCAGTCTGGAGAACATGGATAATAATTTCAAGTTTGACAAGGATGATGTATACCTCAGGCATAATTTACTAGATGTCCATTAGCTCATTTTATTGGCAGCAGTACATAGTTTTAACTGCCAATATCTTTTGCAGAAGCTGAGCAGATGGTTTCTACCTGGTACCAAAACAATTCATGAGCTCTTCACACTGGTTGTGAGAGGGGAGGATGAGGAGGCAGGAAACAGAAGCTCAAACAGGTAGTTATTAGCACTAAGAGGTCTGAGGTTCTATTGCCCTCCAGAATTATCACAGTTTTGGCGCCACCAGTGGCAGGAGGACTCAGTTACAGGGTAATAATGGCAGTTTCTGTTAAAATGTGGACCTAACAATTTATAATTTTACAAAAGCAAACATGTGACTGTGCAACAGGATTTCTTTTTTCCATTTAGAGTACCCAATTCATTTTTTCCAATTAAAGGGCAATTTAGCGTGGCCAATCCACCTAGCCTGCACATCTTTGCGTTGTGGGGGCGAAACCCACGCAAACACGGGGAGAATGTGCAAACTCCACACGGACAGTGACCCAGAGCCAGGATTCGAACCTGGGACCTCGGTGCAACAGGATTTAACTGCATCTGGACACTTTATTTATGGACAGAGAACAGAGTTTTGAGTCTGGATGACTCTGTCAAAGCTGGAGAGAACGAGAAGTAGGATGAGACTTATACTGTGGTGGGCAGGTATGGGCCATGGTGGATAGAGGGCTAGCGATAGGTGGAGGCTAGGGAGAGATTGACAAAGGTGTCAATGACAACGGGTATGTAAATAGTGATGATCAAGACGAAGAAGGGTGTTGATAGTGGCACGTAAAAGATTAGCATGTGTTAATGGCAGAACAACGGTATGCAGTGTATCAATTGACAACCTGGGACAGGGATCAGATGTAGATGTCCCGAAAGACATTAGGTGAATTGGGCATTCTGAATTCCGCCTCAGTGTACTCGAACAGGCGCTAGAATGAGGCGACCTAGGGATTTTTACAGTAACTTCATTGCAGTGTTAATGTAAGCCTACTTGTGACACTAATAAAGATTAATATTGAAATGAAAATACATTGATAGATATATAAATGGAAGCCATGATGTGGCGATGCTAGCATTGGACTGGGGTGGGCACAGTAAGAAATCTTACAACACCAGGTTGAAGTCCACTAGCTTTTGAAGTGCAGCTCCTTTAACCTGGTCTTGTAAGACATCTTACTATAAAAATCTTCATGCACAAGTTTGAACAAGACCTCCTCACCGCACAGGACCTTCAACCGACATTATACACCAGATACATCGATGACATTTTTTTCCTTTGGGCCCACGGCGAACAATCGCTGAAACGACTACACGATGACATCAATATGTTCCACCCCACCATCAGACTCAACGTGGACTCCAGAATCGGTTGCATTCTTGGACACACTCATCTCCATCAAGGGCGGTAATGCCCACGGATAACCTCACAATGCTCCACTTCTCCAGCTTCCACCCTAAACACATTAAAGAAGTCCCCTATGGACAAGCCCTCCATTTACACAGGATCTGCTCAGATGAGGAGGAGTGTAACAGACATCTACAGACGCTGAAAGATGCCCTCACATGAACGGGATTTGCTGCTTGACTCATCGATCGACACAGAAGACAAACACGGGCCATAACTGACAGAGTACCCTTCGTCGTCCAGTACTTCCCCGGAGCGGAGAAACTACAACATCTTTTTTTCAGCCTTCAACACGTCATCAATGAAGATGAACATCTTGTCAAGGTCATCCCCACATCCCCACTACTTGCCTTCAAACAACCGCGCAACCTCAAACAAACCATTGTTTGCAGCAAACTACCCAGCCTTCAGAACAACGACCATGACACCACACAACCCTGCCATGGCAATCTCTGCAAGACGTGCCAGATCACCGGCATGGGTACCACCATTACACGTGAGAACACCACCTACCAGGTACGTGGTACATACTCGTGTGACTCGGCCAACGTTGTCTACTCATACGCTGCAGGAAAGGATGTCCCGAAGTGTGGTACATTGGCGAGAACATGCAGGCGCTGCGACAACGGATGAACGGATATCGTGCGACAATCGCCAGGCAGGAACGTTCCTTTCCAGTCAGGGAACACTTCAGCAGTCAAGGCTATTCAGCCTCTGATCTTCGGGTAAGCGTTCTCCAAGGTGGCCTTCAGGATGTGCGACAACGCAGAATCGCCGAGCAGAAACTTTATAGCCAAGTTCCGGACACATGAGGACGGCCTCAACTGGGACCTTGGATTCATGTCGCATTACATTCACCCCCCACCATCTGGCCTGGGCTTGTGAAATCCTACCAACTGTCCTGGCTTGAGACAATTCACACCTCTTTAACCTGTAATCATCCCTCTCTCCAGTTGCTCCGTTTGGACCTGTAAAGACTTAATTACCTGCAAAGACTCGCATTTAAAGTATCGTTTTGCATGTTTGACTTTGTCTATATATATGTTTCTGGAACCCACAACTTCATTCACCTGAGGAAGGAGCAGTGCTCCGAAAGCCAGTGTTTGAAACAAACCTGTTGGACTTTAACCTGGTGTTGTAAGACTTCTTACTGTGCTCACCCCAGTCCAATGCCAGCATTTCCATATTATAAAAATGGAGTCAAGGTGGAGGAGAGAATTCACAGTCTGAAATTGTTGAACTCAGTGTAAGTCTGGAAGGCTGTACTGTGTCTAATTGGTGCCAGGGACCCCACAAAGAGGCTTTGTGGGCCATAATTGGATAAGCCTGCCGTAAAAGGTACCGGCAAGGAGGCATCCCATCTCTAAATCGTGACACACCTCTACTCAACACCACACTGACTCCAAGGTCTGGACTTAGATTTTGGACTTGGATTTGATTTATGGTCACGTGTACTGAGGTAAAAAGTATTGTTCTGCTGTGCCTTCTTACATCACTGTGTAGTCAGTGCTATACTCAGTCCCACATCAACCCTGCATTTTCCAGAGCCTTCTAGCACATACAGCACTTAAAAATAAATAAAGAGTGATAAAAGCAAATTACTGCAGATGCTGGAATCTCAAAAACTCCAGAGAAAATGCCGGAAAATTTCAGCATTTGTGGAGAGAGAACAGAGCTAACGCTTCAGGTCTGGATAACTCTTCATCAAAGCTAGAAAGAACTGGAAATAGGATGAGATTTATACTGTAGTGGGAGGAGGGTGTGTGTGGTGGATGGAGGGCTAGCGATAGGAGACACTGACAAATATGTTGTGGACAAAGACACAAAGGGATTGTAAATGGGGGTGATCAGGGCCTAGCAGGGTGCTGATCGTGGCACATTAAGAGATCAGACTGTGTTAATGCCAGAAGAAAGGTTAGCACAATGTCAAAGGTCAACTCGGACAGCGAACAGATGACCCTACTGGGGTGGGATGAGGGAGGGATACATTGATGGAAATAAAAATGACTCGCCCTGGGGTCTGGGCAAGCGGGGTCCAAGAGAGCATTTTTGGGTCTGGGCCCGGGACAGCAGGCTCGGGTCGGGGCCAGGGAGAGTGGGCTCGGACTGGGGCCAGGGAGAGCAGGCTCGGATCAGGGCCCGGGACAGCGGGCTTGGGTCAGGGCCCGGGAGAGCGGGCTCGGGTCGGAGCCTGGGAGAGCGGGCTTGGCTCAGGGCCCGGGACAGTAGGCTCGGAACGGGGCCAGGGAGAGGGGCTCGGGTCGGAGCCCGGGACAGCGGGCTCGGGTCGGAGCCTGGGAGAGCGGGCTTGGGTCAGGGCCCGGGAGAGCGGGCTCGGGTTGGAGCCCGGGACAGCGGGCTCGGGTCGGAGCCCGGGAGAGCGGGCTTGGGTCAGGGCCCGGGAGAGCAGGCTCGGGTTGGAGCCCGGGACAGCGGGCTTGGGTCAGGGCCAGGTAGAGCGAGCTCGGGACAGTGGGCTCGGGTCGGGGCCTGGGAGAGCGGGCTCGGGTCCGGGCCCTGGAGAGCGGGCTCGGGTTGGGGCCCGGGTCAACGGGCTCGGGCATGGACCCGGGAGAGTGCGTTCGAGTGGGGGCCCTGGAGAGTGGGCTCGGGTCGGGGCCCTTGTGATCGGACTCTGGTCGGGGCCCGGGCGAGCGGGCTTGGAGCGGAGCCCGGGAGAGCGGCCTCGGGTCGGGACCCGGGACAGTGGGCTCGGAACGGGGCCAGGGAGAGGGGCTCGGGTCGGAGCCCGGGACAGCAGGCACGGGTCGGAGCCCGGGAGAGCGGGCTTGGGTCGGAGCCCGGGAGAGCGGGCTTGGGTCAGCGCCTGGGAGAGCGGGCTTGGGTCAGGGCCCGGGAGAGCGAGCTCGGGTCAGGGCCCGGGAGAGCGAGCTCGGGACAGCGGGCCCGGGTCGGAGCCCAGAAGAGCGGGCTTGGGACAGGGCCCGGGAGAGCGGGCTCGAGTCGGAGCCCGGGACAGCGGGCTTTGGTCAGGGCCCGGGAGAGCATGCTTGGGTCAGGGCCCGAGACAGCAGGCTTGGGCATGGACCCGGGAGAGTGGGTTCAAGTTGGGGCCCTGGAGAGTGGGCTCGGGTCGGGGCCCTTGTGATCGGACTCGGGTTGGGGCCCGGGCGAGCGGGCTTGGAGCGGAGCCCGGGAGAGCGGCCTCGGGTCGGGGCCCGGGAGTGCGGGCTCGGGTCGGAGCCCGGGGGAGCAGGCTTGGGTCAGGGCCCAGGAGAGCGGGCTCGGGTCGGAGCCCGGGACAGCGGCTCGGGTCGGGACCCGGGTGAGCGGGCTCCTTTCCGGGCCCTGGAGAGCTGGCTCGGGTCGGGGCCCGGGAGAGCGTGCTTGGGTCAGGGCCCGAGACAGCAGGCTCGGGCATGAACCCGGGAGAGTGGGTTCAAGTTGGGGCCCTGGAGAGTGGGCTCGGGTCGGGGCCCTTGTGATCGGACTCGGGTTGGGGCCCGGGCGAGCGGGCTTGGAGCGGAGCCCGGGAGAGCGGCCTCGGGTCAGGGCCCGGGAGTGCGGTCTCGGGTCGGAGCCCGGGAGAGCAGGCTTGGGTCAGGGCCCGGGAGAGCGGGCTCGGGTCGGAGCCCGGGACAGCGGCTCGGGTCGGGACCCGGGTGAGCGGGCTCGGGTCCGGGCTCTGGAGAGCTGGCTCGGGTCGGGGCCCGGGATAGCGTGCTTGGGTCAGGGCCCGAGACAGCAGGCTCGGGCATGGACCCGGGAGAGTGGGTTCAAGTTGGGGCCCTGGAGAGTGGGCTTGGGTAGGGGCCCTTGTGATCGGACTTGGGTTGGGGCTCGGGCGAGTGGGCTTGGAGCGGAGCCCGGGAGAGCGGCCTCGGGTCGGGGCCCGGGAGACTGTGCTCGAGTCGGGGCCTGCGAGAGTGCAGGTTCAGACAGAGTGGGGCCCAAGAGAGCAGGTTCTGGTCAGGGCCCAGGAGAGTGGGATCAGACCAGGGCCTGGGGGAGCACATTCAGGTCAGAGCCCGAGAGAGCGGGTTCAGGCCGGGGCCTGCGAGGGAGCGTTCAGGTCGGGGTGGGAGCGTAGATTCAGGTCAGGGTCTGGGCGAGCAGGTTCAGGGGCCAGGAGAGAGGGTTCTGCTCGGTTTCCACGAGGTCAAAGTTTTCACAGACCTGAGAAAGAGACATTTTTGTGGTTAATGTGTGCGTCTATGTGCTCCGGTTTTCTCCCACAGTCCAAAGATGTGCAGGTTAGGTGGATTGGTCATGTCAAATTGCCTCTTCGTGTACAAAGGTTAATTGTGGTTTCAGGGTAAAGGGGATAGGGTGGGGGAGTGGGCTTAGATGGGGTGTTCTTTCAGTGGGTTGTTGCAGACTCAATGGGCCGAATGGCCTCCTTCTGCACTGTATGTATTCTCAGACCATTACAATGGTAACATGCCTTCATCCTGCTCCTGCTACCATTACACTTCCAGCGATGTTACTGCAGTGGAGTGCGAACTGCTCCAAGGAAGTTCCCAGCCAGACCATTACACTGGTGCCACCACTGATGTTGGTGTCTAAACCACTGGTAGATTTTATTGGAGAAAATGTAGAAGTGGACAGCTTCATATAGTGCTGTCTTCCCCAGCACTCTGCACTTTGGATCAAATATGATTTTAAACATTGTGCTGTGCATGTTATAAATTGACTTCGTGCCCTGTTTTGGCTGATCCCAATTAAAGCAAATTTAGATTTGCCCGGATTTGTAATGATCCACAACTATTGTAATAAAAAAAAAAATCACCATTTGGACGATAATGCTATCAATTCCCAAAAGGGCATTTATAGATTCACGAAAGAGAGGAGGATGTTATATGATTGTGTTTGAAATAGTCCATGGATTGATTTGATCTGCTTGCAGCTGGCCTTCCTAATGGAGCCTGCACAGGCTGAACAGATGCTACATAATGACCTTCAGCATTGGCACTGCCGCTGCCGAAATAGCTCCTGTTATTCTTCCCATGATTTTGACACCACACAGCTTGAGTAGGGAAAGGGCGTACGTGAGGTGGGCAACACGATGATACCAATGCCCTGGAATGGTGATTAAACCTGCTTGAGAGTGGCATGGTATTCAAATGGCCTTTCAAACGATTAAAGGTTCATCTCATCATGTTTCATTAAAAATTACAGCTTCAGTGCATCATGTGAGGTCAAGGAGACTGATTGGCATAACAGTCCCAAGGACTCTTAAGTAAGAATATTGTTGAGGATGGGGGGGGGGGGGGGGCGGTCGTCAGCCAGATATTATTTCGAACAGGCATAACTGCTACAGCTGCAGTGGTGGACATATTAACACAACTGGCTGCAGAGTGAGTTTTGCAGCCTCCCTTTTCCCCCGTACCCATTATAAAACCAGTATCAACCCCATCGTGACATAATGGTACCAGTGTGACTCAAATGTAATAGAAAAACAGATTTTAAAAACTGACATACTATTATTTCTACCCCTGGGGCCCTGACATGAGTTCCATCTTTGTATTTCCTAAATAAACAATGTGCAGCCCTCAAACTTTAATTATCTGATAATCTGATATAACGGCATTCATCACAAGAGTATATATGAAATCAGTTTTTTTTGATATGCAAGTATACGGACACTTTTTTATCAAGTCTGCACCACGAACATCCAATCAGTGATAAACTGGAGTCCAGGATTTGATATGAAACGGGATATGTCTCATATAAGTGGCCCCTTTGATGTGAATGCCTCTTCATCGTTGACAGTCTGCAAAATCGTTTAAATTCACACCACGTTTCAACCTGAGCTGCTGTTCCTCGGTGGTGAATCAACACTAGAGGGTGCTCTTCACAGCATAATTGCTGGGGCTGCGCTAAGTTGCTTTCAAAAGTAAGGTTGCCGAGAACGAAAAGCTGCCTGTCAAAGTATTCTAATTACACTGAAGGGTTTTCTGAAGCCATATTTTCCTGGAATCCAGCCAAGTGGTTAGTGTCATTCTTCACAACCCAATTATCTGGACTGGATGGAAAGTGGGACTTTACTTCAGCTGCAGACTTCCTTCTCCAATTGTCAAATTCGGGTCAATTTCATAAATACAGAATTGACTAACTAGTGATCTTTGCATATTCAGGCTAATTCGGAAATGACACCATTAATATGCAGGTTGCTGCAATGAAACATTGTTTTTTAAAAAAATGAAAGATAAATGGGTCAGGCATTGCCATTTCTGCAATCTCCAATCCTTTCGATATTCTGAAGAGATCATTTTCTCTCCCACGCACTGCTGCAATCTTTCTTCACCCCTGCCAACTCCTCCCCATTTCATGGCGTCCACCCAGGTAAGCGGTGGAGTTGCAAGGTCTGCTCTTTCACTGACCAGGTCTGAAACACTCTTTCAGGTGAATCAGGGATTTAGATGCACTTCTTTAAATCTGGTATGTTGTACTTGCTGCTCCCTATGCAGTCTAATCCACGCTGGGGAGATTAAGCACCAACTGAGGGATTGTGTTGCTGAAAGTCTCTATTCAGTCTAGAAGTGTGAGGCTTGAGGCTCTGCCTCACTCCCACAATGACCTTACTAACCTCGGCCTCCGATGTTGTTCTAATGAATCCCAATGAAAACTCAAGGAATAGTACCTCATCTTTTGATTGGGCACTTTGCACTCTTCCAAACTCAACACGAAGTTCAATAATTTGGGGTCATCACTGTAGTGATCTGTACATCTGTACATACATCTGCACATACACCAGGGACTGCAGCACAGATGTAACAGCCACAGCATCACTAGAGGGCAGCACCAGAGACGGTTATAAAGGGTCGAGCCCAAGGCAGGATCCGCCTCTTTCAGAAGCACAGGGCTAGGGAGCAGCTGCACACAGAGACAGCTCAGCATAGGCAGCTCACCTTAGCTTCACTGGTCATACCTCTTGACTGTATTATATCTAGCTAAGCTCTGGAAACAGAACAAACCCATTAAATAAAGTATTTGTGTTAACTGGAAGTCTACAATCTTTATTCAGACTTAGAGAATAACATATGGTACCACGAGTGATTTCAGAAAGCTAGCTAGACACCAGCAAGAGAAGAAAAACAAACCGGATATTCGACTGTGGAAGACTTCGCAGCAAATGGATCCTCGACGACTAACTGATTGAGATGGAACTTGTTGGAACTCCATGGCAGCTGGAAACAACCGGTAATTTAAGTTATAACTGGAAAATGTTTGAACAGCTGTTCCAAATATTTATTACAGCTAATGATTTAAGCACTGCCTCCGACGCAACAAAAATAGCCCTACTACTCTCAACAGGAGGGCATGAAGCCAGAGAAATGTATAATTGCTTTAATTACTTAGAAGGTGAAGACAACACCAAAGTAGGCAATATACTCAAAAAATTTGCTAAACGCTGTAACAGTCAGGCTGGTGCGATGCTGGAAAGATTTAACTCTTATCAGAGAAAAAACGGTGCCAAAACTTACCACGAGGCAGAGGCAGGATTGAAGGAAGTTCTGAGCGGCAGCCATCTTGAGAAATGAGCTGCACATGCGTAGTTGCGAAAAGAGCGCACAGTACAGGGAACTCAGAGTGCACATGGGCAATCGAGTCCTATGCATGACGTCACGAGCGTCATGACGTCAGAGGACCAGGACCACTTAAAAGGGAAATGCACGAAAATGAACAAAAAAAAAGCTGCAAAACCCAATTTTCTTGCCTCAAAAGACAATGCCCGAAATTACACCAGCAGTTGAAAATAACTTTCACAATACCCTGGAACAAGCAGTTAGCATCGCCCTAGAAGATGATATGGTCCTTGTAGACTACAACTCAGATGAAGATTTGATCTTGGGAGATGGCTACCCCAGTACCAAATCCGAACCGCAACTAGAGGTGTTGTACCGTGAAGACCCCGACGATGAGTTCTTCGGATTGGGGAATCTTCAGCCCAGCATATATGATATCCCGACTCGTGAGTGCAGGATTATGCTGTGGCCTGACGCCAAGAAACAGAGAGTGGTCCACGCACCACGGAGGGTCCCAGCCTCCACACAAGAAGATGATTTCTTCATTGAACATGAAGAGAACGATCGCAACTCTGAAACAAAAAGTGATGATTTGTCTATCGAACAATACACACAATACTGCTCAGACATGGCTGAGTTATTCGGAGATCCTGATCACAGCATCAGCAACACGGTTGAAAAGCTCAATACGACTCTTTTCATGGTAGATGAATCCAATACCATGGCAGGTCGTCGATACATTGGATGACAGAAATACCCAAGACGAAGACGACGCCACACAGAGAGCACAGAACGACTCCGTTGAAAGAGCACAGATCGACTCAACAGCGAGAACATTACACGACTCCACAGAGAGAGCGATGGCAGACTCCACAGAGAGATTGATGACAGACTGCACAGAGAGAGCGATGAAGGACTTCACAGAGAGAGCGATGATAAACTCCACAGAGAGAGCAATGAAGGACTCCACAAAGAGAGTGACGCAGGCCTCCCCGACAGCTCGGTGACAGACTCAAAAATGGAAGCAAGCAAACACTCCATAGCGAACGACATGCATGTACAAGACCATGAAGATCTATCAAGCTTATTTGAGCCACCAGAAGAAGACACTGAATGTCTACCCACTGTATGTGAGACCAGTGACGAAGAAATCACAATTCCCATACAGGATGTGCAGGATCACAGCGAGACTGGCATATCTCAGCTCGTCTGCACAAAAGCACTCAATAATCAGAGGACGGCCATCCATGAGTCCAGAGGGAGCATGTCAATTGAAATCTTGAAGATTTTGACTCCAGAAGAGGAGCACCAAGACTCCAGCGAGATCACGTCAATAGAAATCTTGAAGATTTGACTCCAGAAAAGGAGCACCACAACCCACAACAAAATGAAATTGTGAAGATTTTGACTCCAGAAAAGGAGCACAAAGAGATCACAGATGATTCAAATGAACCTGAAATGACTCCAAAAGAGGAGCACCCAGAAATCAATGATAATTCAAGTGACCCTGAAATGACTCCAAAAGAGGAGCACCAAGAACTCAATGATAATTCAAGTGAACCAGAAATGACTCTAGAAGAGGATATATGTAACCTCGAAGGGGTCAGTGGAATCATGCTCGGAATCGCTGGGAGTGGGGCCTGGTACAGGGGTATAGTCATAACGTGGAGTGCTGTGGCTGTCGTCAATGTGATCGCTATCACTGTCGCTGTCGCTGCTGGTTGAAGGAAGGGGGAGGCGGAGTCGTGCCTCTGGGGGTGGAGTTGAAGTCATGTCTGTGGACAGGCTGGACTGGTTGGGGGAGGGTAGGAAAACGTCATCTGTGGGCGGGGCATGCTCGTCTGCTGCTGCGAGCAGGATGTGGTGTGTGTGGCTATTCTGCGAGCCATAAGCCTTGAGCTGGTTTATGTGAAACCACGCAGACTTGCCATTGGGATAGGTTATTTTGTATACCGAGGGGCTGACTTTGTCCGAAATGGAGTACGGTCCGGAGAATTTAGGGGAAAGGAATGAACTGGGGTTGTATAGTGAAAGCATCACTTGCTGCCCTACTGCAAACTCAGTGGCGTGTACTGTCTTGTCGAAACAAGCCTTGCCCTGTTGCTTCCTGGTCCCAGGTCTCACAGCTGCTGCGAGTTGGGCTGCATTTATGTTCTGTATCAATTGTTGTACCGCATTTTCATGCATGAGGGCTGTAACTGCAGGGCTGGCCAAATCCAGTCCTAATAAATCCTCTGTCCCTTTCATGGGGCGTCCGGTCATGAGAGTGTGGGGGGCGTATCCTGTGGACGTGGATACCGTGTTCCTTATAAACATTAAAGCAAATGGGAGAACTGAATCCCAGGTGCTGTTATTCTGCTGAACCATTTTCCTGAGGGTGGCTTTTAATGTCCTATTCATCCTCTCCACAATAACACTTGACTGGGGGTGGTATGCTATGTGAAACTTTTGTTGAATGCCGAAAATCGTGAGGACGTTTTTCATTCCACGTCCAGTGAAATGGGAGCCTTCATCTTGTAAACATGTGGTGTGTTAATATTTTAGCCGTTGTCTTTGCCGTATTAGTTCTCGATGGAAATGCTTCCACCCATTTTGTGAAGGTGTCTATGACCACCAACACATACTTATAACCATTTCTGCAAGGGGGTTGGGGTCCTATATAATCTATCGGGAGATTTGTCCAGGGTCCATTAACGGGCGGGTATGACTAAGTTAAGACTTTTTCGCATATCTGCCCAGATTGTTCTGGGCACAGATCAAGCAATTCTCTGTGTAGTGAGTAACATCGGCTTTTAAATCAGGCCACCAGCAGAGCGGTCTGAGGTGGGCTAGGGTCTGTTCAATACCTTAGTGTCCATGATTGTCATGGAACTGACAAATGATCTGGTTCCTCTCCTGGCTGGGAATATATAAATGCCATCTTTTAAAATCACACCGTCATGTGTGGTCATTGCATTCTTGTATTTATCATACGGGGCTGGGAAGGTACCCTTTAAAACTTCCCTGAGTTTCTCGTCCTCTTTCTGTGCCTTCGCTAGATCCTGAATATTGGTCTGTGAGACTGAACTGCATGTACTGGGGTGCTTTCGGGGGGGGTTCCAAAAATAACCATGCCTGGAGCCTACCTTCGCTATTACCGTCTGCTTTACCGTTACCGGGGAGGGGGGGGGGGGGGGGGGGGAAAGAACGGTGATGACTGCGAACCTTAATTATTCCATATTTTCTATCCTTCGCTGTCTCTAAGATTTGGCGGAGTAATGGGGCTGAGGGTAAGGGTTTACCATCCACGGAAGCAAATCCTCTCGTTCCCACAGGAGTAGGAATTACGTCAAACTGTTGCACACATACAAGCTGTCCGAATAGATGTCTGCTGGGGTCGGGAACGAGTCGGGGTGGTCTACAATGTAAGCGATTGCTGCCACCTCTACTACCTGCGAGCCTAAGTGTCCTGGCAACTTTAGTGAAATCTCATCTAGTGTGCGTCCCTGCGTGTCCTCTACGTAAATACCGCAACCTGTGATTCTCTTTCCATTTAACACTGTGGAGGAGCCATCCACATAAATCTTCAGGGGTGCACACGTGTCTGTGGGCTGGGGTCTCTGGGGTGTACTACCTGTTTTCCTGGGAGGTGTTTGGGGAATAAATGGGCCTGTGTTCTGTTTTGTGGTGATGATCTCACACTCATTTGGGGTACCTGCATATTGCAAATTGTCGGCTAGGAAAGTGTGGGTCTTGGTTCTTTTAACTGTAATGTCCCGCCCCTGTAAAAGAAGGGTCCAATGGGCTGCCTGGATTTGGCTGACTGTGCCATCCTTAAGTCGGCTGTCTAACAATAGCTGTGTTGGGGTGTGTTCTGTGAGGATGGTGATGGGGTTGAGTCCTGTAATGTAGGCGAAGTATTGTATTGCCCAAAAAGCTGCGAGCAGGTGCCTTTCACAGGCAGAAAATCCTTGCTCTACGGGGTCTAACACACGTGAGGCATATGCTACGGGGCGTAATTGGTCATGGCGTTCCTGGAGGAGCACGGCCGAAAAGGTTCGGTCGGTGCTTGCTACTTCGATAGCGTATGGGGAAAGTGGATCTGGGACCTGTAGTGCTCTTTTTAAAGCATCCACAGCATCCGTATGCAGTGGAAGCCATTCCCAAGGTGCCTGCTTCTTGAGAAATTCGGAAAGGGGCGCTACTTTAGTGGCGAAACCGTCAATATGGTTTCGGCAGTAGCCAACCAGTCCTAAAAATGACCGGAGGGCTGAGACATTGTGGGGAAGGGGCAATTTGACGATCGAGTCAATTCTCTTTTGCTCGATCTCACCTTTACCATGTGTGATCACTGTTCCCAAGTAAATCACTTTCTCTTTCAAAATCTGGGCCTTCTTGTGGTTGACTTTACAACCAATTTCTTTTAGGAGTCCTAGGAGTTCGGCGAGAAGCGAAATGTGCTCTCCCTGTGTCTGTCTGTAGTAACAAGTCATCTACATACTGGACCAGACAATCGGGGTGGGAACATTTTGCTAATCCATTTGCCAGCTATCAGTGGAAAATGGAGGGGGAGTTGTGGAAGGCACGTCCATGTATATTGTTGTCCCTGGAATGTGAAGGCGAATTTGTACTGGCACGCTTTAGCCAATGGAATGGACCAAAAGCCGTTGCCAATGTCCAAAACCGAATTTCTTTTTGACTGGAGTCCCTGTTTGAGCATGGTCTCGGGACTCGTGGTTACGGTGGGGGCTGCTCCTGGGGCTACTTTGTTCAGTTCCCAGTAACCAATGGTCAGTCGCCATGATCCATCTGGTTTCCTGATGGGCCAAATTGGTGCGTTGTTTGTGGAGGCTACTGATCTGAGTACACCTTGATCCAACAAACTCTCTATTACATTGGAGAATTCTCTCTCTGCTTCCTGGGGAAATCGGTACTGCTTCTGGGGTTTGGGGTCGGGACCTGTAATGTTCACAAAGCCAGCCAATTTGCCACAGTCGTGCTTGTGCTGTGCAAATGCTGCTTTATGTTCCTGCAGGACTGGCCTAACCTGGTTGTCTGCACTAATGGCTCGAGGGTCGAACCAGAAGTCTCCTACTGAGATAATCCTGTTTACATACTCTCCAACTGTGAGCGTGGAGGGGGCTCGTGCTGCCTTTGCCATTTTCCGTACACACTTGTTAACTGGGTCAAAAGAAAGGTTATGGGAGCTCATGAAATCGATTCCAAGCATATGTTCTGCTGTCTGGGGCAGATCAACCAAAACCATGGGGTGCTTAATCGTGATGTTACCTATTTGTATTGCTACAGGGGCTGTGATGTGTCCCTGTTGTAAATGGCCTATAAAGCCACTGAGTGTGATGGTGTCTGTTGTGGGCCATGTGTTTCGCTGAAACATCGTGAAGGAATTGAGTGTGGTGTGGGACCCTCCTGTGTCCCAAAGGAATTCTACGGGGTGTCCCCGGACTTTGCCTGCTACTACCGGTCTACCGGACTTGTCCCAAAGGGTGTCGCAGACCCACGTTGGGGAGCCCGAACACTGTCAGTCGGTGCCGTTCATGTCTGCATTCTCTGAACGGGCGCTAACGCTATGGATCGGCTTTGCCCTATTCCTGTTTAGGGTGCCTGTCTGTTGATTTCTCTGCTGCTCTCTCGTGCAAAGTATCCTAACTGTCCACAATTGTAACATACTTGAGCTTTGGGCTGGGGGGTTGTTCCTGCCCTAATTTACCCATGCGGGGTTCTGGTGCACTTTAACTCGATTCATGTCTGCCTGCTCTTCATCGGGTTTTAAAAATGCGGTTTTGCTTTGCCTGATTGCTCCCAAGCGCGGGACAATCTCTTCAAAACCCATTTTTCACTGTGGGCCTTGTCTGAGGGGTCATAATTTGAGCAAGCTTTCTGTCCTGCGTCTGTCGCGTGAGAGACTAGGATGTGAGTCCATTTGGTCATATTATCTGGGGACAAATGGGCACGGGCTAACTCTCCGAAAACTGCTGTGAAATGTATCCACAAGCGTCCAGCAAATGCTGTGGGGGTGTTCTGTTTTCTTCTGCCTACACTGGTTTAGGCCTTCTACGGGGTCTCTTCTGTTGTAGCTGATCATATCAAGAATCGCTGTGTGCATCTCTTGGAGTTGTGGGTCGGGAAGGGCTGCCACGACTGAAGGGTCGAGGCTTAAAACTGTGAGCTTCACTTGCTCCTTCTCGTCCAGGTCGTACATGGTAGCCTGCTGTTTGACTTTCGCAAAAAATTGGTGGGGGTCTGATGTGGGAAGGAGCGGTGTAATTTTTCCACATGCGTCCCGTAATTGGGTCACGGTTAATAGGGTTGTGCACAGGAAATCTACGTCTCCTTCTGCTTGGACCTGCGGTGTGTGGTTACAGGGTTCATGGGGGTGTGTTCTGCCTGTTCGGTTGGGGGTTGGGGCGCTCTCCTTTTCTGGGTTTTTTCCTGCGTACATGTCCCATGTACGTATCTATGGGCAGTCTCGTTCAATTCCTGCCAATCGGGGCCGTTTTCCTGATCTAATTGTGGTCCAAATGTGCTTTGAAATCCATTTTGAACCGAAAGCAATTCTGCAATTTGCTTCCGGCACTTTGCGTGGGGGTCTCTTGTCTTACCAACACCGAACGTTGCATGTCCTGGTAGGCCTTAACGTATTACGTTTGGAAGCTACTCAAATGCGCGAGACAATTCTGGTGTGCCCACTTGGCATCATCCACCTCTCTGTCCTTTGCTGCTAACTGCTCTTTTAAATCTCTATTCACCTTCTCTACTTCGCTCACGTCTACCTCACTACTTCTGTCTCTCTCCTCTATCTCTCTACAGAGCGTCCTAATGACCTCCTCTGTGCCTCGCAATTGTGCCAAACAGGACACGATTGCCATAGGCTTGCGAACTTTCCCCAAGCTCTTCTTGTGTATCTCTGACAGGTTCTCCCACCAAGTATGTCCTATATTTCCGGGACCTGTTTCATCATTGGCGCAGAATTCACTCCAAAGGGGCCGTCCTTTCCCTTTGAGATAGTTCCTGATCTCATCTTCCCAAACGGGACACTGTCCTACTCTACTGGTCGCTGCAACCTCAAATTCCTGGGGGTTCATAAGGCGTTCTATTGCCTACATTGCCATTTTCTCTATCTAGGTTCTCGACTGAATTTGGAACAGGGGGTGATAAAGTGGTGATGTAAACATGGGTACGGCTTACGCTAATTTCTGGCCTACAAAACTCCCAACAGATTTACGCAACAAAATCTCTCAGGTTTATCTTATATCCCTGTTAGTACACATTATTAACACACTTCCGAATCTCGGAGGCTTGATCAGTACTGTTCTTACACTTGTGGTTTTTCTGTTTCCAATTAGATTCTCAATTTGAATTTGGGTTCTCTCGGAGTGGTTAGGCCACTTCTAAGTCGAGTCCCACCAGAGTCGCCAGTAAATATTGCTAACTTGCTGTTGTCTCTTAATTTGGCTCTGTTTAATTACGGTTGCTCAAGAGTCGGCAGGTATCTTTCGATACCGCCACAAGGTTCAAAACCGAATACTGATTAAAGACTCGATACACCAGTTAATAAGTTCAAAAGCAATGCTCATTTATTTACACAGTCAAATCTACTCATGCATAAAACTCTGCAACCTAAACTATCACTATTACTAAAAGCCTATACTTAGCTTCAGGTGCCCACTCAGTCAGAGGAACAATGGCCGTTGCTTGGTTCTGAGGCTGCTGGGTTGAGCTGTTTACAGGGTAGCAACTAGGAGCGTCTATCTCGTAGCGTGCGTTGACTTGGAACTTACTTGGTCTGGAGCAGCTTTGGCGGGTCTCTCCTTGCTGAGAGCCGAGGCCAAGAGAGTGATTCTCTCTTGGGAAATCCTTTTTATACCTAAAAGGGCTTTGCGCGCTTTTAGGTGTGCCTTGAACTTGGCGCCAATTAATTGGGCCCTTTCCCAATTGTCCTTATAGATTTTCCTCCAATAGAGGGGTGGGTTCCCTGGTTGCTGGGCGTGTCCTAGGTGGCTGTTGGGCTGCTTTGTTTTAGTCTCCTCTGGCGCCGGGATGTCTGTCTTAGCATTGTTTACTTAAATGTTGCCTTTTGTTCCCAGGGATAGCTCATTAGTATGTAGATGGTTCTGCAGTACCGGTCCTGTCTGAGAGCTACAGCTCTAATCAACAGACAGAGCTTGCACCTACTTGTTTTTTCGGTATTGTTCAATTTTCCCTGCATTCTTTGCAAGTGTCCATTTTGTAATTGGGACGTGGCCATCCCAGATGACTACAGTACCAGATATACACAGAATGCCCAGTGTTGCTATGGTACAGATTATTGGAAATACACATGGTATGATGCAGCCCCCTCATATTTTTCATTATAATACTTGCTTATATTTTTGCAGATGTGTTATATGCTTGACATAATTTGTGGCACAAAATTCCAGAATGGCGCCCTGTCTAATTTTTCTTCCCTCCCCCACCCAGATTAATTTGGACAGGACATTCAGGGCTTGGGACTTAGATTTTAAATCCTATTCAAGAAACTAATTGCTTTCCTGGCTTGTCTCTGCCAATTGTGTCTGATAAACCTTGTCCCATCTGAGTGCATAAAATTGCTTCATATTTGCAAGAGCATGAAAATCACCCTCAATAACTGTAGACCAGTGTTTTTATTGTCAGCTGTGCCACAGTTAATGTAAAGTGAGCAAGAAGCTGAACTCCCCAATTACAACAGCCTGCTGTTTGACAGTTTTCCTTCAACTCAAATTGGTCGACTTGCAATACTCTATCTCATGCTTCAGCAGTTGACTGATTCTCTCGGCTCCTCGTACAAAAGCCAGAGCAGCAACCCTTGACAGCTTCTAGGTTTTCAGTAGGTCATAACATTCCAACCTCTGTGAGCACATCGAGTGAGCTGTTCAACTCTAAACAACAAACTTAATTGGAGGACACAGATATCGCAGTAAGTGGATATTCATCATGCGATGATAAATGGAAATGTCTCCACCAGAAGAATGCTTGCCTTCAGGGCAGCACGGTAGATTCCCGGCTTGGGTCACTGTCTGTGCGGAGTCTGCACGTTCTCCCCGTGTGTGTGTGGGTTTCCTCCGGGTGCTCCGGTTTCCTCCCACAGTCCAAAGATGTTCAGGTTAGGTGGATTGGCCCTCAATGTCTAAAATTTCCCTTAGTGTTGGGTGGGGTTACTGGGTTATGGGGATAGGGTGGAGGTGTGGGCATGGGTAGGGTGCTCTTTCAAAGAGCCGGTGCAGGCTCGATGGGCCGAATGGCCTCCTTCTGCACTGTAACTTCTATGATTAACTTTTGTTTTATTTAAATCAATGACCTAGCAAGTGCCATCAACATGCATGTTGTTCTTCTTGCTCATGACAATGCTCTTCATATAGCATGTAATTGTGTATATGAAAGATAAGCAACAATGGATTACTGTAGATAGATATGGACAGAACTGAAGATAGCGTGGACAAATACTTTTTATGTTCAGTGATGGGAAGTGCAACACTGTTTAAAAATTGGAGCACAATATTTTTTTATGTAACCCCCCACCTTTACAGGGGCATTAGCTCTCTTTCTTGACTAACATTCAGGACTGTGGATTATAATATCAACCAATCTAAAGTGGGAAAAAACAAATAGTAAACTTCCATTCGGATTGATATTCAATTAGAAAATCTGAGATATGGGGCAAATGCTCCTGAGAATGCCCATGAATTACTGATAGCAACAAACAAATCTAATAGGGGGGTCAAAAGAATCCCCATTATCCTGATGGTGGCTAGAATGTGGAACTTGCTACCACATGGAGTAGTTGGAATGCATAACATGGCTGCATAGAAGGAGAAACTAGATAAATACAAGAGGAAGGAATAGACATGTTACATTGATGGGGTTAAAGAGCGGTGGGAGGAGACTTGTTTGATGGATAACCAACAATATAGACCAATTGGATAAACAACCTGTTTCACATTCCATATTCTAGCCACTCTCAGGATAATGGTGATTCTTTTGACTCCCCTGTTAGATTTGTTTGTTGCTATCAATAATTCATGGGCATGCTCAGGAATATTTGCCCCATATCTCACATTCTCCCCATGTCTGCATGGGTTTCACCCCCACAACTCCAAGATGTGCAGGGTAGGTGGATTGGCCAAGCTATATTGCCCCTTAATTGGAAAAAAAATAATTGGGTACTCTAAATTTATAAAAAATAAAAAATAAATGTTAGTGCCATGTTGTTTCTGAAATCAGTCACTCTCTACCTTCTGTGAACCACAGAGTTAGCACTGCTATTTCTGAACTCAGTAATGTTAGTGATGTCTTGCAGTTCGACAGCTTGCCTCACAATAAATTGATCATTTTGCACATGACAGACTTTCCAGCAATGTGTGCATTGTTCTTCCATTTTTTGTTGATGCCTATATTTAAGTATACTGATTCAAATGGATCTGTCCAGGATTGAGGATTGTTTTACTCCTTTGTCATGGGATCCAACTCATCAACTCTGAAATTGGCTTTCAGAATGTCATTGTATCTTTGTTTGAGATGTCCTTTGGTGTGGGTTCCTGCGCTCAGCTGTCTGTAGTATACCATCATTGGGATGTGGGGATCCTCCATGTATTCCACATTGCTGGCACAGCAAAGTTAATTCCAAAGGAGTGGTGCGAATAGATGTGACCCATTAAAAGCACGCCTTGCAACAGTTCAGGCCCTAGCAACACTGGTTGTCCACTTTATATGAATGCACCAATTAGAAATTTACACAACCATACCTCATTATGGCCTTTAACCTAGCTAACACACAACTGTTGAGTACCATTGACATCAGAAGCAAATGCTGGTGAAAACGTACATGGGATGTTCAATGAGTGGGAGTACTGGTGTGAGAAGTTAATTTGTTCAGTGAAAGAACATTGCAGCATTTTTTGACAGCAGCAAAGAAAGTGCATGCCTCCTGGAGACACCAAAATCCCTGCCTTACAGAATAATAACTATACGCGCAGCACGAGTGCTTAAACCAGATGTAAACTTTTATACCAGAAGACAATAACAATTAAAAGTGAAGCTCAGCATTTTGTACCACCCACATTTAATCAGTGGTTAAGCTTTAAATACTATTTTTCCTGCATGTGAAGCACTTGCCCAGAAAACAATATAACTTTGACCTTTACTTTCTGTATTCAGAGAATCTCGAAGGTTTTAAGGATGTCCTCAGGAACTGGCTTAGCTGGGACAGGTCAGTCTATGAGAAACATGTAACACAATTGTTGGGAATCCAATCCGATTTTTCCAATCTTCCATATTCTAGTAACTGGCAATGTGAAAACACCATCGCTATGGTGACTTCAGCAGTTCCAGAAGGCTCACCACCATCAATCACTGCCACCACCAGCTTCCCAGGGCCATGAGGAATGGGCCATATATGTGACCTTGCCAACACTGCCTGCATCCTGAGAACAAATTCAGAAAAAAAAATCTCGGCAAAGACATCAGTGTTCTTGCTGTGCTCTCTGGTTGTTGTTTTTGCCATGCCGCACAGAATATGGATTAAATCTCCACAGCTGAATTTTTCGCATCAGAACTTTGACTAAGTGAGGAGCATCTTTTTCTAAAATGGATCATAATTCAACATCAAGTGGCAGTCTCATGGACGCTACAAGGACGCCTGCTGCAGAAGGCGGATTAATCTCATTGGGCGGGGTGGGGGGAGGGGGTTGTGGGGTTACGGTCTATTGTAGTAGTGTGAAGGAAGCCAGGACCAGCATTTCATCCATGTTATTCTTTCTTGACCCCAGAGTGATAATCAAATTGAACTGAAATGTGAAAAAACTTTTTCATTTCCCTGTTTTGACGGACTTTGCCCTGATGAACATTAATTCCTCAAAAATATTTGTATTTTCTCCGGCTTAGATCGATTATACACATATTATAATACAGTCATTAGGTGGCACTATAATCCTTTAGTGGTTTAATATAGTATTTACTGTGTTGGCAGTAGCTGTGCGATTGCAATTTCGATTTTGCAATATTAGGTGCTATAGTAACACGTTCAGCTGCAAGAGTAAAGATTCAGTGGTATCTTGATGGTGTAAGACATTGTTTTGAATTAAATTACTATTCTATGACTTCTTATACTTTTATTGTGTTTTGCAGCAGTCATCGACCGTCCATGGAATTCCCACTCCTCTGAGAAGAAATAAGGTTTACCAGGGAGAGTCAGAGCTTCAGTGTTACTGGGCTCAATAGCGACTAGGCTACTATGAAGTTTCTGATATCATTGGTATTTTAGCTGTGCTGCTGTACTTGGCATTCACATTTTCTTTTGCTGGACCATGTAACTCTGCTGCTGTCTGCGTAAGGTACTCATCACCTAACACTGGGCAACAGAAAGCTTGCAAATGTTATTGTCTTTGGGGCACAACCAAAACCAGGAATTTGCTCACTATTACATGGATGTGTGTCTAAATCAAACATATGCCTTTCTCTACTGTGCACATTATTTTAAAATATTTTTATTCTCCTCCTTTTTCACATTCTCCCCCAAATTTGAACAATAAACAATAAGCAGTAATGAATATAATGTCAATCCCCATATCAACAACAATCCCATCCTCCCACCAAACCCCCAAACAACTGCCTGCTTGTTAACATAAACAAATAACAAAAGGGAATCAGGATAGTCACCGATAGTCACCATTAACACACGCAGTCCCCCCACCCCCAACCCTCCCACCCCCCCTTCCCAACTAATGTTCGATGTTATCCAGTTCTTGAAAGTGCATAATGAATAACGCCCATGAAGTGAAGAACCCCTCTATCCTTCCCCTCAGTTCAAATTTGACCTTCTCAAGAGTCAAGAATTTCAGCAGGTCCCCCCGCCACGCCAGGGCACAGGGTGGAGAGGTTGCTCTCCATCCTAACAGGATCCGCCTTTGGGCGATCAATGAGGCGAAGGCTACAACATCTGCCTCCGCACCCGTTTCCAACCCTGGTAGGTCCGACACCCCGAATATGGCCTCCCGGGAGCTGCGGTCCAGTTTCACGTGCACCACTTTAGAGATTGCCCTAAAAACCTCCTTCCAGTAATCCTCCAGCTTTGGGCAGGACCAAAACATATGAGTGTGATTTGCGGTGCCTCCTCCGCAACCTTCACACACATCTTCAACCCCCTCAAAGAGCTGGCTCATCCTCACCCTTGTGAGGTGTGCTCTGTATACCACCTTCAGCTGTGTCAGCCCCAACCTTGCACAGAAGTTGGAGGCGTTCAGTCTCCGGAGCACCCCACAACAGATCCCCTCCTCCATACCCTCTCCCAACTCTTCCTTCCACTTTCCTTTGATCCCTTCCAGTGGTGCCTTCTCCACTTCCAAAGTAGCTCTGTAAACCGCCAACACTACCCCTTATCCAGTCCCCCTGCAGTCAGCACCTCCTCCAGCAATGTGGAGGCCGGCTCCACAGGGAAGCTCCGTATCTCCTTTCTGGCAAAATCTTGAATCTGCATGTATCTAAACATTTCTCCCTGCTCCAGCCCGTACTTCGCTTCCAGCTCCTTCAATCCTTGCAAACCGACCCCCAAGAAACAAATGAAAATGAAAAAAAATGAAAAGTCGCTTATTGTCACAAGTAGGCTTCAATGAAGTTACTGTGAAAAGCCCCTAGTCGCCACATTCCGGCGCCTGTTCGGGGAGACTGGTACATGAATCGAACCGTGCTGCTGGCCTGCCTTGGTCTGCTTTAAAAGCCAGCGATTTAGCCCAGTGTGCTAAACCAGCCTCTGGAAATCTTTCAGTGTCTTAATCCTCTTCTCCTCCCATTTCCATTCCACTTCCCTGGTTCAAATCTATGGTTTCCCCAAACCGGCATTTCCCTTGACCCTGCCCCCAACACGAAGTGTTGGCGAAACTGCCTCCAAATTCTCAATGAAGCTACTATTACCAGACACCCTGAGTATTTCCCTGGGGCCATCGGGAACGGCGCTGTTGCTAGCGCCTTCAATCCCGACCCCCTGCACAGACTCTCCTCCATTCTGACCCACTGGGAATCAACTCCTGTGACCCAGCTCCGCACCTTCTCCACATTCGCCGCCGAGTAATAATACATCAGATTCGGAAAACCCAACCCCCCTGCCTGCCTTCTGCTCTGTAGCAGCACCTTTCTCACTCTGGCCACCTTCCCTCCACATATGAACAAGTTAATCATTCCTTCAATCTCTCTGAAAAATGCCTTTGGCAGGAAAATCGGCAGGCATTGGAAAATAAACAGAAATCGCAGCAACACATTCACTTTAACAGCCTGTTACTGACTCGCCAGTGAGACAGAGAGAGACCATCCCACCTTGCCAGATCGGCTTTCACTCTCCCCACCAAACTAGAAATGTTGTACCTATGGAGCCCCCCCCGCCCCTGCACTCCCGGGCAACCTGCACCCCCAGGTATCTAAAGTGAGTCCCTGCCTTACGGAATGGCAACCCCCCCACCCATGCCCCCACCGCTGGCCAAGACACCACAAAATACTTACTCTTGTCTAGATTTAATTTGTACCCCAAGAAAGACCCGAACACCTGAAGGAGCTCCAATGTTCCCCCTATTGACACACAAGTCATCGGCATATAAGGACACCCTATGCTCTATCCCCCCGCACTATCCCTTTCCATACCCCGAACTTAATGCGATGGCCAATGGCTCAATCGCAAGTGCAAACAGCAGGGGGGACATAGGACATCCCTGCCTCATCCCACGGTGGAGAGAAAAGTATCTCGAGCTGATGTTATTTGTGCGGACACTCGCCCTCGGCTCCTTATATAGCTTTACCCAGTCCACAAATCTTTGTCCAATCCCAAATCATTCCAGAACTGCCATCAAGTACCCCCATTCTACCTAGTCAAACGCCTTCTCGGCGTCCAATGCCACAACCACATCTGTTTCCTTCCCCTCCGCCAGTGCCATAACCACGTTCAATACCCTTCTAACGTTTGAAAAGAGCTGCCTCCCTCTCACGAACCCCGTCTGATCTTCACCGATCATCTTCGGGAGGTACTTCTCCAGCCTACCTGCCAGTACCTTCGCCAATACTTTTGCGTCCGTGTTTAAAAGTGATATGGGCCTATACACCCACACTCCGTCGGATCCTTATCCTTTTTAAGCAACAGGGAAATTGATGCCTTCCCCAAAGTTTGTGATAACACCCCCTTCCCTATCGCCTCCTCAAACATCCCCACCACCAGGGGTGCCAGCTTATCCTTGAATTTTTTATAATATTCCATCCGGCCCTGCCACCTTCCCCGACTGCATCCTCCCAATCGCATCTTTTATCTCCTGCTCCACTATCGCTCTGTCTCATGTAGCCCTGTCCCCCTCCCCTGACCTCGGTATTCCAACCCATCTAGAAATTCCTGCATCTCCCGGTTTTCCCTAGGTGATTCTGACCTCTACCACCTCTCATAGAATTCCTCAAAGACCTTGGTAATCAGATCCGGAGCCACCACCAACTTCCCTGTCCTGCGCCTCACCTGAACAATTTCCCTTGCCGCCGCCTCCCTCCGAAGCTGACCTGCCTTATCTCCATGCTCGTAAACTGCAGCCCTTGCTCGACTAGTTGGCGCACCGCCTTCCTGGTAAATTGTCGGTCAAAGCTCGCCTGTAGTTCCTTCCTCTTGTCCAATTTCGTTGGGTCCTCATCTGCATAACTCCTGTCTACCTCCAGCATCTCATCTATTACCCTCTGCCGCTCCAAGCTCTCCTCTTTGTCCACCCTGGCCTTAAACGAGATCACCTCACCCCTCACCACTGCCTTTTGACCCTCCCAGACAACTGCCTTCGACACCTCACCCGTACAGTTGAAACTGTACATACATATTCCTCAATTACTATTTCAATATTGTCACAGAATCTTCGGTCCACCAACAGTCCCACATCTAATTCCCACCCCGGCCTCTGTGCAGCGCCCTTCTCCAGTACCATATCCACCCAATGTGGAGCATGATCTGATACTGCAATTGCCGAGTACTCCGACCCCTTAACCCCAGCCAGCAAAGCCTTCCCCACCACGAAAAAGTTGATCCGCGAGTATACCTTATGCCAAGAAAAATGAGTACGCCCATTGCCTTGGGTGCAGAAACCTCCAAGGCCCCCCCCACCCCCCCCCCCCCCATTTCCACCATTAGCCCAGCCAATGTCTTCGCCCCCCCCCCTTGATGGGACCAGCGAGCGCGGCCGTGACCTGTCCAACCTTGGCTCCTGCACCAAGTTACAGTCCACCCCCACTATCAGTTCATGTGTGTCCAAGTCAGGGAGAGCCCCAAACACCGCGAATCCCACATCGTCCCAATTGGGACCATATACAGTTACCAGTGCCACTAACCTCCTCTCCAGCGCCCCTGTCACAATCACATATCTACCCCCCTGATCTGCAATCACTCTACCCCTTGAGCCCTTCCGTCAAATCCAGAGTGAAACATCTGACTAACCCAACCCTTTTTAAGTCTCACCCTGTCCTTCATCCTCACGTGAGTCTCCTGCAGCATTGCTACATCGACTTTCAAACTTTTAAGATGCGCAAGCACCCTTGACCTCTTGACTGGACCGCCTAACCCCCTCACGTTCCACGTGACTATCCTAACTGGGGGTCTCTCAGCCCCCCCCCCCTTCTCATCGACCATCATCATACCATTGGGCCCTGCCCCATGAGCCTGAACCGCCCCTATTCATTGTTAACATCAAACCCCTTCCCCCCCCTCCAGAATCCAGAATCCCCCACTGCACTTCCTCTTGAAAAAACGTCTCCCAGTATCGATTCCTTCAACCCCCCTCGCTCGCCTCATAGCCCTATCGAAACCTGCTAACCAGACTCCAATGTCCGGAGCCCTCCTCTCACCTCACCTCTGTTCACTAGCCCACCCCTCCAAGGTATACAGACCCCTCCCACCCAGTCCCAGAAAAAAACAATCCAACCCATACAATTCATTAAAATAACATATAACCGTTGCAACAAAGAATGCCAATCAACCCAAACAAAAATATAAACTCTATAACAATGTGAAGTGAAGTAAATTATAATACATGCCAATGAAAAGAAAGTTATAGCATTTATACATTTTCCAGCTCCCCAATCACAGTCCACGGTGTCTCTTCCAGTTCCGCTCCTCACGTCTGTCCCAAGCCTTTTGCCTTCATGAACGCCTCGGCCGCCTCCACTGTTTCAAAACAAAAATCTTTGGCGTTATACGTCACCCTCAGCTTTGCTGGGTATACCATTCCAAATCGCACCCCGTTGTACAGTGCCGCCTTCACTCGGCCGAATGCCGCTCGTCTCTTTGCCAAGTCCACCGTCACGTCCTGGTAAATCCGAACTCTAGCACCATCCCACTGCACCTCCTGCTTCTGCTTCACCCAGCTTAACACCTTCTTCTTCATGTGGTGTTTATGGAAGCAGATAATTACTGCTCTTGGCTGCTCATTCACTTTGGGCTTCGGCCATAACGACTGATGAGCTCAGTCCAGCTCATACCGGGAAGGGTTCTCACCCTCCCCCATCAACTCCGCCAGCATCTTAGCGAAGTACTCTGCTGGCCTCGAGCCCTCTGTCCCCTCGGGCAAGCCCACAATTCTCAGATTGTGCCGCCTCAAGCGGTTCTCCAAGTCCTCGAGCTTTGCTCAGAGTCCTCTGTTGACCTCCACCACCCTCTGTAGCTCGTCCCCATCGGGGTGAGCTGGTCGCTGTGCTGCGACACGGCCTCCTCCACTTCCCTCATCTTCTTGCCCTACCCTCACACCTCGGCCAATGTCTTTGCCACAGCTGCCCTCACCGGGGCGATTGCTTCCTCCACCAATGACTTCAGTGCGACCGCCATCTCCTTCCTCAACGTCTCCATGTGCCTCGCAAACTGCTTTTCCACCTCCACAGCCATCACCTCGGTCATCTTTTCCATCATAGGCAGTGCGGCCCCACCATGCGGCCCGGCACCCGCCATCTTGTCAGCGCTTTTGCTGATCCTCTCATTCGACAGCGAACCCGCGTTTCCTTCCTGCTTCACCGCTGCTTTTTGCATCCTTTAACAACTTATTATTTTTCTCTTTCTTTCTTCAATCTTTTAAAAAAAACTTTCCTTCAAAAAAAATGTATTAAAAAAATATAAAAATTATTCCCCTGGGACTGGACTTCAGACTTCTTAAAAACACATTCCATGACCCCCGGAAACACCTTCAGGCACATGCAGGTGAGGGCGTTCGTGAGACGGCAGGTGAGGGAATTTCCGCTGCTTCCAGCACGTAAGATTCAAGATAGGGTGCTCTCGGGGGTGTGGGTTGGAGAAGGCAAGCTCTCGGCGGTCTATCAGGAGATGCAGGAAGAGGAGGAGACCTCGGTGGAGGAGCTAAAAGGTAAATGGGAGGAGGAGCTTGGGGAGGAGATAGATGAGGGTCTGTGGGTTGATGCCCTGGGTAGCGTTAATTCTCCCTCCTCTTGCGCCAGGCTTAGCCTGATACAATTTAAGGTTCTTCACAGAGCGCATATGACAGGGGCAAGGTTGAGTAGGTTTTTGGGGGTAGAGGACCGGTATGTGAGGTGCTCGGGGAGCCCAGCAAACCACGGCCATATGTTCTGGGCGTGTCCAGCGCTGGATGGATTTTGGAGGGGCTTTGCGAGGACTGTGTCTAAGGTGGTGAACACCCGGGTCAAGCCGAGCTGGGGGTTAGCATTATTTGGGGTATCGGATGAGCCGGGAGTGCAGGAGGCGAAAGAGGCCGGTATTCTGGTCTTTGCATCCCTGGTAGCCCGGCGGAGGATTCTGCTACAGTGAAAGGATGCGAAGCCCCCAAGCGTAGCAGTCTGGATCAGCGACATGGCAGGGTTTATTAAATTGGAGGGGGTAAAGTTTGCCTTGCGAGGTTCTGTGCAAGGGTTCTTCAGGCGGCGGCAACCGTTCCTAGACTTTCTAGCAGAACGTTAGGAGGTGGTCAGCAGCAGCAACCCAGGGGGGAGGGGATGTGTTTATTATTATGTCATGGGGGGTTTGTACATTGGGGGAATTCGCGATATAAGTGTACAATGTTGATCTGTGTGTTTTATGCTTTTCTTTTTTCTGTAAGGTTTTGTTGAAAATTTGCTAAAATTGAATAAAAATATTAAAAAAAAAAAACACATTCCAGACGGGAACCACCCGATGTGGAACATCTCCACTGCATTGCGCCCTGGCTTCGGGCCTGCCGCCTCGTCCTCAGTTTGGCTTCGCCCCCGTTGCTCCAAATGCTGCGCGCCCAGGGCCCGACGCCTCAGCTCCGGCCACCCGACACTTGTGCGGGGTTCCATGCCGGTGCTCAAACCGGCCCAGCTTGATGCCCGGGACGGCCCCAAAGGCCGACGAAAATCGCGGGGAGAGCGAAAAAACGGGGAAACCCCCGAAAGCGCCGTAAACAGTGGCCACCGGCGGGAGCTCCTCTCAATGCAGCCGACCCGCTCGTGAGTGCCATCGGACGTCCCTCACTACTGATAGAACAAACATTTTAATTTGTAACAATCATCATAAATGATGAAGGATCGATGTAAAAATATACTAGCCACAAGCCTCTGTTTCTATCTGAATCTACATGCCGACCTGTCTTTCATATAAGCCTTCTCTCATTTGGCACCAATGCTGGAACCTCACTGAAACAAACTTCAAGAATTTTATATTTGCATGTAATGTTCTCTCTTTGTGAATAATGGCTTATTTTGAATAGTTTAGCCCGTGCATATCTGTGCCAAGAAGGCAGGCAATCATTCTGCTGCCAAGCCAATGGGATTTTTGTAATTGAGGAAGCCTTTTACTGGCAGACTGTGGAAACCCTATCAGTTCACTAATGGACAATCCTCATCATAGCAGAGGCATTGTTAGCGATCCCACAATAGTAATAACAGCTTACTTGAGAAATTAGTGTCTCACTTTTCAAACCTTTGCTAGACTGCCAAATTACATTAGGCTCAGACTTGGCTCCAAAGTTTCTGCGAATTGCAGAAATATGATATTTCAGTTCATTACAATTGCTTAAGTTTTGATATATATGTATCAAATATTCTTGTAAAGCAGTGCTTGTCACTGGCTGATACCCGTTGCTTCTCTCTTAATGCCAACCACTGTGACAAAAGAACAAAGAACAAAGAACAAAGAAATGTACAGCACAGGAACAGGCCCTTCGGCCCTCCAAGCCCGTGCCGACCATACTGCCCGACTAAACTACAATCTTCTACACTTCCTGGGTCCGTATCCTTCTATTCCCATCCTATTCATATATTTGTCAAGATGCCCCTTAAATGTCCCTATCGTCCCTGCCTCCACTACCTCCTCCGGTAGTGCGTTCCAGGCACCCACTACCCTCTGCGTAAAAAACTTGCCTCGTACATCTACTCTAAACTTTGCCCCTCTCACCTTAAACCTATGCCCCCTAGTAATTGACCCCTCTACTCTGGGGAAAAGCCTCTGACTATCCACTCTGTCTATGCCCCTCATCATTTTGTATACCTCTATCAGGTCGCCCCTCAACCTCCTTCGTTCCAGTGAGAACAAACCGAGTTTATTCAATCGCTCCTCATAGCTTATGCCCTCCATACCAGGCAACATTCTGGTAAATCTCTTCTGCACCCTCTCTAAAGCCTCCACATCCTTCTGGTAGTGTGGCGACCAGAATTGAACACTATACTCCAAGTGTGGCCTAACTAAGGTTCTATACAGCTGCAACATGACTTGCCAATGACGATTGGAAGATTTTAGGAAAATTGGATTATCAATGTATTGGACAATTTAAGTGTTAAAAACCTGGGGTTAGATTATGTTTGACTGCAATGATCATGTTTTAAAAATGATAATTTTGTTCTACAGGGTATGGGTGGTTTTTGCAGCCAACAGGTTAAATTCACAAAGCAATGTCATTATCAGTCTGGGCAAAAGCATAGTGGGTTGCCTGGGGAAGTCCCTGGGGAGTTAATGTTGTTACAGATGCCTGGCCAGCCCTCAACAAAGATTAAGATACTGAACCAGATGTGTAACGTTTTAAAGTTTTAAGACTGTGCAGAAAAGATAGATTTGTTCTGGGAGTCTTAATATAAGAAATTGGGCTTTGTTGTTTTATAAACAAAACTTTCTTAAAACAGCAGAAAAGTAAACAATATTTAAACTTTTACTTCACAGTTCTGACATTAATAGATCATATTCAGCTTCTTAACTTTAACACACGAGGTCCCATTAAACCACACGGCATTAAAATACAGCTCTCTTTCCACTTACACATCCAGGCAAAGGCAACACTTCCATTTAGGAAGCAGCCTTTCTTCTTTTAGGACATCTTTCAGAAGCCTTTTTCAAAGCTTTCTCTCTCTCTCTGGCAGTTTCCATGACTTATTCCACGGCTGCTAGCATATTTAAGCTAACAGGCTTCATGACCTGACTGGCTGCTCTCCACAGCATTCTACTTCCAGGTTTCATGACCTGTCTCCTTGGCTGACCATCTGCTTCTGATTTTGTTCTCAAAAAGATCCCCCCCCCACTCTCTCTCTCTAAGCTTCACCCAGCCCTTCAAACAAAGCTTCTCCCCCCGAGGTGGTAAAACTTGAATCTATTTTCATTATTTGGCTGATAGCCCATTCCCATTTATGCAAAAGTCCAGAGCTATTCCATTCATATGCAACTACCTTCCATCGATAGACCATTAGGTCATCAGACTCTGTCAATGGGATAATGGCTGTCATGCAGGAGTGTCTTGAAAGACAATAGGTCTTTGGTGAATGATGCATTCCCTAATGAGTCTGAATGGGAGTATGTGTCATCGCCATGTATGGATGTATCCCTTTGAGTTCAGGCTAACACCATTTTCCTTCAATCTGTTTAAACCTTTAAATTGTCTGCTTCATTTTAGGATCCCATTTGTGAACCCAAAATCCTAATAGCTCCCTATCATGATAATATGCCTTCAGTCCTTGGAAAATTAATTTGTTTTTGAGCTTGGAGAGATGAAGTAATTGCTGGGTGGAGCCAAGGAAGGAAGAGAGACATTTTGAGAAGCTGTGGAGAGGGACAGTCTTGGAGAAAGCTATGGAGAGAATTGCTTTGGAGAAAGGCTTTCGGCTCAGTGAAGTCTGATCTGGCAATCCTTGTTTTAGTTAGACCACAAGTAAAGGCAGTTATTTTTCCGAGTAGGAGAGTTAAACAAAGAGTAATAATATTTTAGCAGCAGAGCAGTCTTGTCTGAAGACAAGGAAGAGGCTGATACAACCCAGTTGAAGCAGCTATTTGAAGATATTCAGCCAGAGTCTGAAGGGGTTCTAACCAGTGCCAGAATCTGTTCTGTACCGCAAGTATTACTCTATGCTCTGCTGATTTGTAAGCTGGATTGAGAGCTGTATGTTTCTTTTCTCATAATTTAATGGGAAATGGAGTAGGAGCATTAAGGGAGTAATTGTAAGCTGCTCCTTTTCAGGTGTGAAGTTAAAAGTTTAATACTGTATTTTTAATAAAGTTTTGTTTTAGGAATACCAAAGCCCTATTTTTTTCTCTTGCAATCATTCCTGGAGCAAATAATTATTTCCGCAGTCTTAAAGTAAACTAAAATATTAGGGTTTCGGTCCAGTGTCCTAGCCACTTTTGGGCACTGATCGGGGATCGCAATACCACACTAAGAGGAAGTGACATCTTGCAAGCTAACGTTAGACTGAAGTTATATTGTGCCAGCTGTTTTTAGAAAGGTGAGACAGGACATACCCAGAGATCCTGAGGGTGGCGCCTGGGACATTATCTGCTAGGTATGAGTCTATGAGTATGACTACGCCAGGCTGTTCCTTGACTAGTTTGTGTGACAGCTCGCCCAATTTTGGCACAGGCTCCTAGATTTTAGTAAGGAGGACTTTGCAGGGTCGACACAGCTGAGTTTGCCATTGTAATTTCCGATGTTTAGCTTGATGATGGATGGTTATATCATCCATGATGTTATTTAGTAGTTTCTCAAAATTAAAATTTTCATCCTTGTTTTGAAATATCTCCATGGTCTTGCTTTCATGCTCTGCCAATATAGCCTCCACCAGCTCTTTGATCCTCTGAGATCGCTGTGCTTCTCAAACTCTGGTCGCTCACTCATCCCCGATTTCCATTGCCTCACATTAGTGACTGTGTCTTCTGCTACCGAGGCCCAAGATTCTTGCTCCAAATCTCCTGTAATAAGGTGCTCCGTAATAGTTGCCTCATTGACTACAGTCATGTGTCCTGATATTGCTTCATGTAGCCTGGTGGTAATTTTGCCTGCTGCCCTCCCGTGAGACACCTTGGGATGCTTTTAGTACATTAAAATTGCTGTAATACTGCAAGTTGTTGATATCGTATGTCTCGAATGCAGATTACATTGAGCCTGGATGAAACCGTGACTGACCAAGAACCTTTTGTTAATCAGTGGATCGGAAGTTATTTTGACAGTTATGGATGCAATTAGATGGAAACCCCAGGGCATTTGTAGGCAGAATAAGGGACAGCGCTTTGTTAGCTGTGAAAACCCAGGTGGGGTGAAAAGGAGTGAATTTAGCTCAAACAGGAAGCCTTCAGGAATGGTCCAAGGTATAAAGCAACCTTTTGAACACACATCTTATTAAAGTGAGTAATCATTCTAATTAATTAGCCAGGAGGATTTACACAACAGAACAGGATTGTAATTGGTGCTGAGGTGGGAGTACATTTGAACAGTAGAAAATGTGACAGGCATATCTACATAGAGAAGACCGACTAATAACTCTTCCAGTTGGGGCTTTATCAGACAAATGTATCCTGGCTGATTTAAAGAGCCCCACTTCTTGGAGTGGCAGCCTGAAAATAACTTTAGATCATTTACAACTCGGTTTAATAATGTCCTTCTAGTGACAGTCATCTTGGGTAGTGTCCGAGAGAGATAGATTATACAAGAAAATAATGCAAATGCTGGAAATCTAAATTGAAAATGAAAAATGCTGGAAATATATTTGTCTTGCAACCGTCATACCCTTTTGCCTTTTAATATTTCCACCCTCTCGCAGACCTCCCCTTTTTGTTCTTCACCCAATATGCCTTGCCCCCTTACCCTGCCCCAGGGCTTGTGGACAAGCTGGTCCTGTTCCTCTCACCACAGATGCTGCCTGATCTGCTATGTATTTCCAAAATTATAGTTTTTTAGGTTATGATATTATCCCGTCTAGTTAATCTGGGCAACGATATGAATTTAAGAAGAAATCATTTCCGGGGTGGGAACGTTTTGAGTTTGTCAATGTGAAGGATGGTGCTTTTGGGGAACAGAATACTTTTAAAACTCAGACATTGGAAAATGTATGATGCAGATGCCGCAGGTTATAATTACGGTTCTTAACGTTAACATTAGAAAGCGTAACATCTGATCTAACATTTCCCTGCCACTGTTTTATTATGGAGACCTTCCTTTGTATTTTAAATGGGTGAGTGCTTCTGGCAAAGGGATGAATGGAAGAATGCCACGTGAATGTATTGAGCCTGCTAATATTGACTAACTCATTTCTTGGTTCCAGCAGCAAATTGTATGTGAGACCTTGAAGTGTCTTGTAAGAAGTCAAAACGGATTGTATTGTCTGCAATTTTACAATGTGCTCTAGCGATCCGCAAAGGCCCCACTGCAGTATGGGACTTGCAGAATTTACTCTCTAGTTTCAGTAATGTAAGCAAGATGTGGACTATAAGGCTTCTCAACTCAAATTCAGCATTGATAACCTAACTCTAACCTCTGTATGATTTTGTTTTTGCTTGCCTGTGGCATTTTTCAGCAAGGTTGCCATTTTCGCACACAAAGCTTGAAAAGTGGCATTCAAATTTGCCATTTACGCATTTTGAATTTTTTGGTTAGCCGTTTGTTAAATGTGCTGGTGTACGTGGAGAGCATCAGTGGAAATGATCCACCTGACCTGGAGCTATTGGCAGGGATACTCCCCTCAACCACCACCAAATTCTTTCTTTCTAATTTAGAGTACCCAATTTTTCTTTCCCAATTAAGGGGCAATTTAGCGTGGCCAATTCACCTTCTCTGCATATCTTTGGATTGTGGAAGTGAGACCCACGCAGGCACGGAGAGAATGTGAAAATTGTACACAGACAGTGACCCAGGGCTGGGATTGAACCCGAGTTCTCAATGCCATGAGGCAGCAGTGCTAACTACTGCGCCACCTTGCCGCCTGATGAAGTAATAAATTACTGCTTGCTATTGTTCCTGTTTGACTTACTGTACCAATTCTTGTTTTTGTGTAATCCTGGCAAGGCAGCAGACAAACCCCCACCCCCCACTGAAAGGCAGACAAAAGGATAACTGTAGTGATCTGCATATCTGTATGTGTGTAAAGAGTCAATATTCAGAAGTAACCGCTAGATAACCACTAGATGGCAGCACTAGACATGGGTATAAAAGATAAACTCAAGGAGCGTTCCTGCCTCTTCGTGTTTGGAGCGACTAGTGACCAGAGGTAGAGAGAGATAGCATAGTGTGCAGGTGCCGTTAATCATAGTTAATATATATTTAGTCTTGTTAATTTAACCTATAGTTTAGTTGTTGAAGAGAGAACGAACTCATAGTTAAATTGTTATCGTTACTCAATAAGCAGTATTTGCTTTATGAAGACTTCGAGTGTTACTGAACATCGAGTGTATGACCATCTTGGCAGAAAGCAAATGAGTAATAAGATATTCCACAACGTAATATAGCAATAACTACCAGTGCTTTTCTTTTTTGTGTGTGTTATGTGTTTGCAGGCAACTGGGGAACGACGGCCAATGCAAGCCTGAAATGGGCATTGCCCGTTATTTGGAAAATGAAACAACCGAATGCGATCAGAAATTAGAAAGGAGCTTGTGTACAGCCTTGGTGGAAAATCAAATTGAGCTTGAGGGGAAATTTGACTTGAGCGATTCCGTCGTCACTGCCAGAGAGACTGGGGCAGACTTTCCTCGTTGCATCAATGATGGACCTTCAGTGAGGCAGGATGTCTATCCATCCCCAGCCTTGGTTCTTGACGCTGACCATTCCCGATCTCTTGGTGGTCTAAGCTATGCAAATAATTTGGGTGGGCTCTGGTAGTGTTTCTGGCAGTGCTGGCACAATTATCTCAGGTTGGGTGGTGGGGAGATGCCAGCCACATTGCTGGTCATGTAGCCTTGTCCATGGTAATAGCAAAAGCGATAAAAATTGCTGATGTTTTACAAATCAACTGCCGCGTTTGGAATTGATCACTTTGCGATCAATCGTATTTGGCAAGGTAGCACCTTAACTTGAAAATGCCTTACCCCTCCCATTACCCCTGCAGCAACCCGAGATACTAGAAACACCTGGATTCTAACATGCAGCATCATGAAGGTGCTAAGACATGTTCCTCGGCCAACACTCCAGATGAGCACGAGTCTCATATTGTCGGAAGTACCATCTTCACATGACAAGGTAAACCTTTTGTGGGCAAAGTATCAGGAAAAATAGTAATGACATGAAAATATTAGGGAAATTCAATAAGTTGGAATGTTTTCTGCTGACTACATATTTGTCAAGACTATTGGTAAATGCAAGCTGCTTAAGGCAGGGCCAGCTTAGAATCTCTCATAGAATCCCTACAATGCAGAAGGAGGACATTTGGCCCATTGAGTCTGCATTAATCCTCCGAAAGAACACTCAACCTAGCTCAGTCCTCACTCTATCCCTGTAACCCGGTGCATTGATCATGGTCAATCCACCTAACCTGCACATCATTGGACACTAAGGAGCAATTTAGTATGGCCAATCCACCAAATCTGCATATCTTTGGACTGTGAAAGGAAACTTGAGCACCCAGAGGAAGCTCACGCAGACACAGGGAGAACTTACAAACTCCACACAGGCAGTCACCCAAGGTCAAAATCGAACCCAGGTTCCAGGTGCTGTGAGGCAGTGTTAATGAAACTAGTATTTACAATATGTTGATGTGTCTAACAACACTGCAAACAGGGGCAAAATTCTCCCCCAACGGCGCGATGTCCGCCGACTGGCGCCATAAACGGCGCCAATCAGACGGGCATCGCGCCGGCCCAAAGGTGCGGAACGCTTCGCATCTTTGGGGGCCGAGCCCCAACATTGTGGGGCTAGGCCGGCGAGGGAGGGATTTCCGCCCCGCCAGCTGGCGGAAATGGCGTTTGTTGCCCCGCCAGCTGGCGGAAATGGCGTTTGTTGCCCCACCAGCTGGCGCGGAAATGCGGCGCATGCACGGGAGCGTCAGCGGCCGCCGACAGTTTCCCGCGCATGCGCAGTGGGGAGAGTCTCTTCCGCCTCCGCCATGGTGGAGGCCGTGGCGGAGGCGGAAGGGAAAGAGTGCCCCCACGGCACAGGCCCGCCTGTAGATCGGTTGGCCCCGATCGCGGGCCAGGCCACCGTGGGGGCACCCCCCGGGGTCAGATCGCCCCGCGCCCCCCCCAGGACCCCGGAGCCCGCCCACGCCGCCTGGTCCCGCCGGTAAATACCAGCTTTGATTTACACCGGCGGGACAGGCAATTTCTGGGCGGGACTTCGGCCCATCCGGGCCGGAGAATTGAGCGGGGGGTCCCGCCAACTGGCGCGGCCCGATTCCCGCCCCCGCCCAATCTCCGGTACCGGAGACTTCGGCGGGGGCGGGATTCACGGCGGCCAACGGCCATTCTCCGACCCGGCGGGGGGTAGGAGAATGACGCCCCAGTTATTTACCTAAGGCAAACGGATAACACTCAAACAGAACATAAAGGATTTTGAATAAGATTTGGAGTTTCAAAGGAGGAGACAAGGTGTGAACTTTGCACTTACTGTACATTCTAAAAGGTAGACTCATGAAATGAAGATAATTAAGTTTGACTTCTGAAGAGGTGAGTTCAGATAATGGAAGATCAAATGGGAAAAACTGTATATCAGGAGACGATTAAATCTATGCAAGGGTAGCTGCTTCAGACCTCAGCCATGGCAGGAATAGATGTTTAACTCCTAGCAAAATGCGTCTGAAAGAAAGCTTGAGTTGCAAAGCCAGTTGCTTGTTTTACCTCATAAGCAAATCCCAACTGCCTGGTGTGGTAACTGTTGTTCGATTTTAAAAATAGTTTAAAATAATCAATAAGATGTGGAACATTCAGGGAGAAGTAGCTGTAGCTCTGAAGGAAGCGCAAAAAAAGATCGATTAGAACAGGGTAAAGCTCATAATACTGTTTATAGCTCGTCTTAGTTAAAGGTACTTTTAGTTTAGTGTATTCTTGTTTATTTAATTGCTTAATAAACATTTATTTCATTTAAAATCATCACAAAATGTCTGGGACATCGTTCTCTGGATTTCAAACCTTTCCTCACAGTAAATCAAATTGGAAAAGACAGTGAGGGCTGTAGTTTCAAGTTTCCCTTCTGGGATTTGGAATAATGCAACGTTTACTATCAGCTGTGTTCTTAACAATAGAATATGCCACTGACCAATTGTAGCCAAGATTCTCCATTCACCGCTACTGTGATTGGGAATCCAGATCAGGTGGAGAATGGAGTGTCGGCAGAAAAATGGGACTGGCACTGGGCGCTCAAGCAGTTTCCATTCTCTGGTTCCCTGATGCCAACCTTAGCGCACTACCTGCCCCGTGCTGGAGGGAAAATGCAAATTAATGATAAGCATGCAATTAATGGGCTGGAAGCCCGATTTCCCCCAACCCCCCCTCCCCATCCCCCCATCACCATGGTGCTCTGACCCCCACAGTGGGAAATCCATGGGGGCAGGCTTTGGTGCGAGTTTGGCCAAGTGCAGCCCTGGCATGGTGGAGCACTGATAATGTGCCACTCTGCCAAGGCCAGGCTGCAGAGGGGTGTGGTGGGGTGGGGGGAATAAGGGATGGGGTCTCGTGTCTATTCTGCCCCTTCAAGTCCTGGGCAACCTGCAGATCAGCCTTGGCATGGTGCCCTCTGCTCAATAGCATCCTCCTGGTGTGGCCTCGTCAGCGTGAACTGCTCTGCCTGACAGCTGAAGGGCTTTCCAGGCAGTTCAGTGAAGAATCAATGCAGGAACACCTTCCCTTTTCTTTTACAATCTTTGGGAAAAATAAATTTAGAGTACCCAATACATTTTTTCCAATTAAAGGGCAATTTAGCGTGCCCAATCCACCTAGCCTGCATATCTTCGGGTTGTGGGGGCGAAACCCACGCAAAAAGGGGAGAATGTGCAAACTCCACAGGGACAGTGACCCAGAGCCGGGATCGAACCTGGGACCTTGGTGCTGTGAGTCAGCAGGGCTAACCCATTGCGCCACCGTGCTGCCCCTCACCTTCCCTTTCCTAACATCTGCTTCGGCTGACAAAAGCCTTTAAAACAGCAGCAGTTACAGGTGTCTCAGGCTTCCTCCAAAGCCCACAACATTTGAAAAAGCTTCCAATAACATTCACATGTTAATGATCAATACACAGCTGCTTGGTCGATTGTTTATTTATCTTTCCCTTCATGCTTGAATGGAACTCAAGTACCCTGCTTTGATGCTAACCACAATGTTTATACACATCTCGTTATGATTAATAGATCCTCACCAGGGGTGGCATGTGGCACAATGGTTAGCATTGCTGCCGACGGCGCTGAGGACCCGGGTTGAAATCCCGGCCCTGGGTCACTGTCCGTGTGGAGTTTGCACATTCTCCCCGTGTCTGCATGGGTTTCACCCTCACAACACAAAGATGTGCAGGTTAGGTGGATTGGCCATGCTAAATTGCCTCTTAATTGGGTACTTTAAATTTATAGATCCTCACCACATCAAATAAAGTTTTATTTTATAAATTTAGAGTACCCAATTCATTTTTCCAATTAAGGGGCAATTTAGCGTGGCCAATCCACCTACCCTGCACATCTTTGGGTTGTGGGGGTGAAACCCACGCAAACAGGGGGAGAATGTGCAAACTGCACACGGACAGTGAACCAGAGCCGGGATTGAACCTGGGACCTCGGCGCCGCGAGGCAGCAGCACTAACCACTGTGTCACCGTGCTGCCCCCACATCAAACAAAGTTAAGTGCATTCTGCTGAGAAATAGAGGAAATGAAAGCAGTTATCTCCTAGATGTTTATAAAATTGGATTCAGCTTCACAGCAGGGTACTTGAGACACAGAAATGAAAATAAGCAATACAGACACCTGGCTGTCTGGAAGCTATTACCCTGTCAGTCACAGTCTACTAAAAGCTATTTCTCTTTGAAAGTGAATGGAAGCCTGGCAGATCAAAGGATCTGAGGGGATTTAAAGCATTGCGGGGTGGTTTGCTTTCTATGAAGTAACATTCATAGAATGTTGTCATGAATGAACTGCATTCAACACTTCTAGTCTGAGGCAGCAGGTGTAAGGGGCTGCCGGTAAGTGAAAAAGCAGTGAGTTTTCACTGTTTCTGCCTGGACTGATGGGGGGGTCTCCGATGGGGGGGACCTCTGAGATGGGGGCCTCTGAGATAGGGGTCTTTGATATAGGCATCACTTTTGGGAGTCTGATGGGTGTATCTCTGTTGGGAGTCTGATGAGAGGCTCCCTGATGGGAGCACACTGATGGGGGGGTCTCTGAGATGGGGGTCTCTAAAATTGGGGTCTCTCACTTTGGGATCTAATGGGGGTTGCTTTGGGGATCTGATGTGGGTTGGTGAGGTAGGCCCCTGATTGTGGGGGGGGGGGTGGGGGTCCTGATGGGTTGATATCTGAGATGGGGGTCTTTGGAATGGGGAGTCTCTGTGATGAGTGTCTCTGGTGGGGGATCTGTTGGGCAACTGATGGGGGTGGTTGGTGGGATGAATCAGGCCACCCCCATACATGTGTGCTTGGAGGGGGGGGGTGCGGGGAGGGGTGAGACCCATAATTCCCATGGTGGGGGGAGGAGGATGCCCCTACTCGTCAGCGGGAGGGGGTAGGATTTGTATTGGGTGGGAGAGGGGGTCCCTCCACCGGACCTTTGTATCGGGTGCCCGCTCAAAATGGAGGCCGGATACTGGGAATATGACAGTATCCCGCGAACTCCCCACCATGCATAAATTTGCATGGCAAGGGAATCATTCTTTTTTTTTTAATTTAGAGTACCCAATTAATTTTTTCCAATTAAGGGGCAATTTAGCGTGGCCAATCCACCTACCCTGCGCATCTTTGGGTTGTGGGGGCAACCCACGCAAACACGGGGAGAATGTGCAAACTCCGCACAGACAGTGACCCAGAGCCGGGACCGAACCTGGGACGTCAGCGCCTTGAGGCCGCAATGCTAACCCACTGCACCACCGTGCTGCCCTCAACGGTATCATTCTTGAATCCTGCTCCTAGCGCCAGCGCAAAAAAGGAGCGATTCTACTCTGGCAGGAGTATCCCGAACAGAGGGTCCAGCCAACTATCCCAGATCCTTGGCTTTGTTAATAAAGTACACTCAAAAGGAAATTCTAAAATACAGGTTAGGCTTCCGCTTCAGGATTGTGTGCAGATCCGTACACTATACATCATAGCAAGAATGCCTGAGGGGCTTCAGCTATCGGCAGATGGATGGCAACATTTCAGGAAGGTGGCTCACCACCTCCTCAAGGCTAATTTGGGATGAACAACAAATGCCGGCCTTGCCAGCGATACACATAACCCAGAAAAGCATTTAAAAACAATTGGGAGCAACTGAGGAAGCTGGGGTTGTTCTCTCAATCTTTCGTCTCCTGAGGAAGATATTTGTTAAAGATGTTCAAAATCATGAATAGTTCTGATACAGTAAAAAAATGAGAAACCATTTTCGAGGGCAGAAGGTCAACAACCAGAGGATGCAGATTTAAGGGGCTCGATTATAAGGGCCACTGCAGGTGAGAATGGAGGTGGGGTGTCCCCAGAAATACTGGCACTGAGCATTGTGCCTGCTTCAGGATGGCATTCCCAACACCAGCTATTTTGGGAGAGATGAGTTCAGGGCCCAGGAGGGGCTACCTGCTGCCATGCAGTGAGCAGGCATTTCGGATTATTGAAAGCCTGAAGGAGGAATTGGGCTGTGGGGGTCTGGCTGAATGGGCACGGAACATAATTGCCGCATCCGGCAAGGCAGCCATGCAGCTGCGCACCCCGCTGACTATCACCTGTGAACTTAGGGCCACGGGTCATATTGGTGTCCCCGCAGGCACCTCGCTCAGCGGGATGGGCGTGCTCTGGCACAACCAGTGCCATCTTGTTGGTTGGGATGGTGTTTTTGGGGGGTGAAGTGTGTATATGCGGCTGCAGCTTGTCAGCCGCCCGAGTGTCAATCGCGAATCTGGCGAATCCCGCACCGTTTCTCATTAAAATCGATTGTATTACATGTGGCGCCGGTGCCACATGGTGCAGCACCGGTTTTGCTGTCGTGGGAGTCCACGAATCCACGGCGTCAACACTTAGTCTCAGGAACGGAGAATCTGGGCCCCAATAACTGGAGAGGGGTTTCGGCATGGCTGGCAGGCCGAAAGTCCTTTTCAGCCTGCCAGGGTGGGATGCAGCCAAAGAGCACTTTGTGGAGGGATTCCACCCCACCCCTCCTGCCCCTTCCCCACAGCCACACTGGTGACTTCGCTGCTTTATCTCTTTCTTTCTCATGAATGTTTTAAAAATGTGGCTGAAAGGGCACCTTCTTCTTGAGGTGACCTCATACTTGTATGGTATTGCAGCTGGATTCGTCTCTGAAGCTGAAAGTCCTCGGAATCGCCCTCCAGCTTGGAGAGCCTGCCCTCAAATGGATAGAAAACCTGGGTTGGATTCTCTGATTGCTGAAGTCAAAATCACGTTCAGCGATTGGCCGGAGAATCTGTTTTTACGCCGAAATCGGGGGCTGCGCCATTTTTTGGATGCTCCGCCCCCCTCAAAAATGTTGTCATAGCTGAATACACCGCAGGACGTTGAGGTGGCCTCAGGATGTCACCAGAGGCCCTCCCCCGATGCTCCGCCCCCGATGGGCCAACATCCCGATGGCGTGGGGCACAGTTTTCGGGGACCTTGCTTGGCATCTGCGGACTGTGTCCAGCGCCGCCACAGTCGTGGGTGGGGTTGGGGGGAACCGTTCCGCTGGTCGTGGGCATCGGCGGCGGCTGGGGCGACTGGTGGGGGGTGGTCCAGGGTTGGCGGGGTGGTTACAGGGGGCACTATCTTACAGGCCAGGTCTGCGCGCGGCCGGTGCCATGTTGTACGGTGCTACCGCTGCTAGTCGCCGCCGTGCACCTGCGCGGCCACGGACCCGGAAATTCTCTGTCGTATCTGCAGGTAAAGCTAGGGGCTTTACAAGGCGCGGCCGCTAACCCCCCTACCGGGCCCTCTTGAAAATCACTACTTTAATTAGTTTCCAACTTTCCCCCCTGCCCACCACAAACTCCTCAAAACAACCCAACCTTCTGTTTCCTGTGTTTGTGGTGAAAAGTCCACCTCTTCCCCCACCCCCAATGTGATTGGGTAACACGACAATACATTTTTTTGCATAGCGAATTGTGGTCTGGAATGCATTACCTAAGAGGGCGATGGGAGCATTCAATAATAATCTTCAAAGAAAATTGGATTATATCCTCAAAGGGGAAATGATTACTTGGCTACGGGAAAATAACAGAAGGGGGACTAATTGGATAAGATCTACTGGAGAGGCAACATAGGCATAATAGGCCAAATGGTCTGACCTGCTAAAACAGACTATCTGGTCATTATCACATTTCTGCTTTGGTAACCTTGCTATGTGCAAATTGGCTACCATGTTTCCGATTGTGCAACAGTGGTTACTGTGGTGAATGTATTATACCAATAATCCACCATTGTATCTGGACCATGTTTGCCTTTGTATTTGCATCTGTGCTATGCTGTTGCCCTTGTGGGCTCCACCTATGGGCCATTGTATGGCATTATCCATAGGGGAACATGTTGGGGCATGTATGGGCTCCGCCCATGGCTCCTCCCCTTGAAGGGAGATATAAAGAGCAGTCGACCTGTAGGCGGTTCTCAGTATTGGATCAGTTGCAGGCAGGCACTGTTCTAAGTTGATTAAAGCCACGGTTTACTTCTACTCTTGTCTCAAGTGAATTTATGGTCGCATCAATTTAATCAACTTAAACGCACCTATAGAATCGGCCCTCAAACCTGACTGACTGGAACTCGATCCGCAGGCCGTGGAGGCGAAATACTTTTTTTGCACTGGCTCCGCTGCTTCAAGGCTTATCTCGCTGCCTCCTCCACGCCTTCCGTCACCGACGAACAGAAGCTGAGCCTCCTCCACGCATTGGTGAGCCATCAAATCTCTGTTCAACTCGACGAGGCCTCCTCCTACACAGACGCCCTCGCAATGCTCGAACGTCTCTATGTACGGCCCGTGATCGAGGTCTACCCACGATACATCCTCACCACTCGCCGCCAGCGCCCCGGGGAATCGCTAGAAGACTACGCGACCTCAAAGCCCTCGCACGCAGCTGCAACTACCAGACCATTAGGGCCACTCAACATATGGAACTCGCCATCCGAGACGTCTACGTGGCGGGAGTCCGGTCCAACTATGTGAGACAGCGCCTACTCGAAAAGGGGGCCCTGGACCTGGATCAGACGGTAAAGTTAGCCTCCTCTCTGGAAGTAGCGTTCCAGAGCCTTAACGCGTTCCCGGCTGACCACGCGATCCCCTCGTGGACCCCCGACCAAAGACTACCCCAGACCTGTGTCGCGCGGTTGCCCGCCCACGATGGGGGGCTACCCTGCTATTTCTGCGGCCAGTCCCAACTCCCCCGGCAGCACTGCCCGGCCCGTAATGCGAACTGCTGCAGCTGCGGGAGAAAAGGACATTTCGCCAAAGTTTGCCTGGCCAAGTCCAAGAACTCTAACTCACAGGCCCGATCCTCAGACTCACTGGCCCGCAGACCCCGCAGTGTAGCTTCGTGTCTGCCGACTCCGCCCCCTGTTGACGCATCATCAGCCTCGTGCTATCTGTGGGGGCAGCCATCTTCCAGCCCTCACAGCACGTGCGACTCACGGGGGCCACCATCTTGGCCATCCTCCCCCACGCGGCCGGCCATGTGCGATCCATGGGGGCTGCCATCTTGCCCGCCATCTGCTACGCCACTCGACACGTACGATCAACAAGGGCAGTTACGGCTCCCCGCAACTCAGCGCAGTCACCCTGGACCAGTCGCGATCCAAGCACCTCCGGAGCTCCATGATGACCGCCCGGGTAAACGGGCACGAGACGCATTGTCTTTTCGACTCCGGGAGCACAGAGAGCTTCATTCACCCAGACATGCTAAGACGCTGCTTGCTCCCAATTGTCCCGGTGCATCAAACCATCTCCCTCGCCTCTGGGTGCCACTCGGTGCAAATCCGAGGGTGCACTACCGCAACCCTAGCAATACAGGGCGCCGAGTACGCAAATTTTAAATTATATGTGCTCCCAGACCTCTGCGCTCCTCTCCTATTGAGACTAGATTTCCAATGCAACCGAATGAGCTTAACCCTGACGTTCAGTGGGCCCCTACCCCCACTCACCATATGCAGCCTCGCGACCCTAAAAGTCGACCCTCCCCCACTCTTCGCAAACCTCATCGCCGACTGCAAACCAGTCGCCACCAGAAGCAGGCGGTGTAGCATACAGGACAGGACTTTTCTCAGGTCCGACGTCCAGCGACTCTTGCGGCAGGGAGTCATCGAGACCAGCAATAGCCCCTGGACAGCTCAGGTGGTGGTCGTCAAGACCGCGGAAAAGAACTGGATAGTTGTAGATTACAGCCAAACCATAAACCGGTACACACAACTCAATGCGTACCCCCTTCCCCGGATTGCAGACATGGTAAATCAGATTGCACACTACCAAGTGTTCTCCACGGTGGATTTGAAGTCTGCATACCACCAGCTCCCAATCCGCCTGGAGGACACCACTACACGGCTTTTGAGGCAGACGGCCGCCTTTTCTCCTTCCTCCGGGTACCCTTTGGCATCACAAACGGCGTTTCGGTGTTCCAAAGAACAATGGACCGAATGGTGGACCGGTACGGGCTGCGGGCCACATTTCCGTACTTGGACAATGTCACCATCTGCGGCCATGATCAGCAGGACCAGGACACCAACCTCCAGAGATTTCTCCAAACCGCCCGAACCCTTAACCTCACTTGCAACAAGGAGAAATGCGTTTTCCGCACAACCAGACTAGCCATCCTCGGCTACGTCGTGGAAAACGGGGTTCTAGGACCCGACCCTGACTGTATGCGCCCCCTCCTGCAACTCCCCCTCCCCCACTTCCCCAAGGCCCTGAAGAGGTGCCTAGGGTTCTTTTCATATTATGTCCAGTGGGTCCCCAACTATGCAGCCAAAACCTGACAACTAATCAAGGCCACCATCTTCCCACTGGCAACTGAGGCCTGCCAGGTATTCAGCTGCATCAAGGCCGATATCGCCAAAGCCGCGATGCGTGCGGTGGACAAGTCCGTCCCCTTTCAGGTGGAGAGCGACGCTTCAGAGGTCGCTCTCGACGCTACCCTCACTCAAGCAGGCAGACTGGGAGCATTTTTTTCACGCACCCTCACGACCTCCGAAATTCGGCACTCCTCAGTCGAAAAGGAGGCCCTAGCCATCGTGGAAGGCGTATGGCACTGAAGGCACTACCTCGCTGGTAGGAGATTTGCCCTCGTCACCGACCAACGATCGGTAGCCTTCATGTTTGATAATACGCAGCGGGGCAAAATCAAGAACGATAAGATCTTGAGGTGGAGGATCGAACTCTCCACCTATAATTAAGATATAGTATATCGTCCTGGGAAGCTCAATGAGCCCCCAGATGCCCTGTCCCACGGCACATGCGCCAGCGCGCAAGATGACTGACTACGGGCTATCCACGATGACCTCTGTCACCTGGGGGGTCACCCGGCTCATCCACTTTATCAAAGTCCACAACCTGCCCTACTCCACCGAGGAGGTCAGATCTATGACCAGGGGCTACCAGATCTGTGCGGAGTGTAAACCGCACTTCTATCGACCAGATAAGGCCCACCTGGTGAAGGCATCCCGGCCCTTTGAGTGCCTCAGTATCGATTTCATAGGGCCCTCCCTCCAATAACCGCAATACATATTTCCTCAATATTATTGATGAGTTCTCCCGCTTCCCCTTTGCAATCCCATGCCCCGACATGACAATGTCCACCGTCATTAAAGCCCTACATAGTGTCTTCAACCTGTCATGTGAGAGTACCTTTAAGACATGATTGTTTAAGCAATGTACCTTGAAGAAAACAGTGATGTCAGAGAGTGGGTGGAGCTGAGCTCAGGTCAGCCATTTTGAAGTTTCAGTTTGGAGGAAAAGAGCTTGGGGAGTGTCTGTGTTTTGCAGTGAGCTGGATTTGCTATGTCTCTGCCATGAAAGACTATCTCTGGATCATTTGGGTGATTTAAACTCATAATAGTAAAGCCTTTAACCTGATGTGATTCTGTTTAAAAGTGTTAAGTCTCTTGGAAGTTTGAAGGAACATTTTGAGGAATTATTTACTGTTGTAATATTTTTGGAATTATCTTTGAAGAAAGGGGTGTTAAGAGATCCAATGTTTATTTAAGATGTTAAGTTGAGTTCATGGAATAAACATTGTTTTGTGTTTAAAAACCCACGTGTCCATAATTGTAATCCCACACCTAAGGAACAAGCTATGTGCTAGGAAAAGCAACAAATACATTAAAGGGGGAGGTTGGTTGAACTCCATGATACATTTTGGGGTTCTGAAAAAGCCTCGCCCATAACAATTGGGGGCTTGAGGAGGATAAAAGTCTATCTATTAGATTGGCTTTTGTGAACTTAAAGACAGTGAAGGATTGTTGCTTTTCCGGTGTGGTATTTTAGTTTAAGTGGGGAGTGTGTTGTGGACAGAGGCTCAGAGGTTTTTGGGGGTGGAGACTGTCACGCGCAGTACTTTACGGACAGAGATGAAAAGCAGACTGTTGGGTCTGGCAAAAACATTGCAGTTAACATTACCTGACAAAATGCGAAAAGGTGAGGTAATTATGGCGGAGGTTAAGCATTTAAAGTTGCCTGAGATAGAGTTTGACTCATGGGAAATGGCAAAAATTCAGTTGCAAATTAAACAAATGGAACATGAGAAAGAATGTTCCATTCATGAGAAAGAATTAAAGCGGCTTGTATACGAAAGAGAGAGAGCGGAAAAAGAAAGAGAAAGAGATAGAGAGAAAAAAGAAAAGGAGAGAGAAGAAAGAAACAAAGAAAGAGATAGAGAGGAAAGGGAAAAAGAGAGAGAGTTTGAACTTTGGAAAACGGCTCTGAAATATGAAAATCAGTTAACATTGGCAGACGCAAAGGGACATGTACAGTGAGGAGGTGGATGAGGATAATGAGACAGAGCGTCATAGTCGAAGACGTGGTGGGGATCTATTTAATCTATGTCCAAGCATTGCCAAGGTTTGACGAGAAGGAGGGAGAAGCCTTTTTCATTTCATTTGAGAAGGTAGCTAAACAAATGCAATGGCCACAGACATGGGGGTATTACTGATTCAAATAAAGCTGGTAGATAGGGCTAGTGAAGTGTTTGCATCACTACCGGAGGAGGTATCTGGAACGTATGAGGAGGTGAAGAAATCCATCTTAAGTGCATATGAGCTAGTGCCTGAAGCTTACAGACAGAGGTTTAAAAATTTAAGGAAAAAATTTGGTCAAACATACATGGAGTTTGAAATGCTCAGAGTAATTTTGATAGGTGGATAAGGGCTTTGAAAATAGACCAAACGTATGAAGCTCTCAGAGAAATTATACTTTTTAAGGAGTTTAAAAATTCAATTCCTGATGTAGAGAACTCATGTGGAAGAACAGAGGGTTAAAACTGCGAGATTAGCAGCGGAAATGGCAGATGATTATGAATTAGTTCATAAATCAAAGATTGATTTCCGACATCAGTTTCAGCCGGTGAGGGATAGAAACTGGGGACATGAGAAATACTCAAGTGGTAAAGGTAAAGGTGATCTGATGGAAGACAATAAAGAGAGTGTACCTCAGATTAAAAAATAAATCAAGGAGGGTTGAAAAGAAATTAAAAGTTTCAGATGTTTTCACTGTAATAAACTAGGCCATGTAAAGTCACAGTGTTGGTGGTTAAAGAAAAGCACTGGGAAGGCTGATGTGGTAAAACAGGATAAGACCGTGGGGTTTGTTAAAGTGGTAAAGGAAAGCCCAAGGGAAGAAAAGGAGATGCAAATGATTGTACAGCCTGTTCAAGAAGTAATTGTTAAGAAGGTGCCAGATGTATTTCAAGAATTTACTTGTGTGGGTAAAGTTTACACATGTGTATCAGGAGGAGCAGGTAAAGAAGTCACAATTTTAAGAGATACAGGGGCTAGTCAATCTTTAATGGTAAGAGATGAGGAATTATGTAGTTTGGGAAGAATGTTGCCAGAAAAGGTGGTGATATGTGGAACTCAGGGTGAGAGGAGTAGCGTTCTATTATATAAGGTAAGGTTGGAAAGTCCAGTGAAGAGTGGTGAAGTGGTAGTAATAGATAAACTATCTTATCCAGGAATACAGTTCATCTTGGGTAATAATATAGCTGGGTCGCAGGTGGGAGTGATGCCTACTGTGGTTGATATGCCAGTGGAAAATCAGACAACTGAAGGGTTGAAGGACGAATATCCTGGGATTTTTCCAGATTGTGTAGTAACAAGGTCGCAAAGTCACAGGTCAAGACAAGAGGAGAAATCAAAGAGTGAAGATGAAGTTGAAGTGCAATTATCAGAAATGATTTTTGATCAGATGGTTGAAAAAGAACAAGAAAAGGTGGAGGATGAGGCGGATATTTTTAGTTCAGGAAAATTCGCAGAGTTACAACAGAAAGATGTAGAAATAAAACGGATATATCAGAAAGCATATACGGAAGAGGAATATGAGAGTATACCAGAGTGTTATTACCGTAAAAATGATGTCTTGATGAGAAAATGGAGACCTGTACATATGCAGGCGGATGAAAAGTGGGCAGAAGTTCATCAAGTAGTATTGCCGGTAGGGTATAGAAAGGAGGTGTTGCGAGTTGCACATGAGGTACCAATGGGAGGACATTTGGGAATAAGAAAAACTCAAGGTAAAATCCAGAAACATTTTTATTGGCCTGGACTACATAAAGATATAGTTATTTTTGTTAATCATGTCACACATGTCAAGTGATAGGGAAACCTCAAGCAGTGATAAAACCAGCACCCTTAATACCCATTCCAGCATTTGAGGAATCTTTTACGAGGGTCATAATTGATTGTGTAGGAGCGCTTCCCAAAACAAAAAGTGGGAATCAATATCTTTTGACTATAATGGATGTGTCTACTAGGTTTCCAGAGGCCATTCCAGTACGTAATATTACAGCTAAAAGGATTGTGGAGAAGTTACTTAAATTCTTTACTAGATATGGACTACCCTCAGAAATTCAATCGGATCAAGGATCAAATTTTACTTCAAAGTTATTCAAAGAAGTTATGGATAGCTTAGGAATAAAACAATTTAAATCAACTGCGTACCATCCAGAATCGCAGGGAGCGTTAGAAAGGTGGCATCAGACATTAAAGACAATGTTGAGGGCGTATTGTCAAGATTATCCAGAGGATTGGGATAAAGGAATCTCAGTCGTATTGTTTGCAATTAGGGATGCACCTAATGAGTCTACCAAATTTAGTCCTTTTGAACTAATTTTTGGTCATGAGTTACGAGGACCACTTAAATTGATGAAGAAAAAATAGGTGGGTGAGAAATCGGAAATTACACTACTGGATTATGTGTCAAATTTTAGGGCACGATTAAATAGAGCAGGTGAATTGGCTAGACAGCATTTGAAAGTTGCACAAAATGTGATGAAACGGGTAGCGGACAAGAAATCCAAAGTTCGTCGTTTTGCCAGTGGGGATAAAGTTTTAGTGTTGTTACCAGTGATAGGTGAACCTTTAAAAGCTAGATTTTGTGGACCGTATCAGATTGAAAGGAAATTAAGTGAGATGAATTATGTGGTAAAAACATCAGATAGAAGGAAGACTCACCAAGTGTGTCATGTGAATATGCTTAAAAGGTACTTTGAAAGGGAAGTAGAGAAAAAGGAGGTTTTAATGATTCTAACTCAAAGTGACGAACCAAATCCAGATGACTGAATTTGACATACCTCAAATTAAATTGGAAAATGAGGATGTTCTTAAAATTTGTTATGAATTGATAAGTTACCTTCCAGAGGAAAAATGAACTGACATGAAAGAGTTATTGATATCACATGGGCAAGTTTGTAGAGATAAATTGGGAAGTATTAAAATGGCTATACATGATGTAGATGTGGGAAATGCTGGGTGAAATTCTCCCCCAACGGCGCGATGTCCGCCGACTGGTGCCAAACACGGCGCCAATCAGATGGGCATCGCGCCGGCCCAAAGGTGCGGAATGCTCCTGTGCCGTGGGGGCACTCTTTCCCTTCCGCCTCCGCTATGGCCTCCACCATGGCGGAGGCGGAAGAGACTCTCCCCACTGCGCATGCGCGGGAAACTGACAGCGGCCGCTGATGCTCCCGCGCATGCGCTGGGAAACTGTCAGCGGCCGCTGACGCTCCCGCGCATGCGCCGCATTTCCGCGCCAGCTGGCGGGACAACAAATGCCATTTCCGCCAGCTGGCGGGGCGGAAATCCCTCCGGCGTCGGCCTATCCCCTCAACAGTTTCCCGGCGCATGCGCGGGAGCGTCAGCGGCCGCTGTCAGTTTCCCGCGCATGCGCAGTGGGGAGAGTCTCTTCTGCCTCCGCCATGGTGGAGGCCGTAGCAGAGGCGGAAGGGAAAGAGTGTCCCCACGGCACAGGCCCGCCCGCGGATCGGTGGGCCCCGATCGCGGGCCAGGCCACCGTGGGGGCACTCCCCGGGGTCAGATCGCCCTGCAGGACCGCCCCCCCCCCCCCCCAGGACCCCGGAGCCCGCCCACGCCGCCTGGTCCCGCCGGTAAATACCAGGTTTGATTTACGCCGGCGGGACAGGCAATTTCTGGGCGGGACTTCGGCCCATCCGGGCTGGAGAATCCAGCGGGGGGGTCCCGCCAACCGGCGCGGCCCGATTCCCGCCCCTGCCCAATCTCCGGTACCGGAGACTTCGGCGGGGGCGGGATTCACGGCGGCCTACGGCCATTCTCCGACCCGGTGGTGGGTCGGAGAATGACGCCCGCTGTTCCTATCAAACAACATCCATATCGACTTAATCCGTTAAAATTGGCACAGGTCAACAGAGAGATTGAAAGTATGCTTAAAAATGGCATAATTGAAGTGGGTTGCAGCCAATGGAGCTCACCCATAGTGATGGTGCCTAAACCAGACGGTACCCAACGGTTGTGTGTGGACTACAGAAAGGGGAATGCAGTTACAAGAACGGACTCTTATCCTATCCCACGTTTGAGGGACTGCATTGAGAAATTGGGATAATCTGCTTTTATTTCCAACTTCCAGACATGGAAAGAACCTTTAAAAAATTGTATGGAGTTCCTCGATCGACTTCAGGAGGCAGGTTTGGTGATGAACCTAGCCGAAAGTGAATTTGGAGAAGCCCGAATCACTGTCCTTGTGGGGTTTCCGTTATCCTCAAGACGAAGGGAAATAATGTGATTTCTTAGCATGAGTGGATTTGATCGAACAGTTGTGCAAACGTTTTGTGGCGTGATTACGCCACTGATGGAATTGCTGGAGAAACTTTAAAAATTTCAATGGACAGTGGACTTTCAACAGGCATTTGACTGCTTGAAAGCTGTGGTCCCCAATGTTCCTGTATTGGAGAATTGCAAGGGGCTCTGTGGTCAGATTGAACTAAATTATCTGATTCTGAAGAGAAATGCCGAGGAGTAGAGGAATGGATGGATCGTGCAGAGACTTTGTTCAAAGAGACTGTGAATTGAGAAGGTTTTCGGTTGGAGGAAGAAGAACGAAAAGAAATGCACAATATTATTATAGCTGTTTGAGTGTGTTGTTTTCTTTAAATGAAAATGTATATTTACTGAGTCCACATCTGTACCCGCACCGGCGCCCTCACTACCGATGCCAGCACGGGCGAGTTCAACACCCGGGCCAGCAACAGCGCCAGAGCTTCGGCGATCACAGCGCACAATCCGGCTGAACGGATGAACCCGTGACGGGAGCGATCCTCCCAAAAAATGTCCAAGTTAATTTGTGTCAGGTTTTTCCAAGGGGTTTCCTGCCGGCTCTGCCAGCGAGTTCCCCACCACTATTTAATAACAATTTTTTTGGGCCCTTGGGTGTTTCTCACCGGTTTGGCCCACATAAAAAAAGCACTGGGGAGCTGAACTCAGAGACCGGGCCACTGTTTTGAAAGGGTGCCCCGATCTCTAAGTGAGCTTGTGGGTATCCCATACTCTTCCCCCCACCCATGGGCAATGTCACTCCCCATACACATGGACACTACTCCCCCCCCCCGTGAGAACACACCGCTATTGGGTCCTAGGGGAGCCCCCTCCAGCCCCCCACCCCTTTATAGCACCCCTCCTTTCCAGGTCCATCCATCATCCCTCCAACCTCCCAGAGGTTCCTACTTCCCTGCACTCTCCCACCCTTCAAACCCTCCCTCCACCCTCATTTTATGGGCATGGCCCCCCTCGCACTCTGGCACAGCCAATGTGCCTGGATGGCACTGTCAAGCCAGCAGGAGTACTGCCAGGGAGGCCAAAAAAAATCGAAGAAGGCCGGTGGACCCCACCTGAGTAGGTTGTAAGTAGGTTTACAACCTACTTCCGGGAGCGCCATTTGGTCATGCCCATTTGGGACAGAGTTCGGACTCCGACATCTCACGGGACTTTGTAGAATCCCACAAGGCATGGAGGCTCTGGGGAGACTCGCTGGAAGCCTTGCCCAGCCTTCTCTGTACATGTTCGAAGAGCTCCGGCTCAGAGTCGATGAGCTGGAGTCTGAGCTTCAAACACTGAGGCACATCCGGGAGGGGGAGACTTACCTGGACACTGTGTTTCAGGAGGCAGTCACACCTGTCAGAGTAAGTAGTTTAAATCCTGCCAGTGGCCAGGGACAGCAGGGTGTGACTGCAAGTCAGGCAGGTAAAGGGAACCAGCAGTCAGGAACTTAGGAGCCTCAGCCCTTGACTCTGTCCAACAGGTATGGGGCACTTGCTCCCTGTGTGGATGGCGAACAGGGCTGCAGGAAGGATGAGTCAGCTGACCAAGGCACCATGGTTCAGCAGGCCATTCAAGGGGAGGGAGTAAATAGGCAAGTTGTAGTTGTAGGGGATTCTATTATCAGGGGGATAGATAGTATCCTTTGTGAGCAGGATAAAGAGTCCCGCATGGTATGTTGCCTTCCTGGTGCTAGGGTGCGGGACATCTCTGACCGGCTTGAAAGGATACTGGAGAGGGAGGGGGAGGATCCAGTTGTTGTGGTCCATGTCGGTACCAACAACATAGGCAAGTCTAGGAAAGAGGACCTGTTTAGAGATTATAAAGAGCTAGGATTCAAATTAAAAAACAGGTCCTCAAGGGCCATAATCTCCGGATTACTGCCCGAGCCACATGCAAATTGGCATAGGGAGGCAAGAATAAGGGAAGTTAACACGTGGCTGAAAGAGTGGTGTGGGAATGAGGGGTTTCTTTTCATGGGACACTGGCATCAGTTTTGGGACAGGGGGGACCTATACCGTTGGGATGGTCTCCTCTGAACCGAGCTGGGACCAGTGTTCTGGCAAAAAGAGTAAATAGGGTGGTCAATAGGACTTTAAACTAAAGATTGGGGGGGGGGGGAGGGAAAGTCAGCGAACCAAGAGGTGAAGTAATCAGCGGGGAGCGTAGCTGCTTAGGAATAAAAAGAAACACGAACAGACAAAACTCAAGAGTGGTTACGATTGTCCCCATCCCACAAAATATGACACAGTGTATGGAAAGGCTCAGTAAACCAAGGTCCACCACACTAAGAAAACAAAAAGGGACGGTCAATAGAGAATTAAAGGTGCTATATTTAAATGCGCGCAGTGTACGGAACAAGGTAGATGAGCTTGTGGCCCAGATTGTGACTGGCTGGTATGCTGTGGTAGGCATCACAGAGACATGGTTGCAGGGGGTTCAGGACTGGCATTTAAATATCCAGGGATTCACAACCTATCGAAAAGACAGAGAGGTGGGCAGAGGGGGCAGGGTTGCCTTGTTAATTAGGAATGAAATTAAATCAATAGCACTAAACGACATAGGGTCGGATGATGTGGAGTCTGTGTGGGTAGAGTTGAGGAACCACAAAGGCAAAAAAACCATAATGGGAGTTATGTACAGGCCTCCTAACAGTGGTCAGGACCAGGGGCACAAAATGCACCACGAAATAGAAAGTAATGTCAGAAAGGCAAGGTCACAGTGATCATGGGGGACTTTAATATGCAGGTGGACTGGGTAAATAATACTGCCAGTGGACCCAAGGAAAGGGAATTCATTGAATGTTTACAGGAGGGCTTTTTGGAACAGCTTGTGATGGAGCCCACGAGGGAACAGGCCATTCTGGACTTAGTGTTACGTAATGAGCCAGATTTGATTAAAGATCTTAAAGTAAGGGAGCACTTAGGAGGCAGTGATCATAATATGGTCGAATTCAATCTCCAATTTGAAAGAAAGAAGGTAGAATCAGATGTAAAGGTGTTACAGTTAAATAAAGGTAACTACAGGGGCATGAGGGAGGAACTGACGAAAATCGACTGGGAGCAGAGCCTAGTGGGAAAGACAGTAGAACAGCAATGGCAGGAGTTTCTGGGAGTAATTGAGGACACAGTACAGAGGTTCATCCCAAAGAAAAGAAAGGTTATCAGAGGGGGGATTAGGCAGCCATGGCTGACAAAGGAAGTTAGGGAATGCATCAAAGCAAAAGAGAAAGCCTATAATGTGGCAAAGAGTAGAGGGAAGTCAGAAGATTGGGAAGGCTACAAAAACAAACAGAGGATAACAAAGAGAGAGATAAAGAAAGAGAGGATCAAATTTGAAGGTAGGCTAGCCAGTAACATTAGGAATGATAGTAAAAGTTTCTTTAAATACATTAAAAACAAACGGGAGGCAAAAGTTGACATTGGGCCGCTCCAAAATGACGCTGGTAATTTTGTGATGGGAGACAAGGAAATAGCCGAGGAACTGAATAAGTACTTTGCGTCAGTCTTCACAGTAGAAGACATGAGTAATATCCCAACAATTCCAGAGAGTCAGGGGACAGAGTTGAATATGGTAGCCATCACAAAGGAGAAAGTGCTAGAGAAACTAAGAGGACTAAAAATTGATAAATCTCCGGGCCCAGATGGGCTACATCCTAGAGTTCTAAAGGAGATAGCTGAAGAAATAGTGGAGGCGTTGGTGATGATGTTTCAAAAGTCACTGGAGTCAGGGAAAGTACCAGAGGATTGGAAAATCGCTGTTGTAACCCCCCTGTTCAAGAAGGGAACAAGGAAAAAGATGGAAAATTATAGGCCAATTAGCCTAACCTCGGTTGTTGGCAAGATTCTAGAATCCATTGTTAAGGATGAGATTTCTAAATTCTTGGAAGTGCAGGGTCGGATTAGGACAAGTCAGCATGGATTTAGTAAGGGGAGGTCGTGTCTGACAAACCTGTTAGAGTTCTTTGAAGAGATAACAAATAGGTTAGACCAAGGGGAGCCAATGGATGTTATCTATCTTGACTTCCAAAAGGCCTTTGATAAGGTGCCTCACGGGAGACTGCTGAGTAAAATAAGGGCCCATGGTATTCGAGGCAAGGTACTAACATGGATTGACGATTGGCTGTCAGGCAGAAGGCAGAGAGTTGGGATAAAAGGTTCTTTTTCGGAATGGCAACCGGTGACGAGTGGTGTCCCGCAGGGTTCAGTGCTGGGGTCACAGCTGTTCTCTTTATATATTAACGATCTAGATGACGGGACTGAGGGCATTCTGGGTAAGTTTGCCGATGATACAAAGATAGGTGGAGGGGCAGGTAATTTGGAGGAGGTGGGGAGGCTGCAGAAAGATTTAGACAGTTTAGGAGAGTGGTCCAAGAAATGGCTTATGAAATTCAACGTGGGCAAGTGCGAGGTCTTGCACTTTGGAAAAAAGAATAGAGGCGTGGACTATTTTCTAAACGGTGACAAAATTCATAATGCTGAAGTGCAAAGGGACTTGGGAGTCCCAGTCCAGGATTCTCTAAAGGTAAACTTGCAGGTTGAGTCCATAATTAAGAAAGCAAATGCAATGTTGTCATTCATCTCAAGAGGCTTGGAATATAAAAGCAGGGATGTACTTCTGAGGCTTTATAAAGCATTAGTTAGGCCCCATTTAGAATACTGTGAGCAATTTTGGGCCCCACACCTCAGGAAGGACATACTGGCACTGGAGCGGGTCCAGCGGAGATTCACACGGATGATCCCAGGAATGGTAGGCCTAACAAACGATGAACGTCTGAGGATCCTGGGATTATATTCATTGGAGTTTAGGAGGTTGAGGGGAGATCTAATAGAAACTTACAAGATAATGAATGGCTTAGATGGGGTGGATGTAGGGAAGTTGTTTCCATTAGCAGGGGAGACTAGGACCCGGGGGCACAGCCTTAGAATAAAAGGGAGTCACTTTAGAACAGAGATGAGGAGAAATTTCTTCAGCCAGGGAGTGGTGGGTCTGTGGAATTCATTGCCACAGAGGGCGGTGGAGGCCGGGACGTTGAGTGTCTTTAAGACAGAAGTTGATAAATTCTTGATTTCTCGAGGAATTAAGGGCTATGGAGAGAGAGAGAGCGGGTAAATGGAGTTGAAATCAGCCATGATTGAATGGTGGAGTGGACTCGATGGGCCGAATGGCCTTACTTCCACTCCTATGTCTTATGGTCTTATGGGTCTCCAACTGCCATTTTGAGTAAGTCTTAAAAAGATATTGGTGCATGCTCTATTTTTAAATCAATCTTTTTGTCCGTGTGTGTGTGCGTGCTGTTGGGTTTTACGTTTTGAGTGATGAGAAAATCAGAGTTTATTTCTTCCTTGAATTGAAGCCTTTCAGAAAACTTATGTTTTGTCCGTTCTTGAAGGTCACAACACTCAAAGGATCAAAACACTTCTCCAAAGTAGACCTTGTCACAATCAGTTAGTCGAGAGGTGGGAAAAGAGGGAAATTGTGCCACATCTCTCCTCTGTTGCACTCTGAGTCCACTTTCACATAAACACTAGCACCAAAGAACAATGTTGTTCGTATTGCTTTTGCTACTAATAATCATTTTGTGTCCCTACCTGTTTCGATATTTGATAACTAATTCTTATTTATTAACATATGGTATCTTCGCCAGATTCTGACAAAGAATATAAATGGTTTGTGAAGAATATTGTGTGTTGCAGTGTGATTTATTGATGTTGCAGAGTATTTCTATCTTGGTGCTTTGCACACAGACTGGAGTATTTCAATTTCACTCACAGACTCTCTGACAAACCGGGGCATATGTCTACCACATGCTAATATAAACCAGCTCTACTTTCAACAAACAGCCCATCGCACCTTTGTAATTTCCACAGTATAAATTATATATCGGGCAATAAAGTTGAAGTTACAGACCTATGAAAAGGCCCCTGACTTGTTTATGGATCATGACATTTATTAACTCCTTTTCTGTGGGATGCCAGCACATGTGCAATACAGCTTCATGTCATTCAGCATGTTGCGGAGAGCGTGTGCTGTCAATCTCCACTGAATCACTGGAATAAAGTGGAGAGTGTTGTGGAGAAAATCAATAGTGTTTGAGGATATCTGATCACAAATTTTGAATCAACAAATGAGGTGGAACATGAGTGACATTTTAAAGAAAAAGCAACTCATTCTTACTAAATTATACATTGCGACGTTTGGCGAAAATCCCGTTGAATCTCGCAAGACATTCGAGAATTGCAAATCTCGCGAGAGATCTATCGTGAGATTCAAAACTTCTTCCCGACAACAAGTCGGGCACAGCGAGGCTGCTAAATCGTACTCGTTGCCTCTGTTCCTCACTCCACAGATACTGGCTGACTTGCCGAGTCTTTTCACCATTTTGTTTTTATTTCAGATTTCCCACATCAGCAGTATTTTGCTATTATGATATATTTCCAAATTGGGGGATGGGGGGCAGAGTGTTCCTCCCAGTTGGGTTCTGAGGCCGGGGGGAGGTGAGATGGAGCGTGTAAAATTGCATGGGCGGGATTTCCTCCGTGATCCCGCCTGCCCTGACCCAGGCGTAATTTCACGGTTGGTTGGGCATGGCCTTGGGTGGAATATCTGTCCTTTCCCCTGTTATGGCCCTTAAGTAGCCACTTTATGGACACTTAAGGGCCTTTTCTTGGCAATCCTCAATTTTTAGACTGGCGCGCGCGGGTCAGAGTAGGGTGGGAAACCGAAAAATAAACAATTCTCCATCTCAGGCAGGAAGAGATGGGGGGGCAGGGGTGGGGGGGGGGGGGTGGGGGGTGCCTCAATCTGAAGGCCCTTTCTGATTTGGAGCACCCTCCACTTCAGGACCTGGGAACTCTGGCCCTATCTCCCCTGACACTGCGATGATTCCCCTCCTGGCCCCCCAGGGCATACCTTACTCTCCCACCCCTGTGTTTCACCTTAAGAACGTTTCTGGGTCTGAGTTCCAGGTGGAGCGATGCAGTACCTTTTCTGGGCACTGCAGCACTGTGCCTGGATAGGTTGGCGAGCTGTTGGCCAATCAGATTAGCCGGCAGCTCTCCAAGGTGGCACTTCCTTCCAAGGGCAGACAAACTCCAGCTCACTGCCAGTCAGAGCTTAACTGAGCGTGCAATGACAGTGGGCCTCTGAGGTTCAGCAGGAATAGGTTATGTGTCAGCTGCATGCCATTCTGAAAATTCTGCCCCGTGTTCCTAAGCAGCTGCTGCTCCTGTCCGTGTAGTTGTTGGAGGCCACGGATTGGGAATTGCTGGAGAAGAGACCCTGGTGTTTTTGCTGCAGTTTCTCTTGTGGATAAGAGATATGGCAGCAGGTGGTGGAATGAACGGATCCTTAAGATGGTGGATGGGCGGACTGCCTCATCCTGGATGATGTCAGTCTTGTGAGTTGTTGTAGATGCAGTGCTCCAGGCAAATGAAGGCTTTTACATTAGACTCCTGCCTTGTTCCTTCTAGGTGATGGAGAAGCTGTGAGGAGTCAAGAGATGATCCACTTGCATTGAATACCCGACCACTGACCTGTTGCTATATACAGTACTTAAAAACCTCACCAGTGGTCAGATTAATGAACTTGAAATTTGTCTGCCTGTTCCTCTTGTGGAATGAAATCGAAGGTTTATTTTCAAACAAAATAATTGATTTATAAAATTGTGCACCTCAAATAAGTGAATGTTCAAAACAAAAAAAAAGACAAAATAATTTTACCAGAGCGGCAGTGTATCATTAAGTTGGTTTATAAAACGACAGAACAAACATCACTTTAATGTTATTTGACCTAGATAGTGCCTGGGAAAATAGAAACTAATTTTGTCTGTTCTGTGCTGGAGATCCAGAGCTGATAACATGTCAAAATGTGAAAAGTAGCAATTTTGTATTCATTGGTTTGTGTTTTGCCTCAGGTTGCTAGTAGCCACCGTAAGAAACGTCAAGAAGGAGAAAAGTTCCTTCTTGCTTCAATTGGATTAGGACAAATAGTCAATTCAATCAAAAGCTCAGTGATTGTCAGTCTCTGGGCTCCCGCATCACTCAAATTCCTCCTGCCTCTGCACTGTCTGGAGTGCTGAGGTAAATGAGCACAATGGTTGCTGGAGAAAGATATCTCATGGCCTGCCCTATTAGTTCGATCTTTCCCCTCAACCTTCAGCAAAAAGGTTTTAGCGTGGCAAGTGGACACGTCTGGGGTTGCTGGGAAATCTTAGAGCTTGGTGAATAATCAGGCCAACGGTATTTCTCATTAACCAATGACATTTGAGGATTGGGAACGAAACAGACTGAGAAGAAAATGGAATGAAATAGAATGTAATCGGGCACAGAAAGGGGAAGTAGGAAGAACCAAAGATTGGATTCAGAGAGAGGGGGTATGACATTCACTGGCCTCCCCACGGTATGTTTCTCGGCAGTGGGATCTTCTGGTCCCGCCACTGTCAATAGGATTGACATTGGAGGTGCGCCACCAGTGGGACCAGAAGATTGCGATGGCGTGAACAGCCGAAAGACCTTGCCCAGAGGGAGAGGAAAACTAAGAGGGAGAGGAATGAAAAGCAAGGAAAATGTATTTTTCCCACAACAATTCACTACGAGACTTGTAGGAATAAGATTCTACAATTTAAATTGTTCCCTTTTTAGGCTGGAGAGGTTAGGTGACATTACAGGAATATAAATGTTATTGTCAAAGGTACCTTACAATATTAAGTACGAGTATTTTCTCTGGTTGAGTTTAAATCTTATTCACTGCACAAAGAGAACAATTGTTTTCAAACACCCAGGGAGCTTGGCAGCAAGGTGCAATTTCTGTAAAGTCAACAGCAGGGTTTGCAATGCACGAGGTATCTTTCCCTCATCACATTGGATGAGTATCTGTAACAGACGGTGATGTTGAGCTCTATGTTCTGGATTTCTGCCCATTCCCTCTCACATTGCAGTGTGTTCTAGTTTCAAGGAGCCCAATGTGACGAGATGGAACCTGGACATCGAATTGTTATATTTTCATAGAATTTACAGTGCAGAAGGAGGCCATTCAGCCCATCGAGTCTGCACCCGCCCTTGGAAAGAGTACCCTACTTAAGCCCCACACCTCCACCCTATCCCCGCAACCCAACCTAACCTTTTTGGATTCTAAGGGCAATTTATCATGGCCAATCCACCTAACCTGCGCATCTTTGGACTGTGGGAGGAAACCGGAGCACCCGGAGGAAACCCACGCAGACACGGGGAGAACGTGCAGACTCCACACAGACAGTGACCCAAGCCTGGAATTGAACTGGGACCCTGGAGCGTGAAGCAACTGTCCTCACCACTGTGCTACCGTGCCGCCTGTATGAGGGAATGGGGATTCTGGAACTTCTTTTCCAAGGTCTGACTATTTGGAGGCATCTTAATAAGTTTTGATTTTGTAATCTTTGGTTCATGCTCCACATAAAACAATGTGTGCTGAAGATTTCACTTGCAAGCGGAGGGGGAAGGAGTTGAAGGAAGGAGTTTAAAGTCAAATGCCATTGTAATAAGTTGTTGCTGTTTTCCGAAATGGATTACTAATAATTCCAAAAGGTTTACCCAGCAGGTCGGTATTATCCATTACTTGTTGTCCCATCGTCGCTTCTTCATGAGATTGGTAGTTCCGTTTGGAAAGTTGAGGTGTGAGTTGGAACACCAGAGGAAGTGAGTTAGCAGACTTCCTGCTTGTGCAGAAAATTCCACGAATGAGCAAAGTAGCAAAGTAAATAATTGCAGATGGTGGGAATGTGAGACAAAAGTTGAATACACTGGAAACACTCAGCAGTTCAGCCAGCACCTGTGGAGAGAGCAGATGAAGTCAGTGAAACTTGGTGGTCAAGAATCATAGAATTTAAAGAGCAGAAGGAGGCCAATCGGCCCATCGGGTCTGCACTGGCCCTTCGAAAGAGCACCCCACTTAAGCCCACGAGTCTAACCCTGGAACCACACCTAACCTTTTTTTGGACATTAAGGGCAATTTATCATGGCCAATTCACCTAACCTGTGGAGAACGTGCAGACTCCACACAGACAGTCACCGAAGCCGGGAATCGAACCTAGGACCCTGGAGCTGTGAAGCAACTGTGCTAACCACTGTGCTACCGTGCTGCCCTCGAATCTAAGGCAAGGGACCCTTGTGCTTTCTGACACGGATGCAATGGGCCAAATTGCCTCCTTCTGTGCTGTTAATCTTTCTATGTCTCTATGTTTAATGCTGCATGTGCCTAGCCTTCATCTGGAGTTCCTTCTTATCCCTGAAGAAGACATTTTCACCGATCCTTAAAAAGATGATCCATTTGTCAGTATTACTAGCGAAACAAACTGACCAAAAGACTATTAATCTGTCTTAATTTCACACTTAAATATTCAAAAATGATGAAATCACACCAAAATTGAATTACAATTCTGCCAAAACAAGTAGACTTTTGGGAATATCAGAGCAATGAGTGAGTAGGTTCTACTTCAAACACTAATGACTTCTCCCAGTTCAGAAGTATCTTAATACCTTTTTAATGAATATCTATTAGTTTGACTATTGAAAGTAGCTTTGCAGTTGACTAGAACAGGTATTGACCTTTCCTCCTGCCTCTGGTGCTGTTACAAGATTTTGGTACTAGATATGATAGCATTGTTAGCTTAGAAGCCTTGTGAATTTGTGTGAAATTGGGCACATGTTTTTTTCTCTCCAGGCACAATCTATTATCACTATCACAACCCACAAAGGTGTGTATGCTGCCTGACGTGCAGGGTTGAAACCTACGATGTAAGTCTCCAAAGTCAGAAGAATTTCTAATAGACACGTCATCGATAAAATTACGATCAACTGTGCGGACATTTTTAAAAAAATCTATTTTGCATGATTAATGTTTCAGAGTCAGGTAGTGCCCATTGGGAGAGTTGAAAAACATTTTGCACAAATGTTTTCTGTTAAATATGCATTGAATTTTTTTTCCATTGCCTCATTAAACAGTAGCACCTACTGTTATTTAACAACCAGTTAACAAGCACAATTTGTCCTGGGCATTTGCCAATTTTGCCTGCCAGTTACATGTGCCCCTTTTATAGTTGCACAAGGTCATCTTCCTCAACCGAGTCATTTACACATGCATACAACTAAAGAGTGAATTAAAGGAAGACACTTGAGATGTAATGAGGAATCAGGGGTCCAATGCAAACAGGGAACTTGAAATTTTTTTTTTCCAAGTACTCAATTCATTTTTTCCAATTAAGGGCAATTTACCGTGGCCAATCCACCTACCCTGCACATCTTTGGGTTGTGGGGGTGAAACCCACGCAAACATGGGGAGAATGTGCAAACTCCACACGGACAGTGACCCAGAGCCGGGATCGATCCTGGGACATCGGCACCATGAGTCAACAGTATTAACCACAGCGCTACCGTGCTGCCCCAGACGGGAAACTTAAGGAAATTGGTAAAGAAGTAGTGCTGGAAAAAAATAATGGAACTGTAAGTCAACAAATCCCCTGGACCTGATGGTCTGTATCCTAGAGTTTTTTCAAAGAGGTCTGAATATATGGACAGGATTTTCCGGTCACGCTCGAAAAACCTGCCTGAGGTCAACTGACTTTTAAATGAGCCTACAAATTTTCCGGCCCACCCGCGAGGATTTCCGCGATGAGTGGGACTGGAAAACCTCCCTCTATGAGTTTTTAATCTTCTGGAATGGTCTTCTGGAAGGTGGCAAATCTGACTCTGCTATTTAAGAAACATGGGAGGGAGAAAACAAAGAATTATAGGCCAGTGAGTCCAGAGTCAGGAGGAGGGAACATGCCAGAAAATAATTTAAGGGACCTAGACATAGGACAATTAGAAAATTCTAATGTGATAGGGCAGAGTCGACATGAGTTTAGAATCATAGAATCCCTACAGTGCACAAGGAGTCATTTGGCTCAATTGAGTCCGGACCAACCCTTCAAAAGAGCACAATACCCATGTCCACTCTCCGTTCATCCTGCCCTATCCCATGACCCCATAACCTAACACGGACATCCCTGGACACTAAGGGGCAATTCAACATGGCCAATCCACCTAATCCGAACTTCTTTGGTTTGTGGGAGGAAACTGGAGCACCTGGAGGAAACTCACCCAGTCATGGGAATAATGTACAAACTTCAAATGGACAGTGACCAAAGGCCGGAATTGAACCCATATCCCTGGCACTGTGAGGCAGAAGCGCTAATCACTCTGCCACCCTGCCACATTTTAGGAAAAGAAAAGTCATGTTTGACATACCTGTTATTTGTTTTTGGTTCTATGTAATGGGATGAATCGGGGGGACCGGAGGATGCTGTGTACTTGGATTTTTTAACAAGATTCATTAAGCACCCACAAAAGATATTATTACACAACATTAGGGCTCATGGGATTGGGGTAACATATTTTGATGATTAAATAATGGGCAGAAAACTATAGAAATAAATGGGTCTTTTTGAGTCTGAATGTTGTAACTGTTGGGATTCTGCTGGGATCAGTTTTTGGGTGACAGTTCCTCAAGGATCAGTACTTGCGCCTCAGTTATATAAATTATCAGTTATTATCAGTCATATCAATCATAGAATCACAGAATTTACAGTGCAAAAGGAGGCCATTTGGCCCATCGAGTCTGCACCAGCCCTTGGAAAGAGCACATTACCTAAGCCCACACCTCTACCCTATCCCCATAACCCAGTAGCCCCACTCAATCGTTTTGGACACTAAGGGCAATTTAGCATTGCCAATCCACCTATCCTGCACATCTTTGGACTGTGGGAGGAAACTCACGCAGACACGGGGAGAACGTTCAGTCTCCCACAGACAGTGACCCTAGCCGGGAATCGAACCTGGGACCCTGGAGCTGTGAAACAACTGTGCTAACCACTGTGCTACCATGTTGCCCGTCCTACTAATGACTTGAATGAGGGTTGAGTGTTGTTGAGTGTATCCATCCAAATTTGTTGTTAATGTAAAGCTAGTTGGGGAAGTAAGCTGTGAGGAGGATACAAAGGCTTCAAAGAGATAAAGATAGGTTAACTGAGTGGTCAAGAGAACTGCAGATGGAATATAATGTAAAGAGGCATTACTCACTGATAGAAAAGCAGAATATTTTAAATTGGTGAGAGACAGGGAACTGTTGATATTCAGAAGAGCTGGGTATCCATGTATAGATACAGCAAGCAACTAGGAAAACAAATAGTGTATTTAGCTTTTATTAAAAAAGATTGGAGCATAAATATGAAGAAGGTTCACTGCAATTATGTAGAAATACTGTGAACACCTGAAATACTGTGAACAGTTGTGGTTCCCATCCCTAAGAATGAATGTATTTGCTTTCGAGGAAGGATAGCAAGTTTCACTGGACTGATTTTTGGGAACATAAGATGAGGAGGGACTGAGAAGACTAAGCCTACATTTCTGGAGTTTAAAAGAATGAGAGGGGATCTCAATGAAACATGCAAAGTTCTTAATAGACATTACAAGGTAGATCGGCAGGAGGCTATTTCTCCTATTAGGAGCCAAGAAACTGGAGTCACGGTCTCCGAATAGGATGTTGGCCATTTAGGAGTGAGATGTCGAGAAAGTTCTTCACACAAAGGGTTCAGAACATTTGGAATTCTCTATTCTCGGAAGCTGTGGATGTCAGTCATTTTGCTCAAGATTACTATGGATTCAAAAGAATGAAGTGAAATGGGGATAGAGTAGGGAGGTGTAGTTGAGGTATAAATATCAGCCTTAGCCTTACTAAATTGTGGAATAGACTTGAAAGGCCGAGAGCGAGATTCTCCTGTCCGCCAGCCGTGTTTTCCTGCGCGGCACGCCCTCGCTGGTAGCAGGTTTCTCCGTTCCCACCGACCGCTAATGAGATTTCCCATTGTGGCCCCCCTACGCTGCTGGGAAACCCGCGGGCGTGGGTGCGCTGCCGACGCAACGGAGAATCCGCCGGTGGTGAATCCCACTGCTAATTTCCAGCTCCTGCCCCTATTTCTTAAGTTCTCACAGACACTGTGGCCCAGTTATTCTGGTCTTCACTGTCAGTGTTACAATGCTGGGGCGATTGCCGCTGACTGCAAAGATAAGTGTGACCCTACATTTTTGTGTACCCTACCTCCTTATCCCGACTGCAGCTGTGATCTCTTGATGCAGCCATCCATCAATGGTGAAGAGGAGCGGCGGAGAGGATACGCCTCCTTTTTGCAACTTCAGCTGCCATGTTCAGCTCAATTTTTAAAAATGTTTTGAGGGTCTCAGTGGAGTTAGTGGATGGAGGGGTTGTCTCGCTTGCCGGGGCAGTTGGGTGTGTGTGACGTTTGTAGGGAGGGCGGGGTTGGGGGCAAGGTGTCCGACTACACTGCTAGTCATTGACTTAGGGCAGAAATTAAACAGCGGGTCAAATCTAGGTTAAGTATCGTGCTTCTGATCCTGAGCTGTGTCGACAACATTCTGGGAAAGGCCAGGGCAGCGCAAATCGCCCCATTGGAAGTTCAAACTCCTCGGACAATCATTGCACATCAATCATTGGCGAATGTCGTAACTTTCCCCGCTGTTGGCGTTGTAAAATCTGGCTCAGAATGCTTTTGGGAATAAAAGGGCCCTTCTTCAGAAAAGTTGTTGAGCTATTGTCCTGCTGCTGGTTTAATCTGCCTATTTGTGCGTGAGGGTGATGCAGAAAACAGCCCCAAGCATCTTCATTATTTAAGGGCTATATCATTATTTCCAACAGGTCATGTTCTGGCGGGGTTTTAATTTTAGAAAACATTAAAATATATTCAGATTGTCATCATTAATTTAAAATGGACAGCCTTATCAGAGGCACAACAGTTATAGGCGCGAGAATAATGCAGAGCCATTACAAACTCTGACACAGCCTTGCACCCCCTGTGATCACACTAGTAATCATAGGCACAGACCTACCACTAATCCAATAGCTGATCAAACATGGAACACAGTGGAATCAAACATGCCCCTTCATTATTTTCCCAAGCACGCATCTTAATGCAGTATTGACTGAAGACTGACAGTTAATTAGACATAGAAGCTTGGACCTGCTACTGCCCCGATTATGGCTCCTTGTATATATGCTCACTTTAAAAAACACTTTTTAAATCTAAAAGCAGCTGCTTCGGTTGTCATGGTTCCAGGTACAGATGGATAGCAAGTATTTGATCATTCAGTAGTGAGACTGGATTGGTTTGTGACAGAGGATGTGGATAAAAGGTAGGTCGCCAATGCTGGTTTCCCTGGGTGAAGCTTTGATCTATTTACTTGTTTTAGAGAAGGGAAATTGATGAATATCATTCTAATAGGCTACTGGAAAGCCAAAATTGCAGTACACCTCTTAACCAATTCACAAATGACAGCCTGTGTGACTATAAGCTTTCTCGCCTTACCCTTCCTGACCTGATTGCAGTCGTTAACACAGTTGACCTCAAACCATCGTCCTCCTACTCCTCTCCACTCCCGCCCACCTGGGTGGGACTGAACTCACATTGTTCCTTTTTTTTAACCTATCCTGTTATGGCTAGGTAACCACCTGCAATAACTTCTCCTGGTCCAACAGCATTACCCCTGGTGTTGGTCAAGAATCTATCTGTCGCTCTCTTATTCTGCATCTATATACTGTGATATTGACCTGAACACAGAATGTTAATTTTCATACGTAACTGTTCAGCACCCATCTCTACATCTCTCGATTCCTTTCTAGTCTAGTTGTAGAACTGCTCGTCTGACATTAAGTACTGGATCAGCGGGAATGTCCTTCACCTATATACTGGGAAAACTGAAACCATTGGTTTCCACCACAAACTGTGCTCTTTAAAATAAACAAGGGGTCGCTGTTTAAAAATCAGGGGTTACACATTTAAATCGGAGATGAGGTTACATTTTGGGCGTGATTCCCCGACCCCCCGCCGGGTCGGAGAATCGCCGGGGGCTGGTGTGAAAAGATGGTGCAAGCAGAGTCTCGCAATATTTTGGAGCAAGTGGGCGAGAAGTTATCAGGGGTAGGCGGATTAATAGATTGGAGGTTACTATCAGATCAGCCATGATGTTATTAAGGCAGGGTATATGGGCTGAAGGGCCCAATCCTGCTCTTTGTTCATAGTTCATATGCTCCCTAGCCACCGACTGCAGTCCTCTCTCTGGCAAATGTTTGAGGTTGAACCTGACTGCTCAAGAGTCAGTGGCATTGAGGTAAGCTTCTAACCACACATCCATACCATCATGGGACTTTTTATTTCTGCTTCCATGTGATCACCGAACTCCAACCTGTCTCAGCTTACCTGTTACTGAAACCCTCATCCGAGACTTAATCTCTAGTCTTGACTATTTCAATGTTTTACCCTCCATAAACTTGACGTCACCCAAATTCTGCCCTTGTTCTAACTCACAACAAGTTCCCATCACCCTTGTGCTTGCTAACCTATCTTGGCTCATGGCTAAGAAAGCCTTGATTTATAAAAAAAAATTTAGAGTATCTAATTATTTTTTTTCCAATTAAGGGTCAATTTAGCCTGGCCAATCCACCTACCCTGCACATCTTTGGGTTGTGGGGGTGACACCCACAGAGACATGGGGGGAATGTGCAAACTCCACATGGACAGTGACCCAGAGCCAGGATTACTACTCTTCTCAAGCCTCTTGATTATCCCAGATTCCAAATTCTCTTTGTTGGTAGCAGTTCCCTCAGCTGCCGAGGCTCTTTGCACTATTCCATCTTAAACCTCTCTGCCTCAACTTCCTTCTTTAAGACCAAGTCCAAAGTGAAAGCCTCAAAGGTGAAGAAAACAGCCTGAGAAAGGAAAGAAGTGAGACCTGCTGAGCAAACCGCAAACATCTGAACTCGGAGGCTCTTCTCTGAGCCACCCCTCTCTCGTAGGAAAGAGCTAATCCATGTCCCAGAGCAGGGAGCAGATTTCAGAAAAAGTGTCTTTGAGATTCACGATAAACAGATACTGCTTGGTTTCTCTACACAAACCATATAACACAAGTTGGATGTGTGTTAGATCGTGATTTGAATGTAGATAAAAATTGATGGCAGGAATAGCAGTCCCATTCATTCTGTTGGAAGTCACTATCATGACAAATCATAAATAAACTACCACAGCTGTCAGAGAGTGATGGCTGTAAAACTTTCAAAACACTAGAGATGCACATACACGTTGTTGACAGGAAATGCAGCCTTTTTGATGACACCTCTCTGAAGTGCATTGGGTCATTTTACCAGGTCAAAGGTGCTATATAAATATACATTGCTGTTGAATTTTGAAGAGAAAGAGGTTAACTAAAGAAGTTAATGATGATATCAGTTGAAAACGATGTAAATGCTGCAAAAGTAAGTGGTAGGCCAGAACATTGACAAGATTTTAGAAACCAGCAAACCATGAGTAAAATAATGAAGACGGAGAAATTAGAATATGTGTACAAACTTGCGAGAAATATAAAAACAGATGGCAGTACCATGCATACTGATGTACAAGTTGAGTTTCTAAGACGAAGGCGTCAAGATATACATCAGCAATCACACACACTGACACACTGATGGACATACAGTAGGACTAACCAGCATACACAACATCGCAGCCAATCACCAGTGAGAGCACACGCACTATAAAGACAGGGAACACCAGAGTTCCCGCTCATTCTAGCAGCAGCCAGCTCAGAGCACAGATCTCACAGCCTGCCTCTCAGACATTCACCATGTGCTGGGTGCCTCACCTAGATAGTGATAGGACAGGGTCCACAGATAAGCTGGTAATGCACGTACCCAAGCTTACAGTATGTTATTACAGTTGAGTTGTTAATAAAATAGAGTTACACCATCTCCAGCCGTGTTGACCTGTTTGTAGACCAGAACACCCAACATGACATGGTTCCAGGAGTGGATGCATACTAGCCCCTGTGAGACGTACCTGCAACTTATCAGCAATCCGCCATCCTGCAGCATGGAGAACATCAACCCGCCGCCGCCGCCATGCATCACTGGCAATCTCAGGGTGAATTGGAAGCTTTTTAAACAGCGCTTCCAGCTCTTCCAAGACGCCACAGACAGGGAGAATGCATCGGACACCAGGAAGATTGCCCTTCTTCTATACACGGCAGGGCAACATGCCATCCACATCTTTAACTCCCTTACATTCGCCGACGGCGAGGACAAAACCAAATACAAGACGGTGCTCCTAAAATTTGATGAACACTTCAGCGTTGAAGTCAACGAAAGCTTCGAAAGGTACCTGTTCCAGCAGCGCCTGCATGGTAAGAACGAGCCTTTCCAGTCTTATTTAACGCACCTCCGCATCCTCACGCAGCCCTGCGGCTATGGGCCCACCTCTGACTCCATGATACGCGACCAGATAATTTTCAGGGTCATGCCGGACACCCTGTGCCAGCAGCTCCTTAAAATCAATCAACTCACCCTAGCGACGGCCATCGAGACCTGCGTCCTGCATGAGAACGCCACCAGCCGGTACTCACACATCCAGGCGGCTGAAATGGCACGGCAGGGGCCCCACGAGGTGGAGCGGGTCCAGACGATCGGGTACCTCATGGCCCGCGGGCCTGAGGAAGGCAGCCGTTTTCTGCGCTTTCCGAGGCCTCCCGCGCTTGTACGCTCCAAAAGAGGGGACGTTGACGCGGAGGAATGCGATGCGCAGGTGCGCACTACGCAAGACCGCACCGCGCATGCGCAGTGGCGCAACGAACAGCACTGACGTCATGACGTGCGGCAACTGTGGCTCAGCCCATTTAAAGCGGCAATGTCCTGTCAAAGCGCGACAATGCCTACGCTGTGGCAGGCTTGGCCACTATGCTGCCTGCTGTCGAGTACCTCAGCCTGCCAACTCGCAACAGTTTAACCAGCCTCGCAGAAATGTTCGGGCAATTCTACCCACGTTCCCCGAGTCCGATCCTGACATCATACAGACCAGTGACACTGAGGACAGGGAGCCTTTCCGCATTGCTGTCATCAACAATAACAAGCTGTCCCCGAGTCGAACACACCAGCTGCTGTCGGTGCACAGCATTAATCCGGACGACGAGTGGTGTGCCACCCTCACGGTCAACCGGTCCCAGATCACATTCTGCCTGGACACTGGTGCTTCCGCAAATCTCCTCACATGGTCAGCATTTCAAACCCTGAGGGTCAAGCCAACAATTCTTCCATCCATCTGTCAACTGGTCGACTATAATGGCAACGTCATCCCCGCCACGGGGTCGTGCCAACTCGAAGTGACGCACAACTCGCGTAAAGCCATCCTACTCTTTGAGATCGTGGGCTCTTCAAAGGACTCTCTACTAGGTGCACAGGCGTGCAAACTCCTCCACCTCGTTCAGCGAGTACACTCCAGAAGGCACGTCTGACGTCCAAGATGCGGAATTCAGGGCGCAACTAAACTCAATCCTCTCTCACAACCAGGATGGTTTCGAGGGCATGGGTACACTGCCCTACACATACAAAATCCTGCTCAAACAGGATGCCACCCCGGTAGTTCACACACCTCGCAGAGTCTCATCACCCCTCAAGGACCGCCTCAAGCAGCAGCTGCAGGACCTTCAGGACCAAGGAGTGATTTCCCGGGTGACGGAGCCAACTGCATGGGTCAGCTCCATGGTGTGCGTCAAGAAGCCTTCCGGCGAGCTCCGGATCTGTATTGACCCGAAAGACTTAAATCGCAATATAATGAGGGAACATTAATCTATACCCAAACGTGAGGAGATCACGTGTGAGATGGCTCGGGCAAAAATATTCACCAAGCTTGATGCCTCAAAGGGCTTCTGGCAGATTCAATTGGATCAGTCCAGCAGGAAGCTGTGTACCTTCAACACTCCATTTGGCAGATACTGCTACAATAGAATGCCATTTGGATCATATCGGCCTCTGAAGTTTTCCATCGCATCATGGAACAGATGATGAAGGGCATCGAAGGCGTGCGCATCTATGTGGACGATATCATTATTTGGTCTACCACACCGCAGGAGCATATCAGTCGCCTCCAACGCGTCTTTCAACGGATACGGGACCAGGGCCTGCGCCTTAACAGAGCCAAATGTTCTTTTGCTGAGTGCCTCACCTAGATAGTGACAGGACAGGGTCCATAGATATGCTGGTAATGCACATACCCAAGCTTACAGTATGTTATTAAAGTTGAGTTGTTAATAAAATAGAGTTACACCAACTCCAGCCGTGTTGACCTGTTTGTAGACCAGAACACCCAACACGACAGAAGGGCAAGATCCTCCAGTCCCGTTGAAGGGCAACTAGGGATGGGCAATAAATGCTGGCCTTACCAGCGACACCCACATCCCGTAAGTTAATAAAAAACGTTAATGAATATTTGTGGCTCACCGCATTCTCCGCCAGGGAACCTGTCGTCATGGAGGGGCTGCATAATTCTGGCCTGAGAGTCCATCCTGGCGACTTTCATTGGTGTATTTTGCAATGGCATCTTCCAACTGTGGCCACACGCCAGGCTTTCTTCTGTTTGCTTCTTTATTCTTGGGCATTTCTGCATAAACTGTGTAGAGAGCCTCTTTCAATCTCTGGCTGCTGAACAATTATTGGTCTGCTCAATAATTTCAACGACTTTTAAATTTGAACAGGGCGACTTCCGGTAGTGACATGTAGGTGGAGGTTGCATGTTGGGTGGTTTCTAGAAACATAGAAAAAATAGGAACAGGAAGAGGCCATTCGGCCCTTCAAGCCCACTGCATCATTCATTATGATCATGGCTGATCATCCAACTCAATAGCTTAATCCCGCTTTCCCCCATATCCTTTGATCCCCTTCGCCATAAGTGCTGTAGCTTAACTGCTTCTTGAAACCATACAATGTTTTGGACTCAACTACTTTCTGTGGTAACGAATTCCACAGGCTCACCACTCTCTCTGAGAAGAAATTTCTCCTTACCTCTCTCCTAAACGGTCTACCCTGTATCCTCAGACGGTGACCCCTGTTTCTGGACACCCACCATCGGGAACATCCTTTCTGCATCAACCCTGCCCAGTCCTGTTAGAATTTTATAGATTTCTATGAGATCCCCCCTCATTCTTCTGAACTTCAACAAATACAATCCTAACCGATTCAATCTCTCCTGTATGTCAGTACTGCCATCCCAGCAATCAGTCTGGTAAACCTTTGCTGCAGTCCCTCTATTTCTAGAACATCCTTCCTCAGATAAGGAGACCAACACTTCACACAATAGTCCAAGTGTGGCCTCATCAAGGCCCTGTATAATTGCAGCAAGACATCCCTGCTCCTGTACTCAAATCCTCTCGCAATGAAGGCCAGCAAAGCATTAGCCTTCTTTACCGCCCAATGCACTTGCATGCTTACCTTCAGTGACTAGTGTATGAGGACACCTAAATCTCGTTGCATGTTCCCTCTCCTAATTTATGGCCATTCAGATAATAGTCTGACTTCTTGGGCGACATTCTCCGACCCCCCGCCGGGTAGGAGAATCGCCGGGGGCTGGCGTGAATCCCGCCCCCGCCGGTTGCCGAAGTCTCCGGCACCTGAGATTCGGCGGGGGCGGGAATCGGGCCGCGCCGGTTGGCGGGCCCCCCCGCTCGATTCTCCGGCCCAGATGGGCCGAAGTCCCGCCGATAAATTGCCTGTCCCACCGGCGTAAATTAAATCACCTACCTTACCGGCAGGACAAGGCGGCGTGGGCGGGCTCCGGGGTCCTGGGGGGGGGGCGCGGGCCGATCTGGCCCCGGGGGGTGCCCCCACGGTGGCCTGGCCCACGATCGGGGCCCACCGATCCGCGGGTGGGCCTGTGCCGTGGGGGCACTCTTTCCCTTCCACCTCCACCACGGTCTCCACCATGGCGGAGGTGGAAGAGACTCCCTCCACTGCGCATGCGTGGGAAACTGTCAGCGGCCGCTGACGCTCCCGCGCATGCGCCACCCGGAGATGTCATTTCCGCTCCAGCTGGCAGGGCAACAAAGGCCCTTTCCGCCAGCTGGCGGGGCGGAAATTCCTCCGGCGTCGGCCTAGCCCCTCAATGTTGGGGCTCGGCCCCCAAAGATGCGGAGCATTCCGCACCTTTGGGGCGGCGCGATGCCCGTCTGATTGGCGCCGTTTTGGGCGCCAGTCGGCGGACATCGCGCCGTTTCCGGAGAATTTTGCTCCTTGTTTTTGCTACCAAAGTGGGTAACCTTGCATTTATCCAAATTATACTGCATCTGCCATTCATTTTCCCACTCATCCAAATCACACTGAAGGATTTCTGCACCAACCTCACAGCTCACCCTTCCATCCAACTTGGCGTCATCTGTAAATTTGGAGATATGACATTTTGACCCCTCATCTAAATCATTAATATATATTGTGAATAGCACCGATCCCTGTGGTACACCACTAGTCGCTGCCTGCCAATTTAAAAAAGACCTGTTAATTCCTACTCTCTGTTTCCTGTCTGCCAACCAGTTTTCTATCCATCTCAATTGACTACCCCTAATCCCATACGCTTTAACTTTACACGCTATTCTTATATGCGGAACTTTGTCAAAAGCCTTCTGAAAGTCCAAGTACACCACTTCCACTAGCCCCTCTTCACCAATTCTACTAGTTACATTCTCAAAGAATTTCAGTAGATTTGCAAGCATGATTTCTCCTTCATAAATCCATGCTGACTCTGTCCGGTCCTGCCACTGTTTTCTAAGTGCTCTGCTATAAAATCTTTGATAATGGATTCTAGAATGTTCCCCACTACTGACGTCCGGCTTACTGGTCTATAATGCCCTGCTTGCTCTCAACCTCCCTTTTTAAATATTGGAGTTGTGTTAGCCACCCTCCTGCTAGAGCTTTTGTTTCTTGGCCCTTTTCACCCAGAATTGAGTGAAATTTCAGTTGATTGCTCTCCAGAAAAGTTGAGGTAACTAAAGGATGTCAAAAGTCCAATGACAAAATACCGGACGATAAGGAGCGAGTGATGGTCCTCCTGAGAGCTCGTGTTCAGTGTGGAGTTCTGTTGGTGGAAAGTTGACGGGAGCAAGCTCGCCTGGCTGAGGTGATGGCGGTGGAGTTTGAGCGGCAGTTCGCAAAGTATTTTGAGCGGCATGGGAAAGGGATGATGGCCTTGCTCAAACAGTTGGTGGATGACACGCTGGCCACGATAAAGGAAGCTCTTGGAAAGATGTCGACGGTGGTGTGAGAGCAGGGAGAAGTGTTGAAGGGGGCGGAGGAGGCATTGTTGCAGTAGAGCGACCAGCTCGTCTCGATGGGAGGGGAGCTGTGGAAGGTGGAGCAGAGCAATAAAGAGCTGAGAACCAAGTTGGAGGACCTAGAGAACAAGTCACGGTGGCCGAATCTGTGGATTGCGGGACTGCCTGAGAGGGCTGGAGGACCGGAGGCCGACAGTGTACTTTACAGAGTTGTTCGCCAATTGTTTGGCTGGGGAGGAGGAGGATTCCTCTCTTTGAGCTGGTTAGGGCTCACCGGTTGCTCCAGCCAAAGCCAAAGGCGAATGAACCACCATGAGCTGTGACAGTCTGCTTTCATAGCAACCAGATGACGGAGAAGGTGCTGAGATGCGTTTATGAAGGAGATGGGGGGAGCGTATCAGTGGCGGTTTTTGCATCTGGCGATATGGAGTATTCCTTCTTTTCGCTGGAGCATAATGTTGACTGAAGGGTCGATTTCTTTATGGGGAAATCGCTATTGTGGGGGCTGAGAAAAGTGAAGTACTCAGCGATTGTTATTTTGGATCATGCTCCGCACTTGGGGTGGATGTAATTTTGGAGAAGGGGCCTGCACAGAGGCCGGTGTGGAGGTTGGATGTGGGGCTGCATCTGAATCCGAATTTTTGTGTAAAGATGGGAATGGTGATTGATGAACTACGTGGGGTTCAAAAGGAATGGGGAGATCTCACCATCTGTCGTTTGAGAGGTGCTGAAGGCGGTGGTAAGGGGTAGGATCAAATCGCTTAAGGCTCAGGTGGATAGGGAGGTGTGGCAGCGGCTGGTAGAGGAAATTTTGGAAGTGGATGGGAGATATGCGGGGAATCCCACTTCGGAACCTCTGGTGAGTAGAAAGGAATTGCAGGCATGATTTGACCTACAGAGAAAGTGGTGCGGCAGCTGAGTCGGGAAGTGGGTAGCATGTGCATATGGAGAGACTTGTTGGTGTCCTAGCTCTGCCGGCAGGCAGCCGATCGAGAGATTGTTCGGGTCTGGGATGGGGCAGGGGAGCTGCTGTTAGTGCTGGAGCAGGTGAACAAGGCATTTGAGGAGTTTTACAAAATGTTGTACACCTGCTCCGGCGCCAACCCTGAAGATATGGAGACAAGTTTGGCAGCACTTTAGGGGTGGGGTCGAAGCGGACGCGGGAACCACGTGTTCAGGTGGCGACATTGGATGCTAGGTTTCGGGGATGGGAGGAGCGGGGAGTGATGGAAATGATGGACCTATTTTCGGAAGGGTGGTTCGCGAGTTTGGAGGAGTTGACAGAGAAGTGTGGGATTCCGTGGCGGGAGGCCTTTAGGTCCATGGAGGTGCGGGATTTTGCAAAGAAGGTTTTACCGACTTTTCCGGTGGCAGCACTCTCTTCATTGTTGGAGGGGGTATTGTCGATGATGGGGTTGGAGGTGGGGGGGGGGTCATTTTGGTGATGTATGGACATGGCGTCATTGGAGGGGTTAAGGTTAAGTGGGAGGAGGCTCTGGGGATGGCGCTGGAGGACGGGTTGTGACATGCGGTGTTGTGGAGAATTAATGCCTCAACCTCGTGTGTAAGGCTGGGGTGGATACAGCCAAAGGTGGTTCACAGAGCGCACCTGACAAAGTCAAGTATGAGCCGGTTGTTTGAGGGGGTGGAGGACACTTGTGAACAGCGTTGAGGGGTTTGATCAATCATGTACACAATGGGGGCGAGGTCGGATGTTTTAGCCTTCGCCTCGCTGATTGCTCGCAGGCAGGCCTTATTGGGGTGGAGGTCAGCTTCTCCGCCCTGTGCCTCAGTGTGGCTGGAGAACTTGATGGAGTTCCTGTGCTTGGAGAAGGTGACGTTCATTTTGAGGGGTGCGAGTGAGGAATTTCATAAGAAATGGGGTGTTCATATCACACTTTGATGAGTTGGTTACCATCAGCTGCTAAGAGGGGGGTGAGTGGCAAGTGGGGGGATGATGGTGGGGATCATCATAGAATCATAGAATTTAAAGTGCAGAAGGAGGCCACTCGGCCCATCGAGTCTGCACCGGTTCTTGGAAAGAGCACCCTACCTAAGCCCACACCATCACCCTATCCCCATAACCCAGCAACCCCATCTAACCAAAGGGCAATTTAGCATGGCCAATCCACCTAACGTGCACATCTTTGGACTGTGGGTGGAAACCGGAGCACCCGGAGGAAACCCACGGGTAGACACGGGCAGAACGTGCAGACTCCGCACAGACAGTGACCCAAGCTGGGAATCGAACCTGGGACCCTGACGCTGTGAAGCCGTAATGCTCACCACTATGTGGGGGATGTTTGTTGTGAGTCACTGGGGTGTTGAAGGATGGGGGGGGGGGGTTGTTTTACTTTGTTGTGTTGTATATTTAAAATGTTAAAATTTTAAAAGCAGAACAAAAATATTTTCAAAAAAAATTTGAACATGGCTGTGTATCTGCTATTCCTCCTTGATACCATGTTGCTGTTTGAGAGACCAGGATTGTGGGAAAGCAGCGTGCATCGGTGAGGTAGTAACCGTGAAATCACGTGTTGACGTGCAAAGGCATGAGGAATGAACAGTCGCCTTCAGTGTCTGATGTTCTATGATTCTATCAATGAGTAGGTGTGTACCAGGGTATGTTTGAGTATTTGGCGGCGTGAGGGGGGTGGGTGGGGGGGGGGGGTTGCAGCAGCGAGTGAGGTTGAGGCCCCAATGAGATCAGCCATGATTGTTGATTAGGTTTGAGGGGCCGAATTGCTAATTTCTCCTATTACTTGTGATCCTAAAAAAAAAATCACAATGGGAAAACATTTCATAGGTTTGGTCATCCTTGTCACTTACAGATGAACCAGCGAGTCAGTTTTAACCTGAAACACTGTCTCATGTCTGTGCATGTCAACACGTGATTTCAAGGTTACTGAAACACTCAGATATGGGACGAGCTTTTTCAGTTCAATGAGCAGATGAGTTAATTGTTCAGACTTGACCCTTCATCCGAAGTGGAAGATACAACAGATTGGCAGCATTGGCAACGCAACATAAACAAAGAAATGGGATGGGTAATTACAGATACGAACAGGCATATACTGTCACATGCACAGATAAATGGAATCAAAGAAATGAAATACTTTTAATGGAAATTCCTCTCATGATAACTCCTGTTGTTTCATGTTTTTAATCACTTCTAGCCTTTAACAATCACCTGTCTTCCACTCCATCCCTTTACAGCTGATTTAGTGTGTGCATGTGTATGCTGTTTACTGCAATGTCCTCCAGTTTTGAGAAAGGATCCATACCTGAAGTATTGTTCTCTGCACAGACAGTGTCTGAGCCAGTTGCATAGTAACAGGAGTAGGCCATTAAGCTTGTTTAATTAGGGTTGATTGGTGCCTCAACTTCCAGCTTTTCAGCATCTGCAGCATTCTGTTTCGTTTTGAATAGAAAACCATATTTGAGGCTGAGATTCCACAATGGCGAGATTGATAGAAAACAATTCCCAATTCTGACTGGAATGGCTGCCGTCAATTTATAGAGTCCCTTCAGGTTAACACAACAGGACTTGCCTTTTACACTTGGTATGGCCACCTACTTCATTACACTAGTTTCTCAAGCGAAAGAAAACAATTCTCCTTTGAAGTGAAAAAACCCCACGGTATTCTTTTGACCCATGTTTAGGAAGAATTCTGTCAATTTTATTTACAATGAAACAACACAGATATCACACTTTGTAAGAATGCCACATCAAGGTGTTGCATTAGAACCTTCCAATACACTGGTAACTTGTTCACTCCGTGCTTCCTGGATAATCATTAAATATTAATAGCGTGCAATTTGCAATGTTTCTTCCTCCTTTGTTATGTTACAGAAACTACATCGCTGAAAAATAAGTACTTTACTTCTCTTGACTGTGTGATCCAGGCCGACATTTGAGTGCAGTATTGAAGGAGTGGTGTACCGGTGAAAGTGTCATCTCTTAGGATGGGTCAAGGCTCAGAGCCTCTGGTCAGCAGAGGAGCAAGTGAGCCGACTGCAATGTTAAACTACCCACTTACCATTTTACGTTGGAGTTTTCACACCTCCTGGTCCTGGTTCTAGTTTGGTCCCCTTAAGGTCTGTCTTCAGTTCAAGAACTTAGATTGTTTTTAAATGGATGTGTAAATCCCCCCCACCCCGATAGACAGCAGAAAGGTGCCATGAATTCTGGAAGGTGAATCAGCCTTGAGGTTGGGGGGGGGGGGGGAGCTGCTGAGCATTGTCAGGAGGATGGCTTATTTTGAGCATTATTAGGTGGGGTGGTGAAAGCTGTTGGTGCCGTTGGGTGGTTGATCGATGGCGACATTACCAAGGTACTGGAGTACACTCCAGCTGAGATACTTTGAGCTACATTCCTCAGCGAGTTTTACACCTGTTAGGTAAAGATTTAAGAAAATCTCTGTGGAAACCAGCATAGGCATAGCGCAAAGAATCCAAGCCTCCAATGCTTCTGGCCATCTGATCCTACTGTTGTGGAGAACCTTGAGGCAGTCTGAGCAAGGTAAGAACAGCAATCTGGGGCGTCATTCTCCGCCGGCGGGAGTCTCCGTTTTGCCGGCGCCCGGGGGTTTCCCGACGGCGTGGGGCTGCCCCACAATGGGAAACCCCATTGACCGGCCGGTGTTACGGAGACTCCCGCCGGCCGGTCGGGGCAGAAATGTGGCGGGGCGGGTAGGAGAATTTCGCCCCAGAAGTTTAAACTTCCATGGTAAGTACCATTAAGTGTGTGCATAGGGAGTTCCTCTGGATCCTGAGGCGTGTAGCCATCTAAAATGGCCATCTGCAAAGGCCCATGGGAATTGTGGTCAACCTGGACACAGAAAAGTATACAGCCTCTGTGTATTGCGCAAAGAAGCCAGACCTGACTGAAACCTGCACCCATTAAAAGTCAATCACCATTTCCCCCAGGACAATAGAGCTTGAATCAAGGAACTATAGTAGTAGCAGATTAACCAGCACCAGATCTCCTTATTTGGAAAGGCCTACGTGCCTGGGACAATGACAGCTGGGACCCGCCCAGCCACTGAGGTATCCGCCCCTTAATTGGCCAGGATCAATGAAGGTGATCGAAACCCTATCGATCCATTGGAGCTGGAGATAGGCCCGCCCAAAAGGGCGCGAAAGAGAAGAAGGATAAGAAGCCCTGCGCACTAGGGATCGGCCTCTTTTGGACCGGCCTGTGTGCGACCAATTGCAGCATATCAATGCCAAGTTCAAGGACCCGCGATTGCTACCTGAAGAACGAGCCCAGCCGAGACGAACCTGAAGATTTCCAACCGACCCACGTGGACACAGATAAAGGCCTTATCTTCCACACAGAGCCGGTCACCCTGAAGTTAAGTAAAGGTCATCTTAGTTATTAGGTTTAGTTTAGTACGTAGCCGTGTGAATCATTGCATATAAAACAAATGTGTTTGTTAATAAACTGTCTTTTGGACTAATATACTGGTTGTGTAGTCATTCGGTCAATATAAGAAACAGCTTGCAGTTCACATAGAAATAAAGAAGTCAACAAGCGCAACAGCAATTTAAGTTGTTCCCTGCTCCTCATTTCAGAAGATTCAGGCCATTCAGTGCCTGGGAGACAGCATCTCCCTGGTCCTACACTCATCCCTAGAGCATCTTGGGGCAGCATGGTAGCACAGTGGTTAGCACAGTTACTTCACAGCTCCAGGGTCCCAGATTCGATTCTCGGCTTGGGTTACCGTCTGTGGGGAGTCTGCACGTTCTCCCCGTGCCTGCGTGGGTTTCCTCCGGGTGCTCCGGTTTCCTCCCACAGTCCAAAGATGTGCAGGTTAGGTGGATTGGCCATGATAAATTGTCCTTTGTGTCCAAAAAGGTTTGGTGTGGTTACTGGGTCACGGCGATGGGGTGGGCTTGAGTGCTCATTCCAGGGGCCGGTGCAGACTCGAGAGGCCAAGGGGCCTCCTTCTGCATTGTAAATTCTATGATCTCAACAACAAGGACTTCTATGTCGGACTCCTATCCATTCACTACAGCTCCGTCTTCAACATCATAAACCCAGCCAAGCTCAAATCAAAGCTCCAAAACCTAGGACTTGGCTCATCCCTCTGCAACCTGATTCTCGACTTCCTGACCCATAGACCACAATCAGTAAGGATAAATGATTACACCTCCTCTTCGATAGTCCTCAATAGTGGGTCCCCATAAGACTACCTACTTATCCCCCTATACACACAAGACTGTGTTGCAAAATGTGGCTCCAACTCCATCCACAAGTTTGCTGATGACACAACTGTAGTGGGTCGGACCTCGAACAACGATGAGTCAGAGTACAGGAGGGAGATAAAGAACCTAGTGGAGTGGTGAAATGACAACAATCTCTCCCTCAATGTTCGCAAAACTAAAGGGCTGGTCATTGATTTCAGGAAGCAAAGTATCGTTCACACCCCCGTCTACATCAATGGTGCCGAGGTGGAGATGGTTGACAGCTTCAAATTTCTAGGTGTGCACATCATGAACAATCTGTCTTGGTCTGCCTACGTTGACGCTACGACCAAGAAAGCACAACAGCACCTATACTTCCTTAGGACTCTAAGGAAATCTGGCTTATCCACATTGACTCCTACCAATTTTTACAGATGCACTATAGAAAGCATTCTATCTGGCTGCATCACAGCCTGGTATGGCAACTGCTTAGTCTAAGACTGTAAGAAATTCAGACAGTCTCACAGTGCCGAGTCCCAGGTTTGATCCCAGCTCTGGGTCACTGTCCGTGTGGAGTTTGTACATTCTCCCCATGTTTGCATGGGTTTCGCCCCCACAACCCAAATGATGTGCAGGGTGGGTGGATTGGCCCTTAATGCTAAATTGCCCCTTAATTGGAAAAAAAATTATTTAAAAAAAAGAAACTGCAGAGAGTCGTGAACACAGCCCAGTCTATCATGCAAACCACCCTCCCATCCACTGACTCAGACTACACCTGCCTATGGAAAGTGGGCAGCACAATCAAAGACCCCTCCCAACCGGGTTATTCTCTCTTTCAAACTCTTCCATCGGGCAGGAGATACAAAAGTCTGAGAACACGTACTAACAGGTTCAAAACAAGCTCCTTCCCCGCTGTTACCAGACTCCTGAATCATCCTCTAATGGACTGAACTGATCTCTCCACACATCTCTACTGAGTAGTGCTACACTCCGTATGCATCACCCGATGTCTGTGTCTATGTATTTGTATTGTTTATTTATCGTATGTCCTATGTTTTTTCATGTATGGAATGATCTGTCTGGACTGTACGCAGAACAATACTTTTCACTGTACCTCGGTACACGTGACAATAAATCAAGTCAATGAATTAAACCGAAGGCCCGATTTTCTCCTCAGTTGGGGAAACAATCTCATGACAATATTTTGAAGATGAGCATGGGAGATCTTCCCATATCCTGGTTAATATTTGTATAAGGTGTTAGTGAGGCCACACCTGGAGTATTGTGTTCAGTTTTGGTCTCCTTGCTTGAGAAAGGACATACTGGCACTGGAGGGTGTGCAGAGGAGATTCACTAGGTTAATCCCAGAGCTGAAGGGGTTGGATTACGAGGAGAGGTTGAGTAGACTGGGGCTGTACTCGTTGGAATTTAGAAGGATGAGGGGGGATCTCATAGAAACATAAAATTATGAAGGGAATAGATAGGATAGATGTAGGCAGGTTGTTTCCACTGGCGGGTGAAAGCAGAACTAGGGGGCATAGCCTCAAAATAAGGGGAAGTAGATTTAGGACTGCAATTAGGAGGAACTTCTTCACCCAAAGGGTTGTGAATCTATGGAATTCCTTGCCCAGTGAAGCAGTAGAGGCTCCTTCATTAAATGTTTTTAAGATAAAGATTGATAGTTTTTTGCAGAATAAAGGGATTAAGGGTTATGGTGTTCGGGCCGGAAAGTGGAGCTGAGTCCACAAAAGATCAGCCATGATCTCATTGAATGGTGGAGCAGGCTCGAGGGGCCAGATGGCCTACTTCTGCTTCTAGTTCTTATGTTCAACCAATATTATCAAAAACAGACTACCTGAACTTTATCACTTTGCAGTTTGTGGAACCCCACAACCTTATTTGTGACATTACAGAATGACGATATTTTTAAAAATACCTCATTGACTGTAAAGCACTGTAGGATGTTGTGAGGTTATGAAAGGTGCTATATAAATGCAAATTTATTCTTGATGTCAGTTGAGATCATTACTTCCCCAATTAACATCCCTGGTCATCCTCACTTTAGTCCCATCCCTCAGGTTTGAACCTGGACAATTTCAACAAGATCGTTTCTTATCACCCACTAGGATAATAAACAAAATGTATTGCTGAACTTCACATTGTTGTCACCATACTATTCCAAAAACTGTGTTGCATTCCCTACAGCTCAATCGGGAGTGGCTGAACGAACAGTTGCTTTGGTGATTTTAGCAACAAGGCTGCAGAATAATGCATTTAATCAAAATCAGGAACTATTTACTGCTCATTATATTTTAGACACAAGTATTCTGCTTTGATTTAAAATTTGTAATATGGATCTACTTAAAAAAAAACAGCTTTTTTACTGAATGTGGAATGGGGAAATCGGGATGACGCCAACTCTGTAACTGTAGGTGAAATGTCCAGTCTCCATTGTGTCCTGGGACTTAGCCACAAAGGCTAAATCCATAATGTACAGATACACTAAAAGGTGGGTGTGTCTAAGACTGTCGTCCCAGTGGTCACAATCTCAGGCCAATGGCACTGAAATATTTGCTTCAGAGGTGGGTGTCTCAAGTCTTCCTCTTTTACTCCCTTTCCCTCCAAAATAATTGGACTGATTAAATGATGCAAATGATAGCTGCTGAGGTAATCAAACCAAGAGTACATATGTAAACCTGCATAATTTTTTAAGTATTGGGGCCTGATGGGATTACAGTTTGACTGAGAGACCGGTCACCTGATCAATTAATTGACAGCCAGTCAGGAAATATTGAATATATTTGGATTTTGCACTTCTGTTGCGCATTATGATGGTTTTAACTCCCCAGTGCAGTTTCAGGGATACTTGCTTCCCTCCAGTATTTTGTCCACATGATGTTTACGCCAGTCTGATTGACATTCTTGGCAGGCACCAGCCAAGCTCAATCCGGCCCCTTTGGTTGAACTCCGAACAAGTAAATTCCAGTTAGGGTCATTGGTTGAATATCAGGAAAAAGAACCTTGGGCTGTTGACCTTTCGTATCCCATTTCCAGCCGCCCCCCTCCCCCCCCCCCATCCATCCCCCGACCCCCCAACAGAAGACCCGAGGCCCCAATTCTGGCTCAGCTGAAGTGAGGCAATGATCAACGGAAAAATAATCAAATCTGTGCTGCGAGATTCTCTGTCGGTGGGTTCCTCCGCTTCACCGGCAGCGCACCGATGCCTACGGGTTTCCCGATGACATGGCCACAATGGGGAACCACATTGAACGCCATGCTGGAAACTGGGACAGGGAGTTGGATTCTCTGATTTTCAGGCTATGTCCTGACGTCGGCGTGGGTACGGTGCCGTTTTACGACCGAAACATCGGTGCACCGATTCTCCGTTCTTCGGGGGCTAGCAGACAGGCAGCGTAGAGCACCCGGCTCTAGCTGCCGGTATGGCAGGAGAATTGCCGGGTCCGTTGCCGCACATTCGCGTGGCGGCGGCCTGCAGCGGCCGTGACATTCAACACGGCCGCGCGCGAACCCGGCCTGCCAAATAGTGCCCCCCTTTGGCCAGGTTCACGGCCCCCAGACTGCCCCCCGACAGTGTCCCCAGCCCCTGCCAAAGTCCCTGAGCCCGCAGCCTCCACGCCGGGTTCCCAACAAAAAATGACACATGCGACCGACGCCGTCGGGAACTCGGCCGGTTGGGCATCGGGGCGTGGGCCTCGGGTAACGTCCTGAGGCCATCGAATCCCGCCCAGAGAATCCCGTCCGTGATCTTTTCAGTTTGTAAAGCATGCTAATCAGTGAGCACACGTTCTACAAACAGGAAGGCTTGTTTTCAAAACTCAATGACTACCAACAGATTTGGAGATTTGCTTTACACGTAGTTCATTAGCTCATGAAATGCATGAGATTGGTCTTCATGTTAATTAGGAAAGGTTGTGTCTCAATTCTAGGGCATTAAAGCTAGAGATTTCCTCAGGCCTCATATCACTGTTGAATTCCAATGTATCCTGTTGATCTGGAGTGTTTTTACATTGGCCCAATGTCTAATTAAACAGTAGTGTGACAGAGGGATCATAACAAAGAGCCTTAATTCCATTTATTCTCTAGCACATGTGCTGCTACTTGAGTCATTTTATCTTTACAGAAGTTGGAATGTAGCATTTTATAATAATAATAAAAATCACTTATTGTCACAAGTAGGCTTCAATGAAGTTACTGTGAAAGGCCCCTAATCGCCACATTCCGGCACCTGTTCAGGGAGGCCGGTACGGGAATTGAACCCGCGCTGCTGGCCTTGTTCTGCATTACAAGCCAGCTGTTTCGCCCGCCGTGCTAAACCAGCTCATTTTACTCTGACAAAAGAACAGAAAATCAAGAAAAGTGTAAAACAGACCCATGGGCTAGGTTTGGGGTTTGAATTTCTCTGGTGTCCTTTGCAAATTCGTCTTTAGCTAAACTCCATGCAAGTTTCTCTGCAATTGCATCCATGGGCTTTGCTATTTACCATGATCTCAGGCTTGCTCTGGATCCCAAATGTAAACTAGAAGTGGCATTTTTACTCCAAATCCTGAAGAATTGTTTTGATTAATCTCATCCTGGCTGCTATAAGTGCAGCAAAGTGGCACTAGCCAGCCAGACTACTATTTGTTTTGAATGGAAATAAATGTACATTAAAAAAATTTGTTTCCCTCATTGTCATGAATATCAAGACGATGGATTTGCTTTTATTTTTATCCTTAATCTCCCCTGCAGGGCATACAAAGTCGCTCCTGTTGTCAACGCTTCAAAATTAGATTCCACCGTATGATGGTGTGGAATCCTTTTCTCCCTAAGTCTGTTTCAATTAGCCTGATTCCAGAAACTCATCTTTTCTATCTAATTCTTGGAAGTCACTTGACAAAACTGCAGTTGGTAGAGTCTTTGGCTGAAAGTTTGTTGATTCCAATATAACAGGATGAATTAGTTTCCAATGCAAAACCTTGGAACATTTATAAGTTCAGAGCAGTATGCGCCTTACCTATTGCAACATGAATAGATTCTGAAGGTAAAGAACGTTGAAGAACATATAATCACTCATAGAAAATTCTACTTCGTGAGATTTCTGTACCAATATAGCATTCAGAGAATACTGATATTTAACATCAGGGTTACTGTACAAAATAGATCATATGGAAAAAAAACAAGTACCGCAGTTGCTGGGAACCAACATAAAAACAGGAAATGTTGGAAATGCTCAGCAGACCCAGCTGTAGAGAGCGACACAGAGGCCGGAATTCCCCAGCTGTTGGGTTTCTCTTTTCCAGCCGGCCATGCACCCCGCCCGGGGGTTTCCTGATGCCATGGGGTGACTTCAATAGGAAATCCCATTTATAAGCGACAGGAATATAGAATCCCGCCACCAGCGAACGGTGTGCCGTTGAGAAACAGGTGGCGGGGGGAACGAGAGTCCCGCCCAGAGTTAACGGATGGAATTCTCCGTTTCTGCGGCTAAGTGCCGATGCCTGCGTGGGACACGTGGAGCGGGATTCTCCGACCCCCCCACCAGGTCGGAGAATCCCCAGGGGGAGGCACGAATACCGCCCCGCTGCCCTGACGCCGGCTGTCGTATTCTCCTGCGGCTTTTTTAGTGCGGGGGCAGGTTCCCGCCACACCGGTCGCGGGCCGTTGGCAGCGCCCCCCCCAGGAGATTCTCCGGGCCCTGATGGGTCGAGCGGCCGTCCATTTTTGGTCAGTCCCGCCAGCGTGAATCACTCAACTCACGCACCGGCGGGACCTGGCAGGTGAGTATGCGTGGGCGGTCTTCGGTGGGACACGGGGGAGTCTGACCCCGGGGGGGGGCCTCTCAATGGCTTGGCCCGCGATCGGGGCCCACCAATCTGCGGGCGGGCTTGTTCCGTGGGGACACTTCTTTCTTCCGAACCGGGCCCCTGTAGGGCTCCACCATATTGCCCGGGGCCCGGCGCGCAGAAGAGTACCCCCTGCTCATGCGCGAAAATCCGCCGACCGGTCTGTGCATACTCAAGATCACGCTGGCCGTTCCACGCATGCGCGAACTTGCGCCAGCCCTTATGCACTGGCTGGAGCAGTGCCAACATCTTTGCCGTCCAGCTAGCCTCCGAAAATGCGGAGAATTCCGCACTTTCGGGGCTGTTGACACTGGAGAGGTTGGCGCCGGTTTTCCTGCCGGCGTGGAGACTTAGTCCACAGAAGGGGGAATCCCGCCCGTGGTGATTCATGACCGGCAAATCGGCGCGGACCTCTTGCCGGTTTCAGTACCGGTGAGGGGCTAGCACTGTCGGCGACTGAAACCCTGCCGCCCGTGCCAAAAACGGGCAGAGAATGGCTGGGTCCCGGGCCACACGTGCGCACGCCTGACGACCTGTAACGGTTGCACTATACAACATGGCACCGGCTGTGCGTGCAACCTAACCCACAAACCACAACCCCACAGCCCACCCACTGGCCACCCCCCAGTCCCCCCAGCCCTAGCAGTTGCCCCCCCCCGGCCAGCAGGATGGATTCCGGCCGAGTGTGGCAGCGCTGGACACAATCCACAGGCTTGCCGGCTCAAACCACACGTATCCCGCGCCATCAGGAACTCGGCCCATGCTGTGCCAACGGTGCTGAAACGGCGCATGGTGCACGCCACAATGACGCCATTTTGGAGGGGCGGAGCATGGTGGACCAGCGTCAAACCGGCACCGGCCCCGATTTCAGTGTCGGAGTCCATTCTCAGCTATCAGCATCAGGCTACTGAGACTCCCGTCGAACATTTCAGATCTGTGACATATGGAACTGGAAAATGTTAGAGGTGTAACTCGTTTTAACATGGTACAGAGCAAGGAAATGGGGGAGCGGGAAGGGAAGTATAAAAAGGGAAGAATAAAAAGCAAAGTCTGTAATAGCGCAGAAGGGAAAAAGGTGCCGAGTAAAGAAACAGAAGACAAGCTTAGAGGAGGTGTAAATTCAATAGCAGCATCACTACTGTCACAATATGTGGATATTGTAAAGCACATAAAGGGTTAATGTAATGTTACTACTCTAGTCACTAGATGGTACTATAGAGCAACCATATAAATATCACATGCCTCCTTGCCTTCTGGGAGAGAGTGGGAGGCAGAAAGAGTAGGTGTGAGATAGTTTAACTGATAGAATAATTTGGTATTGTAAAAGTGTGGTGTAAACTGTACTTACCTAATTCCTTAGTAATATGTTTGAATCTAATTCAGTGTCGTATAATAAATTAGCTTTGTTTGTCAAACACTACTTGCTGTTCTTTGTTAGCACTACAGCCTTCACCATCCTGAAGAACAAAAACAAAGAACACAACTACCGATAGCTCCTCTCTTAGGTGAGGGCTGGGAAGGGGAGCAAAAAATGGAACTAGTGGTTTTGATCTGAAATTTTTATAACTCAATATTGGGTCCAGGAGGCTGGCAAGTGCCTATTTGAGAGATGAGGTGTTGCTCCTCCCGCTTCTGTTGAGTTTCATTCGAACTGCGCAGGGGGGAGGTGAAGGTCAGCGTGGGGGTGAAGTGAAGATGAATCGTGTGGAGATAAATGTTTCTTGGAAGAAATGCGTGCTCCCAAAGTGACTCCTAACGGTAGTGAAAATCCCCCAAGACCTCTGCTTTAATGAATGGGGCAAAGGGTGAGGCAGAGATTTTCTAATTGCTGCGTAAATCTGGACTCGGAGTGAGGCTCCCCACGTGTGACTGGTGCCATTGTCTTCTCCGTTTCAAATAATCACAAGCGGAGAGAAGCCTTCTCAGATCTGAGGAAAAACAAAGATTCGGCAGAGTGAGCTGCCATCTGGAACCTGCAGCAACATCTGGGTACAAATTTAAAATGGATCCCCTGCCAAAACCGAACTCCCTGCCTTGCCCTCACATCAGGGCAGCACTACGTCCATGGTCTTAACAAGGATGCTGTCTCTTGATGCACAGCTGAGAAATGAAAGACTAAATCAAGGTGGAGTCAGGACTTAGCTTTTCAATGGGTCTTGTGGAAAAACATATCGAAGATTGACATACTTCTTGCATTTTCCCTCTGGATGGTAATCCCTCTTTGCGAACCATGGGTTAATCCTTCCACGACTGGACTTATATTACAGCCATCAAAAAATGTATGCCAGGAGAGTGAAAAAGATGTCAGTTTTTTAGAAATGAAACGTTGCAAATCTAAACTTTGAGAACTTCAAGACGCAGCTGAGTGTTTCTACATTAACATTCATCCCTGACAAAGTTAGAAAATCTGACATCACTGGGCAGAAAATGCTGTCACAGCCTTTGAGATCTTACAATACCTTTTGCGTGGGTTTGCGTGTCATAATGTTAAAAGCATCAACAGTCCTACATGCTGGTTTTTTTTATGAATGTTTTTTATTGGGTTTTTGAAAATAGTATATTTACAGTTATGTACAAAGATTGAAGTATATAGAAAAAAACCCTGGTAGGATATTGTACACCAGCTCAAAAACAGTAACTCTGTACAGTTAGCAATAATACGTTTAACAAATAAGTAGACACATGTTTGTGGGGGTGGGGGGGGGGGGGGGGGAACTGGGGAGGTTTATATACATTTGGGTGCCGGAGAAACAATTACAGTAGTTATGTCCAATACGGAGAGGGCAATACGAGAATGGATCTGGTGTTGGTGTTGTTGCTTGCTTCTCCCGGACGGTTTTCGCTGCCGTTGTTGTTGTGCTTCGGCCGTTTGTCCCATCTTTCTCCCGTATTTTCTTGCTCTCTGTTACTGTATTTGCCGAGTTTGTTGTCGTTTCCTGTGCTCTCCTTCTGGCTTTCTTTCTCTCCCCTCCCCTCCGTCTCTGGTTCCCTTCTGTTCTTCCTTGTCTCCTCCTTCTTCCCTCTTCCGCCCCCCTTCTTCACCCCCCTCCGGTTCAGCTTTCTTTTCTCTTAGGTTTAGCTGTCGTCGTCCCCGCCCCTGGGTCTTTCCCTCCATCTCACACCTTGGCTACTTTCCCTTGATTCTTGGCTATTCTTCTGCTTGTTCGTTGGTCACAAACAGGTCCCGGAACAGTTGGGTGAATGGCTCCCATGTCCTGTGGAAGCCGTCGTCCGACCCTCGGATGGCGAATTTAATTTTCTCCATTTGGAGAGATTCCGAGAGGTCGAACAGCCAGTCGGCAGCTTTAGGTGGTGCTGCTGACCACCAGCCGAACAGGATTCTATGGCTGGCGATCAGGGTGGCAAAGGCAAGGGCGTCCACCCTCCTCCCCAGGAATAGATCTGGCTGGTCTGATACCCCGAAGACCACCACTTTGGACATTGCCTCAAAGAAGATTGTCCAGTACCCATCAAGCCTGGGGCAAGACCAGAACATGTGGGTGTGGTTGGCTCGGCCTCCTTGGCACTGCTCACATCTGTCTTCCACCTCCGGGAAGAACCTACTCATTCGAGTTCTTGTTAAGTGGGCTCTATGTACCACTTTTAGTTGCGTCAGGTTGAGCCTTGCACACATGGAGGTGGAGTTGACCCTATGCAGTGCTTCGCTCCAGAGTCCCCACCCTATTTCAATCCCCAGGTCTTCCTCCCACTTCATTCTTGTTACATCCAGTACAGTGTCGGCCCTTTCTACCAGTTGGTCATACATGTCGCTACAGTTCCCTTTATCTAGGATGTTTGCGTCCAGTAACTCTTCCAGTAATGTCTGTCGTGGCGGTTGTGGGTACGTCCTTGTCTCCTTTCGTAGGAAGTTTTTGAGTTGCAGGTACCTTAGCTCGCTACATGCTGTTTTGGCCAGCACGAGTGCAGATTTGTTATACAGTTTAAATATTAAAAATGTGGAAAGTAATTTGAGTCCGTCACTATGTATATGGATCCCCGTTTGATTTGAGAAATAATTAATCAAAAAAAACTCCATAAATCAAGCTGACTTTAAAAAAAAAAAAATTTTTTTAAAGAAGATTTAAGCTTTTTAATAGGATCATTTGATTCCTGACACTATTAACTCACATAGTGAGGGAAGCCAAGGGATTTTGCTTCCTTAAGGCATACTTAAAAGTCATTGGATGTATTTAAAATTTAGCCACGGCAGCACCAAGAGATTAATGCTTATGCTGCTGAATAAACAAGATTTCTGGACAGTAATAGCACTGAGTGCTAAGTACTTTCAGGAATTCCAAATCTAGGTTGAAACTATTTCTTCTAAATGTATTCCGGTGAATCCAAGTTGATATGCAGTGGGCAAGGAGATGGGTTTCCAATAATGCAAGTTCCACACGGCACGGATGAATCTGCCAGTGCTCAAACGATGAGTTGATTCAAATTGGCCAGGTGGTTGGGCCAGCATGAGGTGTGGGCCATTTTTACTGCCTGTCCTCAAATTTAAAACTTGTATTTATAGAACACCCTCAAACCACCCCAAGATGATTGATGGAAAATTTATTGAACAATCTGACACTGAGCAACCGAAAGAGATATCTGGAATATTCACAGGGGAGGAGAGCAAGGAAGTAGAGTAGAGAATTTTAGAAAGGAATTCTCAAGCTTAGGCCTCAAGCACCTGAATGCATGGCCACTGATGGTGGGGTGGAGGAAATTGGCAATGCATAAGTAGTGCGCTCTTTCCAAGAGCCGGTGCAGACTCGATGGGCTGAATGGCCTCCTTCTGCACTGTTAATTCTATGACTTCTATAAGATGCCAAATTGTACGGCTGTAGGAGTGGAGGAATTTATCAGGATAGGGAGGCTATTGAGGGATTTGAATACAGTTCAACAGCAGTGGCTCCAGTGAGATGGAGGTGATTGGGGCAATTAGATTTTGGGGGAATGGAGGCTGTGTCAGGGATTGTAGGAAACTGCCTCTGATAGTCATTGGGTTGGGGTGGGTGGAGGGAAAGGGACCCACCTGTTCCTCCTGAACCACAATGAAGCTTATAAAAACTTAACCTGTGGCACCATTTCTTGGCCCAAATCCATTAATTGCCAATTTTCCTGGATTTGCCCGCCATTCATTGCCAACTTCCCTGGGATTGTTCACCATTCATTGCCCATTTCCCTGGCAAAATGGATGTAGAATAGTGAACCAGCAGGTGTGACTGGTGCTGGCTCTGTAGGCCTGAAAGAGAGAGCTGGAGGAGGTAGTGGCTGAAGCAGCTATCGCATAATATAGAAGCAAGTGGCTTTACAGATTCTGCAAGCGTGTGGTAGCTTCGATTGGTTTTGATTGCGTGAGAGATTGAGTAGTTTCTAGATTATTTGACTAGTTAATTGATTTGCTCTGAATTTTTTGTGGTTTATTTTTGTTGCCCCCCCCCCCCCCCACCCCCCCTGGGTGATTATATGGCTGTAGAGTAGTGGGGGGAATCGGAAATGTCCAGTCATGGTGACCTGATCACCACAGATGTGGCCAGGTGGTCTTTTTCTGACCATTCGATTTGGATGTAGGCATTGATGGTTCAGAAAGAAAACTTCTGTAAAGAAAAAATCAACTTGCCTGCTCTTGATTGGGCTGGATTAAATATCGAGAAATTAATATTCAAAACATCAGCCTGTTTGAAGTATTCAGATTATACACCACAGAGCTGTTCATTCTGACATTAAAAGCACAAATTCCCACCTTTAATAAATGAGTCATGCTTGGGTGATTTTAATGGCGAGAAGATGTGTGAGAGGAATGTAAGCACCTTTTTATCTCTATGAATAATACCTGCCAGCACTTTCAGATTGATGAAATCCTTTCAGATTTCCCGTCGCTCCCCATCCAGGGAGTAAGATCGAAGCTTTCAGCTCGTTACCTACAAAGGTTATGATGCTGAAATTTAATAAATTACATCTGTTGCCAAAGAAAGGTTTGAAGAAGGTACAGCAATGCAAAGATATTTCTGTGCTTCACTAATCTGGTCTTTGTTAACCTTTGAAAAGAACCTCTGCCCTCTTTAAAACTGGGCATGTTTTCCATTATTTTTTGAATGTCAAATATCACAGGCGAGCTTCAGAAGAATGCTCTGGCACTGCACCATTGTTCTGCAGATTTACCCTCTGAACTGACAATGATTCCACTTGCACTTAATGCCACTCATCAGATAGCTGTAATGATAAAAGAAGGCTGTGATTTTGCTGAGAGCCATTGTTAAAAAACCCTGATTTATAGGCAGGGAATTTAATTCTGCCTCTGAGCCTTTCATTGCTCTGCAGCGTAGGTCTTTCATAGAGTTGGAAAATCTGAGCATGTAACCCAAAGAAAACCTATCAGCAATAATAAACACAAAGGTGCACATTTATCTTGGTTTCAGGAGAGCAGGGTCCATTTTAACCATCAGCTTCATCTTTTGTTGAGACAGTCAGTCCCTCACAATCCTACAGCGAGCATTTGATTTTGTTAATGGCCAGCCAAATTCTCATTTCTTTTTATAATGGCCTCCTTTTTTTTCTGGTTGGCTTCCCTCCAGAAAGTGTCAATGTTCGTTGGTACCTTATTATTTTTGAGTACGTCAGGGCCTCAAAGTTCAATTGTGTGGGTGCCTGCATTTTCAGCACCAAGGGTGCCATTTTGGATTCAAAATGGCATTATGTGCCAAATAAGCAGCGTTCTGTTGACATCACGGATGTTATTTTGGGTACAGCGTTAGCTCAGGTACTATAGGGGTGGCACTGGGACACTGTCCATGTGGAGTTTGCACACTCTCCCTGTGTCTGCGTGGGTCTCACCCCCACAGCCCAAAAATGTGCAGGGTGGGTAGATTGGCCACGCTAAATTGCCCCTTAATTGGAAAGAAAAAGAATTGGGTACTTTAAATTAAAAAAGAAAAGAAAAAGGAAAGCTCAGATGCTATGAATGGAAGATTGCAGAGTAGGCAGATTGTGATGTCGGTCAACGTGTTACATTATGTGGAATTATCGTGACGCAGCAAACGTGAACCGCAATCGGGCGAAGAGTCGGGCGTCAGGCCAAAATTGAGGTCACTCATTTGGGCATCATCCCTACTGATGGTGATAAAGAGGTTCGGGCCCTGCACAAGCGGCAGCATACAAATCCAGCACTTGCATTCATTTAAATGTGATCAGCGCATTCGCACCACTGTGCTCCGGGTTTCTGCGATGCTCTACCCCTCGCAGGCACAGTTTACTACAGATATTTACAAACTGGGACTGGGCGCCATGGCTGCTGAGGGGGAAAGAGAAGGTGAGCAAAGTTTGAAAAAAATTGAAACAATTGTACCACTTGCTGAGCGGTGGCTGCCAGCGCTGGGGGGGGGGGGGGGGGGGGGGGGGGGGGGCAGAGTGTAGCAGGGAACGACTTGCTGACAGGCTCCGTGGATTCGAGGTGTACCCCTTGGGATCGGGGTGACTTGGCTCAGGCTGCCATTGCTGCAGTGTGTGTTTTAAATGCACCCATTTGGGATAAGTTACAGCCCCCTGGCTGCTCACTCTGCTGACTGCTCACTGTGTCCTGTAAATGTTCACAGAGCCACTGGTCATTTGGGAGCCCACCCAGGCCACCCCTCTGGAAAGCCTCAGGCCCCAGCTGATCCATCATCGGGATGGTCGTAGCCAAGCTCAATCCGTGGCACACCAGGTGCTGCCACTCCTCAGTGCACTCATCAGAAGCGCAGCCCCACTGCAGGGTAAGTGGGGAGATAGGAGAGCTTATAGGGAGGAGGTGGCATACTGGTATTGTCGCTGGACTAGCAATCCAGAGAGCCAGGATAATGATCTGGGGGTCTGGGTTCCAATCCCACCACGGCAGGTGATGGAATTTAAACTCAATAAAATATCTGGAATTAAAAGTCTAATGATGACCATGAAACCATTCTCGATTGTTGTAAAAACCCATCTGCTTTACTGACGACCTTTAGGGGAGAAATCTGCCGTCCTTACCTGGTATGGCCGACATGCGACTCCTGACCCATAGCAATGTGGTTGACTCTTAATGCCCTCTGAAATGGCCTAGCAAACCACTCAGTTGTATTCAACCGCTATGAAAACTCAAAACATCAGCTAATACGATTCACTCCCTGTGATATCAAGAAACGTCTGAAGGCACTGGGTACACAAAGGCTATGGGCCCTGACAACATCCCGACAATAGTACTTCTGTTCCAGACTTGCCGTGCCCCTAGCCAAGCTGTTCCCCGGAGTACAGCTACAACACTGGCATCTACCCAGCAATGTGGAAAATTGCGCAGGTCTGTCCTGTACACACGAAACAGGACAAATCCAACCCAGACAATTACCGCCCGATCAATTTACTCCATCATCAGCAAAGTGATGGAAGGAGTCATCAACAGTGCAATCAAGCAGCACTTACTCAGCAATAACCTGCTCACGGCGCTCAGTTTGGGTTCCGCCAGGGTCACTCAGCTCCTGACCTCATTAAGCCTTCGTTCATACATGGACAATAGAGCTGAATGCCAGAGGTGAGGTGAGAGTGACTGCCCTTGACATCAAGGCACCATTTGAGCGAGTATACTTGGAGGTCAATCATCGCAGCTCCAGGACATCACTGCAGGAGTTCCTCAGTGTAGTGTCCTAGGCCCAACTATCTTCAGCTGCTTCATCAATGACCTCCCTTCCATCATAAAGTCGAAAGTGGGGATGTTTGCCGATAACTGCACACTGTTCAGCACCATCCGCGACTCCTCAGATAATGAAGCATTCTATGTCCAAATGCAGCAAGACCTGGACAATATTCAGGCTTGGGCTGACAAGTGACAAGTTACGTTTGCGTCACACAAGTACGAGGCAACGAAAGTCTCCTGCAAGAGAGGATCTAACCATCGCTCCATGACACTCAATGGCATTACTATCGCTGAATCCTCCACAATCAACATCCTGAGGGTTACCATTGATCAGAAACTGAACTGGACTAGCCACAGTAATACTGTGGCTACCAGGGCAGATCAACGGCTTGGAATCCTACAGCGAGTAACTCACCTCCTGACACCCCAAAGCCTGTCCACCACAAGGCACAAGTCAGGAGTGTAATGGAATACTCTCCACTCGCCTAGATGAGTGCAGCTCCAACAACACTCAAGAAGCTCGACACCATCAGGACAAAGCAATCTGCTTGATTGCTCCCCCTTCCACAAACATTCAACCCCTCCACCACCGGCAGACAGTGGCAGCCATGTGCAATATGCGCTGCAGTAACTCACCAATGTTCCTCCGACAACACTTCCAAACCCACGACCAGTACCATCTAAAAGGACAAGAGCAGCAAATACCTGGGAACCCTATCACCTGGAGGTTCCTTTCCAAGTCACTCACCGTCCTGACTTGGGAATATATCATTGCTCCTTCACTGTAGCTGGGGCAACAACTGGGAACTCCCTCCCTACCAGCACAGTGGATGTACCTACACCTCAAGGACTGCAGAGTTTCAAGAAGATAAACTCAGCACCACCTTCTGAAGGGCAACTAAGGATTGGCAATAAATACTGGCCTAACCAGCGACGGTCACATCACCAACATGAGGGGTTGGGGTGGGTTTGGGTGGGGGACATGTAGAGGGGGAGCTTACATGTTGGTGATAAGGTGTTTACTAGTGACTACACACATTACTGCGCCCGTCCCCTTACCTCAAACCTATGTACTGCACCCGTGCCAACTTAACTGGTGTCTAACTTCCTTATTTTACATGGCCCACTGCACCTTGTAGGTGTGACCCCAGACAGCACATCGGGCATGGAAGGAACCTGCTCCTTATCTCGCCCTCTGAGCTGAGATGCCTTTGGCGGCTGAACTTTGGAGTGATGGACCTGGATGGACCTGGCTGCCTTTTGGGTGTCACAGACGACGAGGTGCCTGTTCTGCCCACTGCCCATCAGATGCACCAATGTGGGGTGTGGGGGGGATTCAGGAGCTCTGGGGTGTTCCAGAACCTCCCTTGCAGGAGGCACCGGCGCAGGCCCTATTACTTTCTCCTCCCTCGGTGTGCTCGATGGTCCCTGGGCTCCTACATGGGATGGAGGTGAGGTCGGAGTGAACTCCGGAGGCTTCACCATCACCTGGTGCTGCCAGTCCTGGAGGCCCACTCTCGACTAAACCAAGATCTTGATGCCCTCAACCATCGAGCACAGAGACTGGGCCACATCCCTCAGCAAGTGAGTCATGTCCCTCTGCGCTTTGGTCTTGTCCCTCTGTGACTGGATCTGGTCAGTCAGCGGCCAGTCATTGCTTTTAACACCCTCAGCCATGACCTTTTGTGACTGGGCCAAGCTCTGGAATGCCGCAGTAATGTCCATATAGGCCCGGTACATGGCTGCCTGTGATTGGGCTCCCCTGTCCTGAACCGCACAGTGTGCCCCAAGTCTTGCACATCTTGACCCATGGCTGTGACTTTTTGACCGAAGGCTTCCACCGCAGACGATACCTATTCAATGTTGGCCTGGCATCATTCATTGTCAGCACCTGAAGGCCATTGGACTCCAACTGGAGCTGCAGGCGGTGGAAAGTTGCTGACACCCCCTCCTGTAGATCCTGGTTGTGCGTCTGCATCTCCACCAATGATGGGATCACACTTTCAAGACGCACTATACCTGTCTGGACTGTGGCTGATTCCTGGGATTGGGCAGTCCTCCGACTGTCCACTCTCTCGGGAGTCCTTACCTCCACCTGTTGTGCTGCAGCATGTGTGACGTGTGCATCAGATGGTGACCCAGGAGCCTCTTCACTAAAATGCCCCACCGAGGTGTCAGCCTTTGAGATGGTGGCGGGTACAGGTAAATGCAGTGCAGAAAAGTTAGTGTTGTCCCCGGTCTTGTCCTCCGAGGTGTGCTGGGGTTGTGGCTGGGGGCAATGTACCTCAAATGGACTGGCATGGTCCGATATTGATCTTGCAAGACAAAAGACAAGACACATGGGGAAACCTTGGGAAGGAGTGGTCTGGGGGAGAGGAGTGACTCACTTGCTACAGGGACATCATTTTGCACCAGAGTTTCTCTTGGTTGTTACATACCGACCTCCCACCTTGGAGAGAGCCCACTCTTGCACCTCCCCGGAAAAATCCATCCATCCTCTACTCGGCAGGGGTGAGTGTCCAAAGGCCTGGGACACACGCTCCAGTCCTCTCTGGCTCCCTTCTGTTATAGGCTGCCTTTTCCTTGGGGACACATTAAGGACGTGGTGAGACACATGGAGGCGAGTTACATGGGGGATCTGTGGCGGGTGGCATGTGTGTGTAAGACGCCTGGCTAAAGGCGCCAAACAGTTTGCGATGCAACCAGCCCACTTCCATAGGCGAAATCGGGAGCTCGATGTAACGTGGCGAGAAACCAATTATCGCCACTGAAGCCGCATTCCCATACAGTTAACAGAAACCAACGGCCTCCCGTCATTCATCGGCCTCCCAGAGAGTGGCCATGCTGGTGCCAATTAGTGCTCCTTTCTAAAAGCGTGAACATGGCGGAAGGGCTTCTGTGGGGAGCCAAGAAGGTGAGTAACCATCTTCACTCACAGGCAAAGAGCCCGGCGGTGCTGGTTGGGGACCCTCGCCTGGGGGTGGGGGACCCTCTGCAGGGCTGGGCGACATGGGAGGGTGGGGGGACATGTGACGGGGGGCGGGGGAGGAGGGAATCGGGCAGGGGAGGACAACCGCATGCAGTATCATCATGCCAAACCCTGGATCATTCCGGGGGCAACCCATGCCCCTGCCCGTCTGCCTCACTGATCAGTCATAACCCCCACCGACTGCTGAGGCCTCTGGCCTGAGGCTACTGCTAATAGGGAATTGGCAATCGTGGTTAAGTGAGCACTTCACACATCCCAAGTGGATTCCTGTGGGTGGATGGGTCATGTAGCATGTGGGAGTCATTGCCTAGCATTTCAATCACACCTTGATGCCTGAACATTGTGTCTGAACACTGCGGAAATCAACACCGCACATGCAGCAGCCAACATCCGAACACACGAGGGATGTGTTACATCACTTCAGGGTGCTGGGACTGTGTCGGCACCATCAGTGGGTCACTGTCGAGGTCAGGGGAGTGATGATAACCCGCAGAGAGCTGAGTGCCAGTGCTCTTCAATCTATGCCATAGTCTGACCCCTGTCTGTCTGCTGAGTGCTCGCTCCCACCCATCACCTGCACGCGGTGTGCCCGGTGAGGAGGGGATGCCTTCAGAGATGGGTCAAGGGTTCGGGGGTCGGCCCTCATTGCGGAAGAAAGTGGCAGAGGCATCATAATGGTTGCGCCAAAGGGTGTTTATTGTGTTTTACAATTCCCCAATCTCCTGATGGTGCCCCCCCACTTTTCCGTCAACCCCTACCTACCTGCCCCCACCGTCCTGGCAATGCCCACTTGCTACTGGGACAAGATCCGCAGCGCCTTGGCCATTCCCGTCTGAGAGTGGGACATGACCCACAGAACCTCATCAAGGCCAGCATGATACTGGGTAACATCCCCCGGCGAGGCGGACATTCTGGTAAAACCCTGAGCCATGTCTGTCACTGATTAGGCTAACGCCTTGGACATCATCACTAACGGTGCCGATGTCATGCACCAGGCTCTCCACTGCAGTCGCCACCCTAGCAGTGTTGGCCTCGGTGCCACGCATTGCTGCCGATATCTCCTGCGCCCATAGGCTCTGGGACTCCTCCTATCAGCCATGGATCTGCTGGAGTATTGCTGACTGATGCACTATCAATTACGACGAGACGAGAGTAGAGAGTGATCGAGGCTTTATTAAGCAGAGATGTGTGGCCTCCTACAGCTGCTGCCGAAATGGCTGCAGTTCGGAGAGCACACACATTTATACTCCGACTACTGGGCGGAGCCAGCAGGCAGGGATCTACCCCCCGTACCTGTAGTACAGGAGCGTTACTGTATTACCTCTAATACAAGTATTATACAAACAGTGGTGACTACTACACTGACATCTGCTCTGAATGTCCTGACCGCTTCATCTCCATCAGCTCCAGGAAACCCTGTTCCACAGGCTCAGCATAAAGGCTGGGACCCAGCTGGGTCCTTGAATCCAGCAGCCCTCCGACTGCTGTCTCGCTGGGGGTTCCTGCCTCCACCTGATGTACATCAGCATCTGTGTGGTGTTCACCAGATTGTGCCCCAGGAGCCTGACCCCACAGGATGTGTGTCTCTGCGCCAGTGGAGGGTGTGGATGAGAGCTGTGATACCTTGATCTTGTCTTGTTTGGAGCGCCCCTCCAAGGTGGTCTCGTGGGAGGCTGGAGAGAGTGCCACACCTGAGATGGGAACGGTGCCGTTGGCTGGAGGGCCCGTGGGAAAATGGACGTGTTGTCAGTGGGAGGGGTGGGTCGGTCAGTAAGGCAATAACAACTTGTTTCACAGGTCCCCCGGGTGGAGCCTCGTGGTTCCTCACCTCTGCGGCAACCACCAATCTCCATGTCGGTGACCACCCTATCCTCGACCACCCCAGTCACCTCGCATTCTTTGACCCGACCAAGGAAATGAAAATATCCACGGACGCAAGTCAGGGCGGCATTGGTGCGGTGCTCCTCCAGAAAGATGACTCCTCATCCTGGGCTCCAGTGGCATACGCCTCCAGGGCCATGATTCCGACCGAGCAAATGTACTCACTGATTGAGAAGGAGTGCCTGGGTCTCCTAACAGGAATCGTTAAATTCCACGATTACATATACGGTCTGCCAAAGTTCACGGTGGAAACAGACCACAGACCCTTAGTCCACATCATCCAGAAGGACTTAAATTACATGACTCCCCGGCTACAGCGCATTCTTCTGCGACTCCGCCGATATGATGTCAACCTCGTCTACACACCAGGCAAGGAGCTGATAATCACGGATGCCCTATCCAGATCCATCACAACACCCTGCGAACATGTAGACTTCATTCGCCAAATCGAGGCACAGGTGCAGATGTGCGCCAGCAACTTCCCGGCCACTGATGAACGTGTCGTCCAGGTACGAACAGAAACTGTCAAAGACCCTCTGCTGCAAAGGGTAATGCACCACCTCGCAAATGGGTGGCGCAAGGGGTAATGCCCCCTGTTTCTTAATGTCAAGGATGATTTGACGGTTGTTGAAGGGATCATTCTGAAACTGGATCGAATTGTTATCCCCCACAGCATGCAGGCCATGGTGCTCAAGCAGATCCATGAGGGTCACCTTGGAGGCTGGAGAGAGTGCCACACCGGGCTAAATAGCTGGCTTTTAAAGCAGACCAAGGCAGGCCAGCAGCACGGTTCAATTCCCGTACCAGCCTCCCCGAACAGGCGCCGGAATGTGGCGACTAGGGGCGTTTCACAGTAACTTCATTTGAAGCCTACTTGTGACAATAAGCGATTTTCATTTCATTTTCATTTAACACCTGAGATGGGAACGGTGCCATTGACTGGAGGGCCCGTGGGAAAAAGGATGTGTGGTCAGTGGGAGGGATGGGTCGGTCAGTAAGGCAATAACAACTCATGTTTCACAGGTCCTTTGGGTGGGGCCTGGTGGTTCCTCACTTCTGCAGCAACCACCAACCTCCATGTCGATGACCACCCTATCCTCGACCATCCCAGTCACCTCCAGGGCCCACACCTCAAAGGAAGTGAGGATCCATAAGTCCGGCACCCCACCGCCATTCTAGGCCCTCTCCTGGGGATTGTGGGAGAGATGTTCCTGAGGAGACACAGGGATGGCATCGTTAGCCATACGTGTGGGTCACAATGGTTGGGCGGGAGGGGGTGAAGGGAGGGTTGGGGGATTGAAGGGAGAGTGGGGTAGAGGGAGAGTTGGGGGTCGCATGGAGAGTTGGGGTGGATGCTTGCGTGGGGTGGAAAGGACTCCGGTGTGGGTGGGGTGGCGGCCTGGGGGAGGCGTTGGTATCTACTCACTCATGCTGAACGGTGTAGGTCATTGATCTTTTCTTGGCACTGGAGGCCAGTCCGCGTCGTCGCACTCCTGGAGCTCACAGCCGCAGCCACCTCATCCCAGGCAGCACTGGCTCCCCTTGTGGCTGACCCTCCGGACCCTCAGAGGAACAGGACATCTCTCCTGGCCTCCACTGTGTCATAATATGCACTCATGTTCATAATGAGATACAGACAGGCAATGATGGACACACACAGGAACCAATCACCACACAGAATACAGAACAACCAATCACCAGGCAGGACACTACAGGCTACATTACCAGTATAAAAGACACGAGGCAGGAAGTCTCGGCCTCTTCGGCAGCAGTCAGAGTGCAATGTACAGCCAGCACCTACTACACATAAGAACATAAGAACTAGGAACAGGAGTAGGCCATCTGGCCCTTCGAGCCTGCTCCGCCATTTAATGAGATCATGGCTGATCTTTGTGGACTCAGCTCCACTCTCCGGCCCGTACACCATATCCCCAAATCCCTTTATTCTTTAGAAAGGCATCTATCTTTTTCTTAAAAACGTTTAAAGAAGGAGCCTCAACTGCTTCACTGCGCAAGGAATTCCAGAGATTCACAACCCTTTGGGTGAAGAAGTTCCTCCTACACTCCGTCCTAAATCTACCTCCCCTTATTTTGAGGCTATGCCCCCTAGTTCTGCTTTCCCCGACCAGTGGAAACAACCTGCCCGCATCTATCCTATCTATTCCCTTCATAATTTTATATGTCTCAATAAGATCCCCCCGCATCCTTCTAAACTCCAATGAGTACAGTCCATGTCTACTCAGCCTCTCGTCATAATCTAATCCCCTCAACTCTGGGATCAACCTAGTGAATCTCCTCTGCACTCCCTCCAGTGCCAATATGTCCTTTCTCAGGTAAGGAGACCAAAACTGAACACAATACTCCAGATGCGGCCTCACCAACACGCTATACAATTGCAGCATAACCTTACTAGTCTTGAACTCCATCCCTCTAGCAATGAAAGACAAAACTCGATTAGCCTTCTTAATCACCTGTTGCACCTGCACACCAACTTTTTGCGACTCGTGCACCAGCACACCCAGGTCCCTCTGCACAGCAGCATGTTTTAACATCTTACCGTTTAAATAATAATCCATTCTGCTGTTATTCCTCCCAAAATGGATAGCCTCACACTTGGCAACATTGAATTCCATCTGCCAGACCCTAGCCCATTCACCTAACCTATCCAAATCCTTCTGCAGACTCCCGGTATCCTCTGCCCTTTTTGCTTTACCACTCATCTTAGTGTCGTCTGCAAACTTTGACACATTGCACTTGGTCCCCAACTCCAAATCGTCTATGTAAATTGTGAACAACTGCGGGCCCAACACTGATCCTTGAGGGGCCCCACTAGTTACAGGTTGCCAACCAGAGAAACACCCATTTATCCCCACTCTCTGCTTTCTGTTAGTTAACCAATCCTCTACCCATGCTACCACTTTACCCTCAATGCCATGCATCTTTAGTTTATGCAGCAACCTTTTGTGTGGCACCTTGTCAAAAGCGTTCTGGAAATCCAGATATACCACATCCATTGGTTCCCCGTTATCTACTGCACTGGTAACGGCCTCAAAAAATTCTACCAAATTAGTCAGACACGACCTACCCTTTGTGAACCCATGCTGCGTCTGCCCAATGGGACAATTTCCCTCCAGGTGCCCCGCTATTTCCTCCTTAATGATAGATTCCAGCATTTTCCCTACAACCAAAATTAAGCTTCGGTTGGCACAGGGAAAGTCTGGGCAAGCCAGACCAAGGTTAGTAAGTTTAGATTGATGGAGTGTTGACTCACAGCGAACTATGTACATTACTCGGCAAGTTCAATAAAGCAATGTTGAACCATCTACAGCGTTGGAAGCCTGTTTTAAAATGATAAAATGATGCACGAGTTGCAGTCCGTGTTAATCCAACATAGATAACACATCACACTGAATCTAGGAGCCTCCACAGATCTGCATCCCTGAACCTTGGGGTCGGTCTCCTGAGCGCCATTGTTGCAAACTGGCTGGGGTTGGCTGAGCAAGTGCTGCTTAAGTGCTGCTCAACTTTGTGAGCGGCGGGCTGGCGAGCACGGTGCCAGCTGGCAGTGTGTTGCTAATGGTGGTGGTCACTTCAGTGTCCTCTGAGCCACAATGCTGAAATAAAAGCTACCACAAAACAAACATTCCATAGTAGGGAGGCTGCTGATTTTTAATTGGGGAGACTGTTTCATACATACAAACAGACTGTTTGATTAACTTTGGTCCTAGAAGGTCCAGTTTTGGACTGCACCACCTCTACACCATCTCTAGCAGTAGTCTAGCTGGGTGGCTTCTGTTTGTGCTGCAAGGGAAGCTGAGATATCAGTCAGCATATGGCTGTGTCCAGAAATGTGTTGATGGAGTTGGTCACCTGCTAAGGATGGGCTCCAAGCTCCTTGCAAAGCCCCTGCTGGGAAAGATTGGAATCCAAGTCCTCCAGGTTTTCTGGCAAGTTTCCCAATGCTCTGAGCATGTCAGCTTGCATAGCCATTAACCTTGTCTGTAAGCCGCTCCATGGGAATCCTCTTTGAGTCCTGTGCAGCAGAAATTGCATTCAACATCGACATCTGGTGAGCTGGCACCCCCACCATCCTTTCGCCCATCCTGCGGAGGCCATTTGTGTCCAATCTCTCATCACATGCAATCCTCTAAAGCAGGGTGGGTCGCGGGTAAGGGGGTCTCAAGGGGTGCAGAGCGATCGGTCACGGCGTTCTCAATCGGAGGTGAAGCACCCAATGGCTGTGACCGGCTTTTAAGAATCCTGCCTGCGTCTGGCTTTTAAATTGAGAATGCCAGCCGTGGCCAGCTTTTAAATACTAACGATGCAGCCATCCCGTTAGAAGCATCGGTAGAGAGGAGGTCACCTATCTGGCATATACACTGACGTCATGCCCCTGTATGTCCAAACATTTGGCATGAAATCACGGGGAAGAGATTCCTCCAGTTTCTCGCTGCCAGAGACACAAGCAGGCCAGGATCTCACAACTGGATTGGCTGGAGAGAGCTGCTGAGGAGAGTCCATGGCAGGACAAAGCAGTGCGAGTGTGAACTATATGCAGTTCTCCAGGGTCTCTAGAAAACAGCCTACTAAAAAGAAACTGAAATTGGGAACAAAGCAGTATAAGGATGATTTCTTGAGGTATGGCTTTGTTAATTGTACCAATGCAAATCAGGATTCAAAGCCTTATGTTATATGGCAAATGAGAGTTGGATGTTATTTATGTTGTACCTTGCAGACATCTTTTCAATTCTAAACAAACTGATCCTCAACTTGCAAGGGAAGGATGATGATTGCTTTCGGCACTGTGAAGAAATAGATGCTTTCTAAAAGTCATTGATAGTTTGGCAAGTGTGAGTACAAAGCCCAAACTGCTACATGTTCCCCATATTGTTACGACACATCCAAGAACACAGTAAGTGTCAATAGACTGGCAAACCTTATTCAGTCGCATCTGGCCTTGCTGATAAACATTTTTTGTTGCTACTTTCCAGAGGAGAAGTTTCTGGAAAATTTTGAAAGAGAAGAGGTGGGCGAAAGAAGCTTTTGCATTTGAGATCCCAGAGCCAACTGTACACTTACAGCTGACTCCAAATGAAGAGACTGAACTTCTGCGCCTCACCTGTGACAGCACATTAAAGACACGCTGCAAGTCCATCAGGCTGTTAGAATTCTGGAGTAGCATCTCCGAGGAGTATCCAGTGCTAAGTAAAACAAGCATTGCCCTTCACGATGACCTACATGTGCAAAGTTGGATTTTCCGTTCTCACAAATATAAAGCCAGCACAAAGGAACTGGCTGAACTCTGTACCCGATATGCACATGGCCCTCTCCTCCTGTGAACCTGATTGGAGTGAGTTTGTGTCAAAATGAACTTTGGCTTTAAGACAAGCAGGCTGAATTTAAGTGCCTCCATCGGAGGCAATGGGCCCATGTTAATCATGCTTTTTGATCTCCACCCTTGGCATGGGTTTTAACGAATTGCACGTCCCAAGCGTTCAAATGGTATTTAATTATGACAGGGTTTACAATTGAGCACAATCCTGGCACTACCTTGTGTATCGAACAGGAAAGGTTAACAGCCAATTTCAGAAAGATGTTTTGATAAGGCAAAGGGAGAAATACTATTTCGATTGATCAATGGATCAGCAACAGACGGCATCATTTTAAAATCAAAAGAATAAAGGTGAGGAGAATTTATGCTGAGGGTTGTGAGGACAACCTCCCCTTCACCCATGGAAACAACAGTGAAAGCAGAATTCATAATAGCTTTTCAAATGGAAAAAAGACTTGTGTTTCTGAAGCGCCTCTCTGCTCCTTGACATGCTCCTTGGCTCCTTGACATGTCGCAGCCAATTAATTACTTTTAATATGTAGCCACTGTTGATATGTAGGCTATTGAAAGGTTCCAAAGGGTACAGGGAAAGGGCAGGGGAGTGAGACAGATACACTGACAGAGTGACATTCTTCAGTAAATTTTTACATCCAATTTCCAGCACAGACCAAAGATCAGAACCCTGGTTAATTTTTCCCTCGTGAAATGCTGGACACAGAGATAAACAGCACTACTCCTTCTGTCATCTCAGTTCAGATCAGTTAATGTAGGATGAACCAAAACTCTATATAGCTTACTTCCACTCTTGGCTATGCACTGAGCAATTGAATCTCAGAGGCTGGTGAGCTGTGTTGCTACTTTCTGTAATAAGTATATTCAAACATATGACTGCACATGGAGTGAGACAGATACTGTCCAAGACAAAACACACATTGAAAACTCTGAGCATAACTATATTAGGATGTGCTTTTGCAACTGGAAAAATAATCCAGATGTCAAGACAAATAATTCAGCAAATAGGAGTTCAAGCCTGACCACTGCAGTTGTAAAAATTTGGATTCAGTTAAAAAAAAGCCTGGGTCCTGGATTTCCATTGAGAGTCCACGCCGATACTGCTGCCAGCAAGGATGGAGAGTTTGGCAGTGCCGTTCATTGGTGGCAAGATTCTCTACTCCTACCCTTTTTCAATGGGATTTCCCATTGAAATCTACCCATGCCACTGGGAAACTCGTGGGCGGGGGCGGGCGGCGCTGCCTTCAGGACCAGAGAATCCCGCCACCAGCATACAACCAGAGAATTCCGCCCTGGAAACAAAAAGCTGGTAACAGTGAAAAAAAAATCAAGATTGCTGTAAAAATCCAACTGGGTCATTTGTGAATGATTTAGGATTTCTGACCTGGATGATTAATCTTAATAGTCTATTTCTGACTAAGCTACTGATAGAGGAAAAGTTATTTCTATAGACAAAAAAGGGAACAGCTCCCACTAGAGGGAGATTATTCTTCCAGTTCTGAAATAGTTAAACAGCTTTCAGTTACTTCCTAGTGGGGGATTCCCCAGGTAAGTTGCTCATACTAAACCGTTGCTTTTTCAGCGTGGATTCTTGACTCTTAGGACTTTTCATAATGTGCTTCTGAGAACTTCAGCTTACTCAATGTAACACACACAGTTTATACTTTTAGTGGGGTTTTATTACAAACATTTTAAAATATAAAAAAGATTTACAGAGTCTACAAATGGTTAAGTATGCTAACAGTTTGTCATTAACGTAAATCTGCTAACAGACTGTCGCTTCTAAAAGAGAAATATGGTAGACAGTATCTCTGCTACAAAACTTTTAACAAAGTAAGAAAGTCATACTCACAAAGTCCAGAATGACTTTTTGACGAAACAGGCAGGAATATAACATTTGACTGCACCCCCTTTGCAGGACAGAAGAGTGAGTGCTAGTTCTGTTGAATGTGTGTCTTTTAATAGATTTTTCTTCCCTTTCTGTAGAATAGCCTGATGGTAAATAGCCCATATTAAGCTATCTTTGAGACGGCTATTCATACTTGTAGATTTATATATATTTTTTTAGGACAGTGAGGCATCTTATAGCCTTTACAGGACTAGCTTATAGTGGACTATCTTAAAGATGGCCATTCATATGTATCATATGTATAAGATCCTTTTTTTTTAAGGAGGTCGTTCGCAGGACATGTTATCTGTGTTTAATTACCATGCTGGTGTCAATGCATCTTGAAATATGGACAGACTATAGATTCGAGTACTATGTTATCTCTGTGGGCCTGTGGGCCGCTTTGCTAAGCTTTCACTAATGATGTCAGGAAGAATTTTATGTTTATCAACTCCAGATCACAGGAGAATTTATTCTCTTTGTTACATTTGTTGTTTGGAGAGTTTGAACTATATAAGTCTTATTCATAATTCTATTTGTTATGTTCCTATTCCAATGGGTTTTAGGGATTCTGAATGACAATTACATATACATGTTTCATTTATACTCTTTTGACTTCATCTGGTTCTATGGTCAGTGTGATATTCATCACAATATTGTCCTTCAGGGAAGGAATCCTTACCTTGTTGTGTTTTTCTAATGATACAAAGGCACCAATCACTCATAAAGGATTTGGTAAACATTTGAGATTGGTTGCATGAGAACATTTACACATGGGTGGAAAGCTTCGGGAGATCAGCAGCAGAGCTGTGTGTGCTGTGTTCTGCTCACAGGCCAACTTAAAACAGAACAGAAAATGCTGGAAAAACTCAACAAGTCACAAGCCTTCATAGGGAGAGAAAACAGAGTTAACGTTTCCAGTCCGCCTGACCCTTCATCAGAATTAATGAAAGGGAGAAATATGTTGGATATTAAATTGTATCTGGGAGAGATTGCAACAAACAAGATGTAGAGAGTTTTTACATTGAGACAATAAATGTGTGGGATATTAAAAAAAGGGTTTAAGATGTAGGAGAAAGGCCACAGTCTAACGTTGTTGAACTCAATGTTCAGTGCTGAGGGCTGTAACATGCCTAATTGGAAGACGAGGTGCTGCTCTTCCAGGTTACATTGGGCTTCACTGGAGCATTGCAGCAGGCCAAGGACAGAAATGTGGGCATGAAAGCAAATTGCTGAGTTAAAATGGTGAGGGACAGGACAGTTGGGGGTCATGCTTGCAGACTGAGCAATGTGTTCTGCAAAGCGGTCGTCCAGTCTGTATTTAGTCTCCCCTGTGTTCAGGAGACTGCATTGGGAACAGCGATTACGATAAACCAAATTGAAAGAGATGCAAGTGATATGTTGCTTAACCTGAAAGGAGTCTTTGGGCCCTTGAACAGTGAGGAGGTAAAGGGGCAGACATTATACCTTCAGCATTTGCATAGGAAGGTGATGTGGGAAGGGGATGGGGTGTTGGGGATGATGGAGGAGTGGATCAGATTGTCCTGGAGGGAATGGTCCCTATGGAATGCTGATATGGGGGTGAGGGGAAGATGTGCTTCATGGTAGCATAATGCTGGAGTTGGCAGAAATGGCGGAAGATAATCCGTTGAATGCGGAAGATGCTGGGGTGGAAAATGAGGACCGGGGGCCCCTATCCTGTTCTGGGAGAGAGAGAGAGGAAGGGGTGAGGGCAGAAGTGTGGGAACTGGGTGGAACCTGGTTAAGTGCTCCATCAACCATAGTGTGGATGGAACCTTGGTTAAGGAAAAAGGCAGACCTTTTAGAAGCACCATTTTCAAAGGTGGCATCATCAGAACAGATGCGACAGAGGTGGAGAAACTGGAAGAATGGGATGGAATCTTACATGAAGCAAGGCACGAGGAGCTGTAGTCGAGGTAGCCGTGGGAATCGGTGGGTTTGTAATGGATATTGTGAGTCTATGAAAATGGAGACAGGGAAGCAAAGTGTCAGAATTAGACCATGTGAAGGTCAGGGAGGGGTGGAAGTTGGAATCAAAACTGATAAATTATTTTAGATCCAGAGTAGACCATGAAGCGGCACTGACAATTATTGATGGAATGAAAAAAAGAGTTGCTGGAGCGGGCTACAGTAGGGCTCGATCAAGGAGTGTTCCACATAACCCACAAAAAGACAGGCATAACTGGGGCCCATGCAGATACCCATAGCCACACCTTTTATTTGCAGAAACTTGAGACAAGTTAAAGGAGAAATTATTTAGTGTTAGAACAAGTTCAGCCAGGTGGAGGAAGATGGTGAATGGGAATTGTTCCAGTTTCTGCTCAAGAAAGAAGTGGTGAGCCATCAGAACCTCTTGGTTGGGGATGAAGGTGCAGAGGAATTGGACATCCATAGTGAAGAGGAGGTAGTTAGGCCAGGGAACTGGAAATTGTTGATATGGCGTAAGCCATCAGTGGAAGCATGAATATAGGTGGGAAGAGACTGCACCAGGGGGAGAGGATAGATTTAAGATAGGGAGAAATTAGTTCCATGCGGCAGAATCAGGCTGATACGATGGGTCTACCAGGGCAATCCTGCTTGTGGATTTTGGGAATGAGTTGAAGCGGGCTGTGCGGTTTTGGAGGACTCCGAGATCGGAGACTGTGGAGGGAAGATCTCCAGAGGTAATGAGGTCACTGACAGTCCTGGAAACAATGTCTTGATGGTAGGGTCATGGCCCAGAGGGAGGTAGATGGAAGAATCTGAGGGTTGGCAGCCTCTGTGAGGTAGAGGTGAGTGTGCCAGACAACAATGGCACCGCCTCAGAGCAACTAGGAAGGAGCAATAAATAAACACAAACAATGCCAGTGATGCCCAGATCAAGAATAAATTACAGGAATGTTTGCCAGCAGTTAACCGGTTTGTTCCCAACTGAACTGATGGAAAAAACAATCCTGTTTGTATTTTCATGGGTACAGGAACAGAGCTGCAGTTCACAGGTTGCCAGATGAAATGAATGTTCAACCCAAACAGGAGCACCTGTCGCCTCCACTCCATCAACATTCAGGTTTTCAACTTCACCAATTTTTGCCGCTGCAGCTGTGAGATGGAAATGAGCACATCTGTCATTTCCAATGAAGAAGTAGTTCTTGGTTTGTTAGGTGTTTATTATAGAAATTTGCAAAAATAATTTGGACAAGATAATTTCTTGCTGTGAAAATTCAAAACATTAAAGCCCCTAGAACCAGTTGCAACATGTGCCGGTTGGTATTGATTTGGTATGGTATCGGGAATGAAACATGAGGCTACAATGAACTTGGAACTTGGGGAGTTTTAAGGATGCAACACACTCAAGAGGTTCTATTGATATTGTAAATGGTGAGAGAAACTGGGGGCTAAATATGACATGCAATTAACCTCTGCCTGTTGATCACACTGCAGGCCGAATGCCAGCTTTGTGCTGTCTGTTCGTTTTGATGAGTTCAACATCCATCTCGCGCCAACATCAGCTGGATATGTCAGCAGGGGATCAATTTTTTGAGTGGTTAACACCACTTTAAGCTAGCCTATGCTGCTTTAAACTTAGCTTGTGTCTCTTAAATGGGAGGTGCACTGTGAGTGGAGCAGGCGTTGGCAATCAGTGTAGGAAGTGAATCAAACCCGCAGCAATAAATGGGAGCAAACAAGGCCAATTTCTCTCTCCTGGCTTTCTCTATGGCTCAGTCGGTTTATCTAGTGAGGAGCTGAATTATACGGAAGAGAAAAAGTACAGACTCAATCCTGGCACTGTGGTGAGGTATTTATTCTGTCAGGGCTGAGTGGAGAAGCTATGCCAAGAGATCTTGGTTACTGCATCTGATTACTAGTCTGTGATCCTAGCAGTGGAATTGCATATGGAAAGGTGCTTAGCGAGGACGGAAACATCTAGCTTATCCATGATGCCCTCACAGACGAATAGCATAATGGCACTTACTGTCAAAAGCATAATGGCACTTACTGTCAAAGGTCACATCTGTGTACTGGCTACTTGGGTGAAATGTTGGAGGGAAACTGGGACTATATTCCAGCAAGGAGCATTGTGGATAGTAATTACTGCTGAAAAATAGATTAGAACTTGACAAATTTTAAAGCAAGGTTTAAATCCATCAGAACGTTTGAACAATCTTTTATAAAGCTTCAATGTTGTTCAAAGATCTGTTATGACGTTGTATTATAGTCAAGGCCAGTACAACTGAATAGTCAAATCCTCCTTTTTATTACATAAAATGCAAAGCAACATTATAAATTCTAGGATATTGTCCTTTTATAATTACACCTACTGGTTAACAATGATTGAATAGAGTCAATTCACTGATCTCATACTCCAAACAGCAGCGCTTAAAGGGAGCGCACATTTCAGAATCCACATTGCAGTGTTGAATCCCTTTCTCTTACTTGCTCTCCTCGCATTATGGGTGTCTTTAAATGGAGCCCGGCATCAGGGAATTTGTCCCAAAAGAATCAAATTTGGTTTCGATTTTATGGATTCGAGATTTTATTTTTTTTCCTGGCAAATGTATGGATCATTAGATGTGATTTTCTTTATTCTTCTGGCGAGTTCCCCTGAATTGCTGACCACTTGTCGCCATTTTGCATTTTAGTCTGCACAAACTCTCGTTAAACACTTACTCTAGCAAACTCGATACACGTCATACAGGAGGGAGGTTACGTGTTTTCTGGCATCTCATGAACTTTTAATGAATATGGGGAATAATAGCTAAAAGATTTTCCTGTAAAGCATATATTTTAAATTGTACAATAGTTATTCAATTAGATATTGTGTACTTGTTGATTTATTTTACATTCAGTCCCTTCTCTTTGCAATCACTGATTTATTATACATCCATTTTTATTGTTCATCCTTAGTTACTCTGAAAAGGCAATGGCGATTCTTTCCCATGAACCACAGCAATTCTTGTGATGAAGGTACTCTTTCAATGATGTTGAGTCAGCAATGTCAAGATTTTGATGTAGCAATTTGCACAAAATGCAACAGATGTCCAATTCAGGTCAATGTGTGACATGGAGATGGTGATGTGGCTAACATTTGACTGCTTTATCCATCTAAGCATAAAAGATCCATGGGAGGAACGCATTCTTCTATTTATCGCTAACATACCAATCACAAACAAAGATTGGTGGAACAACAATGTGGATTTTTTATTCGGAGATAAGACTATATGGGCCAGAATTCTCTGAAGTCCCGGCCAAGTGTTGACGCCGGCGTCAAAACTGGCGCGGGCGACGCTGGCGTCAACGGGCCCCCAGGCCCAGTCATTAACCCTGTCCTCAGGGGCTAGAACAGCGCCCGAGTGCTGTGCACTGCTCCGGCGCCGAAAGCTGGCCCGGATTCGCGCATGCGCGCCACGGCTGGCGCGGGTCTGCACATGCGCGATACGGCTGGCACGGGTTTGCACCGGCCCGCGGGCAACATGGCGGTGCCCTACAGGGGCCCAGCACAGAGGAACATAGGCCACCCCCTGGAATAGGCATGCCCGCTGATCTGCTGCCCCCAATCGCGGGCCTGGCCACCGTGGAGGCCCCCCACGGAGTCGACTCCCCCCACCAGGATAGCCCCCGCATCCAGAATGCCGATGTCCCGCTGGGTAGGACCATATGCAAACCACGCCGGCAGGACTTGGCAGAACTCGGCGGGCAATCGGCCTGTCGAGCGTGCAGAATCGCCGCGGAACCCGCTTTCAATGGCCCCCGACCGGTGCTGCAGTGACCGTGCTGGTGCGATTGGCGGTGATTCTCTGGTCGCCGGAGAATCGGCGGCCCGGCGTCAGAGCGGCGTGGCGGGATTCACCCCCCCCCCCCGCCCCGCCCCCAGCGATTCTCCAACGCGGGGTCTGAAAATCCCGGCCATGATGTTTGTCCCCTTTATGTTGTGATCTGTTGAGGGTCACGTGACTTGGGGAACCAATCAGGGACCAGGATTTGGGATCACCCTAGCAACCGTGCCGGTTTCTGTATCAGTTCAGTCCTGGAAGCTGAATCATGGTCACAAGTTTGCAAGTATTGTAGGTATATGTAAATAAACATTGCAGTTGTTATTTACCTAACCGGTGAATAGGAAATATTACTGTATGCACACAATGTTAACTTGGAGGCAATGGGTGCGATCCATACTGAACCGGAAAAGCAGTGGCCTATAAAAGCCAGGAGACACCGTTCCAACGCGGTCACCTTTTGGCAAACCTGCATATTATTTTATTTTTTTAAATTTGAAGTGCATTATTTTTTTTTCCAATTCAGGAGCAATTTAGTGTGGCCAATTCACCAACCCTGCACATCTTTGGGTTGTGGGGTAATACCCACATAGACACGGGGAGAATGTACAAACTCAACACGGACAGCAACCCATAGCTGTGATCGAATCTCGGTCCTTGGCACCGTGAGGCAGCAGTACTAATCACTGCAAATCTGCATATTAGTGCATGTCAGCTAGTCTCACTCTAATGTGCACATTCCTGTGGTAGTCGCCACTGTTGTATTATATTGTATATATGGGTATTACGGTAAGGCCCCTGTACTACAGGTAAGGGTGTAGATCCCTGCCTGTTGGCTCCGCCCAGTAGGCGGAGAATAAATGTGTGTGCTCTTCGAACAGCAGCTATTTCGTAAGCTGCTGTAGGAGGCCACTCATCTCTGTGTAATAAAGCCTCGATTACATCCTACTCTCGTCTCGTCGTAATTGATAGTGCATCAATTCCCGAGATACCTGAGGCTTTTAGATTCATTCCCTTTGCCTCAGAAACCTTGGCTGAGCGCATCTAATGGGGACCTGACGGAACAGCACCCATGGGGTCTCTCAGGGGATGGGAGGACCCCAACTGCATGCTCTTTGAGCATGGTGGTACCCTGGCACTGATGGTGCCTCCTGGGCACCCTGGCAATGCCTGCCTGGCACCTGGTAATGCCACCAGCTGGCATTGGCACTGCCAGGGTGCCAGGTTGGCACGGCCAAGGTGCCAAGCTGGCATTTTATTGCATGTGTGATCGGGTCGGGGTGCCCTATGTGGGTGTTGGGGGGGCATTATGCCTTCCATTATGCCTCCCATAATGCCTTCAGGCTCGGGTAGGAGGAGATCGGGGATCGCTTCGGGGGTCTTGGACATCGGGATGCCATTTTAAAATGGCAGAGCTCCCCAGTGTATAAAATGGGGCTATGTTCGGCCTCAGCTGCGCGATCCTCGTTGAGGCCCTTTATACAACATGAATCGTGAGCGCCAGGAAACACGGGGCTAAATACGCTCGTTATGGGACATTGTTCCCATTTGGTTGAATCGAGTTTTATGTAGATATGTCTGACTTCTATGAATGCTGCTGTATTCTGTCTCAGCGTCAAGGGATCATACATCATATCCTGCCTTCTGCTGGATCGTGATAAACTCCAGTTTAAGATTCCCGTCCTTAAACATCAAAACATAACAGTACGAGGGTGCTGTTGATGTAAACATGCTGAGCTGTGCAGTGTATTCTATATGATTACAAACACAAAGCCACTGTACTCTAACAGCAAAGCTCTAGATTGTAGATGTGAAGCTTGGATTATGAATTGACAACACTGTTTATTTTCTAATTTATTCATGGGATGTTGATATCAGTCTGAAGGCCAGAATTTATTGCCTATTCCTAATATCCTTTGAAAAGGTAGTGGTGAGAAGCCTTGTTGAACTGCTGCTGTCTGTGTAGTGTAAGTGCTGTTGGGGAGAGAGCTTCAGGATTTTGACACATTAGACACTAGAGGTCAAGGGTTTTAAAGGTGTTGTTGTAGGAAACCATGGTGAGTTGATGCAGTGCAGCTTGTAGATGGTACACAGTGTTGCCACCATGCGCCAGTGGTAGAAACAATGGTTGGACTTCTCGGGACATCGGGATTCACATTTCCTGCTGGAAGTGCATTTTGTGGCGGCGTGGTCTGGTTTCAACAGGAAATTCCATTGACAAGCTGCGGGAGGATAGAATCCCACCGTTGCGAGCGACACGTGGCTGAGAAACACCCATCCAGAGGATCCTACCCAATGAATGTATAAGCTAATGGACTGAGTGTCAATCAAGTGGGCTGTGTTGTTCTAAAAGGTGTTAAGGTTTGTGGGTGCTGTTTGGAGCTGCACTCATCCAGGTTACATTTAATAAACTCCTGATGTGTGTCTTGTAGATGGTGGACAGGGCATGAAGAGCCAGGAGGTGAGTTACACGCTGCTGGGTTCCTCGCCTCTTAAATGCTCTTGTAGCCTCAGTACTTGTATAGCTGGTCCAACTAAGTTTCTGGTCAATGGTGACCCCCAGGCGGTTGATGGTGGGCAATTCAGCAATGGTAATGCCATTGAATGTCAAGGGGAGATAGTTAGATTCTCTTTTGTTGTAGATATCCATTTCCTGACATTGTTAGATGAAGGTTAGATGTTACTTTTCTGGTCCACCCTTCTGGCGGGATCTTCCAACACAGCCAAAGGTGATCCCCTGGGACAGGTTGCCTGGCGGCAGGACGGGGTAGGTCACGCAAAGCGGCACAGACATTGGTGGGACTGCAAGATTCCATCAGCAGCCAATGGCGAGCAGCCTCCGTCATGGACTACCCACTGCTCTGTGGGAGGTTGGGTTGCTGGAAAAACCCATCTAGGGTTTTTCTTACTCCCCGGAATTTGGGATTGTCTCTTTTGTTTCATCCCACCTACTGGAATTTAGGCTGTATATTGTAGCCATTTGGCTGTCTCCATTGCTTTTAGATGGTTTCAGTTTCATTTTTTACAATACAGTTTGAGAAAGAAAAATTAGAAATTGGGGTCGAGATTTTGTGTTTGCTTCACCCCGACATTGGAAATTCCTGCTCGGGGTCAACGGACCTTTAAATGGTTCGTCAAATTTTCCATCCCGGCCCGCGATGAATCATGCGGACGGGAACACAAAATTTACCTGAGTATCTTTTTTTTCAGGAAAGCAGGTCGCAAAAGCCATACTCAGTCAAATGCTGCCTTGATGTCAAAGATGGTCACATTCACCTCGCCTCACCTGATAGAAGAGAATCGTAGAACCCCTGCAGTGCAGAAGGAGGCCATTTGAAGACTGCGCCTCTGGAATTCAGCTCCTTTGTCAATGTTTGGAACGAGGCCGCAGTGAGATCTCGAATTGAGTTGTCCCGGAGGAACCCAGACTGATTGTTGATCAGTAAGTGTCACTTGATAGACACATCTATCAATGACACAATCTTTCACTTTGCTCATGATTGAGAGGCGACTGATGGGACGGCAATTGGCTGGGTTGGATTAGACCTGCTTTTTGTGAACTGGACATACCTGGGCAATTCTCCACTTTGCTTGTAGATGCCAATGCTGTAGTCGTATTGAAATGCCTTCAGCTGAAGAGCCACAGTTTGGGGGCAAGACCTGAGTTCACCATCTTCTTACCCCATTTAAACAACCCCAGTTTAATAAGAATACAGGGGGCTGGATTCTACGATTCTGGGGCTATGTCCCCACGTCGGCGTTGGAACGGTGGCGTTTTACGCCAGAGAAAATGGCGCAATATGGCCACTGATTCCCCGTTTTGCTGGGGGATAGCATGCCCACAGTGTAGAGCACCCGGCTCTAGAAAGGAGAAAAAATAGCGGCCCTTTATCTTCAGCCAATTCAGGCCTTGCATTCCTCTTAGAGTGGCAGGTCCTTCTCTCTGTCCTACTGTCTCTGTGTTTCGGACATCCTGTAAAGCCACTACCATACAGAGGCTGCTTCTGTCCCTATTATTGAAACAACTATGTCCCCAGGGTTTTGGAAAAGGTCACCAGAAGGTCAGAATGGTGAGCAGCGTTTTTGCCCGATTGTACTCAAGTTGTTGTAACAGGGCCAAGGGACATCTTCCCTTTCTTTACTTACACAAACCAATGCTAAAGCTACTTGCTTAAGTCAAAGAGAGGAAGATGCTTCAAACTATTGTGATACTGAAGATGGCAGAGGGGATTTGCTCCTGTTCCCTGGTTTAAATAAAGTAATAGCAGGAGACAGGATATATGCTCAATTTGAGTGGGTCCCTCTCCCCAAGGATGTTCAGGGTGGAGGAGCAATGAGACAAAGCAAAATCCCATTGACTTGAATCTCTCAACAGAATACGGTGAAGCTCAATGCTAAGAGATATCGCTGCTCTAGATTTTTCATCCAAGTGTATCGAGACCCCTGGGCAACACAGAAAGTTCTCTAAATTCTATTAAGGCTTGTCTGTGAGCAGCCAATAGGAATATATGTATATAATACTGTGATAGAACCAAATCAGTATTCCCTCCTGAGATCGAACATCCCACCTCTGGTGAGTGCTGGACCTTGGGAAACTAATTAACTGCATTTTTTCATTCTTTCTTGATCACATAATCTTGTAAGTCTATTATAATTTACCCTTGGAAAAAATGCAACGCATTGAATCATTATTGTTGTTGCTAAAGGTATAATAATTGGAAATACCATTGTTTTAGCTATAGCATTCTGAATAGAACAATAAATTAATTATATTCTCACCATTTTAAAGTATTATAAATTGCAGTAGCAAATTCAACCCTGATTCTGAAATGCCACATCTAAAATGTGACAGACGCTAAGCTTTGTTATATATATATATATATATATATATAGTGCACAGCTAAGTGTGTGTGTGTATTGCCTGTGGCAGGAGCCAAGGTACAAGATTTGGGGAGAGTAGTTGTTTAGAAGGACAGAGGTAGCAACAAGTGCTGGAAATAGTACAAAACTGGATGTGAGAGAACAGTAGGAAAACAACTGCAGCATTTTCAAATTCTTAACTGAGAGTCATGACAGATTCCCAACTTCCATCAGATAAAGAGTTCTGGTATATAAACCCCTCACACAGACACACCGTGAAAAGATAGTCTGGATACGCCATCTGCTCTGGCTGGTTCTTGGAGAGGTTCAATAAGAGAGTTTGATTTATTCAATCAATTGGAACAAAAAGGAGCCACTTTTCTCTTACCAAGAGGGTTCCCTGACTTACCACTTTATAGCCACTTAACAGTTCCCTGGGCATTCATCTTTCTGAAGCTGCTCATTATTTGTGAAGGGGTTTATGGTTGCTACAAGTTACATCCTTGATTCCAAGGCGTTAATTGCTTTTAAAAATACTTTGATTGCAAGTTGCTTCCGCTGTCTTTCAATTTTATTGTTTTATGTGAACTGTTCATTTTGCCCAATGCCTGAATATATAACTGCAATAGGATTTTGCTATTTTTTTAATTTACAGGAGAGGTGGCTCAGCCCATCTTGGACGATGGAGTTGGTGACCACGATACAGAGATAGATGCCAGAACTGCTTGCATGGGGGTGTACGAACAACTTAGAGCCAAGTCTAATTTTAATGTTCTGTAACACAAGTGCGACAGTTCACACCATAATTCTGAACCAATGAATCAGTGGCAGATTGTTATGCATGGTGTGGAGATGTAGGAATGAGAGCTTCCCACTCCCACATTCAAAGTCACAGCTTTAATTAGTTTATGGTCTTGTTTTTATGAAGTTTGGGTACTGATTTGAACTAACAGAATGTGTGTTAGCTAAATGTCTTGACCCAGCAATCAGTTCAATTCCTTTAAGCTGAAATTCCATTTTGGGACATTTTTCCCAAGAATCCCTGAAGGCACCCTGGAAGGGGTGAACATAAATTCAAAGTATAATAAAAGTGAAAAATTAAATAAAGATCAGAACATACCTGGCTGGTTCATCCAAAGATGGGAAAATAACATGGCTGACAAAGATGAGAGAATTTTTTTTATATAAAAAGAAGCCCTGCAGCACCACCTAGAGGCTGGAGGTTTCAATGTATTTGTCTATGACAGGTCTACATTTCAGCGCTGCCAGTTATAAGGGAAATTCTAGTGAAGTATCACTTCATAGGCAATGAAGGAAATGTGATTATTAAAAAAAGAATGTATATATATATATTTTTTTTGAAATTTAGAGTACCCAATTATGTTTTTCCAATTAAGGGGCAATTTAGCAGGGGCAGTGGTTAGCACTGGTGGTGCAGTGGTTAGCACTGCTGCCTTACAGAGCTGAGGACCCGGGTTCGATCCCGATTCCGGGTCACATTCCATGTGGATTTGCGTGGGGCACACCCCCACAACCCGAAGATGTGCAGGCTAGGTGGCTTGGCCAGGCTCACTTGACTCTTAATTGGGAAAAAATAATTGGTACTCTAAATTTACAAAGGGGGCAATTTTGCATGACCAATTCACCTGCCCTGCACATCTTTTTGGGTTGTGGGGGTTGAACACACACAGACACAGGGAGAATGTGCAAACTGTCTACATGGACAGTGACCCAGGGCCGGCATCAAACCCGGGTCTTCAGCGTCGTGAGGGAGTCGTGCTAACCACTGCGCTACCGTGCTGCCCTAGGAATGTACTTATAGGCAGCTAAATCTGGTGTACATGGGGATACTTTTCAAATAGGAAAGTCTTATTTAGGAGTCTTTGATGGAAAAGGTGACAAACTGTGGCGAGCCACGTATGGCTGTTGTATATATTATTGTATTTCCTCACAGCTGTTGTATATATTATTGTATTTACTCACGGCTGTTGTATATATTATTGTATTTACTCACTGTTACTGTTGTTGTGTTGATGTTGTTGTTGGCTCCGCCCCTCTGAGAAAGCATATAACCCATCGATCCGGGACAGCCTCTCAGTGCGGGAGGAGCTACTGGTGGGCACATTCTAGCTGATTAAAACCACAGTTCTTGTTAACTAACATTTTGACTGGATTGATTGATATCAATTTAATCAGCTAGAATTTTTTAAACATGGAAACAGTTTTAAAACCAGAACGCCTTGATCTTGACCCGCAGGCGCCGGAGGCTACGGCAATATTTGAGCATTGGCTCAATTGGTTTGAGGCCTTCCTCAGCTCCTTTGCCGCTGAGGTCTCCCCGGAAATTAAACAGAGTCTCCACAATGCCCGGGTGAGCCACAGGATTTTCCAGTTCATCAGAGACGCGGCCTCATACAGAGAGGCAGTGGAGCTGCTCAAACGACAGTTTGTGAGGCCGTGAACGAAGTACTCGCTCGACACCTCCTGACCACACGCCGTCAGCGCTAGTATGAGTCACTGGCTGAATACCTACATGAACTGAGAATACTCGTCTGCAGTTGTAACTGCAGGACTGTCACAGCGGTCGAGGACGCGGAGCTGATGGTCCGGGACACCTATGTGGCAGGTGTCCGGTCCAGCGACATCCGGCAGTGGCTTCTAGAAATGAGGAACCCTCGACCTCGAAGAGACTGGCTACCTCGCTGGAAGTGGCCTTCCTGAGCCTGGATGCCTTCTCATCCGACCACGCGGCATCCTCGGGGACGTCGGAGGCGCAGCCATCACCCGACCCAGGCGTGCCTCATTCCTGCGCCACGCAGCAGCCGTCCAACTCTGGTGGACCATGCTGTTACTTCTGCGGTCAGGGGTTGCGTCCCAGGCAGCGTTTCCCGGCACGCAACTCCACGTGTAACGAGTGTGACAAATAGGGGCACTACGCTAAAGTATGCCTAGCTAAGCCTAAAAATCAAAACCAAAAGCCTGTCGAACCCAGTCTGAGACTCTCAGACCTCGCAGCGTGGCATCGTGCCTGCCCGGAGCGCCCTCTGCTGACGCGTCACTCGCCGTGTGCATTCCATGGGGGCAACCATCTTGTCTGACGACATCGACGTCGAACGCCGTGTGCAATCCATGGGGCAGCCATTTTGTCCGACTTCGTCGACGCCGCCATTTTGCGACCAGAACGACACTCATCGCCATCAACTCAGCTCCATTCAACTTGACCAGTCCCAGCCTTGCCATCTTCAAAGCTCGATGATGGCCATCAGCCTCAACGGGCAGGAGACATTTGTCATAATATACACCAGTTTATCATGGTGCAGACACACACTGATGGACACACAGTGGGACCAATCAACACACACAACACCGTAGCCAATCACCAGTTAGAGCACACGCACTATAAAGACAGGGGCCATCAGAGTTCCCGCTCATTCGAGTTGCAGCTAGCTAGGAGGACAGAGCTCACAGCCTGTAACACAGACATTCACCATGTGCTGAGTGCATCGACTGGTTAAGACAAGGCAAAGGTCTTTACTTAAACCTAGTATCGTATTAACCCACAGTCTGAGTATGTTTAAACAGTTAATGATTCAATAAAATAATGTTGCACTATTTCAAGTGTTGGTGACCTCTATGTGATCCAGAACACCCAACACATCATGATACCAGGAGTTTAGGGATATTAGCACTTCTTAGACCTACCTGCAAGTGATCTGCCTTATGCCAGCATTCCTTCATCCTGCAACATGGCAACATCATCGCTGGCAACCTCTGGGCCAACTGGAAGATTTTCAAACAGCGCTTCCAGCTCTTCCTCGAAGCCACAGACAGGGAGGGCGCCTCGGATACCAGAAAGATTGCTCTTCTCCTCTCCACGGCCGGGGACCATGCCATCCACATTTTCAACTCTCTCACCTTTGCGGATGATGAAGATAAAACAAAGTTCAAGACGGTCCTCCTCAAGTTTGCCACTCACTGCTGCGTAGAGGTGAATGACAGTTTCGAGCGTTACGTGTTCCAACAGCGCTTGCAGGGTAAGGATGAACCTTTCCAATCCTTTCTCATGCACCTCCGCATCCTTGCGCAGTCTTGCAGCTACAGGCCCACCTCCGACTCCATGAAACGCGACCAGATCGTTTTCGGCGTTCAGTCGGACCCCCTACGTCAGCAGCTCCTCAAAGTAAAGCAACTCACCCTAGCAACCGCCATCGAGACTTGTGTCTTACATGAAAACGCCACAAGGCGGTATTCCCACATCCAAGCGGCTGAAACGGCGCGGCAAGGTCCCCACGAGGCGGAACGGGTCCAAGTGATTGAGCACCTCAAGGCCTCAGCCTGGATGAGGGCGGCCATTTCGCGCGCTTTTCGCGGACTCCCGCGCTTGTGCGCACCAAACGAGGGGAACAGCGACGTTGAGGAACGTAATGCACCACGCACGACTGCACCGCGCATGCGCGGTGGCGCAGCGAACGTGCTGGCGCTACGACGTGCGGCAACTGTGGCTCCACATTCACCCCGTTTAAAAGAAAAACGTCCGGCGGGGTGAAGTGAACTCACAGGTTCAGTCTCTCAGGAGGGTGTATTGTCCGCTGTGAATGTCGCAGTGGAGGCGCTGGCGTCGAGACCTTCGACTCCCCAAACCCGAACCACTTCAGCACCTCCCACAAGTACCCCCACTCTACCCTATCGAAGGCCTTCTCAGTGCCACTATCTCCGCCTCCCCCTCCCTCGCCGGCATCATGATAACGTTCCGGAGCCTCCACACATTCGCGTTCAACTGCCTCCCCTTCACAAACCCCGTCTGGTCTTCGCGGATGACCTCGGCGCACAATCCTCAATTCTCGTGGCTAAGACCTTCACCAGCACCTTGGCCTGTAAGACCCACACTGCAGGGGATCCTTGTCCCGCTTCAGGATCAAGGAGATCCGTGCCCGGGACATCGTCGGGGGCAATCCGCTCCCCCCCCCCCTCCCTTGCCTCATTGAAGGTCTTAACCAGCAACGGGCCCAGCAGGTCCACATAATTTTTGTAAAATTCGACCGGGAAACCGTCCGGCCCCGGTGCCTTCCCCACCTGCATGCTCCCTATCCCTTTGGCCAGCACCTCAAACCCAATCGTGGCCCCTAATCCCGCCACCAGTCCCTCTTCCACCTTCGGGAACTTCCGTTGGTCCAGAAAGCGGCCCATCCCTCCCTCCTCCAGTGGGGGCTCGGACCAATACAGTTCCTCATAAAAGTCCCTGAAGACCCCATTGATGCCAACTCCACTCCGCACCGCACTCCCTCCCCTATCCTTAACTCCCCCAATCTCCCTAGCTGCGTCCCGCTTCCAAAACTGATGCACCAGCATCTGACTTGCCTTTTCCCCATATTCATAAATCGCCTTCCTCCACTGCGCCTCCGCCTTCCTGGTGGTCAACAGGTCGAATTCAGCCTGGAGGCTACGCCTCTCCCTCAACAGTCCCTCCTCCGGCACCTCCGCATACCTCCTGTCTACCCTCACCATCTCCCCCACCAGCCTCTCCCTCTCCCTCTGCTCTCTCCTCCTTGTGGGCCCTAATGGAGATCAGCTCTCCCCTAACCACTGCCTTCATCACCTCCCAGACCATCCCCACTCGGACCTCCCCGTTATCGTTGGCTTCCAGGTATCTCTGTATGCTTCTTCGGACCCGCTCGCTCACCTCCTCGTCCGTCAACAGCCCCACCTCCAAGCGCCACATCAGGCGCTGGTCCCTCTCCTCTCCCAGCTCTAAGTCCACCCAATGCGGGGCGTGATCCGAAATGGCTATCGCCGAGTACTCGGTATCCTCTATTCTCGCAATGAGCGCACTGCTCATAACAAAAAAGTCAATCCGGGAATAGGCCTTATGAAAGTGCGAGAAGAATGAAAATTCCCTAGCCCCTGTCCACCCCTCCCATCTGGTCCATAAACCCCCTCAGCACTTTAGCCGCCGTCGGCCACCTACCCGTCCTCGACCTGGAGCGATCCAGTGCCGGATCCAACACCCATTATTAGGCCCCCCACTTCCAAGTCCGGGATCCGACCCAACATGCGCCGCATAAAATCCGCATCGTCCCAGTTCGGGGCGTACATGTTGGCCAGCACCACCCTTTCCCCTTGCAGCTTACCACTTACCATTACGTACCTGCCGCCATTGTCTGTCACATTGCTCGACGCCTCGAACGACACCCTCTTTCCCACCAAGATCGCCACCCCCCGATTTTTGGCATCCAGCCCCGGATGAAACACCTGGCCTACCCACCCCTTCCTCAATCTTACCTGGTCTGCCACCTTCAGGTGTGTCTCCTGGAGCATGACCACATCCGCCTTCAGCCCCTTCAGGTGTGCAAACACCCGGGCCCGCTTAACCGGCCCATTCAGCCCCCTTACATTCCAGGTTATCAGCCGGATCAGGGGGCCGACTAGCCATAACCCCTCCTCGGCCAGCCACGCACCCCATGCCCGGCCCGTTCCCCACGGCGGCAGACCCCCATACAACCCCCTCTACTCGCTCCAGCTCCGCCTTGACCATACCAGCAGCAAACCGGTTCCCCCCCACCCCCACTCCCCAGCTAGGACCGCTCCTAGCTGCATTGCTCCCCCCATTGCACTCCCGCAAGTCAGCTGACTCCTGCTGACCCAGGCCGTACCCGCCTCTCCTTCGACTCCTCCCATTGTGGGACTTCCCCTCCCCCTCTATTACCCACCAACAGGCTCTCCACCTCCCCCTTCCATCCCAAGCGCGGGAAAAAACCCGCGCTTCCCCGCCTCGGCCCCTCCAGCACGGGAAAAAGCCCGCGCTTTCCACCTGCCTGGCCCCGCGTTCTCTGTCACAGCTCCTTTTACTGGTCCAGTCTCCTCACCCCCGACTCGGGCATCACCCCCCCCCCCCCGCGGGGCCCCATCCCCCCTACCGGCCACCCAACCCCTACTCCGTTTACTTGCCCCCCTCCAAGAACCCACCCGACAGACCCGACCAAAACAGTGCCCAACCCACCCTAACCACCCACACCGAACCAAAACTAAACAAGAACAAAGCACCCCCCCTCAAAATGTAACACAACAATCCCCGACCATCCCCATGCCCGATCCCCCATCCCGACCCTCAGTTTGTGTCCTGCTTCTCGGCCTGAACAAAGGCCCACGCCTCCTCCGGGGACTCAAAATAATGGTGCCGGTCCTTGTAGGTGACCCACAGACACGCCGGCTGCAGCATGCCAAACTTCACCCCCTTCCTGTGCAGCACCGCCTTCGCCCGGTTGTACCCGACGTTCTTCTTCGCCACCTCCGCGCTCCAGTCCTGATATACTCGAACCTCCACGTACTCCCACCTGCTGCTCCTCTCTTTCTTGGCCACCTGAGTACGCACTCCCGATCAGTGAACCGATAAAACTGCACCAGCATCGCCCGCAGCGGCTCGTTAGCCTTGGGCCTCCTCGCTAGCCCTCTATGGGCCCCTTCCAGCTCCAGGGGCCCCTGGAAGGACCCCGCTCCCATCAGCGAGTTTAACATGATGACCACATAGGCCCCCACGTCCGACCCCTCCAGCCCCTCCGGGAGGCCCAGGATCCGCAGATTCTTCCGCCTCGACCGATTCTCCATCTCCTCGAACTGTTTCTGCCATTTCTTGTGGAGCGCCTCATGCGCCTCCACCTTTACCGCTAGGCCCAAGATCTCGTCCTCGTTATCTGAGATCTTTTGTCGGACCTCGCGGATCGTCACCCCCTGGGCCGCCTGGGTCTCCAACAGCTTATCAATAGAAGCCTTCACCGGCTCCAGCAGATCCGCTTTGAGCTCCCTGAAGCAGCTCTGGATAACCTCCTGCTGCTCCTGCGCCCACTGCATCCACACTGCCTCATCCCCGCCCGCTGCCATCTTGCTCTTCTTCCCTCGCACTTTCTTTGGCTTCACCACCACTTATTTAGTCGCCCCACTCCTGGTCCAAGCCATACACTGTCGGGGGAATGTTGCAGTCTTCTTCCCACACTGGGAAATGTCGAAAAATGCCGTTGCGGGCCCTGAAAACAGCCCAAAAGTCCGTTCCAACCTGGAGCTGCCAAACGAGCGACTTAGCTCTGCATAGCCGCAACCGGAACAAGCCAAGGACCGTTCCAGGTGGCAAGTGGGGACCTGCCTGGGCTGTCACAGACGTCGGTGCACAGGTACATCCGTGCTGCCCCGGGAGGTCCTATATACCCCGTTGGCATCATGTATCAAATTCAATGTGGATTAAGCCCACCAGGCAGCGGGGTTCACCATCATCACCAAGATATTCCGGGTCCAGGGGGTGATCAACAGGATGCAAGTCGCTTTACGAGCACTTGTGCATGACAGACCTGCCTTCATAAACCAAAAGGGATTCCACTCAATTAACATGCAGCTGGTGTGTGACTATGATTGAGACCTATTCGGAGGCCCCAGACTGATGTGGGGACCCACTACAATGACACCAAGGCTGCGATCAGATGTGTGATCGAGGTGCCTGGGCTGTTCTGGAGAGGCCTTTCAGTATAGCGCTAGGAGGGTCTCCCACATGGTGTTGGGTCCTCCACGGGATCGGCCAGCAGAGGGATGACATGCTGGAGGAGGAGGATGAACGCCAGGCCTCGTCCGACGAGGAGGGTGAGGATGGGCAGGGCATGGGCAGGCACCACCTATGTGTCAGGGTTGGCGCACAAGGGATGCTCTAATCGCCTCCAGGTTCACTGACTAGGGGGTCTGGCCTTTGGCACAAACATCACTGCCCCTGCTAACCACTCTGATGTGTTGGGTGCTCTGGATCCGTGGAACACATACAAGCCACCAACACTTAAAATAGTGCAACACGATTTTATTAAGTTAGAAACTGTTGAACATACTTTCACTGTGGGTTAACACGATGTTAGATTAAACTAAAGAGCTATGCCTGTCCGAACCAGTCTATTCACTCAGCACATGGTGAGGATCTGTGCTGTAAGCTGTAAGCTCTGTCCTTGTAGGAGGCTGCATCCCGAATGAACGGGAACTCTGATGCCCCCTGTCTTTGTAGTGAGGGTGCTCTAACTGGTGATTGGCTGCGGTGTTGATTGGTCTTGCTGTGTGTCCATCAGTGTGTGTGTATCTGCACCATGATATACTGGTGTATATTATGACACACTCCCTCCCATGAACAATCCCCCCTGCGCCAACCCACTCCCCTTGCAACCCCCTCCATGATTCATACCTGCCTCACTATGGGGTGCGGTCCCTGAATTGCCAGTAACAGCGGGTTTGGTCCGTGGGATGGAGGATGATGACAATCCACTCTGGATGAGCTCTGGTGCTCTACACCGTTTGATAACGTCTGACTCCTGCCCAGGGTAGCACTTTGCACCAGCCGCCTGGGTGATCCCGAGCATGCGAGCTGGCCATCCCATCACGTGGTCCCACCGAACCCTTGGGGTGGAGGAGGTGGGGATGGTGGGAGAGGGGAGGCAGAGGGATGGGGAGGGGAGGCGGGTGGGATGGGGAGGGGAGGGATGGGGTTGGGGCGCTGGCTGAATTGGGGTCCCTGGCCCATGCTCACGCCCAACATTTGCCCATCTCCCCCAGCACACCCTCTGCAGCCAGCCAAGTCCAGCGCAGGCCATCCATGAGGCTCTTCTGACAGAGGCAGGTTGAAATGTTGTGAATATGTGTTTATTGTGCAACTGTGAACATACAGGTATCGCTTTGTGTTCTAGCCCCTAAAGCTATTATATGTGCTGCACTTGTGCCAACTTGTTTACGTTAATGATGGAAAGGGATAAGTATACACCACAGGGCAAGAGTTATAGCTGGGGGAAGGGCAATTATGATGCCATTAGACGTGACTTGGGGGGGATAAGGTGGAGAAGTAGGCTGCAAGTGTTGGGCACACTGGATAAGTGGGGCTTGTTCAAGGATCAGCTACTGCGTGTTCTTGATAAGTATGTACCGGTCAGGCAGGGAGGAAGGCGTCGAGCGAGGGAACCGTGGTTTACCAAGGAAGTGGAATCTCTTGTTAGGAGGAAGAAGGAGGCCTATGTGAAGATGAGGTGTGAAGTTTTGGTTGGGGCGATGGATAGTTACAAGGTAGCGAGGAAGGATCTAAAGAGAGAGCTAAGACGAGCAAGGAGGGGACATGAGAAGTATTTGGCAGGAAGGATCAAGGAAAACCCAAAAGCTTTCTATAGGTATGTCAGGAATAAGCGAATGACTAGGGAAAGAGTAGGACCAGTCAAGGACAGGGATGGGAAATTGTGTGTGGAGTCTGAAGAGATAGGCGAGATACTAAATGAATATTTTTCGTCAGTATTCACTCAGGAAAAAGATAATGTTGTGGAGGAGAATGCTGAGCCCCAGGCTAATAGAATAGATGGCATTGAGGTACGTAGGGACGAGGTGTTGGCAATTCTGGACAGGCTGAAAATAGATAAGTCCCCGGGACCTGATGGGATTTATCCTAGGATTCTCTGGGAGGCCAGGGAAGAGATTGCTGGACCTTTGGCTTTGATTTTTATGTCATCATTGGCTACAGGAATAGTGCCAGAGGACTGGAGGACAGCAAATGTGGTCCCTTTGTTCAAAAATGGGAGCAGAGACAACCCCGGCAACTATAGACCGGTGAGCCTCACGTCTGTAGTGGGTAAAGTCTTGGAGGGGATTATAAGAGATAAGATTTATAATCATCTAGATAGGAATAATATGATCAGGGATAGTCAGCATGGCTTTGTGAAGGGTAGGTCATGCCTCACAAACCTTATTGTGTTCTTTGAGAAGGTGACTGAACAGGTAGGCGAGGGTAGAGCAGTTGATGTGGTGTATATGGATTTCAGCAAAGCGTTTGATAAGGTTCCCCACGGTAGGCTATTGCAGAAAATACGGAGGCTGGGGATTGAGGGTGATTTAGAGATGTGGATCAGAAATTGGCTAGCTGGAAGAAGACAGAGGGTGGTGGTTGATGGGAAATGTTCAGAATGGAGTACAGTCACAAGTGGAGTACCACAAGGATCTGTTCTGGGGCTGTTGCTGTTTGTCATTTTTATCAATGACCTAGAGGAAGGCGCTGAAGGGTGGGTGAGTAACTTTGCAGATGATACTAAAGTCGGTGGTGTTGTCGATAGTGTGGAAGGATGTAGCAGGTTACAGAGGGATATAGATAAGCTGCAGAGCTGGGCTGAGAGGTGGCAAATGGAGTTTAATGTAGAGAAGTGTGAGGTGATTCACTTTGGAAGGAATAACAGGAATGCGGAATATTTGGCTAATGGTAAAGTTCTTGAAAGTGTGGATGAGTAGAGGGATCTAGGTGTCCATGTACATAGATCCCTGAAAGTTGCCACCCAGGTTGATAGGGTTGTGAAGAAGGCCTATGGAGTGTTGGCCTTTATTGGTAGAGGGATTGAGTTCCGGAGTCGGGAGGTCATGTTGCAGCTGTACAGAACTCTGGTACGGCCGCATTTGGAGTATTGCGTACAGTTCTGGTCACCGCATTATAGGAAGGACGTGGAGGCTTTGGAGAGGGTGCAGAGGAGATTTACCAGGATGTTGCCTGGTATGGAGGGAAAATCTTATGAGGAAAGGCTGATGGACTTGAGGTTATTTTCGTTGGAGAGAAGAAGGTTAAGAGGAGACTTAATAGAGGCATACAAAATGATCAGGGGGTTGGATAGGGTGGACAGTGAGAGCCTTCTCCCGCGGATGGATATGGCTGGCACGAGGAGACATAACTTTAAACTGAGGGGAAATAGATATAGGACAGAGGTCAGAGGTAGGTTCTTTACGCAAAGAATAGTGAGGCCGTGGAATGCCCTACCTGCTACAGTAGTGAACTCGCCAACATTGAGGGCATTTAAAAGTTTATTGGATAAACATATGGATGATAATGGCATAGTGTAGGTTAGATGGCTTTTGTTTCGGTGCAACATCGTGGGCCGAAGGGCCTGTACTGCGCTGTATTGTTCTATGTTCTATGTTCTATGTTCTATATGGTGTCTACATTTCTGGCCATACGGGCCCCATCGCAACGTCTAGGTGTATCGCCAGGTGGTACATCAGGAGCAGAGGCAGCCTGCCCTGTGACCCCTTTTGTGGCCATCTTTTGGGGCGACCAGGCTGGATGGGCCCAGCTACCGCTTGAGTGTTGCAGGTGGTGTGGTGCCACTCTGTTCTGCCCACTGCCCATCAGATCTGTCAGGGACAGGAGGGGGAAGAGTCTGAGGTGCTGTGGTGCTTGGCAAGTCACTCTCTCCCAAGTCACCACCATGGGCCCCATCACCTACTCTTCCCTTGCGTGCCTGATGGCCCCCTCCTGGCTATTCCATGGGATGGGGGGGTGCGAGCGCACCCAACCCCTGAGACTCTCCTGCCACCAGAGTGTCTCTGGAATGGTGGGGGGTGTTGGAGACAGCTGTGTCAGGAAGTCTGTGTCGTGCCCAGACTGGCGCTCCAGGGTGTCTCGGGAAGCAGGTTGAGAGCTCCCATCACTGTCCGTGTCCTCTTCCTCGCTGCTATCCATTTTAGGGTTGGGATTGTGGTTGTGGTTGGGATCGGGGGTGAAGGACACCAGAAGGGCCCGCCTCAGCACCAGGAGATCCTGCAAGACACAAGACATGATGCATGATTGGATCGCGGGTTGTGGTGGCAGGTGGTGGTGGATGGGGGCACGTGGGGGTGATGCAGGGTGTGTGTGGGAGTAGTGTGGGTGGTGGTGGTGGTGACGGAGGTTTGTGGGAGTGGTGGTGGTGGGGTTTGGGGGTGGTGGTGGGGAAGGCGACAGGCGTGTCTGGGGAACCGCAACTCAGTGGGGTCTCACTTGCTCCCCCAATGCCGACGTCTGCCTTGGTGACTGCCCTCTGTCAGGGCCCACTGACCAGATCCAGTGCCCGCTGTTCTGCTGCGGTGAGGGGCCGCATGTCCGGTGTTCCCCCTCCAGTCTTTTCCACCTGACGGCGGTTGTGGGCCGCTTTCTCCTGACGTTGGGGGCGGGGGGGTGGACACAGAAAATGACAGTGTGGCAGTTGGTCACATGCAGGACAGGGGATAGATAGCTGGTAGCATTCGTGGCCAGGGTGCCTGGGTGGTGGTTTGGTCACCCTCTGGGTTTGGGGGGGTGTTGATGGGGTGGGGTAGGGGGTGTATTAGACGTGGGTTGGTGCCAGGTCCTACTGGCCCGTCTTGGCGCTCATGACCTCTGCCACCTGCGCCCGGTGAACGGCGGCGGGTGGCAACCTCCTTCCTACCGCGGGGCACAAAACAATACAGCACAGGAACAGGCCCTTCGGCCCTCCAAGTCTGTACCAGTCATGATACCACACCTGGCCAAATCACTCAGCACTTCCTCGTGCTGTATTCCTCTATACCCATCCTATCCATGTATTTGTCGAGATGCCTTTTGAACGCCGCTAATGTATCTGCTTCCACAACCTCCCCTGGCAGTGCATTCCAGGCACTCACTACCCTCTGTAAAAAACCTGCCTCCCACATCTCCTCTCAACTTTGCCCCATGGACCTTGAAGCTATGCCCCCTGGTGACTGACCCCTCCACCCTAGGAAAGAGTGCCTGCCCATCCACTCTATCCATGCCTCTCATAATCTTGTAGACCGCTATCTGGTCACCCCTCCACCTCCGTTGATCCAATGAAAATAGTCCAAGTCTATTCAGCCTCTCCGCATAGCTCACACCCTCCAGACCAGGTACAGGGTAGGTGCCTCTACTCCACGGCATCCAGCAGGGTCTCCACTTCAAAGCCAGTGAACCAGGGTGCCACTCTGTCACGCTGCCGTCTTGTTGGCTGGAATGGTGTGTATGGGGAGTGGAGTGCTTGTATGCGGCTGCAACTTGTTAGCCCCTCGAGTATCAATTCCGACCCTGGCGAGTCCGACATCGGTTTTAAATTGAATCGATCGTGTTCCACGTGGCGCCGGTGCTAGTCGATTAACAGTTGATGAATTGCTCCAGGAGTGGCGCCAATTTAACTGTGGACGTCCACCGATTCAGTCCCGGCGTCAACACTTAGTTTCTCAGATGGAGAATCCCGTCCCCATACTTTTATTTTTTTCGTGCAGTAACGTGGAGGGTCACGACTGAACAGTCATAGAGTCTGCTGATGAACTATTAACAAAAAATGAAATGTTTATTGAAAACGAAAGATGAGCTATGTCACAATGTGAGCCAATCTGTATTACTGAACTGCCTTTCATGTGATGGTTTTCATTGTTGAAGAGCTCAGCATGGGATTTTCTCCCAAACTACACTTTCAGTTGGATGCCTTCCACTAGGATCCACCTCCAGGCTTTGGATCTCTCCTTCTGATATTCTTCTCCCCTAGATTGCCGCATACATTCATGTTCCGTCTTCCACACACTCTATCAGGTACTCAGTCACGTCAACACAACACCATTGCTCCACGTGCTGGTAAGGAGTCAGCACCCTTTGGCTGTTTCCTCTGATCATATGGCTTCTCGCAAGCCTATTTTGCTTGAGGTCTGCTTCCTTCTACTTTCTCTCTTTAATTTGGAGTCTTCTCCTCTGCCTTTTACTTTAACTTCTCTGCAGAAGAGCTGGTTTTGATCCCTGTCCTTGTTCCTTGACTTAGCTGTCATCTTGGGACCCTTTCTTGTCCCTCCCTATTTTTGGAACCTTCTTCTTTAGTTTGGGACTTGCCGTCTCTCCCTTCCCGGTTCTCACTGTTCTGGTACTTTCAGTGGAATACTGCTTTCATCTGGGTCACCTTGTATATCTGTGGGTCTCTATCCAATTCCCTTTTGCGAAGTAATAGCACCACCTTTTCTACTTTTTAAAAAACTTCCCTAAACCACTTTGAAAGTTGTAAAACCTCATTAAAAATCCAGGTTATACAAACAAACCCACAGATGGGCAGGCAACCTTATAACGTGAAACCAATACTTAAGTTTCCCCTTTCTTAATACACCCACACACAAAAAAATGTAAATTATAGTTAAACTTAAAGCATTAACTTATTCCTAACATCCACAATTACTTAAAACCATCTCTAGTTCCTAACACAAGAAACCGCCAGCATTGACATACCTTGAATGGTTAGCCTTGCCATTGGTCATAAGAAATTGTAATGTTGGCATATTGTTGTTATATCTGCCATTGCAAAATGTAATTTACCACAGGCAAGTCCATGGTTTACATTGTCTTCAGGTATTATTGACAAGAACAAATTTGGTTGCTCTGTGCTTTAAAAAAATCTGATTAGATGGGGGTGGGTCATAGATCATAGAATCTACAGTGCAGAAGGAGCCCATTTGGCCCATCGAGTCTGCACCAGCCCTTGGAAAGAGCACCCCACTTAAGTCCACACTTCCAACCTATTCCCGTAATCCAGTAACTCCACCTAAACTTTTTGGACACTAAGGGCAATTTAGCAAAGCCAATCCACCTAACCCGCACATCTTTGGACTGTGGGAGGAAACCGTAGCACCCGGAGGAAACCCACACATACACGGGGAGAACATGCAGACTCCACACAGTGACCCAAGCTGCGAATCGAACCTGGGACCCTGGAGCTGTGAAGCAACTGTGCTAACCACTGTGCTACCATGCTGGGTCTATACACAGTAAATGTTGGAAAGCTTTTTCAATGTTTATGCAAATGCGGGACACAAGTGAAGAGAGTAGGTTTTGCTGGAAGTAGCATTAACAACAGTTAATAAAGAGTAACTATAGCATTTATAAAATAATCCTATAAGTAAACAAATTCTTCAAATTTTGCTGATGGTACTTTTACTCTAAAGACACAACTTTTCAGGGATTTATAATTCTTCTGGACAATTCTGTGGATAAGGAATCATATTTTATAGAAGATAGGCCATATCTTATGACCTTGATGCTCTGCTGCAGATCTTGGAAAAGCCCAATCTCCATGGTGATCTGCTGCTCAGGCAGGCAATCATGCAACACGGCACAGATGTGCTATTACCTACCCCATAAAAACTCTGGAACTACACAGACTGCATGGCACAGGATCAAACGATCCCATAAAATGGTTGTGATAAACTATATTTTGTGGCCAAGCTTTGTGAGGTCTGAACCCTTGGCATCAGCAGTGGAAGGAATTTTAAAGTGGGTCTCTTTTTGGTTCCACGTTTACTGGCTCTATCTCACTTATTCTCAATGCTTCTTCAATGGTAAATTCTGAAATTCACTCATTAATCTTCCCAAGGTGAGGGATATATATAACAGTGTTGATGTTTGCTACAATACATGTTGGTGATCCAAGGTATGTCATGTGTAATTAATGTAGATGGCTGCATGATGCCAACAAAAATAATGATAGGTAGCTTTATGGGCAGCACGGTAGTGCAGTGGTTAGCACTGTTGCTTCACAGAGCCATGGACCCGGGTTCGATTCCCACTTGGGTCCCTGTCTGTGCGGAGTTTGCATGTTCTCCCCATGTCTGCGTGGGCTTCCTCTGAGTGTTCCCGTTTCCTCTCACAAGTTCCAATGGACGTGCTGTTAGGTGAATTGGACATTAATAAAGGGTATTATTATATGATTAAGGTACAGTTTAGACTAGGATGGCACAACATCCGAAGGCAGGTGGCAGATTCCATAAACGAGATAAGACCTAGTGAGCTAGATACGGTGCAAGCCAACGAGATCAGATTGAACAAACTCGATAAGTGCAAACAAATTAGATAACTGAAACACAAACATGAAACTGTTTAAGTTTGGGGAAAGATGAGGGAGGGATTACCGACTCAATAATTTGTTTCTTAGCTATTTTGATTCAGGAATAAATATTGATCAGGCATTGGAGAGCTCCCCTCCTCTTCTCCAAAATAATGGGATCTTTGTATGTCTACCTGAAACAGCAGAGGGAGCTTTGGCTTAATGTCCCACCAGAAGGATGAAATGACACCTTTGACAGTGTAGCACTCCCTCAGTACTGCTTTGGAGCATCAGCCTAGATCTTACCTCTGAAGTGAAAGTTGAGCCCAGAGCCTCCAGGTTCAGAGAAAATGGAGAATAAATCATACCGAGAGACTGCACCATATGACTTGAAGACTGCCTGTGCTGCAGTAATTTCAGAAGATGGGGAACAAATCATTTTCCCATTTTCTTACCTGGGGTCACATCCTGGAGAATTGGGGACAGGAAGGAATGAAACCCTTTAGAAAATGGGGGACAAAGATAACGGAGACTATGTTTAATTTGCATCTCTGAGCATCTAGCTGTAATGATTCATATGAAGTACCAGTATAACGTTTCTAAAATGCTATTGTTTGTGAAATAAAGAAGGACTGAATGCAAATTCCCATTTAATTGTCACCAGTGATAATTATTTATTTGTTAAACATTACACTTACATTTGAGGGACTCCCGGGGGAATGCCTTTATCGGGTGGCCCGTTAGCGAGGTTCTGTGGCCGGCCACGCCATCTCGCACCACTGCACAGCAGCCCCCCACCCCTGGATTCCCCACCTCCAAGGAAAGGGGTGACACGATCCTTTTCCCCCTCAGTACCCCTATAATAGGGAGACCCCCAGGGACCCTTATAATGGAGGGACTCTCAGGAACCCTTGTATTGGGGGGACAGCCCCAGAGACCCCTGTACTAAAGGGACCTCCAGGGACCCCTGTTAAAGGGGGGCCCCTAGGGACCCCTGCAGTGGGGAACCCCCCAGACACCCCTGTAATAGGGAGACCCCCTCAGGGACCTCTGTAATGGGGGAACCACCACAGGGATCCCCTGTAAAAGGGAGACCCCCCAGGGATCAAAGGGACCCTTGTAATAGGGGACTCCCACAGGAACCCGCCCTGCAGAAAGGGACCCCCCCTCCCCCCCACACAGACCCACCCGCCCTCACACAGACCCCTCCACAGAAAAGAGATCCCTGTCTGGAAGCTTGAGAGCAGTCCAGACAGGGGCAGTGAGAAGAGTTACAGCTGTTACACTTAGCTTGAAGCTCCACAAGTCCGTTCCTTGAACCTGCACCTCGTTCCCACAAATCCATTAGCTCCAAGCCATTCATAGCATTCTAGTTGTGGTCTGTGATTGACAGCTTCTACAAACCATCTGCAGCTTTGATCCATTCATCTCCCTTCATGGTTAAGTGGCCTAAGTGGTGATATGATGGTTTGGACAGGCTAAAGAGCTCCGAATTAGAACACATGTGGACTAAACCCGAGTAGTTAACAGATAATGGGGTATTAAATTACACAGTTTTGATGGGTAATTGCTTTGAGAATAGTACAAAACATCTATTAAATCTGAATGATGTGGCTTTAGCACAAGATATTCCCCTGCGCAATTATCAAAACAGGGAGACAAAAATTGAACTACTTTGCTGGAGCAGGACGTTTGCAGGTTTATATTTAATGACAGCTGACAGTATTCAATTCTTCTTGACTACAGCAGCTACTGCTGCACTCAATTTCATTTCTATTTTTGATATTCTCACACTCCTAAGCATTTCAATATGATATGCTAAGTGATGATTTTATGATGTGCTCCTCCAGGAGCTCAATTAACGACACAGTTCTACTGGTCCTATTAGAACTGACGTTAGGACTGATGTTCATAATAATCAAGCGTACCACGACAACAAAGGAATAGAAAAATCAATTTGTTTCATCAGCGTGGCCTTGAGCATCATTTGATGACTGTGTGAGTGTCAGTTTACCGATAATTGCATGCAGTTGAGGGACACTATCTACATAGTCTCATGTAAGTATGGGGAAAGATTAAATGTAAAAGTCATTGGTGGTTTTTGCGGCCTTCACATTCTGGTCGCAACACAGCTTATAAAATTTCTCTCTCTCTCTCTCTCTCTATCTATCTATCTATCTATATATAATATATATAATGAATTGATAAATTGGTTGGACAAGTGATGAAAACCAGACTAGAAAATTGCTGTATAGTCAGTCAGCATGGATTTGTTAAGCGAAAGTCATGTCTGACAACATGGTTGAATTTTTTGAGGAGATAACACGGAGGGTCGATGAATCTAGTCCATTTGTAATCTGTTTGGATGTTAGCAAGGCCTTTGACAGCGTCCCACGAGGTTGGATCATGGGTGATTTTAATACGCACATAGACTGGATTATTCAAATTGGCAAGGGTAGCATGACCGAGTTAATTGAATGTATCAGAGATTGTTTCTTGGAGCAACATGTTGTGGAACCAATCAGGGAGCAGACTATTCTTGATTTGGTATTGTGCGATGAGGAGAGATTAATTAATGACCTCATAGTAAAGGATCCTCTGGGGAAGAGTGATCATAGAATGATAGAATTTCAAATTAATTTTGAGGGTGAGAAACTGGAGTGCCACACTTGTGTTTTGGAGCTAAACAAAGGTAATTACATTGACATGAGGACAGATTTTACCCGAGTGGGTGGGGCAGGAAGACCAAAAGGTTGGGTGGTTGATGAGCAGTGGCAGCTATTTAGGGAGATATTCAATTCCTCCCAACCAACATATATTCCAGAGAGGAAGAAAGATTGTAAGAGGTGGGAAAATCATCCATGGCTAAGCAAGGAAGTTAAAGATAACAGAAAGACAAAAACTAAGACAAACCATATTGCAAGGTCAGTGGGAGACTGGAAGATTGGAAAGAGATTTAAAGATCACCAACGGGTTACTAAAAAAGTAATAAAAAGAGCAAAGGTAAATTATGGAAGAAAACTAGTGCAAAATATAAAAAATAAAAAAGGATATTCTATTAGCATATTAAAAGGAAGAGAGTAGCTGAAGTGAATATTGGTCCCTTGGAGGATGAGGCGGGTAATTAATAGTGGGGAACAGAGAAATGGCAGAGGCACTAAATCAATATTTTGCCTCAATTTTCACAGTGGAGTATACTGATACTATCCAAATTTAACAGATGATGCAGTGGTAATAGAAAGGGAGGAACTTAGAAAACGGTAGCACAGCATGGTAGCACAGCGGGCAGTACGGTAGCACAGTGGTTAGCACAGTTGCTTCACAGCTCCAGGTTTCCCAGGTTCCATTCCTGGCTTGGGTCATTGTCTCTGCGGAGTCTGCACGTTCTCACCGTGTCTGCATGGGTTTTCTCCGGGTGCTCCGTTTTCCGCTCACAGTCCAAAGATGTGCAGGTTAGGTGGATTGGCCATGCTTATTTGCCCTTAGTGTCCAAAAAGGTTGGGTGTGGTTACTGGGTTACCGGGATAGGGTGGAGGTGTGGGCTTGGGTAGGGTGCCCTTTGCAAGGGCAGGTGGAGATTTAATGGGCTGAATGGCCTCCTTCTGCTTTGTAAATTCTATGAATCATCATCAATAGGGAAAAAGTACTAAAGAAATTATTGGGATTGAAGGCAGGTAAGTCCCTAGGGCCGAATGGCCTACATCCTAGCGTCAAAAAGGAAATCATTGGTTATAATATTGCAAAATTCCCCAGATGCAGGAAAGATTCCAGTTAATTGGAAAAATGCTAATTTAACGCCCATATTCAAAAAAGAAGATAGGCAGAAAGTAGGAGATTATAGTCCAGCCAGTTTAACATATGTCATTGGGAATCTACTAGAATCCATTATTAAGGAAGCAAAAACAGGACACTTAGAAAGGCAAAACACAATCCATCAGAGTCAGCATGATTTTATGAGGAGTAAATTGAATTTGACTAATTTGCTAGAGTTTTTCGAAGATGTAACAAGCCAAGTGGATACTGGGGATCCTGTAGATGTAGTATATCTGGACTTCCGGAAGGCATTAGATAAGGTGCCGCACAAAGATAAGATCACATGGGATTATGGTAATTTGTCACCTTGGATAGAATACTGGCTAACTGATAGAAGGCAGAGAGTCGGGATAAATGGGTCTTTTATTGGTTGGCAAGATGTAACTAGTGAGGTGCCACAGGGCTGGTCCTCAGGCCCCAACTATTTACAATATTTATTAATGACTTGGATGTCGGGATCGAAGGTATTATAGCCAAATTTGCAGATGACACTAAGAAGGAAAGAAGACATTTAAAATGGATAGAGATAGGATGGGTGAGTGGGCCAAAATTTGGCAGATGGAGTCTAATGTGGATAAGTGTGAGGTCATGCATTTTGTTCGTAAAAATGGAAACCCAACATATTATCGAAAAGGAGAGAAACTTCAGTGCAGCGGGATCTGCGTGTTGTCGTGCATCCATCGCAGAAAACTAGTATGCAAGTACAGCAGGTAATAAGGAAGGCAAACAAAATTTTGGCCTTCATAGCTACAAGAATCGAGTATAAAAGTAGGGAAATGCTTCTGCAAATGTCACAAGGCATCGATGAGACCTGGGGAACCTATTTGAGGAGGGATGTAGGTGCATTAGATGCAGTTCAGAGGAGGTTCACTAGGTTTATTCCAGAGATGATGGGTTTGTCTTATAAAGAGAGATTGAGCAGTTTTACCCTATATTCTCACGAGTTTAGCAGAATGAGAGCAGATCGAATTCAGGTACATAAGCTGATAATTGGCAAAGTAGACGTAGAGCGGATGCTTCCTCTTCTGGAGCAAACTAGGAGAGGTCATGGGCGGATTCTCGCATCCGGCAGCCTTGTTTTCTGGTGCAGCACGCCCCTGACGGCAGCGGGATTCTCCCTTCCCGCTGCCAGCCAATGGGGTTCCCCTTCGTTGCCACCCGACACCATCGGGAAACCCATGGGCATGGGTGCTGATGGACTGGAAGATCCCGCCGACGGAGAATTTGGTCTCAGTATTAGGATAAGGGGTAGCAGATTTTAAACAGAGATGAGAAGAAATTACTTCTCTCAAAGGGTTATGAATCTATGGAATACACTACCCCAGAGTCTGATAAATTTAAGGAGGAGATTGACAGATTTTTAATTAGTAATGGGTTTAAGAATTATGGAGAACGGGCAAGAAAGTTGAGGCCGAGAGGAGATCAGCCATGATTGTATTGAATGGCGGAGCGGGCTTGAGGTGCTTAACTGCCTAATCCTTCTCTGAGCTCTTATGTTCTTATGGTCGAGGGAGTAAAAATCTGAAGGATCCTAAACGAAGTGGCAAGTTGGATCTAAAAGTGGCTCAGCTGCAGGGAGAAAAGGGTAATGGTCGGTGGGCATTTTTGTAACTGGAAGGCTGGTTCCAGTGGGTTTGCGCAAGGCACAGCAATAGGTCCCTTGCTTCTTGTGGTGTGTAAAAATGATTTGGACTTAAATGTAGGGAGTATTATGTGCAATTGGTACAAAGATTGGTCATGTGGTTGATGGACAAATCAGGTGGATGGAACAGTGGCAAGAAGAGTTGAAAAAAATATGATGTAATGTTTTTGGGGAAGACTAATGTCATGTGAGAGTACCTTTTAAGAAATGGGTGTTTAAGAAATGTACCTTTAAGAAATGGGTGTTTATTAGTGATGTCAGTGTAGGTGGAGCTGGGCTATTTGTCAGCTTTTTTACTTTCGTTTTAGGCTGTTTGCTGCAGGATGTATTTTAGTTTTGTTTTCAGTGTTGGAGCTGAAGCCAGACAGAGCAGGTGCTCTGTTGATCTCTCTGCCATGAAAAGACTCTCTCTTGATCATTTGGTGAATTCAGAATTATAAATGTTTTCAGTAGTGAATGTAAACCTGATGTGCTTCTGTTAAAAGGTGTTTCCTCGGTCTTCTGGATGTTGTTTGGGAAGTTATTAAGGATTACTTAGTTTTGTATTCTTTGGGGGTTGCATTTGAATAGTTGGTTGTTAAGATGTTCACTGTATGTTTTAAAAAGGTTAACTTGAGTTCATCGAATAAACATTGTTTTGCTTTAAAATATACTTTTCCATTTCTGCTGTACCACACCTGTAGAGTGGGCCATGTGCTCCCCATACCCCAATCTAGTAAAAGTTGTGGGTCAGGTGAACTCCATGCTACACTTTGGGGTTCTCTAAACCCTGGCCCATAGCACTAACAAGATCAGGGAATACAAAATAAATGGTAGGATACTGAAAAATGTAAAGGGACAGAGGGACCTTGAAATCTCCTCCATAAATTTATCGGACTCTGGGGTAGTGTATTGCATAGATTCATAACCCTTTGAGAGAAGTAATACATAGATAGATCCCTGAAGGTGTCTGGACAGGTAGATAAGGCTACAATGAATGCGCATGGGGTACTTCCCTTTATTAGCTGTAGCACAGGATTTGAGAGCTTGGAGGCTATGCTGGAGCTATATAAAGTACTGGTTAGGCCATAGCTGGAGCACTGGTCCCTGGACTATAGAAAAGCTGTGATTGATTGTACTAGCGTTGGTACAGAAGAGATTTAAAAAATATATAGATTTGAAGTACGCAATTCTTTTTTTTCCAATTAAGGGGCAATTTAGCGTGGTCAATCCATCTACTTTGCACATCTTTGGATTTGTCGAGGTGAGACCCACGCAGACACTGGGAGAATATGCAAACTCCACAGGGGCAGTGACCCGGGGCTGGGATCAAACCCGGGTTTTCGGCGTCATGAGACAGCAGTGCTACCCACTGCGTCACTGTGCCGCCCAGTACAGAAGAGATATATGTGGATGTTGCCTGGGCTGGATAACTTTAGGTGTTAGAAAAGATTAGATATGCTGGTATTGTTTTCAATGGAACAGAGGAGGCTGAGGGGCGATCTGACTGAACTGTATAATATTGAGGGGTGAGAGTATGTCTTATTAGGATCCTACCCCCCTTGGTTGAGGGGTCCAGAACTAGGGGTCTAGATTTAGGGTAAGATGTCAGAGGTTTAAAGGGGATTTGATGGGAAATTGTTTCATTCAGAGGGTGGAGATAATGTGTAACTCGCTGCCAATTTTGGCATGGTCAATCCACCTAACCTAACCTACATATCTTTGGATTGTGGGGGTGAAACCCACACAGACACAGGGAGAATGTGCAAACTCCACACGGACAATGATCCAGGGCTGGGATTCAAACCCGGGTTCTCAGCGCCATAGGCTGCAGTGCTAACTACTGTGCCACGTGCCGTCGCTATTTTGATGTTTAAATGCTGATACCAAAAGTCATGAAGCAGGAATTTGAACTTAACAGTAGTATATAAATATTTCAGTAAAATTACTTGCAGGAATTGACATCAATATTATATTGCTTCCCTATCTTTTTATGCCTACCCCTCCAGGCACCATACTTTAAAAGGACGTCGATGACCATGGATTCCATTGGATAAGTCCAATCGTACCATAAACCTTGTCCTCCAATTTGATTTTTTTTCCTCCTCAAGTGTCGGTCTGTATCTTGTTTTTCTGTTTCGACATTCCAATTCAATTCTCTTCCCACACCTAGTGCTGCACTAAGGCAGACTTTTGTCTGTTTCCATAATTCCCGGAACAGGTCACCATTCTGTTGCTAGGGCTTATAGTTTGAGGGGCGCCATTCCTCATCAAGAGCAGTTGACCAGGAGTCTCTCCCGCTCTTACCGCAAGCCATTGGCGTGTTTGGAAGAATTTGCAGGTTGACACTCAACCTGTTTGACTGTGTTATGAATGCACCTTGTTTGAACATCAAGTCCTGGGGTGGGACTCAGACCCTCCGTGTTATCTCCTCAAAAAATTCAATCATGTTGTCAGACATGACTTTCGCTTAACAAATCCATGCTGACTGATTATACACTACCCGATGCGCCACAAGACCTTCACACTTTCAGACATATCTGACCTTTATTCTATTATTAGCATCTTCTTTGGGCCAATGCTTTCTGTTCCATGACACCGTCATCATTTATTCCCCCCCGCCCTTTAATGCACCATTCCTCAATGCAGGTGAGGAGCTGCAAAAGGTACAGTTGATGAAAGTTCAAATGTTTATTTCTAAAAGTGTGAATATTTCAGATCTCATTGTGGATTCATTGTGGCAGCAAGTGTTTGAGAGTAAAGCCAAAGTCTTCGAAGTCAAGTAAATACAGTAGGAGATTGAGAAGAATCACTCTGAATTAGTGCTAGAGAGAGGGGAATAAAATGATCCATACAAAATAAAATGGCTGCCACCACAGCAATGAATGCAGCTCTCCAGCTCAGAATGAATTGGGATGCTGAAGATGTCGTAGAGACACTTGAGAACATTTTCACAAATAGCTTTTTAACAGGCACGAGCAAAGAGGGATGGGTCAGCTGAAACCTTTTGTGGAGAAGAGTAAAAGGTTCAGATCTTTTCAATAGCTGGGAGGCGAGTAGAAATAACAGTAAAAATCCAGACAATGTTTTTGAGAAATTCAGCGCACATTTCCAGTCAAAATCAAACCGTTGGATCCACCGACATGAATTTCAAAGGCTGAGGCAAGAACCAGGTGAGCCCGTTGACAATTTCATAGAATCACTACAGTGAAGTAGGAGATCATTCTGCCCATCGAGTCTGCACCAACCCGCTGAAAGAGCATCGTTCCCAGGCCCACTCCTCCGCCCTATTCCCATTACCCTACCTAACCTGCACATCTTTGGACACTAAGGGCAATTTAGCATGGTCAATCCACCTAACCTGCACAACTTTCAACTGTGGGAGGAAATCGGAGCGCCCAGAGGAAACCCACACAAACACGGGGAGAAAGTACAAACTCCACACAGTTACCCGATGCCAGAATTGAACCCCGGGTCCCTGGCGACGTGAGGCAACAGTGCTAACCACTCTAAACAAGATTGGTAAATGAAGGCAGTGAGTGCAAATTCCAGGAAACAATTGAAAGGTTGCTAGATCAGTTTAATTTGGACTCTACACACATTTATATACAAAAAGATTAATTGGAAAGGACCAGCTCACAACTTAATTGGCTGTAGACACTGTCAGAGCATGTGAAGCCATGAGTAGGCAGATGGAGATACTGACTACCCAAATGGCTAGCCTTAAGCTACGTCAAGCGAAAGGCAGCAGGGTTGATGCAGTGAAAGAGCAACAAAAGGATGCACACCACACAGAGAGAAAGATGTGCAGGGAGCTATGGATGGCCACGTGAGCTCTCCGACAGAAGGAAATGTCCTACATGTGGAACACATTCCAGAGCTTGTGGGAAGCCCAATCACTGAGAATACATCCATACTCTGGAAGATGATGGTGAGTTTGAGGCCCAATAGATATAGGAACCAGACAATTGCATGGAATGGCTGAATGTGTAAATTCCCAGAGAAAAGAAATTCACATAACCCTTTAGACCAGGAAGAAGAGGAGGAATAATCCCACGACCAAAAATCTGAAACTGAAGCTTGACGCCAGAGCACATAATCACATCATCCTGTTCAGACTATATCAGCAGATCTTACCTGAAAATTTGACAGTAAATGTACACCCAAAGAAAAATGGTGTGAAACTGAGCAGTGCTGTGCTGATGGCATATGGTGGAACTGAGATTTGACAGCCCGAAACAACCCAAATCAGAGTGACATTCAAAAGAAAAGACTTTTTCGGCACGCTCCACAACATCACTGAAGCAGATGGTCCGATGAGTAAAGTATAAGATGGAGGTGTCACTGAAGGTATCTTTTTTTAAAATTCAGTCATGATTGCGATGTGGGTGACGTGTTGGGTGCTCTGGATCCGTGGAACACATACAGGCCACCAACACTTAAAATAGTGCAACACTATTTTATTAAGTTAGAAACTGTTGAACATACTTTCACTGTGGGTTAACACGATGTTAGATTAAACTAAAGACCTATGCCTGTCCTAACCAGTCTATGCACTCAGCACATGGTGAAGATCTGTGCTGCAAGCTGTAAGCTCTGTCCTTCTGAGAAGCTGCATCCCGAATGAGCGGGAACTCTGATGCCCTCCGTCTATATAGTGAGTGTGCTCTAACTGGTGATTGACTGCGGTGTTGTGTGCGTTGATTGGTCTTGCTGTGTGTCCATCAGTGTGTGTGTCTGCACCATGATATACTGGTGTATATTATGACAGTGGGTGTCGCTGGCTCTGTCAGCATTTATTGCCCATCCCTAATTGCCTTCGAGGGGGTATTTAAGAGTCAACCACGTTGCTGTGGCGACACATGTAGGACAGGCCAGGTAAGGATGGCAGATTTCCTTCCCTAAAGGGCAACAATCAACAATGGTTTTGTGGTCAATATTAGACTTTAATTCCAGATGTTTATTGACACTATTTGCCCTGGTGGAATTCAAACCTGTGTCAGCAGAGCATTACCCCGGGTCTTTACATTACTCATCCAGTGACAGTAACACTATGCCACCGCCTCCCCTATACTTCCCCTTGTCATAGCACACCCAGTGAATATTGCCCTCCGTTCAAAGTGAGAAAGATCTGGTTCAAATGTATTTTGAGTGTTTTGATGAGATGATTAGATGCTTTGCAGAATTTGAGTATCGTATCATCACCATTGGTCGAGAGCAGAATTGATTCATCCACCACATCAAGTACCATCAAACTCAAAGGAGAAATGAAAGAAAGCTCAAGAGTTTGAAGAAAATAAAATTATTGTCAGAGACACAGAGACAACAGAATGGGTAAATTTCATTGTTACGAGAGATAACATGCACAAGGAAATGGGTTTCAATCGGATATTGGAATACGCAAGACCAATATTGAATGACACAAAGAGCTCTTTGCAGAAAAGTAAATAGGAACATAGGAACAGGAGTAGGCCATTCAGCCCCTTGAACCTGCTCCACCATTCAAGGAGATCATGGCTGTTCTCTGGCCTAACCTCATATACCTGTCTTTGGCCCATATCCCTTAAAACCTTTGCCTAAAAATGTATCTAACTCAGATTTGAAATTAACAACTGATCGAGCATCAACTGCCATTTGTGGAAGAGAGTCCCAAACCTCTACCACCCTTTGTGTGGAGAAGTGCTTCCTAACATCTCCCCTGAATGTTCTGACCCCTAATGTTTAGACTATACCCCCCTAGTTCGAGAATCTCCAACCAGTGGAAAGTTACCTGCCCTATCTTTTCCTGTTAATATCTTGAAGACTTCGATCAGATCACCCATTAACCTTCTAACTGCAAGAGAAATCAGGCCGAATTTGAATAATGTCTCCTCATAACTTAACCCCCGACGACCTGGTATCAGTCTTGTAAGCCTACGTTCCACTCCCTCCAAGGCCAAAATATCCTGGAAATGTTAGGACTAATTTGGAATGTTCAGGCAGCTGAAGAAGAGGATTTCCAGACGCGTAAAGCACTCGAGGATGAAAAGTTTCAACTGCCGAATAAAGTCGCTGACCTGGAAAGACTGGAGGCCGGGCAGAATATGCTGAAAAGAAAGAGGGACTGCATGCTGGACGGTTAGTAGGGGAAGCATCCATGAGGGTGATCCTGAACTTAGTCAAAACTTAAACTTCTGGCTCAAATAGAAGGACTTGAAAAAGAAAATAATGGCAGTGCTGAATTCAGACAGCAAGCCAGTGAAATGTATATGCAGCTCACAGCACAGTTGGAGAATGGTTTACTGGAGACCAATAATTGGGGAAATGCTGGGGGACGGGGGGACGGACGGATGGACGGGGGGGGGGTGGGGGGGGGGGCAGTGGGTGGGTGGCGTGGAGTTAAAAGACAAAATTCATATGCCAGAAGCCGGACAGAGCAGGCAAGGCAGGAAGCTGAAGAATTGATAGAAGATGAGTGCGTGGCGTGGTTAGAAGAGAAACATAATGTAGATGTTGAGGAGAAATTCTGCCAGGCCAAAGACCAACTGCAGTGATGCACTATCAATTACAATGAGACGAGAGTAGAATGTAATCGAGGCTTTATTACACAGAGATGTGTGGCCTCCTACAGCAGCTTACGAAATGGCTGCTGTTCGGAGAGCACACACATTTATACACCGCCAACTGGGCGGAGCCAGCAGGCAGGGATCTACCCCCGTACCTGTAGTACAGGGGCCTTACCGTAATACCCATATATACAATATAATACAACAGTGGTGACTACCACATGCAGCATGTGGCTTTAGCTCAGAAGTAATGTTTTTGAGAAAAGAACACAAACTATGAAAGAATCTTAAGGTGTTCAGTTTAATTACAAAAGTCGATTGTCAATTTTCTTCAGACATAAAAAAAGTTTGAATGATTTATCTTGCTATAAAGAGACATTATTTGTTTTTTAAAGAAAGACGAATGTTATATTATTTGAGAAGAGTTTGGAACTTTATTGCTATGTGCATGTATACATAAGTATCCAGGATGTCACGTCACATCACTTACTACTATGCTGCAGTCTGTGGTTTCAACTAACAATGTATTATTCCACAATACACATGGAGAGCTGCAAACAAACGGCTGATGAAAGTTCTATGGCAGGAACGAATAAGGGCAGAAAGGTAGACACCAGTTACGTTGGCACGGGCAGGACTCAGGATAATGTTAAGGGCTCGGGCAAAAACTGTTAGAGAGATGTTCACGTGTTATGTTCAAAGCAAACACCTGTGCACAAAAGTTCCAAACTGCCTCGATGCTCTTTCAAAGGAGTGTGAAGGCTATGCTGGGCTAGGTGCTGAGGGGGCGCTGGGGTGGGGGTGGGGGGGGAAGGGGGGGTGGAGACCGGGGGAGGGTGGGGGTGGAGGAAGGGGGGAGATGGGCAGAAGTTGGAGGTGGGCAAGGGCTGGGGCCCCGAGGTCGGACTCTGCGCACCACCCCATTATCCCGCCCCTCTCCCTCCCTCTCAAAGTTCAGGGTGACCGTCACCCGGTGGCAGCTGCGCCATGATCTGGCAGGTGTGCCGTATGGTCCCCCTGCTCAGCCGGAGTCTTCGCTGGCATGCCCGGATCGGCAGATCCTCAAATGACAGGCGCTGCTGGTACACACGAAGCTTGATGCAATGTCTCCTTCCCACCTCCTCCTTGGCCTGTTGGGAAGCCTGCTCTCTGATATGATATGCTGACACACACATAATTATGTACAGACAAGCAGCTAATGGACACAGGCATGACCAATAAGCAGGCAGGACACTCAAGGGTGGGATCTGACTATAAAAGACACGAGGCACTCACACTCCGCCTCGTTCCACTGATGAACATCTACAGAGTCAGTCAAGGGAGTTGTTACAATCTCACACCTCCACCACATGGCTAAGAGCTAGTCTGGTTCAGCCAGACAGAGTAACCACACTTAAGTTAGCAGAGAGTCGAACTCTCAGGCAACTGTGCTAACTGTGCTATTAGTTCAATAAACCTGATTGAATTAACTTCAAGGTCTGGAGTATCTTTCTGATCTAAGCTGCATCCAGTCGCAGCCAGTGTTAGACCAGTGTACCTAACACGACACTCTCCAACCTCACCGGCTGGCTCCTGCTCCTCTGGGGCAGGCCCCCACCGCCCCCCTCTCCTCCCCTCCCCCACCCCCACGCAGCTACTGTGGCTGTTGCCCTTGGGTGGGCCACGTGATGCCCTGCCGGTGGGTGGCGCCCGGTTGTGAGAGGGGATGGGGGTGGGGTTAGTGTGGTGGGGTGGGGGGAGGGTGGAGTGTGGGGATGGTGGTGTGGGGGTACCCATTCGGCCAGTGTTACTCTGCGTAACCACAGACCACAGTGGCCGGTCAGCGGGGTGCGCAGCAAGGTAGCTGCCTTGCAGGCCGCGGCAGTGATGGTCCATGCCTGGAGTTCCCATTCTGGAGGTGGGGGGGAGCGGGGGGTGACCACGACCCATGGCCCATTCCCTGTTCACCTCTGCTACTCTCCCCTAACCCTGGCAGATGCCCCCCCCCCCCCCCGCCTCCCCCCCCCCCCCCCCCCCCCCCCCCCCTACCGCCAGCCCTGTCAGCGGCAAGACCATCACGCCCTGGGAACATGTCCTACCTTCTCTCTCTCCCTCAGCAGCCACGGCGCCTGTTTCCTCATTTTTAGAACCACAAGTAAACCTTGCCGTCGGTAATTCCCCCTGACGGAGGCAGAGCATCACGGGAGCCCCGGAGAATACCAGGCCCGGCCCGTTAATGATATGCGGAATAGAATGCAGCAACGCCGCTGTCGTGGCAACGGAGCATGGCACTCCGTTGGGGGCCCGGCACTGGCCACAACATTCACCTCATGCCCGATTCTCCACCCCATCGCGTTTCGCGATTCCCGCATTGCTGGAACAGTTGTTTTATTCACAAGCCTTGATATCACTGAAACTCCATGTCAACACCAGGCGGACAACTCCTTGTTCACTACTGGAAACTTCTGGACAGCGTTATTTCAGAGTTGCGGGAACCACAATATATAACAACTATGTCAGGCTGATGCTTGAATAATCTGTGGGGATAGTTTCCCCAATTTTGATACAGACGTTGGGGGGTGGTGGGGGAAAGAACTTTGCAGGATTGACCAGCAGGGTGTGTCTTTGTCATTTCCCAAGCCTAGGGCGATGGCAGGTGGTGGTGTCTAGTTTTATTCTTATTCTACTTTAGCAGTTTGATGAAAGGGAGCAGCTTGCTAATCCATTTAAGAAGGTTTGTGTGTCTGGCGTGACAGCTAGTCAGGTAAAGTAGATTTCCTTCCCTGAAGGACATGAGTGAACCAGATGGGGTTTTTATGACAATCAGGTGATTTCATGAGCATCATTACTGGCACTAGCATTTTATTCCAAGATTTTCATTCATTAATTGAAATTACATTTCCCCAGCTCCCACGGTGAAATTTGAACTTGTGTCTCAAGAACATCCGTCCAGGCGTCTGGATTACGAGGTCATTAACTTGACCATTCCTACCTTCCATCCCTTTACATCCTACCCCTGTCTCCATCCTCGCCCCTCACAGTCACGCATGAGGCAAAAAGACAGAAAACACCTCTGGGAAATAAGGAGGAAAAACATCTCTGGAAATCTCTGCGAAACTCTTGCTGAGCAAGGAATGTGTATATGTGTCCAATAAGAAAAAAATGTATTAAACCCCGGCAACAGTGATTAATGGTATAATGTGCATTTTGCAAGTTGCTAAGGAATGGGAAGGGTATTATTCTGGTTCCACCGCATTTGAACGGACTGCAGCATCAGATAGCACAACGCCAATGCTAGCTTGTGAAACCCCGTAATAAAACGCTACTTGATGTAGTTTCCTTCTGAGTTCGAGCTGAAAATACAGTAGACTGAATCACTGCCTTGTGACCCTGAGAGTCCACATTTGTTGTTTGACTAAGTTCAGGAAATTGTTCCCCTCTGATTGGGCTGGAATTTTATGTTGCTCAGGCAAGCACGTGCCCAACCCGGAAGGGCATTAAATCGCCCGCAAAGACTTTGGGCGTGTGTCCTGCCTTCATCGCTCACTCGCACAATATTTCGGTTGGCGGGTGCGAGCAAAAGTTGGAAGTGTCCTTGCCGATAATCAAGCAGGTAATATATCTCATTTAGGGGCCAATTTAATGCAATTTGCCTGGCCCATCTGCTTTTACGGTTGACGGGAGTGTTGATTGGCAGGGCGGCCTTCAAGTTTCAGCTGCAACCTCGATCCAGGGTAGGATGAACTGTGAGGTGTGAAATAAAATTTCCAAAGGTGTCTGTGGACTGAGCTTTGTGTTTGAATGAGCTGCCCAGATACTCTTTGCAGTGTTTTTCCATCGCAATTTATTTTTTACAGGTCTTCAACTCCCTGAGACAACTCTACAGCGGCTGTGCCCTTGAGCAAGCACATTAGAGGCACTAGGCCACACCCTCCCTTTACTCGGCACTCGCCCTCTTCCTGGCTCTCCGGCAGTGCTGAGTCTTTGCAGGTGGCTTGAAATCGTGGCACGGGGCTGCTCGGGGCTAGAAGTGGGCCTCTTGGCCGCTTCCAGGGCCACTGAGTGCACGTGCCGAACAGGTAAAAAAATTCAAGCCCTGGTGTCTCTCTCAAATCAATTTGAGTTCCGCCCGATCCTACATGGATGATCATTCACAGCCCAAATTGACCCGAGCCTTGACTTTGTGTTAATCTCCACATTGACCAATTGCATTTTCACCCCAAAACAATTTGTGAGATTCAAACACACTTTGAACATTGCTTTTTGCATTGGTTCATTAATTAATTCTGTGCAGATTTATTGACTCCTTAGCTCACACTTCAATAACTTAACCGTGTTTGCATCCAAACAGAGTGGAAATCATTAATGTACTTTGAAATTTAATATATTTGAAAATGAATATACTGCTTGGTAACGACACTGAGCTCTCAGGTAAGAGTCCGATTTTCAAGTGTCAAGCTACCTTTGATGTGATTCGGGGGAAAAATCTATATCCTTTATTTTGAAAAGATAAAATGCTTTCAACCGTACTAATTGATTTCTGTATGTTGAATTTAGATTTGATGTTTAACTTCAGAGCAGGAACACCGATACAGAGCAGCTCAAGCATCTAAAGATGAATGAAACTTGATTCTTCATTTCGTTAGAAACTTAAGAATGCTAACAAATGAAAATTCATCTTTATCCTGAGCTACAGTGTGATTCTAGTTGAAGGAATCTAACTCATTGCCCAATTTATTTGTATCTATTGAGGCTCCGCACCAATGTTTTTCATTAAACATAACTGAAAAAGGCTTTAAATACCCTGGCTAAGCTCGCAGAGCCTGGAGGGGGTTAAACTGGATAACCCCCAAAAACCAGCCTGTGATCAGTGATTAACTTACACCCATTGATTACATTGATGGCAGCATGCAGACCTTGAGCTGTGTGCTCAATTCTATGATGCTACAGGCCCCAGTGCTAATCATTAGCTGCAAGCATCAGCAGGGAGTCCGATATTGTGAGTGCCCAGCACTACTTAACAAAGCCTGTGCAGTATTTAAAGTTAGCCTGCAGCTCTCAAAGGGGATGTGCATTCTGGCTGGTGGCAGTGCTGGGATCATTCTATATATTCTGCTGGGACAGAAACTCCAATGGCTGACCGACGGAGACAGCGTGCAGAAATGCTTTTGGATTTTCACTGGAGGTCTTGCCTGAAGAGGTGGAAAGAAGGAGAAATGTGCTGCCTCCTCAGAATTGTGGGCCAGATCCCTTCCGGGGACACGAAGGCAGTGGCAAGAAACAGGAATGAAAAGGCACCCCTGTGTGTTTTAACGTCCATTAAGGAGGAAGCGCTGGCCTTTAAGGGAGGGACATCACTGAGAGTCCTTCTCCCCCTCATCCTCTGTTCTCTTCCAGCCACCCTGCCTGGTCTCTGCTCTCTTTCCTACTCATGTTCAATGGAAGCTGTCGGGTCATCAATGTCGAGAAACAGTTTTGTTCACAAGCCTTGATATCACTGAAACTCTATGTCAACACCAGGCAGACAACTCCCTGTTCACTACTGGAAACATCTGGACAGCTGTTTAAATGCACTCAACTTGCAGAGAGTTGCAGTAACAGCCAGAAGAAATAATCTAGCAACCAATCTGCAAAGTAGTTGCTTTAGCTTAATCAATGCTAGCCGGTGGCCGTTTATGCCATTGAACACGTTCAGTTGCTTCTCATTGACTGCATCATGTACAAGCAGTTCTACAGAGATTTGTGCGCCATCTTGAAAGGGCACCCCGACCAGCAGTGCAGCCTAACAACCCCGTCACGGAGCATTTGGAGGCTTTCCCCACACACTCACCGACATTCAGCAATGACATTGCCCCCCCTGCCCTGACATTCATTGCCGGCATACACCCCCTCCCCTCACCAACACTGCAGAAATATAGCCACCACTCCCCCTGCAACGACACATCAATGCACTGCAACCCCATGGAGCCTCCCACTAGGGCCCACCCCAGGGCCCCCTTTTCCCCTCCCCAGGAGCTCTACTTACATCTTAGCACCTGGAGGGAATCCCTCGACTGCCTTCCGTCTGACCAAATCTATTATAAACCTCACCAATGTTACATCATGTCGGCGAGATATGAATATTTAGTGAGGGTTGGCTCATGTGCAGGGGGTCCACTAAGTTATAAATTGATGGAGATACAGCACGGCGGTGCACTGCTGCCTCATGGTGTTGAGGACATGGGTTCGATCCTGGCCCCAGATCACTGTCCCCATATCGACATGGGTCTCACGCCCACAATCCAAAAAGATGTGCAGGGTAGGTGAATTGGCCATGTTAAATTGCCCCGGAGTTGGAAAAAAAAGAATTGGATACTCTAAAAATTTTTTTTTTTTAAATTGATGGAAATACATTCATAGAATCCATATTGTGCAAAAGGAGGCCATTCAGCCTATCGGGCCTGCACTAACCCTTAAAATGTTCACTCACTCCCCCGCAGTATCTCCGTAACCCAGGGTGCATTGATCATGGCCAATCCAACTAACCTGCACATCTTTGGTCTGTGAGAGGAACCGGAGCACCCGGAGGAAACCCACGCAGACCTGGGGAGAACGTGCAAACTCCACACATACAGAGACCCAAGACCAGAATCGAACCCGTGTCCCTGAGCTGTGAAGCAGCAGTGCTAATTAATGTGTCACCGTGAATCTCATGACATTGCTGGCGAGGGGAATATTGGGAAATGTAATATTTTCGGTAAGAGTCGCATTTCCCAATTCTCGCTGGATTTTCCGCCCGCACTGTCGATCCTGCAGACGGCTAGTACGGGCTCAAAATCACCATCGAGGTGTTTAATATTCTGAAAATGTTTGATAGCGTTGACGCAGAGAACATACTTCCATTTGTTGGCCTTCCAACACCAGAGATGATGAATATAAGTCACTGATAAATCTAATAAATGTTAAGGGAGAATTCTCTTTACCCAAAGAGTACTGAGAATGCAGAACTTAGACTCAAAGATTCATGGAACATTTACGGCAAAAGAAGAGGCCACTCGGCCTATTGTGACTGTGCCAGCCGAAAAATGAGCCACCAGCCTAATTCCACTTTCCAACATTTTATCCCCCGTCTTGCAGGTGGTACCCCTTGAGGTGCACATCCACACATCTTTTAAGTGAGGTTACATTTCCAGACCCCGCAATCCTCTGGGTGAGATATCATTTTGTCATCTCCCCTCTAATCTTTCTACCAACTATTTTAAACCTATGCCCCCTCGTCACTGACCTCTTTGCTAAAGTAAATAGGTCCTTCCTTGGGCCATGTGACCAGAAGTTTAATGAAAGAGGTAGATTGTGAAAAAAAATGTTTATTGAAAATTATTCATATTAATCAAAACAATCCAAAGCAATCAAACAGATATACACAATAGAAATTTAACAAAACAATAAAAGGGAAAACATTCACAACACCTCATTAACTTTAACACAAAAACTAATCTAAACTCCCTAACAGCTGGTGGTGACTCACTCCTTAAAAAGGGAAATGAATGGCTGCCATCTTCGGTACAACCTCTCCACTGACCCCCTGATGGTGTACTTCACCTTCTCCAATTGCAGAAATGACATGAGATCACCCAGTCAAGTCAAGTCACTAGGTGGTTAGGCGATCTCCACCCAAGCTGGTATGAAAAGGTGATTATTACAATTGGAGGCCAGCGAAGACGGGGAAAGAAGTTTGAAATTCTGCCTAAACTGCTTCCAAATTCTCAGAGAGGTGACCGTTACGGGATTTGACGAAAATCGAACAGGGAAAAAGGCAACGGTGCAGTAACTATTGCACAACGACTAGAGATAGTAGAGGCATGAGCATCCATTCTATAGTTCCCCATATAGATCTGGGACCACTCAATCACCGCAATATTTTTTGAATATTGGCTTCCCAATAGTAAAACAACAAATGGGGGCGGGTAAAGCACCCCCCACCCCAACCTGCTTGTGTCTTTGGAGCAACGCACCATGGATTTTGGGCACCTTACCCGCCCAAATGAAGGCAGATATTAATTTGTTGACCTTATCAAAAAAGATATGAAGAAAAAAATGGGGAGACACTGAAAGAAGAGTAGAAATCTCGGGAGCACGTTTATTTTAATACCTGCCTGCCAAGGATAGGAGACGGTTGTTCCACCTCTGCAAGTCTGTTTTAATACTGCTAACCAGACTAGTGTAATTTAATTTATGAAGCGATGCCCAGTTATGGGCCATTCAAACCCCCAGATAACAAAAGCTAGTTCTGGCCAAGCGAAAAGGTAACATCCCCAGTTGGGTGGTCCTCCCGAGGGGTTAAGCCGAGATACACTCACTCTTGTCCAAGTTCAGCTTGTACCCAGAAAAGGAGCCAAAAGTGCGAAGCATCTTCATCATGTCGTCCATGGAGGATACTGGGTCATTAATATAAAGAAGTAGGTCATCTGCATGAAGGACACCCAACGCTCCACCCTTCCCCATTTATCCCCCTCCACTCAACAGAGGACCTCGGCCCTCTTGCCAAAGCAAACAAGAGCGGGGACTCGTGCCCCTGTTCAACGGAAAATAACCAGAGTTCAAGGCATTCGTACAAACACTTGCACTGGGGACTTAATCCAATAAGTACATTTGTGGCCAAAACTAAACTTCTCAAGAATCTCCAATAAGTACTTCCACTCTACTCTATCAAATGCCTTTTTTGGCATCCAGAGAAACAATCACCTCTGCCTCGGGCACCAAGGAGAGGACAAGGGCACATTTAACAGGTGACGCGCATTGGCTAATAATTGCTGACCCTTCACGAAGCCCGCCTGACTTTCCGAGACTATATTTGGGAGGCAAGTCTCCAGCACCTTGGAAAGTAGCTTGATGTCCACGTTCAAAAGTGAAATATAATGGTACGACCCACACTCTGTCGGGTTTATAATAATAATCTTTATTTGTGTCACAAGTAGGCTTACATTAACACTGCAATGAAATTACTGTGAGAAGCCCCTAGTTGCCACACTCCGGCGCCTGTTCAGGAACACCAGAGGGAGAATTCAGAATGTCCAATTCACCTAACAACACGTCTTTCGGGACTTGTGGGAGGAAACCGGAGCACCCGGAATAAACCCATGCAGACACGGGGAGGATGTGCAGACTCCGCGCAGACAGTGACCTTAGCCAGGAATTGACCCAGGGACCCTATTTTCAATTCTTCTTTAGAATCAAAGAGGTGGGGGCCTAATTGAGGGTAGAAGACATCAATCCCCGGGATAAGGAGTCATGAAACAGATCCAGAATCAAAGGCACAAGCTGCTCCCAGACCTTCTGATAAAATTCAATCAGAAAGTCACCTGGACCAGAGGCTTTGCCAGTTTGCTTCAAACCAATACACTTTAAAATTACATTAGGTTGCAGTGGGGACCCAAACTCACTGTTCCTCTCCAACTCAATAGTTGGGATGGGTAGGCATGACAGGGGCAGTGAAAAAGATTACAGCTGCAATACTTTAAAAAAAATGTTTTTATTGGGTTTTGTACATGATATAAATATACATAGTAAAACAAAATACAAAGGAACTAGGAAACACAACAGGAAATGGGGTCTCTCCCCACCCTTTCTTCTATTTTCCTTTTACATAACAACAATCTAGGGTGGAGGCGGCACTTGGGTGGTGCCCCCTAATGCTATTTATATTTTTGGGTACAGTTTCCTCAGCCTCATCAAAGAGAGGTAAGTGTATTTCAAGCACTAAGTGCATTCCAATCCCTCAAGTGTGTGATTGCAATGCACTTACCTCTTTTTGTTCTTTTGTCAGGAGGTCCTTGTGAGGGGTCCCTTTAGTCAAGGGGTCCCTGTGTGGGGTTGCAGACATGGAGCCCAAACAAGTAGGCATCAAAGATGGCGGAGGAAGCGGCCATGCCTATCACCCTCGACATGATAAACTGCACTATAGTACCAGCTGTGTCATCCACCCAGGTGGTGCTGGCAGCTTCTGATTAGCTGGCAGCTCTTGGGCAGGATGTCCACCCTACGGGAGGTTAATCTGACGGAAGGCCCGATGCCGCCTGATTATTTACATCCTGATTATCTCAGAATACCGTAAGAATACCACCTCCTGGGGAATAAAAGCAATGCGGGGTCCCGACTGGTTCCCCAGCCAATGGATGAAAGCCCTGTCGCCCATATTAAATCCTAGCTAGTTGAGTTGGATGGTCTTCTGTCATGAACTCTCCCTGGGTTTCACTCAATTTTTAGTGGACGATTGTATAATAGGCGGTTGAACCATTCCATTAGATGTGTATAATGGAGTACAATGTGGAGCCTGAAGGCATAAACTCATGTGTTCATTTCTATTAGATTGTGCTATCCTGGTGAGCAGGGTCATTTGAAAACTTGGGGTGGTCAACCCTGTCCTTTTCCACATCACTTCAGGCACAGTTAGGGGTCCCATTCTCAGGTTATGTGCCATGGCCAACAGCAGAACCAACATATGTTTGGTGCTGTTGACGGAAGTGCAAGAATCACGAGGGGCAAAGGCTGCTTCCAGGTAGAGGATCCCTTTGTAAGAGAACTTGTATTGCACATGAGACAGGCAATGGGAAATGACCTTGTGAATTATTTTCCCTAATCTCATATCACATTGCAGATTAAAGTTGGAAATGGAAGGCTCTTAAAGTAGCTTAAGAGGAAATTGCATGACTGCAAAGGATGGAGGTCTGAGTAGAGAACCTGCTCTTTGGTCAATCACCGCAACATGATTGAAACATAGGTTACATTTGTATAGAACTCTGGTTAGACTGTACTTCTGTTAACAGCTCTAGTCTCCACTTTATAAAAAGGATATGGAGGCACTGGAGCACATAGCTACAGCATTTACAATGATGACACTAGAACTGAGAAGTTATGAACAGGCTGGGGCTCTTTTCTCCAGAAAAGAGAAGGCTAACGGGTGACCTGATTGAGGCCCTTAAAATGATGAAGGCGTTTGATAGGGTAGACACAGGGAAGGTGTTTCAAATTTTGAGAGGCTCTTAAACTGTAACTATAAAATAGTCATTAATAAATTCACAAGGGAATTCTGGAGCCATTTCTTCACCCACAAAGTGGTTACAATGTGGATGTTGTTACCATATGGAGTGCTTGAGGAGGGGAGCATAGCTCTACTTAAGGAGAAGCTGGGAAAATATATGAGGGAGGAATGAAAAGAGGGAAATGATGACTTGCTCGGAGCGTAAACACCAGCTTTAAGTACTTGGGCTGAATGGCCTGTTCTGAGCTATAAAATTCAGTGACCGTATATTTGAGTGCGCAATTCATTGGCATTTCTCCTGTCAATGTCTTGTTGGATTGGCGCTGATGCCAGTTTAATTTCAGTCTGGGACTGTTGATGTACACAAGGCAAAATAATTCAGTTATTTATGGTATGGTGTTTCAAAGCTGCAAAGTAATTTTGCGTTACAAGCTAATACTTGGACATTGTGAGCAAGCTTATATTGCTATGGACAAGTGAGCAGCACTGTCGATGCTGAGCTACAGTCCCTATTCTTTCAATACTTTTGTTTTTATTAGTTCTGATATCCTGGAGCAGAATGACAGTGGAAGGAATGACTGCAGGTAATAAAACCCAGATTAAACTATCAAATAAAGCACAGGGGGAAGAGTTTCTATATTCGAGTTCCAGATAATTGAAGAATGGCCGGATATAGAAGACCGAGGAGCAAAAGATGGAGGAAAGACTAGATTAGGAACTGAGCGGGAATGTCAATAATATGTGAATAAAATTGAACATCATCAGCGAACATTGAGAAGGTATGGGGGTGGTTTAAGGATACGGTCACATTATGGGGGTGGTTGGAGAAGAGTGCCTGGAGAGGTGCTAGTTTGAGGGCCTTTGTTTCCCCTGCAAAGTGGACTTCAGGTCCAATGGTGGAGGCCATTCAGAAGAATATGGAGACAGGCACCATTTCAAGCTGGGTGCCGTGTCGTTGTTAGCCCCAATCTATGGAAACCATTGTTTTCCTCCAGTGGCCTTGGGCTGGTCGTTTGGGGTATGAGAACAGGAGGGGTTGGAGCGGTTCGGGGACATGTTTACCGAAGGGAAGATTGCTGGTTTTGAGGAGTGATTGGGTAAATTCCAGCTTCCAAGAAATAATCTGTTTCGGAACTATCAGGTGTGTAACCTTTTGCATAAGGAGGTTCCTTCCTTCCCCTTGGCATCTTCGCCCTCTTTGATGGCTAGGGTTCTTTTGGTGGTTGAGCTAAGGGAGGGGAAGACAACAGATATTTATAGTCGGCTTGTGTCAATGGAGCAAGGACCATGGATGAAGTAACAAGGAAGTGGACAAGTGAGCTGGGTCAGGTTTTTGATAGGGGGTGCTGTGGAGTGAGGCTCTACATAGGGTACACTCCACCTCCTCATGTGCTAAGCTTAGCTTGATTTAGTTCAAGGTGGTGCATAGGGCACATCTGACCAGGGCATGGATAAGAGGGTTTTTTACAGTTGAGGATAAGTACGAGCGTTATTCACGGGGTCCGGTGAATCATACACATAAGTTCTGGTCTTGTCGCAAACTTATGCTGTGGAATTCTCCGTCGGCAGGATCCTCTGTTCCGCATGCATTGCACCTACGTCTGTGGGTTTCCTGACGGCGTGGGGTGGCCACAATGGGAAATTCCATTGGTCAGCTGCCAGCATGGAGGATCCCACTGCCAGCGAGGGTGCGCCGTGTAGGACAACATGGCCGGCAGATCGGAAAATCCCGCCCATGATCTTTTGGGTCTTCTTCTTCAGCACCATGTCAGGGATTCTTGGGATTGAGTTGGAGCCTCACTGGCTGGTGGCTATCTTTCGGACCTGCCGGAGCTGCAGACGAGGGCGTGGAAGGCGGATGTTCTTGCCTTCATCTCGTTAATAGTCCGAAGGCGAAGTCTGCTTGGGCAGAGTGTTCTAATTCCGCCCAGGGCTTCGTCTTGGTTGAGTGACCTTATGAAGTTTTTACACTTAGAAAAGGTCAAATATATCATGAGGGGGTCGGCAGAAAGGTTCTACTTGAGATGGCAGCCTTTCATTTCCTATTTCAGGGAGTTGGTCACTGTCAGAAGTTGGGGGAGGGGATTTCTGGTTTTATTTTGGGTTTTGTCTTCCACACATGGAAAGTGTCCAGCAGAACAGGGAGCCATCTATCCCCCTGACCCAGAGTCAGCCATCCCCGCCACCCCCCACCCCCCCACCGCCCCCCCCACCAGTGGGGTAGTCCACCATCTACTCAAAGAGAGATGACACTACACCACCCAAGATGGCCACTAAATCCCCCCTCAAAGCAAAACAAAGAAAGGTTTATAGCCATCATCAGAAAACTAACTCTCCCCCTCCCCCATCTCTCATCAATTCCACACCCAAATAGCCCAGTAAACAAGACGAACCAAGACTCCCACCCACCCCCCTCCCTCCCAAACCCCAAACAAAACAGAAATCCTAAGCTCACACTTAAACCCCCTGAGGCACGAGCAATTTGACTGGAGACAACATTGAATCCAAACTGAGACTTTATTAGTATCAGATGTGTGGCCTCCCACTGCAGCTGGCGAAATGGCTGCGAGCTGGAGGCCACGTATATTTATAACCCGCCTCCTGGGCGGAGCTAGCATGCAGGGGCCATAGGTGAACCTGTAGTGCAGGTTCTACCGTACAACCCCTAATATCAGACCACAGTGGTTTACCACATTCCCCCCTGTTAAAATTGAGTCCGGTGGGGGTGGTGGATAACTATGTACAATTCGCAATTTTTAATATTTGCAGAGCAATAGAAAAAATGTCTCTTGGCATCCGGCGAGCCGCTCAGAGGTTCAGCCGGTCTGGTTCGACAAAGTGGTGATGGCGATGTTGGCACTGTCATGGTCAAAGTTGACTCCGGATGCGTGCCAAAATCCTCTTCATCAACGGGGGTGGGCAGGGGGAGGACGGATGGTCCTAGGGGGGGTGATGGCGGTGGCGGGGGAGGGGAGGGTGGCGACGGGGGTGGTGTGGGGGTGGAACCTGCTGGTGCCATGTCCCTGAGGGAGACAGTATCCTGGCGCCTGTCAGGGAATGCCACGTAGGCGTACTGTGGGTTTGCGTGGAGCAGGTGCACCCTTTCCACCAACTGATCCGCCTTGTGGAGCCGCACATGTTTACGGAGAAGCACGGTTCCCGGAGCTGTAAGCCAAGTTGGGAGCGATATCCTGGATGTGGACTTCCTGGGGAAGGGAAAAAGACGTTCATGTGGTGTGTTGTTAGTAGCAGTGCAGAGCAGTGAGCGAATGGAATGTAGTGCATCTGGGAGGACCTCTTGCCAGCGGGAGGCCGGGAGGTTTACGGACCGCAGGGCCAGCTGGACAGCCCTCCATACCGTCCCATTCTCCCTTTCTACCTGTCCGTTTCCCCGCGGGTTGTAGCTCGTCGTTCTGCTGGAGGCGATACCCCTGCTGAGCAGGAACTGACGTAGCTCATCACTCATGAATGAGGATCTCCTGTCACTGTGGATGTAGGCTGGGAAGCCAAACAGAGTGAAGATAGAATTAAGGGCTTTAATGACGGTGACAGACGTCATGTCGGGGCATGGGATTGCGAAGGGAAACTGGGAGTATTCATCGATCACACTGAGGAAATATGTGTGTCGATCAGAGGAGGGGAGGGGGCCTTTGAAATCCACGCTGAGGCATTCAAAGGAGCAGGAGGCCTGCACCAGGTGCGCGCGGTCCAGCCGGTAGAAGTGCGGCTTGCACTCCGCACAGACCTGGCAGTCCCTGGGGATTGTCTGTACTTCCTCGATGGAGTAGGGCAAATTTTGTGCCTCAATGAAATGGTACAACCGAGTGAACCCTGGGTGACAAAGGCTGTCGTGCAGGGTCCGGAGTTGGTCTACTTGTGCGCTGGCACTTGTACCTCGGGATAGGGCATCTGGGGGCTCGTTGAGTTTGCCAGGGCGATACTTAATCACATAATTATAGGTGGAGAGCTCGATTCTCCACCGCAAGATTTTATCATTTTTGATCTTGATGTGTGTTGTTGAACATGAAGGCTACCGACCGTTGGTCAGTGAAGAGAGTGAATCTCCTGCCAGCCAGGTAATGCCTCCAATGTCGCACAGCCTCAACGATAGCCTGGGCCTTCTTTTCGATGGATGAGTGCCGATTTTCGGAGGCATGGAGGGTGCGGGAAAAGAATGCCACGGGCCTGCTGCCTGGTTGAGGGTGGCGGCAAGGGTGATGTCCGATGCGTCGCTTTCTACTTCGAAAGGAAGTGTTTCGTCTGCAGCGTGCATTCCAGCTTTGGCAATATCAGCTCTGATCCGGGCGAAAGCCTGTTGGGCCTCGCCTGTCAGGGGGAAATGAGTGGACTGTATGAGTGGGTGGGCCTTGTCCGCATAGTTTGGGACCCACTGCGCGTAATATGAGAAGAACCCCAGGCAGCGTTTGAGGGCCTTGGGGCAGTGGGGGAGGGGCAGCTCCATGAGGGGGCGCATGCGGTCGGGATTGGGCCCCAGAACTCCATTCTGGACCATGTAGCCGAGGATGGCTAAGCGGTTTGTGCGGAACACACACTTCTCCTTGTTATACGTGAGGTTGAGGAGAGTGGCGGTGCGGAGAAATTTAGCGAGGTTGGCGTCGTGGTCCTGCTGGTCATGACCGCAGATGGTCACATTGTCTAGGCACGGAAACGTGGCCCGCAAGCCGTACCGGTCGACCATTCGGTCCATCTCCCTTTGGAAGACCGAAACCCCATTGGTGACGCCGAAGGGGACCCCATTCGTGTCTGCCTCGAAGGCGGTGTATGGCCGGTCCGATTTACGGATGGGGAGCTGGTGGTAAGCGGATTTCAGGTCCACTGTTGAGAAGACCCGGTACTGTGCAATCTGGTTAACCATGTCAGATATGCGTGGGAGGGGGTACGTGTCAAGCTGCGTGTACCTGTTGATGGTCTGGCTGTAGTCTACGACCATTCGTTTTTTTTCCCCAGACTTAATCACTACCACTTGAGCTCTCCACGTGCTGGTGCTGACCTCGATGACGCCCTCCCGAAGCAACCGCTGGACCTCGGACCTGATGAAGGCCTTATCCTGGGTGCTGTACCATCTGCTCTTGGTGGCGACGGGTTTGCAATCTGGAATTAGATTGGCAAAGAGGGAAGGAGGATCGACCTTTAGGGTCGCAAGGCTGCACACAGTGAGGGATGGTAAGGGTCCGCCGAATTTAAGGGTCAGGCTCTGGAGGTTGCACTGGAAGTCCAGGCCGAGGATAAGTGCAGTGCAGAGGTTACGGAGGACGTAGAGGTGAAAGCCGTGGAACTCTACGCCTTGGACTGTGAGCGTGACCGTGCAGTACCCCCGGATCGCTATGCGATGGGATCCGGAGGCCAGGGAGCTACTTTGATTGGTAGGGTGTACCTTAAGGGAGTAGCGCCCTACCATATTTGGGTGTACAAAGCTCTCTGTGCTCCCGGAGTCCAGTAGGCAGGAGGTCACATGGCCGTTGACTTTCACGCTGGTGTATGCGTTGGTCAGATTATGTAGTCGGGTCTGGTCGATTGCCATGGAGACGAGCCGTGGTTGATCGTCGGGTACTGAGGCAGCCGTTGAGTTGAGGTCCTGGAAAGCCGTTGGTATCCATATGTTGCGGGGTGGATAAGATGGCGGTGCCCGGAGATCCTGGTGATTACAAAATGGCGGCGCCCATGGAACGCACGTTGCGGGGCTGGAGCAAGATGGCGGCGCCCATGAAATGCACATGTTGTGCGGGGGAGAAGATGGCGGCGCCCATTGCTTGCATATGGCCTGGGGAGGAGAGGAGGATGGCGGCGCCCATTGTCGGTGACCGGGAGGGGGGGGGGTGGGGGTGTAATATCAGAACACAGTGGTTTACCACTACCCCCCCCCCCCACATATGAGCTGCAGGTACCCCCATCCCTCCACTCCCGTAGAATCAGCCCTCCCATCGAAATCCAACTTTGAGCAGAAAAGAAAAGAAACAAGAACAGCAACCAACCCACAAAACGTTCACTAAAAATCCAAGTATGAAACTCCAAAATGCCCAATAAACACTCCACCAAATCTCAAAAATTAGACTCCCATCTCCAGACAGACACCTCTCAACCAATATAAATTCACATTTATCTCGATCCCAGACTGTGTTTCTGCACCAATGCCTCTGCCTCCTCAAGTCTCAAGGAAATAATCTTTCGATTCATAAGTCACTCGGAGGTATGCAGGGTAAACCATGCCAAATCGAACATTGTTCCGATACAACGCCGCCTTGGCCTTGTTGAATGCTGCCCGCCTCTTCGGCAGCTCCGCTTCAACATCCTGGTAGATCCTTACAACATGGCCCTCCCATCTGGAGTCACGATGCCCCGTCTCCGCTGGGAGCAATTACCAACGCCGTGTCTCACTTGTGGTTTTAATGATCACTGTGCTAAACCAGCCCCTCACCACTATTCTCTCTCCACTGTACTTGGAAATAAATCTCCTGCATCTCCTGGTTTATCATGTGGTGTAGAGTGGGGGTTCAGTCGCCCTCTGGGTTGTGTGGGGGGGGGGGGGGGGGGGAGGGGGGGGTGGAGTTACGGGTGCGTGGGACTGGGGTTAGTGCCAGGGCCACAGTGCTGCTTACTCACCCTGACCGCCCTGAGGAGGTCGTGCATTTTTCTGCAGCACTGCTGGCAGTCCTGGCGATGGAGCCCACGGCGCTAACGGCCCGGTGTAAGGCGACGGGTGGGAACCTTTTTCAACCCTGGCGCATCCGGATATGTGAAGTCCCGGATAACCCCATACACCAGCAAGATCACCGTTTGCCATTTGCCTTCCGTGATGTTATTGGTGTGAAAATAGTAGCACATCCGCTCTGCACATTTGGTCCAGTCTTCGGCCCGGCATTGAACACATCCAAGCGGCCAAATAGAGGCATCACAAGGGACTGCGGGTCCTGACCTGCAACTGCAGTCCCAGGAGGTGACTGAGCAAGAGGCCTCAGGGTTGACAGTGGACCGGCTTTGCTTCTCGGTGCCAGTATTATGCTCGCCAAAAGGAAGGAGTCCACACTGAGTTGCGAGGTTAAACAGGAGATTTATTTCCAAGTACAACAGAGAGTCCAAGCAAGTGCTACCCAACCGAGAGAGTGGTGGCCAGTTCTGGGCTGGCAAATTTTAGACTGGAAGTTTGAGGTAGCTGCGGCCCTTTAGGGGGAGCACGTATTCCCTGAGGGATTCTGGGAAGACCAGATCCCTGTTGCCATAGGCTTCGGCAGGGGAGAGGTTATTACACCCTCACCCACTACGGTGCGGCCATGGAGGCAGCAAATCCGCTCAATTGTCTGGCCTTCACATGGTAAGCAAAATACTGAACTTGCCTTTGGGGATGCCTTAACATGGGAGGACTCTTTGCTTCTTCCTGCATCAGCGGTGATCTGCTACCTTTAGAATGGTGCCCAGGGTCCCACTTTGCGGTCCGGCACCAGGACGCCCATGGACTTGCGAAAACTCTGGCCTATATTTTTACCCGAAAAACTGCTCAGCTAGATTCATTTGGGTCAGCACAGCACTATTTTCTCCTTTGGGGCTCCATGTTCGGAGAGGTTGTCAGGTGTTGCTCACTGTAAAACAGAACATGTATTTGTTCCCTGTCCATTATTATTTTCCCATGTTAACACGGGTTGCGGTTGCATATCCCATTGTCTGTTAGCTACCCATGAACATAATTGCTTGTTCCTTTATTTGTGGACATATGGCAGGATATTCTGGCCGTCAAGCAGGAAGCTCCATCTGCAGACAGCCTAGGTGAGATGGGTGTTGGGGGGAGGGAGGGGAGGGAGGGTTGCGAGGTTTGGATCCTGGTTTACTGATATAAATCCTGCTAATCTAACATAGGCTGGCCCTATTCCCTTTCTCATTTGCACTTTATTATCTCTCCAAATCAGCTTCATGTGTTTTCAATTTTACATTCAACCCCCTTTCCACGCGGCCTCACTTGGGGCCCTTAGCTTTGTCCTGCTTACACATGAGAAAACTGAGCAAAGCAATTGCCACTGTTATAACACTGCCAGGAACTCCCGTTGCTCTCAGCAGGATTATTGTACCAATTTGAATAGAAATTAAATCTATTTGCTCATCTTGTTTGTGCTGAAAAGAATTAATGCCAAAAATAAGTACCTGACTTATTTTGTAATCAATGTGTACAAACAGAACATCCAAGTCAATTTAATATCTTCCATTTGGGGGCTGGTGGAGCCATTCTGAAGAGATGCACGGCAGCAACAGCTTGCATTTATGTAGCATCTCGGACATGGAAAAAGGTGTAATGAGGCAAGAATTGGCATTGAGCCAAAGAAGGTGATATAGGAGGAAAGATGGAGCAGTGCAGGTACAGCTGTACACAGTGGGCAAAGGGAGTGCAGAACACACACCAGGCCAGAGTCTGAAGAATGCTTGTCAGGCTGAAGGAGGTTACAGCGATCGGCCACAAAAGGATATTGAGTACAAAGGTGAGGGGAAGGAATTTTAACTACAGAAATGGTTGGACTTTAGCTGGGGTGGGGGGTGTTTGGGGGTGGGGTGGGGAGTTAAAGTCTTAAAATTATGAATGTCCTGGCAAACCTGTCTCCAATTTCCGCACTTTTGGCTTTACTGAATCTGGAAGATGGGCAGGTGACCAACCTACTCCGAAGAATGACATTGCTATTTTAAATGTTATATTGAAACTGTAAGAGCTGCTGAATCCAGGAGGTGACAGTCTTTACACCAATCTACTGGGTCCGCCGAGCCTACCTAGGCAAACCTGATTGGACAAGAGAATGATTCCTGCCCCCATCAATCTTCTGCATGAGTCTTCATACCACCGGCCTCTTCCCCCAAGGTTTCTGATCCCTTTGCAAGGCCCCACACCAGCCCTACTCTAGGCCCATAACCATGACCAGCAAGAACTCCAAACATTCAAAGCCCAGGCCTTCAATCACCTCCCATCACCCTGACCTCCCGCAATCCAAGCCCCCAATCATCCTCAGACAGGGCCTTTGATTCCCACCCCAGAATCCAGATCTCTCCCATTCCAAGTCCTCACTCACTTCTCCCCAACAATTTTCCGCTACCCACCTGAGACCCACAACTTTCCCCACACAGGATTTTGTTCTCCGTTCCAGATCTCCAAACCCCTTTGACGATCCTCCCTCATGAACCTCCAGAGCTCCAATATTCCCCTCATGGGGTCTGATCTCAATCCCTTCCCAGGCCTCCGAGTCCTTTCCCAGAACTCCAACTCAACCTCTTCCCTGTTTTGCCCAACTGAGGACATCTCACCCGATTCTGCCGAGTCTCCCCCAAGTCCCACTGTGAACTCCGCTGACCTTACTCCAACTGTTTTCCCCATCGACGGTACCCCGTGTTCTGTTACAGGATCACCCCAGCAAGACTGGCTACTTTCCCAATCAAGACTTTGTTTCGCCCCCATTCCTGATCAGTCCAACCTCCTCCCATCCAGGAATGACCCCAATTTTTCCCCCAACCAATCAACCATCCCCACCACAATTTAACCCTCCCAAATCCACCTCCCTGCAAGCATGGATCAAATTTATCCTGCAGGATATCCTGACTTTTGGGATCCCTGTATATTCAACCTGCACAGTGCACCACATTCCCCCCCCCCCCCCTCCCCCCCCCCCCCCCCCCCCCACCCCCCACCCACTCACCACATTCCCCCATCCACCTTCTCACCATACCAGTGGGTCAGTTACGTTAATACACAGGCCAGGAATTCTAAATTGGGGGATCTGTAACCATAGAGTCATAGAGTTTTCCAGCACAAAAAGAGGTCCATTGGCCCATCGTGTCCGCTCCGGCAATCCAGCACCTGAAAAAATAATGCTACGTACATTGATGTCCCAGATAAATGAACTGATAATCTGTCTGTGTGGGACTTGAACCATCAAGCTTCAACATCAAAAGGCGAGTATGTTACCCATTGTGTCTGTCACAGGTCAGGGCAGTGTAAGCAGGGTTGATGGGTGAATGGGACCCAGTGCAGGTCAGGATTTGGGCAGGAACATTTTGAATGGGGCGATGTTTGTTGTAAGTACAGAAGTGGAGGACAGTCAGGGGCTTATTGGAATGGTCTCATCTGGAGGCAGTCCAAGCATGGATGAAGGTTTGGCAGCATATGGGCTGCAGCAGAGACATGCACAAGTGATGTCACGGAGAAGGAGTTATGTGGTCTTGGTGATGGCTAAATAGGAAGCCAACATTGTGAACAGTCAGCTGCAACATCAGGTTAATGAATGACGATGGAATCGGTGGCCTGGTCATGCCGTTTGTAGCGGGGCTGAAGGCACTGGCTTCCCTCTTCCTGATGTTTCGCATCGAAAATAATGTCTCACTCCATGTTGTATGTTAAACAAGCCACCTTGTTAGTTTAAGACAATGGAGGACTCGAGTGAGCTGGTAACGAAGCGTCCGTGTACACTTTCATCCTGAAGGCATTGCAGACATCATGGGCTGGATCCTCCGTTTCAGCTGGCACTTAGCCACTGAAATGGAGAATTGCCGGGCTTTTTAAAATGCCAAAATCAGCTCTGAACCCTCATCGATTCCGGGACCGGCGAGGGGCGAGCAGCGGCGCTGGGTGAGACTCCCAGCTCGCACGCCGAAAACGGCTGGAGAATGGCCGGGTCCCTTGCCATACATGCCACGGCAATGACCTGCAGCGGTCGGGCCGTACAACATGGTGTCGGCCGTGCACGGATCCGATCTGCCATCTGCGACCCCACAGGCCACCCCCCACTGGTCCCCCCAGCCCTCACGGTAACCCCCTGACCAGCGGCACGAATCCCGGCCCAGTGTGGCGGCGCAGGACACAGTCCGCAGCCGCCATGCTGGGTTCTCGACCGCTCAGACCACATGTCAACTGCACGGTTGGGATGATGTGCCAACGCCGGAGCAATGGGCAACGGAGAATCCCACCCCATGTTAGACGAAAGCATCATCTTTGTATGAAGCAAGATCATTGCATTTTGCAATTCTAACTTTTTCAGAGTAATGGCAACCCCAAGATAAACAGATTACTTTTAAAAAATTCATTCTTTTCTGTCATTGTTAAGGTCGTCATTCATTGTCCATTCCTACTTACCCCTTGAGCAGGTGGTGGTGAGCTACCTACAACTGGGTGGCTTCAAGAGCCAACTGCATTGGAGTGGGTGGGGAAGCGTGGCTGCGTAAGGGTGGCAGATTTCCTCCCCAAAGTGGTATTAATGGCAATGCAGTAGCTTCATCATCTTCATTACTTTTAATGAACTAACATTTTATTCCAGGCGTATTAATTAATTGAATTCTCCCCAGCTGCTGTGGTGGGATTTGAGCTCTTATCTGGAGAATTCTACTAGGCTTCTGGAAGTCTAATCCAGTGATATGGCCAACATGCCACTTCTCTATGATCAGCAGTAAGCAGGCTGATGTATAATGAAACCATCACTGATCCCTTCCAAAGTTGGTAAGGAATAGAGAGTGAGGGATGACGTATTGGCAGGATAAGGTGCAGCATAGATGAAGGAGGCGAGAATATAGTCTATTTTTCTCTTTCAGACCAGCGACTGGTTATAGTCTCAGTGGCAAGCATTTCTTTCCACTGAGACCTTTCCCAACATGTTACAATTTAGAGAGAGAAATCAAACAATTACAAGTTTGAGTAGCAAATTAATATTCAGATATGATGGCAATCAGTAATTCAATGAATATTAATTAAATCCCTCGTGGCTGCTTCTTTTAATTTTGGCAGTGACTGTAGCTTCAGAATTTAATAGGCTTCTGAAGTCAAGTTATAATTTTCAGTGAATGGCAACCTTCAAATCTGCGCCAAAAAAATTAACCCAAAGTTTTGATTAGAGACACACTATTAATCTACCGTTCTACATTTTCTACTGTCAGTTCAAATAAAACAACAGATATATTTATTAGAACGCTTGGGCCAGGATTCTCCATTGCGAGTCACAGCCACAGCCACAGCTGCTAGCGAGGACGTGGAATTGGGCACTCAGCCAAATCTCGTATTTTAACCGCAGCAGGACTGAAGAATCCCACTGTCGGGAATGGGCGGAGAATCCAGCCCCCGTCTGTCAGTTCTTTTTATTTTACCGGGTTGCCTTGCACTATTTCACACACTTTGAGCTGACACTTGAAGTGATTCCGTTTGGTCCGGGTCAATTTATTCAAAACATAAGAACATAAGAACTAGGAACAGGAGTAGGCCATCTGGCCCCTCGAGCCTGCTCCGCCATTTAATGAGATCATGGCTGATCTTTGTGGACTCAGCTCCACTCTCCGGCCCGTACACAATACCCCCATCTATCTTTTTCTTACAAATGTTTAAAGAAGGAGTCTCAACTGCTTCACTGGGCAAGGAATTCCAGAGATTCACAACCCTTTGGGTGAAGAAGTTCCTCCTACACTCCGTCCTAAATCTACCTCCCCTTATTTTGAGGCTATGCCCCCTAGTTCTGCTTTCCCCGACCAGTGGAAACAACCTGCCTGCATCTATCCTATCTATTCCCTTCATAATTTTATATGTCTCAATAAGATCCCCCTTAAGTCTACTCAACCTCTCGTCATAATTTAATCCCCTCAACTCTGGGATTAACCTAGTGAATCTCCTCTGCACTCCCTCCAGTGCCCATATGTCCTTTCTCAGGTAAGGAGACCAAAACTGAACACAATACTCCAGATGCGGCCTCACCAACACCCTATACAATTGCAGCATAACCTCACTAGTCTTGAACTCCAGCCCTCTAGCAATGAAAGACAAAACCCGATTAGCCTTCTTAATCACCTGTTGCACCTGCACACCAACTTTTTGCGACTCATGCACCAGCACACCCAGGTCCCTCTGCACAGCAGCATGTTTTAACATCTTACTGTTTAAATAATAATCCATTCTGCTGTTATTCCTCCCAAAATGGATAGCCTCACACTTGGCAACATTGAATTCCATCTGCCAGCCCTAGCCCATTCACCTAACCTATCCAAATCCTGCTGCAGACTTCCGGTATCCTCTGCCCTTTTTGCTTTACCACTCATCTTAGTGTCGTCTGCAAACTTTGACACATTGCACTTGGTCCCCAACTCCAAATCGTCTATGTAAATTGTGAACAACTGCGGGCCCAACACTGATCCTTGAGGGACCCCACTAGTTACAGGTTGCCAACCAGAGAAACACCCATTTATCCCCATTCTCTGCTTTCTGTTAGTTAACCAATCCTCTACCCATGCTACCACTTTACCCTCAATGCCATGCATCTTTAGTTTATGCAGCAACCTTTTGTGTGGCACCTTGTCAAAAGCTTTCTGGAAATCCAGATATACCACATCCATTGGCTCCCCGTTATCTACTGCACTGGTAATGTCCTCAAAAAATTCTACCAAATTAGTCAGACACGACCTACCCTTTGTGGACCCATGCTGTGTCTGCCCAATGGGACAATTTCCCTCCAGGTGCCCCGCTTTTCCTCCTTACTGCTTACAAATTATTGCTTAGTGGTAATGGAAAAAAGCAGCAAAATAATGCAAATGAATGGGAGTAGCAGTCAATGAACACCAATTCAATGGAGACACATTGCATAAATTTCCTGTCAGAGCTTCTAAGGCTAGAGGAATGGGGTAGGATTCTCTGATTGCCGGCGCTGAAATCGCGTTCGGCGATCGACCAGAGAATCCCCGTTCATTACCGAATCGGGGGCGGCGCTGATTTTGCGATGCTCCGTCGCCTCCAAAGCAGCGTACACAGAGAGTACGCCGTGCGCTGTATCAACGGCGTCAGGACATTGCCTGAGGCCCATCCCCCGATTCTCCGCTCCCGACTGGCCGAGTTCCCAACAGCTTCCGTCGCGTGTGGTCTCATCCGTCAGGAACTCGGCGTGGCGGCTCAGTCCAGCGCCGCCACAGTCTGGGGAGGGCCGATCCGCGGGCAGGGGCGACTTTGCCAGGGGCTGGGAGCACTGTTGCGGGAGGGGGGGGAACGAGCTGGACAAAGGGGGGGGGGCACTATTTCGCAGGCCGGGTCCGCGAGAGGCCGGAGCCATGTTACGTGGCGTGGCCACAGCAGGCCGCCGCCTTGCGCCTGCACGGCCATGGACCTGGCAATTCTCTGCTCCATATCGGCAGCTAGAGCCGGGTGCTCTACGCTGTCTTGATGCTAGCCCTCAGCCAAACGGAGGATCGGTGGCTGTTTTACGCCATTGTTTCTGTCATAAAACGCCCCGTTCCCACGCCAGCGTGGGGGACATAGCATCAAAATCAGAGAATCCAGCCCATGGATGGTTCAATTGGGTGGAATTCTCCATTTGAGAGACTAAGGGGTGAATTCTCTGTTCAGGAGACTATAGATGGGACTCTCCGTCCAGCGACGTCGTAATTGTTAAGTATGATTGGGCAGAGAATTTGACGTCACCTGAAAATTGAGGTAGGCGCAGGGCGCCAAATGGAATGCCATGTTCCAGTCCATCAACAAGCGGTGTGAATGCGATCAAAGCCGCATGCCGGCAAGAGTAAACGCTGCTGGCAAATAATTAACAGGCCCCACCCGGCATTTTCCGGGTCTTCTGCGATGCTCCGCCCCTGTTAGGAGGAATTACCAGCGGCAAGGATCGCTTGTGATATTTAAGATCAGGACACAGGCTCCTTGGTTACTGAGGAAGAGAGGGGGGTAGGAAAAATGCCCAACATCGCTATAGTATTTTTTAAAATATAAATTTAGAGTACCCAATTAATTTTCCCAATAAAGGGACAATTTCACATGACCAATTCACCTACACTGCACATTTTTGGGTTGTGCGGGCGGGGGGTGGGTGTGCGAGGCTGCTTTGCTGCGTGAGGGGTGTGTAGCTGGCTGCAGGACTTCGCTATTGGGCCGCCTCTCAAAACCCACGCAAACACGGGGAGAATGTGCAAACTCCACACAGACAGTGACCCAGAGCCGGGATCGAACCTGGGACCTTGGCGCCATGAGGTCGCAGTGCTACCACTGCGCCACCGTGCTGCCCCACATCGCTATAGTATGTTGACAGTTGTGCCACTTACCAGGGGGCATCTACCAGGGCCAGGGGGGAATAGTGCGGGGCGGCTAGGAGATGGGCCATGGGGTCGGTGTGTTTGGCCATGGACCACCATGGCCCCAGCTAACCCACCAATGGAATAGATATGCTCCAGCGCAACCAGTGTCATCATCTTGGCCAGGATGAGGGTCAGTATGCGGGTGCTTCGTGGTCCAGTGCTAGACTATTGACAGGATCTGAATCGCTCCAGGAGTGCCATCGCTTTCATTCTCGTAAAATGCTCACAATTCAGTCCCAGCGTCAGCACTTGTATTCCAATTTATTGGAGAATTCCGATTTATGCTGTCCCACCAGAGGAGAATGAAAACCTATCTATGATCCACCTGATTGAAATTCCGAATCCCTTGCCAGGTAAATTTATGCATGAGGAGGAAACACGAGGGATTCCTGAGGGAATGCTGCTATTGAGCCGCCATTTTGAGAGGCGGCCCAATAGCGAAGTCCTGCAGCCAGCTACACACCCCTCACGCAGCAAAGCAGCCTCGCACACCCACCCCCCTGCACCACAAAGCAACTCTCCACCCCCGGATTGCCTGGGTGACCCCACTTCCCCCAAGTACGGGTGTGACTTGAGTCGCCCACGCCTCCCAGGGACCCCCCGAACGAGGCAGGTGCTATCCCCCCCCCAGGGATCCCTGTAAAAGGGAAACCCCCCCATGAATACCTGCAATCGGCAGACCCTCCTCAAGAGCACCTGCAATAGGAGACCCTCCAAGGACCTCTGTAATAGGGAAACCCCTGGGGACACATGCAATAGGGAGACTCCCCAAGGGATCGCCTAACTAAAGGGACTCCGCATAGGGGCTCTCTAACTAAAGGGAGCACCCACACAGACCGGGATCTGGATTCTCCGTCCCGCCGCCCCACATTTCTGTTTCAGCACGCCGGCGGGATGCTCCGTTACGCTGGCTAGTCAATGGGGTTTCCCATTGTGGGGCAGACCCACGCCGTCGGGAAACCCCCCCCCAGCTGCCGGCAAAATGGAGCATCCCGCCGGCGGAGAATCCAGCACCTGAAATGTTGACGCCGGAAATGAATTTTGTAAGCTTCGCGTTCCTGTTGGGCCACTAGCCCCAGACTATTCAGGACATGCTCCTGGGCCAGCACTCTGTCCACAGGAAACTATGATGTGGTTTGCCGGCGTTGGACAGGGGTGGGTACAGTAAGATGTCTTACAATGCCAGGTTAAAGTCCAACAGGTTTGTTTCGAGTCACTAACTTTCGGGGTGCAGCTGATGAAGGTGATGTTAGACTTTAACCTGGTATTGTAAGACATCTTACTGTACACACCCCTGTCCAATGCCGACTGTGCCCACAAGAACCTCGTGCAATACTCATTAGTGCCGGCGTCGGATTCGCTGGGGCCAGAATTGGCACTGGAGCGCTTGACAAGCTAGAACTGCTTATACGCACTCCAGTCTCCACATACTCTCATTCCAGGCAAGAAGGTGGCCCCAAGAAGAGCTGCTCAAGGGTTTGAGGACCCAGAGCTTGGGAGCATGCTGGATGCAGTGGTGGAGAGGTGGGACAGCCTTTTCATTAGTGTGGACAGGAAGCTACCACCCGCAGACATCAACCGGGCCTGGACAGTGGTGGTAGAGGTCGTGAGCGCTGTGGACCTCACCAGGCAGACCGGTCTTCAGTGTTGCAAAAAGATGAAAGACCTCCTCAGATCAGCCCAGGTGAGTCACCACCTCTGTGCCCCTGGCATCACTCCCATCCATCACTCCTCACACCCCATGCCGTCACCCCCTTCCCCCCACCATGTGGCTCTCACCATGCAGATGGGCATACAGTGCCAGAAAAGGATGAATGACCTCCTTCGGTCAACCCAGGTGAGTGACCACCTCAGTGCATCAGGCATCACTCCCGTCCCTCACTCGCCCACTTAGGGACCAATCAAAACCCATCTTCCGGCATCTCCCTTACATTCCATCCTGCACAAAACCCTACACCTGTATTGTCCTCTCTGGCCAGGTGCCCTGCACACAGTCCACCAGCTACACACCCCCATGCAACTCATGTCCAAGACTTTCACAATGTCCATTTACTGTCCCCCAGGAGAAGACGGCCCATAACCGGACCTATGGGTCAAGATTGCTGCCGAGTAGAGGGAAATGGAGCTAGCCGGGGAGGAGGGCGAGAGGGCTATCTCCCATCTGAGGTCAGCATGGGTCAACTAAGGTCAACATGAGTCAACTAACCTGATGCATAGTGATGTCTCTACAGCAAGTCAGTCACCCCTCTCCCCCAGGCCACTCTTTCCAAAGATCTCAGCATCTGTCTTGCCTTTTGTCTTGCAGGATCACCATCAGACCATGCCGGCCCGTCTGGGGTTCCCGGCCCGAGCACATCCCTGAGGACCAGTACGGAGGTGACACTGATTTCCCGGCATTGCACTCACCTGGACGCTCCACCATCCCAGAGACAATCACCTCAGGGGAGCATTTTAGTGAAGGGGGTCCTGGAATATTTTTTGGTGCACATGTCACACATGCTGCAGCACATCAGGTGGAGGTAGGAACTTTGAGGGAGCAGGCAGTCGGAGGGCTGCCTGATCCCAGGTATTAGCTGTCGTCTAGACAGGTCGCGCACTTCTGGAAAAAAACGATTCCATCACTGTTGGAGATATAGATGCAGAACCAGGGTACCAGGGTGCCAGACTGGCAGTGCCAATGTGCTCAGATGTCAAGTTGCTCATTGCCCTTAAGAGATGGGGTGAGCGGGGGCTCTCGGACCCCCGAGGAGGTAGGTTGGACGCAGTGGGGGGAGGGGGGGGGGGGCATCTGGAGGACCGGGTGGGATGGCTGAGGGGGGCGGTCAAAAGATTGGGACGGCATTTAAAAATTATGCCCCTATCCACGAGTCATCATCCTGGACTGGCGAGTTGAGCTTGTCAGTGCAGGAAACTAGGTAAGTGTTCCTCGGCCGGGCGTTCCTCACCAACTCCCCAAAAAAGGCATCATCTAACCTGATGCATAGTATGTCCCTATAGCAAGTCAGTCACCCCTCTCCCCCAGGCCACTCTTTCCAAAGATCTCAGCATCTGTCTTGCCTTTTGTCTTGCAGGATCACCATCAGACCATGCTGGCCCGTTTGGCCCCCAGCACATCCCTGAGGACCAGTCCGGAGGTGACACTGATTTCACGGCACTGCACTCACCTGGATGCTCCACCATCCCAGAGACAATCACCTCAGGGGAGCATTTTAGTGAAGGGGGTCTGCAGGTGCCGATAAACACCCGCTAAACCCGCCCAAAACAGGCTTGTGTCCCATTCAATCGAGCCCAATGTGATGAGGGGCCTCTGCATATTTTAGTTGTTGCCATTGAATTCCTCCTCTGGGGTGCTGTTGTTTTGCATTTAATATTAGATCAGTAATTCGGGAAGAAATGACATTAAAATTTATATTAAAATCCCGAGGAAAACTGGTCCTAAAAGCTGAGTTTATCAAACTTCAAATGAGTGTCAAACACTTTACACAGCTGTACTAAATCTGGGCAAATGGGATCACGCCATATAAAGATCAACTTTAATTAGCTGTCATTTCCTAAGCATCTGCTTTTATGCCATGTAAATTCAGTTGAACTGTTGCAATATTTGTTTCAATTTTGTTGGTTCACAGTGAAGTCTATTGCGATTTGTTGAAAAGAAATATTCCACTGATCATTTTCACACATAAGAATATCACTGACATAATTGCATAAGGATAAATATATTGCAGATTCCATTAGTGTGAATACATTGCATCCGAGATAAAGCCACAATGTTCCGAGGTTTCAAAGTCATCAGGGTAATGGGGCGCACTACATATAAGGCTGTAGTTTAACCTGGGTACTGTGTAATGAGAAGGAAATTATTGCCATTCTGGCTGTATGAGACCCCTTGGGGAGGAGCGACCATAACATGACAGAATTTTTTATCAAGATGGAGAGTGAAGTAGTTGATTCGGAGACTAGGGTGCTGAATCTTAATAAAGGGAACTATGGGGATATGAGGCATGAGTTGGCCTTGATAGATTGGGGAGAGTTACTTAAAGGGATGACAGTGGATAGACAATGGTAAACATTCAAGGAACGCATGGAGGAACTACAGCAACTGTTCATTCCTGTCTGCTACAAAAGCAAAGGGGGTAAGAGGGCCAATCCATGGCTTACAAAGGAAATTAGAAATAGTATCCAATCCAAGGAAGAAGCATACAGATTGGCCAAGAAAAATAATAGTTCTGAGGATTGGGAGCAGTTTAGAATTCAGCAAAGAAGGACAAAGGAATTGATTAAGAAGGGGAAAGTACAGTACGAAAGGAAGCTTGCAGGGAACATAAAGACTGACACTAAGAGTTTCTACAGCTATGTGAAGAGAAAGAGATTGGTAAAGAGAAATGTAGGCCCACTGCAGACAGAAACAGGGGAATGTTTAATAAGGGACAAAGAAATGGCTGAGCAATTAAATACATACTTTGGTTCTGTCTTCATAAATGAGGACACAAATCAGATCCCAGAAATGTTAGAGAATGAAAGGTTTATTGAGAGGGAAGAACTGAGGGAGATCAACATTAGTAGGGAAATGGTGCTGGGAAAACTTATGGGATTGAAGGAGGATAAATCCCCAGGGCCTGAGAATTTGCATCCCAGAGTGCTTAAGGAGGTGGCTCTGGAAATAGCGGATGCATTGGTGGTCATCTTCCTGGATTCTATAGACTCTGGAACTGTCCCTGCAGATTGGAGGGTAGCTCACGTCACTCCGATATTCAAAAAGGGAGGCAGAGAGAAAGCAGGGAATTATAGACCAGTAAGCCTAACATCGGTAGTGGGGAAAATGCTTGAATCCGTTATCAAGGACTTTATAGCCGAACATTTAGAAAGCAGTGGCAGGATTAGTCAGAGTCAGCATGGATTTATGAAGGGAAAATCATGCTTGACAAATCTGTTGGAATTCTTTGAAGATGTAACCAGTACAGTCGACAAGGGGGAGCCAGTTGATGTGGTATATTTGGACTTTCAGAAGGGGTTTGACAAAGTCCCGCATAAGAGATTATTGTGCAAAATTAAAATTCATGGGATTGGGGGAAATGTATTGAGGTGGATAGAAAACTGGTTGGCAGAGAGGAAACAAAGAATAGGAATTAATGGGTCCTTTTCAAATTGGCAGGCAGTAACCAGTGGGGTATCACAGGGATCGGTGCTGGAACTCCGCTATTCAAAATATATATTAATGGTTTGGATGAGGGAACAAAATGTAACATCTCAAAGTTTGCAGATGATACCAAATTAGGTGGGAGAGTGAATTGTGATGAGGATGTAGTGATCCTACAGCAAGATCTGGACAGGTTGGGTGAGTGGGCAAGCCAATAGCAGATGCAGTATAATTTGGGTAAGTGTGAGGTTATTCATTTTGGAAGCAAAAACAGGAAGGCAGATTACTACCTGAATAGTTGTAAATTGGGGGAGGGGATTGTGTAGCAGGACCTTGGTGTCCTTCTGCACCATTCGCTGAAGGTAAGCTTGCAGGTGCAGCAAGCAGTAAAGAAGGCTAATGGTATGTTGGCCTTCATTGCAAGAGGTTTGAGTATAGAAGCAGAGATGTGTTGCTGCAATTGTACAGTGCCTTGGTGAGGCCACACTTGGAGTATTGTGTGCAGTTTTGGTCTCCTTCTCTGAGGAAGGATGTTCTTGCACTTGAGGGAGTGCAGCGAAGGGATCCCAGGGATGGAGGGACTGTCATATGAGAAGACATTGACGAGGTTGGGATTGTTCTCGCTGGAGTTCAGAAGAATGAGGGGGGATCTCATAGAGACTTATAAAATTCTAACAGGATTAGACAGGGTAGGTGCAGGGATGATGTTACCAATGATAGGTGTGTCCAGAACCAGGGGTCACAGCTTGAGGATTCAGGGTAAACCATTTTGGACAGAGATAAGGAGACACTTCTTCACACAAAGAGTGGTGAGCCTGTGGAATTCATTACCACAGGAAGTAGTTGATGCTAAAACTTTGAAAATATTCAAGAGGCGGCTGGATGTAGCACTTGGGGAGAATGGGATCAACGGCTAAGGGGAGAAAGCAGGATTAGGCTATTCAGTTGGATGATGAGCCATGATCATGATGAATGGCCAAAAGGCCTCCTCCTGCTCCTATCTACTATGTATCTATGTAACCTCTATTCATCCTATTATTTTACCTTAACAAAGCACTGTTAAGGTTAAGGTTGGCTTTTCATTTAAAAAATAAATGTTTAATAATGGAAGAAATTCAGTTGTACTCCAATAACATTAAAGTAATGAAATGCATCTCCCCTGATAACTCAGTGGGTGAAATATGACTAGTGTGCAACCGAGTTGCACGAATTGGAAGGTCACCAGTTTGATTCCCATCTCATTTGACCTCAACTGGCTGCACATAACCAAGGTAGTAATAGGAACATCATAATTGATCTCTGTTTACTCAACGCCAATGAAAGGGAAAACAAAAACACAGCCAGAGTTTCTATTCTTGCCACTCAAAACTGGGCATCCATGAAGTTGCCGACTTGTGATCCAGTCGGGGATTAGCTCCCTCCCCGCACATGCGCTGCTTTTGTGTTGGTGGGATGCCACTCCCGTCCATGTTCAATCAGCCTGCAAGAGGGGTAGGCTCACCATGAACAATGCCAACTTGGCTGAAATATTCTGGGGCAGCCTGTGCTCATGGAACCATACGAGGCATAAGTCAACATCCGCAGGGAAATTTCAGGAACCATCCGAGACAGAGTAAGTTGACATTATCTAAAATTCTGCTGTTTGCGTATACCATTCACCAAGTCCCATACACCCATTTCGCCGACCTCCATTGACTCTCGGTCAAGCAAGATCTTGCTTGATTTTAAAAATTCTCATCCCTTTTCAAATTCCTCCAAAGCCTATGTGATCTCCTTCAGCCCCACAACTATTGAGGATAGCCGTGTTCCTCTAATTCTGGCCTCTTGGCCACCTTGATTTCATCGTTCCACCAGTGCATTCAGCTGTAAAGCCTCTGAAAGCAGATTTCCCGGCAGAACCTCTCTGCCTCTCCATTTGCTTTTCAGAGATTCCTTAAATCCTAAAGTATTGACTAAGCTTTTAGAATCATATAGCTTCACAACACAGAAACAGGCCCATTATATCTGCGCTGGCCATCAAACACTAATCTATAATCATTCCATTTTCCAGCACGAGGTCTGTAGCCTTTCATATCGAAACAAAGGCTGAGGTTTTGAGGGAAAGAATCATCAAAGGCTTTTTAAATTCTGAGTTTTAGAAATAGAGTCTCTTGTCACACAGAATCACAGTGCAGAAGGAGGCCATTCGGCCCATCGTGTATGCACAGGCCCTTGGAAAGAGCACCCTACCCAAGGTCAAGGTCAACACCTCCACCCTATCCCCATAACCCAGTAACCCCACCCAACACTAAGGGCAATTTTGGACACTAAGGGCAATTTATCATGGCCAATCCACCTAACCTGCACATCTTTGGACTGTGGGAGGAAACTGGAGCACCCGGAGGAAACCCACGCACACACGGGGAGGATGTGCAGACTCCGCACAGACAGTGACCCAAGCCGGAATCGAACCTGGGACCCTGGAGCTGTGAAGCAATTGTGCTATCCACAAGGCTACCGTGCTGCCGGGGTGGCAGTGGGGGCAAAGGCAAAGGTGAGGAGGAGTGGTAGTTGGTAATCAGCAGGATGTTTCCTTTCCCTGGTTTGAGAACTCATGGGGTCTGGAGTCAATGATTCCCAGGGGTAACCCCTTTTGACTATATACCACGGTGCTGCCACCTCTAGTTTTCCCCTCGGCAGGCTCCCCCAATACTCTCCGCCCTTGATGTTTTAGCCATCCATTGACTCATATAATTCAGCTCCAGAACTTTTTCAGGTCAATTTTCTCTGATGATGTAATCAATTTTCACAGCTTAAAAGGGAAGAAAAATATAGGGGGAAATCTTTTTTGGTTAAACCTCTATATAAGAAATTAAACTGTTAAAGGCAAACACATTGGAAATTCTGGTTCAATCGATTTTTGTGTAGAGATAAAAAAAAGGACTCTCTTCCTCCTTAGCCATTCCATTAACACCAATTACAGGGATATAATTGAACACAATATAGAACACAACTTCAGAATACCCTGAAGGCAGTTCGGAAAATTAACAGAGCAGGCGGACATTTGGATTGGATTGGATTTGTTTATTGTCACGTGTACCGAGGTACAGTGAAAATTATTTTTCTGCGAGCAGCTCAACAGATCATTAAGTACATGAGAAAAAAAGGGAATAAAAGAAAATACATAATAGGGCAACACAACATGTACAATGTAACTACATAAGCACTGGCATCGGATGAAGCATACAGGGTGTAGTATTAATGAGGTCAGTCCATAAGAGGGTCATTTAGGAGTCTGGTGACTGGGGAAGAAGCTGTTTTTGAGTCTGTTTGTGCGTGTTCTCAGACTTCTGTATCTCCTGCCCGATGGAAGAAGTTGGAAGAGTGAGTAAGCCGGGTGGGAGGGATCTTTGATTATGCTGCTCGCTTTCCCCAGGCAGCGGGAGGTGTAGATGGAGTCAATGGATGGGAGGCAGGTTTGTGTGATGGACTGGGCAGTGTTCACGACTCTCTGAAGTTTCTTGCGGTCCTGGGCCGAGCAGTTGCCATACCAGGCTGTGATGCAGCCCGATAGGATGCTTTTTATGGTGCATCTGTAAAGGTTGGTAAGGGTTAATGTGGACATGCCGAATTTCCTTAGTTTCCTGAGGAAGTATAGGCGCTGTTGTGCTTTCTTGAGATGTATCAATCATAACGTAGTGGAAATGAATGGATCGTAATACTGACCACAAGTGCAAATGGAAAGTTCACAGTATGATTCACAAGTGGAAGTTGATGCTTTCTACTGCAGGGTGAGAACGGAAAAATAAAACCCACACTAAATGGTGTGAATGGAACTTGACAGTTTTGTTGGTCTTCAAGCCTTCCCGTCCCCCATTGTTTACAATGGATTCCCTTCTACATGCTCCATGAAGCCATTCCTTATAACTGATGCCACTCGAGTGACCGAGCAAGGAAAGGCCCTTGACCTGAATTTCGATAGTGGTGTTAGCACGAGTATATTCTCCTATAAAAAGATTATGACTCAAACCTACTCACCCTACACTTTATCCAAAATATAAAATTTAAAGCAAGAGGGCACAATCTGTGAGGGAGACTTCACCTGAGCGAGACAGAGATTGTGTGGGTGTATATGCGAATTTGGTTTAAAGTGGGAATTCAACAGGTAAATCTTTTTGAAATTCAAGTTTAAGGTGAAGGTCAGATTCTGACCTCGAACTAGCAACCTAGCACTAAGTTAAATAGCGGAGTTAAACAGGCAGCTACATGATGGTGGCAGTTATCTGTTAATTGCATGAAATCCTTTGTCTGAATAGGTGTTGATTACTGTAGCAGGTAGCTAAGCTAGAAAGTGACTCAGCACTGCTCTCTATAAAAAAGAAACATTTTCAAGTGCATGGTCAGTAAGGGCACACTGTCAGTGAGGGACACCTCTCAGTGAGACAGAGACTGAGTAAGCATGTTTGTGATTTTGGTTTAAAGCAGGAATTTGGTGCATAGGGGGAAAGAGGTGCTTTAGGTAACATTTACTGCAAGAAGTAATATGTGCTGAGTGGGGAGTTTGGTGAAGAGTGAAGGAGGTGCTTTTATCTTCTCTTTTTCAGCTTGCAGTGTTTGATTTCCACTTTTGGTGCAGCAGAAGGAGCAGGTAAATCAGTGACTGGTATTATTAGAAACTGTAAGTTATAGCCTTACTGTAATGTTTTCTGGCAGTGCCAAAGCATATTGGGATCTGTTGGCTTTATTAATGATAAATTAATCAATTGGTAATTATTAAATAATTAACACATATTGGCAATGGCAGGGCAGGTGATGTGCTGCAATTGCAGGATGTGGGAGCTGTGGACACTGGTTTGATCCAGGGAAACATATCTGTAGTAAGTGTTTGCAGCTGCAGGAACTTCGGCTCGGATTTATTGAGCTGGAGGCCGAGCAGCTGACAGTGCACATCATGGAGAGAGAAAGTTAACTGGACACTTTATTCCAGGAAGTGGTCACATCCCTTAGCATAGGGTGTTCTGATTTGGTCAGTGATCAGGGACAGGAGGGTATGGCTGTAGGTAAGGGGGCCCAGAGGGCAGGAATGCAGGAGTTTCAGACTTTGCAGTTGTCCAACAGGTATGAGGTTTATTTCAGCTTGGATGAGGGTGGGCACTGAAGGGTGGATGAGCTAACTGACCATGGCACCATAGTACTGGAAGCCATTCAAATAGGGGGAGGAGGAAGGAATGTAATGATATTTGGGGACAATATAGTCAGAGAGATAGATACCATTCCTTGCAGCAAGAGCGCGAGCCCAGACAGCTGTGTTACCTCTCCGGCACCAGTGTTTGGGACATCTGCTCGGGGCTGGATAGGAACGTGCAGTGGGTGGTGGAGAACCCAGTTGCCAAGGTACACGTAGGTACAAACAGCATAGACAGGACAAAGAAGGAGGTTCTGCATAGTCAGTATGATGATCTTGGATGCAAATTAAGAAGTAGAATCTCAGAAGTCAGAATCTCTGGATTATTAACTGATGCATGTGCAAATTGGCATAGGACAACTCAGGTTAGCGAGATGAATGCATGGCTCAAAGACTGGTGTGGGAAAAGTTCATGGGGCACTGGCCCCAGTACTGGCAAAAGTGGGATCTGTACCATTGGAACGGCCTACTCCTGAGCCTTGCTGGGGAAGTGTTCCTGCGAGCCTCATAATTAGGGAAGCAGTGAGGGTTTTAAAGTAAACAGTGGGGGCAGGGGATCAAATTTGTGAAAATGTGGTAAATCAAAGAGTAGAGACCAGGCAAAAGAAAAAGATATTAAGGGAAGTGAAAAGCAGAACATGACAGGAAAGGATAGAGAGTACAAATCAACCAGTAAATCAAGAGACGAGACTAGAGTTTATAAAAATAGTGAAAGGATAAAACTAAAGGCTCTGTATCTGAATGTATGAAACATTCAAAGAAAACAGATGAACTGAGAACACACAGAAATCAATACGTATTTGATAGCCATTTCAGAGACGGATGCAGGAAGACATGGATTGGGACCGGAATACTGAAGGGAACAGGTAGGACGTTGAAAGCAAGAAAACGGTGGAGGGGATGTCTCTGTTAGTTAATGATGGTATTGACACAATAGAGAGGGATGATCTCAGTTCAGGAAACCAGGATCTGGGCGTGCATGCCCACAGATCTTTGAAGGTGGCAACACAAGTGGACAATGTAGTCAAGAAAGCATACAGAATGCTTGTCTTCATTAGATGGGGCATCTAGTATAAAAACTGGCAGGTCATGCTATCGTTGTATAGAACCTTGGTAAGGTCGCACTTGGAATATTGCGCCCAATTCTGGTCGCCACACTACCAGAAGGATGTGGAGGCTTTTGAGAGGGTGCAGAGGAGGTTTACAAGGGTGTTGCCTGGTCTGGAGGGTGTTAGCTATGTGGAGAGGCTGAATAGCCTCGGACTGTTTTCATTAGAAAGACAAAGGTTGAGGGATGACCTGATAGAGGTCTACAAGATTATGAGGGGTGTGGATAGAGTGGATGGGCAGGCACTCATTCCCAGGGTGGAGGGATCAGTCACCAGTGGGCATTGGTTTAAGGTCTGTGGGGCAAAGTTTAGAGGAGATGTGCGAGGCAGTTTCTTTACGCAGATGGTGGTGAGTGCCTGGAACGCGTTGCCAGGGGAAGTTGTGGAATCAGATACATTAACGCCGTTCAAAAAAGGCATCTTGACGAACACATGGATAGGATGGGTGTGGAGAGATACGGCACACGGAAGTGCTGAGGATTTTGGGTTGGTATCATGACCAGTACAGGCTTGGAGGGCCAAAGGGCCTGATCCTGTGCTGAATTGTTCTCTGTTCTTTGAAACAGTTTTGGTAAAGATGAGAAATGGTAAAGATGAGAAGTTATTTGTTGCTGTGTTGTAGAGGCCCCCTAACAGTAACCACATGGTAGGGTGGAGCACAAAGGAAGAAATAATGGTAGCTTGTCAGAAAGGTACGGTGATAATTATGGGAGATTTTAATTTACATTTAGGCTTGAAATATCAGATGGATAAAGGAAGCCTAGATGAGGCATTCATAGATGTTTTTGGGATAGTTTCTGAGAATGGGCAGGCTATGCTAGATCTGGTGTTGTGCAAGGAGCCAGATGTCTGTGCGGAGTTTGCACGTTCTCCCCGTGTGTGTGTGGGTACTCCGGTTTCCTCCAACAGTCCAAAGATGTGCGGGTTAGGTGAATTGGCTAGGCTAAATTGTCCTTTGTGTCCAAAAAGGTTAATTGGGGTTACAGGGTTAAGGGGATGGGGTGGAGAAGGTGTGTGCTTGACTGCGGTTCTCTTTCCAATGGCCGGTGCAGACTCGATGGGCCGAATGGCTTCCTTCTGCACTGTATATTCTATGATTCTATGATTAACTAATGATCTCGTAGTGAAGGCAGCCCTAGATAGCAGTGACCATAATAAGATTGAATTTTACATTCAGCTTGAGGGAGAGAGGAGTGGATCTGAGGCTATTGCCTAAAGTTTCTGGCCCTTTGCGCCAGTGGGATTATCCGATCCTGCTGATGGCAAACTCGCACGAATCTTTCCTCAGCGGCAGACGGTATAGTGCACGCAAGACCCTGTAGACAACTGCAGGGTCGGAAGATCTTGTCACCGGCCAATGGCAGACTGCCTCCACCACTGGGAAAAAAGCCATGGGGCGGGGGAGATGGGGGTGGAATCTCACCCTATTTTTCTAAACTTAAACAAGGGCAATTATGAAGGCTCGATAGCTGAACTGGTTAAAGTAAATTCATAAATTAGGTTACGGGATTAGTGAATAGAGATGTGGTGGCAAACATTAAAGGAGATAGTACAGAATTCATAAGAGTAGATAGATTCTAACGAGTAAAGGAAAGTCCAAGGGACAGATCCACCACCCATGGTTAACTAGGAAGTTAATAATAATAATCGCTTATTGTCACAAGTAGGCTTCAATGAAGTTACTGTGAAAAGCCCCTAGTCGCCACATTCCAGCGCCTTTTCGGGGAGACCAGTACGGGAATTGACCCCGCGCTGCTGGCATTGTTCTGCATGACAAGCCAGCTGTTTAGCCCACTGTGTTAAACCAGTCCCGAAAGAGTTAAACCAGTTTTTAACCAGTTAAAGATAGTATCAAAGTTCTTATCCTGTGTACATAACGGTAAATATACTTTGTTCAAAAACCCAATAATAAACATTTATTAAAAAAAATATAGTATCAAAGTTCAAGAAAAAGCATATGATTTTGCAACGACGGGCGGGAGGTCCGATAATTAGTCAGAATATGAATAACAGCAAAGGATGACTAAAAGATTAATAAGGAGGGAAAAATTAGAGCATCAGAGAAAGCTAGCCAAAAATATAAAAACAGATGGTAAGAGATTTTATAAATATTTTAAGAAGAAAATAATGAACATGTGAGCATTGGTCCTCTAGAAAGCGAGTCTGGAGGATTGACAATGGAATACAAGGAGATGGCAGGTGAATTGAACAGGTATTTTGCATCAGGCTTCACCATAGAGGATACAAGTAACATCCCAGAAGCAGTTATAAATCAGGAAATTGAAGGGAGGAAGGAAATCAGGAAAATTACAATCACCAGTGAAGTGGTACTAAGTAAATTGTTGGAGCTGCGAACTGACAAATGACAATATCCCAGTGGGATATTGAACATAATTGTTTGATACAGGTTGATTTTTTAAATGAGTCTAGATGGTAACACTTCTCTTTTAAGTTCTTAAGAAAGTTAGACTTTCCCATAATGATATCTTCTCTTCTGAAAAGTTGGAGATAACAAAAAGCCCTTTTAACAACCTGTAATTATTTGCTTTTAAGACATCACACTTTTCCACTATAGATTGATATCAGTAATATGCAACAGAGATTGCTACCCTCACCCTAACCCTTCCCAAATGGATCATATAAGTCACCATAAAACCAGGGGCTAATAGATAACCGGGGAAGTAACCATGAAGTGACAACATATCGTCTAGTCGACATAGGACTGCCTCAGTGTACCAACAATACCTTTCCTTTTACATTGACATCAGCAGTGTAAACGTTTAACAGATGGGATAAGCTAACGTATGATGTAGATGACGATGTACTATTGACATCAATCATGGGCGGGATTCTCCGACCCCACGCCGGGTCGGAGAATTGCCGGGGGCTGGCGTGAATCCCGCTCCGCCATGTCCCGAAGTCTCCGCCACCAGAGATTCTGCGGGGGCGGGAATCGGCCGCGCCGGTCGGCGGGGGCGGGAATCGCACCTCGCCGGTTGGCGGGCCCACCCCCGCCGATTCTCCGGCCCGCGATGGGCTGAAGTCCCGCTGCTGGAATGCTGGAATGCCTGTCCCACCAGCGTGGATTAAACCACCTTTTGAATGGCAGGACAAGGCAGCGCGGGCAGGCTCCGGGGTCCTGGGGGGGGGGGGTGCAGCGATCCGGCCCCGGGGGGTTGCCCCCACGGTGGCCTGGCCCGCGATCAGGGCCCACCGAACCACGGGCGGGCCGGTGCTGTGGGGGCACTCTTTTTCTTCCGCCTTCGCCATGGTCTTCACTATGGCAGAGGCGGAAGAGACCCCCTCCCCTGCGCATGCGCGGAGATGACGTCAGCAGCCGCAGTCGCTCCCGCGCATGCGCCGACCCACGTCGCCTGGCGAAGACCTTTCGGCCCCGGCTGGCGTGATGTCAAAGGCCTTTCCCGCCAGCGGGTGGAGCGCAAACCACTCCGGTGCAGGCCTAGCCCCTCAAGGTGAGGGCTTGGCCCCTAAAGGTGCGGAGATTCCGCCGGGTAGGGGAGAATCCCGCCCCATATGTTAGACTCTCTCTCAAAAGGACTTGGACTCATGTCTAGGTGTTACGGGTGTACTCTGTAACCGGTTAAGGAGTTGTACTAATAAACAGGTGTTAAGCATATGTTAAGCATATACCAGAGTATGTCTAGGAACCAAGTCCCATGCCTAAAGTCAAAGACAGAAGGATCCATCTCAGAACAAACAGCTTTTTTTCTTTTCGCAATTTTAGACTTGAACATTCCATCCCATTTGAGTTTAATGAATGGATGCTAAGGGAGACAGAAGCCCAGTGTGCAAGTTTGAATAAAAGGTCACACAATTGCTAAGATATCAGCAGCTGAGGAAATAGCAATTTTTAAAAAACAATTGCTGAAGTCAACATTATGCAAATATTGTTCTGATAAAGGCTTTAACCTCAAGACGATGTCATAGAAAACGAAAGGATTGATTACAAGCTATCGTTTGATTATGCGATTTGTTCATGAATTCCAATAGGGTTTCACAACTCCCTCTGGTGCTGTGTGAAGTAAAAGGAACCTGTGTCAGTCATATTTAATTGTACTTGTTTTGTTATGCATATTCAATTGCAAATATAAAATTAAAAGTTCTCTCACATTTTAACAACACAGAGCAATTTGATTGCATGACACTTCTATCTGTGTAGTGCAAGGGTACATTTAAAGGTTGCCAGTGCATTGGTCACTCGCATTTTCATTCCTCGAGGATACACAAGGAAGCACTTGTTGGCTTCAGCTATCAATGATCTTTATTTAAGATTGCTTGTGGAACAGGTCTATTACACTCAATGGGGCAAATTGTCTCGGAGCATATACTGAAGGATAAATTATCAAAAAAAAAAAGAGCTGTTACTTGAATATTCCCCACAGCTACTTGCCAAGGGCTCAGCAGAAATTAGGTGATATTTACAGAAGTGCTTTCTGGTGAAATATAAATCCATCATTACATGTCAGACCGGGAAACACAAAGTGATGAATAGGCCGCCAACAGTTACTGTCTGAGACGGATGCCAATAATGGGGGGCCATTCCTATGACATATGGAAACCTTCAACAATTCTAGATAGATGTTTATTTTAAACTTCCAGATGTTGCCAATAAAAGACTGAACAAAATGAACTGTTATGAGGCACCAGAAGGTTTTGAACGACGGTTATTACACAGTCCCTTATGAATAGTGTAACCAAACATGTGTTTAAATTAAAATCAAAATCAAAATAACTCTTGCAAACATCTGCCAAGTTTGGGAAGAATATGAGGAGACATGACTGATGGATGTGTGCAGGTGTTGCAACTTCACATCTTCAAATTTTACCTTTTATTTTAAACTCTACGGCACCTGCTTAAGTAGATTCCACACATTTTGCTCCAGGGAATTCAGAATGAGCACAATAGAATCAACGTGAAGTGGACCAAGTTCCAGTAACGCTTAATCTTTCCACGTCATGCTTGCCTGAGTTTCAACGTGTTGGCACTTTGATGTTTCTTCTCAGAAAATAAGCATGGACAGAATTTTACACTGCCTGGGCGGGAGTGCGCTTGACCCGCAAGCACATGAAATTGCACGTGAAGACATTGGGTGTTCATCCCAGCGTCATCGCGCACCGGGAAATATTTTGGATCCTCTTGCAAGTTTGGATCAGATGCACGCCTGCTGACAATTAGGGAGCTCATTTAGAGGATTAGAAACGCTAGTGACCAGAATATTACTTTGCCCCTGTGATAGTTAGATCGGCGGATGGGCAACACGGGCAGGCAGACAATCCATTTTTCCATTTTGTCGCCAAGGGTACGATAAAATTGAGCAGGAGCAAAGGCTGGCTGAGTTGGTTGGAGTTTGGGGGAATTTTGTGACGGTTTAGTTTGGAGTATTTTGAGCGTTTCCTCTGCATCCTTTGGAGGTTTTTGCATTTTGGTCTGGAGCTTTCAGGATCTTTCAGTCTTGTGACATCTGAGATTTGTAATCCATTGGCATCCTCTCTGCACGGAAAGCCTTGTTCTGCTGATGGGTACTGTCTACTCAGCAGGGAGCACCTCCAGTGAGGAGGGCGGCAGGGGACAAAGAGAGAGGAGGAGGCCAGGTGGTCACAGGGATCACCTCAGAGGAGAGGTACAGGGTGCTCAGGACCAGCAGAGAGGGCAAGGAGGACATCCCTGCAGAGGACACCATTACTCACCTGCCAGGGTGTATAGGAAATGATCCGCTTGACGTTGAGTGCCGAAGGAGGCTTCAATGAGAAGCCGTCACATCGATATGCCAGATGATTGGGCTGGAGTTGTCTCCATTTGTGTGGGTGGGCACCCAATGCCCCTGGCATGCGAGGTCACAATCACTCTTAGCATTTAGTGGATGATCTTTGCGGAATCTCCTGGTCAGCTGTACCCAGCTGTGCCTAGCTGGTGACTGGCACTTCGTTCAGGTGAGTGAGAACATTCATCCGTTTTAGGACTGATCATGTCAGCCAGGCTGAGCAGGTCAAAGGCTTCACTGCAATTGCAGGTTCCCCCACATCCAATGTGCCATTGATTGCACCCATGTGGCTACCAAGGTGTCAGCTTGCCAGCTAGGTATCTTTGTCAATAGGAAGCGGTTTCACGCCATGAATGTTCAGATCGTTTGTGACCACATAACCCAGATTCTACAGGAACTCCCACACAAGTGCCAAAGGGCTGTTCATGGCTCCATTGACAGATGGTTGCTTGGTGAAAAAGGGTAATCCTTGAAAAGGTGACTGATGACGCCTCTCAGACACCTGAGGACCGAGGTAGAGGAGAGGTGCAATCTCTACCACGTCTCCATGAGGGTGGTGATGGAGAGGATAGGTCTGCTGAAAATGAGGTTCTGATGTCTGGACTGTTCTGGGGGTGCCCTGCAATATCCCCCCCCCCCCACTGGAGTGTGTATCACTCATAGGCATTGTGTGTTGTGTTCTGCATAATCTTGCTCTTGCAAGGGGGAAACCACTGGATCAGGAGGTCAATGAAGTAGGTGCGTCTGCCTCAGAAGAAGAATCCAGTGAAGACTCAGATATAGAGCCCGTGAGGCAGATGGGGAGGATGAAGAGGCTGAAATTAGCAACTTTCAGGAAGGCAGGGATACCAGGAAGGCTTTGATTCAGCACTCCTTTGGCAAGGGTGCCAAGGCTTGAATCCCATTTCAGACCAAGGGCATTGCCTCTTCCATTACATTTCACACAAAACCATGCCATGAATCCAATGTCACCTCACTGCCTCAATGATGAAGTTTGCTGTTCCTACAGTCTTCACCAGTCACCGATGAGGCCAAAACCCATCAAATACACAGGACATTCAGGGCTGGTGAGCAAAGAACTCATTTCTCTTTCTGACATTTAAGTAAAAATAACAGAACTTCCAAAATGTACTTATATAAACACATATGATACTAACAAAAAGCATGGGTGGCACGGTGGCACAGTGGTTAGCACTGCTGCTTCATCATACCAGGGACCCAGGTTCAATTCTTGCCTTGGGTGGCTGTCTGTGTGGAGTTTGCACATTCTGCCCGTGTCTGTGTGGGTTTCCTCCGGCTGCTCCGGTTTCCACCCACAGTCCAAAGATGTGCTGGTTAGATGGATTGGCCATGGTAAATTGCCCCTTAGTGTCCAAGGATGTGTAGGTTAGATGTGTTTATGGTGTTATGAGGATAGGGTGGGGGAGTGTGTCTAGGTAAGGTACTGTTTCAGAGGGTCGGTGTAGAATTGATGGGCCGAATGGGCTCCTTCTGTGCTGCAGTAATTCTATTCTATGGTTCTAGAAGCCACCTGAGCAAACCCATTGCTGTGCTCACAGTGTCATAAGCTTATATTTGCTGGTGCCACATCCTCGCGCACGTCCACCTCCCCCTCCCCCCCCTTGCTGACAGCGGCATTAGAGGCGAATTGCTGACTGTGACATCCTGTTGGCATAGATGACCGTGGCAGCCGTGCTCTGCCTGGCAGGGCCGACATAGCTCCGCCTGACGGAGAGCGTTCATTGACATGGCTGGGCACTCCCCAGCTACCGCAGAATCTAAGGATGGTGTGGTAACTGGCAGAGAGGTGGAAGAGCTGCTGTCCTTGTCCGGGGCACCATGGGAGGAGATTACACAGACGACAGGCAGCTCGTCCACCATTGTGGACCTCCCTGCCCACCACTGATGGATGGGCACTCATCTGATAGACTGGGTGCTGCGCCCTTCTCCCACACAAGCAGTGACCATAGAATCCCTACAGTGCAGAAGGAGGTAGTTCGGCCAATCAAGTCTGCACAGACCTTCTGAAAGAGCACCCTACCTAGATCCACTCTGTGTGAGGATTCGTAGGTTTGAACACAACCCAATTCTGTCTCTGGAGCTGCCTCTCCATGAGAGTCACTACTGGTGGATGACCAGACAATCCTGCTCCCAATCTCCATCCACAAAATGACTAAAAAGCAGCTATTATTCCCCTGAGAAGATCCCCTCCTTTCCCAACCGCAACTTATTAGCTGGAAGGCAGAGACTATAGCTCACTGTATAATTCAGCCAGGTAGAACGCTGAAACAGGTGGCAAAATTCCATGGCCCTTGCCACCTGTGGGATCTTCTGGTCAGCTGAAGGCGATCACCTGCAGTGGGTTCCCCAGTAGTGTGAAAAATGAGACAAATAAAACACTGTAGACATCGGCAGGACCGGAAGATCCCACTGGCGGCCAATGGGCATTGGAGGGAGGGTAGGTGGAATATCCCACCTGGGTTTATGTTGCTAAGCGTTTACAGGTTTTGGATTTGAGTTAAACTAGGAAATTCAGACATCTGGGTGGTATCTTGTATCTGGTGTGGGCCCCCAGCAAAACTTCGACAATAGTACTGAAGACCTGTACAACTTTATGCTCCAGACCTAACATGGCTCCTGCAGAGCTGTTCCAGTACCTGAATTTGGAAAATTGCCTTGGTATGTTCTGTACAAATTCAACCTGGCCAATTACCTCCACAGTTCTCCTCTGTTATTGATATTGCTATCACGTGTGTCATATGAGAGTGCCTTTAAGAATTGGATGTTTAAGCAATGTACCTTTAAGAAATGAAGCTGATCATATTACTGAAGTGATGTCACTGGGGGGAGCTGAGCTCACTTCTGCTTTCTGGGTTTTAGTTTCAGTTTGAGGAGAAAGTTGGGAGTGTCTGTGTGTTTTGCTGAGAGCTGCAAGAAGAAAACACAGAACTGATCTGTTGATGTCTTCAAATCCAAAGACTATAAATATATTGAATGTAACCTCATGTCTGTTTTTTGAAGGTGAAGTCTTGTGGATGTTTAAAGGGACAGTTTGAAGGATTGGGTAATGTTGTATTATTCTCAGGGTTATCTTTGAAGTAAGGGTGTTAAGAGATCCAAGGTTTATTTAAAAGGTTAATTTGAGTTTATGGAATAAACATTGTTTTGTTTAAAAACCCACGTGTCCATAATTGTAATACCACACCTGGGGAGCAAGCCGTATGCTTCAAAAGCAACAATCCATTAAAGGGGAGGTTGGTTGAACTCCATGATACATTTTGGGGTTCTGAAAACACCTCTCCCATAACAAGTGGCACTTATTCTAATAACCTGCTCACTGACACTCAATTTGATACTCAGCAGAATGCAGGCAATAAGGTGAGAGTGACTGTCCTTGACACCAAGGCATATTTTAACTGAGTATGGCATCATGGTGCTCTATCAAAATTGGAATCAGTGGGAATCAGGGAAACCTCAAAACTCTTTGTAGTCACACCTAGCAGAAAGGAAGATGGTTATGGTAGTTGGAGACCAATCTTCTCAGTTCCAGGAAATCATTGCAGGAGTTCCTCAGGGCCAACCATCAACAGTTGCTTCATCAATAACCTCTCTTCCATCATGAGGTCAAAAGTGGAGATGTTCGCCAATGATTGCACAATATTTGGCACCATTTGCACCCCCTCAGTTCGTGATGCAGTCCAAATGCAGCAAGACCTTGGGCTGGTAAGTGGTAACAAATATTCCTGTCACGCAAGTGCCAGGCAATAACCATCCCCATCAAGCGGGATCTAAAAATCGCTCCTTGGCATTCAAAGGCATTGGCATTACTGAATCCCCCCGATCAACATCCTGGGCATTGATGTGTTAGGCAGGTTGGTTCGATGTGGACTGCACTCGATGCAGGGAAGTTAGAACCAGACGTCTAACACAGGAGAAGATCCAACACTGTTTTATTCAACTAGATGAACTGCTGTATATATTCAGCGCTGGGTGGACACTATAGAACATAGAACATAGAAAATACAGCACAGAACAGGCCCTTCGGCCCACGATGTTGTGCCGAACCTTTGTCCTAGATTAATCATAGATTATCATTGAATTTACAGTGCAGAAGGAGGCCATTCGGCCCTTTGAGTCTGCACCGGCTCTTGGAAAGAGCACCCTACCCAAACTCAACACCTTCACCCAACACCAAGGGCAATTTGGACATTAAGGGCAATTTATCATTGGCCAATTCACCTAACCTGCACATCTATACTGATCTGACTAGTGACCTTGTAGTAGCCTGACCAAACTTACTAGCTACCGCATGGTGTTTGTGCTTGCTAGCTCGTGGACTCTGACTGTCTCAGTAGCTGGGTCCTGAGAGAGTGGGAAAGCTAGTGCCCTCTGGCTTTATAGTGGTAGTGTCCTGTCTGGTGATTGGCTGTACTGTGTTGTATGCTTACTGGTCATCCTATGTGTCAATCACTGCCTGTCTGCATCTCATTATATACATGAGTGGATATTATCAGGCATTACCATAGACCAGAAACTAAACTACACTAGCCATATAAATAGAATAGTGTGTCTATAAGAGCAGATCAGATGCTGGGAATTCTGAGACGAGTATTCACCTCCTGTCTCCCCAAGACTTTTCTACAAGGCACAAATTAGAAGGGTGATGGAATACTCTCCCCTTTACTGGATGAGAGCAGCTCCAACAACATTCACGAAACTCAATACCATCCAGGATGAGTAAGCCAGCCTGTTTGGCACCCCATCCAGTACATGAACGTTCACTCCCTCCATCAGCGACAAACATTGCCAGCACTGTGCACATATCTACAGGATGTTCTGTGCAACTCACCAAGGCTCCTTTGACAGCACCTTCCAAACCCGTGACCTCTACCATCTAGAAGGACAAGGGCTTCAGATGCATGGGAATACCACCACCTGGAATTTTCCCTCCAAGCCACTCACCATCCTGATTCAGAACTATAACGCTGTTTCTTTACTGACACGGGATCAAAATCCTGGAACTCCCTCCCCAACAGCACTGGGTGTGTGTACCTACACCACATGGACTCCAGCGGTTCAAGAAGGCTGTTAACTATCATTTTCTCAAGGACACTTAGGGATGGGCAGTGAATGCTAGCCAGCAATGCCCATGACCTGAAAAGATTTATTTGAAAAAACAAGAGCTAAGCCCCAGTCACTTAATGACTAATTGACTGTTAATAGGTGGGATTTACGCTATTTTGGATCAGGAAGTCCACCTCAGACTGGCAGCTTTCTAGAACTTAATGACAATCAAAGTGGGAACCCATGCCCACCACTGGCCCATACAGAGACGCCTGCTAGCTGGATGCTTTGTATGGGCCTCTCCTGTCCTCGGTTCAGTGCATCCGGTGGTGGGATGATTTCCTTAAGTGGGAAGTATTGGCCTCTTAAAGGCCTCAATTGACCTTGTGGGAGGTGGACCACCTAACATTTCCCAGCCACTGGTAAAATTGCAGTGGGGAGCAGGAATAGGCGGAAGGACTCCCACTGGATTATACATGTTCCCCGCCTCCAAAGCTGACTTCAAGGGAGCGTAAAATACACTTGACTGTGACATTGCAAGCACAAATTAATGTAATCCTACACTTGCCTGATTTCTAAAAGTTCCTAGCATTGACATCTATTGGGCGGTATTCTCTGGCCTCCGCGCGGCGTGTTTCTCGGCTGCGGAAGGTGACCCACCATTGTCCGGCAGTGGGATCCTCTGGTCCCCCAGCTGCCAATGGGGTTTCCCATTGAATCCACCCCACATCACCAGGAAACCTGCGGTGGGGGTGCGCCGTCAGCGGGATCAGAAGATCCCACCGGCGTGAACAGCCAGAAGATCTCGGCCATTGTTATGTTACCACAGCCCCCTCAACACTGTCTAGCTTACTAAGACCGTGTAACCATTTACCCGGAAGATATCAGTAGCATTCACTATTCAAACAGAAATATTAAATGCATCAACAGAAGTTGATGGAAAAAGTCAATTATAATTCTTTGTAAGTTATTTGATATTTAACAGCAACAATTCTTCGGAGAACTCTGCGAAAAGCCACATGTCGAACGGGTTTACTGTATCATTAATGAACTATGAAATTTTATACTGATAAAATAATGAGCGCCTGGATACTCAAAAGGGTAAGAAGAGGGCTATTAACCTGATGTTGAAATATATGCTTGGTATACAGCTGGATAAATTAAAATTATGACAGTGGCTTGGATTGTGAAGGGATTGTAAATGTAGATTTGGAATGCTGTACTCCACAATAACCTATAATATTTAGTGATTCTTTTCACACAACTGATTAACTGAACAGTATCCGAAAGCAGCAGTTTTAATAGTGAATGCTGGCAAATGGCTACAGAGTCCTAGTGAAGCCTGACAGTGCGAGGAAGCTGGAATATCACAGCAATTGATGCCATTTGGTAAAATCAGGCCTGAATGTTTGCATTGACACAGGGGATGTCTGTCATAACAAAAATGGCGCTGGAGGCCCGATTCCAAAAGTCCTTCCCCCGAATCCGGCCCACACCATTTTCAATGAGGCATATTGTGATTGACATATCCATGGTTCACTGAGGCAATTGCGCATGTTGAAGTGCAGCTGCCTTTAGTTAGATCTGGGACTGGATTCTCTGCCGCATCGGGAACATGGAAACCAGCAGTGGATGGCATAGAATCCAGTGTTGGGCAGAAAATAGGATTGGTGCCCGGCGTCAATCCCGTTCAGTTGCTCCGGTCCCCCGCAGGTGTTGGGTTCGAGGTTCACATCCCATGCCAGCAGCATGATGCAAATGGGTGATTAAGATCTATTAATGGGCCGTGCACCATATTCACCGGGGGCCCATGATTCTCCAGTCATCTGGGCCAGGAATTGCGTGGGCAAGAATTGGTGCACGTCGCGACAAACGTGGAGAACTCTGCGAAAAGCCACATTTAGAATGGGTTTACAGTATCATTAATGTACTATGAAATTTTATACTGATAAAATAATGAGTGCAAAGGGGGTAACTCTTTAAGGGAATAGCCCCCAAAGTACATCGGAGGGCCAACAACCCCCCCCTCCCCCCCCACAATGCAAGAGTTTCCCACCCCACCCCCACCAGACTCTCCCACTGCCCCACACCAGAGATCCCCTAATTAAAGAGACCCCCAATAGAAACCCCCATTAGAATGACCCCTGCCTGGAAGCCCCCAACAAGACAGAGCCCTGCCTGAAAACTAGAGATGGGTTACAAAGCGGTTACTAGTTTAGAGAATTGGGGGGAAAACACAAAATAGGAAAGAAAACATGCTGCTGCCCTGTGACAGGGATCCAGTGACACGTAGAGAAAGACAGAAAAGAAGTTCAGAGTGTGTGTGTCAGAAAGTAAAGACAGGAGTTCTAATGGGCGGCACTGATGCCCAGTGGTTAGCACTGCTGCCTTACAGCACCAGGGACCCGGGTTCGATTCCGACCGCACGTAACTGTCTGTGGAGTTTGCACGTTCTCCCTGTGTCTGCGTGGGTTTCCTTCAGGTGCTCCGATTCCCTCCCACAGTCCAAAGATGTGCAGGTAGATTACCCATGCTAAATTGCTCCTTAGCTGGAGTGATAGGGTGAGAGATTGGGCCGTGGTAGGGTCGTCTTTTAAAGTGTCGGTGCAGACACGATGGGTCGAGTTTAAGTTTAAATTCTCTGACAAGAAATGCTGCAAAGTGGCTGGGGCACTGAGTTTAGGGACCTCCTGTTTTGGCTCAGTAGCTGAAGTAATACTGAGTTTAGAGTGCGGTTCTGGATGTCTCGGGTAGAAATACCAGATGGGCAAAAATCATTTTGTGAACGCTCAGAAATTCACCAGAAGAAAATTGTTTGCAAAGTAACAAAACAATCGTAACAAGGTGGAGGTTCTTGTGGGATACCTTAAATTAAGGTACAAAGTCTTACAACACCAGGTTAAAGTCCAACAGGTTTGTTTCAATGTCACTAGCTTTCGGAGCGCTGCTCCTTCCTCAGGTGAATGAAGAGGTATGTTCCAGAAACACGTATGTAGACAAATTCAAAGATGCCAAACAATGCTTGGAATGCGACCATTAGCAGGTGATTAAATCTTTACAGATCCAGAGATGGGGTAACCCCAGGTTAAAGAGGTGTGAATTGTATCAAGCCAGGACAGTTGGTAGGATTTTGTAGGCCAGATGGTGGGGGATGAATGTAATGTGACATGAATCCCAGGTCCCGGTTGAGGCCGCACTCATGTGTGCGGAACTTGGCTATAAGTTTCTGCTCGGCGATTCTGCGTTGTCGCATGTCCTGAAGGCTGCCTTGGAGAACGCTTACCCGGAGATCAGAGGCTGAATGCCCTTGACTGCTGAAGTGTTCCCCGACTGGGAGGGAACATTCCTGCCTGGTGATTGTTGCGTGATGTCCGTTCATTCCTTGTCGCAGCGTCTGCATGGTCTCGCCAATGTACCACGCTTCGGGACATCCTTTCCTGCAGCGTATGAGGTAGACAACGTTGGCCGAGTCGCACGAGTACGTACCGCGTACCTGGTGGGTGGTGTTCTCACGTGTAATAGTGGTATCCATGTCGATGATCTGGCATGTCTTGCAGAGATTGCCATGGCAGGTGACATTAAATTAAGGTGACATCTATAAATCGTTAAAGAAACAGGTACATGGAGGTGCTGAGTGTCGGAGCAGCATTGCTACGCAGTGAGCTGAAAATCACACATGTTTTTCATTGTTACTAAGACTTTTCTGGGAGTAGAAGATGTAAGGGTTGATTATTCAAAATCCTTCGTTAGGGCTAACCTGTGAGAGTCAGCAGATTAATTGAAGGTGGAAATAGAAATAGGATTTCATGAGGTGAAGGAGACACAGCCTGAGTGAAACACATCCAGAGTGGGAATTGGAACTTGGTCATTTGGTGCAGTGAGGTAATTCGGTGCAAATTGGGAGAAGGTGATTTTTCCCTACTGTTTTGTTCTCTTTCTTCTGGCCTGTAACTGTTAATCTGCAGGGAGAGAACTGGAGAGCATCATGGGAAGGTAAGTGATTTTTATTTTTATTACCGTTTCAAATTGTGTGTGGGGGAAAACTGAAGTGACATCACAGTAAAGCTGTGACCTGATTGGCTGGTTGGGAATCTGTTAAATTTGAAAAAAATAATAATATTGGAAAACAAATCTAATTGATTAACTAGATAGTGGGGTAACTAAACCTGAGGGCAGTGATCGGCATTTAGCATTTAATTTTACAGTAAAAACCATCTAGTGTCAGGACCATATAGTTAATTGTAACTCAATCTAACAATAATTCAAGTGTTTATTTTAAATTAATTAATTAGTGCTTAAATGTCACTCAGCAGGGTGCAGTGCAACAACTGTGAGATGTGGCAGATCTGTGACACTTCCAGCGTTCCGGTCGACTACATCTGCAGCAAGTGTAACCAATGGCACCTCCTCACAGACCTGGTTCGGTTGGAGCAGCAATTGGATGTACTTAGGAGCATGCAGGTGGCGGAAAGCGTCATAGATAGGAGTTATAGAGATGTGGTCACACCCAAGGTTCAGGCAGAGAGATGGGTGACCATCAGAAGGGGCAGGCAGTCTGTGCAGGAATCCCCTGTGGTTGTCCCCCTCTCGAACAGGTATACCTCTTTGGATATTGTTGGGGGGAATAGCCTATCGGGAAAACAGCAGCAGCCAGAGCAGTGGCACCACAGCTGGCTCTGATGTTCAGCAGGGAGTGTCTAAGCGCAGAAGAGCAATAGTCATACGGGACTCTATAGTCAGGGGCACAGATAGGTGCTTCTGTGGACGTGAAAGAGACTCCTGGATGGTATGTTGCCTCCCTGGTGCCAGGGTCCAGGATGTCTCAGAACGGATAGCGGGCATCCTGAAGGGGATGGCAAACAGGCAGAGGTCATTGTACATATTGGTACTAACAACATAAGCAGGAAGGGGCATGAGGTCCTGCAGCAGGAGTTCAGGGAGCTAGGCAGAAAGTTAAAAGACAGGACCTCTAGGGTTGTAATCTCGGGATTACTCCCTGTGCCACGTGCCAGTGAGGCTGGAACTAGGAAGATAGAGCAGTTAAAAATGTGGTTAAACAGCTGGTATAGGAGGGAGAGTATCCGTTATCTTGACCACTGGGAGCTCTTCCGGGGCAGGTGTGACCTGTATAAGAAGGACGGGTTGCATCTAAACTGGAGACGCATAAATATCCTGGCCGCGAGATTTGCTAATGTCACACGGGAGGGTTTAAACTAGTATGGCAGGGGAGTGGGTACCAGAGCAATAGGTCAGAAGGTGAAAACATTGAGGGAGAACTAGGGAATAGGGCCTGTGTGGCTCTGAGGAAGAGCAGACAGGGAGATGTTGCTGAACACAGCGGGTTTGGTGGCCTGAAGTGCATATGATTTAATGCAAGAAGTATTACGGGTAAGGCAGATGAACTTAGAGCTTGGATTAGTACTTGGAACTATGATGTTGTTGCCATTACAGAGACCTGGTTGAGGGAAGGACAGGATTAGCAGCTAAAGGGCACCTCATTAGAGTGTACGAGGACATTGGGGCAGACCTCGCCAGGAGACGGGCTGAATTAAATAGAGCAAAAGCAGCCCTTCACAGGAACAAGGTGCACTTTGGTATGCTGTACCCAGCAAAACTCTGGGTCACATACCAAGAAAGAGAGTATTTCTTCACATTCCCCGCCGACGCAAACAAATTTATCGCAGAACATGGGCTGGAAAACCAACAGCGAGGGTAAAAACACGCCGCCCCTGGTGAGGGGCGACAACACACCGACGGGGAGGGAGGGGGGTGGGGTGAGGCAATGCCAGGCCCCCGCGTTCCCACCCCCAACATGGCAAGCGCACCCTCAACAAAAAGCAAGCCGCTACCCAACGAACCGACATAGGTGGTAAACCAGACCCCAGCACAAGGGTATGAGAGTAGCGGAGAAGGGAGAGCAAACGGGGCGAGTGCAGGGTAGGGCGGGGGAAGAGTGGGCATAAAAACACAGAGGCTGAGCAGGGGGGTAGCGAGACAGTAACTCCCTAGAGGGGGGTCGCCGCACTAGCAAGAAAGCTAGCACCGGGGACATGCACAAAAGGCAGGGCCGCAGCGCGCCCCCAACAGAGGGGACGGCGCCAGGCAGAGGGCGGGTGGGACCACTCAACAGCGGCGGGAGGACAAATGGGGACAGGAGCAGGGGAAAGAGGGACAAAGGAGGGATATACGGGAGAGGGGGAGAAAGGGGGAGGACAGGGAAGGACTGGGGGGAGGGGCACGGGGGTGGCGGAACACAGGGACGGAGGGACAAACAAGGCTAGAAAAGGAACAGCAATAGGGCTACAGAGTGCCGCAACCAAGGGCTCGGAACAAGGAATCGCTGCAAGCATCCACCCAGTACGGCCTCTGGGCGAAGGGAAACCCCAAAGTGAAGGAGGCTACCCGCGTGGCGGCTGCACAGCGGGCGACCATGGCGGGGGCCCCCTGGACGGAGGGAAGCCCCGGAGCGCAGGGGCCCGACCGCATGGAGAGAGCAGTGCCAGCGACCATCCTGGACGGCCCCCTAACAAGAGGGAATGCTGGAGGGCAGGGGCGCATCCACAAGGTGACTATGGTTAATCCCACAGGAGCGAGGGGACAGACGCCCCCCACCAGGATAGTCACCTGGAATGTAAGGGGACTCAACGGTCCAGTGAAAAGATCCAGAGTCCTGAACCACCTAAGAAACATGAAGGCAGACATAATCTTCCTTCAAGAGACGCACCTGAGAGAGCAGGACCGATTGCGGGTAAGAAAGGGCTGAATGGGGCAGACCTACCATTCCTGTTACGGGACGAGGGCCAGGGGGCTGGCAGTACTGATCAGCAAATGGACGATGTTTAGGGCGACAAAGACGGTTGCGGACCCAGGGTGACGGTACGTCATGGTTAGCGGGATCCTGGATGGGGCACCGCTAGTACGACTTAACGTGTACGCGCCCAACTGGGACGACCCGAGCTTCATCAAGAAGACCATGGCAGAAATCCCTGACATAGCAACACACCGGCTAATCATGGGGGGGGGGGGGGGGGGGGGGGGGGGGGGGGGGGTCTTCAACTGTGTACAGGACCCAACGACTGACAGATCGAACCCCAAGATGGGGAAACCCGCAAACATGGCAAGGGAACTCGGTCACTTTATGGAACAGAGTGGAGCGGTGGACACCTGGAGGTTCACCCACCCAGGGGAGGAGGAGTTTTCCTTCTTCTCCCCAGTGCACAACGTATACACCAGAATTGACTTCTTTGTGGTGGGGAAAACGGTGCTTCCGGGGATAGACAAAGTGGAATACTCCGCAATTGTGATATCCGACCACGCTCCACACTACATGGGCGTGAGGCTGGAGACGGGCAGGGACCAACGCCCCACATGGGGGTTGGACGTTGCCCTACTAGCTGACAAGGCCTTCAATGAAAAGATATCGCGGGCCATTGCAGAATACACGGAGAACAATCAGAACGGGGAGGTCTCGCCCTCCACGTTCTGGGAAGCGCTAAAGGCCGTACGAAGAGGGGAAATCATCGCTTTCAAAGCGTGAAGAGATAGGGAGGAAAGGGCGGCTAGGCAGCAGCTGGTCGACTCCATACTGGAGGTAGACGGTAAATACTCCGAGGCCCCAACCGTAGAGCTCCTGGCGGAGAGGAAAGAGTTACAAAGGAACTTTGATCTGCTCTCCACCAGGAAAGCAGTGCTTCAACTCCGCCAAGCACGTGGGTCCCTGTACGAACACGGAGACAAAGCCAGCCACCTGCTGGCACACCAGCTGAGAAAGCAGGCAGCCACCAGAGAAATTGCGCAAATCAGGGATACTAGAGGCTCATTACAAACAGAGCCAGAAAAGATCAACAAGGCATTCAGGGCCTTTTACCAAGGGCTGTACACTTCAGAGCCCCCAACGGGGGAGGCCAGGATGAAACGGTTCCTTGATGGAATGGACATACCAGTCGTGGGGGAGGGTAGAAAACAGGGCCTGGAAGCACCACTAGCACTGGGAGAGATCATGGACAGCATAAGCTCCATGCAGGCGGGGAAGGCACCGGGACCAGACGGATTCCCGGCGGACTTCTACAAAAAACATGCGACAGCACTGGCCCCGCACCTGCGGGAGATGTTCACAGACTCGCTGGCCAAGAGCACACTGCCACCCACGCTAGCACAGGCCTCAATCTCACTGATACCTAAGAAAGATAAAGACGCAATGGAATGTGGGTCATACAGACCCATCTCACTGCTGAACGCAGATGCCAAAATACTGGCCAAGGTTCGAGCCAAAAGGCTAGAAGACTGCATGCCAGAGGTGGTCGCAGAAGACCAGACGGGCTTTGTCAAAGGTAGACAGCTTACTTCGAACATTAGGCGCCTGCTGAACGTGATAATGACCCCATCCGGGGAGAGAACACCAGAGGTGATCGTCTCCCTAGATGCTGAAAAGGCCTCCGACAGAGTCGAATGGAAATACCTCATAGAGGTACTGGAGCGGTTCGGGCTTGGAACAGGATTCACCTCCTGAGTGAAACTCCTATACAACATTCCCATGGTGAGTGTACGGACAAACGACACAAACCCCCGATACTTCCAGCTGCACAGGGGCACCAGACAAGGATGCCCACTGTCCCCGCTGCTGTTCGCTGTAGCGATCGAACCACTAGCAATCGCGCTCAGAGCAGCAAAAAGCTGGAGGGGGTTCTGAAGGGGCGGCAGAGAGCACAGTTTCACTCTATGCAGATGATCTGCTCCTCTACATCTCGGACCCACAAAGCAGCATGGACGGAATCATCGTGCTCCTGAAAGAGTTTGGCGCCTTCTCAGGCTACAAACTCAACAGGAGCAAAAGCGAGATCTTCCCGGTACACCCACAAGTAGGGGGGACAGCACTAGCGGGACTGCCATTTAAACAAGCCCGACACAAATTCCGCTACCTGGAGATCCAAATAGCCCACGACTGGAAAGGGATCCACAAATGGAACCTCACCAGTCTGACAGAAAGTAAAAAAGGACCTGCAAAGATGGAACACACTCCCACTCTGCCTTGCGGGTAGAGTCCAGACGATCAAAATGACCGTGCTGCCCAGGTACCTCTTCCTACCTAGATCCATCCCGATCTACATCCCCAAGGCCTTTTTCAACGCAGTAGACAAACTAACCTTGGCGTTCGTATGGGGGGGGGGGGGGGGGGGAAGAATGCTAGGATCACAAAGAAGGTCTTACAAAAAACAAAATCCAGGGGCGGGCTAGCCCTCCCAAACCTACAATTCTACCACTGGGCGGTGACGGCCGAGTGAATAAGGGGATAGATCAAGGAGCCAGAAGCCGAATGTGTGCGCGCAGAGGAGGCCTCCTGCATGGGGACCTTCCTCCGGGCCCTCGCCACGGCGGCACTCCCATCCCCACCCAAAAAACACTCCAGCAGCCCGGTGGTGATAGCCACCCTCCAGTCCTGGAACCAGCTACGGCAGCAATTTGGCCTGACCAAAATGTCAGACAAAGCTCCCATCTGTAACAACCATAGGTTCACAGCAGCATTACTGACGCCACCTTCAAAAGGTGGAGACAGGACGAGGGGACACTGACAGGGACCTATACACCCGACGGCAGGTTTGCGTCACTGGACTAACTGACAGAGAAATTTCAGCTGGCCAGAGGGAACGAGCTAAGGTACCTGCAGCTCAGAAATTTCCTACGAAAGGAGGCAAGGACCCACAACCGCCACGACAGACATTACTGGAAGAGTTACTGGACGCAAGCATATTAGAGAGAGGAAACTGTAGCAACATGTACGACCGTCTGGTAGAAGGGGCCGACATCGTACTGGACGCAACAAGAAGGAAATGGGAGGAGGACCTCGGGATCGAGATAGGGTGGGGACTCTGGAGCAAAGCACTGCATAGGGTCAACTCCACCTCGACCTGCGCAAGGCTCAGCCTGACGCAACTAAAAGTGGTACATAGAGACCACTTAACAAGAACTCGTATGAGTAGGTTCTTCCCGGAGGTGGAGGAGAGATGTGAACGGTGCCAGGGAGGCACAGCCAACCACGCCCACATGTTCTGGTCCTGCCCCAGACTTGCGGGTTATTGGACAGCCTTCTTCGAGGCAATGTCCAAAGTGGTGGTGGTGAAGGTGGAGCCATGCTCGAAAGTGGCGGTCTTCGGGGTTTCAGACCAGCTAGATCTATTCCTGGGGAGGAGGGCGGACGCCCTTGCCTTTGCCTCCCTGATCGCCAGCCGTAGAATCCTGTTCGGCTGGCGGTCAGCAGCACCACCCAAAGCTGCAGACTGGCTGTCCGACCTCTCGGAATCCCTCCAAATGGAGAAAATCAAAATCGCCATCCGAGCTTCAGACGACGGCTTCCACAGAACGTGGGAGCCATTCACCCGATTGTTCCGGGACTTGTTTGTGGCCAACAAACAAGGAAAAGAATAGCCAGGTAGCCAGGAACCAGGGGAAAGCAGCCAAAGCATGAGAGGGGGAGATAGACCGGGAGAGGGGGGGACAACTCATTCTAAGAGAAAGGAATGGCGAACCACGGGGGTGGGGGGGGCGGGGTGGTGGTGGTGAGGAGGAAAGGAAAGTCGAACCACGGGGGCGGGCGGGGGGGGGGGGGGGGGGGTGAGGAGGAAAGGAAAGGGGAACCGCAGGGGGAGGGGAGGAGGGAAGAGACAGGGAACAACAGAGGAGAGCCAGGGGGGTGGGGCGGAGGTAGGGAAACGTTAACCAACCTGACATCCACAGGAACAAAGAAAAAGGAGAACACGGGCGGAGGACGGGAGGCTGGCTGAAGCGGCAGTGTGCACGAGAAGACAACGGTGGCAAAATCCGACCGGGAGAAGCGAGGGGCAACATCCGCACCAGACCCACTCGAGGATTGCCCTCCGGAAGTGCCTCGCCGGCACAAACGGATGCCCACTTACATGTGTATATAGACATCTCACATCCTATGTACATAACGGCAAAATAAAAAATATTTTTAAAAAAAGGATTGGCAGCTGAACGTTCCAGGATTTAGATGTTTCAGGTGGGATAGCGGGGGATGTAAAAGGGGTGGCGGAGTTGCAATATGGTCAGGGAGAATATCACAGCTGTACTACGTGAGGACACCTCAGAGGGCAGTGAGGCTATATGGGTAGAGATCAAGAATAAGAAGGGTGCAGTCACAATGTTGGGGGTTCACTATAGGCCTCCCAACAGCCAGCGGGAGATAGAGGAGCAGATAGATAGACCGATTTTGGAAAAGAGTAAAAACAACAGGGTTGTTGTGATGGGAAACTTCAACTTCCCCAATATTGACTGGGTCTCACTTAGTGTTAGGGGCTTGGACGGGGTAGAGTTTGTAAGGAGCATCCAGGACGGCTTCTTAAAACAATATGTAGATAGTCCAACTAGGGAAGGGGCTATACTGGACCTGTTAGTGGGGAATGAGCCCGGCCAGGTGGTAGAAGTTTCAGTAGGGGAGCATTTCGGAAACAGTGACCACAATTCAGTAAGTTTTAAAGTGCTGGTGGACAAAGATAAGAGTGGTCTTGGGGTGAACGTGCTAAATTGGGGGAAGGCTAATTAGAACAATATTAGGCGGGAACTGAAGAACCTATATTGGGGGTGAATGTTTGAGGGTAAATCAACATCTGACATGTGGGAGGCTTTCAAATGTCAGTTGAAAGGAATTCAGGACCGGCATGTTCCTGTGCAGAAGAAGGATAAATACGGCAAATTTCAGGAACCTTGGATAACGAGAGATATTGTAGGCCTCGTCAAAAAGAAAAAGGAGGCATTTGTCAGGGCTGGAAGGCTGGGAACAGACGAAGCCTGTGTGGAATATAAGGAACGTAGGAAGGAACTTAAGCAAGGAGTCAGGAAGGCTAAAAGGGGTCAAGTCATTGGCAAATAGGGTTAAGGAAAATCCCAAGGCTTTTTACACGTACATAAAAAGCAAGAGAGTAGCCAGGGAAAGGGTTGGTCCACTGAAGGATAGGCAAGGGAATCTTTGTGTGGAGCCAGAGGAAATGGGCGAGATACTAAATGAATACTTTGCATCAGTATTCACCAAAGAGAAGGAATTGGTGGATGTCGAGTCTGGAGAAGGGTGTGTAGATAGCCTGGATCACATTGAGATCCAAAAAGACGAGGCGTTGGGCATCTTGAAAAATATTAAGGTAGATAAGTCCCCAGGGCCCGATGGGATCTATCCCAGAATACTAGAGGCTAGAGAGGAACTTGCTGAGGCCTTGACAGAAATCTTTGGATCCTCACTGTCTGCAGGTGATGTCCCGGAGGATGGAGAATAGCCAATGTTGTTCCAATGTTTCCCGACGCTGCTGGGAACCCCCATGGGCTTGGATGCGCTGCTGGCGGGTAAAGTGAATCACAACGACTGGAGAATTCCGGCTAGTATCTTTTAACAATTACGGATATTTCAACAAGATATCCCAAGGCAGTGCCTCTGGGGAAAATTACGGCAAAGTGTAGCCATCTAGGATGGCCACTTACAACAAGAAACATGGACGTTCGCAAAGCCTAAAGGGAAATATGGACAATGTAAGATTCAGGTAAGCACAGAGCCTGCATGTATATTCGTGAGCAGAGAATCCAGACAGCATCGAAACCCCCAACCGATTAGTATTTTAATGACCCATCTCCATAAGACAAAGGACTGATACTTAGGTAACCGATACAATTCCAGACACCTCGGCACCACTCCCTTTACTCAGGAAGCATAAACAGCAAGGTCAAAGACCGCTTAGGACATGCCCAGCCATCAAGGCACCCGCCTCTTTATTGGCTCAGATCGAAGGCAGTGATAGAGAACTGCCCAATTAATTGGGTCCAAACCTAAGGACCGCCCAAATGAGTGCGAAACTCCCCAAGGATAAAGAGAGACCACCATGTGTTTGATCTCTTTTGGACCTGGCGCTCCGGTAAAGTCCACCTCCAATTGCAGCACCACCAGAAGCAAGCCCAAGTTCAACGCTCGCTACCAGACGGATGAGCCCAGCTGAACCGCAGTTACTTCTCCAGATCCAACAGATCCAGATTCGAACAAAGGCCACTGTTCCTCTGACCTAAGCCGGGTGCCTGAAGTTAAGTACAGGTTGTCATAATTGTTGGGTGTAGTTTAGCTCGTAGTGTTTATGTTGCATGTATAAGTTAATCTTGGGTGTAAATAAAGTATTATTGAACTTGAACTAACTAACTGGTTGTTGGGTCTTTGATCACTATCCGGTTAAACCTTGTGGTGGTATCATTTGATACCTGGCGACTCTGAAAGCAATATAATATCAATATCTAGATAAAAGAAGGGCAACCTTATTGATTGCCATATTTATAGCAAGTAAATATAGCAACAAAAGATCAGTTAGTTCAATTTTCTTTTTCAAGTTGTGGATTTTCTAAGGAAATACAATCAGATCAAGGCTCAAATTTAAGCCTTAAATAATTTGGGAATCAAACAACTTAAGTCTTCAATTCATCACCCACAGTCACAAAGAGCATAATAAAGGCAGCATCAAATTTTAAAGACCGTGATTAAATCCGATTGTCAGGAATGCACGAATGATTTGGATAAAGGAATTCCATTTTCACAGTTTGTCATCCGAAATACTTCTAATGAGTCAACAGGGTACAATCCATTTGACAGCTTCATGAGCTTGACGTGGAAGGATCCCTTAAATTAATTGAAGAACATTTTTTAAAGCAAAACTCAGAGACTACTTTTTACTAACATGTCAAACCTCTGGGAAAAAAACTCGACTGCGGGGAGAAAAATTAGTTTGGTGTTGGCTCAACAATATTTTGAAATCTCCACATCTAACAACTCTGCAGGAACTGTTATTTATATGAACCACAACCCTTTGGCCTTTTAAGCTAAATTTCATACAAAAAATCTGAGTCTATTCTGTTGGTATTTAATGCCGCAACCATATCATTTAAAAATCACTCATGCAGTGGGAAGATACAATATCATAGCAGATGCTTTATTAAGACAGGGACGGGGATGTCGTGATCAGAATAGGCTTGTATAGAATATAAATTTCATGGAAACGTCCTTGTATATTTGATGTAAAACATTGTTACTGCTAGAGTGAAATCTGTATAAGTAAAATAGAGATAGTGGTAAGAGGGGGTTGTAATAGAAAATGAAAGTGCATCTCAAAGATATCTTTTCATTTTTTCTTCCTGCTGCGAGGTGTTAGGAGTATGAGTTGAAGTCTTGTATATGTTTATATTCGTCTGTTAAGAAAAGATGGAACATGATTTTAGTTTCATTTAAATTTTTGGGGGTGAGTTTGGTGCCGGGAAGTCTGGAAAGCCTCTAAGTAAAAAGATGGCCTTTTTTTGAATTTATTTGTACACATATATACATATATACATGATCAGGACATGCTAATGGGTCAGCTCTTGCCCACATGGAATTAGTGCAATTCCAATGTGTGATTCGCTGTGTCGGGAATGCCACTTGAGAGCCTGACAAGCTGCAGCTGCATAAAAGCACTCCTCTCCCCACACTGTCCTTCCAGCCATGGGTGGAGGGCGGTCCTGAGATTCGCGGACGCAGAGCTCGAGGTAATTCTGGATTTCATGAAGGCGAGGCGGTACACTCTGTTCCTTGGGATGGGAAGGATGCTGCCACCCGCCGATGTCAAGCAAGCCTGGGCGGAGGCTGCAGAGGCCGTGAGTACCGTTGGCCCCACCGCGAAGGCTGGACAGCAGTGCAGGAAGAAGTTGCACAACCTCAGAGCGGCCTGCGTGCCCCAGCACCACTCCTGACCACAGTCCGGCAACGCATCCTCCACCCCTATGCAGCACCCAGGCGGACCAGTAGTCAATGCTGCATGAGGATAGGCAACCCCCCAGGGCCAGCCAGGGTGAGTCAACAGCGTCATACCCCTGGCACCACCCCCATCCCACATTCCAGTAACCTACACCCCTTCTAGAGAGCAATCGAACCCCACCCTGCACCACATGCCAACACCCACACTGCCCACCATGGCCGGACACCCTGTGCTCGCTCAGGACTCATCCCAACATATAGCTGGGGGGGGGGGCATGGGGCACCCTGAGGGAAAAGATGATAGGGCCCCTGCCGATCACTATTACTCAGAGGATGGAATTCTCCCAAGCTCCTGCTGGTAGGTCCAATGGCAGGCAAGGTGGGGGAATCTGGTGGGAGGCCTAAAAAACGGTTTGACGCCGGCATGAAATTCCTGCGGGATCTTCCGCCGGTGTCCGCCATGGCGGATCGGGAAACCCACTGGAGATGGGAATGGGTGACAGTTGAAGGCCCGACCATCCATGCCTGATACTCAGTGGTGCCAGTGGGAAAGCACGCCAGTACGAAACACGTCTGAACAACGTAGTGTGCTGACGTCGTGACTCACCTGAACAATGTCTGGGGCTGCCTGCACAGTTCAAGATTGAGGTCACCAGCAAACCTGGACTCCGGAACACCACACTAGTGGGTGGGGGGGGGGGGGGGGGGGGGGGGGGGGGGCATCTGCCGGTGGAACTTCCAGATTGGGTGCCCTGGAAGGGGTCCATCTTCCAACCTCCGAATGTTCATGAAGATCCATCTTCATTTTAAGGAAATCCACCTTCTTTCTTCAATAGTTGGTGCCTTTTCAGTGTGGCTCCTGGATTGGACAGCAGGCTACCCGCCATCAGGCCTGAACCGCCACAGAATAAAACACAAAATACCCGGTTGCATAGCTAATGAGGCTGGGATTGGAAAATTTGTCGTGTTTTCCCGCTGGCCTCCTCAGCAGGAACACTCCATGGACCCACTCCCAACAGGAAACAGTCCCAGAATGGGACAATTCTGCTCTTAGAAGTATTCTAGTGAAACAGCTTCAAAAATGCAATCTGATTTAGACTCGAAAAAATATGGATGATTTCAAAAAAGCATAAAGTAAAAAGCGAAACAAAACCTCTAGAATAATGTGACATGTCCTCCATAAATGGATGAGAAATCTTTCCAAATTAGTAATTGAAAGGGACAACTTTGTTTCTTGGCATTCTGATAAGTGATTCTTTTTAAAAATAAATTTATGGTACTCAATTATTTTTTTCCAATTAAGGGGCAATCTAATGTGGTCTTTGGGTTGTGGGGGTGAAATCCATGCAGGCACGGGGAGAATGTGAAAACTTCACACAGACAGTGACCCAGAGCCACGACTGAATCCGGGTCCTCAGCGCTGTAGGCAGCAGTGCTAACCACAATGCCTCTGTGCCACCCTTATGATAAGTGATTCTAATCTTTTTCAAGGAGCAAATAAATAAAAAAGAAATCATAGCAACTTTGATAACTTCTATATCATGGGTTTAAATATTATTATTTATTTCCAGGATATCAATGCAGGAGTTTGTTACGCTAGCGCCCAAGTCCCAACCATCTTCAGCTGTTCCATCAATGAACTTCTTTCCATCATAAGGTCAGAAGTGGCATAGTTCACTGATGATTGCACAATGTTCAGCACCATTTGAGACGCCTCAAATACTGAAGCAGTCCATGTCCAAATGCAGCAAGACCTGGACAATGTCCAGGCTTGGACTGACACGTGACAAGAAACATTGGTGCCACACAAGTGCCAGGCAATGGCCATCTCCAACAAGAGAGAATCTAACTTTCACCCTTTGACATTCAATGGCATTACCATTGCTGAATGTCCCACTGTCAACATCTTGACCAGAAATTGAATTGGATTAGCCATATAAGTTTTGTGGCTGCAAGAACAAGTCAGAGACTGGATATGGTGGCACGGTAGCACAGCGGTTAGCACTGTTGCTTCACAGCGTCAGGATTCCCGGTTCAATTCCCAGCTTGGGTCACTGTCTGTGCGGAGTCTGCACATTCTCCCCCTGTCTGCGTGGGTTTCCTCTGCGTACTCTGGTTTCCTCCCCCAAGTCCCGAAAGACATGCTCGTTAGGTGATTTGGACATTCAGAATTCTCCCTCAGTGTACCCAAACAGGCATCGGAATGTGGCAACTAGGGGCTTTTCACAGTAACTTCATTGCAGTGTTAATGTAAGCCTACTTGTGACACTAATAAAGATTATTATCATTATTATCCTGCGGTTCGTAACTCACCTCTTAACTCCACAAGGCCTGTCCACTATCTACAAGACACTTTTCAGGAGTGCGATAGAACACTCGCCACTTGCCTGGATGAGCTCCGCTCCAATACTGAGTGACGTCCAACACGATCTAGGACAAAGCATTCCCATGAATGAATGGCATTTCTTTTTTAAGTTATTTGTTTACGGGATGTGGTCTTTCCTAGCTAGGCCAGCACTTATTGCCAAACCTTAATTGCCCTTGAGAAGTCTAAGATCTGGGGCGGATCCGGGTCGGAGAATCGCCGGGGGCTGGCGTGAATCCCGCCCCCGCCGGTTGCCGAAGTCTCCGGCACCGGAGGTTCGGCGGGGGCGGAAATCGCGCCGCGCCGGTTGACGGGCCCCCCCGCTCGATTCTCCGGCCCGGATGGGCTGAAGTCCCGCCGCTAAAATGCCTGTCCCACCGGCGTAAATTAAATCACCTACCTTACCGGCGGGACAAGGCGGCGCGGGCGGGCTCTGGGGTCCTGGGGCGCGGGGCGATCTGGCCCCGGGGGGTGCCCCCACGGTGGCCTGGCCCGCGATCGGGGCCCACCGATCCGCGGGTGGGCCTGTGCCGTGGGGGCACTCTTTCCCTTCCGCCTCCGTCACGGTCTCCACCATGGCGGAGGCGGAAGAGACTCCCTCCAGTGCGCATGCGCGGGAAGCTGTCAGCGGCCGCTGACGCTCCCGCGCATGCGCCGCCCGGAGATCTAATTTCCGCACCAGCTGGCGGGGCACCAAAGGCCTTTTCCGCCAGCTGGCGGGGCGGAAATTCGTCCGGCGCCGACCTAGCCCCTCAATGTTGGGGCTCGGCCCCCAAAGATGCGGAGCATTCCGCACCTTTGGGGCGGCGCGATGCCCGTCTGATTTGCGTCGTTTTGGGCGCCAGTCGGCGGACATCGCGCCGTTTCCGGAGAATTTTGCCCCTGCTGTGAAATTCTTTGGTCCTTAGTTATTTCTTGCTCATGAAGAAGATTATTTTTTATTTCTCTGCAGATGTGTCACTGGAAAGGCAGTCCACAGTCACGTGTTACAACTCCTCTCTTCTAACTATTCATGCTGCAGGGCTACATTCTGAGACATCAGCTTCCATTTGCAGGAGGGAGGATAATAATCACGAGGAGATGCATGGAAAGGGAACGGCACGAGTCCTGAAGGTGAGTTATTTAGAGTCCAGTTTCTCAAATGGTGTTTTAAGCTGAGAGAGGACACCACACATTGAGTGGAATCTGTATTGGGCAAACTCTGCATTACACAAGCTAGATGGACTCGTTAAACAGATTGTGATACATTGGCCACTGTGGAAAGTCACTGGCCCTCTCTTACCCCTATCTCACACCTGAGCACACAGAAGCAGGTTATTGGCTCAGTACCACAGGCTATTTAAAATGTCTTGTGAAACTGAGCAGTCAGGATTCATCCGAACACACATTGACCTGACAGTATGGCATCAAGTAATTCAATTTGCCTGGGCACAGTTAGTAGAACAGGTGGTGGCTCTGTAGTTAAGTGCTCATCACAGTGGTTAGATACTAACAATCGTTCTTTTCTTAACCCTGAAATATAGTTATTCAGAACCCCGCTTCGAACCATTTGAAGGTCAATCTGAGGGAGTTTCCAGTACAGGACCTAACTCCACTCAGGTTGACATGTCACATCAATCAGAACAGCCCCACGAAATATCCTTTGAACAAGTAGCCTCTCAAAGAGGAACAGACACACGTCTTTGTGAATTGTAAAAATGCAGATCAAAATAATCTTAGATTAAAGGTACATTCAGTTATTTAGAAAGTCCTTCTATGGTTTAATTTGACTGCATTTTTATATTTAAATAACGGTGAACATAATTAGTACCTATTTCATCGCGTCATAGAGTTCTGCAGCACAAAAAGAGGCCCTTCGGCCCATCGCGCCAGTGCTGGCCATCTATTTGAATCCCATTTTCCAGCACTTGGTCCATAGCCAATGTTTCATATTTGCCTCTTGAGTTAAAAGGTGGGATTAATGAGCAGTGGCAAAATACAAGAATCAATAATTTAATTCTGAACATACATCAAATGGCTTTCCATTCATATTTCAGGCACAGGTTAAAAAAAAAACCCGATTCTGTAATTCCTCTTCAGTTGCTTTAAACTGTATGGCACTCATTTATCCCTTGATCTTAATTTTGTTATTAATATTTTCAGGAATCCCACCTGGCGTGCGCCAGTTGAAATACACACCCTTCTGAACCATAATGTCCTGGGTTCAATGCCGCCCGCGGGGCTGAGCACATAGAATCAAGGCTGACACTGCAGTGCAGTACTGAGGGAACACTGCAATGCCAGGTGAGGGTGAGATGTCAAATTGAGGTCCCATCTTTCTCCTCAGGTGGATGCAAAAGATCCAGTGGCATTACTTTGTAGGAAAGCAGGGGAGTTATCCCCAGTTCCTGGCCGGTATTTCTCTCTCAATAAAAATGAGAAAAAACAGAATACCTGTTCATTACTCGATTGTTACCCACATGAGTGAAAAAAAAGAGACTTCCGGTGTCGAGGATGTACTGAGCGGATGCATATCAGGTGGCTCTCCTCCGAACCAGAACCAAAAAAAGCACTTTTAGTTGAATTCTGTCCTAATTTCAATGGAATAAAATCCCTCAACAGCAAAAGGAGGGCAACCAAGAAAAGATGCCAGCGAACGGGAGCTTGAGGGGCCGAAGAGACTGCAGAAGCGGCGGAAAGTACCACGACCAGCAGGCGGACCAGAACGGCAGACCCACCAGGCGAAGGGCCCCGGCATGGACAAGGATCAGGCACGATAATGATGAGTGTTGGGCAGTGAAAGACTGTGAAAGAGCAAAAGACTTATTGGACAGTGAGCATGTTTGCGTGGGACTTTTCGATCATTAAGGGAAGATTGGGTCTTAGAAAGAAACGAGGACTGGGGAAGGCAGGTGAGGGTTTAAACAGGGAAAATGGGCAGTCAGCAGGCATAAGGAAGGGGCTAGACCAGCCCAGAGAGGAGGGCCACCATACTAGCAGAAATAGCTAGCACAGGAAGACAGAAAGCAAGGGAGACCACGGCGGAGGGAGCGCCTTGTCGGGGGAGCACAAGGCGGAGGAAGGTGACACGGAAGACGGCAAGGGAGAAACAGGCTGAGGAAACAAGATGGCGCCGCAAGCAGCCATTTTAGAGGGCCACTAAACAAAGGGAGACCCCGGAGTGCAGGGGTGCACCCACGTGGCCCTACCTCATGGTGAGAATGGCGAACGTGGCCATTTTGCACAGCCCCCTAATAAAGGGAAACCCAGGAGTGCAGCGGCGCATCCACCAGGTAAGAATAGTTGATCCCGCAGGACTGGGGGACAATAGCCTCCCATCAGGATAGTCACCTGGAATGTCAGGGGACTTAACGATGCAATAAAAAAATCCAGAGTCTTTGCCTATCTGGGAAGCCTGAAAACCAACCTAATCTTCCTGCAGGAAACACAGCTGAGGGAGAAGGACCGACTGCGGGTGGGACAGATATACTATTCATGCTATGGGAGGGCTTGGGTAGTAGTCATATTGATTAGTAAGAGGATGAGGTTCACTTGCACAAGGACGGTTACGGACCAAGGGGGACAGTATGTCATGGTCAGCGGTGTCCTAGACGGGAGTACTGGTTAATGTGTACGCACCCTACTGGGACGACATAGGCTTTATAAAAAAGACCATGGCAGAAATCCTCGACATTGACACACACCGACTGATCATGGGGAGAAACTTCAACTGTATACAGGACCCACTGACAGACCGATCGAACCCCAGTAAGGGGAAAAAGACAGGCATGCCTAGGGAACTGGGAACATTCCTGGAGCAGATGAGGGCGGTGGACCCATGGTGATTCCTATACCCCAGTGAGAAGGAATTCTTGTTCTTTTTGATGGTCCACAAAGCATACTTTATGATAGACTTCTTTGCAGTGGGGAAAGCGGTGCTTCCAGGACCTACTGGCTGATAAGGTCTTTTGCCAAATAATATCACAAGCCATAGGCAAGTATGTTACAAATAACAGGAACAGTGAAGTCTCACCTTCCATGTTTTGGGAGGGACTGAAAACAGTGATTAGGGGAGAGATCATAGCCTACAAGGCATGAAGAGATAGGGAAGAGAGGGTGGCCAGGCAACAACTGATCGACGCCATCCTGAAGGTCGACAGAAAATACTCTGAGGCCCCGACCGTAGAGCTTCTGGCGGAGAGGAAAAAGCTACAGATGGACTTTAACTTGCAATTTAACAGTGCACCAACTCCGCCAGACATGGGGGACTTTCTATGAACACGGGGAAAAGGCTGGCCGCCTACTGGCTCACCAGCTGAGGAAGCAGGCAGCCATGAGGGAGATAGCACAAGTGAATGATAGCAGAGGCAGACTGGTAATCAAGCAAAAATAGGTCAACCGAGCGTTTAAGACATTCTACTGAGGGCTGTACACCTCGGAACCCTCCGATGGGGATGCGGAGATAAAACGGAGTCATGGGGGATGACAAGCGAGGGGGAGCTGGAAGCACCAATAGGACTGGGAGAGATGATTGAGAGTATCATGCAGGTGGGGAAGGCACTGGGACCCGACAGGTTACAAGCGGACTTCGATAAGAGATTTGCACCAATCCTGCTCCCACACCTGTGGGACATGTTTGCAGACTCGCTAGTGAGGGGCACCCTGCCTCCTATGCTAACACAAGCCACAATATCGCTGACACCCAAAAAAGACAAGGACCAAACGGAATGTGAATCATATAGACCAATTTCACTGATTAACGTAGACGCAAAGATACTCGCGAAAGTCCTGACCAAGCGGCTGGAGAACTGCATACCAGAGGTGGTCGTATAGGACCAGATGGGCTTTGTCAAGGGTAGACAGCTAACTGTGAACATCAGGTGGCTGCTGAATGGAATGATGAACTGTTCCGGGGAGACAACACCAGAGGTGATCGTCTCCCTGGATGCAAAACAGGTCTTTGAGGTACTGGCGCGGTTGGGCTGGGGACAGGATTCACCTCATGGGTGAAACTCTTGTACAAAGCCCCCAATGTGAGCGTTCAGACCAACACCACCAGCTCTGAATGCTTCCAGCTGCACAGAGGCACACGGCATGGATGCCCACTGTCCCCGCTCTTGTTTGCCCTGGCAATCGAACCCCTGCCGATTTCTCTGCAAGACACAAAAAGCTGGAAGGATATACAAAGAGGATGCAGAAAAGACAGAGTGTCGCTCTATGTAGATGATCTGCTCCTCTATGTCTCAGACCCACAGAACAGCCTGAAAGCAACCATGCCACTTCTGAGAAAATTCGGATCCTTCTCGGACTACAAACTCAACCTGGGCAAGAGCGAAGCATCCCCGGAGAACCTGAACAGGGGAGGGACAGATCTGGAGGGATTGTCATTCAAACCACAAAACACATTCCGCTACCTGGGGATCCAGATAGCCCATGACTTGCCCAAGTGGAACCTGACCAGTCTGGCGGAGGAAATAAAAAAGGACCTGCAGAGATGGAATGCACCCCTACTTTCCCTGGTGGGGAGAGAGTGCAGACAATCAAAATGAACATACTGCCAAGGTTCCTCTTCCCCTTGAGATCCATTCTGATCTTCATCGCCAAGACCTATTTCCACAAAGTAGAGAAAATGATTATGGCGTTTGTGTGGGGGATAAGAACTAGAGGATCCCTAAGTCAACACTGCAAAGGAGGGAAAACATGGGTGGCCTAGCCTTGCCAAATCTACAGCACTATCACTGGGCAGCTACAGCCGAGAGGGTGAGTGGATGGATAAGAGAGCCTAACCTGAAATGGGTGAGGATGGAGGAGTCCTCCTGCAAAGGAGCGATACTCTGAGAACTCGCCACGGCAGCGCTCCCATTCCCTCATCAAAGTCCACATCCAGCCCAGTGGTGGTGCCACATTGAAGATGTGGAACCAAATGAGGCAACATTTCAGTCTAACCGAGATGTCATCCATGGCCCCCAGCTGCGGTAATCACAAAATCCCGCCGGCCATGCTTGACGCGTCCTTTAAAAAATGGAGACAGGATGGGAGGACGCTAGCAGTTAAGGGCCTTTACACAAGGGGACAGACTCGCCACCTTTGACGAGCTGACGGAGGACTTGGACCTGCTGACGGGACAGGAGCTCAGGCACCTCCAAATTAAACACTTTCTCCGCAATGGGAAAAAACCCCAGGGCTCCGAGAGACCCCCTACTGGAGGAACTAATCAACACAGACAGTAAGGAGGGGGAGGGGAACTGTGGGAACATATACGCATGGTTGGTGGACTGGGCAAGACTACCACTGGACGAAGCTAGACAGAAATGGGAGGATAAACTGGGGACAGAGGTAAGGTGGGGACTCTGGAGCGAAACACTGAGCAGGGTCAACTCCACCTCCTCCTGTGCAAGGCTAAGCCTCATGCAGTTTAAAGTGGTGCACAGAGCCCACCTGACTGGAACCCGAATGAGCAGATTCTTCCTGGAGGTGGAGGACGAATGTGAACAGTGCCAGGGAGGCCTGGCCAACCACGCCCACATGTTCTGGGCCTGCCCCAGGCCTGCCAGGTTCTGGACAGCCTTCTTCGAGGCGATGTCCAAGGTTGTGGGGGTGAGGGTGGAGGGTATCGGACCAGCCAGATCTTCATAAAGGGAAGCCCTAGCTTTTGCATCCCTAATCGCACACTGGAGAATCCTGCTCGGCTGGCGATCAGCAGCACTACCCACAGCTGCAGACTGGCTGGCAGGCCTGGCGGAATTTCTAAAGCTGGAGAAGATGAAGGACACAATCTGAGGGTCGGACGAGGTCTTCCACAAAGCGTGGGTGCCATTCATCAGCCTGTTCCAAGATCTGTATGAGACCAACAGCAACTAGGCAGAGAGGGCGTGGGGAAGAGAGGGAGAAAGACGAGGGAGGGCACGCACAAGAGGCAGAGGCAGAGGGATGAAGGGGAGGGAAGGGAACCCAAGGGAAGCACACAAAACGAAGCACAGGGTGCAAGAGGAGGAGGGAAAAGGCCTCGCAGACCCCCCCCCCCCCCCCCCCCCCCCCCCCCCCCCCGAACAATAGAAAAAAAGTCCCAGCAGAACGAAGCGGAGCCCAATATGTGGCAATCAGGGCAGTCGGCACCACTAAGAGGAGAACGGAGCTACCAACGAGAGAGGGGGGAGGGGGGGAGGGGGGGGGGGGAAAGAAGAGGGGGACCTCATGTAAAACCTCTTGTAGAAAAGGCACTAGCTTGTTTGTAAATATTAGGTACACTTGAGCTGTCACTTTGTAAAAGCTGGAAATATTGATGTAAATATTTTTTAAAAAAAGAAAAAAATGAGTGAAAAAACATCAGAAGCAGAACCTGGCCATTCAGAGCAATGTGGTTCTTTAAGGCAGTGCTAATAGGGTGTGCGTAGTTCCCTGGTGTAATATTGATAAACACCATTTATTTTTGCATTATACTAAGATGTAACATGCTATTAAGCTTGAGTGCTCATTTTTTTTTTTTTTTGCAAATTCTTTCATAAATCACAAGAAGAGAAATAAAACAAATTAACTTGTGATAAATTCAGGAGCAAAACCTGGTTGGATTATAATTTATAAAACAGCTAGAACAGATCAGGAAAGTTGGATATCAGCAAACGAAATAATGGAAATATATTCTGCCCTGGAATGCTGAGCTAAATTGGTGTTTTAGTTCATTAACAGGAAGCATTTTACCAGTTGAGCACAAAATGAGGAATAATGGGAACATTTACTAGGCCCCTATTATGTTGCAGATGGCAAGAATGCTTTTGGCAGCAACATGGTGGGCAAATAATGCAATATTCCTCAAGGCTGGGACAACTGCTCAGTGGAGTTTTCACCCACTGCTTCCAAAATGAAATGAAATGAAAATCGCTTATTGTCACAAGTAGGCTTCAATGAAGTTACTGTGAAAAGCCCCTAGTCGCCACATTCCGGCACCTGTTCAGGGAGGCTGGTACAGGAATTGAACCGTGCTGCTGGCCTGCCTTGGTCTGTATTAAAGGCCAGCAATTTAGCCCAGTGTGCTAAACCAGTGTGCTCCCCAACTTGTAGTGGGTAGCAAGTATAAGGCACCAGCACTGACAAATGTAACACTGCGCAGCTATTTTGGGGAATGCCAATTAAATTGTAGAATCTTGCCATTTTAAAACTGGTTCTCCTAATTTGAGAGGAGCTATGTTTATGCAAATTATTGTGCAGTTCTGCATCATTGCCAAATCCATTTTGACGGTGGTGGGCTGAGACGAAGAGGGATGGGAAGAGGCATGGCTGGAGCGTAAACACCAGTCTGCAACTAAAATAAAATGGCAAAGTACCCAGCAGGTCAGGCAGCATCAGTGGAGAGAGAAACAGTTTCAATGTTAGAGGTCAGTGACCTTTCATTAGAAATCTTTCATCTGGATTTGGATTTGGTTTATTATCACGTGTACCGAGGTACAGTGAAAAGTATTTATCTGCGAGCAGCTCAACAGATCATTAGGGACATGAAAAGAAAAGAAAATATGTAATAGGGCAACACAAGGTACACAATGTAACTACATAAGCACTGGCATCGGGTGAAGCATACAGGGATGTACTGTTCATGAGGTCAGTCCATAAGAGGGTCATTTAGGAGTCTGATAACAGCGGGGAAGAAACTTTGATATGAGCTTGGCTGGGATTATGGTGTTGAAGGCGGAGATGTAGTCAATAAATAGGAGTCTGATGTAGGAGTCCTTGTTGTTGAGATGCTCTAGAGATGAGTGTAGGGCCAGGGAGATGGTGTCTGCTGTGTACTGATTGCGGTGGTATGCGAATTGCTGTGGATCAAGGTGTTCTGGGAGTATGGAGTTGATGCGCTTCATGACCAATCTCTCGATGCTCTTCGTTACAACTGAAGTCAAGGCCACCGGATGGTAGTCATTGAGGCACAGTGCCTCGTTCTTCTTTGGCACCGGTATGATGGCACCGGCACTTTCTTGAAGCAGGTGGGGACCTTGGAGCGGAGTAGAGACAGGTTAAAGATGTCTGCGAACACATCTGCCGGATGGTCTGCGCAGACTCTGAGTGCACGACCAGGGATCCCATCTGGATTCATCACCTTCCAAGGGTTCACTTTCAGGAAGGCCGATCTGACTTCAGTAGCTGTGATGGTGAATCTAGGTGTGTTATGGGCTGCTGGGCTACTCGACAGTGGATTGTTGGTTTCCTGCTCGAACCGAGCATAGACTGCATTGAGTTCATTGGGGAGGGGTGCGCTGCTGCTGGAGATACTCGGCTTCGCTTTGTAGCCCGTTATGTTGTTTAGGCCTTGCCCAACCGCCGAGAGTCTGTAACGCTAGTTTGTGACTCTAGCTTGGTCTGATATTCTCTCTTGGCATCTCAGGTGGCTTTGCGGAGGTTGTACCTGGATCTCCTGTATAGGTCAGGGTCGCATAACTTGAACGTCATTCAGTAGGGAGTCAATCTCGTGATTGAGCCATGGTTTCTGGTTGGGGAACGTACGTACCGCTTTCTTTGGCACGCAGTCGTCCACACATTTGCTGATGAAGTCTGTGATGGCGGTGGCATACTCATTTAAGTTGGTCGCTGAGTGCTTAAATATGGACCACTTGTCTCTAAGCAGTCTCGTAGGCGCTCTTCTGTTTCCTCGGACCAGCACTGCACGACCTTCTTAGCTGGTAACTTAAGTATCTACTTGGATGCCGGGAGAAGGAGCACCATCTTATGGTCTGATTTTCCAAAATGCGGTCCGGGGATGGAACAGTAGGCGCCCTTGAGTTTTGAGTAACAGTGGTCAAGAGTGTGTCGCCCCTGGTGGGACAAGAAATGTGCTGGTGGAATTTTGGCAGTACACTCTTCAGGTTGGCCTTGTTGAAGTCCCTGGCCACAATGAACAAGGCCCCTGGGTGGTCTGTTTCGTAGTTGTTTATAACTGTGTACAGATCATCCAGCACCTTCTTCACTTCTGCGAGGGGTGGGACGTAGGCCGCTGTGATAATGACTGAAGTGAACTCACGTGGAAGATACTATGGGTGGCACTGTGAGGTATTCCAGGTCCGGGGAGCACTAGGGTGCCACTTTGACTGCCCTTTGTGTGAAGATGTGCTCCCTAATTCCCTTCCTTTACCTCAAGTGAAATCTACTGAGCTAATGTCCTTTAGTAATTGAATAATTCTGGATAACTGCAGCACACACAGAAGGTTTATGTTACATTTCAGTAGAAATGCCTCGCAAAGGTAAGTCAGAAATGCAGGAAATTAATTTGGGATTTGTGTCTTTCTGTTCATCATTCTATAATGATACTGTAATTGTAGTCCTTCCTTGTCCCAATATAAAAATCATTCAAGTAAGATCACAGCCAGAAGTTATTAAAACATAATGATGAGAAATGCCATTTAATTATTGTTCCACCTTCGTAACAATAGGTGAAGTGGGGATTGAAGGCAGGAAATAATTGGACCAGGGCATGCTTATAATTAACTCCTCATTTTAAAGTCATACTGTCCTTTGTTTCAAATGATGGTTTTGATATGTATACTTAAATAGCAAACATAATGCCAAATTGAAAAGCAGAGAAGAGTTGGTTGGAGCAAAGGACTTTCTCAGCCACATGGGCTAAGGCATTGGGATTTGCAAAATTGAAATGCAACTTGTACTGTAATAGGTTAATAAAATAGATATGCTGATGAGTAACGTGGATGATGATGAATCAGTAGTGAGATACCCTCAATTACGACTCAGGAGAGGAGTTTGATAATACAAAGGCTTTAATTACCAGAGAACCAGACAGCTGCCGAGAAGTGTGCTCACTGCACGCTGCCTACTGAACATAACCTTATATACAGCTTCCTGGGGGTGCTGCCCTACCTGTCAGAAGTTTCAACCAGCTCAACCCAAGGAAACGCTGCAACAGCACGAGATCGTGACCTCTCCGTGGTCACGCCAAGGGGCGTGACTATGTACTCCTGGTCAACTACTTCTCCAGTACCGAGAAGTGGCGAAACTGTCCGACCTCACATCAAAGGCTGTAATCAAAGCCTGCAAAGAAACGTTCGCCAGGCATGGGATTCCGCTCACTGTAATGAGCGACAACAGTCCTTGCTTTTACAATCAGGAATGGTCTGATTTTGCATAGTCCTACAACTTCCGTCATGTAACCTCCAGTCCCCACTGCCCGCAGTCAAACGGGAAGGCCGAGAAAGGGGTCCATATTGTAAAGCGGTTGCTGTGCAAAGCTGCAGACTCAGGCTCCGACTTCAACCTGGCAATGCTGGCATACAGGGCGACCCCACTGTCCACTGGGTTGTCTCCAGCGCAGATGCTCATGAATCGGACTCTGAGGACCACAGTTCCAGCCATCCATGTTCCAGACCTTGACCACCTCACGGTCTTACAGAAAATGCAGCAGTCACGGGCCCAACAGAAGGCCACATTCGATGCTCATGTCACTGATCTACCCAAGCTGGCCCCAACTGATCATGTTCGTGTCCAGTTGCCTGAGGGTGGCTGGTCAGCCACAGCTGTTGTGATCAAACAAGTGGCCCCAAGATCGTTCCTTATCCGCATGGCTGATGGCTCCCTGCTATGGTGCAACAGACGGGCACTGCAAAGAGTTCCACACCCGCTACCTGATCGATGTGCCCCGCCGCCCACAATGCTTCCTCCGGATGTACCCTGCCACGAGGCCACCGATCTACCAGCAATCCTGCCGGTCCATGCGACCACCGCGATGGCAGCGATCCCGCCTATCCATGTGCACGCGGCTCCTGATCCACCTCTGCGGTGATCGACAAGAATTTGTCGCCCACCACAAAGACTAAATCTGTAGACTGAACTTTTGTACATTTCGTGACTTCATTGATTTAACCTCTGTAAATATTGTTTTGTTTGCCATGTATCTGCACTATCGACACCTTCCTATGTATATACGTTCATTTAGACACCTTTTGTATATAGTCAGGCATATGTATATATATATATATATATATATATACGCACGCACACCTTAGTATTTATTTATCTAAAAAAAAAGGGGGGCAGATGTCATAATATTCACTCATGTATATAATGAGATGCAGACAGGATGACCAGTAAGCACACAACACAGTGCAGCCCATCACCAGACAGGACACTACCACTATAAAGCCAGAGGGCACTAGGTTTCCCGCTCTCTCGGGACCCAGCCACTGAGACAGTCAGAGTCCACGAGCTAGCAAGTGCAAACACCACACGGTAGCTAGTAAGTCTGGTCAGGCTACTAAAAGGTCTCCAGTCAGTTCAGTATCGTGTCGACCCACAGCTGAATTTGTATATCAGTTCTATCGTTGAATAAAACAATGTTGGATCTTCTCCAGTGTTAGACGTCTGTTTCTAGCTTCCCTGCATCGAGTGCAGTCCACATCGAACCAACCTGCCTAATACAGCACACAGGACACTAGCACACAAGGGACAGACAGACATGAAAGAACACAACACGACACCACCACGGAGAGGATGGACATACGGGACATGGCACCCCAGGGAACCCCCGATCGCAGGTCAGATGAAGACACTGAGTTTGCGTCACAGCTGTCCCCTGCACCCTCCGCCACCGCAGATACTCGCACCTCGGTTGGCCATTTTAGTGATGAGGCTTCTGGGACACTAACTGGTGCGAACCACACAGCCAATCTGGTACAGCAGGTGGAGGTAGGAGCAGCCGAGGGGCCGGACGGTCGGAGGGCAGCCCAGCCCTGGCAAATACCTGCCGCTCAGACAGGTCCAGGGTTCCTGGAGCTCCCCCGCCCACCCATAGACCCAAAGCAGTCAGGGACCCAGGGGTGCGAAAGTGTGACGGCTGGTTTCCAGCACCTGCAGGCGCAAGTGCAGGAGTGCATCCACATCCAGGAGCAGGAAATGGTGCCAGTCGTGAGTGCCACCCAGGCCAACACCGCACGGGTGGCGTCTGCAGTGGAGACAATGGTGGCGACGGTGTCGGGCATGGGACTGAGTTTGCAGGGCCTGGGGCTATCTGTGCACGCATCTTCCGCGGCGCAGGACAGGGCTGCCATCTCACAGGCAGCCATGAGCCAGGGCCAGCTGAACATCGCAGCGGCGCCAAACAACCTGGCGCGGTCTCAGCAGTCCATGGCCCAGTCCCAGCAGGCCATCGCTGACAGCATCAGTGCCATTGGCCGGGCGATGGACAGCGTTGTACAGAAACAGTCAGGAATGGCGAAGTCCTTGAGCTCCATGGCTGCGAGCGTCCAGACCCGGCTCGATACCAGCGCGGGCCTCCAGCACTGGCAGCGCCATGTGATGGTGGTGCCCCGGCTGCTGGATCCGCTCGCACCCCCATCCCATGGAGAGCCCGGGGGGGCCACCGGGCACACCGAGGGAGGAGGAGGTGCTGGGGCCCGTTCCGGCTCTCCCTGAAGGGGGGGTGACGGAACGCTGCGCCACCTTGGACTCCCCCCCCCCCCCACCCCCTACCGTCCCTGGTGCATCTAGTGGGCAGCAGGCAGAACAGGGTGGCACCATGCCATTCCAATTGCCCGAGGTGCAGCCTGGCCCATCCAGGCCGGGCCGCCCCAGGAAACGGCCGTCAAAAGGGAACCCTAGTCACAAGGCAGGAATCTCAGGAGTCCACCTCCAGTTCTTCTATACCGTCTGTGGAACACCGAGACATAGTCATAGGGCCCGTAAGGCCAGAAAGGTAGACACTGATGAGTAAGTTGGCACGGGTGCAGGGCACAGAATAGTTAGATGGGCATGTACAAGTCGTCTGTTATTAAACACATTCCACACCTATGTGAGCTGCCTCTGTACTCTGTCTGATGTGGGCGGGGATTGAGTGCCAGTGTGTGTGAGGGGCGCTGCAACAGACGTTGAGCTCCGGTGCATGTGACGTGTGGCCCCCTCGCCCCCCCCCCCACGGTTCTCCCACGCCAACCCGCCTCCAGGGCTATGGGATGCAGTGTCTGGGCCGCGTGCAGGGTCCACCCAGATGGAGGGTCTTGATGTGGCCATGAGTCAGACATTGTCGAACGATGTATGCTCGGAGCCCATCGCACGGCAGGCTGTCATCATCATCCATGCTTGTACCAGACCCGCTTACACCATCAACTGTTTGCCCCCATCTCGTTGTGCCGCAGGTGAATGTGTCACGGAGGGGTCGTATGCATGCGGGTGATGTGGTGGTGTAGGAGGTGAGGGTGGTCGGTGGTGGGGGAGGTGAGGGTGGTCGGTGGTGGGGGAGGTGAGGGTCGGTGGTGGGGTAGGTGAGGGTGGTCGGTGGTGGGGGAGGTGAGGGTGGTCGGTGGTGGGGGAGGTGAGGGTCGGTGGTGGGGGAGGTGAGGGTCGGTGGTGGGGGATGTGAGGGTGGTCGGTGGTGGGGGAGGTGCCGAACTCTGCTGTCTGTGCCCATGACCATCACTGCTGACCTCCACCATGGTCGCCGTCACGTGCAGCTACCAGCGACACCCTTGCCTGCTGGCCCAGTGGTGGCGCTGGGCAGCCTCCTGTTGCCGCCCATCCCCCATGTCCATTCATCTGCTTCCCCCTCGCCATCCCCCTCATCTGGAGAAGAGATCCCCTCATCCTGACTGTCTTCCTCCTCCTCGTCCAGCACCTCGCCCCCCTGCTGGGTTATGTTGTGCAGTACTCAGCAGACCACGACGATGCGGCCGACCCTCTGCAACAGGTACTGGAGGGCCCCCCCAGAGTGGTCCAGATGCCTGAAGCGCATCTTCAGCAGCTCAAAGCACCTCTCAACCACACTCCTGGTCATTGCACGGGCATCATTGTAGTGGCGCTCCGCGACGGACTGTGGCCTCCGGATCGGCTTCATCAGCCACGACCGCAACGGATAACCCCTGTTGCCCAGCAACCAGCCCCGCAGACGGGGTGGGGGGTGGGGGGGGGGGGGGGTGGTGGGGGGGGTGCCCCTCATCGGGGATGAACGATTGGGAGAGTATAAAGGAGTCATGCACACTGCCAGGGTATCTGGCGCAGACATGCAGGTTCGTCATCCTGTGGTCACAGACCACCTGCACGTTCATTGAATATGTACCCTTCCTGTTCAGGCACATGACCCTTCCCTCCGACGTGGGCCGCATTGCGATGTGCGCTCCATCGATCGCTCCTGCATCATGGTTATCCGGCAACTGCGGCGAAACCCGCTGCACGGGCATCCTGGTGGGCGCGGTCCACAGGGAACTGTATGTACCGGTCCGCGATGTCATACAGCGCATCGGTGTTGGCCCGGATGCACCTGTGGACCGATGGCTGGGCCATGCCAGACAGGTCCACAATCGGTGACTGGAACGACCCCGTCGCGAAGAGGTTGAGGACGACCGTCACCTTGACGCCACCGGGAGGGCATGTCCACCCCCGGTCCCACGTGGTGCCAGGTGTGCCATCAGGTGGCAGATGTGGGCGACAGTCTCCCGGCTCAGCCGGAGTCTCCTCCTGGACGCCCTGTCCATGAAGTGCTCGAAGGACATGCGGGACCGGTACCCATGTTATCGCATCGGATGCCTCCGTGGCTGTGGCCCACCCTCCTCCTCCTCCACCTCGTCATCCTCCTGCTGTGGCTCCTGCACGGCGTGGTGCCCCTCCTGTGCCTCTTGGGCGTGTGGCCCTGTGGCCTGAGCGGCTTGCATGTGCCCCACTGCAGCCCACTGCTCTACAACAGGCACCACCACCTCCCTGTCACGCCCGTGCTCCAGCTCCCACTGGGCCTCATGCAGGGCAGTAGCCCTCGCCACAGCGGCCAACAACGCTGGAAGATGGCTAAACATTGTACTATCTGTAGGGGGTCGGACTAGACAGGGTTTCAGCATTGGTATACACCCCTCCACAACCAGGTGCCATGGGCTTCATGGCCAGCCCGGTTGCCAGCACGCGCCCCACTCCTGCCCCCTCGGTGCCCTGAGACCTGTTGGCCGTCCCCTCTGCCAGGGCTACTGTTTGGTGGGAGCCTCCCGGGAGGCTCCCGTGTGTGCCATCCTGGACATATCTGCTGGTGGGTCCCGCCAGTTTGGTGGGGGGGGGGGGTGCGGCTGTCTGGCACACATCAAGATGGCGGAGCCGCCTGCGCCACAAGCGAACGGGTTGGGTGGACAGCCGCGTGTCCGCCGTCATATTGTCTGGCCATTGGATCCACCCTGACATGGCGGGCCGTGGGAGCCCGCAGCCTTTGTTGCCCCCACCGCTCCTTCCCCACCCCTAACCCCACCCCCACCCATGACTGGCTGACGCTGCTTTATACCATATTAGAATGGCGCCGGCATGACATCTGGCCCAGAGAATCCCTGCTCCAGCGGAGAATCGCCGCTATGACTGTTTTTGGCGATTCTCCAAGTGGCCAGGCGCCATGCGCGGGCACCATGCGCGAGCGCCATGGGCAGGTGCCATGCGCGGGCGCCATGCGCGGGCACCTGTTTTGTCACGCATCGGAGAATGGCGTCCCCAGCGTCGGAGCAGTGTCGCCCGATTCGCATGGCGCCGCGACGATTCTCCGACCCGGCGGGAGGTCGGAGAATTCCGCCCATTGGACTTGGCACTGATATGCTAAAAACCGGATCAACAGGGTGGGTAACATCAAAGGGAAAGAATTATATATCCATATCACAATAACTGGACATAGTAAATCTAAAACTCAAACTGAGAAGATTGCATCTTCGCTGAAACTGAAGACAGTTTTCTCAAACATGGACAAATAACCTTTGCAAGGTAAGTATCTGCTGGATTTAGCTCATAGAGTTTTATAATATTGGATGCTGTTTGGGAATAGAGCTCAGAAAACATAGGTAGTAGGGAACAAAGGGATACAGCGTCTGTATAGACATCAGTGTGGTTAAGGGTATTATTGTTGTGTATTATAGCCCTTCTTTAAAAAATAATAATCTTTATTGTCACAAGTAGGCTTCCTTTCACACTGCAATGAAGTTACTGTGAAAAGCCCCTAGTCGCCACATTCCAGCACCTGTTCGGGTACACAGAGGGAGAATTCAGAATGTCCAAATTACCTAACAGCACATCTTTCGGGACCTGTGGGAGGAAACTGGAGCACCCGGAGGAAACCCACGCAGACATGGGGAGAAGGTGCAGACTCCACACAGACAGTGACCCAAGCCGGGAATCGAACCTGAGACCCTGAAGCTGTGAAGCAACAGTGCTATCCACTGTGCTACCATACCGCCCATGGTTTCCTGTGGTTTTGTTTCCTTTTAAATTAATAAATGTTCTGTATTAATTGATCACAAAACGACTGGACTGTTCCTCCGTGCTTGGATATCTTTTCTCACAATATATCATCTTGAAAATATATACCAATAAGAATCAGAGTTCCAAATTACCCTTCTGGGTTTTAACATTTAATATCAGTGTGGTTCTTAATACTACGTCAAGAGTCCACAGAACACGGAGGTAGTACAAAGCATAATAGCAGTGGTGACGATACCAGTTTAACCAGAAATTGGTCCCATTGATGGTGCCAAGGCAAGGAGAGGAAAGGAAGAAACAGTCTCTAGTTAGATTGGTGTCACCATTGCTGCTGTTATATTTTATGCCTCCTCCAGGTTCTGTGAACTCTTGGCATGGTTCCTGGCTTCTGGCTTGTGATAACAATCGTCCCTAGACTGGCTTCAGCCCTTCATCCATTATATACAAAATTGTAAGATCCTGGTGACATAAAACATTACAATAAAAGGCAGGATAATTGCTCCTCTTTGCTACAAGGGCAACAGATTGTTGATTCTTTTTGTGTTGTTCACATTCTATGCATATCCTTATTGAGTGGAGATGTTGGGGCTGGTTTAACACAGTGGGCTAAACAGCTGGCTTGTAATGCAGAACAAGGCCAGCAGTGCGGGTTCAATTTCCCGTACCAGCCTCCCCGAACAGGCGCCGGAATGTGTCGACTAGGGGCTTTTCACAGTAACGTCATTGAAGCCTACTTGTGACAATAAGCGATTATTACTATTATGATGTTGGTGTAGCACTGGGGATTCTGGGAAAAACAGATGGTGACTGGTATTTTAACAACGCTATGCCTTTCAAAGAACAATCTTCGAAGTTTAATGCAAAGCCATTGAAACTTCACCCTACAGTTGAGCTTTATTCATTGAGCAGCAATTCCCTTTCCATCACAGAGACACGATCCATTAGATGCTGGGCAGATATTGAAGTTATGCATCTCTCAGTTCTTTACAAAGTTGGACCAAAAGTGATGGATACAGAAGGCACTACGGCAGTGGACCTGGCTGTGCTCTTTTCTGAAGAAGATAATTTGGGAGAGACTGTTGCAGCACTGAGTGATCTGTTGGAGGATGAGGTCTTAGAGATTGGTCTACCATTTATTATCAATATCTACACCTCTGCTATCTCTTATGTCATTTTAGAGGACAACACAGCTGTGTGTTTCTAGTGGCTGAGCAGCATTCACATCTTTATTTCACTAAACCTATCAATGTGATACATAAAGTGGGAATTTCTGCCCCACCCCCCACCTGTGGTGTTTTGTAGCGGCAGAGGCAGTCTGCCATTGACAGGCAGCAGGACCGTCTAGTTGTATCTCCGTCATTGTTCGCACTGTCTACTGCCAGGGAACCTATAGAGGGGTTCACCATTGGTGGGAGCATAAGATCCCGCCGGCGAGAATGGCCGGATAATCCTGCCAAAGGGTGAGATTCTCCGGTCTCATTCATGTTGGGCCCGTTGCGAGCGAGAATGGAAAATTTGGCGTTCCAGCCAAAACTCCATTCAATGCAGGGGAATCGGAAAATCCCAGCCGCAAACGAGGATAGAAGATTTTGGCCTTAGTCAATCACTGGTTAACCATGAAAAGTCTTCCAGGGAGAACAACATGTTTGATTCCATGCAGATCCATCGAGGATCACACTTCTAAAGCTTCAGAATACAAAAAGAATTTTGGTCACAGGAAATTCTACTTCATGTGGTCTTAGAGGTTCATCCCATTGTAAAAAATGGTGCTGTCTTATCTTCAAAAACACATCCCATTGCCCACGGTGGAGCAGCCTCACACAGTGAAAAGCATGCCAATGCCTAAAGCAAGTACACATTCTTTCCAAAATTCTATTAGAATATTGTCTCTTTTCATTTTCTGACATGCTTAGGGGAATTTTGTCATTTGTCTTCTCGCTGCCAGATTTGATAGAATCTCAGATCTTCAAATATCTTTTTCACCTTCGATACAGCAGTGAATGAGACTGCAATTGGAGTCTTCATTGGAGTTGTACATCATTTGACCATTCATGCCATTCCCTTGTGTGCTTTGAGGGAACAAACATTCCTCAAAGAGTCTTAATTTCATCTGTTCAAGTTCAAGAGAGTTCTCGGGTTGATGTCTTTCAATAGGAAAATGGGAGCAGGAGTTGGCCATTCGACCGCTTAAGCCTGCCCCACCATTTAACTAGATCACAGCTGATCTTCTACCTCAATGCCACCTTAGAACACAATAACATAAGAACTAAGAGCAGGGGCGAAATTCTCCGGAAACGGCGCGATATCCGCCGACTGGTGCCCAAAACGGCGCAAATCAGTCGGGCATCGTGCCGCCCCAAAGGTGCGGAATGCTCCGCATCTTTAGGGGCCGAGCCCCAACCTTCAGGGTCTAGGTCGACGCCGGATGAATTTCCGTCCCGCCAGCTGGCGGAAAAAGCCTTTGGTGCCCCGCCAGCTGGCGCGGAAATGACATCTCCGGGCGGCGCATGCGCGGGAGCGTCAGCAGCCGCTGACAGCATTCCCGCGCATGCGCAGTGGAGGGAGTCGCTTCCGCCTCCACTATGGTGGAGACCGTGGCGGAAGGGAAAGAGTGCCCCCACGGCACAGGCCCGCCCGCGGATCGGTGGGCCCCGATCGCGGGCCAGGCCACCGTGGGGGCACCCCCCGGGGCCAGATCGCCCCGCGCCCCCCCCCAGGACCCCAGAGCCCGCCTGCGCCGCCTTGTCCCGCCGGTAAGGTAGGTGATTTAATTTACGCCGGCGGGACGGGCATTTTAGCGGCGGGACTTCGGCCCATTCGGGCCGGAAAATCGAGCGGGGGGGGCCCGCCAACTGGCGCAGCGCGATTCCCACCCCCGCCGAATATCCGGTGCCGGAGACTTCGGCAACTGGCGGGGGCGGGATTCATGCCAGCCTCCGCCGATTCTCCCACCCGGTGGGGGGTCGTAGAATTTCGCCCCAGATGTTGGCAATTAAGCCTCTTGAGTCTGCTAGGCCTTTCAATATGATTATGGCTGATCTCCTCTCGGCCTCAACTTCACTTTCCTGCCCATTCTCCATAGCCCTTCAACCCATTACTAATTTAAAATGTGTCAATCTCCTCCTTCCCACACTATCCCCGAGTCCCTTGATGTCGTTGGTATCTAGGAATCTATTCACCTCTACTTTGAACGTACTCAATCACTGAGCGTCCAAAACTCTCTGGGCTAGAGAATTCCAAAGATTCAGCACCCACTGACTGAAGACGTTCCCGCCATCTCAGGAATTAGTGTGCTAAACCTTCACTGCATTCCCTTTATGACAAACATATCCATCCTCAGGTAAGAAGGCCAAAATCGCATACAATACTCCAGGTATGATTTCATGAATGCGCTATGTGACCGCAGCAAGTTGTGTTTGCTCCTGTATTAAAATTCCCTTGCAATGAAGGCCAACATGCCATTTGTCTTCCTAATTGCTAGTTGCTACCACAGGCTTGCTTTCAGTTACTAATGGACAAGAACACCCAGGTCCCTTTGTACATCAACACATGTCAATCTCTCACCATTTAATAAATACCCCTGCACCCGTTTTCTGGTACGGCACGCCCCCACCTGCAGCAGGTTCCTCCGTACGCCAGCCAGCCAATCGGGTTGCTCATTGTGGGCGAGTATGAGTTCGCTGCCGGTGAAACGGAGGATCACACTGACAGAGAATCAAGCCCCCTGCATTTCTGTTTTTCCTATGAAAGCAGATAACTTTGCATTTTTTCATATTGCATTCCATCTGCAATGTTCTTGTTCACTCACTTATCCTGTTTAAATCTCTTTGAAGCATCTTTGCATTCACCTATAACTCACAAGCCCACCGGGTTTTCTTGTGTGGGACCTTATTGAAATGCTTCTGAGAATCCAAATTCAAAGCTTCCTCTTTATCTAATCTGCTCGTAATATCTTCAAAGAATTCCCTGGCTTCTGCCATGGCTGGGGAGAGTAATGGCGGACTTCCAGGAAGTGGTCTGTGGGGGTCAGGTGGCCGGGCACGGAACACCATTGCCACAGCCTGCCAGGCAGCTATGCAGCTCCGCACGCCGCTGTCTGCCCACTGTGAACCTAGTGCCACGGATTGTATGAGTACCTCCCAGGTCACCCCACCTAGGTACCCTCTAGCCCCAGCTAACCCATCAATGGGATGAGCCCGCTCCAGTGCAAACAGTGCCATCTTGGCTGGGCTGAGTGTGTGTTGGGAGTGGAGTGCTAATATGTGGCTGCAGCTTGTCAGCCTCTCGAGTGTCAATCCCGAACTCGGCGAATCCGTCACCATTTTCCATTGGAATCAATTGTGTTCCATGTGGCGCGGCGTTAGGCCCTCAACGGTTGGTGAATTTGTCCAGGCGCGGTGCCAGTTTTGCTGTAATAGAACTCCACGAATCCTGCCCTGGTGTCAACACTTATGGCTGGATTCTCCAATTTTGAGGCTATGTCTGGAGCATGTGTCTAGTCCTACGATGAGAACGTTGGGCGCCGCCCCCACACCGATGCTCCGCCCAGTGGGGGGCTAGCAGCCTTGCCATGTAAAACCCCCTGCGTTTCCGCCAGAAACGGCCAGAGAATTGCCGGGTCCTTGGCCACACATGCGCATGGCGACGACCTGCAATGGTTGTGCCGTACAACATGGAGCCGGTCGCACGCCTGCCAGATAGTGCCCCCCTGTAACCCTCAGCCCCCGCTGAAGAACCCCGGCCAGCAAAAGGCCTCTCCCCACAACCGTGGCGGCACTGGACACAGTCCCAGCCACCACGTGAGGTTGACGAAAACTGAGACCACAAGTGATCCATGCCAGCGGGAAGTCGGCCTATTGGGGGCGGAGCATCGGGGGAGGGCCTTCAGGGACGTCCTGAGGCTATCCCAACAGCGTGTGGCGTACTCATCGATGACACCATTTTGGAGGGAAGGAGCATCTGAAAACAGGTACTACCCTGATTTCCACGTCAAAAGGGATTCTCTGCCTGATCGCCAAATATGATTTTGGCTTGGCAAGCGGAGAATCCCGCCCTTAGTCTCAGGAATGGAGAATCCGGTCGACTACTTTTTTGGCAACTTTATAGTGATAGAACCTTCAGGCGGAATTCTCTCATCTAAGTCCTGTGGCGGGGGCGGGAAACGTGGACTGTTTCCCACTGAGGGAAAACATCATCCAGTCCCGGCCTTATTAAGGAAAGAACCTTGGGCGTCATTCTCCGCCGGCGGGAGTCTCCGTTTTGCCGGAGCCCGGGGGTTTCCCGACGGCGTGGGGCTGCCCCACAATGGGAAACCCCATTGACCGGCCGGTGTTACGGAGACTCCCGCCGGCCGGTCGGGGCAGAAATGTGGCGGGGCGGGTAGGAGAATTTCGCCCCATGTGTTTTGCTCCGTATGCTATAGTGAGGCAGGCCATACGGTGCATAGTACGCTGTGGAAACTAGGCACCAAATTGAAAAGGCATACAACAGCACTGACCCACTACTGGAATTGAACCCGGGTCTCTCGCACTGTGAGGCAGCAGCGTATTCATTTCAGGAACTTGTCCTCCTCAGCATTAGTGCTAATTAGGCTTACCCAGTCTGTGGGCGGAATTCTCTGACCTCGTCCGTGGTAGGACCCCGTTGCAAGTGAGAATGGAAAATTTGATGTTCCGGCCAAAATTCCATTCACTATCAGCGGCACCGGAAAATCCCAACCCCGAACAAGGATGGAAGATTTTGGCTTATATGCAGATTTATTACTGTAATACCCTTGTTATAGGCACCTCTAATTTCCTGATTTATACTGTGTTCTACATTATCCCTGCTGCTTGGTGGCCTTTGAACAACAGCGACAAATGTTTGCTGCCCCTTGCTGTTTCTTAGCTCCAACCAACCTGATTATTTTTGTTGCAGAGGATCCATTGTCCTTACAGTTCAGCATCCTGAAGTCTGCACTCCAATTGCCAGCAGTACTGCAAAGGTGCTGCCCCAATTTGCCCATATGGTGTCCTTCAAGGAAAAGAGGAATGCCTGCACACCTCCAAGATGTCTTTCCTAAGGGCCAAGAAAACTGTGGGAAACTGATTCCCTCATGATAGTGACTTGGGGAGGAGGGAGAAGCTAGAGTAGGAGTTAGGTAGAATCGGTAGCAGTAGAAGGGCGATACAGAAATGTAATGTAAAAAGTTCAAATATATTTGCATATTGTTGTTTAGAAGCTGATAGAATATATGAGGGTGATGTTGTGTAATGGGTTAATATAACAGATTCTAATAAGTGATGTAGCCTATGGTGTATCAGTGACATCGGCAGTCATGTGCTAGACTCTCAAGAGAGGGGATGGAACATGCTGCACCTAGGAGATGCACATCTACTTTGTAATCTATTTATATATCGTGTTAATAAACCAATTTAAAGCAAGTACCAGGGTAAGACTGTAATCTGTCTGGGGAATATTGGTCACGCATATCAGAAGCCAGGAACCATGCTAAGAGTTCACAGAACATAGAGGCAGTATGAAGGACTGTTGTGCTATTGCTAATGGGTGACAATTGTACATAGGCAGATCCTATTATCAGTGTGAACATAGGAATTTAGTTTGGGAAAAGTCAACACGGAAAATATATGAAGGAGTAAGATTTTTAGTTGGTTAATACGTCTGTTAATTTGGAGATTGTCCTTCCCACTCTATCTCTCTTCTTTCTTTCATTATTCTGTTTCTCTCCTCTTGGTCTTCATTTGCCCATTTTGGGGTCACCACTGATGGCACGCATCCTAGGGTGGAATTTTATGGCCCCCTCCTCCAGCAGGATTTTCCAGCAATGCCAAAGTCAATGGGTGGGATTCTCCGTTTCAGAAACTAAGTACTGAAGCCGGGACAGAATTGATGGGATTCTACAATAGCAAAATTGGCGCTGCTCCTGGAGCAATTCAGCAACCGTTAATGGGCGAGCATCGGCGATACCTGGACCACGAACAATCCTATTGAAAAACGGTGTAGGATTCGCCTGGGTCGGGATTGACACTCGAGAGGCTGACAAGCTACAGCTGCATATTAGCACTCCACTCCCCACACACGCACAGCCATCCCACCCAACACGATGGCAACACAGAGAATGACACCCCAGTTGGCGGGTGCTGAGCTTGAGACATTGCTAGATGCAGTGGAGGAGAGGCGGGCCACTCTGTACCCTGGGGTTGGAAGTAGATTGCACAACCTCTTCAGGGGGGCCAGGGTGTGTCGGCAGCACTGTGCCCCTGGCACCAACCCCCACCCCACACACCCAAACTCCACTCCCCCCACCCAGTGGGTGACCGGATGCCACCCACCGGCTATGTGCGCACACCTCATCCTGCACCACATTCCAGCACCCATACTGGTGTCATGGCTGGGTGCACTGGCCACGAAGGCCACCAGCTACCCACCCTCTGTGCTGCATGCGACCGACTGCCTAACGCTGTGCGCATTCTGTGTCGTCGTCGTCCCCCCCGCCCGTCCCCCCCCGCCCGTCCCCCCTCGCCCCGGGAGAATATGGGCCACAACCACCAGGAGAGGGAACTAACTGGAGTGGGACCTCCAGACCTGTGGACCTGTGGCCCCTCACCACAGCAGAGAACCTGCTTGGGCCCGGAGAGAGGACAGTCACCGAGGCGGAGGTCAGCATCGGACGAGCAAGTGAGACCCCGTTGAGTTTCAGTTCCCCATGGCACGTGTGTCACCACCATCCCTGCAACACCCCAACATCCCCCCTCCACTACCACACCCCCCCCCATCCATCACCACCACCCCCACACTCCCCACCATCCCCACACCACCACCAACACCCCCCTCCACCTTCACCCATCCTGCCTCCACCACCACCACCCGCACACCACCCTCACACCCGCCCCGCCCCCACCTCACCCCCAGACCACCCCCACATTCCCCCCTCCACCACTATCCCAACCTGCGATCCAATCATGCATCATGTCTTGTATCTTGCAGGATCACCCGGCGATAAGGTGGGCCCCCCTGGTTGTCCCCCCCCCCCCACTCCAACCACAATCCAAAGCCCCAGTGGCTAACAGCGAGTTAGAGGACGTGGACAGCGACGCAAGCCCTCGACCCGCAGCCTGAGACACACTGTCTCCAACACCTTTCGCCATCCCAGAGACACTCGCCTAGGTTGGGCATTTTAGCGAAGAGGCTCCTGGGGCACTGTCGGAGGGTGGCCCCAACCCAGGGACTAGCTGCCGTCCGGATGGGTTTCAGTTTCAGGAAAGGGCGGTCCCATCGATTGTGGAGATGCAGTCACAGAGGCGGGGAATGCACGAGGGGTATCAGCAACCATCCAGCGCCTGCAGGTTGTGATAGTCACCACTGTTTGTATATAGTACAGATATGAGATGTAATACGGTAAGGCTCCTGTACTACAGGTACGGGGGTAGATCCCTGCCTACGGAGTATAAATGTGTGTGCTCACCGAGCTGCAGCCATTTTGGCAGCAGCTGTAGGAGGCAACACATCTCTGCTTAATAAAGCCTCGGTTACTCTCTACTCTCGTCTCGTCATAATTGCTAGTGCATCACAGGTGCAGTTGGAGGAGTCCAACTGTCTGCAGGGATAGACGGTGGTGCCACCCAGGCCAACTCCGCACCGGTGGCTTCCACGGTGGAGGCCTTGAGGACGAAGGTAGCAGCCATGGGACAGGATGTACAGGGCCTGGGATGCTCTGTGCGGGTTGTGGCCGAGGCATAGGACAGGGCTTTCCTGTCACAAGGAAGCCATGTTCCAGAGCCTCCTGGACATTGCAGCGGTGCCCCAGAGCATAGGCCAGTCACAGCGGGTCATGATGCATTGAGCATCGGTGCATTGCCCAGACACTGGCTGACCTGAGCCAGGCACAGAGGGTGATGGCACGGTCACTGGGTGAAGTGGTGCAGTCCCAGAGGGAGGAGATGCACTCCTTGTGCTCCATGGCTGCGAGCATTGAGACCCTTGTCATCACAAGAGAGCGGGCACCCAGGACTGGCAGCATCAGGTTGTGGGGAACCTCAAGGTTTAGCTCCGCTCACATCCCTTCCCAAGAAGTAGCCAGGGAGTCATTGGGCACCCTGAGGGAGGAGGAAGTGGTGGGATCCTTGCTGGTGACTCCCACATGGTAGGTGCAGGAACAAAAAAGTGCTTCAGACTCCTTCCCCCCCCCATCCTCTCCTGTCCCTGGTGCATCTGATCGACAGTGGGCAGAACAGGGTGGCACAACACCACCTGGAACACCCGAGCAGCTGCCAGGCCCATCTGGACCCGGTCGCTCCAGAAGATGGCCGCCAAAGGGGACGCAGGTCACAGGCAGAGAATTGCAGCAGGCCGCCTCCACCCCTGATGTACCACCTGGCGATACACCTATCTTTGCATTAGGGGCAGTAAGGCCAGAAAGGTCGACATTGGTTTGGTATATATATACATGTTCACCATTTCACAATAAACATCCATTCACAACATTTCAACCTGCCCGGTACTCTGTCAGAACAGTGTGAGAGATGGGCTGGGCTGGCTGCAGAGGAGGCACGAGGAGTGGGAGAGAGGCAGGTGGACTTTGAGGGTGGACTTTGGTAAGTGCCCACTGCCCCGGCATCCCACCCCTAGCCCTCTCCACCCCATGCCCCCCCCCCCCCCCCCCCCCCAGCAAGTCCTCCATTCCTGGTTAGATTCTGTCCCTGCTGCCAGGAGTACCATTGGCTGGTGCCACCCATGTCAGGGGTACGTGGTGGAGAGTGGTGGATGGGGTCGGTGGAGTGGAGGGTGGGGAGTCGAGTGCAGGGGTGGTGCGGTGGAACACCCATACTGCCAGTGTCACTCCACACAACCACGGACCATGGAGTCTGGTTAATGGGGGACGCAGCAAGATGTCTTCCTTGCAGGCCATGTCAATGGCGGTCCGTGCCTGGGCATCCTGTTCCTATGGGGGGTCACCTGGAAGCCTGCTGTGATTCCCTCCCTGCGACCTGGGTCCTCTTTGACAGTTGTCTGGGCGTCTGGGGCGACTGCGTCCTGACGGGCCCGGCTGCTGCCCAGGTGCCACAGTGCCACCTGCTCTGCTCATCAAATGCGACAGGGACAGGAGGGGGGTGCAGTCCGAGATGCTGCGGTTTTCCGGCACCTTCCCTGTGGGAGTGATCGGCATGAGCCCCATCACCTACTCCCTCGGGGTGCCCGGTGGCCTGCAAGCTACTCCATGGGATAGTGGTGCGAGCGGAGCTGTCCTCTTGCTCCCCGCTATCTGGCGCTATCAGTCCTGGAGTCACTCTGCTATCTCGGCAGCACGGTAGCACAGTGGTTAGCACAGTTGCTTCACAGCTCCAGGGTCCTAGGATCGATTCGCGGCTTGGGTCACTGTCTGTGTGGAGTCTGCACGTTCTCCCCGTGTCTGTGTGGGTTTCCTCCGGGTGCTCCGGTTTCCTCCCACAGTCCAAAGATGTGCAGGTTAGGTGGATTGGCCATACTAAATTGCCCTTAGTGTCCAAAAAGGTTGGGTGGGGTTACTGAGTTACGGGGTTGCAGGGATAGGGTGGAGGCGTGGGCTTGTGGGGTGCTCTTTCCATGGGCCGGTGCAGACTCGATGGGCTGAATGACCTCCTTCTGCACTGTAAATTCTATGATTCTATGTCTCGACCAGGGTCTGCATTCTCGCGGTCATGAAGCACAGAGAGTGGACCACCTCCGTCTGGGACTGCACCACATTACGCTGTGACTGTGCCGCCATTTTCTGGGTCTGTGCTACATCAGCGAGTGACTGCGCCATCTCCCCCTGGGACTGGGCCACCTCCTTCTGCATCTGTGCCATGTCCGTCTGCACCTGGGCAATGCCACCTGCGCTCTCAGTCATGGCCCACTGTGACTCAGCCACGTTCAGAAGTACCGCTGCAGTGTCCAGGTGACTCTGGCACAAGGCTGCCCATGAGAGGACTGCCCTGTCCTGGGCCTCGGCCATTGCCCACACAGATTGCCCCAGGCCTTGGACATGCTGATCCGTAGCCGAAACCCTCGCCCCCAAGGCCTCCACTGCGGACGCCATCCATGCGGTGTTAGCCTGGGTGGCACGCATGGCCACATCACCTTCTGCTCCTGCCCGCGGTTTAACTTACCCACCCGTGTCTGCAGGTTCTGGATGCTCACTGCTAACCCCTTTTGTAGTCCCTGACTCTGTGACTGCATCATCACAATCAATGGGACATCTGTCCCTGGAACCTGAAACCCATCTGGATGGCAGCTAGTACCTGGGGTGGGGCCGCCCTCCGCCCGTCCGCCCTCTCGGGAGTTCTTACTGTGGTGATGTGCATCACTGTAAATACACAAGGGGTTAATGTAAACACACTACACCTAGCTAGACACCAGAGGGAGCACCAGAGACATGACACAGAGCCATTCAACCAATAGGTCAGTAAGATAGGACACGACCAATGGGCATTCACGACACACCCAGACGTGACACTACCACTGGGGGGCATTACACCAACCCATATATAAGGACACAGCACACATGATCTTTCTCTTTCCAGTGGAGACACTTAGTGAGTACAGACAGGGTCGATTGAAACACATCACACCCACCACGTGGATTGTAGCAGACTGGTTAGTTAGTCTGAGTAGCTATAGCAGGATTAACAGGAGAGCCGAATCCAAGTAGGAGAATCGTTAACAGTTTAATAATTGTGTTAAAGCTATCTCCAAGTCCGAACCTTCCTTTGTCAGAGTGGACAACAAGGAAGCAGCTAATGTTACGTCAAGAGCATAACAAAACACTTACCTCCACCTGATGTATCAGAGCATGTGTGTGGTGTCCCAGATCGTGTTCCAGGAGCCACTTCACAAAATTGCCCAAACAAGGTGTCTCTGGGTTGGTGGAGGGTGTTGGAGACAGCTGTGATGGGAAATCTGTGTCATCCTTGGACTCGAACTCCGGGGTTTCCTGAATCTTGGGTATATGGGTCCCCTACGTGTCGCTATCCTCGTCACTGCTTGGCACCCGGGTCTCTGGCTGGGGACGGGGGACACTAGAAGGGCCCACCCCATCACCCTGGCGACTGCCCTTTCCTCGGGCCCACCGACCATGTCCAGGGCTCGCTGCTCTGGTCCAGCGGTCCCCCTCCAGTCATCTCCTGCTCTCTGCGGTTATTGGTAGTCTTCTGCTGGCGGAAGGGGAAACAGAAAATACACAGTGTTAGGCAGTCCAACCCATGTAGCACAGGGCGGGTGGGTAGCTGGTGGCTTCAGTGGGCAGTTGGGGGGGGGAGGGGGTGTAGGGTTATGGGTGTGTGAGGGGGGGGGGGGTTGGTGCAGGGGCACAGTGCTGCCTACTCATCCTGGCGCCCTGAGGAGGTCGTGCAGTATTTTTACGACACTGCAGGCCTGTCCGGATGGTGTTGCTTGTGGCGCTTACTGCCTCTGCCAGCTGCACCCAGGCACGGCTGGCAGCCCCCTTCCCGGGCCGGGGTACTAGGTGGCCCTCCTCTCCTCCAAGGCATCCAGGAGGGTCTCAAACTCGGCTTCCATGAATCTTGGGGCGCTCTCCTTGCTGCCATCTGGTTGACTGGGATGGTGTGTGTGGGGAGTGAAGTATATGCGCCTGCAGCTTGACAGCCGCCTGAGTGTCAATCACGAAACCGGCGAATCCGGCACCGTTCCTCATTGGAATCAATTTTGTTCCACGTCGCCCCAGTGCTAGCCCCTCCACAGTCCAAAAGGTCGGCGCCGCCCCCGCACCGATGCTCCACCCAGTGGGGGGGCTAGCAGCCACACCATGTAATGCCCCGGGCTTTACCTGCAGATACAGATGGAGAATTGTCGGGTTCGTGGCCGCGCATATACACGGCGGCAGTCACGCCGTACAACATGGCGCCAGCGACACGTGGGCCCGGCCTGCCAGACAGTGCCACCCTGAAACCCCCGTCGCCAATCCCAGACTACCCCCCACCACTCCCCTACGGCCACCGCCGAAGCCCATCCCCCGGCCAGCAGAAGGGCTACAGTCCATAGCCGCCACGCGAGGTTGACGAAACCTCAGAGCACACGCCCCACGTCATCGTGAAGTCGGCTCATCGGGGGCAGAGCATCGGGGGAGGGCCTTCAGGTGACGTCCTGAGGCCGTACTCACCGATGACGCCGGTTTGGAGGGGGCGGAGCATCTGAAAACAGGCGCCACCCCCGATTTCAGCATCAAAAGGGATTCTCTGGCCAATCGGCGTATGCAATTTCGGCGTCGGCAAGCGGAGAATCCCACCCTTAGTCTCAGAAATGGAGAATCCAGCCATTGACCTTTTAGCTTAAATTCAAGCTGGCATAAAAGTTTGAAGTAAAATAGAGATAGATATTCGATGAATGCACCAAAAACTCCCGATGGTGCAATTACAAAATATTATTATGAACTGAGCATAGTGACAATTTAAGTGCAGCTGACAATATGGTCTTTATAAATTAGATGTGTTTAACATTGATATTTGATTCTTTTAATCTGATGACAAATTAAATTATATATAGGAAGCAGTAGAGTTTCAAGTTATTTTGATTCTGGTGCACAGCAACCTGTTATTTGTCATATGGTGTCTTTAATAAATAATTAGATTTATCGGCTGCAGCAGTTCCGTACAAACCTCAGGCCTAAGTGGAATGTGTAAAATCTGTTTGGAGCTCCATTTTAAACAGTCTCTATTTTTCCAGTTGTGAGAAGTTATGTTAAATCTTTCACAGCAAAACCCATGTGGTGGAGCAAGAGCCATCATACACAATGCAATTCAGGTTGAAGAGAGTAAGATGGAAAATACGGTAAATAGAGAAACATTGATTAGACGATGCCACCATTTGGTTTAAGAAGTTGAAGGATGTAAGAGTAAGACAATTAAAGACATGATGGTGTGTGATTTATGTGGGGTGGGAGGTGATGTTCCCTTGTCCCTGCTGCCTTTGTCCTTCTAGATGGTAGAGGTTGTGAGTTTTGGAAGGTGTCGTCAAAGCAACCTGAGTTGCTGCATTGCACCTTATAGATGGTGCATGCTGTAGGGAGGGTGCCTCAGTGGTGGGGGGAGTGAATGATTAAGGTGCTAGGTATAGTGCCGTTCATGTGAGCTGCTTTGTCCTAGATTGCATTCAGTATCTTGAGGTTTTTCGTTCATGCAAGAGGAGTATACTTCATCACATTCCTGACTTGTGCCTTATCGATAGTGGACACGTTGGGAGGTATCAGGTGGTGATATCCTCATCGCAGAATTCCAAACCTCTGACTTGTTCCTGTAGCCATAGTATTTATATGGCTGGTCCAGTTCAGTTTTTGCTCAAAGGTAACCCCAGCAATCTCCTGGGGCTAAGCCTCCATAACCGTCTTCCTTTGTGAGGGGCACAACTTCAACCAGTTGAAAGTTTTTACTTGATTCCCATTGACTTCAATTTTGATAGCCCTGTCACTAATAACGTCCATCACTTTGGTGAGGACGAGAGTACACTGATGGGCCAGTAGTTGGTTGGATTGGATTTGTCCTGATTTTGTGAACAGGACGTATGTAGGAAATTATACAAATTTTCAGGTAGCTCTCAGTATTGCAGCTTTACTGGAACCACTTGACCAGGGGCGTGGCTAGTTCTGCAGCACAAGCCTTCAGTACAACAGCCTGAATCTTGTCAGGACCCATAGCCTTTGCCGTATCTGATGCCTTCATCTACTTTATAAATTATTTATAAATCCTTTCTGCCTTACTAACCACTTTTTTCACCTGCTGCCTTCACTTTGTGCATCCAAATCTCCAGGACTCTCTGCTCTTGCACCCCCCTACTGTATCTTTCACTTAATACTGCCTTTCTTTGTTCTTCCTGTCCAATTGCATCACCTTATACTCCTTTCCAAAATATTTCATCTGCCACATGTCTGCCCAGTCCACCAAAATGTCTATTGCCTATTGAAGAGTCTATCACTCAAATCCTCATAGTTCACAAACCTGACAAGTTTTGTGTCATCTGCAAATTTTGAAAATGCGCCTGCAAGGTAGGGTCCACTGCTGATGCTTGCAGCTAATGAGTAGTGAGGGAAGCGGCGGGTGTGCACAGAAAGCATTTCAAAAAGCAAGAAGCACCAATTCAACATGTTGCCTGCTTTGCAATGAAAGGCTGCGCGATCAATAAGGGCCCCACAACTCCACAGCCATTTTTGGGGGTTAACTAATTTAACCCCCAAATTCTGCTACTTAACAGTAATAACTCCAAAATGCAATAAAACAACTTACAAACATGTTTTTAATGTGGGCATAACGCAATCCCTTATGAGTGCAATGGTGATCAACAGTTCCATCCTTGTCAGAATTAAGCATATTAAAGTCCACCCTTTTTTCTCATAGAAATGTTTCCCTCAATGATACAGTGACTTGGTTCCCCAAGCTTTAGCTGAAATACTGCTTATTTTTCCCTCTCAAGCATTTCAATTTGCTCTTGCCTGCGAGCGATGTTCTATATGAATGTGAAGCTGCAGTCATCACACTTAACTCAAGAAAAAGAACCAAAATTAGATCTTGATAGCTTCAACTGGTGCTTTCGCTGCCTATTTTCTCAAATCCAGCGAAACCATATTGCGTGGAATACGATTGCAACATCCCAATCATAGCAGCCTAATATCAGGTTGGCAATTTGGCTCAGTTGATCAAATCTCGCATTGCATTTGTGGCTCGGAAATTCAATTAACTTCTCGGCAATTAGTACAACTGAACACATTTCTACAGCCTTATGCTGAATGCAAGAGAAGTTGCCTCTCCTTTCACTTGCTATTTATAAACTACATGGAGTTTACTTATCAATTTAATTGTCTCCCGCAGTGCTCTGAGAAATGGACCTTGATCACCAATGGTAATTAAGTAAACCCCTGGAACATTAATTTATCTCCATTACTGAACATTGAGCTGTTGGTGGAACATTGAGCTGTTGGCTTGGGTTGATAAGTGATAAGTGACAGTCACGGCACGTAACTGTCAGGCAATGACCATCTCCAACAAGAATCTGACCACTTCCTGTTGGAATTCAGTGGTATTGCGATCATTGAATTTCCCAACATCACAATCCTGGGTGTCACCATTGTGTGGTGTTGGGTGCTCTGGTGCACAGATGAGCCAACACAGTTGTATGTGGTACAACTCTATTTTATTATAACTCTTATAATACAGTTCATTCTGGATACTCTGCACGTGCTGTCTCCCTGAGTGTCCCCGGCTATGGCTGTGTCCTGGTTCTCCCCTGCCGCTCTTTCTGACCACCAGGGGTTGTGTCTGTGCTTTTATATCTTTCTGTCATTGGTTGTGGTGTTGTGTGTTCTGATTTGTCTGTTGGTGTGTCTATCATGATGTGTGTGTTTGAATATCATGACATCCCCCTTTTTTACAAAGACAAGTGCCTACGTGGTTATAAATACAATTGTGTCGTGAGTGCATCTAAGAGTGTGCGTTTGTGTTGTGTACAGCGTGTGTTTATGACGTAACTATTTACATGGGGCGATGTCGGGTGCGTCACACTAACAAGGTTGTACCATAACAAAACTTGGATGCGAGAGAAAAAAAAAACTTGAACATTGGTCCGGTCAGACGATATCTGGAACAATAAACAACAACAGGTTATAATACAGAAGTGTTTGACTTTTTGAACGTATTAACAGCGTTATAAGTCCAGTCTAGTGGGTGACCGCCTCAAGAATGGGCTGGTCCTCAAGCCGGTTCAGCTGTGGAGATTTGTGGTCACACTGGTTCACCTTGGACTGTTGGAGGTGATGCTGTTGCCGAAGTCTCTACTTTACCATTTGTTGTACTTCCTGCAGTGCTTGGTCTTTTTCATTCTTGCAAATATGACATTCAACATCTTTGTTAGTGGTGCCCTGGCTGTGGTTTGGTTCTGGTGGCGATGGAAGGGGCATGATCCGTGGCATCTCCACGAAGTCATCCTTGGGAACCAGTGGAGGATCCGGCGTGTGCGTACGGTGCAGTTGCGAGCGTGGAAGGCGGCACAGAGCCCGCTGATTGCGCCTACGCACCAATCCATCCGCCCTGCATGCCAGGAACAAGGTGGAGTCTGTTTTCTTTTTATGTTTGTGGTGGACGGCATCTTGTAGCCGATGGGTCGTTGCCATTGAAGTAGCACCATCACTAATATCATGCAAGGCGATGACTGTGCCAGATGTGGAAGTTGGCCAAGACCGTGTACGCTGGTTCCGGCCACCTGCTGTGCCGGAAGGGCGACTCCGCAGAGAAACGTCGAAGCATGTCGCCTTGGATAGAGAATTGTTGCTCGCATCAACGTCTGGCGATGGCGCGAGTTGGTGTGTCCATCTTGGACCGCCGGTGCTGGTTGCCACTGCCGACCCAGTGGGACTGCCACGCGATCCATTCCCTGTCGCCGTGGCATCTGCCGTCACCCTGAGCGTGCCATCACCGAGGCCGTGACACCGCCCGTCCGGAGCAAGGTCTGGCGTGCGCAGATCAGAGTCGGCGCTTGGCTGCTCCCCATCTGGAGTCCGGTCTGCCTTCCGTCGATGCCCCCCATCCGGAGTCCCAACAGGTTCACTGGAGGCAGCCGAGATTCCCTGAAGCTGCACTTCTGGAGTCGGAACATGCAGGAATGCACCAACCAGTGGAGAGGCTCGAGCCATCGAGGGTGGAAGCGGTGCGCCGCCACCGCAGTCGTCAGTGGTCCCACCGTGATCGTTGAGTGCCTTGGTACGCATTAGGTGAGGTCTGTCACCTTGCACCTTTTGCATGGGAAGTGGGATGCTGTCGTCACTCGTCTCACATCCCGTGGATAGATCGTCATTAGCAGCTTGCTGTTCACTAGGGTTGGGTAAATTGTCAGAGTTTTCATCTGGTGGTGCACACCATGTCGGTGGACTGTCATTGTCTTGCCATTGTCCTTCATTTGGGCTTTTCTTCTTTGGAACTTTAAATCTTCCCCCAGACATTGCAGAACCTTGTTTATTACCCCCAAATTCTCCCATATGTATGGTCTCGAATATAGTATCCACTGTTTCTATCGACATTGTACCATTTTCCAAAGAACATTCCGTTTCACTTTTCTTCTCAGGTACCTCATATGTAACTTTGTTTGATGTACATGCCTTCATGGTCTCTGGGTCTGATTTTGCTGGGACTGGCATGGTCACAGTCTCTTTTTTACTGTTCTCAATTGCCCACATCATACTCCCCATACATAACTGCTTGAGCACTGGGGTTAGTGTGGTACAATGGATAATCGGTTTGACCTTATCTGCATCTTCATCATTAGTGGAAAGCACACTTGGTTCACTTGAAACTGCTGTGGGTGTTAAATTCGTTATCTGGCTACTCGATGTCGGTGTCCTCAGGATTCTTGCTCCACTGTTCTGCTCAATAATCAGTGGAGTGTGTATAGGTTCAATGCAATTAATGTTCCCTTCCAGGTTTGAAGAGTCATTACTGACTAACTGCTGGTCTCCGAAGTTGGGATTTTGCGGCATTGTGTTGAAGGGAGACATTTGTCCCTGCCGTGGATATGAATCAGGTTGTGTTATTTCCATCACCTGAGGATCAATGTCTTGTCCATTTTTTCGATCCGTACTAAAACACTGGCAATTCTCAGTCTGCTCCTTGCAAGTTAAACATACAATTAATTTCGTTAGGAAATCCTCAGCATCCTTCTGTGGCCGTGCTGCATTATTAATCTCTGTTCGGCTACAATGATCCTGAAGGTCAGCGCATAAACCTTTTTTCTTCGGGCTTGGACGAGGCGATTCCTTTGGCTTGTCTTCAGTTGGGCTTGAACAGTCTTCAGCGCTGTGCCCTTTATTGTAGCATGAGAGACCGTCATGGTCATGCTGCTGTGTAGTGGAGCATGGTAGGCTGTCATAGCCTTCCTGCTGTTCACGGGAGCATGGCAGACCTGCATCGTCTGCCGCTGGTTGGTCAGGAGAGGTTGCTAGACCCTCATGGTCTTGTTCCTGCAAGGACTGCGCTCTGGAGTCCTGCGTTCCTTCCATCGTGGAGTCCGTCCACGAGCTCTCTGTGGAGGCTTGTGACACTGGAGTCACTTCTTGTTCGTGCAAGGACTGCGCTCTGGAGTCTTGCGCCGCCTCCACCGTGGAGGCTGTCCACGAGCTTGCCGTGGAAGCTTGTGACACTGGAGTCACTTCTGGTTCATGCGAGGACTGCACTCTGGAGTCTTGCATGTCTTCTTTCATAGAGTCGGGAACGTTGAGCGGGACGTGGACCACGCTCTGTGTGGCAGCAGGGCACCCTCCGTGTGCTTGCACCGCTCCCCGTCTGGTAATGTCAGGCCACAGCATCATCCGGTACTGATAAGTTGGAACGTCATATCTGCTGGGTTGAAGATCCTCAAATCCGAAAAATGAATCCGCATCTGCGTCGGATTCAGTATGGGGGCCGCCAATGTGCAACACGAAAGGTTCGTCCGAGTCATAGTCATATAGGACCACGGAGCTATCATTGGGCTCGCGAGGTCCGGAAACACTGTAAAAATCGTCATCGAAGTATTCAAGGTCGGAATCATCGGCTTGTGCGTAGGTAACTGCTTGTCGGAGGGTTCTTCGGAGGTAAAATTCATCTCCTGGGTCAATTTGCGGCACTGCGCTGTCATTCCAGGTGAGGGAAGGTTGTTTTACAGCTTTAACAGATTTTTGTTTTTTTTTGATTTGGGACGTTTCCCTTTTAAATTGGATTTGGGACATTTCCATTTTAAATTGGTGCAGTCTGGGGCCTCTGACATCCTGACGCTCGGTATGTAGCACGTAGGAAGCGACTGCGCATGCTCAGATCGCTGTTCCTTTACCGATGGCCATTTTCTTAACTGCGGATGCGCACCATATTGCGCATGCGCATACGAAACTTCCGGTTCTGCGCACTTCTCGCGCAACTGTGCTAGCGTTATACCTTTAGCAAGATGGCCGTCGACCTCGACCCAGCCTATTCTTAGGCCCGGGATTTCGGGCTCCGGGATCCCAGCCACGAGGTGAGTACTGCCGCTTTTCTTACCTTTAAGTCCCCATTGGATTGCGTATTCTTCACAGTGCTTGGCGAATTTGCCCATGACTGCCTGGTAATCGTGCCTTTGGTGCCTCCTGAAGAACCTGAACCTTCTGAACATTGCTCTTGCCCTTGCACCGGCGACGATGAGGAGAAATTCAATTTTTTCCTTGTCATCCAGGTCTTGGAGTTGAGCTGCCGCCAGGAACAATTCGAAATTTTGCCGGAATCGCCGCCAGTTTTCGTGGAGGTCGCCGTCGCACTGGAGAGCCTGCGGAACCGGGAGCTCGTACATCATGTCTGGGCACTGCTGGTTGTCTCTGTACACTGGATGTATGCCGGCAGGTATCGATCCACTCCTGTACCATGTGGTGTTGGGTGCTCTGGTGCACAGATGAGCCAACACAGTTGTATGTGGTACAACTCTATTTTATTATAACTCTTATAATACAGTTCGTTCTGGATACTCTGCACGTGCTGTCTCCCTGAGTGTCCCCGGCTATGGCTGTGTCCTGGTTCTCCCCTGCCGCTCTTTCTGACCACCAGGGGTTGTGTCTGTGCTTTTATATCTTTCTGTCATTGGTTGTGGTGTTGTGTGTTCTGATTTGTCTGTTGGTGTGTCTATCATGATGTGTGTGTTTGAATATCATGACACATTGAACAGAAACTTAACTGGACCAGCCACTGGTATCTCCAAGAGCAGGTCAGAGGCTGGGTATCTTGCAGAAAGGGCTCAGCTCCTGATTCACTTCGGGTTCTTAGTCTCATGTGTGCTTGTCCATTGCTAGTGTCTGCGCGATGTAGCCATCTGGGATGGCCACTTACAACAAGAAACATGGAAGTTCGCAAAGCCTAAAGGGAAATATGGACAATGTAAGATTCAGGCAGACACAGAGCCTGCATGTATATTCGTGAGCGGAGAATCCAGACAGCATCGAAACCCCCAACCGATTAGCATTTAATGGCCCATCTCTGTAAGACAAAGGATTGATACTCAAGTAACCGATACAAGCCCAGACATTTCGGCGCCCGTCCCTTTACTCAGGAATCATAAACAGCAAGGTCAATGGCTGCTTAGGACACGTCCAGCCATCAAGGCACCCGCCCCTTTATTGGCTCAGATCGAAGGCAGTGATCGAGAATGGCCCAATTAATTGGGTCCAGACCTAAGGACCACCCAAAAAAGCACAAAACTCCCCAAGGATACAGAGAGACATTGCCATGTGTTCAATCTCTTTTGGACCTGGTGCTCCGGCAACGTCCATCTCCAATTGCAGCACCACGACCAGAAGCAAGTTCAAGTTCAACGCCCGCTACCAGATGGATGATCCTAGCCGAACCGCAGTTACTTCTCCAGATCCAGCCGATCCTGATTCGAACAAAGGCCACTGTTCCTCTGACCTAAGCCGGGTGCCTGAAGTTAAGTACAGGTTGTCATAGTTGTTAGGTGTAGTTTAGCTCTTTATGTTGCATTTGTAAGTTAATCTTGTGTGTAAATAAAGTACCATTGATCTTGAACTAACTAACTGGTTGTTTGGCTCTTTGATCGATACCTGGTTAAACATGTGGCGGTATCATTTGATACCTGGCGACTCTGAGAGCATATCATATTCATACCCATATTAAGAAAGGCAACCTTATTGATGGCAATATTTAGAGCAAGTAAAGATAGCAACAGCGTGTCAAAGGCCTCATTTTTAATCAGTTGGTTGCCACCGTGTGCCTGCAAAGTGGGGATTACAGAACTTAATTTAGTTTGCATCAACATATTTTGTTACATACGAAGCAGATTTATTAATATCAATTCACATTTAACTTAACCTTTTCTCTTGAAAGTAACAGTAGGAAGGTTTTGCTTGATTGCTTTCTCACTTTATGCACGGACTATTAATGCAATGGTCAGGGCAGACTGGAGCAGGGCATGCATATTCTCTTTAACCAGCCTTCCTACAATGGTAACAGACCTCATCAACCTGCCATTTGTTACCACAGGTAAACGTTTTCCCCCGATGTTGCTGGAGCGTGCAGTCATCCACTGATACTCGTGACCCACACTTTCTCAGCTTTTGTCTTCGCAGCCAAATTTTTAAAGTTCTGGGTCATGGAAAGCCCAACCACCTGGATCCCTAAAAGTCCCCCTCCCTGTATCCCGGAGCGCACCTCCCTCTGGGTGTATCAAAGTCCCTCTCCTTGATTCCCTGCATGTACCCCTCCCCGGATCCCTGAAAGTCGTCTTCCCTGGAACCTCCAAAGTCACTCCCTCCGGATCCACAAAAGCTCCTGTCACTGAATCACCTTTCAGCCCATCTCCATCAGTCCTATACTATTTCTTCTGACCATCGTAAGCAAGGACTTTGCCAGTGTGTATGTACATATAGATATATGTAAAATCCATTGAATGGACGTTAGTAGGATTATGGTCAAGTATTTATTTTTCTCTGCTACCAAAAGAAATGTGAGCACTGACTGAAATTGAGGCCAGCAGTAATTTGGGACTGGAATTTATGAGACTTATAGTCAGTGCTTTTGGAGATTATTGACAAGGATACAGTTCACACCCAGGACCTGCTATCTTTCGGTTGCCCTTGACAACAGCAGCTACGTGTCACCACAGTAGACTCTGTTGGGAAGGAATTGGGAAACATGCTGGCTTAGTTTATTTTTTTATTACGTTTTAATCGATTGAGTGCCTGATTTTTGTTCTGCAGGGCATTTGTGAGCCTTTTCTGTGCGTCAGTCCAGCAGAAGCATTTTAATGTTGCAGCCTGGTGTCGTAGTTATTTCTTGTCGCTGGTCTGTTAGCCTTGTTGTTGTTTTAATTGCACAGTTTTCTAGAAGTTCTGTCTCTGTGTGAAGCTGAGATGTGAATGTGAGGGTGTTTGAGAAAGGTTCCATTGGTTGGCTTTTCCAGATGGTTTGGAAAAGATCTCCAGTAACTTCTTTGCAGGGTGCATTGATGCATTTTGGCATCTTATTTTTAGTTAATTTGTTGTTTCGTGTTCTGCTTTTGAATTTGGAATATGGCAGCCCTGTTAGTGTGCACTGCTGATTCAGGTTCATTTAGGCTGAAGCCACAATTAGGCTGAAGCCACAAATGTAATATGGACTGGAGTTTTACAGCCCATCCCGACAGCAGGAGTTTCCACGCTTTTCGTTACTCTCAACTGACACACTCACACATCCACATGGAGCTCACTCACTGCCAGCTCAAAGGACACCAGTACTCGCTCTCCCACACACATCCTCATCTCCCCCCATGGGTCATCTCCTCATCAACTCACAACTCCCACTCTCATTCCACACATGCCAGGCATCCTTAACGTCTTCCCTGGCATGCGTCCTGATTACACACTTTCCATTTGTCTTTATGCAGGCCTCGGGGGTCACAAACTGACGAGCACCTCACTCATCTGATCCACAACAGGTGGAGGCTGGGACGTCTAGGGGCTCTGGCACTTGGAAGATTATGGGAGGCTATGAGTCTGCTGAAGCCCAGTCAGATGACGTGCTTCGGGACTCCGTCATGCCTCAGTTGCTGGAGCACCGAAGGCAAATCTGGTAACATAAGGAAAGAATGTCAGCTACACTGCTGGGAAAAGCAAAATGGAGGCGCCCTACTAACTTTTATCCGAGGAGATAGAGCTGACACTCTAAAGCAACCATAGCACTGCTGTAGGGCATGCACATCATGGTGCAGGCCATGCACTCCCTCCTGCAGTGCATGCACTCCATGGTGCACGGCATGCACTCCCTTCTGCAAGGCAGGCACTCCATGGTTCAGGCACTTGTGGGTATCCACTTGTGCCAATGCCAGAGGATGGTGGGGTTTCTTAAGCTCACTCCAGCTGCCCACTATATCAAGGAAGAAACCAGGGGCCCAGGGGCACCAATAGAGAGGAGGATCAGATGATGTACAGCTCAGAGCCATCCATCCAGGTGAGTTTGGGAGTGTCCAACCTTTCTCAATCCTCTCTTCCTGTGACCGATTCAGCTACACAGGCTGAATGGGGTGGCACTGCCACATAGCAGCACCCCAACAGCAGGCCAGGGCCCTACAGGTCCCGGCCCTCCAGAGGACCCCTGTCAAGGTCATCATGGACAACGGGGCGTGGCAGACAGCAGGTTGACTCCATCTCTGCTGTGAGTCCTGGGGATACGCCAAGATGTAGCGGCAGGGTTAGAAAGGTTAGGAAGGTCTAGTTGCACAGCGTGAACACTTGTGTTAAGTAATTGTAGATAGCGTTCCCCTCTGTAAATAACCTCTCACTATTGCACTCTCTCTATGATTCCTTGTTCTGATGAGATGTCTTCCTTAGTGCTGGTCAGACATCTGGATTCCTGAACCGCAGAAAAGCTGGGTGCTCAGTCCAGAACTTCCTCTATGTGCTTTCTGCAGCAGTGCCTGCATATTGGGGACATCCCTTCACAGTAACTGAGCACATATGCCTGTTTCTGAATGAGAATGTCACCCACAATGTACAGGGCTACTATCACTCATCCCAGTCAGTGTCAATGTGCTCTCTCTGCCCGTGTTGCTCTGCTGCATGCCCCTGTAAAATGTTAGCGTCAACCTCCAGTGGCACTGATCAAGGGCACAGATCAGTAATGACGAGCTGAGGTCAAGAGAGGTGAATGAGCAACATCGCCATGATCTGACACATAGGCGAGCTGCCTTCAGCCAGACAGGAGTCAGACATTCACAGTAGCTCTTTGAGGATCAATGCACTGTCCCCACCGCAAATCAGCATCATCCTCCTGCAATGTGGGGACTATGAGCAACTGCTTTCTTCACATGACACATTCCAGTGAGGGTGTGCACTGCCAGCAGTCAGGTGGAAAAGCCATGCCCATGAAAGGGACGTGAATATGATGGAATGTGCTCAGTGATATGCATCATCACCATTGTTTAATAAAATACTAATGCAAATGCTAGCTCTGCCTGTGATATCCACCTCCCATGAATGGATTTTTAAAAAAAAGATGCTTGACTGCATTCTGCCTACACTTGCAAATTTCAGGCTCTCATTTTAAGAGTGGGTGTGCTGCACAGACTAATATTTTTACTAAACCAATATTTGACATGTTCCCACAAAGTACATAGAATAGGATAGGTGTAAACCACTGTCATTCTTATCACTTCCTGGGATCAACTGGGGAAGTTGGACCAATTGTGTTCAACAAAATACTAATTAAAAAGATTGATTTTGATAAATCGGGTGGTGCCCTGAGCTCGTTTCACTATCACCAGTGCTTCATATCTGAAGCTCTTACATCTTGGCTAGCCTGATCCCGGTCGAAATGTGTGTAGTTGCGAAGAGTGCGTCCGTCACATCCTTGATGCACTTATATGCAGAGGCTTGTGATACGCTACAAAGGTTACGTGTGGAGCCCTGAATGAGCCAATCATGTAAAAATTGAAGGTGAATGTGACTTTCAATACCACAGACAGATGCCCTCTAAGTCCCTGTGGTGTACAACTCCTTCAGGAGGGTACATAAGTAAGCTACTAGATCCCTTGGCAGGCAAAATCTTCACCAACACTGGTTCTCACTCATCTGCAGGAGGATCAGCCTCCATCAGTACATCTTTGATCATGGATGATTCCTCCGAGTGACCGCCTTCTGGATACCTTCTGTGCCAGAGGAGCAGGCCATGCCACCCTTTCCTCCTGAAGATTTTGCTCTTACCTCTGGAGAGCCAGATGCCTCCGTTGATGTCATTCTCCTCTTGATGCGCCAGAAGAATTATAACCATTTCCACAGGCTCCTTCTCTCCTTTGCGCTAGTCGCTGCAAAAGTAAAGAGAGAGAGTTAATGGTTAGCTTTCGCCTCCAAGCATTCATGCTTTGGCCATTCACCTTCGGTCACTCACCTTTGGCCACTGCGCCTCAATGGGCAGTGACTTATGTGCTGGTCACCTCATTGATAACCAGTTCGTCATCAGCTCCCAGAATAGACAGCACCCCACAATATGCGACAAGATTTCCTGCTGACTTAAGACGTGAATTGGGTCTCTTACGAGATTTATCTCTCCTGTCGCCACTCCCACCGGAAAAAAACCAGGAGCGGAAATCCCGGTCTACCTCTTTTGGTAGACAGACGCTTCTAGTTTGTACAGGTTAAGAAAGACACAAGATAATTTTGCTGAAATATTCTGGCTGTAACAAACCACCTGAAGGACTAGAAAAAAACAATGTCAAATTATCGACAGATTTTAAATAGTAATAAGTTTAATTCTTTTCTACATTTAAATTAAAGTATATTGTATTGTCTGAAATGTGTAATTTTTCAAATCAATTTTTTAATTAGTATTTTATTAAACATAGTTGGTCCAACTCCCCCAGTAGCTCCCGGGAAGTGATAGAAATTTAAAAACAAATTAAGAGTACCTAATTCTTTTTTTTCCAATTAAGGGGCAATTTAGTGTGGCCAATCCACCTACCCGGCACATCTTTTGGTCGTTTGGTGGTGAAACCCACGCAAACACGGGGAGATTGTGCAAACTCCACATGGACAGTGGGGAAGTGATAGAAATGACGGTAACTTACATCTATCCATCTTCCATGCACTTTGTGGGAAAATGAGTCCGGTGTTAGATTAGTAATAACACTAGCCATCTCAGCAGACTTTTAAAATGACAGTCCAAATTTTTCAAGGACAGGCATAATGCAGTCAAGCACCTTTTTTCAAAAATATCCTTTCAAGGGAGGTGGGCATCACAGGCAGAGCTAGCATTTGTTGCCGATTATTATTTTTCCTTGAGCAGGTGGTGGTGGGCCACCTTCTTCGAGCCCATCAGGTGTAGGTACACACACATTGCTCTTAGGAAGGGAGTTTGATTCAGCGACCATGAACAAATGGCAGTATAGTTCCAAGTCAGGATGGCATTTGACTTGGGGACAAACCTGCAGGTGGTGCATTTGCTACCCTTGTAGAGGCCATGGGTTTGGAAGGCGCAGTCGAAGGAAGGTTGGCATCTAGTTTGTTTAGGCTCCTAGTACTTCTTAACCCTTTTCTCTCACTGTTGTTGCTGTTTGCAACACTTATGTCAAAACCTTAAGATTGAGTTTCTTGAAGAATTTTTATTTGGCACGGCAATGTCATCCATGACTACCAGTGTTAATAAATCCAACATGTCAAATTTGTTGTCAAAGGATAGCGATTATTAAATCCCCAATTATTAAATTGCTCAGTCGACACTTTGAATTTCAACAGTGATTATTCCAGTTAATTCCAATTATGTTAAGTGTCCTTTATGGTGTTTGACCTAGAATCAGTGCCAGCCATTTCTCCGACAAAATGCTCGCTTCTAGTTCTTCATCTCCTTTTCCAAAATCAAAACCGTATGCTTCCTGAAATGGGCAGAAATTGAATAACTGGTTAATTGAAAATATGTGGAAAAGTCAAACTAATTGGCTTCTTGCGTTACATGTATTTACCTCAGATATGTAAAATAGATTTGGAGTGCTAATAAAGATTAACACAGTAATTCCAATTTGTTATGACTCCATCTATAATTCTTGTACTTAATTTTAACCAACTGCTTGGAACGTTTCTCCATTTAAACATTTTACCACATTAAATGCACTGTATAAATGCAAGATATTGTGACACTCAACACAGGGTCATTATGTTGGTGAAATTTTCTTGCTTTTTTGACGTAATGGGGTGAATTTTCACTTTTATCGTGGTAAATGGACCATTGTTGTTTCTGTTGCAGTAAATGAAGAAATGTAAATCGAGTGGAGTGTTATCATATTCTGTCAATGATCAACTGCTGCATATTTTCTGGCAGATTGTAAATGTGAAAATTCACCCCAGCAGCTGAAAATGGCAGGACTCAATCTGAAGTCAACCTTGAAATGTTGGACAATTTAAACAAAAGCTACGAAAGGCGAGTCTGCAGTACTCCATCAGAATCCATCAGGCGAGAGGCCTTATCCCGAAGTTTGGAGGCAGACCCCCCTCCCCACCCCTCCCACAATGCTAATCCTGCCCACCCCTGTTGACAAGGAGAACAATCCTCCCTGCAGCTCCCGTATGGGAATAACAGATCACTTCCCCACAGCTTGCATGCATGAGGGTGACCTGATTCCCCTCAAACTCCCCCCAACAGACGCCCTCCCCATCAGACGCCCCCATCACACCCTGATCAGAGACCCCCATCAGATTTCTCCCCATCAGATTTCCCCCATCAGATTTCCTCCCATCAGACTCCCCCCTCCCCCCAATCAGACTCCCCTTCCCAATCACACACTCCCCCCCCCCCTCCCCCCCCCCCCTCCCCAATCAGGCTTCCCCAGGCCCCATCAGACTCACCTACACCCACATCCCATTAGACCCGGCACCATCAGACCCGGCACCATCAGAACCCCCCCCCCCCCCCGCCTCATCAGCCGCCTCTCCCTAATCACACTCTCCCCCCCCCCCCATCAGGCTCCCCCAGCCCCCCATCAGACTCACCTACACTCCCATTAGATGCCCCCATCAGACCCGGCACCATCAGACTCCCTCGCCCCTCCCCCCGCCAATCAGATTCGCCCCCTGTCACATGCCCCCATAAGACTCCCCCCCCCCCCCAGATCAGACACCCTCCGCCATCAGATTCGTTCACCCCCATCAGACTAGTCCATATTAGACTCCCCCGCATCAGTCTCTCTCCATCAGACCCCTCCCCACCCCATATCAGACACCCTGCCTGAAAGTTGGAGCAGTCCAAGGCAGTACAGTGAGAAATCACTACAGAAACACTTTCCATTTCTGGACATCTGCTGCTCAGACAGAAGCCTCCAAAGCAGTAGCTGTTAAGCTCTTGATATGATTGACAGCTCCTCAACACATCAAAAGCAAATAAGTGCTTTCTACTGTGTGGAAAGAGGAAGTAAAACCACTTAATTCCATTTGATGCATTAGGGAGCTGTCAATCACAGCAAGTGTGTTTATAAAGATTGCAGTTAGCATCTAAGCAGAGTACCTGAGATGCATTCAGGCATGAAGGGAAAGATTAATAATCAATCAAAGCAGCTCAGTCTGACCTAACAACATATCAATCATAAGCCATTGAAAGGTTTTTCTCAGTGAAATTGAATGGGAGCTTCGCGTTTCAAAAGCTGACAGTGGATTTGAAGCCCATTCAAGTGTTCTGGGCTTTTGAAGAAGTCTCTGACACTTGTAACAGCTGCTGTTTAAAAGGCTTTTGTGTGAGGCATCAGATGTCAGGAAAGGGGAAATGTTTCTGCAATGATTTTTCTCTGTACTGCATGAACATGCTTTTCATCTTTCAGGCAGGGGTGGCTGATGGGGGAGGCTGATGGGGGAAGGTGGGAGACCCAACCCCCCAGAACCTTTGGGGGACCTAATTCTTCAGCCTGGTAGCGGCAGAGGGGCACCTTACCAGCATCCTGATGCCCTTGGGGACTCTTCATGGGGAGTGGGGAGAAGAATCTTGTTGGGGTAGGGGTATCCCCTGGGGAGTTCAGGGGTGTGAGGGGAGTCCTACGGATGGGGGGAGGAGTAGTCGGTGCCGGGGGTATTGTCTGGAGGTTTGGGGGTGTGAGGGGAGTCCCAAGAGCTGGTGTGGGGGGGGGGGGGGGGGGGTTGCGGGGGGGGGGGGGGTGGTTGCTGCGGGGGGGGGGGGGGGGCGGCAGAGGCTGCGGTGTGGCTCTATGCAATAGTTAGCCAGAAGCTAGAAGAGGTTTTAATTCTTCTAACTTTTTCTGGGTAACTATTTGTATAACCCAGTCAGAACCATCCAAAGTTTACCATTCAAATCACATTTTCTTTGGATTGTTTCCAGTGTAAAGAAATTGGCCATTGGAGGTGAAAACGCTCTGGGCATGATTTAACTTCAGTTATGTGGATCATTGGGATATCTTCTGGGGAAGGTGGGACCTGTTCATGAAGTATGGATTGCACCTAAACTGGAGGGGCACCAATATCATGGGAGGGAGGTTTGCGAGAGCTCTTCGGGAGGGTTTAAACTAGTTTGGCAGGGGGATGGGAACCAGAGCTATGGATCAGAGGATAGGGTAGCTGTTGAACAGGCAGACATAGTATGCAGCAAGTCTGTGAGGAAGGATAGTCAGTTGATCGGGCAAAGTTGCACTCAGTGGAACGGGTTAAAGCGTGTCTGTTTCAATGCAAGGAGTGTCATGAATAAGGGAGATGAACTTAGAGCATGGATCAGTACTTGGAACTACGATGTTGTGGCCATTACGGAGACATGGATTTCACAGGGGCAGGAATGTTTGTTAGATGTTCTGAGGTTTAGATGTTTTAAGAAGAATAGGGAGGGAGATAAAAGAGGAGGGGGGGTGGCACAGTTAATTAGGGAGTGCACCACAGCTGCAGAATAGGAGGTAGTTGAGGAGGGTTTGTCTACTGAGTCAGTATGGGTGGAAGTCAGAAACAAGAAAGGAGCAGTCACTTTATTGTGAGTTTTCTATAGACCCCCCAATAGCAGCAGAGAAATAGAGGAACAGATTAGGTGCCAGATCTTGGAAAAATGCAGAAGTAACAGAGTAGTTGTCATGGGTGACTTCAACTTCCCTAATATTGACTGGAACCTCCTTAGTGCAAATGGTTTGGATGGAGCAGATTTTGTCAGGTGTGTACAGGAAGGATTCCTGACTCAATATGTAGATAGGCCGACTAGGGAGGAGGCCATATTGGACATGGTGCTCGGCAATGAACCAGGCCAGGTGTCAGATATCTCAGTGGGAGAGCATTTCGGTGACAGTGACCACAACTACTTGACCTTTACCATCGTCATGGAGAGGGATAGGAACACACTGATGCACGATCAATTGTACAAAGACTCAGGTTGGGTACAACTGTGCCTTTATTGCAGTAAGATGTGTGGCCTCCCACAGCAGCAGGTGAAATGGCTGCTGAATGGAGGACACGCATATTTATACTCCTACTATTAGGTGGAGCCAGCAGGCAGGGGCTACCGGCGAACCTGTAGTACAGGTCCTACCTTACATCACCGAATACAGGTGTAACAGTGTTTACCACATTCACCCCCTGTTAAAAATGAGTCCGGCGGGGGTGGTTGATAACTATATACAGTAGTGAATTTATGTACAGTGTTTTATTAGGAGAGAAAAAAAATGTCTTTTGAAAGTCCGGTGCCAGTCAGAGATTCAACCAGTCTGGTGCCTTGACGGTCCGCTGGGAGCGACGTAACGGTGGCGGCGATGTTGATGCTGGTGATGTCGGTGCTGGCCTGATGTCGGGTGACCCCGGGAGCATGACAAAATCCTCTTCATCCTCTTGCGTGAGCAGGGGAAGGAGGGATAGTCCTGGTGGGGTTAATGTTGGGAGCGCCGGGGGAGGGGAGGGTGGCGCCAGGCCGGGGATGTGTGTATGAGTGGAACCTGCTGGTGCCAGGTCCCTGAGGGAGACAGTATCTTGGCGGCCATCGGGGTACGCCACATAGGCATCCTGGGGATTGGCATGGAGCAAGTGCAGCCCATCCACCAATGGATCCGCCTTGTGGAGTCGGACGCGCCCACGGAGCAGGACCGGTCCTGAAGCTGCGAGCCAAATCGGGAGCGGCACCCCGGAAGTGGACTTCCTGGGGAAGGCAAAAAGACGTTCATGGGGTGTGTTATTCATAGTGGTGCACAGTGACCGGATGGAGTGTAGTACAGCAGGGAGGACCTCCTGCCAGCGAGAGGCTGGGAGGTTCCTGGACCGTAGGGCCAGTTGGACGGCCCTCCAAACCGTCCCGTTCTCCCTCTCTACCTGCCGTTTCCCCGGGGGTTATAGCTGGTCGTCCTGCTGGAGGCGATACCCCTGCTGAGCAGGAACTGACTCAGCTCATCATTCATGAATGAGGATCCCCTGTCACTGTGGATGTAGGCGGGGAAGCCGAACAGGGCCTTGATGACGGTGGCAGACGTCATGTCGGGGCATGGGATGGCGAAGGGGATCTGGAGTACTCATCTACCACACTGAGAATATACGTGTTACAGTCGGTGGAGGGGAGGGGCCCTTTGCAATCCACGCTGAGGCGTTCAAAGGGGCTGGAGGCTTTCACCAGGTGTGCATGGTACGGCCGGTAGAAGTGCGGCTTGCACTCCGCACAGACCTGGCAGTCCCTGGTGACTATCCGTACTTCCTCGACGGAGTAGGGCAGATTGCGAGCCTTGACAAGATGGTGCAAGCGTGTGACCCCCCGGGTGACAAAGGGTGTCGTGTAGGGCCCGGAGTACATTTGTGCGCCAGCACATGTACCTTGGGATAGGGCGTCTGGGAGCTCGTTGAGTTTGCCGGGGCGATACAAAATCTCGTAATTATAGGTGGAGAGCTCGATTCTCCGCCGCAAGATTTTATCATTTTTGATCTTGCCCCGCTGCGTGTTGTTGAACGTGAAAGCTACCGACTGTTGTTCAGTGAGGAAGTGAATCTCCTGCCGGCCAGGTAATGCCTCCAATGCCACACAGCTTCAATGATAGCTTGGGCCTCTTTTTCGACGGACAAGTGCCGAATTTCTGAGGCATGAAGGGTGCGGGAAGAGAATGCCACGGGTCTGTCTGCCTGGTTGAGGGTGGTAGCAAGTGCGACGTCTGATGCGTTGCTTTCTACTTGGAAGGGCAGTGTCTCATCTACTGCGTGCATCCCAGCCTTGGCTATATCAGATCTGATATGGGCGAAGGCCTGTTGTGCCTCGGCCGTAAGGGGAAAGTGGGTGGACTGAATGAGTGAGCGGGCCTTGTCCGAGTAGTCTGGGACCCACTGGGCGTAGTTGGAGAAGAACTCCAGGCAGCGTTTGAGGGCCTTGGGGCAGTTGGGGAGGGGAAGCTCCATGAGAGGGTGCCTGCGGTCGGGACCGGGGCCCAGAACTCCGTTCTGGACCACATAGCCGAGGATGGCGAGGCGGGTTGTGCTGAACACGCACTTCTCCTTGTTGTAGGTGAGGTTGAGGAGAGTGGCGGTGCGGGGGAATTTAGCAAGGTTGGTATCGTGGTCCTGCTGATCATGGCCGCAGATGGTGACGTTGTCTAGGTACGGAAAGGTGGCCCGCAAACCGTACCGGTCGACTATTCGGTCCATCTCCCTTTGGAAGACCGAGACCCCGTTAGTGACGCCGAAGGGAACCCTGAGGAAGTGATAGAGACGAACGTCTGCCTTAGACCATAAGACCATAAGACATAGGAGCGGAAGTAAGGCCATTCGGCCCATCGAGTCCTCTCCACCATTCAATCATGGCTGATTTCAACTCCATTTACCCGCTCTCTCTCCATAGCCCTTAATCCCTCGAGAAATCAAGAATTTATCAACTTCTGTCTGAAAGGCACTCAACGTCCCGGCCTCCACCGCCCTCTGTGGCAATGAATTCCACAGACCCACCACTCTCTGGCTGAAGAAAGGCTCCTCATCTCTGTTCTAAAGTGACTCCCTTTTATTCTAAGGCTGTGCCCCCGGGTCCTAGTCTCCCCTGCTAATTGAAACAACTTCCCTATGTCCACCCTATCTAAGCCATTCATTATCTTGTAAGTTTCTATTAGATCTCCCTTCAACCTCCTAAACTCCAATGAATATAATCCCAGGATCCTCAGACGTTCATCGTATGTTAGGCCTGCCAATCCTGGGATCAACCGTGTGAATCTCCGCTGGACCCGCTCCAGTGCCAGTATGTCCTTCCTGAGGTGTGGGGCCCACAATTGCTCACAGTATTCTAAATGGGGCCTAACTAATGCTTTATAAAACTTCAGAAGTACATCCCTGCTTTTATATTCCAAGCCTCTTGAGATAAATGACAACATTGCATTTGCTTTCTTAATTACGGACTCAACCTGCAAGTTTACCTTCAGAGAATCCTGGACTAGGACTCCCAAGTCCCTTTGCACTTCAGTATTATGAATTTTGTCACCGTTTAGGAAATAGTCCATGCCTCTATTCTTTTTTCCAAAGTGAAAGACCTCGCACTTGCCCATGTTGAATTTCATCAGCCATTTCTTGGACCACTCTCCTAAACTGTCTAAATCTTTCTGCAGCCTCCCCACCTCCTCCATACTACCTGCCCCACCACCTATCTTTGTATCATCGGCAAACTTAGCCAGAATGCCTCCAGTCCCGTCATCTAGATCGTTAATATATAAAGAGAACAGCTGTGGCCCCAACACTGAACCCTGCGGGACACCACTCGTCACCGGTTGCCATTCCGAAAAAGAACCTTTTATCCCAACTCTCTGCCTTCTGCCTGACAGCCAGTCGTCAATCCATGTTAGTACCTTGCCTCGAATACCATGGGCCCTTATTTTACTCAGCAGTCTCCCGTGAGGCACCTTATCAAAGGCCTTTTGGAAGTCAAGATAGATAACATCCATTGGCTCTCCTTGGTCTAACCGATTTGTTATCTCTTCAAAGAACTCTAACAGGTTTGTCAGGCACGACCTCCCCTTACTAAATCCATGCTGACTTGTCCTAATCCGACCCTGCACTTCCAAGAATTTAGAAATCTCATCCTTAACAATGGATTCTAGAATCTTGCCAACAACCGAGGTTAGGCTAATTGGCCTATAATTTTCCATCTTTTTCCTTGTTCCCTTCTTGAACAAGGGGGTTACAACAGCGATTTTCCAATCCTCTGGGACCTTGCCTTGAAAGCAGTGTATGGACAGTCCGATTTACGAATGGGGAGCTGGTGGTAGGCGGATTTTAAGTCTATCGTTGAGAAGACCCGAAGACCCGGTACTGCGCAATCTGATTGACCATATCAGATGTGCGTGGGAGTGGGTACGTGTCGAGCTGCGTGTACGGATTGATGGTCTGGCTGTAGTCCATGACCATTCTGTTCTTCCCCCCAGCTTTAACGACTACCACTTGAGCTCTCCAGGGGCTGTTGCTGGCCTCGCTGATGCCCTCCTGAAGCAGCCGCTGGACCTCGGACCTGATGAAGGTCTTGTCCTGGGTGCTGTACCGCCTGCTCCTGGTGGCAACGGGTTTGCAATCCGAAGTTAGATTGGCAAAGAAAGAGGGTAGGTCGACCTTTAGGGTCGCGAGGCCGCACACAGTCAGGGGTGGTAGGGGCCCGCCGAATTTGAGGGTGAGGCTCTGGAGATTGCACTGGAAGTCCAGGCCTAGTAGTAATGCAGCGCAGAGATTAGGAAGGACGTAGAGGCGGGAGCCGCTGAATTCTACGCCCTGGACCGTGAGAGTGACTGTGCAGAACCCCCGGATCGGGACGCAATGGGATCAGGAGACCAGGGAGATTCTTTGATTGGCGGGATGGACCGCGAGGGAGCAGCGCCTTCCCGTATCCGGGTGGATGAAGCTTTCGGTGCTTCCGGAGTCCAGCAGGCAAGAGGTCACGTGGCCGTTGATTTTCACCGTAGTCGAGGCGGTGGCCAGGTTGTTTGGACAAGACTGGTCGAGCGTCATTGAGACGAGCTGTGGTTGGTCATCACTGGCGTCCGAAGATGGAGAGCGTGGGGGGCCCAGGTCGTGAAATGTTGTCGGCGTCCATGCCCCGTGGGGAAGACAAGATGGCGGCATCTGAAGATCCTACAGGGAACAAAATGGAGGCACCCATGGGCCGCACGTTGCGGGGGCTGGACAGGATGGCGGCGCCCATAGGCCGCACGTGGACTGCGGGTGGGGGAGAAGCTGGCGGCGCCCACTGGCCGTGCGTGGACTGTGGGTGGGGGAGAAGCTGGCGGCGCCCACTGGCTGCGCGTGGTCCGGGGAGGTGAAGATGGCGGCGCCCACTGGCCGTGCATAGTCCAGGACGAAGATGGCGGCACCCATTGTGTGTGGGTCAGGGGGAGGGGGCGATAGTGGCTTTTGCGCGGGCCTGGAACACTGCGGTGAAGTGGCCCTTTTTGCTGCAAGCCTTGCAAATGGCAGCGCGGGCGGGGCAGCGTTAGCGAGGGTGCTTCTGCTGGCCGCAGAAGTAACATCAGGGACCCCCGGGGTGCGCGGATTGGCATGTGGCGCAGGCGTATTGGCTGGGTAAAGCCCCGGCTGGGGCGGCCGTTTGTGGGGTCCATGAGGGATAGGAGGGGTGGGCCGCGTGGCCGGAGGGTAGGCCTGAGCATTACGTGAGGTGACCGTCATGGAGAGTGCTAGCTTCTTACTCCCCGCTAGGTCGAGCGTGGCCCCTTCAAGCAGCCTTTGGCGAAAGAGGTCCGACCCAATCCCCATCACAAAAGCATCGTGCATAAGAAGGTTAGAATGTTCGGTGGCTGTAACGGCCTGAAGTCTTCTATGGACTCACCAGGGAGTTGAGAGCACGTGGCGAGTATATGCCTGACGAAGAATGTGTTCGCTTTCTGTGCGTAGTTTTCTTTGAGGAGCGCCATGGCATCCGTGTAGTTCGGGGCGTCCTGGATCAGCAGAAACACGTTGAAGCTCAACCTTGAGTACAGGATCTGTATCTTCTGAGCCTCCATCAGAGGGATGGTCGCTGAGTTGATATAGGCCTCGAAGCAGGCTAGCCACTGATTAAAATCCTTTCTGGTGTCGCTCGATTGCGGATCCAGCTGCAGGCGATCTGGTTTGATTCGGAGATCCACTTTATAGAAAATTTTACTGCAATAAATTGATGCACGATCAATTGGACAAAAACTCAGGTTGGGTACAACTGTGGCTTTATTGCAGTAATATGTGTGGCCTCCCACAGCAGCTGGTGAAATGGCTGCTGAATAGAGGACACGCATATTTATACTCCTCCTACTGGGCGGAACCAGCAGGCAGGGGCTACCGACGAACCTGTAGTACAGGTCCTACCTTACACCACCTAATACAGGTGTAACAGTGGTTTACCACACACAGAGTATGGGAAGTTATTTAATTGGGGGAGGGGAAATTATACTGCTATTAGACAGCAGCTGAGGAGCATAAAGTGGGAACAATTGTTCTTGGGGAAATGCACAGTAGTAATGTGGGGATTGTTTAAGGAGTACATGCTGCGAGTGCTGAATTGTTTTGTCCCACTGAGACAAGGAATGGTAAGATGAAGGAGCCTTGGATGACAAGAGAAGTGGAGCTTCTAGTCAAGAGGAAGAAGGAAGCTTACGTAAGGTTGAGAAAGCAAGGGTCTGACTCGGCTCGAGAGGGTTACAAGGTAGCCAGGAAGGAATTCAAAAATGGACTAAGGGGAGCTAGAAGGGGGCATGAAAAAGCCCTGGTGGGAAGGATTAGGGAAAACCCCAAGGCGTTCTACACTTGTGTGAGAAATAAGAGGATGATCAGAGTGAGAGTAGGGCCGATCAGGGATAGTGGAGGGAACTTGTGCCTAGAGTCTGAAGAAATAGGGGAGACCCTAAATGAATACTTTGCTTCTGAATTCACTCGAGAGAGGGACCTTAGGGACCTTGTTGCCCATGAGAATTGTGAACCAGGTTAATAGACTCAAACAGGTTGATATTAAGAAGGAGGATGTGCTGGAGATTTTGAAAAGCATCAGGATAGATAAGTCCCCTGGGCCTGACGGGATATACCCAAGGTTACTACAGGAAGTGAGGGAGGAGATTGCTGCACTGTTGGCGATGATCTTTGCGTCCTCACTCTCCACTGGAGTAGTACCGAATGATTGGAGGGAGGCGAATGTTGTTCCCCAATTCAAGAAAGAGAATAGGGAAATCCCTTGGAATTACAGACCCATCAGTCTTACGTCTGTGGTGAGCAAAATATTGGAAAGGATTCTGTGAGATAGGTTTTTCTAAATAATCATAAATGCTAATTTGATTAAAGATCGTCAGCATGGCTTTGTGAGGGACAGGTCATGCCTCACAAGCCTCATTGAATTCTTTGAGGATGTGACGAGTCACATTGATGAAGGTCGGGCAGTGGATATGGTGTATATGGATTTCAGTAAGGCATTTGATGCGGTTCCCCATGGTAGGCTCATTCAGAAAGTTAGGGGGCATGGGATACAGGAAATTTGGCTGTCTGGATACAGAATTGGCTGGCCGAAAGAAGACAGCGAGTGGTAGTATATGGAAAGTATTCCGCCTGGAAGTCGGTGACCAGTGGTGTCCCGTAAGGATCTGTTCTGGGACCTCTGCTCTTTGTGGTTTTCATAAATGACTTGGTTGAGGAAGTGGAAGGGTGGGTTAGTAAGTTGCCGATGGCACAAAGGTTGGTGAAGTTGTAGATAGTGTTGAGGGTTGTTGCAGGTTACAACAGGACATTGACAGGATGCAGAGCTGGGCTGAGAAGTGGCAGATGGAGTTCAACCTTGATAAATGTGAAGTGATTCATTTTGGAAGGTCAAATTTGAATGCTGAACACAGGATTAAAGGCAGGATTCTTGGAAGTGTGAAGGAACAGAGGGATCTAGGAGTCCACGTACATAGATCCCTCAAAGTTGCCACCCAGATTGATAAGGTTGTTAAGAAGGCGTATGGTGTGTTGGCTTTCATTAACAGGGGGATTGAGTTTAAGAGCCGCGAGGTTTTGCTGCAGCTTTACAAAACCCTAGTTAGACCACATTTGGAATATTGTGTCCAGTTCTGGTCGCCTCATTATAGGAAGGATGTGGATGCTTTGGAGAGGGTGCAGAGGAGATTTACCAGGATGCTGCTTGGACTGGAGGGGAAGAAAGTTTGAGGGAGCTAGTGCTTTTCGCACTGGAGCGAAGAAGGCAGAGAGCTGACTTGATAGAGGTGTACAAGGTGATGAGAGGCATGGACAGAGTGGAGAGCCAGAGACTTTTCCCCAGGCTGGAAATGGCTGTCACGAGGGGACATAATTTTAAGGTGATTGGAGGAAGGCATAGGGGAGATGTCAGAGGTGGGTTCTTTACACAGAGAGTGGTGGGTGTGTGGAATGCACTGCCAGCAGAGGTGGTGGAGCCAGAGTCATCAGGGACATTTAAGCGACTCTTATTCAGGCACATGGACAGCAGTAAATTGAAGGGGTGTAGATTAGATTGATCTTAGATTAGGCTAAATGGTCGGCACAACATTGTGGGCTGAAGAGCCTGTACTGTGTTGTACTGTTCTATGTTCTGTGTTCTATGTTAACGGAAATATTTCTCAAGTGTCATTTTGGGCGCGATTGGCAGGGTGTTTCTCGACGGCCGAGTTAGCAAGATGATGACCGTACTTAATTGTACTTAATGCCGGACATGAGCCCCCACAAACTTCTCGCTATTATTGGCTCTCTCACTGTCTGATTTGCCAGACTCGCACCTCAGCTTTTCGCTCATAACAAGAGGGAGGTGCTTTTAAACGCTCCCTCACCACTCACCCCCCCAGCCTACACACAAGTATGGCAGTGTACAGACCTGTTCCTCGCTTTGGGGATGCCGACCTCACAAGACTTCTCGACGCCGTCGATGGGGGATCCTGTTCAGAGGATGGGTGTGTTCAGAGGAGCGTGTTGTCAGCAGAAAGACAGGAGTCAGACTTTGGCGGAAACTAAACAGCACCAGAGCTTACTGCACAGAGAGTGATCATCACTCTCCTGCCTTGTCTGTTGACCCATTGACAGTGTCGACACAGGCACTGGGCAGATGTTACACAGACCCTTACAGGGTAGAACATGGTATTCAGGGAACGGGTGTGTGGGTGAGGTGGGGAATGGGGGGGAGGGGAAATTGGGAGGATGGAGGGATTAAGGGGGATTGGGGTGGGAAGGAGGGAAATGGGGGGGAAGAAATTGGTATAGGCGAGGGCATGATTGGGGGATGGGGAAGGAGGGAAATGGGGGGGAAGGAGGGAAATGAGGGGAGGGAGGATGGGGGGGAAGGAAGGATTGGAGGGGAATTTGTGGGGAAGGAGGGAAATGGGTGGGGAAGAGGGGAATGGGGGAGGGGGGATTGGGGGCAGAAGGGATAGGAGGGGGTGAGCTGATGGATAAAGCCTTGACCTATGAGAATCGGGTGAGGATGAGGGCCTCCCTGGTCCTCTGGGCATGCTGGACCCTCACAGCCGCCTGTGCTCCACCCTACAGCTCCTACTGTGGGTCTTCCCCAGGCTTGTCCTCCATTCCCCCTGGTCGCATCTACCTCCTCCTCAGACGTAGCTGTATGTGCCTGCTCCTTGTCCTCCAGCATGTCGCCCACTGCTGTGCCAGGTTATGGAGGGCACAGCAGCAACCAAAAGCGGGTGATCCTCTGGGTGGTGCATTGCAGTGCACCTCCAGAGTGGTCCAGTATCAAAATCACTCTATGAGCAGTCCGATGCATTATTCAATGGCTACAATGGCAGCAGCATCGTCCTCGTTATATCGGGTCTCCGCCTTGGTCTCAGGCTCCGCACTGGCGTTCTCAGCCAGTACCCCTTATCCCCAAGAACCAACCCACCATCCTGTGGCAGACCTCGAAGACACCAGGGATCTCAGAGTGTCCAAGGATGTAGCTGTCATGCACACTCTCTGGAAAGCATGCACACACGTGCATGATATGGAGGTTGTGGTCGCACATGAGTTGACCATTCAAGGAATGGAAACCTTTCCGGTTAACAAAAGGCCTCCCCAGCTTTACGTCTCCTGCCTTCTCTCAGAGAGCCACCCGCGGAGCCAGTTGTGCTGGAAAACCTCACTCTGCACACTCTCCCCCAACCACAGCAGGTGCCCCTAAACCACAGACACCTGCTGGGAACATTAGGGTCATGCTCAGATGCCCATCTCTGATCCACATACTCGTCCTTTGGTCTTGAAGATACCCCCAGTGTTGAAGCCCAGCTCTTGAGTGTCTGATTGTTGACTGCTGCCTCGATGGTGCTGACGCTTCTAGAGTGGGGTGAAATAATCACCATCTGAGATATGGCAAGTGTATCCATAAGAAGCCACTTGAGGAATATTTTATTGGCAAATATGGTCAACATTAACAAAGATTTGAAAATCAACTAGGTAATATTCCACATCTCACACTGACCATTAAACAACAAGAAAACATCACCGTGATATACTGGTACCAATACAAAGCTATATCAGCTTATTCTCACAAAATAATCTAAACATACGGTATCACCCCTCACAGCTTCCTCAACAGAATCTTGAAGTAGAAATGATCTGTCCATCAATATGCTACTTATTCCATGTATCAGTGCCATTCTCCGTCCAATTTAACCACTGTGTTGCGCCCAGCGTGGATCTGGGCGCGCTGGTTAAATAGCGAGAAAGGCCAAAATCGAGATTCGCGCTGGGCGTGAATGAGTTGGCCATCTAACCCTCCCATGCAGCCCAATCTCACCGGTACCAAATCCTGGCATCCACCTATTCCTCTGGCACTCAAGGTGCAGCTGAACATCCTTGACTTCCAGCGTGTTTAACCCACGGTGACTCACCACAACAGCAACAAAAGCATCAGCAATCTGTGAAAGCATTTCTTCGAAGGCATCATCAGGTAGCCCATTTGTATCAATGTCATGCACTAGATACCACAGCGTCTTCTTGCTTCAAACCAGATTGCCTTCTGAACACATATGTCCCCTTGAGCCTGGTGTCCCAGCACCCAGGTATCTTCGAAAAAATGTCCTTCTTTCCAGCTACAGAAAAGGAAGGAAACAGCAACATCAGCCTCCAGGTGTCTGTAGCCACCAACAGGAGCAAGCAGCAAAAACAACCTGCAGCTGTGAATTACTCTCACAACGAACAAGGGTAATTCCTCATTAACAATAGCCTTCAGCTGTGAAGCTAGAGGCTGCTCACAGTCAAAGGGAGTTAAAGTGATCTTCAACATAGAACCAAGAGCAGGGCTCTGTCCTGGAAGTGTTTGGTAGGATAGATAGGCAGTAGCTGTAGTTGCCCCTGTTTTGGCTATACACAATATTTAAAGATGGCTTGAAGGCCTCACAGATGAAAAGTTCCTCAATCCCCCCGGCTGAGGGGCGACCCTTACCTGGAATGCTTCACCACCCCCGACCAAGCCCAACTCTCCTGAGGGGCTCCACATACAAACACCCCGCCCGAGCATTGAGCAGCAGTTCCAGTGTCCTTGAGCTGCTTGCTGCAAAATTAAAATGGCTGCTCACATCCTCAGTTCCCCAGTTCCCCTCAGCAGCCATTGTGCCAGCTTCACGTATTTTAAAAGGAGTACTCAATGATCCCTGTGTCATTTATTTCTGGGGAGCCGGTTAATTCCCGGGAGGCCGTTACATTCGACTTCAATCTTGCTAATGAGATGGAAATTGATGTAAATTGGGGTCAATGAAATGTTCATCATTTTTGGGCGTGACCTGAAACTCGTCATCGGGAGTGAGCCAGTTAGATGGCCAACTCATTCGCGCCCAGCGCGAATCTCGATTTTGGCCTTTCTCGCTATTTAACCAGCGCGCCCAGATCCACGCTGGGCGCAACGCAGTGGTTAAATTGCACCCTCTTTTTCTCATTGGAATAGGGTGGCACAGTAGCACCATGGTTAGCACTGTTGCTTCAAAGCAGCAGGGACCCAGGTTCGATTCCCGGCTTGGGTCACTGTCTGTGCAGAGTCTGCATGTTCTCCCCTTGGCTGCGTGGGTTTCCTCCGGGTGCTCCGGTTTCCTCCCACATGTCCCGAAAGTCATGCTTGTTAGGTGAATTGGACATTCTGAATTCTCCCTCTGTGTAGCCGAACAGGCGCTATAGTGTGGCGACGAGGGGATTTCTCAGTAACTTCATTGCAGTGTTAATGTAAGTCTACTTGTGACACTAATAGAGATTATGATTAGAAAAACTGATTGCCAAGCATCCTCCCAAGTACTGAAACAAAGGTCAAATTGCTTAGCAATCTTCCAGTCGCACCAACTGCAGGAATCGTTGAGGGCAGGATGGGAAATATGAGGACAAGCCAAAGGTCCATTGACCTCGGGTGGGATTGGAAATTCCCACCCATAAGACTTCGGACCAAAGAATGGGGATGGACTTTGCACAAATGTATTAACATTAATGCTTCTTGCTGACTTTCTGTGGGGTTCTTAAATCTCTCCAGGTGCTGCACTGAGGTAATATTTGACATGGGCCACAGGTGGCACTTGACTGTGCTGTGGTAACGTGAGCCTCTGGAGACTGAGGTGACACTTGTCTCAGGAATTCTGGATCTGGGCAGGTGTCTTGCCACCCAAGATGCACAAGCAGCCTGGTCCTCCCTTCTACGGAGGGAAGTGTGGGGAAGATCCGGAAAAAAGATCATGCAACTGTCTCTGGGATCCTGAAGATGGATTCTGGTGATTCCATTTGAACTCTGACCTGGATCAGAGTGGCCCTGACCATGGACAGGCCATTCAGGGGAGCACCAATTAGATTGTGCAAACCCTGATATTTTACCCTGAAACTCTTGGAAACCCTTTTCTGTTGTTCCCCCCTAATAGGTTTTTGCTCCCCACTAACCAGAAACCAGCTACATCTCCTGCTCTATAACTTCCTCAGGGGGATACGTGAATCTGGCTGGCTGAAGTTTGTCTCCCATTTTTCTGATCTCGCTGCCATCCATCTTGCCCAGATTGTTCGCTTTCCTCCAGTGCTGCCTTTACCCCTTTAAGTATGATTAGAGTTTGTAATAGGATGCTGTACAGCATCTCTGCCTCTGCTCCAGATATTTTCCTGCATATCTCTACTTACTGCCATTCACTCTTTGTTACATTCTGTCTCCACTTCCACCGAATATTTTCCATCTTACATCTTCCAGCCAACAGGGGCCCATTGCTTAACTGTTACCAGTAATAAGGTTTTCTATTCCCTTGGAGAGAATCCACATTTGCCCTCTTTCTTTGGCTTGGGTGCTGAATCTGCATTCTCTTTTTTTAAGTATTTTTATTGAGAGAAGAATTGTCTGCACTCCCCCCACCAGGGAGAGCAGAAGCGAGTCCCACCTCCTGTAGGTGCCTTTTTACCTCCTCCACCAGACTCATTAGGTTCCATTTATGGATCTGTGTCTAGTCGTGGGTTATTTGGATCCCCAGGCATCGGAATTTGGTCTGGGCCAGTTTGATTGGCAGCTTCCCCAGCTCTGATTCCACCCCGTGCAGTTCACAGAGATGATTTCTTCTTTGTTCAGGTTAAGTCTGTGACCTGAGAAGGCTCCAAACTCTCTTCGGAGTTCCATTATTGCTCCCATACTGGCCACGGGGTTTGAGGAGTAGAAGCGCATGTCATCCGCTTAGAGACTGTACACTCTCTGTCTCCCCTTTGAACACCTCTCCACCCCTTCGTTGATCTAAGAATGCCAGTGGCTCTATTGCCAGGGAAATTAGCAGCGAGGATAATGGCATCCCTATCTCGTGCCTCTGTGCAGCCAGTATTCAGAGCTGGTGGTGTTTGTCCATACACTTGTCATGGGAGCACTGTACAGTAGTCCTGGGCTGAACCCAAACCATTCCAGTACCTCTATGACGTACCTCCATTCAACCTTGTCGAAGGTGTTTTCCGCATCCAGGGAGACGATCACCTCTGGTGTCTCTCACCCGGGTGGGGTCATGATCACGTTCAGCCGACGCCTGATGTTCGCTGTTGAGTGTCTGCCATTAATCAAGCCCATCTGGTCCTCTGCAACTACCTCTGGCATGCAATTCTCCTGCCACCTTGCCTGAGACTCCGCCAGTACTTTGGTGTCAGTGTTTATGAGTGAGTTGGGTGTGTATGATCCACACTCCATCAGGCCATTGTCCTTTATTGGGATGAGCGATATTGAGGCCTACGGCAGCATGGGCGGTGTCATGATATTCAAACACACACATCATGATGGACACACCAACAGACAAATCAGAGCACACAACACCACAACCAATCACACACAAGGACACCAACCACATAAAAGCACGAGCACGACACCTAGTGGACAGTAGGTCTGGGGACAAAGACACGGACAAGACCTGTTACAAGATCACAAACAGGGAATCCCCACGTGCAGAGTATCAAGACAAAACTGTACATAGAAAGTTTAAATAAAATAGCGTTGTACCATATACAACCGTGTTGGCTCATCTGTGTGTCAGAACGCCCAACACCACATGGTACAGGAGTGGATCGATACCTGCCAACTAACCTGCCATTCTGGACATGGACAGCACCGACAAACCGCAGCCGTTGCAAGTCGCGGGGAACCTAGGTACCAATTGGAAGCTCTTCAGGCAGCGATTTGACCTGTACATCCGAGCCAACGAAAAACAGAGTGCCTCGGATGAAACGAAGATTGCAATGCTCCTCTTCTACGCAGGTCAGCTAGCCCGCGACGTCTTCAATTCACTGGTGTTCGAAGAAGGCGAAAACCAATCCAAATATGACACGGTCATCCTCAAACTGGACCAGCACTTTAAGGTTGAAGTGAATGAAAGTTTTGAAAGATACCTCTTTCAGCAACGCCTGCAAGGTAAGGAGAAGCTTTTTCAACCCTTTTTGACGCAACTCCGAATTCTAGCGCAGTCCTGCGGTTACGGCAGCACCACAGAGTCCATGATCAGGGACCAGATTGTTTTTGGCGTTGCCTCTAGTGGCCTACGCCAGCAGCTTCTTAAAATAAAAAGCCTCACCTTAGCGTCTGCTGTGGAAGCCTGTGTCCTCCACGAGAATGCAACCTGCCGTTTTGCCTGATTTCAGGCGTCCGAGTTGGCACGGAGGGGGTCCCCAGCCGTCGAATCGGCAAGCCAGGCCGCCCACGACGCCGAACGCATCCAGGCCGTCGATTACTTCCTGACCCACGGCCTGGACGACAGCGGCCGCTTCCCACGCTTTTCGCGGTCTCCCGCGCTGGTGCGCGCCAAAAATAACGGCCACATCGAGGGACGCACTGCGCAGGCGCGCCCACCGCAAGATCGCACTGCGCATGCGCAGTGGCGCAATGAACGCCGTGACGTCATGACGTGCGGCAATTGTGGAGCTGTACACTTAAAAGGGCAATGTCCTGCTAAAAACCGACAGTGCCTCAGATGTGGCAAGATGGGCCACTATGCTGCCCACCGTCATTCGGCTCAACCCATGGATCCTGCACATCCCCGACAATCTCGCAGACAAGTCAGGACCGTCCAGCCCACGCATCAAGACTTCCAGTTAAGTGATGCAGATGACTAGGATGCCTTCCGCGTTTCCGTCATCGATGTCAACAAGGTCAATGCCATCAATCCAGCCGATGAGTGGTGTGCCACCCTGACGGTCAACCCGAACTCGTCGCAAGCCCATTAGACTGGACTTATAACACCGTTCATATGTCTAACAAGTTACACAATTTTATATGATAACCTGTTGTTGTTTATCGTTCCAGATATCGTCTGACTGGACCACTGTTCAAGTTTTTTTTTCTCGTTCGCATTCATGTTCTGTTATGGTACAACCTTGTTCATGTGACTCACCCGACATCGCCCCATGTAAATAGTTACGTCATATGCACATGCTGTACACAACACACACACACTCTTAGATGCACTCACGACGCGATCATATTTATTACCACGTAGGCACATATCTTTGTAAAAAGGGGGGATGTCATGATATTCAAACACACACATCATGATGGACACACCAACAGACAAATCAGAGCACACAACACCACAACCAATCACACACAAGGACACCAACCACATAAAAGCACGAGCACGACACCTAGTGGACAGTAGGTCTGGGGACAAAGACACGGACAAGACCTGGTACAAGATCACAAACAGGGAATCCCCACGTGCAGAGTATCAAGACAAAACTGTACATAGAAAGTTTAAATAAAATAGCGTTGTACCATATACAACCGTGTTAGCTCATCTGTGTGTCAGAACGCCCAACACCACAGGCGGCAAGAACCTTCTTGATAGCGAAGTTGATGAAGTTTATTCAAGAGGGCTTCGCCAAGCAGAATCAGGAATGCTTGGACCCGATGAGGTAATCCATTGCTCGGCTGGAACAGAGATTTTTTTATTTTTAAAAATAATTTCATAGTACCCAATTCATTTTTTCCAATTAAGGGGCAATTTAGCCTGGCCAACCCACCTAGCTTGCACATTTTTGGGTTGTGGGGGCAAGACCCACGCAAACACGGGGAGAATGTGCAAACTCCACACGGACAGTGACCCAGAGCCGGGATCGAACCTGGGATCTCGGCGCCGTGAGGCTGCAGTGCTAACCACCTGTGCCACCGTGCTGCCTGGCTGGAACAGAGATTGAATGCTCAAGATCGGGCGATCCAGAAAGCGGTGAAGGCACTGACCGAGCATGAGGAACACCAAACAGCAATGGAGGTGGAGGTGGGGATGCTGAGAGACCAACAGAAAAGGCTCCAGGAGAAGGTGGAGGATCTAGGGAACAGGTACCATCGTCAGAAGTTGAGGATCTTTGGTCTCCCGGAGGGGTCCGGAGGGGTCCGAAGGAGCGGATGCAGGGCATATATAGCGAGTATGCTCGAGAAACTAATGGGGGATGGGACGTTCACCCGACCCTTGGAGGTGGACAGGGTGCACAGAGCACTCGCGAAGAAGCCGCGTGTAGGTGACCCCCCGAGGGCGATGGTGGTGAGATTGCACAGGTACCTGGACAAGGAGCTTTTTTACAGTGGGCCAGGCAGACATGGAGCTGTAAGTGGGAGAACAGCATCCTGTGCATTCATGAAGACCTGAGCGTGGACATAGCCAGGAGAAGAGCGGGGTTCAACCAAGTAGAGTCGACCCTTTTCAAGAAGAAGGTGAAGTTTGGACTGCTGTATCTGGGCCGTCTTTGGGTCACCTATGAGGAGCAACACTTCTATTTTGAGTCGTCCGAGGAAGCTGGCAGGGGACAGAGGTGTTTGAACTTTGCTGCAGTGTTCACGTTTATAAATGTTTTTGTTTTTGGACTATATTTGTAATGCCTTCTGTATCGATCCTGGAGCTGTCACGTATTTGTATAAGTTAAAGTTTGCAGTTGTATTGGTGGGGGATGGAGGTGTGAATTTTCAATGTGAGGTTTTTCTTTTCTTTTTGTTTCTTTCAGTCAACTGGGCTGAGAATGTTTTCTCTTGCATATGTATGTCCGAGTGGGGGAGGGTGGGGGGGGGGGGGTGGGGGCGGGGGGGCGGGGGGGGGGGCGGGGGGGGGGGGGGGGGGGAGACAATAGGTGGGAAAATGTTTGGCTCCATGGACGGGGGCTACCAAGCTAGCTGGGTGGGCTAGCTCACGGAAGCGCAGTGGGGGGCCGAGCAGATGTTATGCTTATTGAAGGGGGCTGTTTTTACTGTGCTGTTATTGGGGGGGATTGCTCTGCTTACGGGGGAGGGTCTGTTGCTGGGGGATAAAAGGGAGGTCGGGGGCGGAGGCTGCCTGGGAGCGGGCCTGTGGGTGTACGAGGTGTAAGCTGGAGCCTGGCCTAAGAAAGGTGATGGCTGATCGGCGGGGGGGGGGGGGCGGGGGGGCGGGGGAGATGCCCCCCGACCAGGCTGATCACATGGAACATTCGAGGGCTAAATGGGCCGGTTAAGAGGGCACCCGTGTTCGTGCATTTGAGGGGATTGAAGGCGGACGTGGCAATGTTACAGGAGACGCATCTTAGGTTAACCAATCAGACTAGATTAAGGAAGGGCTGGGTCGGGCAGGTATTTCACTCGGGGCTGGACACTAAGACTAGAGGGGTCACGATCCTGATTAATAAGCGTGTGTCATTCGAGGGGGGAAGAATAGTTGCGGATGTGGGTGGCCATTACATCATGGTTAGCGGGAAGCTGGAAGGGCTGGCGGTGCTACTCGTGAATGTTTACGCGCCAAACTGGGATGATGTGAAGTTCATAAGGAGGATGTTGGGGAAGATCCCGGACCTGGACTCGCATAAATTGGTCATGGGGCGGGGGGACTTCAACACAGTCATTGACCCAAGGCTAGACCGGTCGAGCTCAAGGACAGGCAGGGTGCCAGCAATGCCAAAGAAGCTAAAGGGGTTTATAGAGCAGATGGGAGTAGTGGACCCATGGCGGTTTGGGCGGCCATGAGTGAAGGAGTTCTATTTCTACTCACATGTACATAAAGTGTACTCCCGGATCGACTTTTTCATCGTGAACAGGGCTTTACTGACGGAGATAGTGGACGCTGAGTACTCAGCGATCCCGGTCTCGGATCATGCCCCACACTGGGTGGACTTACAGGTGAGCAAGGAGGGTGGCCAACGCCTGCATTGGAGATGGGATGTCGGATGAGGAGGTGTGCGGGCGGGTGAGCAGATGTATCCAGAACTATCTGGAAGTTAATGACACGGGGCAAGTCTCAGCTGCAATGGTCTTGGAGGCGCTGAAGGCAGTGGTCAGAGGGGAGCTGGTTTTGATATGGGCCCAGAGAGAGAAGGTAGATAGAGCATAGACGGATCGGCTGATAGGGGAAATACTTCAGGTCGACAGGTGATATGCGGAGACCCCAGAGGTAGGGCTTTTAAGGGAACGACGGAGGCTACAGGCAGAGTTTGGCTTGTTAGAGCAGGCGGTGGAGCAGCTGAAGAAGGCGAGGGGGGCGATATATGAATATGGAGAGAAGGCCAGTAGAATGCTTGCTCAGCAGCTCAGAAAGAGTGAGGCAGCCAGGGAGATTGGGAAAGTGAAGGACAGAGACGGGAAGTTGGTCGGAGATTCAGCAAGGGTTAACAGGGCATTCAAGGAGATTTATAGCAGGCTGTATGAGTCGGAACCCCCAGCTGGGCCGGAAGGGATGAGGCAATTCTTAGGGAGGCTCCCGAAGGTGGAGGAAGGGCTGGTAGAAGGGCTGGGGGCCCTGATTGGGATGGAAGAAATAGCAGAAGAGCTGAAGGCCATGCAGTCAGGTAAAACCCCGGGACCGGACGAGTACCCAGTGGTGTTTTATAAAAGGTTCTCTGGGATGCTGGGGTCCTTGCTGATGAGGACATTTAATGAGGCAAAGGAGAGAGGGGATGCCACAGGCCACAATCTCACTGATCTTGAAGCGGGAGAAGGACCTGGAGCTATGCGGGTCCTACAGACCGATCTCCTTATTAAATGTTGACGCCAAACTGTTGGCCAAAATCTTGTCCTCGAGGATCGAAGACTACGTTCTGGATGAGTTTGGGGAGGACCAGACAGGATTTGTTAAGGGCAGGCAGCTGGCGGCCAACGTTAGGATACTGTTGAATGTGATCATGGTACCCCAGAGGGTAGTGACGGAAGATCCGGGAATCTAGGAGGAGAAAAAGGCAGACGTTCTGCCTTTGCCTCCCTGGTAGCCCGGAGACAGATACTATTAGCTTGAAGGGACCCAAAGCCCCCAAAGTCAGATACCTGGCTTACTGACATGGCTGGCTTTTTCTGTCTGAAGAAAATCAAGTTTGCCCTGAGAGGGTCAATGTCAGGGTTCGTCCGGAGGTGGCAGCCATTCGTCGACTTCTTTAGACAAAGTTAACGTTAACTGTCAGCAGAAAAAGGGGGGGGTTAGCTTAGATTAGTGTGTAAGAAAGGTGGGTCCTGTGTGGGAGGAAGATGGTCTTTGCACTATGTTTATACTTGTATGTACACTGTTTCTTCTGTTATTGTTACAAAATCACAAATACCTCAATAAAATGTTTTATAAAAAAAAATGTTCAGTTCTGTGTAGAATCGTCTTGTTCTGATAGAATGGAGGGGGAGCGGGGGAGGAGACGCACTGGAGCCACTAGGGCCATAGAAAACAGACAGGACCGAGGGGTGGGGGGGGGGGGGGGTGGCGGTGGACAGCAGGGGTGAGAGACCCAAGGTGAAATGAAAGGGGAGCCCAAGGAAAGATCGACATGAGGACCAGAGGGCCCATCACAAAGCCACAAGAATAAGACAAACACCAAACAAACCACGAACGGTGAAAGAAAGGACCCAGAAACAGCAGAGGAGCAGAGGGGGGAGACTTTGTAGAGTGACTGGTTGATTCTCAGTTGTTGTGGGATACTTATCGGCAGATTTTGTGACGCTCTTAATGTTCTCCTGAGGGAAACGTAAAGGTTGTAAATAAACTCATTTGCCACTGAAAGCTTCTTGAGGCCTCATAGCCTGAATGAGTTTGACAGGAGGCAGAATGGAAGACAGGGCAGAACGTTGGCACTCGGGTATTTGCTTTGCAACTGCTGAGCACCTGACTGGCTGTAAAAATGAACAGCCCCACGTTATAAAGCCGTGTCATCGTGGAGTCATACTGTAAGATTTCAATAAAATCCTAATGTTATGGTTTTATATTAATGAGGACTAACATTTTGGGATCTCACATTGATCACACTTTAAATAGAGTAGGTTAGGTTCATGCCTGCTGAGAGGAGCGGTAATTAAACAGTTGCTGCTCGCAATTTGCTGCTGCGAAATAGTTTCTATCAGGTGAAAACTGTCAGTACTCTGAGAAATTGCTATTGACAAGAGCTCGGTGCCAGTTTCTCTAAAATATTCCAGCACCCTTTTGTTTCAAAGGTCACAATAAGAACAAGCTAAAGGCCTTTTAAAAAGAATAATAGCTTTACCCTGAGCATGAATCCCTCCCTGAAATGATAAGGACTAGTAAAACACACATACCTTTGAATTAGAATAGTTTTCTGACACACTGATCATTTAAGTATATCAATAAAGTAAGATAAGGCAGAATCTTTGCTTATCTTTCTTACATAGAAACATAGAAAATAGAAGCAGAAGGAGGCTATTCGGCCCTTCGAGCCTGCTCTGCCATTCATGATGATAATAGATGTTCATCAAGTTCAATACCCTGATCCTGCCTTCCCCATATCCCTTGATCCCTTTAGCCCCAAGAGCTATATCTAATTCCTTCTTGAAATTACGCAACATCCTTTCTGTGATAGTGAATTCCACAGATTCACCACTCTCTGGGTGAAGAAATTTCTCCTCACCTCAGTCCAAAATGATTTACCCCTTATCTTCAAACTATGACCCCTAGTTCTGGACTCCTCCACCATCGGGAACATTCTTTCTGAATCTACCCTGTCTAATCCTGTTATAATTTTGTAAGTTTCTATGAGATCCCCTCCCACTCTTCTGAACTCCGTGAATATTTAAAAAAAAAATGTAGTGTACCCAATTCGTTTTTCCAATTAAGGGGCAATTTAGCGTGGCCAATCCACCTAACCTTGCACATCTTTGGGTTGTGGGGGCGAAACCCACGCAAACAAGGGGAGAATGTGCAAACTCCACATGGATAGTCACCCAGAGCCGGGATCGAACCTGGGACCTCGGCGCCACAAGGCAGAAATGCTAACCAGTGCGCCACCATGCTGCCCAATCTCCAGGATTCATGACAGTGCCACCTGGTAAACCTTTGCTGCACTCCCTCCATAGAAGAACATCCTTCATCAGATAAGGACACCAAAACTGCACACAGTACTCCAGGTGTGGACTCACCAATCCCCTATACAATTGCAGTAAAACATGGTTGCACCATGAGTGACACCATCTAACAGCTGGCATTGCTGGCTTTCAGGACATGCATGGCTAGTCCCTGCGCGTGTGAGAACAATTCAAGAAGGCCAACTAGCCATATTTCCCGGTTTCTATGGTGAGAGGCTCAGTAAATTGGGTTTATAATCTCTGGCGTTTAGAAGGATGAGAGGTGATCTCATTGAAATGTGCAACATTCTGAAAGGGTTTGATAGGGAAGGATGCAACATGGTTTTTGGAAATGGCAAAATGGACATCTGTTTTCATTCATTAGAGTTACATAACATTGGTTACATAACTCAAGCCATGAAAGTAGGGAAAGAAAGCAAGTAACCTCATTGTTAACCAGTTGAGAGGGTTAATGCAGCAAGCTCCAAATCTGGCACAAGGACCCACAGAATTAAGGTTAAATATTGAAGCTTTTAAGACATCATTGGCACAGTCAGGCCATCAGTCCAATGGTGATAATGCCCCTGAGACACAGTTCAACGTCAATCAGGAACAGGATACATACTTTGCCTGTGCTGTCAGCACTCAGAGGATCTGTGACCTTTGATGGATAATCCATGCTGTCTGCACTGCCTTTTGTTAAGCATTTTCAAAAAATCATTCTTGCTTAGTAAATTCTAGTCGGATTCAAGATACCTGATTGCCTCTACCACTTGATTGTACCTTATAGGTCAGATCAGCGAGACCCATAGAAATTGTGGATTTGGGATACAATTTAAATTGGCTGAAGATGTCAGTGACCCACATTTTAATCAGGTTCAAATGCTTATAAAAGGCAGGAGGCCATTTGGATAACTATGCTCTTGGGTAGAGCAATGCAATTAGTCCCAACCATCCCTCTTCCTCCACACAACCCACTATGTTCTCTCCCTATAGCCACAAATATACAGATTCATGCTGTAAATAGGAGCCTTTCTTTTTCTTTTGACTCCTTCACCCCAGGGCTCTATATATATGCAGTGCAGCCAAAATGTGCTCCCAGTTCAGGAATCTGTGTGGCTTCAAATTTGATAGGCCGGATCATTAACCGGCCTCATCAGTCTCCCAATGCAGGTCAGTCCCTTGCAGACCTGAGAGGCTTTTAGGGGAACTAACTGCTGGCTTTGGGAGCATTTGGCTGCTGATGAACAGCAGCAGCTATCAAATCCTCCAGCCTGAAGATCCTTGGGGTCCCTGCAACAATTTTATCAATTGGGGGAGTTTGGCTGCTTTTCGGTCTATAAGCTTAACATGGGTAAAAGTGAGGTATTCTCAATTAATGCCCAGGGACAGGGGAGGAGTTTGAGGGAATTGCCACTCTGGTGGATAGCAGCGGGCTTTTGTTACCTTGGGACACAGGTGGCGCGGAGTTGGGCCCAGCTGCATAAGGTGAACTTGATGCGGTTGGTTGAGGGAATGAAGTCGGAATTGAAGAGGTGGGATGTGCTTCCATTGGCGTTGGCTGGTCGGGTCCAGACGATAAAGATGACGGTGTCGCTGAAGGTTTTGTTTGTGTTCCAGAAGCTCCTGATTTTTGTGCCCAAGTCCTTTTTTAGCTAGGTTAATGGGATGATTTTGGGGTTCGTGTGGGCAGGGAAGGCAACATGGGTTAAGAGGGTGTTCTTGGAGAGAGATCGACAGGGAAGGGGGGAGGGGGGGGGGTGGCGTTAGCATGCCGAGCTTCCGAAACTACTATTGGGCAGCAAATATTGCAATGGTTAAGAAATGGGTGGTGGTGGAGCGGTTGTTTTGGGACGGATGGAGGCGGCCTCATGTAAGGGTATCAGTTTGAGGGTGCTGTTTTTGACACCCCTTTCGTTCTCGCCGGTCAGGCACTCCATGAGCCCGGTGGTGGTATCAGCACTGAGTGTGTGGAACCAGTGTCGGCAGCACTTTGGAATGGAAGGCATGTCCCCATGGGCGCTGATTTGGGATAATCATAGGTTTACCCCGGCTGGGTTGGATGCGAGGTTCCGCGGGTGGGGATAGAATATTTTAGGCATTTGTTTGTTAGAGTGACGTTTGCAGACCTGGAGGAGCTGGGGGGGTGGGGGGGGGGGGGGTGGGGGGGGGGGCGGGGGGGGGGGCGGGGGGGCGAGTACCAGTTGCCGAAGGGGAATGGGTCCAGGTGTCTGCAGGTTAGGGACTTCATAAAGAAGGATGTGCCATCATTTCTGCGTCCCATGGAGCTGCAGGATAAACTCCTGTCTGAGGATGAAATAAGTGAGGGCAAGGTTACGGATATACATGGGGAGCTGTTGAAGAGAGAGAATGTTCCCATGGAGGAGGTTAGGCGTAAGTGGGAGGGGGAGCTGGGTGGGGCGCTGCCGACTGGAGTGAAGCTTTGTGGAGGGTTACTATGTCCTTATCGTGCACAAGTCCCATCCAATTTAAATTGGTGCCCAGGGCCCACATGACAGTGTCTAGGATGAGGCTGTTCTTTGTGATGGTGTTAGATAGGTGGTTTGATGGGGGTGGGGGGAATTATGTCCATATACTTTGGGCATGTCCAAGGTTGAGGTGGTTTTGGATGGGATTTACGGACGTAATGCCAAAGATTTTGGGGGGTAGAGGTAGCCCCGAGTCTGGGGATGGCTACGTTTGGAGTGTCAGAGGATCTGGGAGTACAGATGGGGAGAGAGGCTGTCATAATGGCCTTTGCCTCCCTATAGGCCTGTAGCCACCTAAATTGGCCAACTCCCGATTTAAAATGGCGAATGGCAAAGGCTGAAGGGAAATTCAGCCAACACAGGCAGAAACCAGCAGGTACAGGTTTGCTGTGTACTTAACTCTGCAAAAGCCCAGACAGCATCGATACCAGCGACCATCAGCATAATAATGTAGCAGCCATCTACATACTTAATGAGCAATCCCCGGGAACTATAGCAACATTTGGGACACACAAAACTAAGCCAGACTCCCCGGCGCCAGCAGGAGCCAACACAAAAGATGTTAACGAACACCTCAAGACCGCCCATCAATCAGGGAACCGCTCCAGTATTGGAGAAATCGAACCAAGCGATTGGAACGAAGTCCAATCGCCTAGAACCAGGTACAGGGTCCGCCCCGAAAGGCGGGAAGCCCCTGGGGACTATAAAGTTAAGCCCCCAAGTTCAACTCGCTCTCTTCTTCCTGCCCGGGTCACCCAGCAACTTCGAACCAACCTTGACCATGACCGGTGCAGTGACCGCCGAAAGAAGTAAGTCTCAAGTCAACGCTCGCTACGAGATAGGCGCTCCTTGCTACCAATCCGTACCAACTTCAAACCCCGTAGACTCAGAACCCGAACGAAAGGCCATTTGTTCCCCTGACCTGGTGGGCCAGTCCGAAGTTAAGTATAGGCCTGTTAGTTGTAGAAGTAGCTTAGACGTATAATTTGTGCATGAGTAGCGATTACTGTGTATAATAAATGTGCTTTGATTTGAATCTTACTAATCGGTGTATTGAGTTATTGATCATTACTTGGACTTGAACCTCGTGGCGGTATCATAAAGATACCTGGCGACTCGAGAGCAAAGGTAATAAAACAGAGCAATTGAACCAACCGGGAAGTTAGCAACAGGCCAGAGACGGATTCTGCTGTGTTGACGGGACTCTGAGCCGCCGAGGGTAAGTGTTTGGGTGAGCGATTTGGCAGAGATTTTGCATTTGGAGAAGATCAAGTTCACCATTTGAGGTGCGGAGGAGGGATTCACTTCTAGGTGGAAGCTGGTCATTGAGCCGTTGGGGCGGGGTGAGATTTTTTTCTGTTTGGGATGGGGGGTTTGGGATAAAAAACTAGAAAAGGGGGAGGCGGGTGCTGGGGTGACAGTAGGGAGCGTGGGGGTGTGGTGCGTTATGTATGGATGGTGTGGTTGTTTCCTGTTGCCGCGGTTGGCTTTTGTGTTTCTTTGTTTCATATATATATGTCTATATATATAAATCAATTTGAAAATGCCTTCAATAAAATGTTTCTTCAAAGTTTTGTTTTCAAACAGAAAGCTTACAGGAAGTAGTGCTTGAAGTGAAAAAGAACAAAATGCACAAGTGAGCTGCAGCGAGGTGTCCCAAAGCACCGGAAAATCAAAAGGCTGAAACTGATAATCTCCTTATATCAAAGCAGAGCCTGCACTGGTTCCGAGGCAGCAATCACTGCATTGATGCACTTCAAGCAAGTGGAGAAGCCCTCAACCTGTTAAAATAATAAAAGTGAAAACGTTTTGAAAAAAAAGCCCCCTTGGACCTTGAGAGCGCCGGAACCTGAGTGAAATTGAGAAAAGAAAGCTTAGCACAAAAATGAAAACAACAGATTCTCCAAACGGCCAGAAAAAAACCCTCCAGAGATCGCTGAAAGAGCTTTACATCAATAAAAGGAGAAGTTTTAAAAGTTGAAACAAAAGAGTAGCCAGGATCATGCCAAAACTCCAAAGTGTGGCAAAAGCAGAGAAAAAGCTGACAGCAGTAAAACGCGGTAATGCATTTAAAGTGGCGATGCACTTTAAGCAGCAACCACAAGAAGGAACAAATGTGTATGGGCAGGAAAATTGGAGGAGACCCCAGATAGAGGGCAACTCTCAATGAAGACATCAAGGAAAAGGCAATGCAAGACCTCAGAGAATGCAACAAAACCTTAAAGAGAGGGCAAAAGAAGACCTCAGATATCGGCAAAAGAGGACCCCCGAAGGAGGGCACTGAAAGACCCCAGAAGGAGGACAATGAAAGACCCCATGAAAAGGGCAATGAGAGAATTGCAGAATCGATTTGCTGAGACAGACCTGACCAACAATGAAGCCCAAAGATTTTGGCTGAAGTTAAGACAAGTAGGAATGAAGGTTCCATTTGTGAAATGTACATGCCCAGTAAGAATATAATGGATTCCCCTCAGAAGTAATGCAGAAATCAAGGACTTCAAAAGAAACTCAGAAATATTGAACATCACGAGGAATCCGCAAAAAGAACTAAAGCTCTGGAGAAGACATTAAAACCACAAGATCAAGTGACTGACAGAAAACTTCAAAAAAAGTTGCAAAACTTTACAAAATTATGTTAAGAAGAGTGAGGAATTAATGAGAAAATATAGAACTAGCTGAACTCCATGAAAGCAACTAGAAAATATGAACAAGTCCAGTGAAGAATTGAATTGAATCGGGCAAATAAGAGTTTGAGGAGGGAATCTTGGCAATGAGAAATTAGCTCTGAGCTCCAGAACTAGTGGCGCCAAGCTGTTCCAATACAGCTACAACACTGGCATCTACCCGGCAATATGGAAAATTATCTAGATATCTCCTATCCACAAAAAGCTGGACAAGTCCAACCTGACCAACCACCACCCCATCAGTCTACCCTCAATCACCAGCGAAGTGATAGAAAGTTACATGGACAGAGCTATCAAGCAGCAATTAACTCAAAAATAATCTTCTTATTGATGCTCAGTTTGGATTCAACTAGGGCCATTCAGATCCTGCTCTCATTACAGCCTTGTGCCAAAAGTGGACAAAACAGCTGAATTCAATAGTCGAGGTGAGAGTGACTGCCCTTGACTTCAAGGCAATATATATTTTTTAAATTTAGAGTACCCAATTCATTTCTTCCAATTAAGGGGCAATTTAGCGTGGCCAATCCACCTACCCTGCACATCTATGGGTTGTGGGGGCAAAACCCACGCAAACATGGAGAGAATGTGCAAACTCCACCCGGACAGTGACCCAGAGGCGGGATCGAGCCTGGGATCTCGGCGCCGTGAGACTGCCTGGGCCGGATTCTGCTACCCGCCGCACCACATTTCTGCCCCGGCCGGCGGGATTCTCCGTTACGCCAGATTGTCAATGGGGTTTCCCATTGTGGAGCAGCCCCACGCTGTCGGGAAACCCCCGGGCGCCGGCGTAACGGAGAATCATGCCAGCGGAGAATCCCGGCCCAGTGCTACCGCTGCGCCACCGTGCTGCCCTTTAAGGCAGTATTTGACTGAGCATGTCATCAAGGAGCCCGAGCAAAACTGAAATCAATGGGAATCAGGGTGAAAACTCTCCACTATTTGGAGTCATACCTAGCACAAAGGACGTCGGTTTTTGGAGATCAATTATCTCAGCCCTGTGATGTCGCTGTAGGAGTTCTTCAGGGGAAGTGTCCTATGCCCCATAATCTTCAGCTGCTTTATCAATGACATTCCTTCCATCATAAGGCCAGGAGTGGGGATGTTTGCAGATGACCGTACAATGTTCAGCACCATTCGCAACTGAATACAGCAAGACCTGGACAATATTCAGTCTAGGATTGGTAAATGGCAAGTAACACTCATGCCACAAATGACTATCTCTAAAAAGAGAGATTCTAACCATCATCCTTTGGCATTCAGTGGCATTATCATTGATGAATCCCTCACTATCAACATACTGGGGCTCATCATTGACCAGAAACTGACCTGGACTAACCAAGAGACACTGTGGCTACAGGAACAGGTCGGAGGTTGGGAATTCTGTGCAGAGCAACTCACCTTCTGACTTTCCAAACTCTGTCCACCATCTACAGGCTCAAGTCAGGAGTGTGATGGAGTGCTCCAACTACACTCAAGAATCTCAACACCATCCAAGAAAAGGCGGCACACTTGATTGGCACCCCATTCACCACAATAAGCATTCACTTCCTCTAGCACCAACAGTAACAACAATGTTACCCTCTACAAGATGCACAGTGAGGCTCCCTCGACAGCACCTTCCAAACCCGTGACCTCTACTATCTTAAAGGGAAAAGACAGCAAATGCATGGGAACATCAGTAGCTGCAAGATGCCCTCCCAAGTCACACACCATCCTGACTTGGAAATATATCCCTGTTTCTTCACTGCCGCTGAGTCAAAATTCAGAACTTGCTTCCTAACAGCACTCTGGATGTTCATACACGCAGGGGCTGGTTTAGCACAGTGGGCTAAACATCTGGTTTGTAATGCAGAACAAGGCAGCAGCGCGGGTTCAATTCCTGTACTGGCCTCCCCGAACAGGCGCCGGAATATGGCGACTAGGGACTTTTCACAGTAACTTAATTGAAGCCTACTTCTGACAATAAGCGATTATTATTATTACATGGACTGCAGCGGTTCAAGAAGGCAGCTCACCACCACCTTCTCAAGGGAACTTTTGAATGGGCAATAAATGCTGGTTTAGCCAGCGACACCCAGATCTTGTGACTAAAACAAAAACTGCACTACTAGCCTCACATATACTACTTAACGCATCACACCCCCTTCACTTGTCTACCAACGATCTCCATCAATCACAACTCATATCTCACCACAGCCTCACAGACTTAACACTGCTCTAAGTTGCATATCTTCAGCTTTTACGCGCAGCCAGCTATTCAACTGTGCCTGGCACATTACTCAGACACATTGCACGCACTCACTGGCACACTTCACTCTCTTTGCAGGTCAAGATGGCCCAGAATAGTCTGCAACAGCAGCTAACTGGGAGACAGAGGTGTGGGCTGTCATGGCTGCATCCACTCACTGCTATGCAGGAGATGGTGCCGATCATTATTTCAGTGGCCATCACTGAAATGTTAGCTAGCAGCATGGCTTCAAGGATCTTGGATGATAATATGCTCCTGCCTGCCTAATGCACCTTGCTAAATCCCCCTTCAACCTCATTTGACAGCCAGAGGGTGTTATAAGCTTGCTCCCTTTTCTTTACCCTCCCCTTCTCTCTCACCAAACCTGCTCTTGTGTCTTTATATTTTCGGATACCCAAGAACTGGGTCTTGGGAAGTCAGTGGAATGGAAAGCTGAAGGTTCCGATGAAGAAGAGACTGAAGCAAGAAGGCTGTCACGCAATCCGACACTCACAGCCACAACCTCAGACCCTGGTTCTGTGCATAGAAAATATGAACAAGTCCAGTGAAGAATTGAATTGAATCGGGCAAATAAGAGTTTAAGGAGGGACTCTTGGCAATGAGAAATTAGCTGAAGAGGTAAAAACATTGAAATTGACGCAGAATCAGCAATTCAGACAGAGAAAGAAACTAGGATTATGTGCCAGAACAGGATTGCTGAAACGATCGTGTGAATGGAAATGCACAAGGGACAGGAACAGGTCGGAGGTTGGGAATTCTGTGCAGAGCAACTCACCTTCTGACTTTCCAAACTCTGTCCACCATCTACAGGCTCAAGTCAGGAGTGCGGTCACAGAGAACTCAGATGAGGAGTTTGATGGACTTTGTATAGAAAAAACTCTGATTAGCATGCACATGGAAATTCTTGATGCATCAGCAGGCCAATCTGAAAGGAGCATGGAGGAGTCCAGTAAAACAGTACCCTGTGCAGAGATTGAAGCCCATCCTTTACAGTGTGAAAATTATGGTCAATTCAAATTGAAGCGTTCATGGATCCAACCTTGATGTAACAACTGATAGCCGATACTTCAGCTTCCATTCCAGCACAAACAGAAGCCATCCAAGCTTTGAACCCTGCAGTGGAAGCTTAGATTGAGGTAATCAAATCTCTGCTTGTTACCATGCAGGCTTAAGTTCCTGCCTTCAAGGCTGTGAATACCAGTGCTCAGGGAGACTGACAGGGCCTCATATCAGTCCAATAATCTGTACTCAAAGAGGTTACTGTGATAGTCAGCAACAGATGGATGCTAAGGTGTGGGATGATTCTCCGGTGGTGATCTGAGGTTTCATTCAGTGGAACTGCAGTTGAATGATGTGCTTACTCACGGACAACCTGGTCAGAATGTGGATGTGCTGGTTGCCTCCTTCAATGTTCATCCTCTTCCTCCTTCTCCTCTTCCTCCTCCTCTGTGGTAGTGGCAAGGGCTGTGCCCTCATCATGGCCAAGTGCTGGAATGTGCAATAGATGGCTATTGAATCAGGACACCTGCTCCCGAGAGTACCAGAGGATTCCTCCAGAGTGGTAAAGGCAGCTGAACCATTGCTTCAGCACCCCAGTCATCTGCTTGATTGGATTGGATTGGATTTGATTTGATTTGTTTATTGTCACGTGTATCGAGGTACAGTGAAAAGTATTTTTCTGCGAGCAGCTCAACAGATCATTAAGTACATGAGAAGAAAAGGGAATAAAAGAAAATACATAATAGGGCATCACAACATATACAATGTTGATGACAAAAGCTAGTTACTGCAGATGCTGGAATCTGAAACAAAAACGCTGGACAATGATGGACAATCTCAGGTCTGACAGCATCTGTAGAGAGAGAACGGAGCTAACATGTTTGGATGACAAAGAGTCATCCATTGAGGTCACAAAATCTCAGCCTGTTACCATGACAAAGTGTCATCCAGACTCAAAACGTTAGCTCTGTTCTCTCTCCGCAGATGCTGTCAGATCTGCTGAGATTGTCCAGCGTTTTCTGTTTTTGTATCTGCTTAATGATATTTCTCATGGCAACATAGCTATCATTCTATGAATGATGTAGTTGGGTTGCAGAGAGAAGGAATCAGACAGATGTAGAGCGGAGAGCCCTTATCGCCCAATAGCCACCCTCTGGTTTGATATGGTGGCTGAACGATTGCTGAAACAACAGACCGGCCCAGAGTAAATGCCTCAAGATTGCTACCAGGATAGCTGAGCATCCACCAGCATTGATATGCTGAGCATGGGAATACACCAATCGCACAATGTGTTGGTAGTAAATGCTGTGGGTTTTGCTGTACATGCAGTGCCATCGAGACTTAATTGTTTGAACTTATTGACACCCTGCATCATGGAGATGCTGTTATCCTGGCAAAACAACTTGCACCCTTCACCTGCCTCTCTCCATACAGAGGAGAGTATGAACTTTTTTTCTCCTGGAAATCAAGAGTCTCTGTCACCTCTCTACGGCAATAAATGTCTGTTCCAGCAGGGAAGAATCCAGAATCTTCACAAAGAAATTGATGCTCAAGTTAATTCGGCAATTTGTGTGAATTGAGGTCATGATATGCCTATTCTGCATCTTCCTGGCACATGCATATAACAAGATGCCGTTTGTCCATGGCCCATGCCGAATCAGTGCCCATAGTTCTGAATAGCGAAGCTAGTATGCCAGGTGCGCGAATAATAAACTGATTGTTTCCATGATTAATTTGATTTCAACGAATGGCCTGACACTGGGAAGTTCCGAGGGACAAAGTGACTTTGGAGTTTTGTCCATAGATCTCTGAAGACAGAAGGGCAGGTTAATAGGGTGGTGAAAAAGGCTTTCGGGACACTTACCTTTATTAATCGAGGTATGGATTACAAAACCAGGGAGGTCATTTTGGAGTTGTATAGAACTTTGGTGAGGCCACAGCTGGAGTACCGTGTGCAATTCTGGTCGCCACATTATAGGAAGGATGTGAAGAGAGGTTGGATAGGCTTGGGTTGTTTTCGTTGGAGCTGAGAAGACTGAGGGGCGACCTGATCGAGGTGTACAAGATCATGAGGGGCATGGTCAGGAAGGATAGGGAGCAGCTATTCCCCTTAGTTAAAGAGTCAGTTACGCGGGGACACAAGTTCAAGGTGAAGGGCAGGAGGTTTAGAGGGGATTTGAGGAAAAACCTTTTTACCCAGAGGGTGGTGACGGTTTGGAATGCGATGCCTGGGAGGGTGGTAGAGGCTGATTGCCTCACATCCTTTAAAAATGTACCTGGATGAACACTTGGCACATCATCACATTCAAGGCTATGGGCCAAGTGCTGGCAAATGGGATTAGGTAGACAGGTCAGGTGTTTTTCATGCTTCGGTGCAGCCTCGATGGGCCGAAGGGCCTCTTCTGCACTGTAGTATTCTGTTTTTCTGTGAACAATCGTATACATAAATGATTACATGGAGTGTACACCGTGAGTTCAGATTTGCAACTGCAAGACAAAAATGGTTTTTCATTGGTTCCCTCCAAATAAATTAACAAATCTTGAGTTGAATGGTTCACCTGACCCATCATAGATGGAACCAGGCTGTTTTTTATCCATCAAAACTTTTAAGGGGTCTGGTGAACATATCCATTTTTCAGTATCCCTTGGAAGATAAAGAGGGTGTGGAGGAGTATATGTCTCTGTGAGACTGCCTTAATACATTAAGTTAATGACAGTAGAGATGGGGGGGATAAAATTCTTCTGTGCATTTATTACAAGGGTTATTAAACCATGCAAGCAACACTATCACATTTTTTGAGATAACTGTAACCATGTGATACTATAAGATATAAATGAATTTGGATCCTCACAAAGTAATGTGTGCATGTCAGATGTATTGATATTGTATAAGAAGGCTGTGACTTAAATAGCAGGCATATCCATCACGCCAACACAATTCCCCCATTTGAATAGTGTGTTTGCTGTTAGCTTTTAAAATGTGAATGCAGCAAAGAGCGTAAGGAATGTATGAGAGTACTGCATGAGTATGAGACCCTTACAATATTTGCAAACCACAATGGGTTAGGAAGTGAAGACACATTTATCTATGGGGAGAAAAAGAGGGATAAGCCTATCAAACCGAGTCAGAATGTGACATGGAAGTCACTGGAACAGCACACCACAATTTCCTGGAATTTCTTATCAGGGTGCAAATGTTTTTTTAAAAATATGTTTATTCAAAGTTTTTCAATAATTTTTACAAAACACTCCAAAAAGAAAAGAAAATATACAAACGAAAAGTTAAAAAGGGCAATACGCCCACAAACAAAACAACTTAATCCTCTAACCCTTAAACGATTTAACAAAATTAAGAACAAAATGGGGCAAACGCCCCTTACATAAACCAAAACAAGAAACCCCCCTCCCCCCGGGTTGCTGCTCCACCTAACGCTCTGCGAGAAAGTCAAGGAACGGTTGCCACCGCCTGGAGAACCCCTGCACAGACCCTCGCAAGGCACACTTTATCTTCTCCAACCTGAGAAACCCCGCCATGCCATTGACCCAAGCTTCAATGCTTGGGGGCTTCGCGACCCTCCACATTAGTAAGATCCTTTTCCGGGCTCCCAAAGAGGCAAAGGCCAGAACTCATGCCTCTTTCGGCTCCTGCACTCCCGGTTCGACTGACATCCCAAATATTGCTATCCCCCAGCTCGGTTTTACCCGAGTATCCAAGACCTTGGACATAACCTTTGCGAAGCCTCTCCAAAACCCCACAAGCGCCGGACACACCCAGAACATATGGGTGTGGTTTGCTGGGCTCCCCGAACACCTCGCACACCTGTCCTCTACCCCCAAAAACTTACACATCTTCGCCCCTGTCATATGCGCCCTGTGCACCACTTTTTACTGGATCAGGCTGAGCCTGGCGCAAGACGAGGAGCAATTAACCCTGCCCAGGACGTTAGCCCACAGGCCCTCATCCAGCTCCTCCTCCCACTTGCCCTTCAGCTCCTCCACCGAGGCTTCCTCCGCCTCCTGCAGCTCCTGGTATATCGCCGAGAATTTACCCTCTCCGACCCACACACCCAAAATCACCCTGTCCTGTATCCTCCGGGCAGGCAGCAGTGGGAATTCTCCTACCTGCCTCCTCACAAACGCCCTAACCTGCATATACCTGAGGGCATTTCCCAGGGGTAACCCAAATTTCTCCTCCAGCGCCCTCAGACTGGCAAAAGTTCCATCGATGAATAAGTCCCCCATCTTTTTAATTCCCGCCCGATGCCAACTTAGGAATCCGCCATCCATCCTGCCCGGTGCAAACCTATGGTTGTTCCATATCGGGGACCAGATTGAGGCCCCCACCTCCCCCCGTGCCGTCTCCACTGCCCCAGATCCTCAATGTCGCCGCCTCCACCGGGCTCGTGGTGTACCGCGTTGGCGATAGCGGCAACGGGGCCGTCACCAGTGCCCCCAGGCTAGTACCTACACATGACGCCACCTCCAGTCTTTTCCACGCCACCCCCTCTCCCTCCATTACCCATTTCCGAATCATCGCCACATTAGCTGCACAGTAATAGCTACACAAATTCGGCAGCGCCAGCCCCCCACCCCCCCCCCCCCCCCCCGACTGCGCTCCAAGAACAGTCTCTTAACCCCCTGATCCTACTTGCCCATACAAACCCCATAATGCTCTTGCTCACTCGCTTGAAAAAGGCCTTAGGGATGAGAATAGGCAGGCACGGGAACACAAACAAGAACCTAGGGAGGACCGTCATCTTAACGGACTGCACCCTGCCCGCCAGGGAGAGTGGCAACACGTCCTATCTCTTAAAGTCCTCCTCCATCTGGTCTACCAACCGCGCCAAGTTGAGCTTATGCAGAACCCCCCAACTCTTGGCCACCTGGATACCCAAATACCAGAAACTCCCCTCCACCCTCTTGAGTGGCAGCTCCTCCAGCCTCTTCTCCTGACCCGTCGCATGCACCACCAACAGCTCGCTCTTCCCAACATTGAGCTTGTATCCCGAAAAGTCTCCAAACTCCCGAAGGGTCTGCATGACCTCTGCCATCCTCTCCACTGGATCCGCGATACACAAAAGCAGGTCATCCGCATATAATGAGACCCGATGCTCCTCCCCACCCCGAACCAACCCCCTCCAGTTTCTAGACTCCCTTACTGCCATGGCCAGCGGCTCAATTGCCTGGGCAAACAGCAGGTGGGACAGGGGCACCCCTGTCTCGTCCCACGGTACAGTCTGAAGTACTCTGACCTCAGCCGATTTGTCGATACGCTCGCCACCGGGGCCTGGTACAACAATTTGACCCACCCTATGAACCCCTCCCCGAACCAAAACCTACCCAGCACTTCCCACAGGTACTCCCACTACACCCGATCAAAGGCCTTCTCCGCATCCATTGCAGCCACCACTTCCTCCTCACCCCCCACCGAGGGCATCATGATCACATTCAGGAGCCTCCGCATATTTGCATTCAACTGCCTGCCCTTCACAAACCCCATCTGGTCCTCATGTATCATTCCCGGGACACAATCCTCAATCCTACTGGCTAGGACCTTCACCAGCAACTTAGCATCCACATTTAGGAGCGAAATTGGCCTATACGAGCCACACTGCAGCGGGTCCTTGTCCCACTTGAGGATAAGCGAGATCAGTGCCCGAGATATCGTCGGGGGAAGAATCCCTTCTTCCTTCGCCTCGTTGAAGGTGCTCACCAGTAACGGACCCAACAGTTCCACAAACTTCCTATAGAACTCGACCGGGAACCCATCTGGTCCCGGGGCCTTGCCCGCCTGCATACTCCCCAACCCCTTAACCAGCTCCTCCATCCCGATCGGGGCTCCCAAATCTTCGATCTGTCCCTCCTCCACCCTCGGGAACCTCAATTGGTCCAGGAACCGCCGCATCCCCTCTCCCCCCTCTGGGGGTTCTGACTTGTACGGGTTCCCGTAGAAATCCCTAAAGACCTAATTTATTTTGGCTGGACTTCGCACCGTGTTTCCCCCTCTGTCCCTGATTCCTCCAATTTCCCTAGCCGCCTCCTTCCTATGTAGCTGATGCGCGAGCATCCGACTCGCCTTCTCCCCATACTCGTACGCTGCCCCCTGCACCTTCCTCCACTGGGCTTCAGCTTTCCCCGTAGTCAGCAAATCAAACTCCGTTTGGAGGTGCCGGCCCTCCTTCAGCAGCCCCTCTTCAGGGGATTCCGCGTATCTCCTATCCACCATCAGTATCTCCCCCACCAATCTCTCCCTCTCCATCCTCTCCCTCCTCTCCCTGTGAGCCCAGATTGAGATTAGCACCCCCCTGACTCCTGCCTACAGCGCCTCCCAGACCACACTCACCGGTACCTCACCATTATCATTGACATCTATGTACCTTTGAATGCACCCTCGGACCCACCCACAGACGTCCTCATCCGCCAGCAGTCCCACATCCATGCGCCATAGCGGGCACTGGCCCCTCTCCTCCCCCAACTCCAGCTCTACCCAGTGCAGGGCGTGGTCCGAAATCACTATGGCCGAGTACTCCGTCCCCTCCACTCTTGGGATCAACGCCCTACTCACCACAAAGAAGTCTATTCGTGAATAGGCCTTGTGCACATGGGAAAAGAAGGAGAACTCTCTCGCCGCTGGCCTGTCAAATCTCCACGGGTCCACTCCCCCCATCTGATCCATAAACCCCCTCAGAACCTTGGCCGCAGCTGGCCTCCTGCCCGATCTCGACCTAGATCGATCCAGTGCCGGGTCCAGTATCGTATTGAATCCCCCCCCAATATCAGGTTGCCTGCCTCCAGATCCGGGATCCGGCTCAGCATGAGCTTCATGAACCCTGCATCGTCCTACTGCACCCGGGCCCCCTGCAGCCTACCACTCACCATCACATAACGGCCCCCTTTATCCGCCACAGCACACCGCCTCAAAAGTCACCCGCTTGCTCACCAGGATTGCGACCCCCCTGTTCTTCGCATCCAGCCCAGAGTGAAAGACCTGCCCCGCCCATCCCTTCCTCAGCCTGATCTGGTCCGCCACCTTCAGGTGCATATCCTGCAACATAGGGACGTCTGCCCTCAGTCCCTTTCAGTGCGCAAACACCCGGGCCTTCTTGACCAGCCCATTCAGGCCTCTCACGTTCCACGTGATCAGCCGGATCGGGGGACAACCCACCCCCCCCCCTCCTCTCCGCCCCCCTGCCGACTAGCCATCTCCTTTCTTAGGCCAACCATGTGCCCACGCCTCCCGCACTCTCCAGCCCCCCAGACGAGGGCTTCCTACTCCGACTCTCTCTCTTACCTCCAGCTCCCCCTCAGTCAGTATGGCAGCAACCCAGATCTCCCCCCCTAACTCCCCCCTCCCCCAGCCGGGCAATTGCCTAGCCCCCCTGCTCCCACCATTGCACTCCTGTGAATCACCTGACTCCTGCTGATCACGGCCGCTCCCGCCTCTGCCGACGATCCCCAGATTGAATTCCCCCTCGCACAGGGTTGTAGGGGCCCCTACAAACCTGTGCGAGCTCCCGTCCGGTCTCCCCCCCCATGTCGGCCCCCCACCCCCTTTTGCGCAGGAAAAAGCCCGTGTTCCCTGCCTGGGCCGGCCCCGCCCCCTGTGGTGCAGCTCCTTTCTTCTGCAGCATCTCCCCGATCCCCAAAGGCCCAGGGCCTCCAGCCCCCACTCCCCCCTTCAGACGCGGGGAACAGCCCCTCCTAAATCAATACACATACCTGATGTGTTGGGTGTTCTGGATCACAAACAGGTCACCAACACTGGAAGTGGTGCAAGTCTATTTTATTATAAGGTTAACTATATTAACATACTTGAACTGTGGGTAAATGCAATACCAGCTTTAACTGTTGACCCTTGCCTAGTCCTAACCAGGTGATGCACATGGTGAATGTCTGTGTTGCAGGATGTGAGCTCTGTGCTCCGAGCTGGCTGCTACTAGAATGAGCGGGAACTCTCTTGTCCCATCTTTATATTGCGTGTGCTCTCACTGGTGATTGGCTGCGGTGTTGTGTATGCTGATTGGTCCCACTGCATGTCCATCAGTGTGTGTGTGAGTGTCTGCACCATGATATACTGGTGTATATTATGACAAAACCCAGAAAACACACCCATCAAATCAAATCGCCCCTTCCCACTCCACAGCATCCCCATAACCTGCCGCAAACTACTAATTTGAGTCCAGCTTTTCATTTTGGATGAAAGTCCACGCCTCGTCCGGCGTATCAAAATAGTGGTGTCGGTCCTGATGCGTGATCCACAGCCGCGCTGGCTGCAACAGCCCAAACTTCACCCCCTTTCGATGGAGAACCGCCTGGGCCCGGTTGAATCCTGCCCTCTTCTTGGCCAGATCTGCACTCCAGTCCTGGTAGATGCGGATTTCAACGTTCTCCCACCTGCTACTCCATTCCTTCTTCGCCCACCTCAGGACACACTCCCTGTCGGTGAAACAGTGAAACCTCACTATCACGTCCCTTGGTGGCTCATTCGCACTCGGCCTCCTTGCCAGGACTCTGTGTGCTCCATCCAGCTCCAGGGGCCTCGGGAAGGCTCCCGCACCAATCAGCGTGCCCAGCATCGTAGCCACGTATGCCCTGGCATCCGCCCCCTCCACGCCTTCATGGAGACCCAGAATCCGCAGATGTTTTCCAGGTCCTCGAACTTCTCCGGGAGCGACAGCGGCCGCTCACGGCATTCCCGCCCATGCGCAGTGGAGGGAGTCTCTTCCGCCTCTGCCATGGTGGAGACCGTGGCGAAGGCGGAAGGAAAAGAGTGCCCCCACGGCACAGACCCACCCGCGGATCGGTGGGCCCCGAGCGCGGGCCAGGCCACCGTGGGGGAACCCCCCGGGGCTAGATCGCCCTGCACCCCCCCCCAGGACCCCGGAGCCCGCCCGCACCGCCTTGTCCTGCCGGTAAGAGAGGTGGTTTAATCTACGCCGGCGGGACAGGCATTTTAGCAGCGGGACTTCGGCCCATTCGGGCCGGAGAATCGCGGGGGGAGGCCCGCCAACCGGGGCGGTGCCGGAGAATTCGGCAACTGGCGGGGGCGGGGTTCACGCCAGCCCCCGGCGATGGAGAATCTCGCCCCAGGTGACTGTTTCCCACACAGTGCAGAGTGTAGACCCTGTGCCAGCCTATCCATTTGACGTCAAAGTCCCAACACAAACCCAAAATCCTTTACTGAATTGACAACATTTTGATTTCTTCTTGGTGTTCAATGGATATTACTGATGCTGAGCAAGAGACAGATGTGTCCCTTGTATCTTGTGATTGGATTGGATTGGATTTGTTTATTGTCACGTGTACAGTGAAAAGTATTTTTCTGCGAGCAGCTCAAACAGATCATGTAGTACATGAAAAGAAAATACATAATAGGGCAACACAAGGTACACAATGTAAATACATAGACAACGGCATCGGGTGAAGCATACAGGAGTGTAGTATTAATCAGGTCAGTCCATAAGAAGGTCGTTTGGGAGTCTGGTAACAGCGGGGAAGAAGCTGATTTTGAATCTGTTCATACTTGTAGAACATAGAACATAGAACATACAGTGCAGAAGGAGGCCATTCGGCCCATTGAGTCTGCACCGACACACTCAAGCCCTCACTTCCACCCTATCCCCGCAACCCGATAACCCCTCCTAACCTTTTTGGTCACTAATTGCAATTTATCATGGCCAATCCACCTAACCTGCACGTTTTTGGACTGTGGGAGGAAACCAGAGCACCCGGTGGAAACCCACGCAGACACGGGGAGAACGTGCAGACTCCGCACAGATTCCTAGATGCTGGAATAAATGAATACCCATTTGCTATAAAAAGTTCTAAATTTCCATGGGACCAATTCAATTATGTTCTTAACTCAGTCTGGCCTGAAATTGTGAGGTCCTGTCAAAAATGACTCATGGGATGGATTTGAGCCTGTATCGCTTTTCATATATACAGGATGCAAATGCAGCTTCAATAATATCTAGTTCCAACAAAGACAGCAATTACAGTGCTTTAGAAATCAGGATGGCTTATCCAATTTTAATCCATTTCAACTCATTAGTACATTCTACAGTCAAACTACTTCTAATTCTTCACCAAAAAGGAGAGCTGAACTGACTGCACCTTCAAATGCTGCCACAGGGATAACAAATGGAAACTTGCTGCACCCCAAGCTGCACATAAACCATACTTGGATTGTGAAGATGGGCCTTTGATAGCAGAATGCAACTTCTTTCGGCCCAATCTCTGGGCAAATGCTACTGTGCTTCTCCAGAATCTTGCTAATTGCTCAAGGGTCTAATTAAAATAATAATCTCATATTTAAAAAGTGGATTTGTTTAGTTATACACGAAACACCAGCCTTTCTCAGCACTGAGTTGGTGAAGTTGCATACTTGCTTGGTATCTGTGCTCCCCTGGTTTTTCCATAATCACTGACTTGTTTTTTGCCCTATTTGTCGCTATTTCAATTTTTCTCTCACTTTGGTTACCTGCAGTGAAGATGAGAATATCACTAGGGTCTGGTATGTGCTGGTCAGATACGTGCACATTCTGTGTATTTCATTCCATTTGTGGGTGACTGGGGTGATTGAATGAATTGTTGGCATCATGCTTACTTGTCTCTATTTAATCTGGTAGGACGGATGATTTGAAGTGCAATAGAAAGACTGTAAATCACAATAATAGGCCCAAGTAAAATTTAAAAATGCCAGTTGTTTTCATAAAACCCATTTTTTTTTTAGTAATTACAAGTGGCTCTCCTACGGACTGCTCGCAGAGGGTTTACAGTTCACGGACAGCAAAATCAGGCGGGCTGTAATGTGATCAGATCCTGTCCTGTTGGATTGGTTATATTAAAGTTATCCTGCAAATAATACATAAATTATACTGCTAAAGCATAGTTATGCATATCTTAGTCTGTAAGCATCACAGCCTGATAGTATAATTGCGGCTGTCCTGGGTCAATTAGAGACTAATTGCTTTCAGCAGAACATCAGGTCATTTAGAGGTCAGGCAAAGGACATTTCCCCTCATATTGGCAATGAATGACTTTCCTTCTCTCTTAAAAAACATTAATGTGTGTGTGTGTGACATATGGAGCATGACAAGCAGACACTGAAGCATATGAGAGGGTAATGGAAATTAAATGTAGTCTTATAATTCGAACAAGATACATTTATTAATTTTGTGGAACAAAATCCAAGTCTAAATACAATACATTCTTACAATAATTGACCTACGTACATTGTGTATAGAATATAATAATGGATTAAGATGCTTGCCATATGAAATTCCAGATTACGTGTGCAATACAGTTACAATGAAGATGTTTCTTAAACAGGACAATGAGATACTACAATGAATAGCAGAAGAGGTCATTTTCCATTTTCAAATTACAATTAAGTACATATATTCTTTATAACCTGTACTGTGCTGACTAAACAGAACCCTGATGTGGAATTCATGAAAAATTCTATGATTAATGCTTACAGAGTTTAATATTTAAAAGAAAATGTACTTGATGTTTCTGTTGTGTGGGTGTAGTTGTTTATTGTGTCTTATGTTGAGTCCCTGGTTCTCCAGAGGACTGACTGACTTTCTGTATTTGCAAAATTAGCTTTTTACCTTTGGCATGTAGTTTGATGCATTTCCATTACTTTAATAATTTGGTAACTGCCGAAAAATCCATGTTAAAAGCAAAATTCTAAAATAGAGAACAGACATTCTCCTGGATCAGGAAGTGTTTGATCGTAAGGTAGAGCCACAGGCTTGGTGTTCACTAAGGAACACAGGCTGTGAGCCATAAACGAGACATACACCCGCACAGTTAATAAAATGCTAATTTTTACAGAATGATGTTCAAAATGTGTGGTGTGAGATCTTGCTGACGATGCTCTCCGAGAAAAGTGGAACGTTTGAATTCCTTGTTTTAATAGAGCCGTTAACTGACCATTTTCAAATTGTTGATGGCTGGATACAAAGACCTGGGCATTTTGAAGGAGGGAGAATTAAAGAGGCTGGAATACACACTCCAGTCTGCTGACACATGCCTCTTATACCCTCCCGAGCATGCGTGCGACCCACCAACTGCAGGGCATGATAATCCGACAGATGACACGGCAACCTCGATAGTAGTAAGGATATGGCATGTAGCCGCCGAGAGGTTCACAGACTCGCCGGCAATGTCGCCGTCCACGGTGACATGGGACACAACAGAATCCATGATGATCAAGCAGCTCGAAGTCGAGGCTATTCGCCTCCTGTAAAAATATAAACATATTAAACCTCAGCTTTCATAAGGATAAAAGCACTGCTTTGCTTCAGGCATTCCATATATAAAGGGGATACCAATGTAATATGTGGGTCTGCACCACTGTGTCAATTTTTCCCATGATCAGTTCTTAATGTCCACATTTTTAAAAGGAAATTCCTATGTAAACATGTCATGCTGTAATTACACTCTCCTACCAGCAGTAGCATCTTAGTTTTGTGCCTCTTAGTTTCCCGACCTATATTGCAAAGAAGCTACCCACCTGCAAGCAAACCTCGTTTGTTGCATCCCAAATCACTGTATGGGCTGGGAATATATTAAATGAATTTAATTTATATTATATTTTAAATATCAAAAGCAGCTTGGGAATTCCTCACAGCTGCAATCAGGGTTGCTTCAATTCTGTCTCACCCGATCTTCCAACACAGGTTGTTGGACAGTCAGAAGGCAGGTATGGGGGGGGGGGGGGGAGACAGGGGCTGCCAGCCGTTATGTGGAGCGGGGTGAGGGGCAGGGGAGGATTGTATCAGTGACTTGGGGGTGCTGGCCAATTGGGAGGGAGGGGGTAAACGTTAACCAGTTTGGGTGGATTGGTTGGGGGCGGATGTGTGCATGCAGGAGGTGGATGTCAGGCAGTATGGGGTGAGGGGTGTAGCCACCTAAAATGGCTGATTCCCTATTAATTTGGCCAAAACCCGATTTAAAATGGCTAACCGAAAAGGCTGATGGGAAAAGCAGCCAACAGGACACAAACGGACAGCTGCAGACAGAATAGCATATTCGGCTCTGGGGAAGTCGGCCCAGATCGATACTCAAGACTATTAACAGCACATCAACCCAGACATCTGCAGTTTAATCGGCTATCCCTGGGAACAATTGCAACATATTAGCAATTGAATGCCGGGCCAGACCTGTCGGCGCCTGCAGTGGCCGAAACAACGACAGGTGAACGACCACCCCCCGATCGAGGAATCGCCCCATCATTGGAGCATATCGAACCCAGTGATTGGGAACAAGTCCAATCACTTGGGACTCAGGGTCAAGGGCCGCCCCGAGAGGCGGGAAGCCCCTGGGCCTTATAAAGTGAGGGGCCAAGTTCAGATCTCTCTCTCTCTCCCTTCTTCTCCTGCTCGCGACCTTCGCAAGAACATCGACCAGAAACTGTAAGTTTGACTCCAGCGATCGCTACCCGATAAAGACTTCTCGCCATCGACCCAAATCAGCCTTTTGAATCCCGCGGGCCAGATCCGATTCGATAAGCCATTCATTTCCCTGACCTTGTGGGCCCTTCCTAAAGTTAAGTATTGGCCAGTAGTGGTAGGTTTCGATATAGATAGTAGGATTATTGTGTAAGCATTAATTGTTGTATATAATAAATGACGTGAAGATGCCGGCGTTGGACTGGGGTGAGCACAGTACAAAGCCTTAGAACACCAGGTTAAAGTCCAACAGGTTTGTTTCGATGTCACTCGCTTTCGGAGCGCTGCTCCTTCCTCAGGTGAATGAAGAGGTCTGTTCCAGAAACACATATATAGACAAATTCAAAGATGCCAAACAATGCTAGGAATGCGAGCATTAGCAGGTGATTAAATCTTTACAGATCCAGAGATGGGGTAACCCCAGGTTAAAGAGGTGTGAATTGTCTCAAGCCAGGACAGTTGGTAAGATTTTGCAGGCCAGATGGTGGGGGATGAATGTAATGTGACATGAATCCCAGGTCCCGGTTGAGGCCGCACTCATGTGTGCGGAACTTGGCTATAAGTTTCTGCTCGGCGATTCTGCGTTGTCGCGGGTCCTGAAGGCCGCCTTGGAGAACGCTTACCCGGAGATCAGAGGCTGAATGCCCTTGACTGCTGAAGTGTTCCCCGACTGGAAGGGAACATTCCTGCCTGGTGATTGTTGCGCGATGTCCGTTCATTCGTTGTCGCACCGTCTGCATGGTCTCGCCAATGTACCACGCTTCGGGACATCCTTTCCTGCAGCGTATGAGGTAGACAACGTTGGCCGAGTCGCACGAGTATGTACCGCGTACCTGGTGGGTGGTGTTCTCACGTGTAATAGTGGTATCCATGTCGATGATCTGGCACGTCTTGCAGAGATTACCATGACAGGGTTGTGTGGTGTTGTGCGACTCGGCCAACGTTGTCTACCTCATACGCTGCAGGAAAGGATGTCCCGAAGCGTGGTACATTGGCGAGACCATGCAGACGGTGCGACAACGAATGAACGGACATCGCGCAACAATCACCAGGCAGGAATGTTCCCTTCCAGTCGGGGAACACTTCAGCAGTCAAGGGCATTCAGCCTCTGATCTCCGGGTAAGCGTTCTCCAAGGCGGCCTTCAGGACCCGCGACAACGCAGAATCGCCGAGCAGAAACTTATAGCCAAGTTCTGCACACATGAGTGCGGCCTCAACCGGGACCTGGGATTCATGTCACATTACATTCATCCCCCACCATCTGGCCTGCGAAATCCTACCAACTGTCCTGGCTTGAGACAATTCACACCTCTTTAACCTGGGGTTACCCCATCTCTGGATCTGTAAAGATTTAATCACCTGCTAATGCTCGCATTCCTAGCATTGTTTGGCATCTTTGAATTTGTCTATATATGTGTTTCTGGAACAGACCTCTTCATTCACCTGAGGAAGGAGCAGCGCTCCGAAAGCTAGTGACATCGAAACAAACCTGTTGGACTTTAACCTGGTGTTGTAAGACTTTGTACTATAATAAATGACAGTTGATTTCAATCTTACTAAGTGGTGTGCTGACTTATTAATCATAACTCGAGCTTGAACCACGTGGCGGTATCAGAAAGATACCTGGCGACTCGTGAGCAAAGGTGACATAATTAGAGGTAATAAAACTAAAGCTAAAAAGAGAACAGGGGGTATTGGCCATTTTGGGGTGACGTTGGGCAATTGGGAAGAGGCGATGCTGGCCAGTCCAGGGAGGCATGGGTCATTGGCAGGGGGTGGGGGTGCTGGTGGTTGACCTGTTGGGGGTGTGTTTGGGTTGGGTATCAGCCAGTCAGGGGTGAGCATGTGGGGTGCGGAGCTGGATGGCCAAGGGGCTGTTGACAACTTTAGGGTGGGGGGGTGGGGCGGAATTTGAGTCAGGCACTCCAGGAGGAGGGGGATTGGGTACTCCGGGTGGGGATGTGTGCCAAAGTTTGAGACTTAAGTTGAATTTTCAAATAGTTCCCAGTGCAGGACAAGTGCCCTGGGGAAGTTTGTACTTCCCAGGTAATTGACGTGTGATCTTTACCTGGTATACCTTCTGGGGAGAAGGGGTTGGTCGGTGGTGGGGTTCCCTGGTGCATCGTTGGGCTAACCCCCCCAGTTTTGACACATTGTAGCTCAGGCATTACGGCCCTGTATTTTATTTTCACTCCCCATCTACTAATCATTGGGAGACAGACTAAAAAATATAGCAACTGGTGCCTAGAATTACTATCATATTATCATATGAATACTTATTCAATTTTTTTGACCCTCCCTTTTCCATTGAGTTGACCCATTGATCAAACCCGGCTGTTAATATTATCAAAAGTAACTCCCATTCTTGGAAGATATATAACTACCTTGAGGTCTATCTGTGTAAGGAATTAGTCACAGTGGAAGGGGGCAATCTGGTGAGAGGCTCCAGCAGAGCAATTTCAAAGGGACAAAGCTTATCTCGTCATCTTCATTTTTCCTTCAATTTGTCTTGTCTGCATACACAATAACATAGCGCAGGCCAATCTAATTTATATCTAATGAGACAGATGACTGTCCCTTTATCTGTTTTGAAAATGATAGAAAATAGCATTATCTTCGGCTAGACTTCATCCATTACTTTCCGCTGATGATTTTTCTTTTTTTAAATTATCTTTAAAAGTGTTATTTCAGTGATCTTTTGACTGATTACTTTGCTAGAAAAAAAACAAGGTCGCTGATTGGTTTGATTTTCTCTTGACTTAAAAGTAAAAAAACAAATAAATGTTTGGAAAAAAATCCAAATATGATTGAATCAGATTTTGCTCTGACAGTGGTGAAATATATCTGTCAAACCACAGTGCTTATCTTTCCCGGCTTACATCAAAATAGCTATGAATCATGTTTTTACTCAGTGCACTGCACTCGTGAGAGAGAGGTGTTTTTTTCATGGGTGAGTTCTCTATCTAGATTCCAATCTCTTTCTTATAAGTAGTCTTGTCTTTATTTCATCAATTTTACTGTGTTCCACTGAATGTTCACCTCTTGTCCCTCCAAATGTACTGACTTACCACCTTCCTCCTTCTTACATCATCACTGTGTTGAAATCAAGCTCCCACCGGAACAATAGTGGGGAGGCAGTGGCGGTGTTATGCTGTCACTGGACTAGCAATCCAGAGACCCAGGGTAATGCTCTGGGGACCCAGGTTCAAATCCCCCCACCTTCACCTACTGGATGTCAAAATCTGGAATTAAAATGTCTAAAGATGACCGTGAAACCATTGTTGTAAAAACCCATCTGGCTCGCTAATGTCCTTTAGGGAAGGAAATCTTCTATCCTTACCTGGTCTGGTCTACATGTGACTCCAGACCCACAGCAATGTGGTTGACTCTTAAATGCCCTCGGGATGGGCAATAAATGTTGGCCCAGCCAGCGACGCCCACATCCCATGAACAAACAAAAAAAAACATAGGAACAGGAGCAGGCCATTCATTCCCAAGCCTGTTCATCATTGAATTAGATCATGGATGATATGTATGTTAATTCCATCTAACAGGCTTAGTTCTGGATCAGTTAATATCCATTTCAGTTTTGACATGTTCAATTGACCTAACCTCAACAATTTAATGAGAGCGAGTTCTTGATTTCCATTACAGTTTGTGTGAAGAACTGCTTAATTGCAGACTTCACCCTGAACAGTTCTAATTTTAAGGTGATATATCCCCTTATGCTGGACACCCTCACCAGAGAAAATAAATCTCCCTGATCTACTATCACTGATGTTTCAGTCCCTGGTTCGATTCCCGGCTCGGGTCACTGTCTGTGTGAAGTCTGCACATTCTAGCAGTGTCTGCGTGGGTTTCCTCCGGGTGCTCCGGTTTCCTCCCACAAGTCCCAAAAGACGTGCTTGTTAGGTGAATTGGACATTCTGAATTCTCCCTTCGTGTACCCAAACAGGCGCCGGAATGTGGCGACTAGGGGCGTTTCGCAGTAACTTCATTGCAGTGTTAACGTGAGCCTACTTGTGACAAGAAAGATTATTATTATTATCTTGATCATCTTAAACATCTCAATTAGATCATCCCTTGATCTTTTATCAGGGGACTGGAAGCCTCATCTGGCCCATATAATTGAACCCTTTAGTCCAGTTTTATTCTGGTGGATCTGTGCAGCTCTGTCAATCTTCGCAGAACCCTGGAGCTCTTTTATCACCACTGAGTAACTCCTACAGGCACAGATTCTTAAAATCTTAAGCTTGGCATCACCTAGACATACCTAGATGTCACTAGACTAATAGTCCAGAGGGCCTGACTGATGCTCTGGGGACAGAGAGGTTCACTTCTAACACAGCAGTTGGTGGCATTTGAATTCAGTTAATAAAACCTGGAATGTAAAGCTAATCTAAGTAATCGTGACCATGGCAACAATCATTGATTTTTGTAAAAATCTATCTGGCTCACTAATGTCCTTCAGTGAAGGAAATCTGCCATTTATACCTACGCATGACTCCAGACCCACAGTTAAAGTGGCCGGGTAAACTGCTCAGATCAAAGGCAATTAGGGATGGACAAATTTACCCCTTTAAGGGGTTGATAATTAGTTTATTTGCTTTTAATTAGTTCAAAAGAGCATAAAGGGACACTTTAGTTTGATTTGATAAGTTTCCATTAAAATGTTTTGTTACAGTAAAATCATCATGCCCCTTGAAAAGGGGGTATAGTAATCTTTATTAGTGTCACAGGTAGCACAGTTAACACTGCAATGAAGTTACTGTGAAAATCCCCTAGATGCCACACTACGGTGCCTGCTCGGGTACACTGAGGGAGAATTCAGAATGTCCAATTCACCTACATGCACGTCTTTTGGGATTTGTGGGAGGAAACCATAGCACCCGGAAGAAATCCACGCAGGCACGGGGAGAATGTGCAGACTCCGTACAGACAGTGGCCCGAGCCGGGAATCGAACCCGGGTCCCTGGTGCTGTGAAGCAACAGTGCTATCCACTGTGCTACCGTGCCGCCTATTTGTTTATGAGTCTCAAAAAGTGTCTAAAGACAAACAGCCTATGGCCTTATTAGAGTGAAAACACTCAATCTCATCTGATCTCAGAAGCCAAGTTAATACTTGGATGGTGGGCCGAGTACACTAGCAGTATTTCAAACCTGAATGGCTCAATGGGTTACACCCTGACCTCAGCCCAGGTTAAAGGTCCACTCCTGAACTTCAGTGACCACGTTTAAAGTGGCTGCAATGTCACATCTCCCCCAAAATGTTATTTTAGTTTGATAAGTTTCCCTTCAAGCTTTATTTGTTTAGGTAACAACACCCATTTAAGGTATTGATCATTGGTTTATTTGTTCATTGTTTGCTCAAAAGGGTATCAAGAGAAACATTGCCACTGATGGTGGATTGTAGAGTTAGGAGCTATAGGTTTGTATTAGTTGACTTGGTGAATAAAATCTAAAGCTCAACGAAGATTGACTTTTGGTCTCCTTCACCTACTGCATGTCAAAGGTTTAATAGCTGTCAGGTAGTGTGCCTGGCTTCAGCCCCACAACCCTCTAAGATCCAAAGGCTCCTGAAATTCTGGTACATCCCCAATTTTAATCACTCCATTTAATCAGTGACCATTTCTTCAGTTGCCTCGGTCCTAGCTTTGGAATTCCCTCCTTACACCACTTTGCTGCCCTACCTCATTTTCCTCCTTTAATACATTTCTTAAAACTTAACTCTTTGACCAAGCTTCCAATGGTCTGACCTAATATCTCCTTCTGTAGCTCGGTGTCATACTTCATTTTATAGTGCTCCTGTGAAGCATCTTGAAATGTTTCATTATGTTAAAGGAGCTATGTAAACATAGGTTGTTGTTGAGACTGTGATAGTATTGTAATATAGTACAAGGTCCCCCACTCATTCCCATCCTTTGCCAATTTGTGATCCCGATCCACCAGAAAAAGGTGACAAACATTGTGTATATCCATTGACCAGATGTGCTTTATCTTTACCAAAGTGAACATCCTCTGATATTGCATTGTTAGAAAAGCTTACATGTTTGATGGGAAACTTTGATGGTGTTACTCTCAGGTTAGCAGTATAAACTATCAGAATTGACATAATAGCTACTTGACGTGAAAATGGCTGCTAATTTCAATTATTGCCATTATGTCTTAAATAACCAAGGCATTCAGACTATGAGAAATTGGGACACAGCCAGAATCTCCATGTCCACGCCTGGACTCCAACATTTAGGTGAATTGGAACTTCATAAACTGAGGTTGCTTCCAGGCATTTCACCAACACAATGAACAAAGAACAATTAACGACATTGAATTTTGAATAGTTGCCCCAATATTTCACAACCACCCAGGTGGGTGGATGGGGAGGCATGCCTTTAACTCCTGCCAGGCGTTTGATCTCTTGTCTCTACAGCACGGTAGCACAGTGGTTAGCACTGTGGCTTCACAGCGCCAGGGTCCCAGGTTTGATTCCCCGCTGGGTCACTGTCTGTGCAGAGTCTGCACGTTCTCCCCGTGTCTGCGTGGGTTTCCTCCGGGTGCTCCGGTTTCCTCTCACAGTCCAAAGACGTGCAGGTTAGGTGGATTGGCCATGCTAAATTGCCCTTAGTGACCTTAAAGGTTAGGAAGGGTTATTAGGTTATGGGGATAGGGTGAAAGTGAGGGCTTAAGTGGGTCGGTGCAGACTTGGTGGGCTGAATGGCCTCCTTCTGCACTGTATGTTCTATGTTCTATGTAATGTCTCCATAAGTGGTTCAGTGTCAATTTTAGTTTGTTAACACTTCTGTAAGGCACCTTGGGAGGTTTTCCAATGATAGCGATGCTATATAAATGCAACTTGTTGATGTTTACACCGTTTTTCAGCTGGTCACATGCCAGCAAAGGCTGTGGAATCTCAGGGCGCTTCAGTCTAAAACTCTGCAAGACTGAATTTTTAATGGAATTGCTCAGGCAAAGCTTGCCACGCTACATAGTGCAAAATGACAGCATTCTTCTCCTCCCTGCCTGCAAGTTAGGAGAGCAGTGCATTGCACTGGCACTCCTGAAGTCTGGCAATAAACAAAGATGCTACATTTATGGCAGGGGAAATAATTTTTACTGAAGTGCTCGTGAGTCTTATTTTTCACTGCTGTTGTAAAGAGGCAATAGGTTTCTCGCGGAGGTAATTTTAAAAGATGGTTGTTCAGAAAAATAATAAAGAACAATAAAGAAGAAGCATTTCCAAAGCAGAAGGTTTTAGCAGGACTCATTGACTGACGCTTTTGCTTCTCAGTGGAGTTTCTTAATCAAGAATGCAAGTCAACCTCATTGTTATGCTTTTTCAAAATAATGTTAGATTTGAGGTGGAGAGAAACCTTCATCCAGGATAGATTCTTGCTGCTGAGATTGTGATGGAATGAAAATAATATCACGTGACGCACACAAGAGTGGTCGAAAATCTTACAAGGTAAGTTATGGAGAAAGAGCAAATTGTAATAGATGAGTGTCTCAGCACTCGGAGATGGTGGCGCATTGGGAATGTTAGTAGTCCCGAGGCATAGGCTAATGCATTTGTATCCCTGGGTTCAACTCCCATCATGGCGGCTGGTGAAATTTTAATTTGGTTGGTAAAATTTGGAATAGCATGTTTTGCTGTCGTGGAACTCCACGAATTCTGCGCTGGCGTCTCAGAAATGGAGAATCCAGCCCATGGTCTTTACAAGGAACTGCTTGACAATTTTTTCTACCCACGTAACAATATAATCAGGGGCGAGATTCTCCGACCCCCCGCCGGGTCGGAGAATCGCCGGGGGCTGGCGTGAATCCTGCCCCCGCTGGTTGCCGAATTCTCCGGGACCGGATATTCGGCGGGGGCGGGAATCGCGCCGCGCCGGATGGCGGGCCCCTTCCCCGCGATTCTCCGGCCCGTATGGTGATGCCTGTCCCACCGGCGTGGATTAAACCACCTCTCTTACCGGCGGGACAAGGCGGCGCGGGTGGGCTCCGGGGTCCTGGGGGGGGGGGGCCGTGGGGCAATCTGGTCCCGGCGGGTGCCCCACGGTGGCCTGGCCCGCGATCGGGGCCCACCGATCCGCGGGCGGGCCTGTGCCGTGGGGGCACTCTTTTCCTTCCGCCTTCGCCACGGTCTCCACCATGGCGGAGGCGGAAGAGACTCCCTCCACTGCGCATGCGCGGGGTGCTGTGAGCGGCCGCTAACGCTCCCGCACATGCGCTGCCCGGCAATGTCATTTCCGCGCCAGCTGGCGGGGCGGAAATCAGTCCGGCGTGGGCCTAGCCCCTCAACGTTAGGGCTCGGCCCCCCAAGATGTGGAGGATTCCGCACCTTTGGGGCGGCGCGATGCCCGACTGATTTGCGCCGTTTTTGGCGCCGGTCAGCGGACATCACGCCGATACCGGAGAATTTCGCCCCATGTTATTGTTTTTCAAATGTTAATATTGCAATATAAACAATAAATAGCTCTTCATGATCTAGGTAAAGGTATGTTTTTCAAGTTTGTATTTGAGGACATTGGGGGAGATATTTGCTCATCTAATGCCGCTTCTTGTCGCTTCTTGTGCAAATCATGTGTCATTCTTCAATAAAAGTTGTGTGAAACATGCAGGTAGCGGCCTATTCCACTGCTTGTCCCCGGAGAATCAACTTAAGTCTGCCTGACGCTGCTCGGTGTAACACTGCATGAATCCATTTCCCCTCCAGTGTCTCTAATTAAGTAGAATCAATCCAAGTTGAATCAAATCCTTCTACTCTCCTATAATAGACATTTGGAGGCTGTATTGATTATCATTTTGTGCAAAATGAATTCCTGGTCACTTTTAATTCCTTCACTCTTGTCCAGTCAATTCTTTTTAATTGAATGTACTTTTTAGTTACTCATAGCCTTGCCGGCTGCTGCAATGAATTTACTCTTGCAGTCTTTTGATTTGACTTAAGTTTCAGATAATATTTTTTGCGGGATACTTTCCACTCTTTTCCATTTTCTTCCACATTTGCACATATCTTATGAAAAATTGAGCAGCTTGGGCGGAATTCTCTCTCCTCACGCTGGGTGGGAGAATTGCCCGGGCGCGAGTCCCGCCACGCCGCCCCGACGCCCGCATGCAATTCTCCCACCCCCCCAAAACGGCGCGGCGAGAATCACGGCTGGCCGCTGGGAGAATCGCTGCTTGCCGTTGGTTACGGGCAAGCGGCGATTCTCCGGCCCGAACGGCCTGTCCAACACGACAGGTTCCCGCCGGCGTCATCCACACCTGGGGCGTCATTCTCCGCCGGCGGGAGTCTCCGTTTTGCTGGCGCCCGGGGGTTTCCCGACGGCGTGGGGCTGCCCCACAATGGGAAACCCCATTGACCGGCCGGTGTTACGGAGACTCCCGCCGGCCGGTCGGGGCAGAAATGTGGCGGGGCAGGTAGGAGAATTTCGCCCCTGGTCACTGCTGCCGGGAACAGCGCGGGAACGCTGGCGGGGGGGGGGGGGCGGCCTGTGGGGGCGGGAGGGGGGGTTCCTGCACCGGGAAGGGGGGCCTCAAAAGGGGTCTGACCCGCGAATGGTGCTCACCGATCGGCCGGTCTCCCTGAAGGAGGACCTCCCTTCCTCCGCCGCCTCGCAAGATCCATCCGACATCTTCTTGCGGGGCGTCCGCGGGGAGGACGGCAACCGTGCATGCATGGGTTGGTGGTGGGTTGGTGCCGGCCACCCGCGCATGCACAGGTGACGTCATTTACGCGGCGCCAGTCGTGCCATTTGCATGCCGCCGCTTTTATGCGGCGCCAAGGCCCAGCGTGCATAAATGATGCGGTGCCGCTCCTAGCCCCCCGGGGGTGGGAGAATAGGGGTCTGGGAGCGGCCTCCGACGCCGGAGTGAAACACTCCGGTTTTCACTCTGGCGTCGGGACTTAGTCGCCCGATGCGAGAATTGCGCCCCTTATTTTTCATTTATCCTTTCATGGGATAAGGACATTGCTTGTGAGGCCAACATTTGTTGCACAAGTTTAATTTGCCTTCAACTGAGTGACTTGCTCCCCAATTTTAGAGGGCAGTTAAGAGTCAACCACACTGTTGTGGGTTTTGGAGTTACTCGTAGGCCAGACCAGCTGGGGCGAAATTCTCCGGTATCGGCGCGATGTCCGCCGACAGGCGCCCAAAACGGCGCAAATCAGTCGGGCATCGCGCCGCCCCAAAGGTGCGGAATGCTCCGCATCTTGGGGGGGCCGAGCCCCAACCGGAAGGGGCTAGGCCCGCGGCGGACGAATTTCCGCCCCGCCAGCTGGCGGAAAAGGCCTTTGGTGCCCCGCCAACCGGCGCGGCGCGATTCCCGCCCCCGCCGAATATCCGGTGTCTGAGAATTCGGCAACTGGCGGGGGCAGGATTCACACCAGCCCACCGCCGATTCTCCGACCCGGCAGGGTGTTGGAGAATCTCGCCGATGTCAAAACATTTACAGCTGCCATTTTTGTATTGTCACCAATCACAAGTCATTGCTAGGCCTCTTCCGTGAATAGCATCTGCAAGGATTCAGCGCTGGGCTCTGTTACTGGCTGCTTATGAATACTCTTTCATGCCCTGCCCAGGGACCCAGATTGTGCATGCTGATGTATTGAGATGTCTTCCCCTGTAGATAGAATCCGAGAAACCCTCCTTCGGCAGACAAAGTCATTGCTGTCCAGATTTTCATGGACCCCTTGCCTGTCACTGCCTCGTGTGTTTGTGACTGGATGCAAGCCTGTACTAACCAAGGTGCACCATCTGGTGCTATACAGTGGGCAGCATAGGCCTCTACCAGGGGAGTTGAAGACTTTCTCCTCAAAATTGTCGGAGTTGACCGTGGGGAACCAGGGTTGTTGCCTCTGTGAAGGGGCCGGCTGTCACATTGAAGGACCTTCAAAGCAGCCACCACGGAGTGCCCAAAATGAAGATGCTGGTGAGAAGCTACGCCTGGTGGTCGGGTTTGGACACTGATATCTGGACGTTGACCCAGTAGTGCAACGGGATTTGCCACGTCTGCACTACCCCATACCATTCTGCAATGAATGGTTTGGCAGAGTGGACCATGCAGACGGTTAAACAGGGGCTCAAGAAACAGACATCCAGTTTGATGGACACAAGACTGGCAAGATTTTTATTCTCGCGCAGGACCACGCCACACGCAGTAACTGGGGTAGATCTGTTGAGATGTTTTAATGAGTCATTGACTTCGTCGAGGACTGAGTTTGATTCTACTGAATAACGGTGTAAAGGTATGTCACAATCAAGGTTTGCAAGGGCGTTGCCCAGATTGATGTCGACCTCCTCGCCGCTTCACACCTAACGTGGTGTTCAGGCGTAACTTCAACAACGGTGCTTGCTGGCTCTCTGGGAGTGTTTTACATCAAATGGGACCAGTCCCATACCAAGTTCAGGTCCGGGGGCATCCAATGAAATGACACCTGTATCACATTCGCTCACAGAGGTTGCTCCCTCGTGAAGTGCTTCGAAAGAAGTCTGCTCTGGATCTCCCTATTCCTTTGCCGAACCAGCCTGCTGTGAGGCCTCCAGTCTCTCTCGTTGCCAACATGCCCGAAGTTGTGTCTTCCAACTCTGCAATGGAGGCGCAGACCTTGGAGGTCTCGGATGACGACTCTGTAGTTCGGCCGCCTCCTGACGTTCGTCCGCCGCATCATTCCTGCCACAGACGGATCCTGTACATCAGCTCTAAGAGGACTTACCGGAGTCGAAGAGACTCCGAAGTCCTCCAGCTGCTCCTCCCTCTCTGCCTAACCGTTTGTCGAGGGGGTCTTCAGACTTTGTGGGGCGGGGGAGGAATGTAATAACCCGCATGGGACGTATAGGGTGGGAATGCTTGTCTTCCCCTTGCTCCTTGCGAAGGATGAGTTCCCCTGCTAGGGTGTGAGATTACAATTACTCAGTCTATATAAGGTCGGCCAGTAAGGCATCTATCAGAAGAAACCCAGAAGGGGTCTGCCAGGAAGTATATTTATATCGTTTGTAAATAAAACTACTGTGGTATTATAGGAATTACGGTACCTGATAGGCTAAAGCACCATTGGTGTAACTGTGTGCTTTCTATTGGTTAGAGTGTATGATAGCTCCGCCCTGATAGGCGGGGTATAAGAACCCGTGCCGCCCCAGCAGCCCTCATTCTGTACCTCAGCTGCTGGGGGAAACATCTAGCTTATTAAAGCCTTCAGTTGGAATACAACCTTGCTTTAGTGGTCATTGACCGTGCATCAATTTAATAAGCTAGTTTTTTTTTAAGAAGAAAGGATGGAGCTCCGAATCACGCCGGAGTGTCTGCAACTTAGCCCCCATGCGGTGAACTCAGCAGCAATCTTTAAGCACTGGCTGGAGTGCTTTAAAGGGTATCTCGAGACGGTCGAAAACGCACCCACGGGAGAGCAGAAACTGCACGTCCTGCACTCAAGGGTGAGCCCGGAGATTTACACCCTCATCGAGGAAGCGGAAGACTTCGATGCAGCAATGGAGCTGCTAAAAGGACACTATATTCGCCCGGTAAACCAGGTCTACGCCTGGCACCTGCTTGCAACAAGGCGACAAACCCCTGGGGAATCGCTGGAGGAATTCTACCGTGCACTTCTGGTGTTGGGCAGAAGCTGCGGCTGCCCGCAAGGTTCGGCGAGCGAACACATAGAACTCTTAGTCCGGGACGCTTTTGTGGCAGGTATGCTTTCGTGGCAGGTATGCTATTGTCACAAATCCGCCAGCGCCTGTTAGAAAGGCACACCCTGGGTCTCAGGGAGGCACGGGCCCTTGCAGGGTCCCTGGACGTGGCCTCCAGGAACGCCCGCGCTTACGTTCCCGACCGCGCGGCAGCCCCCTGGGCAGCGTGGAACCCCTCCGCGGCCGACCCCGAGACTTTCCCCATTCCCCCACAGGACTGCACTGCAGGGCGGCCTGGCAACCCCAAGGGGCCCCGCTGATACTTTTGCGGACAGGCCAAGCACCCCTGCCAGCGCTGCACGGCCCACCTGCAAGGGATGCGGCAAAAAGGGCCATTTCGTCGGGCTATGCCAGGCCCGGGCGGTTGCCGTGGTCTCCAGCGGCGAATGCAGACCGCAACCACAAACTTCTCTATGGGCCCCGTGCGGCCAGCAGTCGCAGCCACCTCCATATCCCAGGGCTACGTGCGGACCCTGGGTGCCGCCATCTAGTTGGAGGGATGGGCGCAGCCATTTTGTGCACCACCAGCCATGTGCAACCAATGGGAGACGCCATGTTGGTTGAATCCCCAGGACCCCAGCTTGGCTGACCACACACTGCCCGAACAGAACTCTCAACTGCTGCGACTAGCCTTGGTGACTCTGGATCAGTCTCGGCCTCGAACGCTCTCAACCGCTACGACGACCGTATTCATCAACGGGCACGAGACGTCCTGCTTAATTGACTCTGGGAGCACGGAGAGCTTCATACACCCCGACATGGTAAGGCGCTGTCCTCTCCTCATCCAGCCCGTGAATCAAAAAACCTCCCTGGCCTCCGGTTCAAACTCAGTGGAGATAAAGGGGTTTTGTGTAGCAAACCTCACAGTCCAGGGAACGGAGTTCAAAAACTTCCGTCTCTACGTCTTTCCCCACCTCTGCACGGCTACACTCCTGGGTTTAGACTTCCAGTGTAACCTTCAAAGTCTGACCTTCTAATTCGGCGGCACTATACCCACCTTACTGTCTGCGGCCTCGCGACCCTTAAGGTCGACCCGCCTTCCCTGTTTGTGAACCTCACCCCGGAAAGCAAACCCGTCGCCACCAGGAGCAGACGCTACAGTGCCCAGGACCGGATCTTTATTAGGTCAGAAGTCCAAAGGCTACTGAGGGAAGGGGGTCATTGAAGCCAGTAACAGCCCCTGGAGAGCTCTAGTAGTGGTGGTAAAGACCAGGGAGAAGCATAGGATGGTCATCGACTACAGTCAGACCATCAACAGGTTTACGCAGCTGGACGCGTACCCCCTTCCCGGCATATCCGACCTGGTAAACAGGATTGTGCATTATAAGGTCTTCTCCACGGTGGGTCTCAAGTCCGCCTACCACCAGCTCCCCATCTGTACTAGTGACCGCAAATACACTGCCTTTGAGGCAGATTGGCGGCTCTATCACTTCTTAAGGGTTCCCTTCGGTATCACCAACGGTGATTCCAGCGCGAGATGGACCTAATGGTTGACCGGTACGGTTTACGGGCAACATTCCCGTATCTCGATAATGTCACCATCTGCGGCCACGACCAGCAGGACCACGACACCAACCTCCGAAAATTTCTCCAGACCGCTAAAATCCTTAACCTTACATACAACAAGGATAAATGCGTGGTTAGCACCGACCGTCTAGCCATCCTCGGATATGTAGTGCGAAATGGAGTCTTAGGCCCCGATCCTGAATGCATGCGCCCCCTTATGGAGTTACCCCTCCCTCACTGCTCCAAGGCCCTGAAACTCTGCCTCGGGTTTTTTAGCTACTACGCTCAGTGGGTCCCCAACTACGCAGACAAGGCCCGTCCCCTGATCTAATCCACAGTTTTTCCCCTGTCGATAGAGGCCCGCCAGGCCTTCAGCCGCATCAAAGCAGACAATGCAAAGGCCACGATGCACGCCATCGACGAGTCCCTCCCCTTCCAGGTCGAGAGCGATGCGTCCGCGTAGCTCTGGCGGCCACTCTCAACCAAGCGGGCAGGCCCGTGGCCTTCTTCTCCCGTACCCTCCAAGCTTCCGAAATCCGCCACTCCTCAGTCGAAAAGGAGGCCCAGGCCATAGTAGAAGCTGTGCGACATTGGAGGCATTACCTGGCCGGCAGGAGATTCACTCTCCTCACTGACCAACGGTCGGTGGCTTTCATGTTTGATAATGCACAGCGGGGCAAGATAAAAAAAGTTCTTGCAGTTGATGCACGATCAATTACACTCAAGACAAAGTGATTTCATAACTGAAGGCTTTAATCTACTAGAACTTGTTCCCCAGCAGCTTCGGTACAGAAAGTGAAGGCTGCTGGGACGGCACCATTTCTTATACTCCACCTATCAGGGCGGAGCTACGTATCAACAGCCAATGGTAAACTCCTGGGTTTAACCAATGGTCATCAGCCTCTTAGGTACCGCAATACCTGGTACTACCACATTCACCCCCTGTTAAAAAAGAGTCCGGCGGGGGTGGTGGCCAGTGGTAACAGTCAGCTGTAACATGGTATGATCAGGTATCGTGCTGTCGAGAATATTTACAAAGTGTTCGTTCGCGGTTAAAGTCACAGCGAAGCAATCAGTCGATCGGGTGGCCTGGTCGTCCTTCTGGAGCGTCTGGGCTTCGGTGGTGATTCTGGTGGGGGTCCAGGTGGTTGCGACTCCCGGAGAGTGGTTTTGGCCTCCCTGGCAGCTTCGTCACCCCTAGGCGGCGCTGTTGGGGCAAACGCTTGACATGGGGGCCTGTAGGGGGCGTCGGTGGGTGGGCGGGCCTAGGCAGGAGCGGCGGGAGTACTGACCCTCCAGTGAGGTGCTGTGGGGGGGTAATGGTTCAGATGCGCGTGAGGTTCCGGCGGGCGCCAGGTCCCGAACGGAGACTGTATCTTGCCAGCCGTCAGGGAACACCACGTAGGTGTACTGGGGGTTAGCGTGCAGCAGGTGGACCCTCTCGACCAACGGGTCCGACTTGTGCGCCCGCACGTGCTTCCCCGCTTACATACACAGTGATAGGGGGTCCTCCTTTATGAGCAACGAACTGCGTCAATTCCTGCTCAGCAAGGGCATCGCCTCGAGCAGGACGACCAGTTACAACCCCGGGGTAACGGACAGGTAGAGAGGGAGAACGGAACAGTCTGGAAGACCGTCCTACTGGCCCGACGGTCCAGGAACCTTCCAGTATCCCGCTGGCAAGAAGTCCTCCCGGATGCCCTCCACTCCATCCGGTCACTGCTTTGTATGACCAACAAACAGACACCTCACGAACGTCTCCTTGTCTTCCCTAGGAAATCCTCCTCGGGGACCTCGCTCCCGACCTGGCTGGCAGAACCCAGACCCATCCTGCTCCGGGGCGCACAAGTCGGACCCGTTGGTCGAGAGTGTCCATCTGCTCCATGCTAACCCCCAGTACGCCTACGTGGTGTACCCCGACGGCCGACAAGATACAGTCTCCCTACGGAACCTAGCACCCGCCGGAACCCCATGCACATTCCAGCCACCAGTCCCACCCTCCCCTCCACCGCAGCACCTTACAGGAGGATCGGTCCTTCCGCCACCCCCGTCTAGGCCCCCCCACCCACCGACGCACCCCCGCAGGCGCTCCCTTCCCAGGTAAGCCCTTTTTCCCACCAGCGCTGTCCATGGGTGACAAAGCTGCCATGGAGATCGAAGCCATGCTCCCGGAGTAACAGACACCCAAGCCGCCACCGGAGTCACCACCGAAGCTCCGACGATCACAGAGGACGACCAGGGCCCCGATTGACTGATTGCTTCATTTTAACTGTAATCTGTAAATATAAACCTTCAAATGTACATAGCTACCAGACTTGTAAATAGTTATTAAACACTGTACGGAGGTATTACGGTACCACCATCACTAATTATACCATGTTGCTATGTAGTTTCTGGCCACCACCTCCGCCGGACTCTTTTTTTAACAGGGGGTGAATGTGGTATTACAGGTATTACCGTACTTGATAGGCTAAAGCACCATTGGTGGAAACTGTATGCTTTCTATTGATTAGAGTGTATGATAGCTCCGCCCTGATAGGCGGGGTATAAGAACCCCTGCCGCCCCAGCAGCCCTCATTCTGTACCTGAGCTCCTGGGGGAAACATCTAGCTTATTAAAGCCTTCAGTTGGACTACAACCTCGCTTTAGTGGTCATTGATCGTGCATCAATTACGTTCTTATTTTTACTCAGTGTGGACTCCCCATGTCCTTATTAAAGGGCCTTCCTTGAATGAAGTGATGTGGAGCTCTCGCCAGCTCTCCAGCCTGTGGGTGAAACCACTGTTGCCTCGATTAAAGTATGCCTGGGTATAGTTATGCCTGGGAATGGAAATAAAGCAGAGGGCTGCACATAAATTACTTGGGAGTCATTGCACTTCCTGACTAATGGGTTCAAATTGTTTTGATTGAATCAGCAACAACAGATCCTGGATTGACTTTCCTGGTCTTCAGTTTCAGACCTAGGTTGAACATTAATTATTCTAATTGGCATGTTCCAGATTTGTTTCAGCCGTATTTCATGTGGGAGAGCTGTGCTTCTCTACAAAGTAGGACGCACCACCTTGCAGCTCAGTAGTTTGAGATTGCTGGATGTAGGGGCATATCCTGAAGGCTATACATAGGATGGTGTCCTTTCGACCAAGCCACTGGCTTTTTGGTATGGAGGGCTGATATTTGTGGAACTTATGTGAGATGTGGAATAGAGCTCTTGTGGTGCAGTGGTAGTATTCCCACATCTGGGCAGTGGTGCATATCTTTCCAATATGCCTATGTCAGGCGGAAAGAACAGGAGAGTTTCCAGGTTGGCCAGCAGGCAGTGGCAAACCACTACAATATCTTGTTGAGCATAACCATGGAACAAAAGATAGAAGTCCATGATTGCTAATGGTACCTGAAGAGAAAGAGAGAATGTATGAGATTGAGTGAATCGTTATTTGCGACAGATAGTATTGTTCAGTCCTTCCATTATTATTTTAGTCATAATTATTCCCCATGCTTGCTTCTGACTTTCTGTCCTAACCTTGCTGATGGAGGAGAGTCAGTGCAGAGGGTGGCGATGTCTGCAGAGGAGGCGACTGGAGAAAGGAGGAAATATTTCAAAGTGGGTGACCAATGGTAAAGTCTCTGTGGTGTTGGAGGGTTATAGAGATCGAGCGAAGAGGACATTTTATAAAAATGTAAGCAGTTCCGATCTACCCAGTGGTTTGTCACCTCAGACTTACATATTCATTGTGAGTATCAGTCAAGGAAGAAGAAAATGTCCAATTCAGATGATTTTATCAGTCACCAGTAAATGGCCCAGGGCCTTGTTTATACTAAGTATGCATTTTTATGCTACAAAGCACAAAATGCAGTATTTAGCTTTATAGGTGGAACGGTGTCCAAAATCTAATTGTTGTGAATAAGTAAATCCTGGATTCAATGAAGGTAAGTGCGGGTATAATTGATTCGATTGAGATTGGAGAATCTGTTCAGAAAACTGACAGAAAAATAATTGGTTACTTGTCGCTCTCTGTTCCTTTTGAAATACTTTTTGTCCACTTATAACACTATACGATGGAACTATTATGCACATTCTAAATAGAAGCTAAGGCACGCTGACTATTTCATTCAATATTATCAAAAGATAAATCCAAGAAAATAATTCAGAATTTCTCTTATTCTCTTCAAGGCAGTTATTCATTCTTGCTTGTGGTTCCAAGGACACCAGCAGTTTTCCATATACCTATTGCTAAACAATGGTCGCTGTGTGATGTATGGGGCCTGGGTAGTCATATAATCATGTTTGACTGGAAGAGAGATAAAACCTGAAGGCTAAGAATGAACTTCTCTTTTCCTGTTCTTGCACAGATCACGACGTGGAAGATTGTGAACACACTCCAGTCCAGGAACAGGTCAGTGATACGGCCGCCATTGCTACTTTGGATGAGATTCTAAGAAGAGTAAACTTGGCTTGTATTCCCTTTAGTACTGAAGGATGATCTAATTGAGGTGATTAAAAACGATAAGATTTGACCGGGTAGTACCAGAAAAACTATTTCTTCCAGTGGGGGCATAATTATATATTTACAGCTGGGACATTCAGAAATGAAATTAGGAAGCACTTATTCACACAAAGAATAGTGGGAGTCTGGAATGCTGGAATGGGCGGCGTGGCAGCACAATGGTTAGCACTGTTGCTTCTCAGCACCAGGGTCCCAGGTTCAATTCCAGCTTGGGTCACTGTCTGCGGAATCTGCACTTTCTCCCCATGTCTGCCTGGGTTTCCTCCGGGTGCTCCGGTTTCCTCCCGCAAGTCCCGAAAGACATGCTTGTTAAGTGAATTGGACATTCTGGATTCTCCCTCAGTCTACCCAAACAGATGCCAGAGTGTGGTGGCTAGGGGGTTTTCACAGGAACTCCATTACAGTGTTAATGTAAACTTACTTGTGACACTAATAAAGATTATTATCGAAGGGCTAGATGTGGGAAAATGGAGAGGCAGTGGGTAGTGGTACTGCCACTGGACTAGTAATCAAGTGTAAATCTCTGATGACCTAGGTTCGAATCCTGCCATGGTAGAAGTTTGATAATAATCTGAAATCAAAGTTTAATGATGACTATCAACCTATCATTGATTGTCGTAAAAACACATCTGGTTCACTGGTCCTTCGGGAAGGAAATCTGCCATCCTTACCTGATCTGGTGTCCATGTGGCTCCAGACACACAGTGGTGTGACTGACTCTTAAGTGCCCTCTGATGGGCAATAAATGCTGGACCACAGGGCAAGAATAAAATAATTGTACATTAAGACTGAGATTGTTAGGTAAGCGTATCAAGAAATAAATAAGGATGGGTAAATGGAGTTGAAGTACAGATCAGCCATGATCTCACTAAATAGTGGAGCAGACTCAAGGTGCTGGATATCCACTTTCTGTTTCTGTGGGTAGGATTCAGGATGTTCCTGACCTGAATAATTTAATGCCACACTACATAGAAACATAGGAAATAGGTGTAGGAGTAAGCCATTCAGCCCTTCAAGCCCACACCACCATTCAATATGATCATGGCTGATCATGCAAATTCAGTATCCCACTCCCGCTTTCTCTTCATACCCTTTGATCCCTTTAGCCGCAAGGGCCACGTCCAGTCCCAATCTCCTTCTGCATTGATGAGTTCTGGCGAGCGGAGTTCCTCAGCGCAGGAAACAGGACTAAATGCACCCTCGGTGGGGCGTTCCCCACTGAAGCCCCGGATTGCAACAGAGTCCCATTCGATGGTGTGGTCTTTCTCCCCGGCTAAACGCGCCCGACACAGGACTCTGTTGCAATTCGGTTAGATTGCACCCTTAGTTAAGTTACTTCCTCTCACAATGCCAGCTAAAATTTGTGAAAAGAAGAATAATTCCTCCTTTGAAAACTAAAATCAAATAAATGAAGTAAAATGTGACCATGTGATCATGACATTTGACAAAGATTGATGATTTGTAGAAAATCCTAGAAAAACTGACTGAGGTATTTTGTGAAACTTAGCTCCTGTTGTCATATACCTCCCACATGTCCTGTACTCTGCAATTGAGCCAAACACCACATCAATTGAGGCATGATCTAACCCATGAAATAAGCTGGGATAACCTGCCCTGCGAGCAAATGCTAAACCCTTTCATTGTAATCGGGTTGGAGGCTCATTTTGTCTCGCCTCACTTCAGAAGATGGTTCATATCAGTCATGGCACATACTTCAGTACTAAGCTGAAATCTTTAAATTGGTTTATTTATGGGTTGTTCTTTGTAGCAGGAGACAGGAACAGGAGGGAACTAAAAAAAAAGATGATGAAATAAGCAGCGGTCTGCGACCAGTTCACACAGAATTAAATAAACGGCTATACGCCAGCTCTTATCCTTTTTGAACGCCGCATCGCAGAACTTGGGGGAATAAAACTAAAGACTTTGAAGATAGCCATTTTAATTTCTTAGTGAATCGGTGGATTTAGTCTGCAGGATTTATGTAATTCTGTTTATGGCCAGGCTAAACCGAAACATAAAGCTCAAATTGGGTGGTACTGAAGTAAATCTACCCAAGATACCTGCCTGATTTACAGTTGGTCAGTCCTGTGACTTTACAAGGTGAATGTACTTATTGCAAACCCAATCAAATGGAGTGATTGGATCACCAAACCCATCGAAAACTTAGGTAGGGGGCCCATCTATTTTCCTGTCAAATTAATGGATGGCAAAGGGGGATGAGTACCAATGGGAGTGTGGCCTGATTTTCCTGTGTTTGCTGTGCCCTGAGAATTCACTACTTCCAAGGGACAGGAAATAAAAAGTCTATTTTCTCCCACCATGACTCCAAAACTGAGCAGTTTTGCGATTAGCCTATTGAAAGACACTGTAGGACCTGAACTGCAGCACAAAACCGATGATAGCGTATCTTTGCCCGTTTTACACTGCCAGTTTTTCTTTGAAAAGCAAGTGGAATGTAAAACCAGATAGCGATGAACTACTGCCCATCTTGCAAGGCCAGACAAATCTCATTCCCCTCCACCTGTGTTTAATCAGAGTTTTGGGAGTAGATTTGCTTTTGGAGTCAATATGTGGCCTTTGATTGATGAAAAGTATAGCTCCATTTTGATTTTTAAAAAAAGATTTTAAACAAAGATACATTAAAGAGAAAATGATGGGCAAAATAAATTTTCACCCTTGCATCCTATCTACAGTCATTTCAAATAGCGAGAATACAGGCCTTTATAAAGCTTCAACAGGGCTTGATGTTATATTGATGATTCTATCTTGCAGATGCGTGATAGGTCACATTTTCATTAGTTTACACCGGACTGATTATTATTAACAGAGCCTCTAATTGTGAACAGGAATGGCAGGGATGATTGTGAAAGATCTAATTTTACGTTAACTTTTACAGACTGGCAAGGTGGTCACTCTAGGCGGCACGGTGTTGCAGTGGTTAGCACTGCTGCCTCACGGCGCTGCAGACCCGGGTTCGATCCCGGTCCTGGGTGACTGTTTGTGTGGAGTTTGCACATTCTCCCTATGTCTGCGTGGGTCTCACCCCCACAATTTAAAGATGTGCAGGGTAGGTGGATTGGCAACGCTAAATTGTCCCTTAATTGGAAAAAAATTATTGGGTACTTTAAATTCATAGAGAAAAAAAAGATGGTCACTCTGAGTGATGCGAGAGATATTTCCTTGAGTTTATTAGTGCAGTGTGAATTCTGACAAGTTTCAGTCATGGCTATTTTAAAAGTGTTACTTGAAAATAGAATTGCAGAATTCACAGAATTGTTATAGCTCATAAGGAGGCTATCTGAGCCCATCGTGTATGCACCGGCTCTCTGAATAAACAACTCACTGCGTGCCATTCTCTGACCTCCTCACCATAACCCTGTGCATTCTTTCTGTTCAGATAACAGTCTTGATGCACGATCAATGACCACTAAAACGAGGTTGTAGTACAACTGAAGGCTTTAATAAGCTAGATGTTTCCCCCAGCAGCTCAGGTACAGAATGAGTGCTGCTGGGATGGCACGGGTTCTTATACCCCGCCTATCAGTGCAGAGCTATTATATTCTCTAGCCAATAGCAAGCATATAGGTTCTACCAATGGTACTTCAGCCTCTCAGGTACCGTAATACCTATAATACCACAACTCTAATTCACTTTTTAATGCTTCAATTAAACCTGCCTCTACCACACTCTCAGACAGTGCGTTCCAAACTCTTTTGTTTTAATTTAGAGTACCCAATTCATTTTTTTTCCAATTCGGGGCCAATCCACCTATCCTGCACATCTTGGGTTGTGGGGGTGAGGCCCATGCAGACGCGGGAAGAATGTGCAAACTCCACATGGACAGTGCCCCGGGGCCAGGATCGAACCCTGGTCCTCAGGGCGGCGTTCCAAACCCTAACCACTCTTTGCATGACAAAGATTTTTTTTCCTTGTGTCGCTTTTGCTTCTTTTACCGATTACTTTAAATCTGTTCTCTCACATTCAAAATCCTTTCACAGGTAGGAACCGTTTCTCCCTATCTACTTGGTCCAGTCCCCCATGATTTTGAATACCTCTCTGAAACCTCCTCAGCCTTCTTTTCTCCAAGGAAAACAGACCCAAATTCTCCTATCTATTGATGTAACTGAAGTTCCTCATCCCTGGAACCATTCTCATAAAACCTTTCTGCATTCTCTCCAATTCCTTCCCATCCTTCCCAATGCATTCCCCATAACTGTATGCAATACTCCAGCTGAGGCCAAACAAGTCTCTTATAGCAGTTCAACATAACCTCCTTGCTCTTGAACACCATTAACAAAGCCCAGGATACTGTATGCTTTATTCATCGCTCTCTGAACCTGCGCTGTCACTTTCAATGTTGTATGCGCATATACACCCAGGTTCTTCTGCTCCTGCACCCCCTTTAGAGTTGTATCCTATATTTTACACTGTCCGTCCACCTTCTTCCTACCAAATTGAATTATTTATCACTTCCCTGTATTGAATTTCATCTGCCATCTCTAATGTCCCTTTCATTCCCTGAAATCTAACTTTGAATCATAGAATTTACAGTGCAGAAGGAGGCCATTTGGCCCATCGAGTCTGCACTGGTCCTTGGAAAGAGCACCCTACTTAAGTCCATACCTCCACCCTATTCCCGTAACCCAGTAATAATAATAATAACTAACAATAATCTCTATTGTCACAAGTAGGCTTACAATTGCACTGCAATGAAGTTACTGTGAAAAACCCCGAGTCGCCAGATTCCGGCGCCTGTTCGGGTACTCAGAATGTCCAAATTACCTAACAGCACGTCTTTTGGGACTTGTGGGAAGAAACCGGAGCACCCGAAGGAAACCCACGCAGACACGGGGAGAACGTGCAGACTCCACAGAGGCAGTGAGCCAAGCTGGTATTCGAATCTGGGACCCTGGAGCTGTGAAGCAAGAGTGCTACCCTTTGCGCTATGCAGCCCATCGAGGGAGTTGTCCGACCTGACAGCCTGCCCATCTCCGCTGCTACATCGTGGCCGGGTGTCCCTGGAGTGGAGGCATATGGTGTCCACGGGCACCCTCGAAAACTTCCATGTCCACTGGACACCACAGGGGCTGGGGTACCTTATCAGCCCCGTTCATTATATTTTGATTTGAGGTCTTAAGTTTAATTTGTAATTCGTTTGTTTAAGACAATTTCCATTTGGGACTGCCCCTTTAATTTATCCCTCAGTTAATTTGATCGCATTTACTTGTTATTTACGTTATGCAAAATAGTTGGAAGTCCCTGTATACCACACCACAGCATTATCTATCAATCCTCTCTGTTACATCCAACAAGTTAGTTGAAATATAATTTCCCTTGTCAAATCCATGCTGGCTTTCCTTAATGAGCTCACATTTGGTCTTAATGAGTCCCTGTGGTCATTAATTTTGTCCCAAATTATTTCTTCTAGAATTTTCCCACCTTCAAAGTTAAACTGACTGGCCTTAGTTGCTAACCTTCCCTTTACACCCATTTTGATCAGCAATATAACATTTGCAATGCTCCAGTTCTCGAACACCGTTGCTGAGACTGAGAAAGACTGAAAAATTACAGCCAGTGCCTCTGCAATCTCTACTCTCCCTTCTCTCAATATCCTCAGGTGCATCTCATCTGGCCCTGGTGCCTTGTCAACCTTAAGTACAAACATCCTACACAATACTTCTTCCTTATCAATTTTACACCCTCTTAATGTTTGAACTATCTCCTCCTTCAGCATGGCCTGTGTAGCAAAGGAGGTGCTAAAGGAGAGTCGATGGCCGTACTATATTTGGATTTTCAGGTCTTTTGATAAAGTGCCCCCAGGAGGTGTTTTAGCAAAATAAAAGCACATGGGATAGGAGGCAATATATTGGCAAGGATTAAGGATTGGCCAACAGGCAGAAAACAGAGAGTAGAAATAAACCTGTTTTCTCCCATTAGCAGGCTGTGGCTAGTGGGGTACCTCAAGGATCAGGATTGGACCCCAGCTGTTCACAATATATATATCAATGGTTTGAATGTGGAGATCAAATGCAATATTTCCAAGCTCACGGATCATGCAAAGCTAGGCGGGAATGTGTGTTGTGAGGAAGATGTAAAGTGGCTACAGGAGTATTTGGACAGACCTAGTGAATGGGCAAGAACATGGCAGATGGAATATAAGGGGAAAAAATGTGAAGTAATCCATTTTGGTAGACGGAACAGATGTGCAGAGCATTTCCTAAATGGTTAGAAATTAGAAAGTGCAGATGTATGACGAGGTGTGGGTATTCTGGTCCATAAATCACTGAAGGCTAACATGCAGGTGCAGCAAGCTATGAAACAGGCTAATGGAATGTTAGCTTTTATCACAAGAGGATTTGAGTACCATAAGACCATAAGATATAGGAGCAGAATTAGGCCACTTGGCCCATTGAGTCTGCTCCGCCATTCAATCATGGCTGATATTTTTCTCATCCCCATCCTCCTGCCTTCTCCCCATAAACCCTGATCCCCTTATTAATCAAGAACCTATCCATCTCTGTCTTAAAGACACTCAGTGATTTGGCCTCCACAGCCTTCTGCGGCAGAGTTCCACAGATTCACCACCCTCTTGTTAAAGAAATTCCTCCTCGTCTCTGTTTTAAAGGATCGTCCCTTTAGTCTGAGATGGTGTCCTCTGGTTCAATTTTTCTGACAAGTGGAAACATCCTCTCCATGTCCACTCTATCCAGGCCTCGCAGTATCCTGTAAATTTCAATAAGATCCCCCTCATCCTTCTAAACTCCAACGAGTACAGACCCAGAGTCCTCAACCGTTCCTCATACGACAATTTTTCATTCCAGGGATCATTCTTGTGAACCTCCTCTGGACTATCTCCAAGGCCAGCGCATCCTTCCTTACATACCGGGGCCCAAAACTGCTCACAATACTCCAAATGGGGTCTGACGGGAGCCTTTTACAGCCTTAGAAGTACATCCTGGTCTTGTATTCTAGCCCTCTTGACATGAATGCTAACATTGCATTGCCTTCTTAACTGCCGATTGAAGCTGCACATTAACCTTAAGAGAATCGTGAACAAGGACCCCCAAGTCCCTTTGTACTTCTGATTTCCTAAGCATTTCCCTATTTAGAAAATAGTTCATGCCTAAATTCCTCCTTCCAAAGTGCATAACCTCACACTTTTCCACATTGTATTTCATTTGCCACTTCATTGCCCACTCTCCTACCTTGTACAAATCCTTCTGCAGTCCCCTTGCTTCCTCAATACTACCTCTCCCTCTACAGATCTTTGTATCATCTGCAAACTTAGCAACAGTGCCTTCAGTTTCTTCTTCTAGATCATTAATGTATATTGCAAAACGTTGTAGTCCCAGCACAGACCTCTGAGGTACACCACTAGTCACCGGCTGCCATCTTGAAAAAGACCTCTTTATCCCCACTCTCTGCCTTCTGCCAGTCAGCCAATCCTCTATCCATGCCAGGATCTTACCTTTAATACCATGAGCTCTTAACTTATTTAACAGTCTCCTATGCAGCACCTTGTCAAAGGCCTTCTGGAAATCTAAATAGATCATGTCCATTGGTTCTCCTTTGTCTATATTCCTTGTTACCTCCTCAAAGAACTCTAACAAATTTGTCAGACATGACCTCCCTTTGACAAAGCCGTGCTGACTCAGTCCTATTTTACCATGCACTTTCAAGTACTTTGCGATCTCATCTTCAATAACAGACTCTAAAATCTTACCACTGACCGAAGTCAGGCTAACCGGCCTATAATTTCCCATCTTCTTCCTCCCTCCCTTCTTAAACAGCGGTGTTACATTAGCCAGTTTCCAGTCTTCTGGGACCCTTCCTGCCTCCAGTGATTCCTGAACGATCACGACCAATGCCTCCACAATTTCCTCAGCTATCTCTTTTAGGACCCGGAGGTGTAGACCATCCAGTCCAGGTGATTTATCCACTTTCAGACCTTTCTGAAGGGGCTGGTTTAGCACACTGGGCTAAATTGCTGGCTTTTAAAGCAGTCCAAGGCAGGCCAGCAACACGGTTCAATTCCCGTACCAGCCTCCCAGAACAGGTGCTGGAATGTGGCGACTAAGGGCTTTTCACAGTAACTTCATTTGAAGCCTACTTGTGACAATAAGCGATTTTCATTTCAGTTTCCCCACAACCTTCTCCTTAGTGATAGCCACTGCACTCACCTCTGCGCCCTGATTCTCCTGCAGCTCTGCCATCCTACTGGTGTCTTCCACCATGAAGACTGATGCAAAGTAACTATTCAGTTCGTCTGCCATACAGGAATAGTGAAGTGTAGGATCTTGGTTAGAAAGCAGCAGGAGTACTGTTTGCAATTTTGGTCCCCTTACATCAGAAAGGATATTATTGCTGCAAAGTGCAACGAATGTTCATCTGATTTCTCCCGGGAATTGTGGGACGATGTAATGAAGAGAGGTTGGGCAAACTGTATTCTCTAGAATTTCAAAGAATGAGAGGTGATCTCTTTGATGCAGGTAAAATGTTTCCCTTGGTTGGGAGTCCAGAACCAGGGGGCACAATTTCAAAATGGAAGCCACTTGAGACTGAGACGTGGAGAAATTTATATGTTTGGACTTCTCTATCTGAAAGGACCATGGGAGCTCAATCGTTAAGTATGTTGAGGGTAGAGATTGGTAGATTTCTGATTAACAATAATGTAAAAGATTATGGAGATCGTGTGAGTAAAAGTCATTAATGTGTTGGATCAACCATGATTGTATTGAATGACCGAGCAGGCTCGATGGGCTGAATGACCTACTCCTGTTCCTATATTCCTCTTCAGCCTGGTTATCAATTGTATTTTCGACCCAAAACCTGTTATGTGCACACCTTTTCTTTTCTTCTTCATCTTAATCTTTATCTCATCCAAGGAGCTTTGGATTTGTTTACCCTAGCTTTCCCTTTTGAGGGAATTTACCATGACAGTCCTTAAACTATCTCTTCTTGGAAGGAAGCCCAATATGCAGCCATCCTTTTGCATGCCAACATTTGACTCCAATTTATGCAGTCTAAAACTGTCCCTACCCCACTGAAGTTGGCTTTCCCCTGTTAATTATTCTTACTCTTCATTATTCTTTGTCCTTTTCCATAGCCACCCTTTTGAAACAATGAACACTGCTCCTAAATGATCTCCTTCTGATACCTGATCCACTTGGACCACCTCATTCCCAAGAACATGGGGCGGGATTCTCTGCCAGCGTGATTCTCAGTTTTTCCGGCGTCCGAGGGTTTCCCGATGGCATGGGACTGTCCCACAATGGGAAACCCCATTGATCATCCGGCATAATGGAGAATCCCGCCGGCGGGTCGAGGCAGAAATGTGGCTCGGCGGGGCGGAGAATCCAGCCCCAGGTCTAGCACTACCTCCTTTCTTGGTGGACTGAAAACATACTGTTTAGAAAACTTTCCTGAACATACTACAAACTTTTACCCCTCTCTGCCCTTTACACTACTCCTACTGGAATCTATATTTGGGCCAGTAAATCCCCCCCTTTATAACTACTCTATAACTTTTGCATTTGCCTGTAATTTTCTTTCAAATTTGTTCCTCTACAGTATTTCCACTGGTTGGTGGCCTAAACATTACGTTGAGCAATGTATTTTGTACGTTTTTTGTTTCTTAGCTCTAACCAAATAAATTCTGTCCTCGACATCTCTGGGACATCGTCTCGCTCTCCAGCACTGCAAGGCCTCCCTTAATCAATACCACCCTCCCTCCTCCCTTTTCTTCCTTTCTTATCTTTCCTGAATACCTTGCATCCAGGAATACTTTAACACCCAGTCATGTCCTTCTTTGCCCCTGATGTCTGTTATAGCCATAACATCATGGCCAGGATTCTCCATTCTGGAGCTTATGTGCCCCAGCCAGCAGAGAATAAGCACTTGTCTCCACTGGCGTTGGGAGTGGTGCCTGGGTCCCCTTTGCAAATTTATGCATGGGGGAGAGCTCACCAGAATCCCAGTATCAGGCTGCCATTTTGTGCGGGTGGCAGATTCTGGGGTCCAGAGGCACTTGGGAGGCTCTGATGGAGGGAGGGAGTCAGGGGTCAGGTGTGTGCTGTGGGGTTGGGTGATCCATTATTCCTGTGGTGGGGGAGGATGCCCCTACTTGGCAGTGGCAGGGGTTTGCAGGATTAGCGGGCCTTCCGATGGACTTTAGTGGGCACTTCTATTCTCCACTGACCCACCTCGGAGTCCACTGCATCAGGCAAACATTTGTTTAATAAATTTAGAGTACCAATCATTTTTGTCCAATTAAGGGGCAATTTAGCGTGGCCAATCCACTTACGCTGCAGATCTTTGGGTTGTGGGAGTGAGACCCACGCAGACATGGGGAGAATGTGCAAACTCCACACAGACAGTGACCCAGGGCCGGGATCGAACCAGGGGCCTCAGCACCGTGAGGCAGCAGTGCTAACCAATGCACCCCCATGCCGCCCCAGCGTCAGGCAAACTTGATGCTCGGGAAAACTTGCACCAAAGCCCGCCTGGTATATTTCTCGCTGTGGGGGTTGGTGCATAATGGGGGAGTGGTGAATCAGGCTTCCAGGCCATTAATTATATTGAAATGGGCCTCACACTGACGAGGAGCGGGTAGCGCACTGTGGCCACCGGCGGGGGATCGAAGCATCGCAATGGGTTGGGCGCCAGGGGTATGCTCCATTCTTCAGCTGATCAGAAATCCCAATCGAGGTGTCAGGCAATGGAAAATCTACCCTGTTATGATCTGTAATGCTTCACTTGAAAGGGTGATAGGAACAGATTCAATAGTAACTTCTGAAAGGGAAGAGTGCAGCTAATCGGATAGCTCTTTCAAAGTTGCATGATGGGATAGATGACATCATTAAGTGCTGTAGATTCTATTGATTCTGGGTTGCCCATTTTGTAACTTGGGGCACACACAACGGATGGCTAACCTAGAATGGTTTTAAATTTATTTCCTGAGTTGGGTTGTGGTTGCTTCTCCTATCAATGTAGAATGATTTCCAATAAAATCTGCTCCAGAGTATAATTCATCATTATTACTTCATGTTCTGCAACTAATTAAATTGCAGGTGTACTGGCAATAACTGGCCAATTAACGACCGACCTGCCAAGAGAGAAACAGATATGGAAACAAGTGGGTTTGTACATTCTGCAGAGCTCAGCTCACATATACAACATCACAATACAAACTGAAACCCCTGAATCTAGTTCCTGACATGACATAATCCCTATAATCCAAGGCTGCTCAACTTGTATCCCTGAGTACATTGACCATAAACACTGTCAGGTGAAACCACGGCTGCTGTGAGTTTGTGCGAAGTAGAGGACTAGCCATTTATGTATAACAAGAGGATACAAGGTAGCAGTTACCTTTCATCCACCTACAAAATGTCCTAACCCCCAAGCTTTAATTAGAAATATCAGTCTTGCTCTTTCTGGTTCCCCAGCAGCTAGTTCCAACTAATGAGGATGGAAATGTATGTTTAAAAATATCAATGGAACTGTATCCCTCTATTGGTGCAGATGTTTTGATAGGATTGCATTACTGATGGGCTATCCACATTATTAACATTCTCGCACTGTTTGAACCACAGCATGAAGAACAGTATTTTTACACAGGAATTTAGGGGAGATGCTGGTGTAGTCTCAATTCCACTGGACTAAAGGCCCCAGACTAATGCTCTGTGGATGTGGGTTCAAATCCCACCATTGCAGCTGGTGGAATTTTAAACTCAATTTGATTATTTGAAATAAATCTGGAATATACAGCTTGCATCAGTAATGGTGACCATGAAACTGTCATTGATTGTTGTAAAAAAACATTTTAAAAGGGGCGGCACAGTGGGTGGAACTGCTGCCTAACAGCGCCAGAGACCCGCCAGGGTTCAATTCTAGCCTTGGGTCATTATCTGTGTGGAGTTTGCACGTTCTCCCCGTGTCTGCGTGGGTTTCCTCCCGGTACTCCGGTTTTCTCCCACAGTCCAAAGATGTGCAGGTGGATTGAACATGACAAATTGTGCTTTCGTGTCCAGGGATGTGGAGGTTAGGTTGTGGGACTATCAGGATAGGGGGAGTGGGCATGTAGAGTGCTCATTCGAAGGGTCGGTGCAGGCTCGATTGGCTGAACGGCCTCTTTTTTCACTGTAGGGATTCTATTGTTCGAACAGCTGTATATTTGAAAATGGACAATATTTTGTTTTAAGCAGACACTCACATCGGGGTCCACAGAGCGTGATGAACGCTTTCCATTGAGTTTGGCTTCCAATCCAGCAGTGTGTACATCTTCTTCCGTAGCTTCGGGTTCTTGAAAATCATAAAATCCTAGGTCTGAAAAGTTACAATGCTGAATGAGAACATTGTTGGCTTTGTGGGTCCATTGGCGTCATTGCACAAAATTGACCTAGTCCCCCAGAACTATTTTCTAATATGTACTGTCTATAATTCTGTGTCTTCCAGGCATTCTACAGACAATACAAGTATGTGAGTGGAAGTTGACTCCTCAGGTGCACTTGCACTATATATAATATATATTCGGAATTTGAAAATATTGATTTATACTTCACCGAGACTCAGTACCTCTACCTTTAGTATATCTATGTTGTACTCAAACAAGATTGTTGTTCTCTTCAAAGAAGAACCTAGCATGCTTTCATTTTTAAAAGATATTTCTGACTTTGTTTTTGCATTGCTTGCTTTCAGGGAGACATGGGTTTGTTGTCAGAATTTTTGACATTCTATTTCCAGTCAGCAAAGGCAGTCATTTCATCGAGTGCATGTGGTAGAAATTGAACTGCATGGGGGCGTAAGGGAACAGAAAATTGAAATGATGACTCTTTCGGTTCCATAAAAGATCTAACCAGAAATGACTTTTGTCTAGACGAGTAGCAATCTATAAGCAGATGGCCATTAATTTGTGATCAATACACCTCAAAGCTTGCCTTTGGCACATCCATTAAAGGTTTATGAAAATAATTAGTGGTTTTCTATATCTTATGCTTTGTGTCGAGCATTAGTGGTTCTTGGGTCAATATTCATTCTGTGCTTTGATAGAACATTTGTAGAGATACATATAGTCAATAAATTGTATACCTTCCGTAAGCTAAAATCTGTTAAATACAGTAAAGCATAACTTATTCCTACTCTTTCACCAATGCTCTAAGCCATTAATAAACCTGGATGTTATCCCATGACCTTCAGCAAGACATAGTAATCGTTATTGGCAATGCGCACCCCTTAAAAATCCAACTAAACCCATTACGGACAAACTAAACATTATAGCCTAGGAGTTATGGTGGGTAATGAAATGAAATGAAAATCGCTTATTGTCACAAGTAGGCTTCAAATGAAGTTACTGTGAAAAGCCCCTAGTCGCCACATTCCGGCGCCTGTTCGGGGAGGCTGGTACGGGATCATTTGCAGACAAGCATTTAGCCTTCTTTGATCTGCTTATTTACTGAAAGTGCGACTCATTTAAAATAATGGTGGGCCCAGGATTGCCGTATGGATATGTTGCGTGCTCACACACTAACATTACCCGGTGTATTCTCCGTGTTTACATGTCGTAAAAAAGAGCAGATTGCCATGAGTGGGCTCCGAGCTAAAATCGAATTTCGGGATTTAATAACAAGAAACTTTTTGGCCTTTGCTTCTTTAAAGAAGTATTTAATTGTCTGACTACCTTGATTATCTTGTTACTCATTGATGGGTAGCCTATATTCTCTGTATAAAATGCAATATAATCACTTTGGATAGTAAAATGAAAGTTTTAAATCTCACTACAAAGTTATTTTTGTCAATAAATTTCACTTTCTCATTATCATGATTACATAATTCACTGGGGAAAGAGCCAGCCATTCAATTTAAAATGCGCAAGATATTGGAGTAATGATATAAAATTAATTATTGATGCAATCAGTCTGCAGCAGCAATTTTGTCTTCTGAGCAGTCTATGGTCGAACAAGGGTGCTTGAACATATCAATTTATTAACGACAAAATAGTCTCTTTGATGCAAACAGGAAACCAGGTGCAAAATCTTTGATACTTTCACTTCTATTGTGTTTACCTTTTAAATATGAAGGATGGAGCCAATAAATCGGAAGATTTCCACATACTTCCATGACTTTTGAATTCAGTAGAAATTGGTGGTCCTTAATTGGTTGTTCAGCTGCCACCCAAACAAGGGACTCATCAAACTTCACTGGCATAATCTCATCTTGCTGTTGAAATGAATGGCATATGTTAACGTTTTTTGTCAACTGCCAAAGAAAAGCAGGAATTCATTATTTAAAAAAAAATTTGGTGGTTGCATCTAAAGTTGAATTGAAGAAAACCCTGAATTTATTAATAGTACAATAAGAGCAAATGACAAGACTAATTGAATTCAACTTCAGTTTGAACATATGGTATGGCATAATTGGTTTTTCCACAAGTACTGATTAGCAGAATTTCATTAAGAAACTTTGCGCGCTAATCTATTTTCATCATTAGGCAAAGCAAAAAAGGACTTCAAATGCCATATCTAGAGTGATGTACTTTTATCAGAGCAGGCTTTCAGATGCTGTTGCAATGTAGGTAACCAAGTCTGAGAGTAGACAGTACTGATTATTTGGTAGACTTGAGTTATACTTCAGATTATGTTGAGAAAATAGTTCTGTATAAGCCTGGATTGTGCAAAGCTTCTCCTCAGTGAACTGAAGAGCTGACATTGTCTACCCAACAATGTAGAAAATCACCTAGGTATGCACTGTCCACAAAAAAAGGACGAGATGAATCTGATTGAGCAGATCCAACTCCACCAGCTTACTGTAAACATCAGCAAAATGATGGAAATTATCATTGACAGTGCTATCAACAACACGTACGCACAAATAACCTGTTCATCGATGCTCAGTTGAGTTCCTCCAGGACCACTTGATTCCAGATCTCATTATATCTTTGGTCCAAAAAGAAACAAAACAGTTGAATCCCAGAGGTGAATGAAGTTGGTTGCTCTTGATATCAATACAACATTTGACTGATTGTGGCATCAAGGCACCCAAGTAAAATTGAAGTCAATGGGAATAAGGGGAGCTTACAAGGGGTTGGAGTCATACCTAACACAAAATAAGATGTTTGTTGGAGGCCTATGAATCTCAGCCCCAGGACACCATCACAGGAGTTCCTCAGGGTAGAATTTCAGGACCAGCCATCTTCAGGTGCTTTAACTATGACTTTCCTTACATCATAAGATCAAAAGGGGAGAAGTTTGCTCATTATTTCACAGCGTTCCATTCCATTCGCAACTCTTCAGATAATGACGTAGTCCATGCACATATGAAGCAAAACCTAGACAATGTTCAGGCTTGGGCTGAAAAGTGGCAAATAACATTCACACCAAACAAGTGCCAGGCAATGATCACATCCAACAAGAAAGAACCTAATCATCTCACCATGATGTGCAGTGCCATTAACATCATTGAATTACTCACCCTTAATATGGAGATCATCATAGACCAGAAACTCCTATGGCGGCAAGAATAGATCAGAAGTTGGGAATTCTGTGGGAATTCATTCCTGAGTCCCGAAATTCTTTCTGCCATTTTCAAGGTTCAAGCCATGAATGTGATGAGATACTCCATGCTTGTTTGAATAAGTGTAGCTCCAACAACATTCAAGAAGCTCAACACCACCCACGACAAGGTGGCCCACTTGATTGGTACCCTATCCACCATCTTAAGTTTTCACTTCCTTCACAGTGGCGCACCATGGCAACAGTATGTATCATTTACAAGATGCACTGCAGCAACTCAAAATGGTTCCTTCAAAGCATCTTCTGAACATACTATCTCCACTATCCAGAAGAACAAGAAGGATCAGAACACAATCACAGGCAAATTCCCCCCCTCAGTAACACACAATCCAGACATGGAACAATATTCGTTCACAGCTGCAGGGTCAAATTCCTGTAACACATTTCCTAACAGCACGTTGGGTGCACCTACACAAGATGGACAGTTCAGGAAGGTGGCTCATCACCACCTTCTCAAGGGGAATTAGGGATGGGCAATAAATTCTGGTCTAGACAGTGACACCCACATCCCACATTCCATGTAAAAAAAGAGGGGGCGACAGGATGAATGTTTTCCTCGCCATGAAAACATTGGAAAAGTATGTTTTATAATATAAATTACTCACGGTGCCAACAGGCTGATTGAGCATTAACAAAATGTGGTTTGGCACTGGCCAGAGCATTTCCAACAATTTTTGCCTTTATCTTGCAAAACATTTTCTGCTATTAATGCCTTTTACTCGGGCAGCACGGTGGCACAGTGGTTAGCACTGCTGTCTCACTGCACCAAGGTCCCAGGTTCGATCCCGGCTCTGGGTCACTGCCCGTGAGGAGTTTGCACATTCTCCCCGTGTTTGCATGGGTTTCGCCCCCACAACCCAAAGATGTGCAGGATAGATGGATTGGCCACACTAAATTGCCTGAATATCAACCCACAACTCTGACATTACAGTATCTAGCTGGTTCTTAAATGTGTTCCCGGCCTCAACAATTCCTCTTGGCAACCTATTGAAGTTACTTATTATTATTCTCTAATGAACTACTTCTTGGCATCTGTTTCAAATGTTCCCTTCACAATTTTGAACCGGTGCCCTCTTATCAATTTGCATCAATGTAAATGAAAGTATTTTTCCAAGTTTAAAATCCTTTGTACTTTGGTTTGACTTGTTTTCAGGCTGACGAGCCCTAATAATTAATCACTGTTCATAAGTCCTTTCTGTGAGACTGTGAGGATCAGTTTGTTCTTTTGCTCAGCACCAATTCTTGGGCTTGGATGGCCCCCAATCACATAAAGATTTTTGTCTGTTAGGCTCAGAAGAATTTTCAGATTCACTTATTTTAAGATGTTGCATTAAATCCTGCTCATAACAAACTAAATCCACCAAACAAGCCAAGGTTATGAGAATGCATATTATATCCAGATTAAATGGCCTGAGAAAGTTGTTTCCGCATCGCTCCTGTAAAGTAGGAAACACAGCATCCAATTTGCACATAAAGAACCCGCAATGCTGAGATAATGACCAGATCATTGTGTTTGAAACTATGTTGAATATTGGCCAGGATACTGTGATTAACTCCCCTGCACTTTTTCAAAAATGGTGTTATCTTTCACATTCGCCTGAAAGACATGTGCCTTGGTTTAACATTTCCAACAGTGCAGCCCACTTCAGTACTGCACTGCAGTGTTGGCCTTGATTTTTCCGCTCAAGTCCTAGACTGGGAATTGAACCCACAAACCTCTGATTCCCAAGGTCAGAGTGCAAAAGAGCCACAACTGGTAGATTAATATATATGCTGGAAGGCAATTGAAACCATGGCGGCACAGTGGTTAGCACTGTCGCCTCACAGAGCCAGGGGCCTGGGTTTAATTGCAGTCTTGGGTGACTGTGCGGTGTCTGCATGCTCTCCCCATGTCTACGAGTGTTTCCTCCAGGTGCTCTGGTTTTCTCCCACAGTCCAAAGATGGCAGGTTAGGTGGTTTGGCCAAATTCCCCCTAATTTGTCCAAAAGGTTAGGTAGGGTAATGGGAATAGGGTGGGAGGCCGGGGGGGCACCTAGGTAGAGTGCTCTTCCTGAGGGTCGGTGCAGACTCGATGGGCCGAATGGCTTCCTTCTGCACTTTAGGGATTCTATGATCCAGTATGGATGCTTGCCAAAGGTTCAAATCTGCATGAATAGCAGGAGAATATGTTCAACTTGCCAGTCCCCACCACCGAGGGTCAAAGGTCAAATGTTTGACTTCCAGTCTAACTGGGACAGGAAAATCCAGGTGGTGGCAACTGGTAAGTTGCACAGAGCTGAAACTGACTCTTTAGGATGAGAGTCAACTATGCCCAGAAGTTTTGTTCGTCTGTAAAGTTGAATTTAATCCATGAGTCAAATACTGTGTTTTAATGTTTTCCATATTGTGAAAAGTAGATTAAAATCCACGTGAACTGTATTTTGTCTATTCACATGTTATACGTAAAATAAACAAGTTTATAGACTTGCAGTTATTCTTGTGTCACCAAAATGTCAATCAGTCTGCTTTCCAAAAAGCAGGAAAGATCTATGTTCAGCCATCAGCAGAATTATTGTAACAAATACACAGGGAGGGATTTCATTGTTGCAATCTTTGGGCCACACTACCTACCATATGATAGGGTATTGGGAAATGAATGTGTACTCCCGGTTGTACATGTTAACAGGAGAACCCTAAACCCAAGAGTGCTGTCCTGTAATTTGTAACGTACCTCTTTGTGTCAAATTAAATGCGTGTTCGAAACATGCAGCTCCCGTATGCATTCAGAACTTAAACTCAATCCAGCATTCTGTTTACTGGAGCCTCTTTCTCTTTGGACGGGTTGTTTGACAAATCAATTAATATCCTTGGCGCTTTTATACACCCCTGCACACCTATGTGTCTGCCTCCGATTTGGCTTCCAGTATGCAGTTTATCTGTATTGAAGCTCCTTTTCCAATGTGGTGTATATTTTTTCAAGCGCCCTTGACTGCTTTCTCCTGTTCAAAGTTTAGGAGCGTATTAAGATTCAACCACCTTCTTTGTTGCATTTTACTTTACTCATGTAGGAAGTAGCATGGAATGAACAAAGAGTACAATTGGCACCTCAGTTCTTTTGTTGCCATAAACACATTTTTTTAATGTCCTTATTAATAACTCAACACATCCTATTTTTTCAAAGCCTATGGGTGTACTTTTATGTTCATGCAAAAGCTAGCAGAGCTCTTCCAGCCTTGCTGACAGTAAATCAGATCTTGCATTTGTTAATGGTGGCACACCATGCAATACATATCTATTATTTCATTGCACCTGGCCAGATCTCACTCCTTAATAATAATATAATAATCTTTATTAGTGTCACAAGTAGGCTTACATTAACACTGCAGTGAAGTCACTGTGAAAATCCCCGAGACGCCACACTTTGGTGCCTGTTTGGGTACACTGAGGGAGAATTCAGAATGTTCAATTCACCTAACAGCACATCTTTCGGGACTTGTGGGAGGAAACTCGAGCATGCGGAGGAAACCCACGCAGACGTGCAGACTCATCACAGACAATGACCCAAGCCGCGAATGGAACCCTGGTCCCTGGCGCTGGGAAGCAATAGTGCCAACCACTGTGCTACCGTGAAGCCACAATAGTGGGTCAAAGCTAATTTAGGAAAATACTGCAAGTTGCATACTTTAGTTAGGGGATCTCTGTGGGGGTCCCTCTAGTTAGGGCGTCTCTTCAGTTGGGGACCCAGGGCAGGGGTCTCCCTATTAAGGGAATCCCCGAGGGCCTCCCTTTTAAGGGTGTCCCAAGGGGGTTTCCCTTTTAAGAGTATTCCTGGGGGTCTCCCTATTAACGGGGTCCCTGGGTGGGGGGGGGGTGATGTCAGGTCAGCCCCCCCCCCCTGTATTTGGGGGGGAAGGGGAGCACCCAAGTCATCCGGGGGCAGGGGACTTCTTTGAGGTGTGGGGTGAGGGAGTGGCTGGCCGTGGGACTTCGTTATTGTGATGCTTGCTCAAAATGGCTGCCCAATGGCAATATTCCCTCAAGAATCACTCTTATTCTTTGCTATGCATATATAGGCATGGCAGGTGACACTGAATTGCTTCCCGATTTACGCTCCCACGGGGAACGTAAATCGGCAGCAATTCTGCTCCGGTGGGAGAACATAGGGTGTGATTCAGTGGCCTCGTTTCACTCAAGCGAGCGCAAGATGAGGCTGGTGAATAGTGGGAAAGGCCAAAAACGGGAACCACACAGGGTGCCAAACCGTTTATGATGCAACCGGCCTGCTACCATAGGCTGTAGGGTGGTGAGAAGCCAATAATCACCACTTAAGCCCTATTTCCATACAATTAACGGGAGCCACTTCATATCCAACGGCCTCCCGCGATCCAGCGGCCTCCCCAACAAGTGGTCACGCTGCCGCCAATTAGTACTCGTTTTGAAAAACGTGAACCTGACAGAAGGGGTGCTGCGGGGACTCCAGGAGGTGAGTAGCCATCTTCGGTCACAGGTGATGAGCCAAGGGACACTGGGCTTGCTGCCGTTGTGCTCGCAGGCGATGCGGGGGGCAACTGGGGAGGTGCAGTCCCAGTTGGGGTGGGCCGCCATGGTGGGCTAGGGGTGTCGTGGCTCGTGGGGGGTATCGGAACCTCATCAAGGTCCACCTGGTACTAGGTCACGTCCCTCATTGAGTCGGAAAGTTGAACGAGGCCCTCAGCCATGGCCTTCACTGACTGAGCCACACCTTGGTAGCTAGGGGTGGGTGGGGATCGGGGGTGTGGGCAAGGGGATTGGGAGGGTAGGGGTGGGGCCCGCCACCATCGTGAGAGTGGGGAATTATGTTATACATTAAATGCGCTTGTGCACAACCATTATGATACTGCTGTCATTTTCTTCTGCAATAAGGGCTGACCTCCAAACTCTTGGCCCATCTCTCCAGGCATCTACCCAACCCCGAGGCCCCCACCCACCCTCCGGTCGTGGACATGACCCTGGAGCTGTGTCCCATCCCCTGGGTGTTTGGATGTTGGCTGCTGCATGTGAGGTGTTGCCTCCCACAATGTTTAGGTACATCTTCCAGGCATCGCGGTCTGATTGGGATGCTAGGCAATAACTCCTGCCTACCCAGGGGAATCCACTTGGCGTGTGTCAAGTGCTCACTTAACCACGATTGTTGATTCCCGATTAGCAATAGCCTCGAGCCGCATGGCCAGAGGCCTCAGCAGTCGGCGGGGTTATGGTTGGTCATTGGGGCAGATGGGCAGGGACAAGGGTGACCCCCAGACTGGGTACACATGATCCAGGGGGTGGCATGGTGGTGTAGCGAGCGGTTGCCCCCTGGTTTCCCCCCGAGCGCCACCACACCACCCTCCCATGGTGGCCCACCCTTGCGGAGCATCCCCCACTCCCAAGCGGGTGTCCCCTACACCCCGCTGTGCACAGAGGCAGCAAGCCCAACACCCGTGAGCTCTTTACCTGGGACCAAAGATGGCAACTTACCTCCTCGGTTCCCCACAGAAGAACTTCCGTCAGGTTCACGTTCTTGAAAAGGAGTACTAATCGGCACCAGCATGAACACTTACTGGGGAGGCCGCTAAATATCAGGAAGCTGTTGGATATGGGGTGGCTCCAGTTAATTGTATGGAAATAGGGCTTAAGTGGTGATAATTTGTTTCCCGCCATGCTTCGGCTTACGGGAACGGGCTAGTTGCATCTCAAACTGTTTGGCACCTGATGCAGTTCTATTTTTTTGCCTTCCCGCTATTCCCCAGCATTGTTTCACTTGAACAAGAGCGTAAGAAAGTAGGAGAATCGTGCCCATAGTCTCCAACACTGAGAATCTAGCCGTAAATGTGGTTGAATAGCGGTGAGGATCTCACCCAAAAAGCCAGTGAGGAACATCGGGCTGGATTCTCCGGTCACTGACGCTGAAATCCGGTTCGGCAATCGGCTGGAGAATCAAAGTTCCCGACCAAATCGGGGGCGGCGCCGCTTTCGCGATGCTCCGCCCCCTCCAAAGCGGCGTACTCGGAGTTCCCGACAGCATGAGTCTCTCATGGACTCACCTGTCGGGAACTCGGCGTGGCAGCTGGGGACTCAGTCCAGCACCGCCACAGTCAGGGGAGGGCCGATCCGCGGGCAGGAGGAACTTTATCAGGGGCTAGGGGCACTGCTGGGGGGTGGTCCGGGGGACGCGCAGGCCGGGTCACTATCTCGCAGGCCGGGTCCGTGGCCGGCGCCATGTTGCACGGCGCAGCCGCTGTAGGCCGCCAGCGTGCGCATGCGCGGCCACGGACCCGACAATTATCCGGGCCCTATCGGCAGCTAGAGCTGGGTGCTCTATGCTGCTGGCATGCTAGACACCAGCTACATGGAGGATCGATGGCCCTTTTGCACCGCATTTTCGGGCGTACAACGCCACCGTTCCCATGCCAGCATGAGGACGTAGTCTCACAATCGGAGAATCCAGCCCACCCTGCCAAATTCACTCAAAATTACACTTGGGGTGGGACAACTGGAGAATCCACCCGAGGTCAATGGAGTTCTCCATTGTACGCCGCTCGCCCGTGACGTTTTTGCGGCGGGAGAATCCAGCCTTTAGAGATGTTTTCGTTGAATCATACCCTTAATTTATATGAGCAAATATGGCCTCAATTACTCTGTCTTTAATTGTTTGGTATGGAATCTTTGCAGACTGAAAATGCTTCTTGATGCAAATGCTAATTGAGTTGGAATTACTAATTATGGCACAGTCACATTAAATGTCTTCATATTTTCAAATACAATAGCAAATGCTGATTTAAAATTGATTGAAATGTTCCTCTTGGTTGCATGTGTCAGGAATTATGCAAGAGGATTTGCCCATTAGACGTCTTCTGTGATGGGGTGGCATGGTGGCGTAGTGGTTAGCACTGCTTCCTCACAGCACCAAAGAACCTGGGCGTCATTCTCCGACCCCCCGCCGGGTCGGAGAATGCCCGTTGGCCGCCGTGAATCCCGCCCCCGCCCCCGCCGAAGTCTCCGGTACCGGAGATTGGGCAGGGGCGGGCCGCGCCGGTTGGCGGGACCCCCCGCTCAATTCTCCGGCCCGGATGGGCCGAAGTCCCGCCCAGAAATTGTCTGTCCCGCCGGCGTAAATCAAAGCTGGTATTTACCGGCGGGACCAGGCGGCGTGGACGGGCTCCGGGGTCCTGGGGGGGGGCGCGGGGTGATCTGACCCCGGGGGGTGCCCCCACAGTGGCCTGGCCCCCGACCGGGGCCCACCGATCCACGGGCAGGCCTGTGCCGTGGGGGCACTCTTTCCCTTCCGCCTCCGCCACGGCCTCCACCATGGTGGAGGCGGAAGAGACTCTCCCCACTGCGCATGCGCGGGAAACTGTCGGCGGCCGCTGACCCTCCCGCGCATGCGCCGCATTTCCGCGCCAGCTGGCGGGGCAACAAATGCCATTTCCGCCAGCTGGTGGGGCAACAAACGCTATTTCCGCCAGTTGGCGGGGCGGAAATCCCTCCGGCGCCAGCCTAGCCCCACAATGTTGCATTCCGCACCTTTGGGCCGGCGCGATGCCCGTCTGATTGGCGCCGTTTTTGGTGCCAGTCGGCGGACATCGCGCCGTTGGGGGAGAATTTCGCCCCGTGTTTGATCCCGGCCCCAGGTCCCTTTCCGTGTGGAGCTTACACATTCTCCCAGTGTCTGTGTTGATCTCACCCCCACACCCCAAAGATATGCAGGATAGGTAGATTGGCCACACTAAATTGCCTCTTAATTGGAAACATTTTTTAAATGTGGTGAAAGGTGCAAGGTAATATCGTCACAGACACTCTGACTTTGACAAAGTAATGCTGAAGAACACCTGTACGAGATATTTATGATTAATATCAAGGGCAAAACTGCAGAAAAAGTAAGATTAAGAATATATATCTTTAAAAAAAAAAGATGACAAGAATTAAGTGGTAGCCAATTGTAGTTTTTCAAAGGTCCATAAACTTTGAAATTGCCTGGATCAAATTTCACAATTCTTTTCAGAAGAGGACTTTGTGCTGTAATGTCAAACTTTAATGCTTTGATCCACCATTCAGAATCTTGCAGTCAGTCACAAGATTAATTATTTTGTGCAGAAAAGATTGAGTGAAAGGGTCACTCAAATCTAACAATACCACGGACAAAAATTGCTCGTTAGATAAATAAAGGAAATTAGGACCCCATTCAGCAGCAAGGTGGAGTAAATGAGGTAACTTGTGGTACACTACTGCATGGTGGCACAGTGGTTAGCACTGCTGCCTCACAGTGCTGAGGACCTGGGTTTGATCCCAGCCCTGGGTCACTGACCATGTGGAGTTTGCACATTCTCCCTGTGTCTGCGTGGATCTCACCCACACAACCCGAAGATGGCAGGTTGGGTGGATTGGCCATGCTAAATTGCCCCTTAATTGGAAGAAAAAAGAATTGGGTACACTAATTTGTTTTTAAAAAAGTGATAAACTACTTCAGTTGAGGTTTAATATTTACACCTCCGTTCTGGGTCAGGAACATTTCCCTGAATTGTTAATAACTGTTTAACTAAAGTGTGGTTGCATTTTTCCCACCCTAAGACATTGGATTGGATTTGTTTATTGTCACGTGTACCAAGGTACAGTGAAAAGTATTTTTCTGCGAGCAGCTCAACAGATCATTAAGTACATGGGAAGAAAAGGGAATAAAAGAAAATACATAATTGGGCAACACAAGGTACACAATGTAACTAGATAACACCGGCATCGGGTGAAGCAGACAGGGGTGTAGAGTTAATGAGGTCAGTCCATAAGAGGGTCATTTAGGAGTCTGGTAACAGTGGGGAAGAAGCTGTTTTTGAGTCTGTTTGTGCGTGTTCTCAGACTTTTGAGAGTCTTTTCAGAAGTTGGAAGAGTGAGTAAGCCGGGTGGGAGGGGTCTTTAATTATGCTGCCCGCTTTCCCCAGGCAGCGGGAGGTGTAGATGGAGCAAATGGATGGGAGGCAGGTTCGTGTGATGGACTGGGCTGTGTTCACAAAGTTTCTTGCGGTCTTGGGCCGAGCAGTTGCCATACCAGGCTGTGATGCAGCCAGACAGGATGCTTTCTATAGTGCATCTGTAAAAGTTGGTAAGGGTTAATGTGGACATGCCGAATTTCCTTAGTTTCCTGAGGAAGTATAGGTGCTGTTGTCCTTTCTTGGTGGTAGCATCGACATGGGTGGACCAGGACAGATTTTTGGAGATGAGTACCCCTAGGAATTTGAAACTGCTAACCATCTCCACCTTGGCCCAATTGATGCTGACAGTGGTGTGTACAGTACCTTGCTTTCTGAAGTCAATGACAAGCTCTTTGGTTTTGCTGGCATTGAGGGAGAGATTGTTGTCGCTGCACCACTCCACTAGGTTCTCTATCTCCCTCCTGTATTCTGACTCGTCATTATTTGAGATCCGGCCCACTACGGTCGTATCGTCAGCAAACTTGCAGATGGAATTGGAACCAAATTTTTGCCACGCAGTCGTGTGTGCACAGGATGTAGAGTAGGGGGCTAAGTACACAGCCTTGCGGGGCCCCGGTATTGAGTACTATTGTGGAGGAGGTGTTGTTTCTTCTTACTGATTGTGGTCTGGGGGTTAGAAAGTCGAGGATCCAGTTGCAGAGTGATGAGCCAAGTCTTAGGTTTTGGAGCTTTGATATGAGCTGGGCTGGGATTATGGTGTTGAAGGCAGAGCTGTAGTCAATAAATAGGAGTCTGATGTAGGAGCCCTTGTTGTCGAAATGCTCTCGGGATGAGTGTAGGGCCAGGGAGATGCTGTCTGCTGTGGACCGGTTGCGGTGGTATGCGAATTGCAGTGGATCAAGGCATTCTGGGAGAATGGAGATGATGCACTTCATGACCAACCTCTCGAAGTATTTCAACTGAAGTCAGGGCCACCGGACGGTAGTCATTGAGGCACATTGCCTGGTTTTTCTTTGGCATCGGTATGATGGTGGTCTTCTTGAAGCAGGTGGGGACCTCGGAGTGGAGTAGGGACAGGTTAAAGATGTCCGCGAACACATCTGCCAGCTAGTCCGCGCATGTTCTTAGTGCACGACCAGGAATCCCGTCCGGGCCCGTTGCCTTCTGAGGGTTCACTTTCAGGAAGGCCGATCTGACTTTGGAAGCTGTGATGGTGGGTATGGGTGTGTTATGGGCTGCTGGGGCACTCGACAGCGGATCGCTGGTTACCTGCTCGAACCGAGCATAGACTGCATTGAGTTCATCGGGGAGGAGTGCGCTGCTGCTGGAGATACTCGGCTTTGCTTTGTAGCCCGTTATCTTGTTTAGGCCTTGCCACAACCGCCGAGAGTCTGTAACGCTAGTCTGTGACTCTAGCTTGGTCTGATATTCTCTCTTGGCATCTCGGATGGCTTTGCGGAGGTCCATCGTTAATCAAAGTCACTCAAAAAGTGAGTTTCATCACTGTAAACTGGCTAGCACTAGTCAGAACAGAGCAGATTAATCCTTAGCACCCAATCTAACTGGATGTCCCAGCTAGCAGTCCATATATCAGAATGGAGTGGATCCTATTTGCAACTCACAATTCAGTGAAGGAAAGGTCAGTAACCAAAACCTTTGACAAGGATAAAAACTAGTGGGTGCAGCTACCTTCCATTGCAACCCTTCAACTGGTTGTGTCCCACATTAATGTGTGTCCAGCTGGAGTGTATTCCTTCTGAATCAATCAAACATTGAACAAATGAACAGCAGGATTGGAAAGAAAAGGTGATGCAAACTTGAGGGGCGGGATTCACCGCCGGCTGACGCCGAATAGCCTCCGACGCCAAAATCACGGGAGGCGCCGGTTTGATGCCAAATCGGGAACAACTAGCATCCCAAAAATGGCGTAAATACGTTGCTCGCCACACGCCATTTCGGCAACGTTGGCATATCATTAGCGGGCCGGACCCTCTATTCTCCGGTGCCTCCGCGATTCACCAATGAGCCAAGTTCCCGACGGTTCACACGTGGTCTCCGCGGTTGGGAACCCGGCGTGGCGGCTACGGACAATGTCCAGCAGATAGCCGGGAATGCTGCTGGCCAGGGGAGGTGGGGGGGCTTCTGCGAGGGCTAGGGGGACTGATGTGGGGTGGCATGGGGATGGTCAGGGGGCAGTATTTGGCAGGTCAGGTCCACTCACGGCCGGCGCCATGCTCTATGGCGCGACCGCTGCAGGTCGCCGGCATGTGCACGCACGGCCACGGACCCGACAATCTCCAGCCGTTTTTGTCGTGGGAGCCGGGAGTTTTGTTCGGCCCGGCTGCTAGCCCCTCAATAGTCGCAGGATCAGTGAGGGTTCGGCACCGATTTTTCCATCGTAAAAGTCTAAGAATCCTGCGCTGGAGTCAACACATAGTTTCAGAAATGGTGAATCCAATCAAAATTTTTGTTTGATTATGCTTCTGTGAAGCACAATAAAAATATTATATAAATGGTAAGTTTTTATCTGTTGTGTTTACACTTGTATCTGCAACTATATATTCGATCCAACACATGACAATGATCAACTTTAAATGTGCTTCTTCAGCTGCATGAAAAAGATTTTCTGAGCATGAAATAGATGCCTTCAGGATAGGCACCTTCAAAAAAAAGGTTGTTGCGAAAACCTAGTTCATAATTCATGTTTTAGAATATGAAATATAGTTTTACACATAAAGTTTTAACTGGAGAAAAACAGAGGCATATGATTGAGAAAATAATAGGGAAGTGGTTAGCACTGCTGCCTCACAGTTCCAGGGTCCCGGGTTCAATTCCGGCCACCGGTGACTGAGTGTGTGGAGTTTGTATGTTCTCCCCATGTCTGCGTGGGTTTCCTCCGGGTACTCCGGTTTCTTCCCACAGTCCAAAGACGTGCAGGTTAGATGGATTGGGAATGCTGAATTGCTCCTTAGTGTCCAAAAGGTTAGGTGGGGTTAAGGGGATAGGGGAGGCGTGGACTTAAATAGGGTGTTCTTTCCAAGGGCCAGTGAGGACTCGATGGGCTGAATCGCTTCCTTCTGCACTGTAAATTCAATGAACTCTATGAAAACCTGAAGCAAATGCAATTCAAACAAGCTTAGAGTTAACTGGTGTTAAAAACAAACCCCTGCGTATCTCACCAGGTTAGAGTTGATAGTGAAAATAAAACCTAAACCATGGATGATCTATTTCTGGACATCTTGGTAGAGCCAGGGCATCTATCGCTATCTTCACAAAAGAGGTAAATAGCTAGCAATTCTGGGAAAGAGGGTCATAAAACTCCATTACGGTAAATTTTCCTATGGGTTGCAGAACCAACGAGTTGTATTGAAGGTAAAATAATTCATTTGCATTCCCGCCTGACCCATTCCAAAGCATGCCACTTCATCATAGAGATAATGATTCAGGGTGAAACTTGGTTAGAAGGTTCTTTTGTTTCATTTATCAGTGTGGTTTTGCTGATGAAAACAATTAGCTCAGTTTGGAGGACAAACAGTGCCTTGGCTGCACCTCACCAGATGGAGAGAGCTCACAGGAGTCAATAGTCACTTAAAGCAGAGAAAATGCTAACCTCATCGTTCATCGTTTGGAATGATGGTGAGGCTCAATTTTTAAAAGCAGGTGGAAGGTTTTCTGTAGCTTGTAGCTGGTGGGAATAAAATCTGCAGTAGTCCTCTCAGAGCAGAAAGCAATCAGCACAGTATGCTTTGAAAGCTGTGGTAAGGCAGTTGGGTATTGGCTGGAACCCTGAATAAGGAATGAGGTATATACTGTTGTGAGGGCTATAAAGAAAAGGTCGAGGTATCGCTGTAAAGAAAGGATCCTGTAGATTCTTAACCCACCTGGAGGAAATTTGGATCTCAGAGGAGAATTAAAGTGAATTCCAGCTGTGTTAATTACAGGAAAAGTGAATAGGCCTTCATGATTTCGTAAAATAAAGGAACTTTTTGGGGGAAGTGAAAAGTAATACTGAGCTTAGAATATACAAAGCCATCGATCATAGCGTTAATTTAATACTGCTGATTATTTCATTTTGATACATAATGATTGTTTTTTCTTTAAAAATGTGAAATCTTGTGGTGTAGTTCTGTTGGTTAATTGCTGGGTGTTTGGATTTTTTCTTGAAACGTTAACTGTTGCTATCATGATCAAAACACAGTAAATTGATATTCAAAATAATTTCTATCAGGTTAAATGAGGTGGACATCCTGGAAAATATAGATTTCTTTCTGCAGCTCAACACTAGGAGGGCTTTGTATTCTGATTTAAAAGCTGAACATCGGGATCAGAAGTGTGAAAGGTAGAATATCAAGATCAGTGTCAGGAGCTAATCAGAAGTCTAAAAGAGCAGAGGCAATTCTTAATACCAAATTGAACAAGGAAGTACAGTTGTCGAGGGCCAATTCATTAAGATGGAACAGACCAGGGAGGAATAATTCAGAAATCAGACAATATTTGAGAGAGTTAAACATTTGTGACATGAGGATATATTAGTCAATATGCGCTTTCACCAAAAAAATAATTCAGATCTGATTACATTAAGACTGGAAACTCTCACTCTACGAGCTAAGAAATAGCAGGTAACTGTTAAGGCTTTCTATTCAGTCACAGAATGTGGGAAAGGCCTGCATTTATTGCACATCCCTAACTATCCTTGAGAAAATTCCTTCTTAATACGGCTTAGTGACTAGTTGGGCCATTTGAGAGGGCAGTTAAAGGTCAACTACATGTGGATCTAGAGTAACGTATTGCCAGACTAGATAAGGACAACAGACCACCTCCCTTGAAATACATGAATGTAACATATAGGTTTTTATGGCAGTCTGTTAGTTTCATGATCACCCTCACTGATACCAGGCATTTATTCCAGGTTTTATTTAACTTAATGCATTAAAATTCCCCATACCTATATTTCAGCTGAATGAATCTAACAGAGGATACAATATAAACCAAAAGTACTATACATCATTAGGAACATATGAAACAGGAGCAGAAGCAGGCCATTCGGCCCCTCGAGCCTGCTCTGCCATTCAATAAGATCGTGGCTTGTGTTTCGAAATCTACAATCGCACCTAGCCCCCACCGGTAATCTTTGATTCCTTGCCTAACAAGAATCTACCTACCTCCTCCTTGAAAATATTATGTGACCCTGCCTCTACTGCTTTCTGAGGCAGTGGGCGCGATTTACCGGACATGCCCCGCCAGAATCCGAGCGGGATGCGGTCAGTAGATTCCGGGAGATGCCTGCCTAGGATTCCCGACAGCCGTTAAGCCTTCTGAGATCTAGTTAGATCGCGTGAGACATGGCAATCTGGATCCCACCCATGTGGGTGGGACCTAGTATCGCACAGTTAAGTTTGTTAAAAAACCCACTTAACCTTGCTGACGCCTGATTGAACGGCCACCCAGCACCTATCAGTCTCGCTGAGGAGACCCAAGCCAAGCACCAATTAGTACTGGTCTCCACAAACAGGAACCAGGCATACCGACACTTGGGGGAGGGTATCTATCCCAAGTGATTGGAGGCCCCTGGATGGTCGGCATCTGGCTAGACTGGCACCATGGTACTGATTTACCACCAGGGCACCCGGGATGTTCCAGCTAGGTGCCAGGGTGCCCAAATGGCACTGCCAAGGTGCCAAGTTGGCAGTGCCAAGGTGACAAGCTGGCATTTCTTCCACACTGGGCATCTGGCCAAGGGGTGTCCTGCTGTTATGTGATCGAGTGCAGAGGGGCTCTAGGGCTCCCCCAACAGGCGAGTTGGGGCGTTCGAGGGGGGTGCGTGGAGGTCGAGAGATTGAGGCACTCATCAGAGCTCCTCAGTGCAGAATATGCTGCTAAGTGCACCTCTGGTGCGGTGTTCCTCACTGAGGACCAAAAAACAAATGCCGTTTGATAATGGCGTCGTTCCCGGCACGACAAACGCTGGAAATGACCCCCCCATTCCCCAGAATGGACTCTGATTTTCTTTGGTTAGTTCGCGCCCAGAGAGTTTCAAAGTTGCACAACCATCTGAGAGCAAAGGTTTCTCCTCATCACTGTCCTAAAAGAGTGACTGCTAATTTTAAAATCATGCCCCCTCGTCCAGACTCACCCCAAATGGGAAACATCGTTTGAACGTCCACCTTGTCAAGACTATTCAGGATCTTATATATTTCAATTGAGTCACTCCTCACTTATCTAAATTCCAGTAGAAACAAAGCCAGCCTTTCTAACCTTTCCTCATAAAACAACCCGCTCATTCCTGGTATCAATCTAGTGAACTTCCACGGAACTGCCTCCAATGCATTTATATATCTTTCCTTAAATAAGGAGAGCAAAACTGTACACAGTATGTGAGATGTGGGGCGGGATTTACCGACCACCCCGCCGTGTGTTTTTCATCGGGGGAGATGGCACGCCAGACAGATCCACTGGTCTCGCTGCTGTCAACGGGATTTTCCTCGCCGCCAGGAAACCCATGCGCTTGCGTGGGGCTGGAATTTCCCGCTGGTGCTAACTGGCAATAAATCCTGCGCGTGGTCTCACAAATGCCCTGTATAACTGAAGCAAAACTTCTTACTTTTATGTTTAATCCCTCTCGTAATAAAGGATAGCATTCCATTAGCCATTTTAATTATTTACTGTACGTCATACTACCTTTTTATGGCACATGCACTAGAACACCTGTTATACTTTTTTAGCTGCTGTTGTATAAAGAGTCAAAGGTTCTGCTCCTTTGCCACAACCACCTTTATTTCCCTTCAACAGACTCTGCACAAAAGTCTATCATCACATCACCTGACGCAAAGGCCACCTGAAGTCCCTTTACATATCTGTGTCAATTATTGGATACTGAACATAAATGAGGCAACCAATTGGAATGTCTCTTAACCCATTACTTAACAGTCTCCCCTTCCTTCGAGAAAAAAAATAATTAGGTGGAAACAAAATTTCACGAAACTCAGAAAACACACACGCAATTTCCCCCTTTCTTTTTTTTCCATTTTCTTTGGGAAGAAAAAACAAACAGTCACAGAAACAGGCGCCCTTCATTAACAATATCCAAAAGTTTCTGTGAACTAGCTTTTTGTAAAACAATCTGACAATTGATAACTACTGTCGACCCATTTAATTTTTGCTATTTCCCCTCTGTCCAGCATCTGCTTCAAACTTGTGATGTCTATCCTTAACCTTTTTTCATTGACACTTTTTGTAGAGTGCACATTTTTCCACAGAGATTTATTGTCAATGTTGGATTGGATTGGATTTGTTTATTGTCACGTGTACCGAGGTACAGTGAAAAGTATTTTTCTGCGAGCAGCTCAACAGATCATTAAGTACATGAGAAGAAAAGGGAATAAAAGAAAATACATAATAGGGCAACACAAGGTATACAATGTAACTACAAAAGCACTGGCATCGGATGAAGCATACAGTGTGACAGTCAATAGATATATTACCCAAATACCCTAATCCCAAAATTTCTGTCAATATCTGAGATATATAAAAGGCCATAACCACCACCTATACAAAGCTTAACGTCTCAGCAGCCAAAGTGCTTTTGACCACTTTCTTTGTTTCCCACACAAGAGGGCAACATTTACCATTGTTCCCCAAAAGGAAAATTATAAAAGCTCCTGCGCTTGAAACCCCATCACATAAATTTGCACTGGACGCATCACTATAAACTATGAGTTTCAAGTGCCTAAGGTCACCTAAAACCGGGAACTTCAAAACACACTCCTGCATTTTCAGTTTGGCCAACGCTTTATTTGCTCTTCCACCTTGGGATCATTCATTTTTGTACTCAACTCTAAGACATCAAAACTCACGTCCGGTCTAGTCTGTCTCCCTAACCAATTCAGTTGCCCAATTAAACTTCGCAGTTGCTATTTTTCCATCTTTGAAACCATTGCATCTTTTTGTGATACCCGGCCATGACTAATTGCTATTGGACTGATGCTTTCCAAATAAGGTTGCTGACGTAAAGTTGCCCCTAACTTAGTCTGTCCAATTTCCAGTCCAATATATTTAAATGCACCGGAAGCCTGACTTCCAACCCTGAATTCTTTCCTCAAACCAGAGATTACAATAGCTTCAAAATCACTAGTCCCACCCCACAAAAAATCATCGACATGATTCATAAAGATGCCAGAATGATTTCCTTTATAGTGCCGGTAAAACATTGCTGGATCTGCTTTCAACTGGCAACAGCCTAACTTTAACAAAACTGACCTTACCGAAAAATACCAGACTCTAGACGCATCATTTAATCCATATACACATTTGTTCAACTTCCAGAGTACCCCTTCTGTGTTAGCTGCCTCTTTAGGAGGATGGAGAAAAATGTCTCTCTGGAGCTGATGTCCCTGCAAAAAGGCAGCTTTTATATCTATAGATTTGCATTCCCATGCCTTTGTGGCTAATAGAGCCAAGAAAATCTTTAAAATACCCTTTCCTGCCATAGGTGAATCTACCCTTAAATCCTGATCTTCTAAGTTTTCTTCAAATCCCCTTGCCACAAGCCTGGCCTTTGCCTTATAAGTTCCATCCGGAAGAACCTTTTCCGTGCAAATCCATCTGTGGGATAGAGCTCTTTGTTCCCTATCCGGTACTTCCGTGTATACCCCAAATTCACTCCAACTATGCAATTCTTGCTGTTTGGCATCTTTGATAACTTTTTCATCTGATTTATTGGAAGCCACCAAAATCTCATGTGCATGTGGGCTTCTACTCCTATTAGTATTCGTAGTCTTACTCATGTTCCGAGACCTTGATAAACTACATCCCCTCTCCCGCCTGGTTTCTCATTCTTCACTGCTAATGCTTGATCTTTCCCTTCTGCTGTGGGATGTCCTTTCAATAGTTCACAACCTTTTCCTGCAGACCTGCTCACTATCCGATGTACTATTTGAACTAGCACTGCGTTTCTGTGCCCTCCATTTTTCAACTTTGCATTCTCAATCCATTGTCTTGACTCTCTCCCCTGAATGCTGTACATTCAACCATTGTTTATACTTTCCAGTGGCCTTCCCTGCTCTATGAATAACAGTTGCATCCTTCCATTGACTAGACCCTTCAGGCAAGTATGTTACTTTTGTACCAACTTTTGGCAGTTGCCCTTTCGGAAAAATGGCCTGTTCTAATTCATCAGAAGTGTTGTGTTCCTCTACAGAAACTCTGTCTATAATCAGTTAACTGGTCCTCATAGTTCTGTAACATGTGCGCACCAGATGACCCTGGTTCCTCGTCATATCTGTCTGCTCTGTCTAAATTCGAAAATTTGTAATCTGTACCCATTATCCTTGATGAATGTACCCTAACAGTTTGATTGCCATGTTGCAAAATAATTGTTTTGCCATCAATGCCTATGATCTTCCCTGGGCCTTTCCATTTATTAAAATTGTCTCTCTTATAGTACACTATGTCTCCTTGCTGAAAAACGGTATTTGATGGCCGTACATTGTGCCTTAAAGCTCTGTGAATTCTTTCAGAGACTTCTGCTTCCAAAACGTTTTCTGCTGCTATGTAATGCATTTAAATGCTCAGCAAAACCAGAGCTAATTGTAGTCCCTTCCGAAGCTGAAGGCTGGTCATCCAAAATGGACGGAATTTTAGGATTTCTCCCAAACACTAATTGACAGGAACCATAGCCCCCAAACATCTGCAATGAATTCTTTGCATGTACCGCCCATGTTAAAGTTGAATTTAGCTTGCAATTCAGTTGATCTGCCAAGATTTTCAGGAGCATGTCATCGATTACAGCATGGTTTCTTGCACAGACAACATTACTAAATGGGCTTTCTGCAGCCGTATTCATAATTGTGATATTCACGTTTTCACACATATCCCTAAACTCATCATTAGCACATTCTCCCCCATTGTCCGTAAAAACTTTTGCCTGTGGGCCCATTCCTGTCCCTATCCATTTTTCCACGATTTGATCCAGAATTACTCTCTTTTCTTTACTTCGTACAATCATTGATTGACTAAATCTGGTTGCTAAATCTACAAAATGCAGACAAATATATTATTGGCTTTATCCCAGATCTTAAGGTCCAGGGCCACAATGTTGTTAAAATCCCTGGCCAAAGGTAAGGGCTGGGATTCTCCCCTATCCAGCGGGGTGGCGGGGTCCCGGCGGGATGGAGTGGTGTGAACCACTCCGCCGTCGGGCCGCCCCAAAGGTGTGGATTTCTCCGCACCTTTAGGGACCAAGCACTCACCATGAGGGGCTAGGCCTGCGCCGGAGTGGTTTCCGCTCCACCGGCTGGCGTGGAAGGCCTTTGGCGCTATGCCAGCCGGGGCCGAAAGGACTTCACCATCAGCGGCCGCTGACGTCATCCTCGCGCATGCGCAGGGGGGGGTGTCTCTTACGTGTCGGCCATCGCGGAGGCTGTGGCCGAGGCGGAGGGAAAAGAGTGCCCCATGGCACAGGCCCGCCCGCGGATCGGTGGGCCCCGATCGCGGGCCAGGCAACTGTGGGGGCACCCTCCGGGGTCAGATCGCCCCGTGCCCCCCCCCCCAAGGGCCCCGGAGCCCGCCCACGCCGCCTAGTCCCGCCGGTAAGAGAGGTGGTTTGAATATCGCCGGCAGGACAGGAGCGACAGCAGCGGGACTTCGGGCCATCGCGGGCCAGAGAATCGCGCGGGGGGGTACCCGCTGACTGGCGCAGCGCGGTTCCCACCCCCACCGAATATCCGGTGCCGGACAATTCGGCAACCGGCGGGGGCGGGATTCACGCCAGCTCCCAGCGATTTTCCGACCCGGCGGGGGGGGCCGGAGAATCCCGCCCAAGGTTACTATCAGTCGTGCTGGTGTCCTTCTGTACTTCCTATAAACTTCACAGCAATCACTAGCCTCTTCTATCAGTTTAGTATAGTCTTCATCCCTTACCCCTGCATTCTTTAATAAATTTTCAGCCTCCGAGGAGACGGATGCGCCAATTGCCTATGCAGTTTTAATACAACAAGCTTTTTATCAGCTAAAGTCCCATTTTCAACTGTCATTAACACACCCTTAACAACTGTACTTGAAATATTATTTGTCAGTAATGGAATACAATAGTGTCCCGACTGTGTAAATTGTAAGTCCACCGTCTTTCCAAAAACTGTTGCCTTATCCTGTTCCATATCCAGTTTCATTTGTGCTTTCTTCATCGATGGTCTGTTCAGAAGCAAAGGTATCTCATTTGATACAACATCCGTGCTAATGAAATGATTCACTCCGGCAATATTGCAAGGGATCACCACTCTTTTCAGCTATTTCAGAGTATTATCATCCCCAAACCTGAAACTTGTGGAACTTTCAAATTCCTTAACTTTGTTACGATTTTCAGCATTCAAAGAGTCCAGGTAACATTTTAACCAGTCAATTCCATACACAGTAGATGTGCAGCCACTGTCCAATACAGCAGAGTTGAAGGATTCTGCAACCAACACCCTCATTACCGGTGTAAAACTGCTTGTCAATAGGACAATGCCTTCTTTCTGGTCACTATCTTTTTCTTCTACTGACTCTTCTGTGTCATGTGTCACTTCAAACACTCTATTATAATGTGTTGGACAGTTGAAAGCATAATGGTATTGAGAGCCACATCGATTTATCATGCCCCGTGCATTCCTGGGGTTCATCTCCCTATTATAGGTTCTAACTGGGTTTCTGTCTTCATAATTTCCTTGTCTCGGTCTCCTTCTATAGTCTTAAGCCCTGTTCGTAGCCGTACAATTGCGCCATCCTGTTAGTAGTGCATCTTCCATATTCTGCTTTATTGCAGGCTGACCTATTTGGGTCATCAGAGCCATCGGAATCGAATGTTTCCCCAGAAACCTTTTTAGCTTCTGTCATCTGATCGAATAAGGTATCCTTAAATGCAAACTAAACTCCTGTCAAAACCAGGAGCCTATTCATGTTGCTCACACTAGCACAGTCAAGTAATTTAAAGGCCAACACAGACTCTGGAAATTCCAGGTAGTGTTTCTGCAGCCTTTTATACAGTCTGCCAAATTCCATTATATAGGCTTCAATGGAAAAATCCTCTATTTTCTGGAACCTATAAAAATCCGACTATGCTTCACATGCACTTAACAAGTCATTCTTTTTACAAATTTTATCCATATAACGTAATAGAGTCTCCAGACCTTCTTCTGAGTGTAACTCTTCCAATTCCAGCTCAGAAAACACTTTGCTTCGGGTTTTACTGTCATAAGGTAGAGAAAGAGCCAATGCCATATCTTGTTTTCTCTTTCCCAAGGCAGTTACTTTAGTCCACATAACTACTGCACTTCTCCATTGGTCGTACGATCCCCTTACAGAAAATAAGGGGGGATAATCATATCTGGCCATCTTTCTCATATATTCAGCCATATATCCTTTTTGTCCCCCTTCTCACTCACCCCTTGGTTTGGTCTGGAAAAGTTGTATCTTTCAACCCTTCACATTTGCAGAGCAACCATCCTCTGCTACCATTTGTTAGACATTTAGCTGCTGTTGTATGAAGAGTCAAAGGTTCTGTCCTTTTCCACAAACACCTTTGTTTCCCTTCAACAGACTCTGCACAAAACTCTATCATCACATCACCTGACACAAAGGCCACCTGAAGCTCCTTTACATATCAGTGTCAATGATTGGATACTTAACATAAATGAGACAACTAATTGGAGTATCTCTTAACCCATTACTTGACACACCGAGATCCCTCTGCACCTTTGAATTCTGCAGCTGTTCTCTATTTAAGTAATACTCTTTTTTTATTCTTCCTTCCAAAGTGAACAACTTTCCACTTTTCTACATTATCCTCCATCTGCCAGATTTTCGTCCACTCGCTCAATTTATTTATATCTATCTGCAGCCTCATTATGTCCTCTTCACAGCATACTTTTCCATCTATCTTTGTGTCATCTGCAAATATGGCTACCATGCCTTCACTGCCTTCATCTAAGTCATTGATATAAATTGTAAAAAATTGAAGTCCCAGCATAGACCCCTGCGAGACTCCACTCATCACATCCTGCCAGCAAGAAAAAGATTCATTTATGCATAAATGATTTATGCATAAGTTATGACTGTTTTCTGCTGGCAAGTCAGTCTTCTTTCCATACTGGTATGCAACACCATGAGGTTTTGTTTTCCGCAATAACTTTTGATGTGGCACCTTATCAAATGCCTTCTGGAAATCTAAGTGCAGCACATATACAGGCTCCACTTTAAGCACAGCGCATTATACTCCTTCAAAGAACTCCAACAATTGCTTAAACTTGATTTCCCTTTCATAAAATGACTCTTCCCTACCTTGCGTTTCCCTAAGGGCCCAGCTGTAACCTCCTTAATGATTGATTCTAACACTTTCCCCACAACAGGGGCGTCATTCTCCGCCGGCGGGAGTCTCCGTTCTGCCGGCGCCCGGGGGTTTCCCGACGGCGTGGGGGTGCCCCACAATGGGAAACCCCATTGACCGGCCGGTGTTACGGAGACTCCCGCCGGCCGGTCGGCGCAGAAATGTGGCGGGGCGGGCTAGGAGAATTTCGCCCCAGATGTCAAGCTAACTGGCCTATAGTTTCCTGTTTTCTGCCTCCCTTCCTTCTTGAATGGCTGAGTTATATTTTCTCCTTTCCAGTCTGATGGAACCTTTCTAGAATCTTGTGACTTTGGGAAAAATTAACACCAGTGTTTCTATCTCATTAACCAACTTTTTCAGACCCTAGGATGAAGTCCATCAGAACACGGAGACCTGTCATCCCAGAGGTCTATCAATTTGCTCAGTACAGCTTCCCTAGTGATTGTAATTCAACCAAATTCCCTTCTCCCTTCCACCTCTTGATTTACAGCTATTAGTGAAATGTGTTTTGTATCCTCCGTCGTGAAGACGGAAGCAAAATATTTGTTAATTTTATCAACCATTTCCTTATTATCTACATTTAACTCCCCATTGTCACTCTCCAATGGCCAACACTTACTTCACCTTTTCCCCCTGATAAACACCTGTGGAAACTCTTGCTATCTGTTTTTACATTTTTGGCTAGCTTCCTCTCATACTCAAATTCCTTTCACCTGATTAAACTTTTAGTCATTCTCTGCCATTCTTTATATTCTGACCAATCATCTGCATGCCACTCATGCTTGCATCACTATGTTTTTTCCTTAAGTTTGATGCTTTCCTTAGCTTTAGATAATCACAGATGGTGGGTCCCCCCCTTCGAAATTTTCCTTATGGTAGGAATATACTTATATTGACTGTTCTGAAATATTTGCCACTGCTTCTCTATTGATGCATCCCTTAGCCTGGAGGCCCAGCTCACTGCAGCTAGTTCAGCTTTCCTGCTCACTTACTTAACTATAAAATACTCATCTAAGACCCACTCTTTTCCCTTTCAAGCTGGATGTAAAATCCAATCATGTTGTGGTTGCTTCTACCTCGGGGTGCCTTCACTCTGAGGGCATTCATTAATCCTGTCACATTAACCAATTGAAGTCTAATATAACCTGCTCTCTCCGGTTGGTTCCATAACATGCTGAGTGAAGAAACTTTCTCAAAAACATTCTATGAACTTCTCATCCAGGCTACTATTGCCAATCTGATTTTTCCAGTTTACATGTGTATTAAAACCACACATGATTATTGCTGTCCCTTATCACAAGATTCCAATATTTCTTTGCCCCATGTTGTGGTTACTGTTAGGGGACGATAGATCACTACCACGAGTGACATCTCTCCCAATTATTCCTTATCATCACCCAAATCAAGGCTACATCCTCATCTCTTGAACCGAGTCATCCCTTAACTATTGATCCTTGAGTGTTATCCCTCCATGTTTGCTGAGCCTCCTATTCTTCTTGAATGTCGTATACACCTCAATATCCAGGACCGAATCCTTGTCATCCATGCAACAAACGGAGCAGCCGCAGCAAAGAGACTCCCGCCGGTCCACAAAATCGCGGCTTTTTTCGGGGGGGTTTCCCAGCTGGTTTAAAAAAAAATTAAAGTCCCACGAAATCAGCCCTGCCTCCCTCGCACTCGTTCCACGGAGCTGAAGAGAAAAAAAAAACGAGAGAGGAGAGATTGGTCCCAGTGGGCTCAGCGAAGCAGCTGCACGTGGAGGAGGAGTGGGGATCGCAACAAGAAATAGCCTGAAAGTCGGAATGCGGAGAGGATAAGACAAAAAAAAAAAAAAAAAAAAAAAAATTTTATTCAACTTTTTTTTTCTCCCCTGAAAATTTAAAAAAACTTTTTTTTTTTAAAATTCCTTTCTATAAAAAAAATAGTTTTTTTCTTTGGGGGGGGGGGGGTAATTTCTTTTTCACACCAAAACGCAGTAAAAAGAGAAAGGCACATAACAGAAATATGCCTGCAAATAATAAATTGGGGGGACGGCGAGATGTAAGAAGGAACAGCAGCGAAGGCAAAGGAAAAAAGCAGGAGCTGCGGCCGTGCAGGCAGACGGCCCCATGAGGCGAGACGGAGGTTCAGGCGAATCAGGAAGCGGAAAAGCTGGCGAGCCGAGCAGCGGAGCAGGAACAGGATGCGGCGACCATCCCCCACCCCCTGCACAGCGGGGAGGACTGGAGAAGCGTGCTGAAATGGAGATAAACGCCATGAAGGAGGAGATAAAAAGGGAGATAAACGCCATGAGGGAGGCACTCAGGACGGAACTCCACATAATGATGAAGGAGATGCTGACGGAGACAACGGACAAAATGCGGCAAACCATGGATGGCCTGGAAAGGAAGGTGGAGAAAACAATTCTCGAGTTGGAGTGGGCCGCCTCGGACCAGAGCGACAGGATCTGAAACTGAGGTGAAAAAGCTGGTAATGACCCAGGGAAGCCTAAGAGGGAAAGTGGAGGACCAGGAAAATAGGTCCAGACGGCAGAATGTTAAAATAGTGGGTGTGCCAGAGGGGATGGAGGGCAGAGACCCAGCAGGCTACGTCACCCAAATGCTGGGCAAGCTAGTGGGAAGACAGAAAATTCCAAACCCCCCGAAATCGACAGGGCGCACAGCTCGCTCCGACCCAGGCCCAAAGCCGGGGAGCAGCCCAGAGCGATTCTCGTGAAGCTGCACCGGTTCCAAGACAGGGAAAAAAATCCTAAACTGGGCCCGGCAGACGAAATCGAGCACGTGGGAAGGCAAAATCATAAGTGTGTTCCAGGACATTGGGGCGGACCTGGCCAAAAGGAGGGCTGAATTCAACAGGGCCAAATCAGCACTCCACAAAAGTAATGTGAAATTTGGGGTGTTATTCCCGGCCAAACTCTGGGTAACATTTGAGGGGAAGGAGCTGTTTTTTAACACCCCAGTGGCAGCTGAGGAGCGAACAAACTGGGGGAGGGACAGCCACAACGGCCATCATGAAAGCGACGGGGATGGAAAAGAAAGGAAGAATCAGAACAAAGAGTGGAGGGCAGACCTCAAACAGAGACAATACGATCACAAACTGTACACACGTGTTTGGTGTACTGCGCGGGACTGTGCTGACTCGATCCCGGGCTCATTCCATCTCTCAATGCAATGGGGGGGTGCGGAGGAAGGTAAATGAGGTTGAGAAAGGCGGACAGTAGGGCGAGACAAGGGCTAGCAAAAGGAAGGTAAAGCTGCACCAGAGCAGGGCAAGTGCTGGGAGGGGGGTCACTGTGCTAGCGAGGAGGGCTAACACGGGAGGGCAGGAAGAAAGGAGGGCCGCGGTGCGCTTCTCAGGGGAGAGAGAGCACCTGGCACAAAGAGGTGGGGGGGACAGGGCAGAAGGGGGGGAAGAACACAGGGAGGGGACAGAGGGACAGGGATATAGGGGGGGGGGGTGAGGAGTCGGGGGGAGAGCACAGAACTAAAGAGAAGCAAAGAGAAGGGTGAGGTAGATCAGCAGCACGACCACAGGCCTCGGCAAACATGGAGCAGGGCGAGGAACCAAGATGGTGCCACAAACAGCCACTCAGGAGGGCTTCAGGGCGAAGGGAGACCCTGGAGTGCAGGAGCACAGCCATGTGGCATACACATAGCTGGTGGCCATGTTAGGTGCCCTCTGGACAAAGGGAAACCCAGGAGCGCTGGGGCCCGGCCTCATGGTGAGAGCAGCGACCGCGGCTATTTTGGACGGCCCCCTAACAAAGGGAAACCCCGGAATGCAGGGGCACGTCCACCAGGTAAGTATGGGAGATCCTGCAGGGCCGGAGGGTCAAAACCCCCCCACCAGGATTGTTACCTGGAACGTAAGGGGACTCAACGGCCCAGTGAAAAGATCCAGAGTCTTCGCTCACCTAAGAAGCCTAAAAGCAGACATAATCTACCTACAAGAGACGCACCTGAGGGAGAAGAACCAACTGCTGGTAGGAAAGGGCTGGGTGGGACAGACATACCACTCATGCTACAGGACGAGGGCTAGGGGGGGTAGCAATATTAATTAGCAAGAGGACGAAGTTTACGGAAACCAAGACAGTTACGAACTCAGGGGAACAGTACGTCATAGTCAGCGGTCTCCTGGAAGGGGCATCTGTCGTACTGGTAAATATGTACGCTCCCAACTGGGACGACACAGAATTCATAAAGAAGACCATGGCAGAAATCCCCGACGTTGACACACACCGACTGATCATGGGGGGGGCGACTTCAACTGTGTACAGGATCCACTGACCGACCGATCAAACCCCAGGGCAGGGAAAAAGACTGGCATGGCTCGGGAACTAGGAGCATTTATGGAACAGATGGGGGCGGTGGGTGGACCCGTGGAGGTTCCTGCACCCGGGAGAGAAGGAATTTGCACACTTCTCACAAGTACACAAGGTATACACCCGTATCGACTTCTTTGCAGTGGGGAAATCGGTGCTTCCAGGGATCACGGGAACGGAGTACTCCACGATCGTTATCTCTGACCACGCTCCACACTATATGGATGTGAGGTTGGAGACAGGCCCCACGTGGAGGCTGGATATGGACCTCCTGGCCGACAAGGCCTTCTGTCAAAAAACATCGCGGGTCATAGGCGACTACATTAGTAACAACCAAAACAGGGAGGTCTTACCGTTCGCTTCTGGGAGGCATTGAAGGCCATGATCAGAGGAGAGATCATAGCCTACAAGGCAAGAAGAGATAGGGAAAAGAGGGTGGCCAGGCAACAACTGGTGGGCTCCATCCTGGAAGTCGACAGAAAATACTGCGAGGCCCCAACCGTAATGCTGCTGGCGGAGAGAAAAAAGCTGCAAATGGACTTTATCCTGCTATCCACGAAGAAAGCAGTGTACCAACTCCGCCAGACACGGGGGACCTTCTACGAACACGGAGACAAGGCTGGCCACCTATTTGGCCACCTATTGGCTCACCAGCTGAGAAAGCAGGCAGCCACAAGGGAAATAGCGCAGGTTAAGGATAACAGAGGGAGACTGGTAACAGAACCAAAGGAGGTCAATCAGGCATTTGAGACCTTCTACAGGGGACTGTATGCCTCTGAGCCCCCCAACGGGGGCGCGGAGATGAAACAGTTCTTAGATGGACGGGAACTACCAGTTGTGGGGGGAGTTGAAAGCACCAATAGACCTGGGAAAAATAATGGAGAGCGTCCGCTCCATGCAGGCGGGGAAAGCACCGGGACCCGACTGGTTCCCGGCGGACTTCTACAAAACATTTGCACCAGTCCTGGCCCCACACCTAAGGGACATGTTCGCGGACTCACTGGCAAGGGGCATCCTGCCCCCCACGCTAGCGCAGGCCACAATTTCACTGGTACCCAAAAAAGATAAAGACCTGACGGAATGCGAATCATACAGACCCATTTCACTGCTGAACGTAGATGCGAAAATACTCGTAAAGGTCCTGGCCAATAGGCTGGAGGGCTGTGTACCACAGGTGGTCGCAGAGGACCAAACGGGCTTTGTCAAGGGTAGGCAGCTCACAGCAAACATCAGGTGGCTGCTGAACATAATAATGACCTCCCCCCCCCCAACCCCCCCGGGGAGAGAACACCAGAGGAGATTGTCTCCCCGGACGCAGAAAAGGCCTTCGACAGAGTCGAATGGAAGTACCTCCTTGAGGTACTGGAACGGTTTGGGCTAGGAGCGGGATTCACCGCCTGGATGAGGCTCCTGTACAACGCTCCCAAAGCGAGCGTCCGAACTAACACCACCAGCTCTGAATACTTCCAGCTGCAGAGAGGAACAAGGCAGGGCTGCTCCCTATCCCCACTCTTGTTCGCGCGAGCGATCAAACCCCTGGCGATAGCCCTGCAGGATGCGAAAAGCTGGAAGGGATCCGGAGAGGAGACAGAGAGCACAGAGTATCACTCTATTCAGATGACCTGCTCCTCTATGTCTCAAAGCCACAGGAGGGACTGAAGGCAAAACTGCAAATACTGAAAGAGTTTGTAACCTTCTCGGGCGGCAAACGTAACCTGGGCAAAAGTGAGACATTCCCAGAGAACCCAAACGGGGGAGGGAGAGAGCTGGAGGGGCTCCCGTTCAAAACAGCCCAGAACTGATTCCGTTACCTGGGGATCCAAATAGCCAGAGACTGGACACAGATCCACAGGTGGAACCTGACCAGCCTGTTGGAGGAAGTAAGAAGAGACCTTCAAAGGTGGGGCTCACTCCCACTCTCCCTGGCGGGAAGAGTGCAGACAATCAAGATGAACGTACTGCCAAGGTTCCTCTTCCTGATTAGATCCATCCCGATCAAGGCCTTTTTCCAAAACATAGACAGGCTAATCATGGTGTTTGTGTGAGGGGAAAGGAGGGGGGGGGGGGGCAAGAAACTGAGAATTCCCAAACAGACACTGCAAAGAAGGGGGCTTGGCCTTACCAAACCTACAATACTACCACTGGGCAGCAACGGCAGCAAGAGTGAGGGGATGGGTACAAGAACCCGACACAGATTGGGTACAAATGGAAGAGGCATCCTGTAAAGGAGCGACCCTATGGGCCCTGGCCACAGCAGCACTCCCATCCCCCTCAACAAGATAACAGCGAGCCCATTGGTAGCGGCCACGCTGAGAACTTGGACCCAGCTGAGACAACACTTCGGGATAACCAAAATGTCCCCCATGACTCCCATATGCGGCAATCACAGATTCCCCCCCCAGCCATGCTAGATACCACCTTCAAAGGATGGAGGCGGGATGGGGGCACACTGACGGTTGGGGACTTCTATGTAGGGCACAGACTGGCAACACTAGGCAAACTGACGAGGAAGTGGAGGCTAGCAAAAGGACAGGAAATGAGACACCTCCAAATAAAACACTTCCTCCGCAAAGAGACAGTTTGGTACCCCAGGGCCCCAGAAAACCACACTACTAGAGGACCTGATAGGCACAAGCAACGAGAAGGGGGGCGATGTGAGAAAATATACGGACAGCTACTAGACAGAGTCCGGACTCCACTGGACGACACCAGGCAAAAATGGGAGGACGAACTGGGGACAGAGGTAGGATGGGGACTCTGGAGCGAAGCACTGAGCAGGGTGAGCTCCACCTCCTCCTGCGCAAGGCTAAGCCTAATGCAGCTCAAAGTGGTGCACAGAGCGCACCTGACCAGAACCCGAATGAGCAGGTTCGTCCCGGAGGTGGAGGACAAATCTGAGCGGTGCCAGAGGGGCCCGGCCAACCACACCCACATGTTCTGGGTTTGCCCCAAGCTTACTGGGTTCTGGACAGCCTTCTCCGAGGCAATGTCCAAGGTTGTGGGGGTGAGGGTGAAGCCATACCCAATAGTGGCAATCTTCGGGGTATCGGAGCAGCCAGAGCTACACATGGGGAAGGGAGCCAACTTTCGCTTTCGCTTCCCTAATCACACGCCGGAGAATCCTGCTCGGCTGGCGATCGGCAGCATCAGCCACAGCTGCAGACTGGCTCGCTGACCTTTCGGAATTTCTCCACCTGGAAAAGATTAAAGTACGCCACCCGCGGGTCAGAGGAAGGCTTCCTGGATACTTGGTGGCAGTTTGTCGGTCTGTTCCAAAACCGGTTCGAGGCCAACAACGATGAGTAACCTAATAAGAATTTTTTTTAAAACACCAAGATAGATGAGGTACCAAAAGACTGCTCAACCCTGGAGGGGGGGGGGGGAGGGGGGGGGGGGGGGAGGGGGCGGGGGGGGGGGGGGTGGCAGAAGGAAGGTGGGAAACCACGAGAGATTTTTTTCCATTCTGTCTGGAAAATATAAGATCACAGCCGAACCCCGGAGTGGGGGGCGGGGGGACAACGGGGAAGGGGGAGGAACCATAGACCGATCCATGGGGCAACAAAATGCACATCGGGTCAGTTAAACGAAAGACAAACTAAACCTCTCTGTATTGTTATGGGAGAGGTGTTTTCAGAACCCAAAAATGTCTCATGGAGTTCAACCAACCTCCCCCTTTAATGGGTTGCTGCTTTTGAAGCACACGGCTTGTTCCCCAGGTGTGGTATTACAAATTTGGACAGTGGTTTTCAAAACAAAAGAATGTTTATTCCATGAACTCAAATTAACCTTTTAAATAAACATTGGATCTCTTAACACCCCTTACTTCAAAGATAACCCTGAAAATAATACAAGACTACCCAATCCTGCAAACTGTTCCTATACACATCCAAAAAACTTCACCTTCACAAAAACAGTAACACTATGTTACAGTTAATATATATTTTCTGTTGGATGGGAAAGATATATCAGCTTGCAGTCCCAGCATGTTTTCATGCAGCACACAGCCAACACAAGCACTTCTCAAAATGCTTTCTCAGGACTGGCTTTCTCCTTTCAAGCAGCTCTCAGCAAAACACACAGACATTCCCAGCTTCTCCTCAAACTGGCTTTCTCCTTTCAAGCAGCTCACTGCAAACCAGCCAGGCACTTTTCAGCTGCTCTCTCTCAAAACTGAAACTAAAAACTTCAAAATGGCAGAGCTGAAGCCCGGCCCCAACCACACTCTGACATCACTGCATTTCTTAAAGGTACATTGCTTAAACATCCATTTCTTAAAGACACTCTCACATGACAGTATAATAAAGGAAATTAGCACGGGCGAGAAAAACGTGATGTGTACATACACAACTGTTTATAAATATGGAAAATGCCAATAAAAAGATTTTAAAAAAAACAATGTCTCCGTAATGGATATCCGATCATATTTATTTACTTCAATGTGCGTATTCAATTCACTTACTCTCTTTCTTTTAAATAAATTTAGAGTATCCAATAATTATTTTTCTAATTAAGGGACAATTTAGCGTGGTCAATCCACCTACCCTGCACATCTTTGGCTTGTGGGGGCAAAACCCACGCAGACATGGGGAGAATGTGCAAAGTCCACACGGACAGTGACCCAGGGCCGGGATCGAACTGGGACCTCAGCACCGTGAGGCAGCAGTGCTAACCAGTGTGCCACTGTGCCGCCCACACTTACTTTCTTATGAATGCGATCTGCATTCAGATAGAGAGCCTTTAGTTTTGTCTTTTTGTTACCGTTGCAACATCTCGGGTTGAATTTCCCCTTTCTCCATCCGAGTGCTGGGTGAAGCGAGAGAAGTGGTGTGCAACTCGCCGGCTGCATAGCTGGATTTTCTCGCCATATTATGCAGCACTTGGGATGAAAATAAATCAGGAGACGTGGCCCACGCTGGCAGGCTGGGCTGGAAAAGCCGGCAATGTTGGGAATGACGATATCGGAGGGCACCCCAATCCCCAATATAGAAAAAAGGTCAAAGACACCCCCCCTCCCCCCCACTGATGCACACAGAATCCCCCGCCAGATCGGCAAACTCCTCCCACAGACATGAGTAACCCGCCCCCCCCACCATGGAACTTCCCAGAGGGTCCCCCACGCAGTGCCCTCTGGCACTGCCTGAGACAGTGTCAGGGCACTGCCCAGGTATTTCCCTCTCGCACCAGAGCCAGGCTTACCTGTGCACCCCTCGCGGGTTCTCTTTGCCCGGTTCCCTTTTTGAAAACCTCTTTTAAACCTTGTCAGCGTACAATGTGGGAGGACAATATGGCAGGTAAACCCTTTGATGATATTATAGTTTATTTACATTAAGTTCCTGACCTTTCTGGGTGAGAACCTCATTACATCACTGGTGAGGGAGAGGCAAAATCTGATCTCGGTGGTGAGATTCTTGATTTTTGACTCTCGCAGGATTTTGCTCCCACGACAAACGCGGGCACAAAATCCAGGCCCTAACTTTGACTGTTGGTATGCTCTTAGCTTTTATCTCTCTGCCCTTCCTCTTCTTCAATTACCCTCATTTCCCATATTATTATTATGGCCTCCTGCCTTAAACCTATCCTTTGATTTGCTACATCTATTCACGTCTGATCTCTCACCCCTCCCCATCGTTTAGTGTAACGTCCTCTTTACTTCCTAGTTATGCAATTTTCAAGAACACTCATCCCAGCACAGTTCAGGTAGATCTCTGAAGGCAGAAGGGCAGGTTAGTAGGGTGGTGAAAAAGGCATATGAGACACTCGCTTTTATCAATCGGGGCATAGATTACAAAAACAGGGAGGTCATGATGGAACTATATAGAACTTTGGTGAAGCCACAGCTGGACAGCTGTGCGCAATTCTGGTCATCACATTATAGGAAGGATTACACTGGAGGGGGTGCAGAGACGATTCACCAGAATGTTGCCTGGGGTGGAACAGTTAAGTTATGAAGAGAGGTTGGATAGGCTTGGGTTGTTTTCTCAGCAGAGAAGGCTGAGGGGTGACCTGATTGAAGTGTGCAATATTATGAGGGACATGGACAGGATGCACAGGGAACAGCTGTTTCCTTTCGTTGAAAGGTCAGTTAAGAAAGGGCACAAGTTCAAAGTGAGGGGTGAGAGTTTCAGGGGGGATGTGAGGAAAATGTTTTAAAGGTTGTGAAGCATTCCCGCCTCTACCACTCTCCCAGACAGTGCATTCCAGACCATCACCACCCTCAGGGTGAGGACTTGGCACATCAGAACATTCAAGGCTATGGGACAAGTACTGGCAAGTGGGATTAGGTGGCATGTCAGGGCCTTTCATGTGTTGGAGGAGATTTGCTGGGCTGAAGGGCCTCTTCTGCACTGTAGTATTCTGTGATTGTGTGATTGTGTGAGGTGTATACCATTCCAATGTTACAGCCACCAATTTCCCCAGTTCTGGTGCTAGTGTCCTACGGACTTGAATCCCCTTCTCTCACACAGTCTTTGAGCCACGCATTCATCTCGCTAACCTTATTTGCCCTATGTCAGTTTGCACATGGCTCAGGCAATAATCCAGAGATTATTACCTTTGAGATTCTGCTTCTTAGTTTGGTACTTGGCCTCCCATCCTGACTATGCAGAAACTTTTTCCTTGTCCTGCCTATGTTGTTGGTACCTACATGTACTGGATCCTTCCCCTCCCATTCCTCTCCGACTCTCACCAAATATGCCAAATCCGAGCACTGGGCAGGCAAAACAGCCTTCTGGACTCTCGCTCTTTGCTGCAGACAACGGAGTCTATTCCCTTCACTATTCTTTCACCTACTGCCACTACATTCCTATTTGCTCCCCCCACTTGAACATCTTCCTGTACCATGATGCCATGGCTAGTCTGCTCATCCACCTTGCAGACCTCGCTTCCGTCCACACCGGTTGTGAGCACCTCAAACCTGTTTGACAACTGCAAATTTTGAGACCTTTCCACTCATGTCTGCTCGATCCCTTTACCTGCCTCACTCCTGGTCATCTTCACCGCTGACTAAAACAGACGCCCCATTCTACAAGGCTTCTTCTGAAACAGAATGTCCATGTATTTCTCTCCCTCCCTTATGTTGCGCAGTATCCGCAATTCAGCTTCTAGACCTGTAATCCTGATCTGGAATTCCTCTAGCTGCTTACACTATCTGCTGACGTATTTGTCATGGATCACCTTGGTGTCCAATAAAACCCACATTCCGCAGCTGCAACATGGCACCTGTCCTGCAATTCTAACTTATGTCATTTGGTTAACTTAATTTAATTACTCGCTTAATTAATTTAGAATAATTCCTATGCATTCCACTCCCAAGTGCTGAATTCCCATGTAACCTTAATTCGCTACTCGCTCAATCTCTGTCTCACTCCAGCACAGTCGCCTATCTCCTTGTGCACCCCTTACTGACCTTACATTCTCACACCATAGCCTCAAAGCCCACAACATGCATGTTGCACAACTGTAACATCCAGCACACAATCGCTTAAATAAAAAAATCATTGTTTACTGCTGAGTGATTTTATATTTGAATTTTATGGTAAACTTTAATCTAAAATACAAAATCACTCAGCAGTAAATATAATTATATTTTGCTTGTTGTGTGAAAATGAATGATTAAATGTTCAATGCTTTTGTTTCCTATAATTTATAAAAGTAACAGTTGCATATTTCAATATAAAGTGTGAACATTTTTTGGGTAGACAGCTTTTACCTCCAACCTATTTTGCATTCATGCTTTCAGTTTTCATTTTCCTTCATTTATACGCTCATCAGCCCAGATGCCACCCACAATCCTTCCGATCTATTCCCTTGCTGGGGTTCGATTTCATGGCTGCAGGTTGGGGTGGCAGCTGTTCACCCATGGGCCTTTGAGAGTTTTGACCCAGGTGTGTCCAGCTTGGGCATTGACCAAGGCAGAGGGAGACAATCGGGAGTGGAGCAAGTGGTGGCCGGCAGCAGCCTGTGGAGTAACTCTGGAGAGCACCTGCAGGTACTGACCATGATCTGAATGCGCATGCCGTGGCCCCCTATCCACATATGCAAAGGGCCTAATGTCTAATGCACAAGCCTTGGACACCCATACAATAAGCATGTGCTTGTTGCCTGCTTAAGACACCATCCAATTTCTAGGCCATCCCATTTCACAATACCTCTCATATCCCACCTGGAAATCCTTTTGTTGGATGCTTCCAATATTTTCCACGATTTCAAAGAGCCCCTGTGTGTTTTCTTAATCTCCTTTCTTCAAAGTTGGAGATTTTCCCCACTTTTGCACTGGCAGTGGGACCAACCATTTAGGTACAAACATGAGCAATGAGTGGCGTGAGAGCCACTCTCCCAGTGTCATTCAAAGCAGACTGTGTCTCTGCTTACATTTTAACATTATGGGTGGCACGGTGGCACAATGGTTAGCACTGCTGCCTCACGGCGCCAAGGACCTGGGTTTGATCCTGATCCATGTGGTCACTCACTGTCCATGTGGAGTTTGCACATTCTCCCCATGTCTGCGTGGGTATCACCCCCACAACCCAAAGATGTGCAGGGTAGGTGGATTGGCCACACTAAATTGGCCCTTAATTGGAAAACATAAAAAAAAATTAACATGACAAAACACGGCAGAAACCGAGGATCAAACCCAGGATTTCTTCTGGTCATTATTGTTATCTACATTCCTGGTGAATTCACTGAAGACTTTCACACCCTTTTCTTGTTGAAAGAGCTGCAATATGCTAATATTGATCTTCTTTCATGGTGCTTCGAAAGATATATATTTTTTGACAAAGTACTTTTGGCTCAAATTCCCTAACTTATTGATAATGGCACATATCCTGAAAATGCTTGAGCAATCAATGGACCATCAACCTACGACAAGAAGTCCATCCTTCACTGCACTGTGTGACATTCTGTGCGTTTTGAGCCAGAACAGCTGAGATAGCAGAAATACAGACAATTGTTTGGACTAAATTTAAGCCTGATGGGGCCTTGACTAAAACTGCCAGACCGATATAATTTATGACCCGTAACAGCTTAAGGAGCCATTACCTATTCTCTCATGCATCCCTGAGCTTCATTTAAGCTTCAGTCTCCAGTGGTTGACGGTACTTAGCCCTCAGCAGTATACTCTGAATGATTAAAAGAGTTAGATTGCGAATAATGCAATCAGTTGTTAGGACTAAAAATTGCATAAAGAGGAAAGTTTCCTGGTTGCTGCTTATTATGAAAGCCAACGATTTTCAAGATTAAAATCTGATAAAATTGATCAATAATTATTATTGCAAAACTAATATTTCAGAATTCACAGGGGGGGAAAAAGGCACCTGAACTTCTGACGAGTGCATTGCACTCATTTTGTTGACATCTGCTGTGCGACGTTGTGGAGGACGCAGCAGGCCGCCGCAATGCGGGTGACCCTCACAGCATCATACTGGAGGCCGCCCCTTCACAGCAGTCCAGGCACCCGAACCGCATCTTCAGGAGGCCGAGCACTGCTCGATCATGCTCCTGGTTGCTGCATGGGCTTCGTTGTAGCCAGTCTCCGCGTTGGTCTGTGGCTTACGGAAAGGCGACATCAGCCACAACCGTAGTGGATAACCCCTGTGCCTGTGGTGAGCCACGTATGGCTATGTAAGGCTGTTGTATATATGTTCTACTGTTCTATAAGTATTGTTATCTCCACTGTTGTACATACTTATTGTTATTGCTGTTCTGTTATTGGTTGTTGCTGTTGTACTGTTGGAATGTTATTATTGGTGCTGCTGTTGGCTCCGCCTGTGGCTCCGCCCAGCTGTGGAGGTATAAAGCCTGTTGACCTGGGTCAGCCCTGCAGTGCGGGAGGAGCTACAGGTCGGCACATATTTAGCTTATTAAAGCATCAGTTCACTGCTTCTCAGCATCTCATCTGAATTGATGTCTATCAGTGCCCCAGGAGCCAACCCCCCCAGCCGGGGAGGAGGAAGGGGTGGCATCTTGAACATGTCAGGAATCGTTGAGCCAGGATGAAGGCGTTGTGCACACTGCCTGGATATCGGGGGCAGGGGTGTATGATGCGCATCTGATGGTCACATTTCAGCTGCAAGTTCATCGAGTGTGACCCCTTTTGGTTTATGTGCATCTGCTGTGCGATGTTGTGGAGGGTCTGTTATCTGCAGGCGCCCGTAGAAGGACATGTATCCTGTTGATCACCTTCTGGACTCGAGTATGTCGGCGATGGCAGCGAACACCGCTGCCTGGGCATCCTGTTGGGCTCGGTCCACAGTGAAGTGGGTGTATTGAAGCACCTGAGCACGTAGGATCTCCGTGACGGCACGGATGCACCTGTGCACCGAGGTCTGTGAGATCTCGGACAGGTCCCCACTCCGCTACTGGAAGGGCACAGTCGCGTAAAAGGTCAGGGCGACTGTCACCATGACGGGCACTGGGAGCGGATGTCCTCCCCCATACCCCCACGGTGCCAGGTGTTCCATCATCTGGCAGATATTTTTCACAGTCTCTCTGCTCAGCCGGAGACTTCGACGGCATGCCCGGTCCACGTCAGGCCCTAGAATGACAGGTGGTGCCAGTACACACGAGGCCTCATGCTGCACCTCCTTGGCACCTCCTCCTCGGCCTGTTGGGCAGACGGCTCGCCAACCTGAGCGGCTACCACCTACCCCTCTGCTGTCCGCTTCGCTGCTGCATGCACTGCTGCTGTGGCTTCCTCTTCCTTCTCGAGCACCTCCAGCTCGTACAGCCACACGGCATCCCCAGGGCTTCGGCGACTAGCAGGAAGGACACCATTGCTGGTTAATTGATTGATTGTTTTGACTTATTGTCACACATACCGAAGTACAGTGAAAAGTATTTTTCTGCGGCCAAGGAAACGTACACAGTACGTACACAGTCGACAAAAAATTCCAACATCCATTGTCTGCAGGGGGTGAAAGGCCGACATCTTAGCATGGCGCGTATCCTCGTGACCAACCAGGTCCACCGGGCCATATGGTTGCCCCAGTTGGCAGTGCAGGCACCGCCCCTGCAGTGGGCAGTGGTGGGGGGAGGGGGGAGGGGGGGTGATTGCGGGGCTGCGGGAGGGGGGGCATTCAGTCGGTCTCACTCTGCAGAACCAGGGGCCAGGGTGGGTGGTTAGTAGGGAGCACAGCAAGATGGCTGCCTTGCAGGCCACGGTAACGGTAGCTGGTGCCTGGACACCGCCGTAGTCCAGAGGGGGGTCACCCAGGCCACTTGGCCTGTTCCCCCCATTCCGCCCCCCTCCCCCAGGCCTGCCAGGGACCCCCCACCCCAGCCAGCCCAGCAATAGTCCGGCCCTACAGTCGCTCCTGTCCGTATCCTCACCTTTCCAATCCTGATGAGGTCAATTAACTCCTGCAACAATATATCCAGGAGTGAAGCACCATGCTCGTGCTGAGCTCTTCTGCCACTTCCGAGGACTCCTGCTTGATGTCTGAGTCAGAATTCCTCCTTCCTGTCACTGGAAACCCTCACAACTTCCAGCAAGGTGTCCAGGGACGCATTTGAGAACTGTGGTGCAACCTTCCCTCATTGATCACTCAAGTAGCTATCTCTCGCCCGCCCCCACCCCGAACGGAGCGAGCGCCTCGGAGGGCGGACTTGCGAGCCGGCCCGACCGAGCTCCCCCTCCCCGCACAGAAGAACGTGGATGGCCGAGGAGAAACGGCACCGAGCCAGCAGGAACTACCCCCCCCCCCCCCCCGCAGCAGCAGGGCGCGGGGCAACAGAACATGGGGCAGCAGCAGGACCAGCGGCGGCCCGAACCAAAGCGGGGACCGAGCCAGCACAAGGACCCCCCCCCCCTCCCCCCCCCACCCCCGGGTGGCAACCACCACGAGGCAGGTGGCGGAACAAAGAGTGACTCCCAACCCGACCAGAAGCCTCTATCTCTCCCGTCCCTGGTGAGTGAGGAGGGGAAAAGGAAAGGAAGAACTTCCCCCCCTTTTCCCCCCAAACCCCCCAAAATTTTGTTAAGAAAACCTTTAAAGGGAGGGAAAAAAATTTCTTCTTTTTTTTTTCTCTCCCACTTTAAAAAAAAACTTACCTGAAATAATTGCCAGAAGGGAGCCAAAGCAGAGGGAGAAGGGGCACCAAAAGCAAACGGGACGACAATATGCGGGCCCGATCAGACGAGCCAACTGTCCGAACCGGGGAACCAAAGCCTCACTGCAACAAAAAAAACTGGTCAGACAGGAGTATTTCCCCCCTGGGCCAGAAGGGAACTGGAAGACAGCCTTTGCTGAGGCGCTGAGGGAACATCAGCAGGGAAACAAGGCAGAGACCAGAGCAGACATGGAGGCCGCAGTACAGACAGCAGTGGCCAAAGCTCTGGCGGAGGTGCAGCTCGCCCTGGGCAGAGCAGAGAAGAAACTGGAAGCCCAAGAGGAGAAACTGGAAGCCCAAGAGGCGACCCTTAAGGTGCTGGAAAAGGCCGCAACTGACATGAGCGACCGGATCATGGCCCTGGAGAAAGAGGCGGCGAGACTGGGCCCAACGCAGTGGAGCCTGAAGGGCAGGGTGGACGACCAGGAAAACCGCTCAAGGTGACAAAATGTCAGGATAGTGGGTCTACCAGAGGGGATCGAGGGTCGAAACCCCACGATCTACGTGGCCGAGATGCTGGGAAACTTAGTGGGGAGGGAGACTTTCCCCGACCCACCAGAAATGGACAGAGCACACCGGTCGCTGCGCCTGAAGCCCAGGGTGGGGGACCACCCGAGGGCTGTTATAGCTAAACTGCACCAGTAAAAAGACAGGGAAACAATCCTGCGCTGGGCCAGGAAAAACAGAACTTGCAAATGGGAAGGACACTTCAATAGAAATTACCAGGACATTGGGGCAGACCTCACCAGGAGACCGGCCAAATTCAATAGAGCGAAAGCAGCTCTTCACAAGTGCAATATGCGTTTTGGTATGCTGTACCCAGCGAAACTCTGGGTCACATGCCAGAAAAGAGAGTATTTCTTCACAGCCCCCGCTAAAGCAAACAAGTTTATCGAGGAACACGGGCTGGAAAACCAACAGCGAGGGTAGAAATACGGGGCCCCTGGCGAGGGGCAACTGCACGCCGACGGAGGGGGGGGAAGAATGCTCGGATCCCAAAGACGGTCTTACAAAAAACAAAATCGAGGGGTGGGATAGCCCTCCCAAACCTACAATTCTACCACTGGGCGGTGACGGCCGAGCGTTTAAGGGGATGGATCAAGGAGCCAGAAGCCGAATGGGTGCGCGTGGAGAGGCCTCCTGCAGGGGGACCTCTCTCCAGGCCCTCGCCACGGTGGCACTCCCATCCCCACCCAAAAAACACTCCAGCAGCCCGGTGGTAATAGCCACCCTCCAGTCCTGGAACCAACTACGCCAGCAATTTGTCCTGACCAAAATGTCGGGTAAAGCTCGCATCTGCAACAACCAGAGGTTCACGCCTGCGCTGACTGATGCCACCTTCAAAAGGTGGGGACAGGATGGGGGGACACTGACAGTCAGGGACCTATACACGGAAGGCAGGATCGCAACACTGGGTGAACTGACAGAGAAATTCCAGCTAGCCGGGGGAACGAGCTAAGGTACCTGCAACTCAAAAAGTTCCTACGAAAGGAGACAAGGACATACACACAACCACCACGACAGAGACTACTGGAAGAGTTACCGGATACAAGCATACTAGATAAAGGAAACTGTAGCGACATATATGACCGACTGGTAGAAGGGGCCGACACTGCACTGAGCGCAACAGGAATGAAGTGGGAGGAGGACCTGGGGATCGAAATAGGCTGGGGACTCTGGAGCGAAGCACTGCATAGGGTCAACTCCACCTCCACGTGCGCAAGGCTTAGCCTGACGCAACTAAAAGTGGTACATAGAGCCCACTTAACAAGAACCCGTATGAGTAGGTTCTTCCCGGAGGTGGAGGATAGATGTGAACGGTGCCAAGGAGTCCCGGCCAACCACGCCCACATGTTCTGGTCTTGCCCCAGACTTGTGGAGTACTGGACAGCCTTCTTCGAGGCAATGTTCAAAGTGGTGGGGGTGAGGGTGGAGCCATGCCCGAAGGTGGTGGTCTTCAGGGTTTCAGACCAGCCAGATCTATTCCTGGGGAGGAGGGCGGACGCCCTTGCCTTTGCCTCCCTGATCGCCTGCCATAGAATCCTGTTCGGCTGGCGGTCAGCAGCACCACCCAAAGCTGCAGACTGGCAGTCCGACCTCACAGAATCTCTCCAAATGGAGAAAATCAAATTCGCCATCCGAGGGTCAGACGACAGAACGTGGGAGCCATTCACCCAATTGTTCCGGGACCTGTTTGTGGCCAACAAACAAGCAGAAGAATAGCAGGTAGCCAAGAAACAGGGGAAAGTAACAAAAGCATGAGAGGGAGAGATAGACCGGGAGAGGGGGGGGCAGGGGGGGACAGCTAAATCTAAGAGGAAGGAAAGGCGAACTGTCATGATATTCAGATAAACATCATGGTGCAAACATACATACACACTGATGGACAGATCAACGGACCAATCAATACGCACACAACATCACAGCCAATCACAGGCAAGAGTATACACACTATAAAACGGGGAACACGACACTTCCCGCTCATTCCAGGAGGAGACAGCTCAGGGCACAGAGCTCACAGCAAGCCACTCAGACATGCACCATGTGCTGAGTGCCTCTCCAAGATAGTGTTAGGGCTAGCTCCACAGGTTAGAGGGTAATGAATGAACCACAGTAACCAGTTTACAGATGTTGTTATTGTTAGTAATAAAACTGAGTTGTACCATCCGCAACCGTGTTGGTTCGTCTATGTAGCAGAGCACCCAACACGACAGAACATAGAACATAGAACATAGAAAATACAGCACAGAACAGGCCCTTCGGCCCACGATGTTGTGCCGAACCTTTGTCCTAGATTAATCATAGATTATCATTGAATCTACAGTGCAGAAGGAGGCCATTCGGCCCCACTGAGTCTGCACCAGCTCTTGGAAAGAGCACCCTACCCAAACTCAACACCTCCACCCAACACCAAGGGCAATTGGAACTACAGGGAGGACCGGGGGGGGGGTAATGGGGCAGAAGCGGGGGGAGGGGGGAGTAGAGGGCAGAGACAGGGAACATTGGTGGAGAGCCCGGGAGGTGGAGGGGAGAGGCAGGGAAACATTAACAAACTTGGCATCCACAGGAACAGAGAAAACGGGGAAGACAGGAGGGCCGCTGAAGCGGAACTGAGTACGAGACGACAACTGCAGCGAACTCCGTCTGGGAGAAGCAAGAGATGACAACACCACAAACAGATGCCTACTTATGTGTGTAAATAATTTTGCCAAGTGTACAGAGTTGCTGCTGTTGAGCGGGTGCATAATACCGTTCATCGACTTTCTCCGGGAAAATTTAAATGTCAGCAGCAGCAACCCATAGCGGGGAGTGTTCCATTGGGATGGTGGGGGAAGACTGAGGCGTGTGGGGTAACGTCCAGTTAATTGCTATTGTAGATTCTCTTTCTGCACTATGTTAATGTTCACTCTATTTTGTTGTGTTAGTATTATTACTATTGTTTACTCTGAAAAATTTTGCAAAACTTTAATAAAAATATATTTTTTTAAAAAGTAGCTATCTCTCCCCCTTGACACTTGGAGAATGGCTCTATTCTGCTCTTTGCGGGGTCCCTGTAAATGGTGAAGCGTCCGCATACAAGTGTGGGTTATCATCATACCTGCCCGCAATAACAGGCCAGGAAGCTCCACAGTGAGGTACTAAAGGCCTGGCTCATTTTAAAAACCCGCTGCTCAAAGCTCCAGGTTTCCCAACACCTTCCTCACTATGAGTGGGCCAGAACATAAAAATTCACCCCATTGTCTCTGGTTATGAGATTAAGCAAAGGTATTAAAAAAACAAAGCACCCAAGTCACAGGAGAATGTCTACTCATTTTTAATATATTAAAGACTTTCTCTTTTGTAGGAGAATATTTGCTTGCAGTAATTAAGCATTTGGCATATTAAGTAATGTAAACCATTCATGCCTGATAAAATATCGTGTTAAATGCATGTAAATAATAATTCCTTGTCCTCACGAAAGAAAAATAACTCTATCTGAGTATTTTCCCCTCCAACCCTAAATTGAACAAATGTTCCAGTTCTTTTTTTGTTTGATTTGGGAGATTATTATTAAATCAGTATAATAAATGTATTGATATAATTTGAGGGTTTGGAAGAAGCAGTGAATACTGATGCTTAGATGAAGGTGTACAAGCATGTCAAATACAGCTGCATACAAAAAGACAGCAGGGGAAATGGGCTCTTTGTGTGAAACTGAAGAATATGTGGACTAATGCAGAGAGCGTTAAGTAATGGGAACTTGGGCTGAGAATTGAGAGAGTGTGGTAGTCACCACTAACTGTATTAGATTTATATTAGATGTAGTACGGTAAGACTCCTGTACTAGAGGTACATGGGTAAATCCCTGCCTGCTGGCTCCGCCCAGTAGGCGGGGTATAAATGTGTGTGCTCGCCGGTGCTGCTCCCATTCTGGTCGCAGCTACAGGAGGCCACACATCTTTGCTCAATAAAGCCTTGATTATTCACTACTCTCGTCTTTGTAGTAATTGATAGTGCATCAATTTATTGGGGAAAGATTTTAAAATGATGGAACTTTGCATCAAGCCTGATCGCCACCATCTGAGCCCCCTAGCAGCCAACGCTACATCCGCTTTGGACCACTGGCTAGCCTGCTTCGAAAGCTACCTCCGAACATCTGCTGAAGAACCCTCGGACGCACAGAAGCTCCAGGTCATTTATTCACGGGTGAGCCCTGACATTTTTCCTCTCATACCGGATGCGCCCACTTACTCTGAAGCAATGGCGCTCCTGAAAGGACATTACATTCGGCCGGTCAACAAACTATACGCCAGGCACTAACTGTCCACAAGGCAGCAACTCCCCAGTGAGTCCCTAGACGATTTCTGGCGTGCCCTGCACATCCTGGCGAGGAACTGCGACTGCCAGGCAGTTTCGGCAGTCGAGCATACAGAACTTTTAATCAGAGACGCTTTTGTTACAGGCATGGCGTCGGCATACATCCACCACCGCTGACCAGCCTGGGGCCCCCCAGCATCAGCCGCAGCTCGCCTCGATTACCCTCGACCAGTCCCGGCCCCACAACCTCAATGACAACGGTGAAAATCGATGGGCACAAGAATTCCTGCCTTTTTGACTCCGGGAGCACGGAAAGCTTCATCCACCCCACGACGGGAAGGCGTTGCTCCCTCGCGGTACACTCCGTTACCAAGAAAATCTCCCTGGACTCCGGATCCCATTCCGTGGAAATCCGGGGGCACTGCATCGCGACCCTCACCGTCCAGGGAGTAGAGTTTAGCAACTTCCGGCTCTGCGTCCTCCCCCACCTCTGCGCTGCCCTGTTACTTGGCCTGGATTCCAGCACCACTTCCAAAACTTAACTTTAAAATTTGGCGGACCCCTACCCCCCTCACTGTATGCTATCTCACGACCCTTAAGGTCGACCCACCTTCCTTGTTTGCAAACCTCACACCGGATTGCAAACCCATCGCCACCAGGAGCAGACAGTACAGTGCCCAGGACAGGACCTTCATCAGGTCGGAGGTCCAGCGTCTTCTGCGGGAAGGCTTCATTGAGGCCAGCAACAGCCCCTGGAGAACCCAAGTGGTAGTGGTGAAAACGGGGGAGAAACACAGGATGGTCATTGACTACAGTCAGACCATCAATCCGTACACACAGCTCAGCGTGTACTCCCTCCCACGCATATCTGATATGGTCAATCAGATTGCACAGGACCGGGTCTTTTCCACAGTGGACCTGAAGTCCGCCTACCACCAGCTCCCCATCCGCAAGGAGGACCGCCAATACACTGCGTTCGAAGCAGATGGCCACCTCTATCATTTCCTTAGGATTCCCTTCGGCGCCACGACTGGGGTCTCGGTCTTCCAATGTGAGATGGACCGAATGGTTGACCGGTACGGACTGCGGGCCAACTTCCCACACCTGGATAACGTCACCATCTGCGGCCATGATCAGCAGGACCATGACGCTAACTTTCTCAGATTTCTCCACACCGCCAAACTCCTTAAACTCACGTACAATAAGGAGAAATGCGTGTTCCGCACCAACCACTTAGCCATCCTTGGCTATGTCTTGGAAAATGGAGTTCTAGGGCCCGATCCCGACCGCATGCGCCCCCTCATGGAACTCCCCCTCCTCCACTGCCCCAAGGCCCTGAAACTGTGCCTGGGGTTCTTCTCCTCTTCTGCCCAATGGGTCCCTAACTATGCGGACAAGGCCTGCCCACTCATTCAGTCCACAGTCTTTCCCCTGACGGCTGTGGCCCATCAGGCCTTAATAACCGCATCAAGGCAGACATCGCCAAGGCCACAATGCACGCGGTCGACGAGTCCCTCCCCTTTCAGGTTGAGAGCGATGCATCGGACGTAGCTCTGGCTGCCACCCTCAACCAGGCAGGGAGGCCAGTGGCATTCTTTTACCGCACCCTCCATGCCTCCATAATTCGGCACTCCTCTGTCGAAAAGGAGGCCCAAGCCATTGTGGAAGCTGTGCGGCATTACCTGGCCGGCAGGAGATTCACTCTCCTCACTGACCAACGGTCGGTTGCATTCATGTTCAATAATACACAGCGGGGCAAGATAAAAAACGACAAGGTCTTGAGGTGGAGGATCGAGCTCTCCACCTATAATTACGAGATTTTGTATCACCCCGGGAAGCTCAACGAGCCCCCCGATGCCCTATCCCGAGGTACATGTGCCAGCGCACAAGTGAACCAACTCCGGGCTTTACACGATGGCCTCTGTCACTGGGGGTCACCCGGTTCTTTCACTTCATCAAGGCCCGCAACCTGCCCTACTCCATTGAGGAGGTCAGGACTGTCACCAGAGACTGCCAGGTCTGCGCGGAGTGCAAACCTCACTTCTACCGGCCAGATCAAGCACACCTGGTGAAGGCCTCCCGCCCCTTTGAGCGCCTCAGCATGGACTTCAAAGGTCCCCCTCCCCCGACTGAAACGCGTACTTTCTGAACGTGGTCGACGAGTACTCCCGGTTTCCCTTCGCCATCCCATGCCTCGATATGACTTCTGCCACGGTCATTAAAGCACTCCACAGCACCTTCGCCCTGTTAGGTTTCCCCGCTTACGTCCACAGCGATCGGGGATCCTCTTTCATGGGCGATGAGCTGCGTCAGTTCCTGCTCAGCAAGGGCATCGCCTCGAGAAGGACGACCAGCTACAACCCCCGGGGAAATGGGCAGGTGGAGAGGGAGAACAAGACGGTCTGGAAGGCCGTCCTGCTGGCCCTATGGTCTAAGAATCTCCTGGTCTCCCGCTGGCATGATGTCCTCTCCGACGCGCTCCACTCCATCAGATCGCTCCACTGCACTGCAACTAATGAAACCCCCCATGAACGTCTCTTTGCCTTCCCCAGGAAGTCCACCTCCGGGGTCTCAACTTGGCTGGCAGCTCCTGGACCCGTCTTCCCTCACAAACACGTGCGGACCCATAAGTCGGATGCGTTGGTCTAAAGAGTCCAACTACTGCACGCGAACCCGCAGTACGCCTACGTGGCGCACCCCGACGGGCGCCAGGACACAGTCTCCCTCCGGGACCTGGCATCCGCTGGAACCCCACCCATGGCCCACCACCCGACACCCCCCCTCCGGTTGCCCCTGCGCCACACACCCTCCCCCCAGCGCACCTCACCGCAGCCCCCGCCCTAGGAGGATCCGTCCTCCCACTGGTTCCACTCGGGGGCGATGAAGATGAGGATAACACGCTCCCAGAGTCACAGGTGACCAAGTCGGCGCCCGCATCACCACCAGGGCGGAGACGATCACAACGGAGGATCAAGGCCCCCGACAGGCTGAACTTGTAAATTTTTCCACCACCCCCGCCGGACTCTTTTTTTTAATAGGGGGTGAATGTGGTATTCACTACTAACTATTAAATGTATATTAGATGTAGTACGGTAAGACTCCTGTACTAGAGGTACATGGGTAAATCCCTGCCTGCTGGCTCCGCCCAGTAGGCGGCGTATAAATGTGTGTGCTCACCGGTGCTGCTCCCATTCTGGCAACAGCTACAGGAGGCCACACATCTTTACTCAATAAAGCCTCGATTATTCACCACTCTCGTCTTTGTAGTAATTGATAGTGCATCAGAGAGGAAAACAAATGTATTGATCTATGGTAGCAGAATAGGGTACGCTGGAGAACTGGTTATATATCTAATGGAAAATTGGGATATTATTAAAGCGTATAAGAAAAACAAAAAAGTAGGGAAATAAAGAAGTCAGGGCAGAGAGCTGCATTGAATTATTTAAACAAATAGAAATTTCAATTTGATTTGTTTGAGTTTTAGGAAATGTCAGTGTGAAGAAGTCGTTGACATGGTAAAGAAGCAATAATTTGTGAGGAGAACTTGCAGAACAATGTTTTTAGAAAATGATAACCATGCTTAAAAAAGAGAAGTCATTTATAGAAAACGTGGAGAAAATGGGGTAATTGGTTGGCTTGTAATGCAGAACAAGGCCAGCAGCACGGTTCAATTCCCGTACCGGCCTCCCCGAACAGGTGCCGGTATGTGGCGACTAGGGTCTTTTCACAGTAACTTCATTGAAGCCTACTTGTGACAATAACCTATTATTATTATATATAGGGTGGAACTTTCCTATCCCGCCCTCGTCGGGTTTGGTGGCGGGAGCGGATAATCTAGCAGGAGCCGGAAAGTCAGACATTTGCTGGCGTAAAAACACATTGTGATTCTCCCAGTAGCGGATCAACGGCAGTCGATCTTCCCGCTGACTGGTGGTGTGAAACCATTTACATATATCTCGTGAAGGCTCATTAAATCACTGGAACCCCGCCAGGCGTTCCAATCTTGCATCACGTTAGTGGGAAATTACATTGGTCTAAAACCTGATTGATAAAGATTTGGCGTGCGCAGTTCGCAAGACACTTCGAGGTGAGTGCAAAATACAAAGCCTACCTGCCATTGTGCAATGCCGCTCCTCATGTGCTGTTCACCATTCTGCCAGGGCAGTTCCTGCCCTCCATCTCCAGATTGAGGGTTCACAATGATAGAGGGTTCACAATGGCAGAGTGGCAAGGAGGTGGACGAAGAAGACGAACAATGGAAGACAGAGGGGAGACCAAGGGCAGAGAAACTGGAACCCGACAAGGCTGCATGGCCCATGGACAAAAAGGGGGGCCGAATGGCTAGCACATGTATTAGGTGAAGGGGATAGATGCAGACCGCTGATTACGGGGCGGGTGCCTGTTGGTGTGGCACATTAGGGATGGTTACTTGTGATACACAGGTAAAATGGCATATTCCAAAATCTAAAGTTCGATCGTTTCTGTCTCGATAGGTATGATGAAGTGTGAGAGGACTGCTGAGCATAACTCTGGGGCTCCTTCTTGGAATGCATACTCAACATTTTAGTGCTCCTGCAGTGGACCGGGTCCAGGTCAATTACAAAGCCCATTGCCCAGAAAGCAAGAGCAAGCCAGATTTCTAACTTAGCACTTTGAAAGGGATCAGCATAACTCAACAGCCTCACGTAAAAGTTTGAAAAGGTACATAGTGGAAGGTGGGAATGCAGCATTGGGAGTGAAGGTTATAGTGAAGGTGACACAGCTACATCAATTCTGCCATCTTCTCAGCGGAGGGGAATCACGGGTTAACAATTCCTGCCATTCTTCAGTGGCCAAATTAATTCTCACAGTTATGCCAAGTCAATGAGTGGAGTTCAGAGCCACATTGCTATAATAATTCACAAGTTCTCATCACCCGTATGACTCCAGATGTTACATCTATGGAATGGAATGGTGCTCACCTCTATGTATGTGCTAGCCTCCTAGGGTAAGGTATCACGGGGAACAATACAATCTAGGCTGCTGAAGATTAGCTGCCCCACTTCTCTCACGGGTCTCTTATTCATACCTTCGTTTTCTGCACCCATTAACCATTCTGTCTTCAACATAATGTTTCTAAGAGGAGGCAGAAATGATAAAGGATCCAATGGTCCAGGCAGCTTTTCTCCAAACCCTCCTTTGATACAGCAGGTGAAGGAGGGAATGGCCATGTATTATTCCTTGTGTCTGAATAATGCTCGTAGTCTTACAGTTGAAGTAGATGCTTTATTGTGTAAGTTCGTTCTCTCTCCAGCGCTTATATTAGATGTTACATCTGAGCTGTCTGTCTGTGCCCTGCTCACCAGCTGCCGTTCCTGTGAAGAGTGCCCCTCCTGACTTCCTGTCTGTCTATTATATACATCTCTGGTGCTGCCTCTAGTGGTTATTTAGTTGTAGTGTATTTACATTAACCCCTTGTGTATATACAATGATGCATATCACTACAGGCCACGGCCCCACTCCCATTTCCCCCAGCCAAGTACTCAACAACCCCAGTCTGGTCACACTAAAGACTTGGAATCAGCTTAGGCACCACTTTAATCTTGGTGCAATGTCCACTATGGCCCCTGTCATAACCTGCCTGGATCCTATTGGCTGGGGACAATTGGTTACCCCATGTTCCTTGGGGAATATGAGCTTCCCCAATGAGAGGGAATTGTTAGCAGTGCAGCTGTATAAATAGAGCTAGTCAGGGTGGTACCGACTAGAGAGGGAACTAGTTGTGAACTATTGGTGCTGTGTATATATTGTTGTAAATAAAGTTACTTTCTGTTTGACTCCACAAACTTGTGCTGGATTCTTCATGGTCCTCACAAAAGCCCCAACTTGCAAAAATCATAAATTCACCCCGGTGACAATAGATGTTTCCTTCAAAATGTCGACAGGACAAAGGGGTACTGACAGTAAGGAACCTCTACATTGATGACAGAGTAGAGCTACAGGGGAACTAACAGAAAAACTCCAGCTCCCCAAAAGAAACAAGCTTCGATACCAGCATCTGAGGAACTTCTTCCGCAAGGAGACCGCAACCTTCCCCCAGCAACCCGGACACACCCTACCAGAATGGTCTATTAGCATCGGGCAAATTAGGGGATGGTAACTGCGTCAACATGTACGGACAACTGCTAGAGGTAAGGGCCCCGCTGGACGAGACATGGGAAAAGTGGGAGGTGGAGCTTGGCATGGAGATAGGGGGAGGACTCTGAATCAAAGCACTGCAGACGGTGAACTCCACCTCCACAGTCCAATGCAGCTAAAGCTAGTACACAGGGCAAACTTGACCAGAACACGTCTGAGCCTCGGCCAACCACAACCACACGTTCTGGGCCTGCCCCAAACTTAGCGGAATTCCTCAAAATGGAGAAAATAAAATTTCGCCATCAGAGGATTGGAAGAAGGCTTCCACGATACATGCAAGCAATTCACCAGCCTCGTTGAGGACCTGTTCGTGACCAGCAACTAACTCGGCAGGGGGTGTGTGTGGACTGGTGGGTGGGGAGCAGAACAGGGAGGGAGTGGGGGTAGACAGGGGAAAAGAAGGAGTGCGGGGAGGGGAGGGAGGGGAGGAAAGGGGAAGGGGGGCAACACCGAGAGGACAAGGAAAGCAAGTAGAGAGGGACAAAGGGTATTGAGGGAGTTGAAAAAAAACACTTATGCTGCCACGGCAACCAATAGGTTGTGGCCTCAAACACACCCCTGGTATGTTTTAATGCCATGAGGCAACATGTATTTAGTTAATAATATGTTGTTGTAGCCGGCCATTTGGAGTTTACTGTGAATCTGTCTTGTGTATCTCTATATGAACTCTATGTTCTTACCTTCCTGTTTTGTTATAAATACAAATGAAAATTAATTAAAAAACTTTTAGAAAGAGTTTGATTCTCAGATATACAGCATGGTGGGAGCCATTCATATTGGAATATTACTGCATATAAACAGATGGCATCACATAGAATTGTGGGCATCACATTTTTAAAATTGCTGAATTTAACTCAATGCATTGAGTATGAGTGGGGTGCAGGAGGGAGTGAAGTTCCCAGGGATCTCCTAGCATCAGACCCCAGCAAATTAAGTCCTGGGCCTTATTTACATTCATCTGAACTAACCCCCATGCAAAGCTGAGGGGACTGATGCTCGAGCCGCCGGAAGGGAGTGAGGATCGAGCGGGAAACTGATACTGCTGAGGGGTCCCAAGGGATCGATCTCTGGCATGGTAAATGGAGGAATTGGTGGGGGAGGCCTGGGCTAATTGCTGCCAGGGAAGTGGAGAGTGAAAAAATGCTTTTAAAAAAAAGCTCATGCTGGTCACCTGATCCTGGCAATTAACATCACGTTGTGACGCTAATGATGTTAAGACTTTCCCATTTTGATTTCGACCCGTCTCAGGTGACTATTCTGCCGCCAAAACCCTGGTAGTTAACAGGATGAGAAATTGGAATGCATCGGGAGCAAAGCACAACCCCCTCCATTGAAATTATTTGCCCACGCTGGGTTAAAATAGGAACATCAGACAGAACATCAGACAGTAGAAAGGCCACAGAAATGGACATCAAAGGCTTTTTTTATTTTGAGTTCACTAAACTGTGAAGGTGAGCAAAGGAAACCAAATTTGCTCCCACTGGTAAAATGATTAAGAGCCTTTCCTCTTGTGGGAAAGTCGATGCCTCAGGGCCATTAATTTAAAATTGTCAATAAAGAAGTGCGCTGAGAAGACAGGAGGAAATCTTTAATGCAGAGGGTTGTTAGAGCATGGAATGCTTTCCCGTGGGGAATATTTGAGGCAGAAAGCATTGCATCATTTAAAGGAAAAGGAGATAAATATTTGAAGTAGAAAATGATACATGGCTGTGGGGAAAGAACAGGGTTGTAAAAGAGGCACAATTCCCTCATCTGGAGAGCTTTGGAAAATTCTGACTAGAATATCTGCGGTTTCTTCACCTCCCTCTTTTCAGTTGGAACTCCACCCTTATTTTTAGTCACTGACAGTACAAAACAGTGTTCGGAAGCATTTGCAGTAAACATTTTGAGTGTTTTCATTTGTTTTCCTTCCTGTCCTTACCAGTTATTTTAATAGTTGTCATTTGCTTGAATGTTGGCTCTTGATCAATAGCTTTCATACCTACTTGCTACGTGTTCATTAGTCCCTTCCCCATCTGTTCAGCTGTGATTTGTTGCTGTTGAATTTGCCCGCTTGACACTTTCGAGAATGTTTGCTTTTCAGTGTGATGTCATGAGGCGGTATATTTAACCAAACTCTTTGGGCAGGAGTCTCATGGGCTCTGGGAGAGAGGCCAATGCTGTGACATCAGCAGAGTGTAAAATTGGGCACATGTAAAATTACCATTGCATCCAATGCTAATGAGGTGGCTGGTTTAAAATTGTACCGCCTTTTGTCATTGCAATGGAGTGGGCAAAACGTAAAATTTCCAATAATTCAACCGAGAACTAATTGTATTATAGTTTTTCAGAAACATATGCTAGTAAAAGCAAAATGCTGTGGATGCTGGAAATCTGAAATAAAAAAGAGGAGTGGGCCTAGGTAGGGTGGTATTTCTCAGGGTCAGTGCAGGCTGGATGGGCTGAATGGCCTCCTTCTGCACTGTAGGGATCTATGACACAGAGTAAAGCCAATTGAAGACCAAAAATGTAACTTGTATGTGGAGTCAGAAGACATGGACGTGATTCTTGGTGAATACATTGGTTCAGATTATTGCTCCCTAGTCAGGTGCACAGAGACAGATTTCCTCTCTCTGCAAACACTTTAAAAATGGCGGCCATCAGTTGGGATTTTTGTTCCGAGGGGGGTCTGCATTGGAAGTTGCACCCGCCTAGGGAGGCTGTCTGATGGGGAGGCGGGCCGGGTGGAAGGCCTGCCTCTGTGCTCTGGCATTTCAAATTATTCTAAAATATATTAAAACCAAAAGCAGCCCTTCCAGCCCTCATTCCCTATCCATGCCAATCTATTCCAATTTATGCCCTCCACCCACTCCCTATAGTCTCTCATACCCTGAAAGACAACTCTTACCCCTTTACCCACCACATAGCCCTTCAATGCGTCCCACATGCCCTTGGCACTTAATAGTCCCTATGCCAACTTAGTGCTAATGCATGCCAAGCCCATGCCCCCACCCACCACCCTTTGCCCTTATACCCTCCAGATCCACTTACCTAGTATACTTTGGTGATTCTTTGATAGATTGACAGTCCTTTGGCAGCTTGTTATTTCCTTGATGGCTTGACAGTCATTTGACAGTTCTTTGACTGCCTGGACAGTTTTAATGGGTGCATGCACTTTTTACAGACAATGAGGTTTGCTTTTAACATTCCAAATCCTGTCTTGCCTCTTCCAAAGGTGTACCAGGACAATATTAAAAGGGGTACCTTAACTTTCCAAAGGGGTATCCTGATTATCCAAGCAAACCTGCCAAGTTCAGACCTTGATTAGCTGATCTGTTTTGCACACTCGAGATTCACACACCTAACTTACCAAAATACTACTTCAGTGGAGACAGTTGGTGATTTAAATGGCTGGCTGCCTCTGTAAATCAAGCATGTGTGAAACTTGGCTCAACTCTAGCCCCATCGCCATGAAATTGCTGAGTTTGGAAGTGTGACTTAGGATACCCGACTACTTCCAGGATTATCGCCATGACAGGGAGCTTCTCTGTGCAGCAAATATTATGGCCTCTGGGTTTGTTTTTTCAGAAGAGAGGGATGATGCAGACATTTTGGTAGAGGAGGGTAAAATATAAGATCGGAAAAGTATAGATGGGGACTAAATGTTAATTTGTTTAGCATCTTGAAAATGGACAAGTCAGCAGGCTAAATGAAATGTAGCCCAGACAACTATGGGAAGCAGGAGATAACAGAGTAAAAGCAAAATTCTGCAGACTCTAGAAATCTGAAATAAAAACTGAAAATACTGGGAAAACTCAGCAGGTTTGACAACATCTGTGGAGAGAAAAACAGAGTTAACATTTTGAGTTCAATATGACCCTTCTTCGGAACTTGGACCCAGCTCTGGAACCCTTGGTATAATTCAGTGATTTAGACTTAAATGTAAGGGCATGATTAAAAAGTTTGCAGATGATATAAAAATTGATTGTGTGTTTGGGAGTGAGGAAGAATGCTGTCAGAAGATATTCATGGATTGGCAGGTGGGTAGGAACATAGTGAATAGAATTCAGCCTGGAGATGTGTGAGATAATGCATCTGGGGAATGCAAAAAAGTCTAAGGAACATGCAAAAAAAATAGGATTCTGAGAAGCCTAGAGGAACAAAGGACCTTTGAGTCGATTTCGGCGGCGTGAGAGCAGCTGGTTAGTCAATTTCAGCGGGAGCATTGCGGAAGGAGGTTGCTGGGAGGTAAGTCAACCTTTAAAAGCACTTCTCTTTGCAGGGGCAGGCCAGTCGATTTCGGCGGCGTGAGAGCAGCTGGTTAGTCAATTTCAGCGGGAGCATTGCGGAAGGAGGTTGCTGGGAGGTAAGTCAACCTTTAAAAGCACTTCTCTTTGCAGGGGCAGGCCAGTCGATTTCGGCGGCGTGAGAGCAGCTGGTTAGTCAATTTCAGCGGGAGCATTGCGGAAGGAGGTTGCTGGGAGGTAAGTCAACCTTTAAAAGCACTTCTCTTTGCAGGGGCAGGCCAGTCGATTTCGGCGGGAGTGGAGCTGGCTGGTTAGTCAATTTCAGCAGGAGCTGAGAATTTTTCTTTTTTTTAAAATTAGTTTTTTAGGCGGGATCAGGAAGTCGACCCGCGGACGTCTGGGAAGACCCTCACCAATAAATTCTGGTGGAGAGGTAACCCGAGACACTACACGTGTAGTGTCTCCCACCCGCCCTCCTCCTCTAACCTAATAATAAAACCCATTGGTCTGAGGTAAGTACCATATTTTTATTATATTATTATTATTTTTTATAAAAATTTAATTTAGTTGTTAGCCAGATCTTGGTAGAAAGTTAGAGGAATGGCAGGGAAGGGAGTGCAATGTTCCTCCTGCAGGATGTTTGAGGTGAGGGATGCAGTTAGTGTCCCTGCTGATTTTACCTGCAGGAAGTGCTGCCATCTCCAGCTCCTCCAAGACCGAGTTAGGAAACTGGAGCTGGAGTTGGAAGAACTTCGGATCATTCGGGAGGCAGAAGGGGTCATAGATAGCAGCTTCAGGGAATTAGTTACACCAAAGATTGGAGATAGGTGGGTAACTGTAAGAGGGACTGGGAAAAAACAGTCAGTGCAGGGATCCCCTGCGGTCGTTCCCCTGAGAAACAAGTATACCGCTTTGGATACTTGTGGGGGGGACGACTTACCAGGGGTAAGCCATGGGGTACGGGCCTCTGGCACGGAGTCTGTCCCTGTTGCTCAGAAGGGAAGGGGGGAGAGGAGCAGAGCATTAGTAATTGGGGACTCTATAGTCAGGGGCACAGATAGGAGATTTTGTGGGAGCGTGAGAGACTCACGTTTGGTATGTTGCCTCCCAGGTGCAAGGGTACGTGATGTCTCGGATCGTGTTTTCCGGGTCCTTAGGGGGGAGGGGGAGCAGCCCCAAGTCGTGGTCCACATTGGCACCAATGACATAGGTAGGAAAGGGGACAAGGATGTCAGGCAGGCTTTCAGGGAGCTAGGATGGAAGCTCAGAACTAGAACAAACAGAGTTGTTATCTCTGGGTTGTTGCCCGTGCCACGTGAGAGTGAGATGAGGAATAGGGAGAGAGAGCATTTAAACACGTGGCTACAGGGATGGTGCAGGCGGGAGGGTTTCAGATTTTTGGATAACGGGGGCTCTTTCTGGGGAAGGTGGGACCTCTACAGACAGGATGGTCTACATCTGAACCTGAGGGGCACAAATATCCTGGGGGGGAGATTTGTTAGTGCTCTTTGGGGGGGTTTAAACTAATGCAGCAGGGGCATGGGAACCTGGATTGTAGTTTTAGGGTAAGGGAGAATGAGAGTATAGAGGTCAGGAGCACAGATTTGACGTCGCAGGAGGGGGCCAGCGTTCAGGTAGGTGGTTTGAAGTGTGTCTACTTCAATGCCAGGAGTATACGAAACAAGGTAGGGGAACTGGCAGCGTGGGTTGGTACCTGGGACTTCGATGTTGTGGCCATTTCGGAGACATGGATAGAGCAGGGACAGGAATGGATGTTGCAGGTTCCGGGGTTTAGGTGTTTTAGTAAGCTCAGAGAAGGAGGCAAAAGAGGGGGAGGTGTGGCGCTGCTAGTCAAGAGCAGTATTACGGTGGCGGAGAGGATGCTAGATGGGGACTCTTCTTCCGAGGTAGTATTGGCTGAAGTTAGAAACAGGAAAGGAGAGGTCACTCTGTTGGGAGTTTTTTATAGGCCTCCTAATAGTTCTAGGGATGTAGAGGAAAGGATGGCGAAGATGATTCTGGATATGAGCGAAAGTAACAGGGTAGTTATTATGGGAGACTTTAACTTTCCAAATATTGACTGGAAAATATATAGTTCGAGTACAATAGATGGGTCGTTTTTTGTGCAGTGTGTGCAGGAGGGTTTCCTGAAACAATATGTTGACAGGCCAACAAGAGGCGAGGCCACGTTGGATTTGGTTTTGGGTAATGAACCAGGCCAGGTGTTGGATTTGGAGGTAGGAGAGCACTTTGGGGACAGTGACCACAATTCGGTGACGTTTACGTTAATGATGGAAAGGGATAAGTATACACCGCAGGGCAAGAGTTATAGCTGGGGGAAGGGCAATTATGATGCCATTAGACGTGACTTGGGGGGGATAAGGTGGAGAAGTAGGCTGCAAGTGTTGGGCACACTGGATAAGTGGGGCTTGTTCAAGGATCAGCTACTGCGTGTTCTTGATAAGTATGTACCGGTCAGACAGGGAGGAAGGCGTCGAGCGAGGGAACCGTGGTTTACCAAGGAAGTGGAATCTCTTGTTAAGAGGAAGAAGAAGGCCTATGTGAAGATGAAGTGTGAAGTTTCGGTTGGGGCGATGGATAGTTACAAGGTAGCGAGGAAGGATCTAAAGAGAGAGCTAAGACGAGCAAGGAGGGGACATGAGAAGTATTTGGCAGGAAGGATCAAGGAAAACCCAAAAGCTTTCTATAGGTATGTCAGGAATAAGCGAATGACTAGGGAAAGAGTAGGACCAGTCAAGGACAGGGATGGGAAATTGTGTGTGGAGTCTGAAGAGATAGGCGAGATACTAAATGAATATTTTTCGTCAGTATTCACTCAGGAAAAAGATAATGTTGTGGAGGAGAATGCTGAGCCCCAGGCTAATAGAATAGATGGCATTGAGGTACGTAGGGAAGAGGTGTTGGCAATTCTGGACAGGCTGAAAATAGATAAGTCCCCGGGACCTGATGGGATTTATCCTAGGATTCTATGGGAGGCCAGGGAAGAGATTGCTGGACCTTTGGCTTTGATTTTTATGTCATCATTGGCTACAGGAATAGTGCCAGAGGACTGGAGGACAGCAAATGTGGTCCCTTTGTTCAAAAAGGGGAGCAGAGACAACCCCGGCAACTATAGACCGGTGAGCCTCACGTCTGTAGTGGGTAAAGTCTTGGAGGGGATTATAAGGGACAAGATTTATAATCATCTAGATAGGAATAATATGATCAGGGATAGTCAGCATGGCTTTGTGAAGGGTAGGTCATGCCTCACAAACCTTATTGAGTTCTTTGAGAAGGTGACTGAACAGGTAGACGAGGGTAGAGCAGTTGATGTGGTGTATATGGATTTCAGCAAAGCGTTTGATAAGGTTCCCCACGGTAGGCTATTGCAAAAAATACGGAGGCTGGGGATTGAGGGTGATTTAGAGATGTGGATCAGAAATTGGCTAGCTGAAAGAAGACAGAGGGTGGTGGTTGATGGGAAATGTTCAGAATGGAGTACAGTCACAAGTGGAGTACCACAAGGATCTGTTCTGGGGCCGTTGCTGTTTGTTATTTTTATCAATGACCTAGAGGAAGGCGCAGAAGGGTGGGTGAGTAAATTTGCAGACGATACTAAAGTCGGTGGTGTTGTCGATAGTGTGGAAGGATGTAGCAGGTTACAGAGGGATATAGATAAGCTGCAGAGCTGGGCTGAGAGGTGGCAAATGGAGTTTAATGTAGAGAAGTGTGAGGTGATTCACTTTGGAAGGAATAACAGGAATGCGGAATATTTGGCTAATGGTAAAGTTCTTGAAAGTGTGGCTGAGCAGAGGGATCTAGGTGTCCATGTACATAGATCCCTGAAAGTTGCCACCCAGGTTGATAGGGTTGTGAAGAAGGCCTATGGAGTGTTGGCCTTTATTGGTAGAGGGATTGAGTTCCGGAGTCGGGAGGTCATGTTGCAGCTGTACAGAACTCTGGTCCGGCCGCATTTGGAGTATTGCGTACAGTTCTGGTCACCGCATTATAGGAAGGACGTGGAGGCTTTGGAGCGGGTGCAGAGGAGATTTACCAGGATGTTGCCTGGTATGGAGGGAAAATCTTATGAGGAAAGGCTGACGGACTTGAGGTTGTTTTCGTTGGAGAGAAGAAGGTCAAGAGGAGACTTAATAGAGGCATACAAAATGATCAGGGGGTTGGATAGGGTGGACAGTGAGAGCCTTCTCCCGCGGATGGATATGGCTGGCACGAGGGGACATAACTTTAAACTGAGGGGTAATAGATATAGGACAGAGGTCAGAGGTAGGTTCTTTATGCAAAGAGTAGTGAGGCCGTGGAATGCCCTACCTGCTACAGTAGTGAACTCGCCAACATTGAGGGCATTTAAAAGTTTATTGGATAAACATATGGATGATAATGGCATAGTGTAGGTTAGATGGCTTTTGTTTCGGTGCAACATCGTGGGCCGAAGGGCCTGTACTGCGCTGTATTGTTCTATGTTCTATGTTCTATGAGACTATGTCCATAGATCTCAAAAGATAACGGATAAGGTGGTCAAGAAGGATTATGGGATACTTCATAGCCGAGAGATAGAACATAAGATGTGGAAGACTATATTGAAGACTAATTAAACTGCAGCTAGACAATTGTACAAAGTTCTGGACCCTACCTTAAAGGAAAGGTGTAATCATGTCAGAGAGGGATGAGAGGAGATTTGCATGGATACTATCAGGAATGGAGAATTGTAGCTTTGCGGAATGATTGGGTAAGTTGGAGTTGTTTTCTTTGGAGGTTAAGGGGAGAATTTATTGAGGTGAGCAACATTATGAAGGGCCTAGGCTGTGCTGATCTTTACAGCCACCGCCTTTCAGGACCACCCGCTTTCAGTTCCCCTCCTTCACCCCCAACCTTTCTTTGATCCCCTCAGAGCCCATTCACACCCCCTTTCATGATCATGGCCCCCTAACCCCTAACCTTTGGCAATGCCCAGGTGGTACCCAGACACATTGGCACTGCCAGCCTACCACCCTGGCAGGGCCACATTGACACTCTGGCAGTGCCAGGGGAGTATCAGGGTATTACCCTGCCCTGTCTCCAACCATCCGGGTCCCTCTAATGGCCTGTGAGATCCCCGAGGTGCCAACGCACCTGGTCCACGCTTGTGGAAACCAGTGCTAAACTGCGCCCGCAGGCACGGCCATTGACTTCCAGGCGCCGGTTGAATATGACGTCCAGATATTTAAATGAGCTATTGAATATCATTATCTGGAGCATGCTCAGTGAATGTGTGATCGAGAAGGCCCCGGGCGCAGCAGGTCAAGTGACTCGCGCGGAGCCAGATTTGGAGCCTACCTGCGATTTACCCTCCCGTTGGTAAAATCATATCCTTGATCTAAAGTTATAAATTTCTTGATCAACCAGGATGACTTGGCATAATTCAACTTTTAGTTTAGGCAAAGGGATCAAAATGGATTTATTAGCTTACTTGAATGTTTTGTGCTATTTAAAAGCAGCGTCCATTGAGTGGTGATGTTGATATAAATTGGATACTCTTTCCTGCAAGATCAATGTTTATCATTCCTTCGTTAGATAGTTTTGTCCATTGGGAAGGTTGGTATATTATATAATAATATTTATTGTCACAAGTAAGCTTACAATAACACTGCAATGAAGTTAATGTGAAAATCCCCTAGTCGCCACATTTTGGCGCTTGTTCGGGTACACAGGGGGAGAATTCAGAATGTCCAATTCACCTAAGAGCACGTCTTTCGGGATTTGTGGGAGGAAACCGGAACACCTGGAGGAAACTCACGCAGACACGGGGAGAACGTGCAGACTCCGCACAGACGGTGACCCAAGCTGGAAATCGAACCTGGGACCCTGGAGCTGTGAAGCAACAGTGTTAACCACTGTGCTACCGTATTTATCTGCTTTATTTATTCTGGTATTGTGGTATTTATTGTGATGCTCAAGATGTCGCAATGATGTGAAAAATATTGGATGGACCACGAGGTCTTTTGCTTTTCCATCACAGTTTGTATGTAAGTTTTAAAAATTGGTCTTAAAATTGTTTCTGCGTTTTTTTGTCTGCATTGATATTCCCTCAGCTTTAGTCACTCTTGCAAGAGAGCCAAGCATTTTCTGTTTGTGCGCCTGCGCTGTTTGACCATTACATGTGTCCTCTACTTGAAGGTAGACTGAAACATTTGGTGAAATTTGGCTGAATGCAAAGCATTGAAATGTTTTGTTTCAAGACAAGTAATAGTCAAAGCAAATTCCCCTTAATTAGCAAAATCTTACTTTAACTTATGAAAAAAATTGTAAAAATTCCTATCCTTTTCGGATTTTTTTCACGTTGCATTTCTTTCCAGACAACTTCCAGCCACAAACAAATGCTGACCTCCCACATATTTGTTTCCCAGCTCCAGGTTACACAACATCTCGCTTTCTCTTGTGAAAAACCTGACTGCTCACATATCGCTTTGTGTGTTTCCAACAAGGCGGGTGGCTGTGACACTGAATTCCTCTCCATTAGTGTTCCACGAGTAGACACGTCAATAAAACTGGTTTCTTCCCCTTTTCTCTTGGGGTGTAAGTTTAAGTAAAACATCTGCTGCTGTTCTCAAAATGAATAGCTGCCGTCTTGGCTAATGAAGCTGGGACGGGACAATTGACCCACGTTCTAACAGTTTGCAGCAGACTCCAAACCATGACCTTTCACAAACTGACCTGTCTGGCTCCAGTATATATATTGCATGCATGGAGGCTGTGGCTCCGTTCTTTTTAAACCTTCATGAATTTGTTTTGTTCAAAACTTAAACGCAGCTCATTTAAAAAAAAAACTTTCCATCGAAGGGAAAAATGATCTCAAAACGTAACACGTGTTTACCGGAGTAATCCAGCACTACCTGTGCTTGTTCACACTTCCTTAATTCATCCCCAGTTTGATATAGCAAGGCAGGAAGTCTTCAGAGGACAAAATCTGAAAAGATTCATATTTTCCCTTCTCCAGCATTTTAATGATATCATCAGAAGTAAAATATGGTGATTAGCAAAACGCACGAATGAACAATTCATCTCTGCTGAAAACTCTCTGAGGATTCTTATCCATGTAGGAATTAAATAATGATTGTTCGTCAAAATTCCCAAAACGAAAATGCTATTGCCCTTTTAAAGACCGGAAGGTGGTAAACTCTTGGCACATTCCACAGCTGCACAGTGAAATTGAAAAACAAATATTTTTCTGCAAATCAAGGCAATCCTCAGTGAGGTTAAGAATGGGGGGATTGTGGTAGTCACCACTAGTAGTATATTATATGTATTACGGCACTGCCCCTATATTAGAGGTACATGGGTAAATCCCTGTCTGCTGGCTCCGCCCAGTAGGCGGTGTATAAATGTGTGTGCTCGCCGGTGCTGCAGCCATTCTGGTTCCAGCTACAGGAGGCACAACATCTTGTTCAATAAAGCCTCGATTGTTCCACCATCCTCATCTTGTGGTAATTGACGGTACATCAATTTATTGAACAAGATTTTTTAAACGATGGACCTCCGCATCAAGCCTGATCGCCTGCAGCTGAGCCCTCAAGCAGCCAACGCCACGTCCACCTTCGACCACTGGCTAGCCTGCTTCAAAGGTTACCTCAGAGCAGCCGCTGACGAACCATCGGACGCGCAGAAGCTCCAAGTCCTCTATTCACCGGTGATCCCTGACATTTATCCCCTCATCCGGGATGCGCCCACCTACTCCAAAGCGATGGCGCTCCTGAAGGGACATTACGTTCGACCGGTGAACCAAGTGTACGCCAGGCACCCCCTGGCCATGAGACACCAACTCCTCAGGGAGACTCTGGATGACTTCTTGCATGTCCTGCAGATCCTAGGTAGGAACTGTGGCTGCCAGGCAGTTTTGGCAGTCTAGCACACCAAACTTTTAATTAGAGACGCTTATGTCACAGGCATGAAGTCTGCGTACGTCCGCCAGCGGCTACTGGAAGGGGGTACGCCCGATCTTGCGGGGACTAGGCAGCTGGCTAATTCGTTGAAGTGGCCTCCCGTAACGTTCAGTCCTACGCCCCCAACCATGCAGCACCCTCGAGGACATCTTGGGCCCCACCAGCTGCCAACTCCAGCTCACCGCAAGCTTCGCGCGGCAACCAGACAACCCTGGGGGGCCCGTGTTATTTCTGCGGACAAAACAAACACCCCAGACAGCACTGCCCGGCGCGGAGCGCGACCTGCAACGGGTGTGGGAAGAAAGGACACTTAGTTTCTGTTTGCCAGGCCTGTTCAGTCGCCGCTGTTTCCAGGTCTGGCATTTCTACACCCCCCACGTGCGACCCAGGGGCGCCGCCATTTTTGCCTTTGCAAGCCACGTGCGGCCCGTGGGTGCCGCCATCTTCCTCACCGCAAGCCATGTGCGGCCCATCTTCAGCGCCATTTTGGACTGCGTCTCAGGACCCCTGCTCGTCAGACCATTCATCGCCTACCGCTACCTCTGCCACCGCTGACCAGCCTGGGACCTCCCAGCATCTTCCGCAGCTTGCCTCTATCACCCTGGATCAGTCCCGGCCCCGCAACCTTGCGACTGCGACAATGATGGTGAAGATCAATGGGCACGAGACGACTTGCCTCTTTGATTCCGGGAGCACAGAGAGCTTCATCCACCCCACTACGGTAAGGCACTGCTCCCTCCCGGTACACCCCGTCACCCAGAAAATCTCCCTGGCCTCCGGATCCCATTCCATTGCAATCCGGAGGTACTGTATCGCGACCCTCACCGTCCAAGGCGTCGAGTTCAGCAACTTCCGGCTCTACGTCCTCCCCCACCTCTGCGCTGCCCTGTTACTCGACCTGACTTTAAAATTCAGTGGACCCCTACCCCCCCTTACCGTCTGCCGCCTCACGATCCTTAAAGTCGATCCACCTTCCCTGTTTGCGAACCTCACCCCGGACTGCAAACCCGTCGCCACTAGGAGCAGACGGTACAGTGCCCAGGACAGAACCTTCATCAGGTCGGAGGTCCAACGTCTTCTGCGGGAGGGGGTCATTGAGACCAGCAACAGCCCCTGGAGAGCTCAAGTAGTGGTAGTGAAGACTGGGGAGAAGCACAGGATGGTCATTGACTACAGTCAGACCATCAATCGGTACATGCAGCTCGACGCGTACCCCCTCCCACGCATATCTGACATGGTCAATCAGATTGCGCAGTGTCGAGTCTTTTCCACAGTGAACTTGAAGGCCGCCTACCACCAGCTTCCCATCCGCCAATACACTGCGTTCGAAGCAGATGGCCGCCTCTATCACTTCCTTAGGGTTCCTTTTGGCGTAACTAATGGGATCTCGGTCTTCCAGCGAGAGATGGACTGAATGGTTGACCGGTATGGACTGCGGGCCACCTTCCCGTACCTAGATAACGTCACCATCTGTGACCACGATCAGCAGGACCACGACGCAAACCTCCAAAAATTTCTCCATACCACCAAACTCCTTAATCTCACATACAATAAGGAGAAATGCTTGTTCCGCACCAACCGCTTAGCCATCCTTGGCTATGTAGTGGGAAATGGAGTCCTAGGGCCCGACCCCGACTGCATGCGCCCCCTCCTGGAACTCCCTCTCCCCCACTACCCCAAGGACCTGAAACGATGCCTGGGGTTTTTCTCCTATTACGCCCAGTGGGTCCCTAATTATGCGGACAAGGCCCGCCCACTCATTCAGTCCACAGTTTTTCCCCTGACGGTTGAGGCCCGCCAGGCCTTCAACCGCATCAAGGCGGACATCGCTAAGGTCACGATGCACGTGGTGGATGAGTCTCTCACCTTTCAGGTCGAGAGCGATGTATCAGGCGTAGTTCTGGCCGCCACCCTCAACCAGGCAGGCAGGCAGGCCCTTGGCCTTCTTTTCCCGCACCCTCCATGCCTCCGAAATTCGGCACTCCTCTGTCAAAAAGGAGGCCCAAGCCATTGTGGAAGCTGTGCGGCATTGGAGGCATTACCTGGCCGGCAGGAGCTTCACTCTCCTCACTGACCAATGGTCGGTTGCCTTTATGTTTAATAATACAGCGGGGCAAAATCAAGAATGACAAGATCTTGAGGTGGAGGATCAAGCTCTCCACCTAGAATGACAAGATCTTGTATCACCCGGGGAAGCTCAACGAGCCCCCTGATGCCCTATCCCACGCGGTACATGTGCCAGCGCACAAGTGGACCGACTCCGGGCTCTCCATTATGACCTCTGCCACCCGGGGGTCACCTGGTTCTTCCATTTTATCAAGCGCACAACCTGCCCTACTCCATTGAGGAGGTCAGGACCATCACCAGAGACTGCGCAGAGTGCAAGCCACAGTTTTACCGGCCAGATAGAGCGCACCTGGTGAAGGCCTCCCACCCCTTTGAACGCCTCAGTGCGGACTTCAAAGGGCCCCTCCCCTCGACCGACCGCAACACATATTTCCTGAATGTGATTGATGAGTACTCCCGGTTCCCTTTCGCCATCCCGTGCCCCGATATGACTTCTGCCACGGTAATCAAAGCCCTGCACAGCATCTTCACTCTGTTCTTTTTCCCCACCTATATCCACAGTGATCGGGGATCCTCTTTCATGGGCGATGAGCTGCGTCAGTTCCAGCTCAGCAAGGGCATCGCCTCGAGCAGGACGACCAGCTACAGACCCCCGGGAAACGGGTAGGTGGAGAGGGATAACGGGACGGTCTGGAAGGCCGTCCTGCTGGCCCTGCGGTCTAAAAATCTCCCGGTCTCCCGCTGGCAGGAGGTCCTCCCCGACGCGCTCCACTCCATCCGTTCGCTTCTCTGCACCGGGACTAATGATACCCCTCACGAACGTGTGTTTGCCTTCCCCAGGAAGTCCACCTCCGGGGTCTCGCTCCCAACATGGCTGACAGTTCCTGGACCCGCCCTCCTCCGGAAGCATGTGCGGACCCATAAGTCGGACCCCTTGGTCGAAAAAGTCCATCTCTTACATGCAAACCCGCAGTACGCCTACGTGGCACACCCCGACAGGCGCCAAGACACAATCTCCCTCCGAGACCTGGCACCCGCTGGATCCCCACTCATGATCCCCGACCTGACCCCCCCCCCCCCCGGTTGCCTCATTCACCCCTGTGCCACTCACCCTCCCTCCAGCAAACCTCACCGCAGCCCCCACCCCAGCAGGATCCGTCCTCCCACTGGTTCCACTCAGGGGTGACGAAGACGAGGACAACACGCTCCCGGAGTCGCAGGTGACCAAGTCGGCATCCACATCACCACCAGGACTGAGGCGATCGCAGAGGAGGATCAAGGCCCTCGACAGACTTAACTTGTAATGTTTTCCACCAGCACCGCTGGACTCTTTTTTTAACAGGGGGTGAATGTGGTAGTCACCACTAGTGGTATATTATATGTATTACGGTACTGCCCCTATATTAGAGGTACAATGGTAAATCCCTGCCTGCTGGCTCCGCCCAGCAGGCGGCGTATAAATGTGTGTGCTCACCGGTGCTGCAGCCATTCTGATTCCAGCTACAGGAGGCACAACATCTTGTTCAATAAACCTCGATTGTTCCACCATTCTCGTATTGTGGTAATTGACGGTACATCAATGATTTTGAAGTGCCATCCTACAGGAATGAATAATGGAATCCTGTAAAGTGAAGGGCGGGTAGATGGTGGAGTCTAATCAAATGCAATAAATTGGGAAGGTGCAAGGAGGGAGAACCATGACTTTTATTAATTAGTACAGGTCAGCTGTAAGTTACGCAATGTTAAAAATTTGCACGCCTGCAGATTTTTGCCCGTGAGTGAGCATCTGCAGGGAATACTGTGCAGGATTGTACTCCTGCACTGAGGTACGGAAGTATTTGTTTGGTGGGAGATAAGGGTGTAAACGTTTAACAGATCAAAAAACGAAGCGAGGTCCCAGGAAACCTGGCAATATTTGAAGTCAACAATTATCCGGTCTGGACGAAACACATCCACGAGGGAATGAAGGGTAGAGATTGTGGAAACTGCCACAATCTTCCAGTTGTAAACATTATTTCCTTGTTTAAAAAAAGGGGACAAGGATAAACCTGGCAATTACCTGCCAATCAGATCAACGTCAGTGATGGGGAAGCTTTTAGAGGCAATAACCTGAGAGAAAATGAATAGCCACTTGGGTAATCATGGACAACTAAAGGAGAGGCGCGCTGATTGACTGAGGGCAAATAGTGTTTGACCAACTTGATTGAGTTTTTTGATGAGGTATCAGTCAGAGTGGATGAGGGCAGTGCAGTTGATGTTGTGCATATAGACTTTAAAAATCTATTTCACAAAGTAATACATTTTGGAGGAGATTAGACAAAGGTGTTTAAATTCATGAAGGCTTAGTTAGAGAGAGCCAAAATGTTTATTTGAGTGCATATGTGCCCATGTCTGTTTGTGCATGGTAGGACATGTAAACATGGGGAGAGGTTGTTGCAGTGGGAATGTCACTGGGCTAGCAGCTGAGGCTAATGCTCTGTGGACATGGGTTCAAGTCCTACCAAGACAGCTGGTGAAATTTCTATTCAACTTACAATATCTGGAATTGAACACGGGTGTCAGTGACCATCCATTGTCTGAAACACTTACATGGCTCACTAATGCCCCTTTAGGGAAGGAAATCTGCTGTTCTTATCTGGCCAGGCCGATATGTGACTTCAGGGGCAAAATTCTCCGTTATCGGCGGAAAGTCCGCCGATCGGCGCAAAAAACAGCGCAAATCCGACTTGCGTCACGTCGGAAAAATGGGTCGAAAGTCTCCGGCCCGAAACGGGCTAGCAGCGACGTAACGGGATCCGCGCTTGCGCAGTGGTTCACGCCGTGCAGCATCATACGCGCCGCATGGCGTGACGGCTCATAAGGCTGCGCTGCTCCCCCCCACCCGACCGGAACACCCGACCGGAACACCCGACTGGATGGCTGGCCGCCGCTCAGCCCCGAGGTTCGAGTCACGGGATGTGGAGGCGCTCCTGGATGCGGTGGAGCAGAGGAGGGACGCCCTGTATCCCGGGCACGGCCGCAGAGTTGCCCCACGCCACAGCCGGCATCTGTGGAGGGAAGTGGCAGAGGCCGTCACCGCTGCGGCCCTGACACCACGGACAGGCACCCAGTGCCACAAGAAGGTGAACGACCTCGTCAGAGCAGGCAGGGTGAGCCTCCCCATATCCCCCCTCCCCCATATCCCCCCTCCCCCTTATCCCCCCTCCCCCATATCCCCCACTCCCCCATATCCCCCCTTCCCCCATATCCCCCCTCCCCCATATCCCCCCCATATCCCCATATCCCCCTCCCCCATATCCCCCTCCCCATATCCCCCTCACCATATCCCCCCTCCCCCATATCCCCCAATCCCCCCTGCCCCATATCCCCCCTCCCCCATATCCCCCCTCCCCCATATCGCCCCTCCCCATATCCCCCCCATATCCCCATATCCCCCCATCCCCCCTCCCCCATATCCCCCATATCACCCCATCCCCCCTCCCCCATATCCCCCCTCCCCATATCCTCCCTCCCCATACCCCCCCTCCCCCATATCCCCCTCCCCATATCCCCCCTCCCCCATATCTCCCATATCCCCCCTCCCCCATATCCCCCCCTCCCCCATATCCCCCCTCCCCTTTATCTCCCTCCCCTGTATCACCTGATCACTGCCTGATGTCTAACCATGCATGCTTCATTGTGTATCGCAGGACCAAACGTCCAGGCACCCATCCCCGCAGATGCAGACCGCCCGCAGGATGCCCCTCGGAGGCCACGGGAGACGGAGAGACCTGGAGCAACAGGGAGACGACACCCCCGTCACGTGCGGGAGCGACCACCCAGCGACGAGGGGGGCAGCCACAGGCCCCCGTCACATCCGAGCCAGGACACCACTACCCAGGACACCACTACCCGGGACACCACTACCCGGGACACCACTACCCGGGACACCACTACCCAGGACACCACTACCCGGGACACCACTACCCGGGACACCACTACCCGGGACACCACTACCCGGGACACCACTACCCAGGACACCACTACCCGGGACACCACTACCCGGGACACCACTACCCGGGACAGCACTGCCCAGGACACCCCTACCCGGGACAGCACTACCCAGGAAGACGAAATACCGGACAGTGACTCAGAGTGGATGGGTGGAGACGAACCCCCTCCCCAAAGTGCCATGGACTCAGAGTGGGACGAAGAGCACGACACAACGCCACTGCTGTCACCAACACCCTCCACCATCGCAGAAACACTCGCCTCGGTTGGGCACTTTCGTGATGAGGCGTCTGGTACACTCACTGGTGCGCACAACACAGCCGTCCCGGTACAGCAGGTGGAGGTAGGAGCAGCAGAGGGGCCGGGAGGTTGGAGGGCAGCCCAGCCCAAGCGAACATCTGCCGCACAGATGGATCCCAGGTTCCTGGAGTTACCACACCCAACACATAGATCCGATGCAACCACCGACCCGGAGACGAGCGAAGAGGGTGACGGGCGGCTTGCGGCGGCTGCAGTCGCAGGTGGAGGAGTCCACCCACGTCCAGGAGCTGGGAGTGGTGCCGGTCATGCGTGCCACCCAAGCTGACACCGCACGGGTGGCGTCCGCGGTGGAGGCAATGGGTGCGACGGTGTCAGACATGGGGAACGGTTTGCGAGGCCTGGGGCTTTCCGTGCAGGCGGTGTCTGTGGCCCAGGAAATGGCTGCCCTCTCACAGGAGGCCATGAGCCAGTGCCAGCGCCAGATGGCAGAGGCGCTCAATGCCATAGCCCAGTCTCTGCAGGCCATGGCCCAGTCTCAGCAGGCCATGGCCCAGTCTCTGCAGGCCATCGCTGAGGGCATCGGTGCCAGTGGCCATGTGCGAGCCGGCGTCGCACTGTCACAGACAGGGTTTGCCAACCCCCTGGGCTCCATGGCTGCAAACCTGCAGACCCCTGTCGATACCAGCACGGGCCTCCAGGACTGGCAGCGCCAGATGTCGGGGGGGCGTTGGATGGCCAGTCCGTTCGCATCCCCCACCCATGTAGAGGCCTGGGGGCCATCGGGCACCCCGAGGGAGGAGGAGGCGGTGTGATCCGTCCCGGCTCCCCCTGTAGGGGAGGTCCCGGTACACCGCGACACCTCGGACTCCCCCCCCTTCTGTCCCAGGTGCATCGGGTGGGCAACGGGCAGGACAGGCTGGCAGCTCACCATCCCAGTCGCCCGGGCCGCAGCCTGGCCCATCTAGGCCAGGACGCCCCAGGAAACGGCCGCCAAAAGGATCCAGTGTCAGAGGGCAGGAATCACAGGAGTCCACCTCCAGTTCTGCTGTACCGTCTGGGGAACCACGTAGACGTAGTCAAAGGGCCCGTAAGGCCAAACAATTAGACACTGAGTAAGTTGGCACGGGTGCAGGGCACAGATGAGTTTTAGGGGCTAGGGCACGTGCATGAACTCCTTTGGTTATTAAAGTCAATGTTACACCTACAGGAGCTGCCTTTGTGCTTTGTCCAAAGCGTGCGGGGGTGTCATGTACATTGAGCGCAAGTGTGTGTGTGAGGGGTGGTCTTACCTCAGCCCCAGGTGAATCTGCCCCCTTCCCCCTGGGCCGCAATCAACATCCCCTGGGCAGAGGACGGGACCGTGCGCTGCAGTGTCACAGCCGCATGCAGGGATGGTCCGGGTGGATGGTGGTACTGTGGCCATGGGTCAGACATAGTCCAACGATGTAGAGCCAGGAGCTCACCGCAGGGCGGGTTGTCATCATCCTCTATGGCCTGCAATAGACACGCGTCCACCCGCAACTGTGTGAGCCCGGCCCGTTGTGCCGCAGGTGGATCGGCAATGGGGGGGGTGGTGTGCATGCGGGTGGGGTGGGTGGGGTTGGGGAGGGGGGTGAGGGTGCTGGGTGGGTGGATGGGTGGTGGGGTGTGGGTGGTCAGCTGTTGCCATGGTGTGCGGTCTGTGGCCATACTACCCGATACCCACGCCCATCTAGTCAGTGAAGCGGGCGGCTATCAGTCTGTCCCGTGCCCGCTGGGCCAGCCGGTAACGGTGGACAGCCACCCGCCTGTGTCTACCCCGTCTGCCCTGACCATTACCCCCATCCCCCTCATCTGGGGAGGACTGCGCCTCTTCCTGCTGCTCCTCCACTCCGCCCTCCTCTGCCTGCGGCACATCGCCGCTCTGCAGGGCTATGTTGTGCAGGACGCAGCACACCACAATGATGCGGCCGACCCTATCTGACCAATACTGGAGGGCGCCCCCAGAGAGGTCCAGGCACCTGAAACGCATCTTCAGCACGCCAAAGCACCTCTCTATCACTCCCCTTGTCGCTACATGGGCATCATTGTAGCGGTTCTCCGCCTCATTGCGTGGCCTCCGTATAGGAGTCATCAGCCATGATCGTAATGGGTAGCCCCTGTCGCCCAGCAACCAGCCCCTCAGCCGGGGATGGCGTCCCTCGTACATGCCGGGGATGGATGACCGCGACAACATGTATGAGTCGTGTACACTGCCTGGGTAACGGGCGCAGACGTGAAGGATCATCATGAGGTGGTCGCAGACCACCTGTATGTTCATCGAATAGGTCCCCTTCCTATTGGTGAACACGGCCCTGTTATCTGCAGGTGGCCGCACGGCGACGTGCATCCCATTGATCGCGCCCTGGACCATGGGGAACCTAGCCACGGCAGAGAAGCCCATGGCCCGGGCATCTTGGCTGGCCCGGTCCACAGGGAAGCAGATGTAGTGGTGCACCATGGCATATAGGGCATCTGTCACTGCCCGGATGCACCGATGCACCGATGTCTGCGATATGCCGGACAGGTCCCCACTCGGTGCCTGGAATGACCCCGTTGCATAAAAGTTCAGGGCCACCGTAACCTTGACGGATATGGGGAGAGGGTGTCCCCCGCCAGTGCCACGCGGTGACAGGTGTGCCAGCAGGTGGCAGATGTGTGCCACGGTTTCCCACCTCATCCGGAGTCTCCTCCTGCATTCCCGGTCCATGAGGTCCTGGTATGACTGCCGGGGCCGGTACACACGGGGCGCCCTCGGGTGACTCCGTTGCCATGGGGCCGCGACGTCCTCCTCCCCCTCCTCGTCCTGTCGGTCAGGTGTCCCTCCAGCCTGGGTGGCTGCCGCCTGTCCCTCTGCGGCAGCCTGCGCCGCCTCTCTGGCACGCTCCTCCTCCTCCTCCTCCTCATCCAGGGCAACATAGACATGAGTGGCTGCCGCCACGGCGGCCAACATCGCTGGATGATCGGAAAACATGACGGCCTGGTGGGGGGGAGGGGAACGACGACATGTCATCATTGCCCATATCCCCTCCTCCCCCCAGCCAGGTGGCATGGACCGCATGGGTCCAACTGTTGGAGGCTGGCACCTGGCCAGGTGGACCAACTCACTTGCCCTCGGATCCCCCTCCCCGGCACGGACCCCCCATCCCACTCCCCGGCACGGACCCCCCCAACCTCCACCCCGGCACGGACCCCCCTCCCCAACCTCCACCCGGGCACGGACCCCCCCCAACCTCCACCCCGGCACGGACCCCCCATCCCCTCCCCGGCACGGACCCCCCCCAACCTCCACCCCGGCACGGACCCCCCATCCCCCTCCCCGGCATGGACCCCCCCATCCCCCTACCCGGCACGGACCCCCCCCATTCCCCTCCCCGGCACGGACCCCCCCCCCATCCCCCTCCCCGGCACGGACCCCCTCCCGGCACACCCCCGGAGCCCAGCCTACTCTAAACACACGCCCCCCCCCCCCCCCCCCGCTGCACACACACACACACACAACCCGAGACACACCTCTCCTCACGCATTCAGACTGCGGCCACGCCATCGCCTGCCCAGAGCCAACCCCCCAGGCTGTCACTCACCTCCACGCTGGTCGGCGTGAACCTGGAGCACAGGGTCACGCCGATGAAAAGGAGGTTTAATTTACGTCGACGTGAACGGTCATCACGTCGACGGGACTTCGGCCCATCCGGAAGGGAGAATATCGGCAGGCCGAAAATCGGCTGCCTTGCGCAGACCCGTGACATTCTCCGACGGCAGCGGCGACATTAACGCCCCGCCGACTTTTCTCCCTTCAGAGACTTCGGCAACCGGCGGGGGCGGGATTCACGGCGGCCAACGGTCTGGGGGGTCGGAGAATGACGCCCCTGATGCATAACGATGCGGGTTATTCTCAACTGTCCTTTGAAATGGCCTCATCAAGCTAAAGAGATATTAGGGAACCGCAATAAATGTTGGCCGAGCCGGCAGCATCTACACCCCACGAATGACTAAATGAAAAGTAAGGTGGTGTAAAAAGGGAAATTGTACAGTTGAGTAAAAGATCATCTGTGGGATTCTCCACTTCGCCAGCAGAGCGCCCAAACCCGTGGGTTTCCCAATGGTGTGGGGGTGGCCACAATGGGAAACCCCATTGACCGATTGCAGGAACAGAGAATCCCTCTGCCGGCACCTCGCCGTCCTGTAGCCTTACAGTGAAAGGCTCCAGCAAAGAAAATGCATTGATCAAGATAAATCAGGAAATAGTGGTGAGTTAGCTCCGTTGGTAGCATCTCCGAATTATGGGTTTGCGGATTCACCTGCAGGACTTGAGCACAACACTCAAGGCTGATGTTCCATACACTACTGAGGAGGTGCTGCACTGTCTTTCGAATGAGACACTATGCTGAGACCCTGTCTGCTTTTTCCATCAGTCATAAAATATCCCATGGGCATTCTTTCGAAGAAGAACAAGGGAGTGATCCCTGGTCTCATGGCCAATATTTATCTCTCAATCAACAACACTGTGGTGAACCACTGTATTAGGAGATGTAAGGTAGGACCTGCACTAAAGGATCGCCGGTAGCTCCTGCCGGCTGGCTCCGCCCACGGAGAACTGTATAAATATGCCAGCTGCAGCAGGAGGCCACACATCTGACTGTAGTAAAGCCACAGTTGTACCCAACTTTAGTCTTTGTGCAATTGATCGCGCATCAATTTATTGCAGTCAGATTTTCCACAGAATGGATATCCGAATTAAGCCCGATCACCTGCAGCTGGATCTGCACTCGCCCGACGCCAGGAAAGACTTTACTCACTGGCTAGTATGTTTCGAGGCTTACATCAACGCGGCGGACCCCGCGCCAACGGAGGCTCAGAAGATAAACGTCTTTAACTCCAGACTGAGCTCCAGCGTGTTCCCGTTGATCCAAGACGCCACGAATTACACAAAGGCAATGGAACTCCTCAAAGAACACTAAGCGCAGAAAGCGAACACGCTCTACGCCAGGCATGTACTTGCCACCCGCTCGCAACTACCTGGTGAGTCCATCGAAGACTTCTGGCGGGCCCTAATTCACTCATCCGGGACTGTGACTGTCAGGCCGTTACGGCCGCTGAACACGCTAATCTCCTCATGCGCGATGCCTTCGTCACGGGGATTGCGTCGGACCGCATCCGAAAGCGATTGCTGGAAGGGGCCACGCTCGAACTGGGGGAGAAGAAAACCTTGGCGCTCTCCATGACCATCGCATCCCGTAACGTACAATCGTACCTCTCCCGCCGCGCTGCCCACCCTTCTACTCCTTCCTACCCCTCCTGGACCCCGCCGACGACCTCCTTAGCCGGGGCCCTCCCTTCGCAATACGTCTGTGCCGCATGTCGATCCGCGCACCCCGGGGGTCCCTGCTGCTACTTCTGCAGTCAGCAGAAGCACCCACGCCAACACTGCCCGGCCCGCACTGAATTTGTAAAGCCTGCAGTAAAAAGGGCCACTTCGCGGCTGTGTGCCAGGCCCACGCAGTCGCTGCGATCACGCCCGCTATCGCCCCCTCCCCCACGACAGACACACAATGGAAGCCGCCATCTTCTCCTCCCGGGTCCATGTGCGATCTTGTCCCGATCCCGCAATGTGTGCACCATGGGTGCCGCCATCTTGTCCCGACCCCGCAATGAGCGCACCATGGGCGCCGCCATCTTGTCCCGACCCCGCAATGTGCGCACCGTGGGCGCCACCAACTTGTCCCCCACAGGGTCTCCGGACATCCCAACATCGGAACCGCACACGCTCGCCACCCGAAGCATCTGATGGCTACCCGCAGCTCGCTTCGATGGCGCTGGACCAATCTCGCCCGCACAACCTGGCCACCGCGTCGACAACGGTTAAAATCAACGGCCATGTGACCTTGTGTCTGCTGGACTCCTGGAGAACCGAAAGCTTTGTTCACCCAGATACGGTAAGGCGCTGCTCCCTCGCGGTCCACCCTGCCAATCAAAGGATCTCCCTAGCATCCGGATCCCACTCCGTCCCGATCCAAGGCTTTTGTTCAGTCACCCTCACGGTCCTGGGCGTAGAATTTAGTAACTTCCGCTTAATGTCCTTCCTGATCTCTGCGCTGTACTCCTGTGGGGCCTGGACTTCCAATGCAACCTCCCGAGCCTCACCCTCAAAGTCGGCGGGCCCTTACCCCCCCTTACCGTATGCGGCCACGCGACCCTGAAAGTCGATCCCCCGTCCCTTTTTGCCAACCTAACTGTGGATTGCAAGCCCGTTGCCACTAGGAGCAGACGGTACAGCACCCAGGACAAGACCTTCATCAGGTCCGAAGTCCAGCGGCTGCTTAAGGAGAGTATTATCGAGGCCAGCAACAGCCCTGGGAGAGCCCAAGTGGTAGTGGTGAAAACTGGAGAGAAACACAGGATGGTCATGGACTACAGCCAGACCATCAATCGGTACATGCAGCTCGACGCGTACCCCCTCCCACGCATATTTGATATGGTCAATCAGATTGCGCAGTACCGGGTCTTCACAACAGTTGACCTGAAATTCGCCTCCCACCAGCTCCCCATCCGGAAGTTGGTCCGGCCATGCATTGCCTTCGAGGCGCACGGTCGCCTCCACCACTTCCTTAGGGTCCCTTTCGGTGTCACAAATGGGGTCTCGGTCTTCCAAAGAGAGATGGACCGAATGGTCGACCAGTACGGTTTGCGGGCCACTTTTCCGTACTTAGATAATATCACCATCTGCGGCCATGACCAGCAGGACCATGATGCCAACCTCGATAAATTCCCCCGCACTGCCACTCTTCTCAACCTGACCTACAACAAAGAGAAGTGTGTGTTCAGCACGACCCGGTTAGCCATTCTCGGCTATGTAGTTCAAAACGGACTTCTCGGGCCCGACCCTGACCGCATGCACCCCCTCATGGAACTTCCCCTCCCCCACTGCCCCAAGGCCCTCAAACGCTGCCTGGGGTTCTTTTCCTACTACGCTCAGTGGGTCCCAAACTATGCGGACAAGGCTCGCCCACTCATTCAGTCCACCCAATTCCCCCTTGCGGCCGAGGCACAACATGCTTTCGCCCGCATCAGACTAGACATCGCCGAGGCCGGGATGCACGCAGTGGATGAGTCACTGCCTTTCCAAGTAGAAAGCGAGGCTTCAGACGTCGCCCTTGCCCCCACTCTAAATCAGGCAGGCAGATCCATGGCATTCTTTTCCCGCACCCTTCATGCCTCTGAAATTCGACACTCATCCGTCGAGAAGGAGGCCCAAGCTATCGTTGAAGCTGTGCGGCATTGGAGGCATTACCTGGCCGGTAAGAGATTCACTCTCCTTTCAGACCAATGGTCAGTAGCCTTCATGTTCAATAACACACAGCGGGGCAAGATCAAAAATGATAAAGTCTTGCGGTGGAGAATCAAGCTCTCCACCTATAATTACAAGATCTTGTATCGCCCTGGTAAACTCAACGAGCCCCCAGACGCCCTCTCCCGCGCACAAGTGGACCAATTCCGGGCCCTACACGACAGCCTTTGTCACCCAGGGGTCACTCGATTGTACCATTTGGTCAAAGCTCGCAATCTGCCCTACTCCGTTGAGGAACTAAGGACAGTCACCAGGGACTGCCAGGTCTGTGCGGAGTCCAAGCCACACTTCTACCAGCCGGACCGTGCGCGCCTGGTGAAGGCCTTCCGCCCCTTTGAACGCCTCAGCGTGGATTTCAAAGGGCCCCTCCACTCCACTGACTGTAACACGTACATTCTCAGTGTGGTCGATGAGTACTCCAGATTCCCCTTCGCCATCCCATGCCCCGATATGACATCTGCCACTGTCATCAAGGCCCTCAGCACCATCTTCGCTCTGTTCGGTTTCCCCGCCTACATCCACAGTGACAGGGGATCCTCATTCATGAGCGATGAGCTGCGTCAGTTCCTGCTCAGCAGGGGTATAGCCTCCAGGAGGATGACCAGCTACAACCCCTGGGGAAACGGGCAAGTAGAACGGGAGAATGGGACGGTTTGGAGGGCCGTCCAGCTGGCCCTACGGTCCAGGAACCTCCCAGCCTCTCGCTGGCAGGAGGTCCTTCCTGACGCTCTGCCTCCATCCGGTCACTATTGTGCACCGCCACTAATAACACACCCCACGAACGTGTTTTTACCTTCCCCAGGAAGTCCACATCCGGGGTGTCGCTCCCGACTTGGCTCGCTGCTCCAGGACCAGTCCTTCTCCGTAGGCACGTCCGACTCCACAAGGCGGACCCCTTGGTGGACAGGGTTCACCTGCTCCACGCCAACCCTCAATATGCCTACGTTGAATTCCCCGATGGCCGCCAAGATACTGTCTCACTCAGGGACCTGGCACCGTCAGGTTCCACCCCAACACTCCCCCCCCCCAACAATGCGCCCCCCCCATCTCCCACCATGCCGCCAATATTGACCCCACCAGAGCACCCCCTCCTCCCCTTTTCTGCACCAGAGGACAAAGAGGACTTCTGCATGCTCCTGGAGTTCCCCGATGACTGGCCAGCATCAGTACCGCCACCACCACCATCGGTGCCACCTCCACCACCGCCAGCATCGACTTCGCCGCCACCGTTACGCTGCTCCCAACGAAGCAACAAAGCACCGGACCGGCTGAACCTTTGACGGACTCTGGACCATCAACATTGACTTTTATTTCCCTGCCACTGTACATAATTGCTCTAATTGTACACAGTTTCACGTCACCCCGGCCGGACTCATTTTTAACAGGGGGTGAATGTGGTGAACCACTGTAATAGGAGATGTAAGGTGGGACCCACACTACAGGTTCGCCGGTAGCTCCTGCCGGCTGGCTCCACCCATGGAGACTGTATAAATATGCATGACCTCCAGTGCCCTGCCATTTCGCCAGCTGCAGCAGGAGGCCATACATCTGACTGTAATAAAGCCACAGTTGTACCCAACTTTAGTCTTTGTGCAATTGATCGTGCATCAAACACAAAACAAAACATTTGGTCATTACCACGTTGTTGTTTGTGGGAGTTGCTGTCAGCAATATGGCCACCAAACTGCTTACATTACAACAGTGATGACACTTCAATAGTATTTCACTGGCTGCAAAGCACTTTTAGCCATCTGGTGGTTTTCAACAGCACCATATAAATCCAAGTATTTTATGTAGGTAACATTGAGCTTTTTTTTGAAATCTCTGGTCTGTTGACGTTTTGAGCATTTTAAGGGTTTGGCTTCGTAACAAACCTTAGTTCCAAGTGCGGCTGTAGGGAACAAAGCAGGGAGAGAGCTTTCTTCACCACCATGAGGTTTTACAGCACTAATATTGGGAAGAAGGTTACAAAGAGTTAAAAAAAACACAAGCAAGAGCAAGCAAACCCAAATGATAAATCGATGTAAAAAAAATAAAAAATTAGTTGAAGTAACACTTTGAGGTGCGATCTGTATTTCTGGAAATAGTAATTTAAACAAATTTAAACACGGTGGCAGCAGTGTGCACCATCTACACGATGCACAGCAGCAACTTACCAAGGGTCCTTTGACAGCACCTTCCAAATGTCGCTGGGTCCAGATCTTGGAACTCCTTCCTAATAGCACTGCACATAGACTGCAGAGGTTCAAGAAGGTGGCTCATCACCACCTTCTCAAGGTCAATTAGGGATGGGTAATAAATGCTGGCCCAGCCAGCGATGACCACATCTTGTGAAATAATACATTTTAAAAAAAAATCTGTATTCTTTTCATGGTCAAAATCTAATGGTATTTTCTCCTGTCTTATGTTCAACAGAGGACAATATAACTGCCATTATAAATCTCTCCACTTGTGTACGGTGGACTGAGCAGTGATGCATTGCTGCCTAATGTCTACTGTGTGTGAAATGTGTTGGTCGTAAAACAAAAACATTTATTAAAAAAGTTTCTGTGACATATCAATACAGCAATTTTCAACTCTGAGTACTCAGATTGGCAGAAAGTTGAGCATGACAAAGGTGTGATGCAGAATGTAATAAAAGTTACTTCACTCTGTCCCAACAACGCGTCTTCACCTTAATCTTAAACAAAGCTGCCCAATTCCTCCAATAGATTACTCCCCCTCATATTATTTTCTTACGTTTTGAAAACAGTTAGGAGTTGCAAAGATTTCCAGTCCAATACCCAATCGTTACAAGGAAGGTATTTACATATCCTAAACGGGCAATGCTGAAAAATCACAATCTGTCCGGAAATGCATGCACCAATGACCACTATTAGCCTTGTAAGAACTGCTGGGAAAAGATTAAGGCCGTTGTCTTGGTAACAATTTGTTTTCATTGGGTGATATCTGTGTGGGATTCTGTGATGTTCACATGAAACAGTCTTTGCAGAATTGATGATCAGCTTAGAATTTCTGAACATCATTTGCTATTAAATCAGAAGCACTGCATGATTCCTCCCCCCCCCCTTACTATTTCTGAAAGGAATTGTCATCTTCCAGCATATTCTGTTGTCAAAATCCAATTGCAGAAAAAATATTCCAGCCATTTTGAAATGATATTGAACTAAAATGAGAGAAATTGTGGATTAAACCTTTTTTTCTCCATTTGTATGCTGTAAATCTGAAAGGGTTAAGCATCTCTTGCACCGCGCAGGAAAGACTTTCGAAACTGCAAGCTCTTCATACCTACCAAACTAATCAATTCTTCATCATTCTTGATGGGCGCAGTATTGGGAAGAATAATTTTATTTTGGCTTTTGATGTAACATTTTTCTCCTCCAGCGAACCGTATCCCTGTTAGTCCCTAAAAAAAAAATGTAATTTGTTCTTCATACTGTACGGACGTGATGTGTTAGCAAAGCAAAATAAGAAAAAAAATAAAGTAGCAGTGGCAATAGATTTTTTTTACCAGTCAAACATAAATGTACACCATTGTCTGAAGCTACCAAAAGCACAGGGACCTCCTTCCTCCCCAATATGACGTTATGCTTGATAAATTTGACACAATACATGGCACAGTCAGTGAACTAAAGGAATATGATAACAATAAAGGAAAACGCAATGACATGCAGCATACACATTCTAAACTTTTCATCCATATGTTTCCAGTGGACTATTTTTTGGTTCATTTGAAAAAGGTAACATGCGCTTTCTTTCAATATGCACAGTTTAATGTATGAGCTATCAATAGTACAGCAAGGCACAGCTTTCATGGTGTTAGTGGACAACTGAAAACTCCAAAGCGGCGAGGAAAAAGTGCCGATCATGTTTTCATGCTTTTGAAGGTAGCTTAGGAGAACCTCAACACCACTGCTGCAAAATCTGTGAATCTGGTTGTGGAGTGCAGGATGGAAGATATCTCAAGTGTAACTGTTAGTAGCTGGCTTAAGTGAAGGAGCTCAACAAGTGCTGATGGGCACAGCCATGGAAGTGGTAACGTACTTCTGGTTGGGAAGGGCAGTTACCTGAAGAGAGCAGAAGGAAGTAACCATGACAATATCAAATGTTGTCCTCTTCATTCAGCAGAGCTGGCAGCAGGTCAGGAAGAAGATGCATTGGTTACAGAGAAGCATGGCAAGAGAAAGGTAAGGCATTGTTAAGTTGGAGCACAGACCACACATTCAAACATATGGACATATGGAATAGGAGCAGCTGCAGGAGGCCATTTGGCCCCTTGAGCCTACTCCGCCCTTCAATAAGATCATGGCTGATCTGTTTGTGTAGAGTTTCATATTCCCCATTTACACCCGCTAACCTTTGATTCCCTTGCCCAACAATAATCTACCTACCTCCACCTTAAAAATATTCATGACCCCACTTCCACCATCTTCTGAGGCAGAGAGTTCCAAAGTCTCATAACCCTCTGAGAGAGAAAAATCTCCTCATCTCAGTCCTGTAACGGTATCCCTTAATTTTAAAAGTATGCCCCTAGTTCTGGACTCACCCACAGGAGGAAACATCCGTTCAACATCCAAGAAAGAAAATTGTCAACTAACAAATATACTTTATCAAAGCTTTTCAGCTTGCATTCATCAAGACAATTGCAAGAATACCAATGACAGGGGAAACAACAACTTTATACTGTATGGGACGAGGGTGCTGATTGGTTAGCAAGTGGACTGATTGGTGAAGGATTGCCATGGAGAATGCACCAGTTGATGCTGAATGACAGTTAACTGTCAAGCATTGTTTGAAATTTAAACTACAGTTTGATTCTGGTCAACGCATTCCCTGGGGAATGAACCAGTGAGTCACTATCTATCACTTATTTATTTAGCTGAAACAGGTGCAATGTTCATACATGTTTTTTATGTCTGCCCAGAACATTGCATCTTCATCCCTTTTGTAGTTTACTCTCTCCTGGTGTCTATCCTATTCCAGTCCTTTCCATTTGTTCTTGCTTTCTGTGGTATTCGATTGTTCAGTTCTGTGTTTGATTATGCGAGTTTGGTAACAGATCTGTGCTCACTGTTTGATTGGTTAAGCCTGGATGCAGACTTAGAGATAAGTAAACAGACTCAGAAGCTGCTAGAACTAACTTGATAGAGTTTTTCAAAGAGGTCACAAAGATGATTGATGCAGGTAGGGCAGTGGATGTTGTCAAGAAGGACTTCAGTAAGGCCTTTGACAAGGTCCCTCATGGTAGACTGGTACAAAAGGTGAAGTCACACGTGATCAGGGGTGAGCTGGCAAGGTGGATACAGAACTGGCTAGGTCATAGAAGGCAGAGAGTAGCAATAGAAGGGTGCTTTTCTAATTGGAGGGCTGTGACTAGTGGTGTTCCACAGGGATCAGTGCTGGGACCTTTGCTGTTCGTAGTATATATAAATTATTTGGAGAAAAATGTAACTGGTTTGATTAATAAGTTTGCAGATGACACAAAGGTTGGTGGAATTGCGGATAGCGATGAGGACTGTCAGAGGATACAGCAGGATTTAGATTGTTTGGAGACTTGGGCGGAGAGATGGCAGATGGAGTTTAATCTGGACAAATGTGAGGTAATGCATTTTGGAAGGTCTAATGCAAGTAGGGAATATACAGTGAGTGGTAGAACCCTCAAGAGTATTTAAAGTCAGAGAGATCTAGGTGTACAGGTCCACAGGTCACTGAAAGGGGCAACACAGGTGGAGAAGGTAGTCAAGAAGGCATACGGCATGCTTGCCTTCATTGGCCGGGGCATTGAGTATAAGAATTGGCAAGTCATGTTGCAGCTGTATAGAACCTTAGTTAGGCCACACTTGGAGTATAGTGTTCAATTCTGGTCGCCACACTACCAGAAGGATATGGAGGCTTTAGAGAGGGTGCAGAAGAGATTTACCAGGATGTTGCCTGGTATGGAGGGCATTAGCTATGAGGAGCGGTTGAATAAACTCAGTTTGTTCTCACTGGAACGACGGAGGTTGAAGAGCGACCTGATAGAGGTCTACAAAATTATGAGGGTCATAGACAGAGTGGATAGTCAGAGGCTCTTCCCCAGGGTAGAGGGGTCAATTACTAGGGGCATAGGTTTAAGGCGTGAGGGGCAAGGTTTAGAGGAGATGTACGAGGAAAGTTTTTTATACAGAGGGTAGTGGGTGTCTGGAACTCGCTGCCGGAGGAGGTGGTGGAAGCAGGGACGACAGTGACATTTAAGGGGCATCTTGACAAATACATGAATAGGATGGGAATAGAGGGACCCAGGAAGTGTAGAAGATTTTAGTTTAGTCGGGCAGCATGGTCGGCACTGGCTTGGAGGGCCAAAGGGCCTGTTCCTGTGCTGTACTTTTCTCTGTTCTTTGTTCTAGAAGCTAGAACTGGGCGAAGCATGAATGCAAGCATTTTGTGATTGCAGAGATATTTCCAAACTCTTATAAATAAAGCATTGCATTGCTCTGAGATACATAAAATATACGACACATCCCCTCCCCCCCTTTCTCTGCCTTGTTTAAAAACTGTTATTACTCTAAGCACTCTCAGTTCTGACAAAGGGTTAACAAAAAGAAAATGAGTTGCTGACCATTCCAAACATTTTCACTTACTATTATTGAACAAACTATTATTCAGAGTGCCAAGATTACAAAGGTAAATTCATAGTTGTATCACTACCCTGCTCATCCCTCCCTTCTCTCCACCACCACCCCGCCCCCCCCTCCCCCCCTCCCCCCCTCCCCATCAGGGAAGCTTTGCTTGATGCCGGTGTTGGGCAAAGTTGGGGCAGGAGCATTTCCACCCCAATCCTCCAGTTATCATTGCTCTCTGCCTGAGATTGCAGAATTATATTTCAACCTGTCGTTCTTTCACGATGTGAAAATTGCACATTTGGTGAGCTGTTGAAGTCCGTGAACATGAAAATGGGGGAGAGTTAAATTGGACTGCTAACTTGCTATCGCACATTTGACACTATAATACAATGTCAGGATCTACTCCAGGGAGTCCTCAATCAAAAAAAGGACAAAGAGGCATACCATGATAATAAATATGCCTCAAGAAAAATAATCATTTCCGATAGATAGTTCACTTGAAGAACTGGAATCAATGGCCGAGTATCAGATACTGGTGTCCCTATGAGCAACACTCTTAGTTTATGCTGAACTGTATGGAGCAGTCTAAAGAATTATACGGTTTCCCCATTAGTGGAGAGGCAAACGCCAAAACAGCTGACCCCTAACCTGTTGCCAGTGGATGCTCGCTGTGGTGACCTACGCTCTCATTCACAGAGCAATTAGGTGGCCGTCTCATCACAATTACTGCCCTCTGTGTTGTGCCTCATTCCTCTTAGAAATTGTCAGGTAGCTGATCCTATTGTGGTGGGTTTGTTGCCGAGGGCATATCCAGCTGCAGCCTGTGAACCATCCATTTTTTCTGTGCTGAAGACCCCCCCTGACCTCATTCTCCACTCGGATATCCGCAGCAATGGCTCAGGGGTATAGCCACCAAGACTAATGGCTCACTCTTCTCTCCTACTTTTCCCTCTCGATGTTTGTAAAGCTTTTTAATGCCAGGGAGGAACTGTGGTGTTCCTTGTGTTGCTAAATTCAGGATGGTTGGCGTCGTGTTCACAAAGACCACAAAATTGCTTGAACTTGAACAAAGCTAGAAATTTATTAACACTACTTATTTGGATTTGACATGTACTCCTAAATAATACAGTTAATTATTAGCATATAATCTACACGCATCTTCAACTAATTTTTATACTGTTATAAACAATGATCTGATCTTACTCACACAGGGCGGGATTCTCCCGCAATCGGTGGGGCGGGCCGTACCGGCCAAAGAGTGGCGTGAACCACTCCGGTGTCGGGCCGCCCGGAAGGTGTGGAATCCTCCGCACATCTAGGGGCTAGGCCGGCGCTAGAGTGGTTGGCGCCACGACAACCGGCGCTGAAGCTCCTCCACCTGCCGGCGCGGGTTGGCGCATGCGCAGGAGTGCCAGCGTGTTCTGGCGCATGCACAGAACCGCTGGCTGTTTCCTGCGCATGCGCAGGGAGTTTCTTCTCCGCCCCAGCAATCGCGGAGCCTTACACAGGTCGGCGTGGAGGGAATGAGTGCCTCAACAGCACAGGCTCGCCTGCAGATTGTGGGCCCCGATCGCGGGCCAGGCCACCGTGGCCCCCCCCCCCCCCCCCCCCGGGGCCGGATCCTTCCACGCCCCGCTGAGGACTCAGCAAGCCGCCCTCAAAGCCAGGTCCCGCCGGTATGGACCTTGTCCATTTCCCGCCGGCGGACTGGCTGAAAATGGGCAGCCACTTGGCCCATCGGGGCCCGGAGAATCGCTGGGGGGGGGGGGCACTGCCAATGGCCCCAGACTGCGCGGTGCGACCCCGCCCCCGCCCAAAAACCAGCAACGGAGAATTTGTCAACCAGCTTTGGAGCAGCGGGGCGGGATTCACACCGCCCCCCGGCAATTCTCCGACCCGGCTGGGGTTCGGAGAATCCTACCCCTAATCTTTACTTCAGTCCGTCTCTAGTTAACCCCTGCACTACTCTCCTCCACAAGACTTAGCATCAACGTCTTCTATACTTGTAACTGTAGCTCCCTTTAGTGGCTGTTCTTAGACATTTCATTAACCCTTGCAGTTCTTACATCTATTTCTGAGAGATTTAAAACAAAAGACTCTGAGCATTGATCTGCTGGCGCTTGCTCCTGACATTCCATCACCCTTGAAGCACAACTACTTTCCCGTAGCTTCATTAGGGAAGAATGGGGCATTTGATTGGCAATTAATTTACACAGTACCTGTTCCCAACTTTGATTTTTTTTCCTCTGTTTAATCTGGTATTGAATGAAAAGTCTAAAATCCAAAAAGTCCATCATTCCATCTGCAACTTTGTAGGACTATTTGAATATATAAAATCCAAAGGAGATGGACAGCAGATTCCAACGAAGAATTGTTGATTACTGTAAAAATTAAATGGGTCGCTGAGCAGTATAACCCACACGCAACAAAGTCACAACTGGCTTGTCAAGGTCAGGTTGGAAATCTTTGATATTCTGTTTACACCACGATATATATTTATATATTCTCTCAAATGTCTTAGTGCTGTTTGAATTTCATGTTGTAACTCGCTAGCATAGACAATGGGGGAGTACATGACTGTTGTTTGGACTGGAAACTGAGCATATTATTTGGCAGATGCCAATGGTAAAAAAATCATTCTCGCATGAATAAATGGATTATGATTGTTTACAATATAGTTGAGTTCATTAGCCCCTATCGACTAATGTAAGCTAACACTGAATTTCCCTATCTGTGCATTAATTACACGCCTTACTTTTACTTGTGGGCTGAAGAAAAGGGGGAAAATAGAAAATACCATTGACTCACAGTTTTGAAATCACGGATTTCCACAGACTGATCACTACCATTTCCTGTTGTGAAGGTCTCAAAGCTGTTCATGGCATCAATCTTCATTAAACTTTCTTTTATGGTACCGTTGATGTTTATCCGGTAGAAAAAATCATAAATCTGAAATCAAACGTCATCTATTTTACAATTCTGATACCACAATGTAGTTCGAAATACTTGGTCATTAAATAGAAAATTCATGCAGTTTAGCTCAAGGAGCAAGATTGGAACCCATTTGCCTTGATTGACCATGTTGGTGAGACTAGATTGTGTCAACTGACTAATGAAATATAAATGCGTTTAAGTGTTTTAAGAAAGAAACAGGAAACTAATAATTATTTGCCCCTGGATAATGAGGCTCTTCCTATGGCTCTGTCATTGTAACCAATACTGACTGGTACCGTGAGCTTATCAAGGTCCCAGCACATTTTAAGTGCCAGTACTTTGGGGGAAATACTCTGACTTGTGAGCATGGAAGGACACTTTGGAGAGTTCTATCGTTCAGGTGTGAATGTTATAAATTCTGCCAGCAATCAACTAAACCACCTAAATAGATGTTAACTGAAATGAATTCATTTCTACCTTTTCAGTGATGAGAATGACCCACGTCGATGGATATAATATCAAACCCTGATGGCAAACGCTGAAGTTTTGCAGAATAACGTGTGTACATATTTTGCAAAACTGTCAATCAAACCCCCCAAAATATTCCTTGTATCAAAAATAAATCTACTAGTGCAGAAAGGTGAAATGAAGCATTGACGTCAGTTCCTCAATTCAGCCTCACCTTAAATGGTGACATGAACTCACTTATTAACTTATTAAATGTTTCTGAGCGCTTCGCACAAAGACTGCTTTTTTTTCACATATTAAATAACTTTGTTCAATTTTTTCTCTGCTGGCATAACTGGGACCTGGTGAGTGTTGAAACATCCTAATTGTAAATTTGCAGTTTGGCTTAAGTTAATTGGACCTGCCTTGATCGCTGCCTCAATTAGTCTTCTTTTTCACTGGCACAAAAAAGATTTACTGGCAGAGGAAACCTACATTGGAATTTCATGTGGTGCGAACACAATGTCCAAGTTAAACAGTTGAAATATTATCCCTATCACTCCTCTGAAAGTTTTTTCAGACATGTTAAAGATATTCTGAAAGTACACCCTATAACAATCAGTTGAAGCACTTTTGCCACCTGAGATATGCAAATAATTAGCAACACATACCTTTAAATTTATAAAATCCTATCATTGAGAAGGAGACCATGCAGTCCATCATGCATGTGCCAGTTCTTTGACAGTGTTATCCAATTAGTGCCTTTCCCTGCTCTGTCACCGGAATTCTGTAGTTTTCTTCCCTTGCATGATACAGATACACTTAGCCAACTTATTTGAAAGTTACTATTGAATCTTCTTCCAATACCCTTTCAGGCAATGAATTTCAGAACACCATAACAAACTTAAAATACTGATTCTCTTCATCTCACGCCTGGCTCTTTTGGCAATGCCCTTAATTTATTGCTCTGTTTATCACCTTTTCTCCCTGTGGGAACAGTTTATTCCTATTTACTCTTCATCAAAATTCTTCATGATTTGGAATACTTCCATTAAATCTCCCCTTAACCTTCTCTGTTCCAAGCAGAACAATACAGTTCCTTGAATCTCTCCTTGTTACTCAACTTCCTAATCACTGATAACTATTCCAGTAAATCCCCTCTGCACACTCTCTGAAGACTTGATATCCTTTGTGGTATTTGATGCCACAAATGGCAACAAAACTCCAACTGAGGCCTAAGCAGTGATTTATAAAGTGATTTGGACATAGCTCGGCATCCTTGCTTTAGTATACGTTGGGATGAATCTTTAAATAGCTGTCGCGATGAGTTTGGAGGTGGATGGACTCAAAGTCTTCTGACAGTGGATAATGTGGATGACGGCGGTGGCACAGTGGCTAGCACTGTCGCTTCACAGCTCCAGGGACCCTGGTACAATCCCAGCCTTGGGTCACTGTCCGTGTGGAGTTTTTACACTTTCCCCATGTCTCCACGTGTTTCCCTGGGTACTCCCGTTTCCTTCCGCAGTCCAAAAGTGTGTAGGTTAGGTGGATTGGCCAAGCTAATTTGCCCGTTGTGTCCAAAAGGTCAGGTGGGGTTATGGGGTTGCGGGGATGGGGTGGGGGAGTGGGCCTTGGCGGAGTGCTCATTCAGAGGGACGGTGAAGACTCGATGGGCCAAATGGCCTCCTTCTACACTGTAGGGATTCTATGATCCTATGATGCAATGTGCCAGTCTCGTGCCTGCTTTTCTGCCATTTTCATTCCAGGAGGATCTGGCATGGCACCAGACTGGCGGGGGTTGCTAATGACAATGTTGGGTCGCCTGAATAAAATGGGGGAATTCCAGCATTCCATCCCACTAGTAAATCCCGCCCTAGTACCTGTTATGGCTGATTGGTGGATGGGTTGAGGACAGCCTGGCAGCCGTGGCCATGCTAACAATGAAAATTTTAAACTCCTTTCTGTTATGTACATCGGCACTCCTGCATCAGATGGCGGGGGTGCTGATGTGGCATTGTTAAAGGAATCCTATTGGTCCTCTAGCCTCAAAAGCTGATTCACCATCCCCGCCCCCCCCCCCCCCCCCCCCTCCCCCTGGTTTGCTCCTGCTGCTGACCTCCTCACTTAACGTTCCGCGAGAAAGTCAAGGAATGGTTGCCACCGCCTGGAGAACCCCAGCAAGGACCCTCTCAAAGCAAACTTTATCCTCTCCAAACTTAGAAACCCAGCCATGTCACTAACCCAAGTCTCCACACTTGGGGGTTTTGCATCCCTCCATATTAACAAGATCCGTCTCCGGGCTACCAAGGAGGCAAAGGCCAGGACTCCGGCCTCTTTCGGCTCCTGCACTCCCGGATCTTCTGACACCCCAAATATCGCTAGCCCCAGACTCGGCTTTACCCGAATGTCCAAGACCTTGGACATAGCCTTTGCAAAGCCGCGCCAGAATTCTTTAAGTGCCGGGCATGCCCAAAACATCTGGACCTGGTTTGCTGGGCTCCCTGAACACCTCACACACCTGTCCTCCACCCCAAAGAACTTGCTCATTCTTGCCGCTGTCATATGCGCCCGGTGGACCACCTTAAACTGAATCAAGCTAAGCCTGGCACAAGATGAGGAGGAATTGACCCTGCCCAGGGCGTCCGCCCACAAGCCCTCATCCAGCTCCTCACCCAGCTTCTCCTCCCACTTGCCCTTCAGCTCCTCCACCGAGGCGTCCTCCGCCTCCTGCAGCTCCTGGTATATGTCTGATACCTTTCCGTCTCCTACCCACATGCCCGAGACCACCCTGTCCTGCATTCTGCGGGAAGGTAGCAGCGGAAATTCCACCACCTACTTCTTCAAGAAAGCGCGGACTTGCAGGTACCTAAAGGTATTCCCCGGGTCAAACTGAATTTCTCCTCCAGCGCCTTCAGTCTAAAGTCCCATCTATAAACAAATCCCCCATCCTTTTGATACCCGCTCTGTGCCAGCTTTGAAACCCTCCGTCTGTTCTACCCGGGACAAACCTGTGGTTGTTTCGTATCAGGGTCCAGACTGAGGCCCCTACTCCCCCAGTGCCTTCTCCACTGACCCCCAGATCCTCAGTGTCGCCATCACCACCGGGCTCGTGTGTACCGTGCCGGCGAGAGCGGCAGCGGTGCCGTTATCAGTGCCCCCAAACTAGTATCCCTGCAAGACGTCGCCTCCAGCCGCTTCCACGCCGCCCCCCTCTACTACCCATTTCTGAATCATGGATATGTTCGCTGCCCAATAATAGCTGCAGCGGCCCTCCCCGACTGCGCTCTAAGAACAGTCTTTTAACTCGCGGGGTCTTGTTTGCCCACACAAATCCCATGATAATCCTGTTCACCCGCTTGAAGAAGGACTTGGGGAGGAGGATGGGAAGGCACTGGAAGACGAACAAGAACCTGGGGAGGACCATCATCTTCACAGACTGCACCCTGCCCACCAAGGAAAGCGGGAGCATGTCCCACCTCTTAAAGTCCCCCTCCATCTGATCCACAAGCCGAATTAGGTTGAGCTTGTGCAGGGCATCCCAACTCTTACCCACCCGTATGCCCAAATAGCGAAAGCTCCTCTCCTCCACCTTGAGCGGGACCTCTCCCAGTCTTTTTTCCAGGCCCCTCGCATGGATCACAAAAAGCTCGCTTTTCCCAACATTCAACTTATACCCCGAGAAATCCCCAAAATCTTTTAGGATCTGCATGACCTCCCCCATCCCCTCCACCGGACCTGAAATATACAGGAGCAGGTCATCCGCGTACAGTGAAACATGATGCTCTTCCCCTCCCCGAACCAGCCCCTTCCAGTTTCTAGGCATCCTCAGCGCCATGGCCAATGGCTCGATTGCCAGGACAAACAGCAGGGGGACAGGGGGCATCCCTGCCTCGTTCCTCGATGCAGCCTGAAGTACTCCGGCCGCAGTCGGTTCGTGGACACACTCGCTACGGGGGCCTGATACAGTAATTTGACCCACCCTATGAATTCCTCGCCAAATCCAAATCTGCCTAACACTTCCCACAGGTACTCCCACTCCACCCGATCGAAAGCTTTTTCCGCATCCATTGCAGCCACCACTTCTGCATCCCCTCCTTCCGAGGGCATCATGACCATGTTCAGAAGCCTCCGCACGTTCGTGTTCAGCTGCCTGCCCTTGACAAACCCCGTCTGGTCCTCATTAATCACCCCCGGGACTCAGTCCTCAAATCTAGTGGCCAGGATCTTGGCCAACAGTTTGGCGTCTACATTAAGGAGCGATATCGGCCTGTCGGAACCACATTGCAACGTGTCCTTATCTCGTTTAAGGATGAGCGAAATCAAGGCCTGCGACATCGTTGGGGGAAGGCTTCCCCTTTCCTTAGCCTCGTCAAAGGTTCTCAACAATAGCGGGCTCAACAGCTCTGAGAATTTCCGATAGAATTCTACAGGATATTCGTCCGGTCCCGGGGCCTTGCCTGACTGCATACCCTCCAAACCTTTAACCAACTCCTCCAACTCAATCGGGGCCCCTAATCCCTCTACTAGCTCCTCCTCCACCTTCGGAAACCTCAGTTGGTCCAAGAATTGCTTCATCCCTTCCCTCCCCTCCGGGGGTTCTGACTCATACAATTTACCATATAAATTCTTGAAGACCTCATTGATCCTTTCCGAGCTCAGGACCGTGTTACCCCCCCCATCCCTAATTCCCCCAATTTCCCTGGCCGCCTGTCTCTTCCGTAGTTGGTGCGTCAGCATCCTGCTTGCCTTCTCCCCATACTCGTACACCGTGATGCGCCCATCAATTCACTCGAAGACACGTGGAGACGTAAACTGTGGTTTTAATCAGCTTAGAACTGAGCCTGCCTGTGACCGGTACAACACTGAAGGTGGCCCCGCAGGCCAGCAGCTCTTATACTTCCTGTAAAGGGGGTGCAGCCATGGGCGGAGCCCATACATGCCCCAACATATCCCCTGTGGGTGAAGCCACAAAATGGCCCATAGGTAGAGCCCACAGAGTGAATAACATAACACAGTGCATTGGTGAATTATCAGTAATTATACATTCACCACATTCACGCCCTGTTTAAAAATGAAGTCCGGCGGGGGTGACGGGCTCCTAGATTCAGTCAGTCCGGTGCCCGGATCGTTCGTTGCGACCGCCGAAGCACTGGTGTTGCAGCCGCTTCGGGTGACTGTGGAAGTGGGTCCGGAGCGGGCACAGGCGTGGACTCCGGGAACGGCTCTTCCGGAGCTTCATTCCTGTGGACCGGTGCGGCGGGTGGGAGGGAGCGCGGGAACCATATAGGGGTGGGGGCGCTGAACATGGGAGGTTGGACGGGACATAGTGTGGGGGATGCAGTAGCGGGAGTGGTGTTTGAGCCTGCGGGCGCCAGGTCCCGGAGGGAGACGGTATCCTGCCGGCCATCGGGGTGTTCGACGTACGCATAGTGTGGGTTGGAGTGCAGGAGCTGGACCCTCTCTGCCAGGGGGTCGGTCTTATGGTTCCGAGCATGTTTTCGGAGGAGGACTGGACCCGGTGTCATCAGCCAGGGCAGAAGCGAGGCCCCTGAAGTAGCTCCCCTAGGGAAAACAAACAAACGGTCATGAGGAGTCTGGTTTGTGGCCATGCAAAGGAGGGACCTAATAAGAGTGGAGCGCATCGGGGAGGACCTCCTGCCAGTGAGAAACTGGGAGATTCCTGGACCGCAGGGTCAGTAGGACGGTCTTCCAGACCATCGCGTTCTCCCTCTCCACCTGCCCGTTTCCCCTGGGGTTATAACTGGTAGTCCTGCTCGAGGCGATGCCCTTACTGAGCAGTTCATGAACGACGAGCCCCTGTCGCTGTGGACATAACTGGGGAAACCAAACAGGGTGATGCAGGGCTTTAATGACAGTGGGGGTGGTCATATCAGGGCAGGGGATGGCAAACAGGAAGCGGGAGAACTCATCTATGATGTTAAGGAAGTACGTTTTGCGGTTATTGGAGGGGAGGGGCCCTTTGAAATCGATACTGAGGCGTTCAAAGGACCTGGATGCCTTTACCAGGTGGGCCTTATCCGGTCGATAGAAGTGCGGTTTACACTCCGCACAGATTTGGCAGTCTCTGGTTATAGCTCTGACCTCTTTGGTGGAGTAGGGCAGGTTGCGGGCCTTGATGCAATGGGCGAGCCGGGTGACCCCCGGGTGGCAGAGGTCATCGTGGATAGCCCGTAGTCGGTCATCTTGCACACTGGCGCATGTGCCACGGGACAGGGCATCTGGGGGCTCGTTGAGCTTCTCAGGACGATATACTATATCGTAGTTATAGGTGGAGAGTTCGATCCTCCACCTCAAGATCTTATCGTTCTTGATTTTGCCCCGCTGCGTATTGTCAAACATGAAGGCAACCGATCGTTGGTCGGTGACGAGGGTAAACCTCCTACCAGCGAGGTAGTGCCTCCAGTGCTGCACAGCTTCCACGATGGCTTGGGCTTCTTTTTCGACCGAGGAGTGTCAAATTTCGGAGGTGGTGAGGGTGCGTGAAAAAAATGCTACCGGTCTGCCTGCTTGGTTGAGGGTGGCGGCGAGAGCGACCTCTGAGGCGTCGCTCTCCACCTGGAAGGGGACGGACCCGTCCACCACGTGCATCGCAGCTTTGTGCAATTGAAGGCTTGGCGGGCCTCGGCTGCCAGTGGAAAGAGGGTGGCCTTAAATAGTGGGCGGGCTTTGTCCGCATACTGGGGGACCCACTGGGCGTAATAGGAGAAAAATCCAAGACACCTCTTCAGGGCCTTGGGACAGTGAGGGAGAGGGAGTTGTAGGAGGGGGCACATACGGTCAGGGTCGGGCCCTAGGACCCCGTTTTCCACGACGTAGCCGAGGATGGCTAGCCTGGTTGTGCGGAAAACGCATTTCTCCTTGTTGTAGGTGAGGTTGAGTTTTTGGGCGGTTTGGAGAAATCGGTGGAGGTTGGCGTCGTGGACCTGCTGATCATGGCCGCAGATGGTGACGTTGTCCAAGTACGGAAACGTGGCCCGCAGCCCGTACTGGTCCACCATTCGCTCCATCGCTCGATGGAACACCAAAACCACGTTTGTGACGCCAAAGGGGACCCGGAGGAAATGGAAAAGGCGGCCATCTGCCTCAAACGCCGTGTAGTGGCGGTCCTCCAGGCGGATTGGGAGCTGGTGGTATGCAGACTTCAGATCCACCGTGGAGAACACGCGGTAGTGCGCGATCTGATTTAACATGTCTGCAATCCTGAGATGGGGGTACGCATCGAGCTGCGTAAAACGGTTAATGGTCTGGCTGTAATCAACCACCATCCGGAACTTTTCCCCGGTCTTGACGACCACCACATGAGCTCTCCAGGGGCTATTGCTGGCCTCTATGACCCCCTCCCGCAAGAGACGCTGGAACTCGGACCTAATGAACGTCCTGTCCTGCATGCTATACCGCCTGCTTCTGGTGGCTACTGGCTTGCAATCGGCGGTGAGGTTTGCGAAGAGTGGGGGGGGGGGTCGATTTTTAGGGTTGCGAGGCTGCATATGGTGAGCGTGGTCGGGGGCCCCCGAACTTAAGAGTTAGGCTCCTGAGGTTGCACTGGAAGTCGAGTCCCAAAAGGAGAGGAGCGCAGAGGTCTGGGAGCACATATAGTTGAAAATGAGCGTACTCAGCGCCCTGTATCGCTAGGGTTGCAGTCGTGCATCCTTGGATTTGCACCGAGTGCGACCCAGAGGCGAGGGATACGGTTTGTTGCGTCAGGAATATTGGGAGCAAGCAGCGTCTTACCATGTCTGGGTGAATGAAGCTCGCTGTGCTCTCGGAGTCGAAACGGCAAGGTGTTTCGTACCCGTTAACCCGGACGGCCATCATGGAGCTCCGGAGGTGCACAGGTCGCGATTGGTCCAGGGTGACCGCGCTGAGGTGTGGGTAGCCGGCGGTGTGATCGGAGGTGCTGGGGCGGCCCCGCGATGGCTGTCCGTATAGGTCGTATGCGTCGAGCGGCGTAGCAGATGGCGGCCAAGATGGTGGCCCCCGTTGCTCGAGCGTGGCGGGCGGTGAGGAAGATGGCGTGCAAGATGGCGGCCCCCATGGATCGCACGTGGCTGGCCGCGTGGGGGAGGATGGCCAAGATGGCGGCCCCCATGAGTCGCACATGTTATGCGGAGGCGGAGGCGGCAGACATGCTGCCACCTTGTGGGGTCTGCGGGCCTGTGAGTCTGTGGATCGGGTCTGTGAGTTTGAGTTCTTAGACCTGGCCAGGCAGACCTTGGCGAAGTGTCCTTTTCTCCCGCAGCTGCTGCAGTTCATGTTGCGGGCCGGGCAGTGCAGTCGGGGGTGTTGGGACTGGCTGCAAAATTAGCAGGGTAGCCCCCCATGATGGGCGGGCGGCCGCGCGGCACAGGCCTGGGGTAGTCTCGTGTCGGGGGCCCACGAGGGGGTCGCGTGATCGGCCGGGAACGCAGTAAGGCTCTGAAAAGCGGCCTCCAGAGAGGTAGCCAGTTTTACCGTGTCGTCCAGGTCCTGGGCCCCTTTTTCAAGCAGGCGCTGTCTCACATAGTTCGATCAGACCCCCGCCACGTAAACGTCTCGGACGGCGAGCTCCATGTGCTGAGTGGCCATAACGGCCTGGTAGTTACAGTTGCGCGTGAGGGCTTTGAGGTCGCGTAGGTAATCATCTAGCGACTCCCCGGAGCGCTGGCGGTGAGTGGTGAAGACGTGTCGCGCGTATACCTCGTTCACAGGCCGCACGTAGAGGCGTTCGAGTAGTGCGAGAGCCTCTGTATAGGAAGTGGCTTCGCCGAGCTGGACAGAAATGCGGTGGCTCACCCGTGCGTGGAGGAGGCCCAGCTTCTGTTCGTCAGTGACGGATGGCGTAGACGACACGGCGAGATAGGCCTTAAAGCATCGAAGCCAATGTGAAAATATTTATTTCGCCTCCGCGGCCTGTGGATCGAGTTCCAGTCTGTCAGGTTTGAGGGCTGATTCCATCGTAGTATCTTAAGCTGATTAAATTGATGCGACCATCAATTCACTCGAAGACACGTGGAGAAGTAAACCGTGGTTTTAATCCGCTTAGAACAGAGCCTGCCTGTGACCGGTACAACACTGAAGGCGACCCCGCAGGTCAGCTGCTCTTATACTTCCTGTAAAGGGGGTGGAGCCATGGGCGGAGCCCATACATGCCCCAACATATCCCCTGTGGGTGAAGCCACACAATGGCCCATAGGTAGAGCCCACAGGGTTAATAACATAACACAGTGCATTGGTGAATTATCAGTAATTATACATTCACCACACACCGTTCCTTGTAACTTCCTCAATTGAGCCTCTGCTTTTCCTGTGGTAAGCAAGTCAAATTCCGCCTGCAGGCTCCGTCGCTCCTTTAGCAGCCCCTCCTCGGGGAACTCCGCATACCTCCTGTCCACCCTGAGTATCTCTCCCACCAATCTCTCCCTCTCCATCCTATCCCTCTTCTCTCTGTGGGACCTGATAGAAATTAGCTCCCCCCTGCCTTCAGCACCTCCCAGACCATACTCACTGAAACCTTCCCTGTATCATTGGTTGCCACATAGTTTTGGATACTCCTCCTAATCCGCCCACAGACCTCCTCATCTGCCAATAGTTCTACGTCCAGTCTCCGTAGAGGGCGTTGGCCTCTCTCTGCGCCCAACCTCAACTCCACCCAGTGCAGAGCATGGTCCGAGACCGCAATGGCTGAGTACTCTACCCCCTCCACTCTCGGGATTAGCGCCCTGCTCACTACGAAAAAATCGATCCGCGAGTACACTTTGTGGACATGGGAGAAGAAAGAAAACTCCTTCGCCCTTGGCCGAGAGAATCTCCACGGGTCCACTCTCCCCATCTGGTCCATGAACCCCCTCAGGACCTTGGCCTCTGCCTGCCTCTTACCCGATCTAGACCTAGACCGGTCCAGTGCTGGGTCCAGGACCGTGTTAAAGTCCCCTCCCATTACCAGACTGCATGACTCCAGGTCTGGGATTTTACTCAACATTTGCTTCATAAAATCCGCATTGTCCCAATTCGGGGCATTCACGTTCACTAGCACCACCCGGGCCCCCTCCAGCCTGCCACTCACCATAATATATCTATCCCCTTTATCCGCCACAATACCCACCCGCCTCAAATGCCACCCGTTTGCTCACCAAGATTGCCACCCCCCTGGTCTCTGCATCCAGCCCTGAGTGAAAGACCTGCCCCACCCATCCCTTCCTCAGCCTAGTTTAATCAGCGAGCTTCAGATGTGTTTCTTGTAGCATGGCTACGCCTGCCTTTAGCCCCTTTCAGTGTGAGACCACACGGGCCCTCTTGACCGGCCCATTCAGGCCCCTCACGTTCCACGTGATCAGCCTGATCGGAGGGTTGATTATCCCCCCCCCCCTCCCCCCCTGCCGACTAACCATCCCCTTTTTTAGGCCAGCCACGTGTCCGTGCCTCCAGCACACTCCAGCCCCCCAACCGGAGGCTCCCCGTTCCGACTTCCCCTTTGACTCCAAAAGTTACTTCCCCTACAGCCAGCAAAGCAGGATCAAAGCCCTCCCCCCCCAACCCCCTCGATTCCCCTCTCCCAAGTCAAGCATCCGCTTAACCCCAATTCCCCCCCCATTACTCAATGGGTAAGTCAGCTGTCTCCGGTCGCTCCCGCCTCTACCTCCAATCGCACTGTTGGCCCCCTCCAGCCCCCACCGCCCCACTGGGGTGCCCCAACAACATGCAGCTGTCCATTAATTCAAGTCCAGCTTCTCGTTCTTAATAAAGTCCATGTCTCATCCAGCGTATCGAAGTAATGGTGCCGGTCTTGATACGTGACCCACAGCTTCGCCGGTTGTAGCAGCCCGAACTTCACCCCTTTGCTGTGGAGGATCGCCTTGGCCCGGTTGAATCCCGCACGCCTCTTAGCCAGCTCTGCACCCCAGTCCTGGTAGATACGGATCTCGCAGTTCTCCCACTTACTGCTTCGCTCCTTCTTTGCCCATCGCAGGACACATTCCTTGTCGGTGAAGCAGTGGAACCTTACCACCATAGCTCTCAGCGGCCCGTTCACCTTAGGCTTCCTTGCCAGGACTCTGTGCGCCCTGTCCAGCTCCAGGGGCCGCGGGAAGGCCCCCATGCCCATCAGCGTCCCCAGCATCATGGTCACAAACGCACTCGCATCCGACCCCTCCGCGCCTTCAGTGGGACCCAGAATTCGCAGGTTCTGCCTCCTCAACCTGTTTTCAAGGTGTTCCAGCTTCTCCTGCCATCTTTTGTGCAGGGCCTCGTGCGCCTCCACTCTAACCGCCAGGCCCAAAATCTCATCCACGTTGTCAGAGGCCTTTATCTGCACCTCCTTAATTGCCGTCCCCTGCATCCTCTGGGTCTTCACCAACCTTTCAATAGAAGCTTTCATAGGGGCCAGCATCTCCGCTTTTAACTCAGTGAAGCAGCTTCTAAGAAACTCCTGCTGCTCCCATGACCACGGGACCCATGCTGCCTGATCCGCGCCAGCCGCCATCTTGCCTTTTCACGCCCGTTCTCCTCTCTTCTCCAAAGCAGCTTTTTTGATCGCCCCACTCCCGGTCCCCTCCATACTACGCTGGGGGATCCTCACTGTTTCCTTCCAACACCGGGAATCGTCGTCCAAGTGCAGCTGGAGCTCTGTACAAGGGCCCAAAAGTCCGTTGTCAGCGGGAGCTGCCGACCGTGCGACCTACCCGGGCATAGCCGCAACCGGAAGTTCGATTCACCATTTTTAATTACACAGCGAGCGTGCATTCAGGCCATTAATTGGCTTGCCAGTTAAAGGCACTCAACACGACTTGGGGTCAAGACTTGGATCAGGTAGCAACCTCAGAAAACAAATCCAGCCCTTTGTCTTAATTTATAAAGGCATGGAGCCAATATGCTTTTTTTTAAACCAGCCTTTTCAACTTGTTCTGACACCATCAAAGATTTATGTACTTAAATCTCCAGTTCACACTTCTCCATCACTTAAAATTTTGAGCTCGTGCTAGCTGTCTGCAGGAATGGCGGCACGGGTGGAAAATCCCACGAAAATCAGGAAACTTAATTTTCGCCGGAGAGATTGTGTTTCCTGATTTTCTGCACCCTTCGCCGGCGATATCACGGAACCCATTAGAATGCATTTCCATCACTTTACATCTTATTCGCAAGGCCCCGCCACATGTTTCCCTCTGACAAAATATACCTATGTCGCCGACATCATGTCACTTCGGCAAGGTTCACAACAGATTTGGCCAGACATAAGGCAGTCTGACCCCAGCAAAGGTAGGCACTGCCAGGTTGGTAGTGCCAGGGGCGGGCCCTAGTGGGTGCCCCATTTGGGGGGGGGGCTGCGCTGGCTATACCTTTGCGTTGTTGGGGGGGGGTGGAATGTTGCCTATTAATGTTGGACGGTCGGAGCTATGGACTGATGGGGTTGAGGAGGGGGGAACCCCGAAAAACTCCACAATGGATTTTGGGGCCGTTAGGCAGCAGTGTTGATTGAGGCGCTTTTAAAGATGGTGTCCCGATCTCTGTGGAGCTGCTTGCCGGCTCTATGAAGTCCCACCAGAATGATGGTGCAAACAACTCCCACTCATTTCCTTTCTCTCTAAGATGCTCAATATTTGGAGAGAAAATGCATCTGTGCGGCTGGAGAGTTACACACCAGTTTTATGTCTGAGCCTGACACTTTGCCAAATTCTGGTAAGGTTCCATGCTTTAAAAAAAATATTTTTATTGAAGAAAATTTTCATGATAATAATATACATAATGGTACATTGCAAAAATAACAGTCAATAATCAACAACCCCACTAAATCCAACCCTTCAAACAAATAACTAAAAAAAACCTAACAGTTGAACGTTGACTAACTCTTCGAAAAAGGAGATGAATGGCTGCCATCTCGAGTAGAACCGTCCTGCCGACCCCTAATGATATACTCAACCTTCTCCAGATATAAGAACTCCTTAAGGTCACCCAACCAAGCCGAGGCACTGGGCAGAGTAGGAGATCTCCACACAAGCAGAACCCACCCCCGGGCAATCAACCGGGCAAAGGCGAGGACGTCTGCCTTCACCCCTCTCTGCAGCACCGACAAGGATGGAACCCTGAAAATGGCCACTGGCGGACAAGGTTCCAGCTTGATACCAAGAATCTCTGACATGGTGTTAAAAAAGGAGAAGCTTTCAAGCTTAGGACACGACCCGAACGTGTGGGTATGATTCACCAGCTCCCAAGAACAACGCTCGCAACTATCCTCCACCCCCAAGAAACAAATACTCATCCTCGCCTTGGTCAGACGTGCCCTGTGCACCATCTTGAACTGAATCAAGCTGAGCCTAGCACATGAGGAGGTAGAGTTGACCCTGTGAAGAGCTTTCCTCCACACCCACAAAACCGAACCCAGTTCACCCTTCCACTTCCTCTTCATCTCATCCAATGGAGCCTGCTCCTCCAAGTTGATCTGGCCATAAATGTCCAAAATCCTCCCCTCACCCGCATCAACCAGAATTGAATCCTATTCAAGAAAGAAGGCAAAGGTGCCAAGAGAAATGAATAAAACTTTTTTTGCAAGAAACCACAAACCTAGAAATACCTAGATAAGTTAGTCCTCGGGAATTAGAATTTGCCCAAAAGCTCCTCAAAACTGGTAAACATACCCACCACAAACAGGTCCGCAAACATTTCCAGACCCTCCTGCCCCCATGACCTAACCACTGAACCTAAATCCGCTGGCACAAAGAAATGGGGGACCACAAATAAGGACTAACAACAAGCTTAAAATGTTGTGTAAACTGCCTCCAAATTCTCAGAGTGGATACCAATACCTAATGACCACCTTAAAAATCTCCCACAATGTAGAATGTGAGATAGACTCACTCTTATTAAACGTTATGAACTCCCCAATGGCAGAGGATATGCGCTCTCAAAATCCTTTGTCTGCCAACAATGCCGTGTCCAATTTCCTCGGTGGGCATTGAGAGGGACCCGGCTCTACTACATGATCTGATAGCCCAATTGTCGAGTCCCTGCCCTCTTTACCCCAGGAAGGAGAGACCTACCCACGACAAAGAAGTCAATCTGAGAATAAACCTGACGGATATGGGAGAAAAAAGTAAAGTCCTTATCACTCGGATGCAAAAACCGCCATGTGTCTGCTCCCCCGCTCCCCCACCAATTTGCTGCATAAAAGCCAACAATGCCTTTGCCACCCCACATGAGATCTGAGGCTGAGGTCTAGAATGGTCCAACCAAAGGTGCAAAACACAATTTAAGTCCCCCCCGCAAAATTAGTTGGTGTGAGTCCAAGTCATGAATAGAAGCCAGTAGCTTGTTAATAAAAGCCGTATCATCCTAATTTGGCACAAATACATCAACTAGAACCACAGAGGTGCCCGTCAAAGAGCCACTGACAATCTCCCATTTAGGGCCGCCAAGATCTTAGCCGCTGAAAAAAGTACACTTTTATTAATCAAAATGGCAATCTCCAAGGACCTACCATCATAGCCCAAGTGGAATACCTGTCCCTTCAATGCCTTCTGGTCCCTGAACTGCAAATGAGTCTCCTGCAGAAACACCACATCAGCATTCAAAGTTTTCAGGTGAGCAAATATCCTCGATCTTCCCACTGGACCGATCAATCCCCCTTACATTCCAAATGACCAGCCAAATTGGGGGCTTTCCACCCCCCCCCCCCCTCAATCTGACATAATCCAGCAACTACTTAAGAAGTACAGATACTGGGCCCACGAACGATGGCCGCCATAGCCCCCACCAAGTCAAAGCAAAGTAAAAACTGCAGTCACCATCAGAAAACTATCCCTACCCCCTCCCCCCGCCTCCCAACACTATAACACCCAAATCCACAATCAAACAACCAAAAGGCGAACAATGACTCCTAACCCCTACCCTAAGCCCCTAACCCCAAACAAACCAAAAACACAAAGCTCATTATCTAAAACTACAATGAAATAATGAGCTGCAGTTACCCCCACCACTTTGCTCCCGTTAGCTAACTCTTCAGCTAGCACAGCGGCCCCTGCCTCGAGTGAAGACAAATAAATAGCCATAACCACCAGCCCCCACTCAAATCCAACTTTAATAATCAAAGAAAAAACACCAAGAAATCCCCATCACCACATGCTCTCCACAAACATACAAAGACCCAGTGAAGAGTAAACATGAACTTGACCCCAGTCCATGCTTCTTAAAAAAAGTTGCCTTCCATTCCCTCTGGAAACGTCACGATTCTAAGATTCTGCCTCCAGGAGCAATTCTCCAGATCATCCACCTTGGCCCTCAGTGCTTTATTAATACTGGGCAACACTGCCATCTCAGCTTCCAAGGAGACAATCTGATCGCTCTGCTTTGAGGGAGCCGCTGCCACACCCTATAGCTCCGCGCTATGCAGCTTTACCGTCTCATCGGTCTTCTGCAGCGCCGGCCGAATGGGAGCTAGAGCCTCTTCTATTGGTTTGTGGAGATCCTCGGGAACAGCCTGCCGCTGCTTCTGAAATTCCATTGGCAAGATGCCTGGAGGCATCTCAATTGTCAATGAAGTGGCCGGAGTCATGGTAGAGGCCTCCGCCATTTTCTGAACTGCCGAGCCTCGAGAAACTTCCAAATCAGTCAGCGAATCTGTATTTGCAGGCTTCCTTGTCCTGGACTATCTGGGCATTTATCTTGTGTGGGAACCTTATCCCGTTGAACTAGTGAAGCTTTAGCCGAAACCACCCCCCAAAAAAAAACTAACGCCTAAGGATAAAGTACCCTGGCGGGAGCCACCTCATGTGCAACTACTCCCTACATGCTGCCATCGGAGGTCCGCCCTGAATCATTTAATTAATATTACCTCTTTTCATTCTTCCAAATTGTATCACTTCATATTTCTCTGCAGTGGATTTTATCCATACCTTGAGTCTGCCCATTTCAGCAGTCTGTTTATGAACATCTCTGAAGTCTGCAGCTATACTTCTCAATGTTTACTTAATTTGACTTTCATTCCCACTGCTAACATGGAAATTGTGCCTTCCTACCCAAGTCCAGGTTATTAATGTGTACCAAAAACACCAATGATTCTAGTAACAACCCCTTTGGGGATATCACTGTGACTTCCTTCCAGTCTGAATAACAACCCTGCATCAATGCTCTCCCTTTTCTCTGTCCCATAGCCAATTTTGTACTCACTCTACAACTGCCCTTGTAATCCCATGGGTTTTAATTTTGCTAACAAGTCTAATATGTGGTATTTTTTGAAAGTCTATAAAAGCATCAGCTGCACTACCCTCGTTCACTCTGTTACTGAACCTTGTTTTTATTTAATCTCATTATTTCAGAGCCAATTTTAATAAAGGGTCCCCAATAGTCGCCACAAAGGCAGTAAAATGTTCGACATCATTTGTATTAAAATAGATTGCACTATTATCTGAGGTGCTGCATTTCAATATTGCATATCTCATACAGTACAAAGATGATAAGGCACTTAGATCATGGTGTAATCAATCTTTTCTTTTACTTTCTATGCTTTTCTTACGACTGCATTTGAACATTCTCCAATGTTGCAGAAGCAAAGTGGTATGAGTGCTGGGAAATCTGAACTAAAAATGGAAAATGCTCAGCAGATCTGACAGTATCTTTGCAGAGAGAAACGGTGTTAAGGGCCAAGATTCTACTGGCCCCTGGGAAGCAGGGGATGAGTAGGGGCTGGGGGGGAATGCTGGTAAAATCGTGAAGAGCCGTGACGGTAAGGTCCTCAATGCAGTCCTGCCACCAAAGGTCATTTTGCGATGGCTGGACTGGAAGCAGAGAGGCTGCCCCATCCAAGGAGGTGAGCAGCCAACCTCCTTAATTGAGGGTCCAATTCAGGGTCGTCACTGCATCAGCGAAATAGAGGTAGCCTCCCAGCAGCAGTCTGGTGGGGACAAGTTTTAATGAAACAAAGAGGGCAGCCTTTTGCGGCCCCTCCGATTCCCCCGGATGATTTACTCTCGGTCACTGGATCCCATGATGTTTGAACATTTTTTTTCGTGTCTCATTACCTTCCCAGCCGGTGTCCTATATACCTCAGCAGTGACTACCTCACCCAGTCGTACTACTGCCGATTTTGGAGCTGCTAACCTTTTGGCCCGTGATCATCATGAGCCCACCTGCCATCTTCAATCAAGTGAGGGCCAGTTAGGAGGCTGCCTGCTATAAAATGGCCGAGCAGGTCTTGCTGCTGCAAGTGCGAGCTTGGGACATGTTTTTCAGTCTGAAGTCCACTTCCTTCATAAAGTAGAGCCTGAGAATTTCAGGTCAATCACCTTTCATCAGAACTCTGGCAAATCTCTAATGATAGGTCAGTGACCAGAAATGTTAACAAAGTAACTATTGTTTAGCAGTTGGATGTAAAAGGTGAAATAATGATCATTCCATTTGTAGCTTTTTATTAAACCTTGAAGTTTAAAGCTAAGAATGCATTATTTATTTTTATTTGTTTACCCAGGATGTGTGCATTGCTGGCTAGGCCATCATTTATTGCCCATCCCTAATTGCCTTTGAGAAGGTGGTGGTGAGCTGCCTTCTTGAACTCCTGATGTTTCTGCAATGTAGATACACCCTCAGTGCTCTTTTTGACTCATCGACAGTGAAGAAACAGTGATGTATTTCCAAGTCAAGATTGCACTTACAGTCTCTGCAAAAATACTGTCAGATCTGCTGAGCATTTCCAGCATTTTCCATTTTTATTTCAGATTTCCAGCAATCATTCTACTTTGCTTCTGCAACATTGGAGAATGTTCAAATGCAGTCTTAAGAGAAGCGTAGAAAGTAAAAGAAAAGATTGATTACACCACAATCTAAGTGGCTTATCTTTGTACTGTTAGAGTACAAAGTGAATGACTTGGAGGGGAACATCCAGGTGGTGGTGTTGCCATATGTCTGCTGCCCCTTGTCCTTCTAGATAATTGTTGCAGTGTCTCTTGTAGGTGGTACACATTGCTGCCACTGTTTTTCGGGGGTGGAGGGAGCCAATGTTTGTGGAAAGGGTGTCAATCAAGCGGCTGCTTTGTCCTGGTTGATGTCGAGCTTTTTGAGTGTTGTCAAGCTGCACTCATCCGGGCAAGTGGAGAGAATCTATCACACCCCTGATTTGTAGATGGTGGACAGGCTTTTGGGAGTCAGGATACAAGTTATTCGCAGCAGGAGTCCTAGCCTCTGACCTGCTCTGGTAGCCACAGTATTTATATGGTCGGTCTATCCTTTCTGAATTTCTATCCACTGTCATTGAGCAACTCTCATAGGACTTTATCACAGATCTTCATGAATCAATCATGCTAGACCTTGAGACCCAATCTGATCAATTCATTCAAGAGACAAATGTTATTTTCCAATAGGAGATAGCTATGTTGAGTTAAGAACTCATTTTATTCCAGGCTTTCTACTTTGCGCAGGTCTTTGCACTTTGCTGCTACGCCCTGCTTTCTCTCTCTTTCCTCAGTGAGTCCCTGCCATGCCACTGAGGTACAGCAGGCTGTTGTAATAAGGGGGACAATGCTTCAAAATGGAACTACCCTCTCTCCAACATTTCTTCTTCTTGAGTTATCTGCCTTCAGGCTGGTCCTTCGCGATTATTTGCCAAACTGTGGCAAAGCGCTGTGACGTTTTATTACCGCCAGGCTGAGGAGGCCGGCCCCGAGCCTGCCTCAGTTGGAACTGGAATCAAACCTCCTGCTGTTGGTGTTCATCTGATCCAGATGCTAGCCGTCTAATCATCTGCAGCACACCACCTAAAAATGTATAAATCATAATTAATAAATAGATTCAGCAGCCAGATTAGGGGGGGGTGGACGAATGTGCGGTGGTGGAGGAAGGCAGAGACTTTTCTCCAGGTGGTTTGTTGCTGATCATGCACCAGGGTAGGCAGGGAGAGCCGGTCCAGAGGGCTAGACCCCCCTGACTGCCTCTGGCTGGTCGCCTCCAGGCATTCAAACTGGCCCTTGCCAGTGCAGGAAGCGGGAGGTCAACTGGTAAATTCCAGTCAAGCCTCCATTGAATGGCCTCTATAAGGCTGTCGATGATCCTAACCTGCTGGCCCCAATCCCACCTGTGCAAAAATGACCCTGGTGGGAATGAAGCCAGGCTACCAGCTAGCAGGGTTCACTGTCAGCCTCAGAAAGCACTGAATTCTGCAGGAGGCCACATTCCATCCTTTGGTTTTAATCTCAAATGACATTGTCCTTTTGTGAAATAAAGACTTTTCTCTGATAATATGCTGATATTCCATTTCTCCACAATGAAGCATGTGTGATAGAATATGAGGTAGCACAGTCAAATATGCCATCATTGCTCCATCATTTGATTGCAAACATTGGAGTAACATAAATCCACAGTAAAACCATCTGAGAATAAACCAGCTTCGGTTATGGCATTACTCCAGACTACATACATCGAATTTACAGTGCAGAAGGAGGCCATTCGGCCCATCGAGTCTGCACCGGCCCTTGGATAGAGCACCCCATTTAAGCCCATACCTCCACCCTATCCCCATAGCCCCATAACCCAGTAACCTCACCCAACCTTTTTGGACACTAAGGACAATTTATCATGGCCAATCCACCTAACCTGCACATCTTTGGACTGTGGGAGGAAACCGGAGCACGTGGAGGAAACCGACGCAGACACGGGGAGAACGTGCTGACTCCGCACAGACAGTGACCCAAGCCGGGAATCAAACCTAGGACCCTGGAGCTATGAAGCAACGGTGCTAACCACTGTGCTACCGTGCTGCCCTTGGCATACACCAAAATGAATATGTTACCTCCAGGCAATCCTTAAAATATGAAGAGGTCAGATAAAAAGAGGGAGCTTGTATCGTTATGTAGAGTCTTATACGAAGGTGTCTCACTCCTTCCTTTAATATGTTGGGAAGTTTGAAGTCTTGTCAGCTGAAATAAATCTTTAAGACAGCATCTCACTACCTCTGCTGTAAGATAATAATAAGGCTTGTTATGATTTTTTTCCATCTTTGCAACTACAACTCGAGTGCTCTAATGGCTTGTTAGGTTTGGATTTAGCTACCAGTTGGAAATGTGATTTTCAAAGTCTGTGGGTTGAAATGGATGCTGTTGGGCTTTAAAATGATTGCAACTTGAGTGGTTGTCATTCTGAGTTTCTGAGTTCAGAATGGTGGAACAGGTTAGATGTGGATCTGTCACCAGTGCAGTCGTTATTTACCTTCATGTCACTGTATGAGAAACGGAGTTCACAATGAATTGATGTATGAGTTAATGGAAACATTTATTGAAAAGCAAATTGCCAGTCTCTGCTACATCCGCAATGTTGTGCACTTCTCCTCCCTTGAACTAGAATAAACTCTGTTGTTAGATTGCTGGTCTACTAATTTCTTCTCTTGTTCACCCTTCCCATTCACAGAGGCTTCCTGCTTCTGGTTCACTCTCAGAGGCTTCAAATTAAAAACATTATGCTCCAGTTCAATGCAACGGGGATAGTTCAGCTCACCAATCCCGCACCTGCCCCCTCCCCTGCCCATCTAGTCCATTTTACACCCAACCCCCTTAACCTCCATTGAAGTCCAAGATTGACGAGGGGGAGTAGTTCATTTGGAAATATGTAGCAAGTGGAATATCAGGTTTTCACAACATTCCAGAGGGAGAGAATGCTGATGTCTAGATTGTCAACTAATCAAATGCCTTCGTTATTTTGGAAACAAAGGGAATTTCAGCTTCTATTCTATGAAGACAAGTCTGATACAGTACAATTTATGCTCGTAACCTAACCATCTTAAACAATATGTATTAAGTCCTTGAGCATTGTCGTGAGATTGTTACGATTATGACAACACCCCTGTGCTGTCCTGGTACATTTGTTTCAATTGCTCGTGTTGTATGGCATCACTTGCAATGCACACTCCTTCCAGAGGTGGTGCTGGGCCTCCATTCTCATCAACCCAGACCATTTCAACCCGTTTCCAAGAAAATCTGTTCCCTTTTGACAAGAACTCAAATTTAAAGATGCTTGTCTAGTTATTAGCCATTATGTTCCGACTGGAGAGAATTTTGTTTCTTATAATTCATTACATTTTACTTCTGGAACAAAATAAAACTCAAGGTTTTATTGCCAATTCAGTTTTATGTAAATAATTTGAATGGCTTTTCCTGCTCTGGTACATAAATAAATGGTCACTTTCATTATTTAGTTCTTCAAACTTCAAGGCTGGAGATATTTTGAGTCTTACGATTCATTGCATTAAGATTAGCGCATAAATAAACCAACAGGTAAACAATTCTTCTTCCCTCCATGGTAAATTTGAATGTGTTCATGACTTCAGAACTCCAAAATTAGAGACATTATTTTTCCTCTTCATTTAAAATTTATTGGGCATGTTCTCCATTGGCTGACGCTGAAATTGGGAACGGCGATTGGGCAGAGAATAGCTTCCAACGGCAAAATTGCAGCAGGCGCCAATTTGACGCCAAATCGCGGTTCTCTGTCACCTTGAAAACGGCGTCAATGCGATGCACCGCGTGTAGTTTAAACACCATCTGCAGATCATCCTGCCATTCTCCACCTCCGATGTGCCGCGTTTCTGACGGTGAGGTGCAGGTGTGCTATTAAAAAATTGGGAACCTGACGTGGTGGCTGCTGAGAGAGAGAGAGAGGAGGTAGGACTGCGGGCTGCCGGGCCGGACACTGGCCGTGCTGGCAGGGATGGGAGGCACTGCCAGGGCCAGGGGAGGGGGGGATTGGGAGGAGGGGAACGGGAACAGGCCGAGTGGCCGGGGTGACCTCCAACTGGAGTGGGGCAGTGTCCAGGCAAGGACCGCCATTACGCCGGCCATCGTGCTGCGCACCCACTGACCACCCACCTTGGCCCCTGGTTCTGCACAGTGACACTGGCCATAGGGGTGCCCCCACCCCCGCACCTAAACCCCCCACCCCCCACCCCACCCCTCCCCGCCCAAACCCCCCTGCCCAACCGGCCGCCACCCTCCGGCTGATCACCCAGGACAACACCCACGGTAGTCCCTGGCAAGGGAAGTGCCAGCCAACAGTACCCCTGGATGGGCGCCAGGGCCAGGGGCTCCCACTGTGCCGGCCACCAGCGGGGCAGGGGTGAGGGAATGAGGAGGGGAGGGAGATGTGTGGCTGGATCCCGCAGTGCCAACCGGGGCCACCATGTGCAGCAGCAGAGCGGGCAGTAGCGGAGTCGTGCAGCACTGGTGTGTGCAGCAGAGGGGCAGGTGGCAGCCACCCAGGTTGGCGAGCAGGTCACCCAACAGACCGAGGAGGAGAAGATGCCAAGGAGGCACCGCATGAGGTCTGGCACTGCCTGACATTCAAGGACCTACCCGACCGGGCATGCTGTCGAAGTTTCTGGCTCAGCAGGGAGACAGTGTGACACATCTGCCAGGTGATGGCACACCTGGCACCCCAGGAGTATGGGGGTGAACACCCGTTCCTGGTGGCCATCAAGGTGATGATCGCCCTGACCTTTTGTGCCACGGGGTTCTTCCAGGTGCCGATTGGGGACCTATCCAGGATCACACAGACCTCGGTGCACAGGTGCATCCACACCATCATGGAGGCCCTATATGCCCAGGCGGATCAATACATCCATTTTGATATGGACGAGCCCACCAGGATGGCGAGGATGGGCAGGATATGGGGCCCAGGCAGGCACAGAAGGCCACATGACATGTGTGCCAGGGCTAACATGGGATGCTCTGATTGCCTCCAGGTTCACCAACTAGGAGGGGGGGGGGTTGACTTGCCAGGGGCATGGACACCGCATCCCAACCCCACATACCATCACTTTGCACCCTGGCCATCCCCCGCCTGCACCCGCTCCATGATGCATACCTGCCGCACTGCGGGATGGGGGCATGGGTTGGCAGTAGCAGCGGATCTGGTCCATGGGATGGTGATGACAATCCGCACTGCGATGAGCTCTGGTGCTCCGCAGCATATGACAACGTCTGATTCCTGCCCACAGCAGCACTTTCCACATGGGTGATCCCTGCATACGAGCTGGCCGTACCATCAAACGGTCCCATCGAATCCCTGGGGTGGTGGTGGTGGGGAAGGTCGTGGGGCGGGAGGGGGAGAGTGGAGAGCACGGGCCACACACAGGGCCTGCACTATTCCACCCCCCCCACCCCCCCCTACTCCCCAGTTGGCCAAGACCAGCCCATCGCTCACACCCATCTGACAGAGCATCGGGACATGTTGTAACAGTGGTAACACGTGTTTGTTGTGAACAAATACATACAGATTTGTGCCCTGGCCCCTATAACTAAACTGTGCCTTGCACCCATGTCAACCCAACTGATGTCTAACTTTCTATCCATACGGGCCCTAACGCTACGTGTAGGTGGATCCCCAGACGGTACAGCAGGAGTGGAGGTGGCTTGCTGTGACTCCTGCCGTCCGCCAAGGATCCCTGGTTGGCGTTGGTTGGCGTCTTCTGGGAAGACCGGATCTGGATGGAGCGGTGCCACCCTGTTCCGCCCGCTGACCACCAGATGCACCAGGGATAGGAGTGGGGGAAGTCCGAGGTGCTGCGCTGTTCCGGCACCTCCTCTGCGGGAGTCACCAGCACAGGCCCCATCACCCCCGCCTCCCTCGAGGGGCCCAATGGCTCCTGGGCTACTCCATGGGATGGGGGTGCGAGCAGAGCTGCCCCCTGAGGCGTCCTCACCACCTGGCGCTGCCAGTCCTGGACGCCTGCTCTGATCTCGACCCGGGTTCGTACGCTTGCGGCCATGGAGCACAGGGAGTGGACCATCTCCACCTGGGACTGCGCCACATCACGTTGTGACTGTGCCATCACCTTCTGGGTTTGTGTCACATCAGCCAGTGACTGTGCCATCTCCCTCTGGGACTGGTCCACCTCCCTCTGTGCCTGCGCCTGTCGGCCAGCACCTGGGCAATGCCACTGATGTTCCTAGCCATGGCCTGCTGTGATTGGGCCATGATGAGCAGCGCCGCTTCAATTTCCAAATGGCTCTGGCACATGGCTGCCTGTGAGGTGGCAACCCTGCCCTGGGCCTCAGCCGGCGGCAGCACTTAATGACGTAGGCCTTGGACATGCTGATCCATAGCCGAAACCATCGCCCCTAATGCCTCCACCGCGAATGCCACCCGTACCATGTTGGCCTGGGTGGCACGCATGATCGGCTCCACCTCCTGCTCCTGCACGCGGTTGGACACCTTCACCTGCACCTGCAGGTGCTGGATGCTCGCCGACAACCCCTCATGTAGTCCCGGGCTCTGCGACTGCATCTCCACTTAGTTGTGACAGTCTGTTCCAGAAGCCCGGGACCATCTGGATGGCAGCTAGTCCCTGGGTTCGGCCAGCCCTCCGACCATCCGCCCCCTCGGGTGCACGGGGCCAACTGTGTGGTGCGCACCAGAGCGTGTCCCAGGAGCCTCTTCACTGAAGTGCCCAACCGAGGTGAGTGTCTCTGGTTTAGTTGAAGGTGTTGGTGACAGCTGTGACGGAAAATCACTGTCATCCTCCCACACGAGCTCCAGGGCTTCCTGAGTCACGGGCGAAGGGCTGGTGTCTGAGCTGCTCTCAGCATCGCTGCTTGGCTCACTGCGGGCTCCGGCTCCGGCAGTGGCTGGTGGCGGGTTCCACCTGGTGTACCCGCCTCACCTCCGGCAGGTCCTGCAAGACACTGCACGATTAGACCGCGGCCCGAGGGGGCGTAGGTTTGGGGTAAGGGGGAGGGGTTGGCGCTGTAGGGTGAGGGTGTTGTGGGGGTGATGTTTTATCTTTAAACCAAATCAAACTAACCCCTTTTATGTTACTTGTAGTCCTCCCCGCGCCACATTCCCTTCCAACCCCACAATGTCTTCCCTACCCAACCAAGTATACTGGATTTAACAGCATTTAATTACTAATTTATTTAATTTTGATTTGGTGAATTGATTAGTTTATATTCTCTACAGATTGGGATCAGGAAAGTATTCAAATGTTATCCCTTGTTAGCGAAAGTATTATAATCCAGAGACTGTTGCAGCTAATAGAGGGCTGAATTCTCCACCATCGCGATTCTCCGCTTTGCCGGCAGCCCGGGGGTTCCCGACGGCATGAGGCTGCCCCACAATGGGAAACCCCAGTGACCAGCTGGCGAAACGGAGCATCCCGCCGGCGTGCCGCAGCAGAAATCTGGTGCGACTGGACGGAGAAACCCACCCACGGTTTATATCCAGGGGCTGGTTTAGCACAGTGGGCTAAATAGCTGGCTTGCAATGCAGAACAATGCCAGCAGTGCGCGCGTTCAATTCCCGTACCAGCCTCCCCGAACAGGCGCCGGAATGTGGCGAGTTGAGGCTTTTCACAGTGACTTAATTGAAGCCTACTTGGGACAATAAGCGATTATTATTATTATCATCTCCTCTGTTAGCTTCATTCAGCTAAAATATAGGTCAGGGGAATTTTAATGCATTAAGTTAAATAAAACCAAGAATAAATGCCTGGTATCAGTAAGAGTGGTCATGAAGCTAATGGATTGTCGTAAAAACCCATCAGAGAAACCCGCCCAGAGTTACCAGACTGATTGAGTGCTTGGATCACAAAGGGTGATTGTGTAAATTCAGCATGTCCGCACCAGAAAGGAGAAGAAGGTCGAGCGGTGAAATGACTCTGCTTGCACGATTCCAAATGGATGAGACTAATGTAGGCCAGAGGAAAAGCCTTTCCTGCCCCAGTGCAACCAGAACGACAAGTCCCGCGCTTGGAAGAGGAGCAAATTCAAATCAAATCTGTGCAAACACTGAGCAAATGTTGATTTTATGAACAATCTTATGAAGCAGATTTCCTAAGAAGATTGTGGGAACTGCTGGCATTGATTCATTTAAATGTAAATTAGATAGGTTACTTTCAGAAAGCAACATTTCAGAATACAGTATGAGTAATTTGAGACAAGAGGTATGGTAATTGTAGCTTGCTTGGAAGGAATAGGTGATCTTAGACCTATGGCTCCCAAAACACTCCTCTACTGGGATTTTTCTTGTGTCGCTTCTGGATCTGTTGCAGACTAATTGATGGAGACGGATTGCTGTGATTAGTGACGAACTCCATTATCATTGTATCATGTAACTAGCAGGATAAGAGAAGGTAGCCTCGCTTAACCTTGCTTCATTATGTTCAGCAGTTTCTATGTTCCCAAATACGAGTGGCTTATTTCAGCCCCGGCGTGGGGAGTGATGTGACATTCTTAGGAAATAGGAAAATAACCATTGTTTAAATCCCGTGTGCAATGCCATGGCACATTCACCCGAACTATAACTAAAATGAATTAAAACCCTCAGAGGCTCTCCAACTGAATGAGCACTTTAGTGCGCCTCAAAAAAAATGTCAGCCTTCGCTCACTTGTAGCACTCTTGCCTTTGCATTTGACGCTTGTATATTCAAGTTCCACTCCAAACATTTGAGCAGTTAACCCAAGTTGACACTTCAATGCTGAGAAGGTGCTGCATTGTCAGAAGTGCCATATTTTAGATGAGGTGTTTAGTCTAAAGTCCTGTCTGTCTCCTCAAGCGGACATAACTCATGGCGCTATTCAAAAAGAGGATTTTTTTGTTGACTGGCGCCTGGCAAATATCTATCCCCCATCCAACATCATTGCAGCAGATAATCTGGATAGCTGTTTGTGGAATCTTGCTGTGCACAAATTGGCTGCCTCATTTCTTACATTGTAACTGTCAATGCATTTTCAAAGTCCTTCACTGACTGTAAGGTTCTTTGGGTCATCTTGAGGTCATGTCTTCATATATAACGGTAAATATTCCATCAATTGCTTTTCAGAAATTGGGGGTCGATTCTCCGTTCCTGAGACTAAGGGCCAGATTCTACGAATGCCGATGGTGATTGGCTGGAGAATTCGTTTTTACGCCAAAATGGGGGGCGGCACTGTGTTTCGCCCTCTCCGCCCCCTCAAAAATGGCGTCATCACTGAGTAGGCCGCGTGCCATTGGGACGTCCTCAGGATGTCACCTGAGGTCCTCCCCTGATGCTCCGCCCCCAATAGGCCGACTTCCTGACGGCGTGGGGCGCGTGAGCTCACAGTTTTCGGGGATCTCGCGTGGTGGCTGCTGACTGTGTCCAACGACGCCACAATTGGGGGGGGAGCCATTCCGCTGGCTGGGGGCTTCGGCGGGGGCTGGGGGGACAGGTGAGGGGTGGTCTGGGTGTGGTGAGGGGAGGTTACAGGGGGCACTATCTGGCAGGCTGAGTCCGCGCGTGGCCGGCACCATGTTGTACAGCGCGACCGCTGCAGATTGCCGTCGTGCGCATGCGCAACCACGGACTCAGCAATTCTCCAGGTCTGCAGGTAAAGCCGGGGGGGGGGGGCTTTACGTGGCGCGGCTGTTAGCCCTCCACCGAACGGAGCATCGGTGAGGGGGCGCCGCCAGCTCTTTGGTCATAGGACTAGACACATAGAATCACAGAATCATAGAATTTACAGTGCAGAAGGAGGTCATCTGAGTCTGCACTAGCTCTTGGAAAGAGCACCCTACTTAAGCCCACGCCTCCACCCTATCCCTGTAACCCAGTAACCCCACCTAACCTTTTTGGATACTAATGGCCAATCCACCTAACCTGCACATCTTTGGACTGTGGGAGGAAACCGGAGCACCCGGAGGAAACCGACGCAAACACGGGGAGAACGTGCAGACTCCGCACAGACAGTGACCCAAGCTGGGAATCGAACCTGGACCTTGGAGCTATGAAGCAACTGTGCTAACTACTGTGCTACCGCGCTGCCCCAGTCATGCTCCGGGCATAACCTCAAAACCAGAGAATCCAGTCCTAAGTGTTGACGCCGGGGCAGGATTAGTAGACTTCTACGACTGCAAAACTGGCGCCGCACCTGGACCAATTCACCGACCATTAAGCGGCTAACATTGGCGACACATGAAACATGACAATGAAAAATGGTGTCTGATTCACCAGATTCAGGATTGGTACTCAGGAGGCTGATAAACTGCAGCCACATATAAGCGCTCCACTCCCCACATACGCCATCAGCCAAAAAGATGGCAGCAAGACGAGCGGCACCAAGATTCATGATTGCTGAACTGGAGACCCTGCTAGTTACTGCAGAGGAGAGACGGTCCACCCTGTACCCCGGGGTGGGATGGAATTTGCCAGCTTCCGCCGGGCATGAACACAGGTGGCAGAGGTCATCAGCGCCATGGGCAACACCGCGAGAACCGGCCAGCAGTGCAGAAAGAAACAGAAAATACAAGCAGGAGGAGGCCATTTGGCCCTTTGAGTCTGCTCCACCACTCATTATGATCATGGCTGATCAGCAAGTTCAATACCCTGATCCTGCCTTCCCCCATATCCCTTTAGCCCCAAGCTATTTCTAATTCCTTCTTGAAATTACACATCATTTTGGCCTCAACTACTTTCTTTTGTAGTGAACTCCACAGATTCACCGTTCTCTGGGTGAAGAATTTTCTCCTCACCTCAGTCCTAAAAGTTTTACCCTTTATCCTCAAACTATGACCCCCCTAGTTCTGGGTTCCCCCACCATTTGGAACATTCTTTCTGAATCTACCTGCCTAATCCTGTTATAATTTTGTAAGTTCCTATGAGATCTCCTTTCACTGTATTAAACTCAAATGAATATAATCCATTCTCTGCCATCCAATCTGTAGGAACCATTCCAGAGTCCAAAGAATTTTGGAAAATGACCACCAATAGATCTACTATTTCTAGGGCCACTTACTTAAGTACTCTGGGATGAAGATTATCAGGCCCTGGATTTGTCCGCCTTCAATTCCATTAATCTCCCCAAAACCAAAACCATTTCTTTACTAATGCTAATTTCTTTCAGCTCCTTACTGAAACTTGTGCGTCTCAGAACTTCCGGCACATTATTCATGTCTTTGTTTGTGAAGACAGAAGCAAAGTACAAATTTAGTTCCTCAGCGGCCAGGACGAGTAGGCAGCACTGTGCCCCTAACACCAACCCCGTCCCAAACATCGTAATCCCCCCTTGAACCTCCAGCCTGCGCCACATGACGGCACTCATACCGGCCGCCACGGTCATTCTGGTGTCCCCCGTACAACACTAACCACAACCCCAGATGTCGAGCAGCGATGACAATGACAGGACATGTACGGGAGCCCTGGGCGCACATCCCGTGACACTCTGGAGCTCGAGTCCGGGGAGGAGATCGGCTGTCCATCACAACTGTCTCCAACAGCCTTGACCATCCCAGAGACACTCACCTCGGTTGGGCACTTTAGTGAAGAGGCTCCTGGGGAAGTATCTGGTGCGACCACACATGTGCTGCGGTACATCAGGTGGAGGTAGGAACCCCCGAGTGGGGTGGATGGTCGGAGGGCGGCCCCACCCCAGGGGCTAGCTGCCGCCCAGATAGATTTCAGGCTTCTGAGCCGGGCATTCTCACTGATTGTGGCGATGCAGTCACAGAGCCAGGGACTGCATGAGGGGTTGTCGGTGAGCTTTTAGCACATTCAGGTGCAGTTGGAGGAGTCCAAACGTGCAGGCGCAGGAGATGGTGTCAACCCAGACTAACACTGCATGGGTGGCATGGAGGCCTTGGGAATGAAGGTTTTGGCTATCAATCAAGATATCCAAGCCTGAGACACCCCGTGCAGGCATTGGCCGAGGCCCAGGACAGGCCTGTTCTGTCACAGGCAGCGATCAACCAGAGCCACCTGGACATTGCAGCGGTGGTCCTGAGAGTGGCCCAGTCACAGCAGGCCAGGACTGAGATCGGTGGCGGCATTGCCCAGGCACAGGCCGATGTGGCACAGACACAGGGGGAGGTGGCCCACTCCCAGAGGGAGATGGCGCAGTCATTGGCTGATATGGCACACACCCAGAAGGTGGTGGCACAGTCGCAGCATGTTGTGGCGCAGACCCAGATGGAGGTGGTTCACTCCCGATGCTCCATGGCCGCGAGCATGCAGACCCGGGTCGAGACGAGAGCGGGCCTCCAGGATTGGCAGCGCCAGGTCGTGGGGGAGCTTCAGGGGTTAGCACTGCTCACAACCCCATGCCACAAAGTTGCCGGCGGCCATTAGGCACCCTGAGGGAAGAGGAGGTGCAGTGGCTGGTGACTCCTGCAGGGAAGGTGCTGGAACCCTGTAGCACCTCGGATTCCCTCCTGTCTCTTGCGCATCACTGGGCAGTGGGCAAAACAGGTTGGCATCTTGCTATCTGGGACACCTGAGTAGCAGCCGGGCTCATCCAGGTTCGGTTGCCCCAGAAGTCGGACGCCAAAGGTGACCCAGGTCACGGGAAAGGAACTGCAGCAGATGTACCACCTGGGGATCCACCTTGTTATGGTCCGTAAGGCAAAAAAGGTAGGCACCAGTTAAGTTGGCACGGGTGCAGGGCACAGTATAACGTTAGAGGCTCGGGCACAAACCCTGTATGTATTTGTTACCTCGGTGCTCTGTCGGAAGAGGGTGAGGGATGGCCTAGTTGGGGCTGGCCGTAGAGGGGTGAGGGAGCCTGGGGGGGGGGGGGGGGGGGGGGGCGTTGTGGGAGGATGGGGGGATGTTGTGTGTGGGCGTGGCTCAGGGACCGCAGCTCAGCCAGCGCTCACTGCTCCTATGCCCCATCCCTCACCAGCCTCACCTCCGCCACCCCAGGAAGTCGAGGGGACCTTGTGATAGAATGGCCGGCTCGCATGCAGGGATCACCCAGGTAGACGGAGGAAAGTGCGACCATGGACAGGAATCCGACGTTGTAAAACGATGTGGAGCACCAGACTCATCCCAGAGTGGGTTGTCATCATCCTCCACAGGCCAGACCCTCTGTTACTGCCAACCCTGGGCCCGCATCCCATAGTGAGGCAGGTAGGAATCACGGAGGGGGTTGCGGGGGGTCGGCACAAGGAGGGTGTTCATGGGAGGGTGGGGCTGGCCGGAGGTGGGATAGTATGTCTATGTCCTTGGCCAGTCCCCATAGTGGGGTGAACCTGGAGGCGTTATGAGCGTCCCATGAGTGACAGCCCTGGCGAACACATTGTGGCACCTCCCATGCTTGTCCGGGCCCCATGTCTTGTCCATCCTCGTCCTCCCCCGCATTCCCCTCGTTGGATGAGGACTGCCGTTCATCCTCCTCCTTCAGCATGTCGCCTCTCTGCTGCGTGATATTGTGGAGGATGCAGAAGGCCACCATGATATGGGAGACCCTCCTGGTGCTATAATGAAGGGCACCTCCAGAGTGGTAATAATAATAATCACTAATTGTCACAAGTATGCTCCAATGAAGTTACTGTGAAAAGCGCGTAGCAACTGGTCCAAGCAACTGAACCACATCTTCAGGCTGCCGAAGCACAGTTCGGTCATGCCCCTAGTCACTGCATGGCGTCGTTGTAGCGGGTCTCCGTGCTGGTCTGTGGCCTCCAGATAGGCGTCATCAGCCACGACCGCAGTTGTTGCCCAGGAGTCAATCCCCCAGCCGGGGGTTCGCCTCGAAGAGGCCAGGAACCGTCGAGCGTGCCAGGATAAATGCGTTGTGCACACTGCTCGGGGATTGGACACAGACGTGCATGATGTGCATCTCATTGTCACATACCTTCTGCACGTTCATTGACTGGAACCCCCTTCGCTTTGTGAAGATCGGCCTGTCACCTGCAGATGCTCATAGGCGACACACATCTTGTCAATCACCCCCTGGACCTGAGGCATCTTGGCAATGGTAACGAACCCCGCTGCCCGGGCATCCTAGTGGGCTCGGTCCATATTGCAAAGAATGTATTGTGCTGACTAGGCCTCCGTGGCAATGTGGATGCACCTGTGCACTGAGCTCTGTGAGATCCCAGACAGGTCCACACAGGGCGCCTGGAAGAACCCCGTGGCATAAAAGTTCAGGGCGACCGTCACCTTGACGGCCACTGGGAGCGGGTGTCCTACCCCGATTCCCCTGCAGTGCGAGGTGCACCATGATCTGGCAGATATGTCGCACTGTCACCCTGCTCAGCCGGAGCCCTCGACAGCAATACCGGTCTGGCAAGTCTTCGAATTACAGGTGCTGCTGGTTAACACTGCTGCCTCATAGCGCCAGGGACCCAGGTTCGATTCTGGTCTTGGGTGTCTTGCACTTTCCACCCCTGTCTGCGTTGGTTTCCTTCGGGTGCTACAGTTCTCTCCCACAATTAAAAGATGTTCACGCTAGGTGGATTGGCCAAGTAAATTGCGGTTACAGGAATAGGGCAAGGGACTGGGCTGAGGTAGGCTGGTCTTTCGAAGGGTCAGTTCAGACTCGATGGGCTGAATGGCCTCCTTCTGCATTGTAGGGGTTCTAAGATTCTACGATACACACGGGGCCTCATGCGACAGCTCCTTTGCACCTCCTCCTCCTTGGCCTGTTGGGCGGCCAACTCTCCATCCCCACCAGCTGTTCCATGCTCCTCTGGGTCTGGCTCCACTGCAGCAGCCTCCTCCTCCTCGAGCAGCTTGTACAGCCACAGTGCATCCCCCAGGGCTGAGGCGACTGTGAGGAAGCCCACCATTGCTGGATGAATTCCAATATCTATGAAATGCCGACATGTTAGCATGGTTCATACCCCCTTACACAACCAGGTCCAACAGACTACATGTTGGTCACAACTGGCACTGCAGACCCTGCCTCGGCATGTCCCCCTTCCCCCCTCCTTCCTCATCTCCGCTCCCCAGGCCCTGTCGGTGCCCGGCCCTGTGGGGGTATCCTGTCCCGCCCCCCAACCAGCTGGCCAGTGTCAAGACCTGCAGCCCAAGGTCCGACCTCTGTGTCTCCCTCATCAGCCATGGCGCCTGATTCCCTATTTTAAAAAGTACAAGTGACCCTCGCCATCGGAGATTCTCTTGGAGGAGGCGGAGCATAGCGGAGGTTCTGGAGAATACCGGGTCAGGCCCGCTAATAATATGCGAACAGCATTTACCGCACATGCGGAGTTGAACGCATTGATGCCGCTGCATGCGATTTGGCCTGAACCATGCGTGCACCTCGATTTCGGCATCAAGGCCGATTCTCCGCCCAATTGTTTTTCTTGATATCCACTTCGGCCTGGATCTTTTTTATTCCAGTTCCAACCACCAGAGCTCCCCTGAGGAATGGTAAGAAATAAACTGGTGCTTAAACGATCATTTGTTCCTATCTGTTTCATTACTGAATGGTTAAGACGAAATTGCCTGCAACTATAATGGGCCTTTTCACTCTTGTTAATTACTCTTACCTTGGACAGCAAAAAAAAATCAGCGCTTTGCAGAAGATGAATGCATTTGCCTCGTTCTCAAAGTGTTTTTTTAAATTCACAGCATATCCTCAATTCACAAATGTGAAAGTTTCCAGTCCACCCCCCCCCCCACCCCCCACCCCCGCTCTCTTTTCTTACCCTTGATGCAAATTGACTCTGGTGTAAGTCGGGGGTGATTCAATGACTGGTGCATAATTCTATGTCAGCTGCGTCACAAAGCATCAACTGTAATGTAATGCAGGTGAATTCTCACTTCCACTCCGTTGTGCTTATATAGGCAAATCTGGTTAAAATGATCAAAATACAACAGTTGCCTGAGTAAGACTGACACTGCTGAATGATGTTTGAAATTTGCTTTGACTAGGCTGAATAATGCCTAAGAATTGTTCTGACTCTGCTGAATAATGCTGTAACTTATTTCCAGCTCAAAATGCAAATATTCATAAACAAATGCTCCTTTTGAGAATACAATTGGTGCATCTAGCTCCAGGGCCCAGTAGAAAAACCTACTGCTGTATGCCCAACAACACAAGGTCAAAATAAATCCCCGAGACATTGATTTGTGAAATATTATTTATCGAATGAAACTAATTTGTGTTCTCTTTATCATATTTATGCTCCTGGAGGAGCTGAAATATTATTTATTACTGGTATTAAAACTTTACTTGTACTCAAATGAGCCATGCTCCTGGTCTTCCAAACTATAGGCAGGCAGTGCAGTAACATGACACGCTGGGGCACGAGCATGGGGTGGCACTGTAGCACGTGGTTAGCACTGTTGCTTCACAGCGCCAGGGACCCGGGTTCGATTCCTGGCTTGGGTCACTGTCAGTGAGGGGTCTGTACGTTCTCTCCGTGTCTGCGTGGGATTCCTCTGGGTGCTCCGGTTTCCAATCACACGAAAGATGTGTTTGTTAGGTGAATTGGATATTCTGAATTCTCCCTTAGTGTTCCCGAACAGGCGCCGTAGTGTGGCGACGAGGGGATTTTCACAGTAACTTCATTGCAGTGTTAATGTAAGCCAACTTGTGATACTAATAAAGATTATTTTGTTGTTTTATGGCAAATCTACAAGTATTTCCCTCACAACTGCACACGGTAAGTTCTTGTTCTAAGTTGGACTAACTGGATGGGATGTTTTCATCAAAAGCCTTGGTTCAAACGTGGGTCAAAGTGCTGAATTCAAGAGGTGAGGTGAGGGTGACTGCTCTTTACATCAAGGTCACACTTGACCGAGTGTGGCATTGAGGGACCCTAGCAAAGCTGGAATCAATGGTAATTGGGGAAATGTCCCTGCTGGTTGAAGTCATAACTGGCACAAAGGAAGGTGGCTGTGGTTGTTGGAGGTCAGTCATAAAGTCATAGAGGTTTGCAGCACAGAAAAAGCCCTTCGGCCCATTGCGACTGCACCAGTCAAAAACAACCACCTAAGTATTCTAATCCCATGCCCCAGCACTTGGCCCATAGTATGCTTTGGCATTGCAAGTGCACTTATGTTTTTAAATTTTTATAGGTTTCACAATTATTGACGGTGACACTTACCATGGATAATACATAATGTTAAAAGAAAAGAAAAAAGAAAAAGATGGGTATGCAAAAAGTAAGTAATTACAGTGTTAGTGTAAACAACAATAACAAAAAAAATCGAAACGTTCGCTCTTTTCTCTCCTGACAAATGCTGCCAGACTTGCTGAGATTTTCCAGCATTTTCTCTTTCATAACAAAAAAAAAGTACCAAACAAAAGAGAGACCTAAGAAATCATGCAGGGCAGACAGTTTAGCTATGTACCCTCGAGACAGAACCTATGTACAGGTATGGGAGCCCTCCGTTCTTGAGCCCCCAGAGACCGGCTGCCACCGTTGTATGGTTTTGCTCCTATCTTCGCTGCCTCCTGGTGCTAAGATGTACTGGTGTTGGCCAGGCATGTTTTGCTCTTACGAGTGCACATCTCAGCACTTCTTAAATGTTATGAGGGTCTCTGCCTCCACCACCCATTCAGGCAGCGAGTTTCAGACTCCCACAACCCACTGGGTAAAAAATATTTTCCTCACGTCCCCTCTAAACTCCTGCCCCTGAGCAAAATCTATACCCCCGGTCATTGATCCCTCCACCAAGGGGAAAAGTTTCTTCCTGTCTACTTAAATTGTAATAAAATAAAAGGGATAAAATAAATTATTTTACCATTTGTGTCACAAAAATGTACTTTGAAGGGAGGGATAGGCCAGGTGAATTACTTCCCATTTACTTTGTCTTATGGCCACCTCCTCCTTCACTTAACACTTAGCTTATAACTGCGCTGTCGCAAGTACCTCCAAATGGCTGCCTTTAGGAAAACGGACAGAGACCTCAAGAATAGAGCATCTACTTGCTTTCTCAGCTCAGGCGATGGGATCGGGGTTTGTGCGTCAACGGAGGGTGCTAATAGATGTAAAGGGGTCCGAATGACCCACTTGCATCACTTAGTGGGCCTGGCAACATAATCTTCAGGCCTACGTGATTCTCTGGTCCTCTGGGCCGGGAATCAGGTGGGCAAGGATTTACCAGTGTGGTCCTGAGGTGGTGAACCTCACGGTGGGTCAAGGGGGTAACTCCTTAAGGGAGTTGCCTGCCATGTCCATCCGAGGAACCACCCTCCAACTTCAATACGCGACCTGCCCACCAACCCCTAGCAGACTCCCATCCACTACCACCCCCGAGACTCCTCTAAAATGTTTGATCCTTGCAGAGACCCCCTAAAACGAGGGACTCCCTGAATAGGGGACCCGATAGCGAGGTCCCGCAGCTCCCCAGACCCCCCCATCGCATCGCAAAGCAGCCTCCGACCCCACTCTGACATCGTGGATCAGCTCCAAATTTCCCTCACATGGAGGATCAGTCCCACACCTTCACCTCATTGCGATTCAGCCCCCATCCCAAATTTTCTGAGTATCTCTCCCTTCCCCAAGTACCGGGGTGACACGACCCACCCACCCCCAGAAACACCCTGGGCTGGATTCTCCGCACCCCGATGCTGAAATCCTGCCCCTGACTGGCTGAAGTCCTGACGGCATGGAACTAATGTGCTTCAGCCGGTCGGGATACTCATGTGGCGGCTGCGGACTCAGTCCGCCCTGGTCGGGGGACGGGCCGATTGGAGGGCGGTAGGGGGGCCTTATAGGCAGTCAGTAAATGCTTGTGCGGGGGTTGAGGGTCGGGCGCCCGGCCGATCGCGGAGTTTCCTTTTGGGTCCAGCTCCGCGGTCCTAGTCCGCCATGGAGCACGGCGCGGCCACTGGAGGCTGCTGCCGTGCGCATGTGCGGCCTCCGATCCGGACGTCCGGGGGGCCATATCTGCAGCAAAAGCTGCGAGATCTACTCCAGCTCCCTGCTAGCCCCCTACAGGGCTGGGAATTTGGGTCCCTTTGATGCCAGTCTTTCTGGTGTAAAACTCTACCGTTTTGACGCCGGCGTGGGGGGCATAGTCCCAATAATGGAGAATTCAGTCCCTTGAATAAGGGATCCCCACAGACCCCCTAAATCGTGGGAGATCCTTTAATAGGGGGAACCCCCCCAAAACCCCACTGGATCGAGGGACCCTACCTGAAAAGGGGGACTCCCCCGAGATTCCCTGAATAGTACCCGCTGATGGGGGAACACCCCCCTAACTCCCCCTGGATAGGGGGACCCCACAGAGACCCCCTGTATAGGGGTAACCCCATTCGACACCCCCTGAATAGGGGGAATCCTCCGAGACCCCTTGGATAGGAGCACAAAATGATGACCCGATTCACTTGGAAATCTCGTATTTCTCGCAATGCATAAATTTGCATGACGAGGGATATTGAATTGCTTCCTGATTTGCATTCCCTATCCAATTCACCTCCAGCGGGAGAACATAGAGCTAGATTCTCGGTTTGGGAGACTATGAGCGGGATTCTCCGTCCCACCAGCCTCGTTTTCCGGTGTGGCGCGCCCCCATCGGCAGCAGGATCCTCCTTTCCAGCAACTGGCCAATGGGGTTTCCCATTGTGGCCATCCCACGCTGTCGGAAAACCCGCCGGCGAGGGTGCATTGTCGGCAAAGCGGAGGATCCCGCCGATGGAGAATCCCACAGTATGTTCTCCTGGCGGAGATGAATTGCAACCGGTTTACAATCCCCCTGGGTTCTCAAACAGGCAAACAATTGAGTGGATTCCCAGGAAATCCCGCTAAAGGGCCGTCATTTTGAGTGGGGATGGCCCGATAGCAAGGTCCCACGGTCAGCCACACTACCCCACCCCCACCCCGCTCCGCAGGTCATCCCCGACCGCCTCCCCAGGGAGCTCTGTAATAGGGAGGCCCCCCACAGGGACTCCTATAATGGGGGAACCCATCACAGGGACCCCTGTAATGGGGAACCCCTCCCCTGCCTAAAGGGGCCCCCCCACAGGGACCCCTGCCTAAAGAGACGCTTCCACAAACCAGACAGGGGCAGTGAGAGGAATTACAGCTGTAACACTTACCTTGAAGCATATTCAATATGTCATGTGAGCTTTCTGATAGCAATAATTCTGTTCTTTTTGACGGACACAGAAACTATGATACTTGAAGATTATTCAAGGCAGTTACAATTAAAATTGGGTTAAAGAGACATAAATGTGTACATTTGAGGAGCATCCTGTTAACGCCAAACTGTATATCGAAGAGACATTTATCCTGGGGATTCACACTTCCCCTTGCTTTTTGTGTTCGCTGATGAAGGCATGAACAGTTATATTCAAGCTCAGTAATTTGGTCTCATAGTAATAGTGGCAATTTGACTCCCCACCACACAGATATAACTGAGCCCAGTTACAATGTGAGCTTCGACTAAGCAGTGCAAAAGTGCACATTCAAAGGTACAATTTTATTCCTTTGACGAAGGGGAAAATTAAGCTCAGAAATATCCTTCCCGGAATGAAATTTATATGGTTCACTATAGCAACTAACATGTATTGAGAAATGGGCAACGGTTCATTCCGAGGGATATTGTGCGTTCAGGTCTGCCGAATGTTTTGTCATTTAGTTCCATGAGGGAGCTGTACAACTGCAGTAATAATCCCAAGAAGAGATTAAGGAAATTCTTGCATGACCTTGATGAAAATTTGAACAGAATTCTTCAGGATATAAACACCGCATTTCTCAACCCAAACCAGAGATTGTTTTTGATCAAAAATATATTTTGAAATGTGTGTTTTTTCCCACATTCAAGCGCAGGTCGTCAGTAGTGCAGAACAGTTAGTGAATTAGTCACTTCTAACAGCTGGTGAAACCTTTTCGCCCAGGTCAAGTGCTCTACAACTGCATTTATGTTTCCAATTGGCTGCTGAAAGGCTGGTGGTGGGATTTCTACCCTCCAGGCTGGTCACTCTTCTGTACGTTGGGGTAGAAACTTGCGACATTGGACTGGGATTTGGGTCAGGGTTTTGGTGTCTTGTGGATGTCAAGCTAACAGGCCCCAGTGAAGGAAGTGGTAGGCTGGGGTATGAGAGGCTGATGAGAAGGCAACCTGGAGGGGGTCAAACATTGGGGGCCTCTCTGTTGAGGGGGAATACCTCCAAGCACCAGCGGCCTGTGCAGGGAAATTAATTCCCACTTAAGGTGGCCTACTGGTTTGCCAGTGCCGCCTGTTTTACAGGTACAATTGTGGCAGGGGTCGGAACGGGTGGGTGGGGTGGGCAGACTGCATGCTGGATTTAACAAGCCTACTACCTTCAAAGCTGCTGACAGAGGAGAGTAAAATCCATCTATTATAACTGCTCTGAGTGAATTTGCCAATATCTTGGTGAAATGTATTTCTGTTTGGTGGGCCCATGCCCTATGAGAGAGTGCATTCTCAATGTTCCGGCTCATTTTACAAAAGGTCCTTACAGCAAGTGACATTGGATACTTCCAAGTCACCAATTTGTACCAAATTCAATCCTTGAGCTAAACTAAAGCTAGGAGGATGGATGGGTAGACCTCTCCCCAGGCCTCTGCCTATGGTGCTGGCTATTGGTTTGCGGCAGCTCGCCGGAGATGACCTTTTCCTGTCTGTTTTCTAAGCCTCATCTCAAAACGGAATGAGCTCCTGTAATATCCACGGAGCTATTTCCCTGATCAGATATACTGGTTCTCTATCCTCTCAGAACCTGGTTTTGATAGTGGGTAATATAATCTGGATGGCACACTAAATCATCATTCTCTTGCCCTTGGATCGAATAATGATAGTATGGAACATTTGCGTTTCAACAATTCAATAGTCACACAGCAATGGAGGTAGCTGTTAAATGACTGAAATACATACAGCAAATCCTGAATTTCCTTTGCATAATGAAAAGACTGTTTCAGGCTAGAATGCAGGCAGTTTTTACGGTATATAAAAAAGACACTGTGCAGAATTTTACCCTACCCCTCCAGTGGTTTTACTGGTGGTGTTGAGTATAAAATTTCTTGGATGGGTTTCCCGTTGGGTTCCCACCCGTTCTAACCTCTCTGCAATTTTACGCTGGGGTGGGCAAGGCTTCGGTCTGCCCTTGTTCCAATTGAGACGCTAAAGTGGCCAATTAGTGCCTCCATTGCAGGCCCCTTTTAACATTGTCTACCCCATCCTTAGGGTCTGGTAACTGCAGGACCTTCCCAACCCCGCCTCACCCCAATCCCCCACTGCCCTCCTCCCCCAGGCCTCCACTGCCTTTCCCACCCTGAGACAGATAAAACAACTTTTCTTTGAATCCTGGGACTTGGGCCCATGCAATCCCATTCCTGTCCACTGCATCTTCTGGCATTGTAGGTGCTAGAGAGCTGTTAATCAATCAGATTGGCCGGCAGCTCCCTAAGGTGATTTGTCCTGCCAAGTGAAGGGTGAAAGTCCTCCCTCCAATGTATTAACACTCATTTGAGCGTGAACCATAGAAGGAGCCCATTTGGCACAGACCTCCTGAAAGAACACCCTACCCAGGTCCACTCCCCCGTCCTATACTCGTAACCCCATAACCTCACCTAACCTGCACATAGATACAGAGAAGATAGGAGCAGGAGGAGGCCTTTTGGCCCTTCGAGCCTGCTCCGCCATTCATCATGATCGCGGCTGATCATCCAACTCAATAGCCTAATCCTGCTTTCTCCCCATAGCCTTTGATCCAATTCTCCCCAAGTGCTATATCTAGCCGCCTCTTGAATATATCCAAAGTTTTAGCATCAACTACTTCCTGTGGTAATGAATTCCACAGGCTCACCACTCTTTGTGTGAAGAAATGTCTCCTTATATCAGTCCGAAATGGTTTACTCTGAATCCTCAGACTGTGACCCCTGGTTGTGGACACACCTATCATTGGTATCATCTTCCCTGCATCTACCAACATCTTCCCTACATCTACCTCTTTGGATACTAAAGGGCAATTTAGCATGATCAATCCACATAATGTACATCTTTGGACCGTGGGAGAAAATCAGAGCACCCGAAAGAGATTCCACACAAACAGGCACCCAAGGCCGGTATTGGCACTGTGAGGCAGCAGTGCTAACCACTGTGCCACTGCAAAATCGCTGCAGGGCCATGATTCTAATTGTGAACTGTTTCCAGAAGCCCATGAAACTGGGCTTTTCTTTTGTCTCCAGTTGATGCTGCATCAGGTAAAATACAAACCTGTGAGGCTAAGTTGGGCATTGACAAAGCAAATGAACCACAGACAGATAGGTGGCACATCTGCCTATAATTGAGATATTAGAAACATGAATAGATTATTCTATCCCTTCCACAAAAGGCTGCAGAAGATACTGTATCCTGTGTGCAGTCACTGCCTATTTACTGTGTTCTGAGTGCAGTTACTCCAAAGTCTGGTCATTTGCTAAAGATGTAGAGGTAAAAAAATAATCTGGGGAGGGGTTGCCTCACGTAAAGTGGGTGATAGTTTACAACTTGTTATAGACCCCATCCTAAATTCCGTTGAATTGCAGTTAATGCCTTGAATATCAGGCAGGGCCGATCTGACAACTGTGTTTGACGCCACCATCCGAGATGAATTTCTACCCTGCGTATGGCACTTAACGTGAACATCTCCACCAACGGTTTTGTGCATAACATTGTTGTTTGGATTTAAAGGTAGGATGTTCTGACTCCTGATGGTATGGAGATTTGCTGTCGTACAGTAACCAGTGACTGGCTGTCGATGCTGGATATGGCTGCTTTTGTGTCGATCACTACGTGATTGCAGTGTACAGGGAAGAACTCCAAAAAGAGTAGGAGAAAAAATGTTTAGACTTTCAATTACTTGTTGCTCATTTCTCACCTTGAGACAAAGGAGGGAGTCTGCAGCAAGCGCTGAGACTATGCCTACAGTATTTGATGAATAGTTTGTAAAGAAAGGTATAACTTATGGAACAATAACATCTAAGTGTTCAACAACCGGGGTATTGAAGAAAAGAACAATAAGGGTGGCTACTCAGTAATGTTTATTACATACTGCAACAATATGCAGATTGCAAACTATGGGCGCGATTTACCCGGCGCCTCCTGCTGGAATTGGGATGGGACGCAGCTGGTAGATCTGCAAGAGGCATGTTCTGGGAATTCCCGACATCATTATGCCTCGTGAGAACTAACGAGGTCTTGTAAGATGTCGCGATCTGGATCCCGCCCACAATGGGCAGGATCCAGGTTTGCATAGTTAAGTAAGCTCATTCGTTCACTGAACTCTGCCGATGCCAGACCTAGCCGGCATCCAGGATCTACCAGCCTTGCCAGGGAAACCCCAGCTGGGCGCCATTTAGCACTGGTTCCCATAAACAGGAACGAGGTAGAATGGCACTTGGGGGATCCACCTTGGCAGTGCCAAGATGCCCAAGTGGCATTTTGGCTGCACTCGGGATTGGGCCTGGGTGCCCTGTTCGTATGGGGTGGAGAGCAGGGGGTTCAATGACCACCAAACAGGTGAGTTAAGATATTAGGTTGGTCTGGGAGTCACGTTGAGGGGCCAAGTGATCGGGGTGCCATTTAAGAATGGTGCCCCGATCTCTTCTTGCACTGATAGGCAGAGCTCTTCAGTGCAGGAAATGCGATTGAGTGTGGCCTCAGCAGGATGTTCCCTTCTGAGGCCCAGGACCCCCCCAGAGTGCTCGTACCTGGCATTTCCGCTGATCCCGCCCAGAATCAACTTTTTTTTTTGTTAGATCGCGCCCTATATGTTTGTATATCCATGTTATTCTTCAATTAGGAAGAGAAAAGGTTTCTCAGGACTATTTGTTATAAAGATTATTTGTGTTTGCATAGTAGAGCCTTGCTTCATGCTCTAGATTGCTGCCAATTCCATAGTTAAATCCCTTGAGAAACTGCCAAGGTCAATGGTGTGTGTAAACCTCCCATTCCTAGCATTGATCTCGACTGCAGCAACTTGAATATCTTCATTACAGTAAGGATATGGGAGAAAAAAAGTCATTTTGTGAGGGCTCATTTATCTGCTGCTTATAAGAAATAATGATGTTGTGGCAATTGTTCGAGAATTGTTGCATTTTTAAAAAACATTCTCCCTGCAAAACAAACCACCTCTGGAGCAGCGGGAAGGCCTTCAGCCTGTTCAATTCCTGTCAGTTAATGTTGCTCTTGAACAGGTTAATAAGAACTGTGCAGAGGTCCCACCAGGTTGAGTTATGCATGTTTTCCACTGTTCAGTGTTTGGAAGTGGCCACTGTTCATTAGCTGACTCAGACATAGGTGTGGCTGGGATAGAGACTTGCCCTATGGTAAACTGTGGATGAAAATATGTCTCATCACAGTGTTCTCCTCTGTGTCATCTCGAAGGCCAGCCTGCCTGCTCCCCACTGTAGCTGGCTAACTGTTCTTACTCCTTTTGTATTGCACTAAGTCCAACATCTGGACTTGCAGCAGGTAGACATTACTGAACGAATTAGAGGGCTGGTTTAGCTCACTGGGCTGGACAGCTGGTTTGTGATGCAGAACAAAGGCCAGCAGCGCGGGTTCAATTCCTGTACCAGCTGAGAATTCTGAATTCTCACTCTGTGAACCCGAACAGGCGCTGGAATGTGGCGACGAGGGACTTTTCACAGTAACTTCATTGCAGTGTCGATGTAAGCCTACTTGTGACAATAAAGATTTTTTATTATTTACACCTCCCCAACAGGGAGGGCAATATAACAAAGTGCTCAGATCTTACAATAAAACAGACTCCGTCCCAATTTGAAAATAAATTGTACCATTTTACATTTTAGTGCTTATGTACATCAGTCCCAGGCTTAATCAACAGCAACAATGCCTGGAAATCCAACAGGTTGCATTGATTCATGTTTTTAATGAAATCACGATCAAAGTACATATGGCCAATACTGCCAGAATAACTTGCATGTTAAAAAAAAAGGTTTACCTTCACACCAATATGTGTTTAAGAAAAATATCGGGACCTATTGCCCCCCCACCCGGCCCCGCCCCAACGTGCTTTCTGGCAGTGAAGGCTCGTCCTTGGCTCCAGGTGGAATCTTCCAATCCCACCGACATCTGCAGCATTTATTCGTGGCTCCCCCCCGAAAGTCCGTCACGCGCGGGAGGAGTGGGCAGTCACCTTTGTGTGATCGAAAGATCCTGCCAACGGGAAGAGACAGAAAATCCCGCCCATAATCATTTGACAAGAATGAATGAAAACAACAACTTTCTCCTTCTTCCTTCCTAAATGCTTTCAGTTAACCTATGTGGCTTCTTTCCCGTAGTGGCTAGCTTTATCCTTTAAGATCTGCCACCAATGGTCAAGTGTGGAGCCACACATCCTTTTACTTGATTACTATTCAAACTCTTCCCTAATTGTCACCCCTGTTTTCCACTGAGGAAAAGAAGAAGCAAGGTGGAAGGAAAGGGAGAGAGATGTAACACAAGGAAAGGAAAGAACGAGCAGAGAAAGAGTTCAAAAATAACGAGGGAGAAGCTAAAGGGTACTTAGAACATAGAAAACTACAGCACAGAACAGGCCCTTCGGCCCACGATGTTGTGCCGAACCTTTGTCCTAGATTAATCATAGATTATCATTGAATTTACAGTGCAGAAGGAGGCCATTCGGCCCATTGAATCTGCACCAGCTCTTGGAAAGAGCACCCTACCCAAAGTCAACACCTCCTCCCAACATTAAGGGCAATTTTGGACACGAAGGGCAATTTATCATGGCCAATCCACCTAACCTGCACATCTTTGGACTGTGGGAGGAAACCGGAGCACCCGGAGGAAACCCACGCAGACACGGGGAGGATGTGCAGACTCCGCACAGACAGTGACCCAAGCCAGAATCGAACCTGGGACCCTGGAGCTGTGAAGCAATTGTGCTACCCACAATGCTATCGTGCTGCCCTTAAGAACAAATAAATCTACACTATATCATTTTACCGTAATCCATGTACCTATCCAATCGCTGCTTGAAGGTCCCTAATGTTTCCGACTCAACTACTTCCACACGCATGCATTCCATGCCCCCACTACTCTGTGGGTAAAGAACCTACCTCTGACATCCCCCCTATATCTTCCACCTTTCACCTTAAATTTATGTCCCCTTGTAATGGTTTGTTCCACCCGGGGAAAAAGTCTCTGACTGTCTACTCTTTCTATTCCCCTAATCATCTTATAAACCTCTATCAAGTCGCCACTCATCCTTCTCCGTTCTAATGAGAAAAGGCCTAGCACCCTCAACCTTTCCTCGTAAGACCTACTCTCCATTCCAGGCAACATCCTGGTAAATCTCCTTTGCACCTTTTCCAAAGCTTCCACATCCTTCCTAAAATGAGGCGACCAGAACTGCACACAGTACTCCAAATGTGGCCTTACCAAAGTTTTGTACAGCTGCATCATCACCTCACGGCTCTTAAATTCAATCACTCTGTTAATGAACGCGAGCACACCATAGGCCTTCTTCACAGCTCTATCCACTTGAGTGGCAACTTTCAAAGATGTATGAACATAGACCCCAAGATCTCTCTGCTCCTCCACATTGCCAAGAACCCTACCGTTAACCCTGTATTCCGCATTCATATTTGTCCTTCCAAAATGGACAACCTCACACTTTTCAGGGTTAAACTCCATCTGCCACTTCTCAGCCCAGCTCTGCATCCTATCTATGTCTCTTTGCAGCCGACAACAGCCCTCCTCACTATCCACAACTCCACCAATCTTCGTATCGTCTGCAAATTTACTGGCCCACCCTTCAACTCCCTCATCCAAGTCATTAATGAAAATCACAAACAGCAGAGGACCCAGAACTGATCTCTGCGGTACGCCACTGGTAACTGGGATCCAGGCTGAATATTTGCCATCCACCACCACTCTCTGACTTCTATCGGTTAGCCAGTTCGTTATCCAACTGGCCAAATTTCCCAATATCCCATGCCTCCTTACTTTCTGCAGAAGCCTACCATGGGGAACCTTATCAAATGCCTGACTAAAATCCATGTACACGACATCCACTGCTTTACCTTCATCCACCTCCTTGGTCACCTCCTCAAAGAATTCAATAAGACTTGTAAGGCAAGACCTACCCCTCACAAATCCATGCTGACTATCCCTAATCAAGCAGTGTCTTTCCAGATGCTCAGAAATCCTATCCTTCAGTACCCTTTCCATGACTTTGCCTACCACCGAAGTAAGACTAACTGGCCTGTAATTCCCAGGATTATCCCTAGTCCCCTTTTTGAACAGGGGCACGACATTCGCCACTCTCCAATCCCCTGTTGACAGTGAGGACGAAAAGATCACTGCCAACGGCTCTGCAATTTCATCTCTTGCTTCCCATAGAATCCTTGGATATATCCCGTCAGGCCCGGGGGACTTGTCTATCCTCAAGTTTTTCAAAATGCCCAACACATCTTCCTTCCTAACAAGCATTTCCTCGAGCTTACCAATCTGTTTCACACTGTCCTCTCCAACAATATCGCCCCTCTCATTTGTAAATACAGAAGACAAACGGAATACTTGAAGACAAACAGAAAACAATAGAACAACAGCAGATGACCAGAAAATATAAAGCCAACATTCTATGAGCTGAACTGGAGATCGGCCACGGGGAACGGTGTTAGGTGGAATGGTGCTCCTGATCAAATCCCCAGCTGCACTGCCTGTCAGTTGATCAATTACCTTCTGGAAGGTGGGGATGGCAGGGATGGGGCTACTGTCTAGGTACAGAGCAGGGGCCACAGCATCAGATAATGCTGATGCATGCACTGGCATCATATTTAAAGGGCTTCCAGCACTGGAATGCAGCTGAAATCTTCCCTAACCGGAGCCTTCCTATCTAGAGACAGCTTTGAACCTATTATTCCTTGAAGACCTAGCCAGCCGTTCAGCCTTGCCAGTGAGAGAAGACCACCAGCTCTGCGAAGCAGGCATTAGGATGGGCACAGGAAGGAGGCGTCAGTCGGCATCACAGAAGGAAGATCTCAGGTGGCCCCATCGTTCTGTGGCACCTCCCTGCAAATTCTCCACCAGGCTATATGGGAAAGGCTGGAGGTGCTTTTCCTAAGTACAGAAGGAGGAGACCCCGCTTCACCAAACAACTTTGGAAGAGCGTTGCAGAGGAGATGAGCAGCCCTGGTGTCTAGATAGCCCGACTGCAGTGTTGAAAATATATGAATGATCCTCTCCATCCTACCAAGGTTCTTACTCAAGTCCTCTGTTCACTTACGGATTAACACATAGATAGGCATGAGGCTGCTGAGGAGCGAGAGTCTAACCAGATGGTGGAATGGGTGCAGCTCAGTCAATATAGGTGCTAGTCTAATAGTCCTGATTTTCCATATTCACTACTGAACAACTACAAAATTGGACAACTCGGGTACCAGCTGCTTAAGTCCTCTCTGTGGCCTTCTGCCACTTCACCATCCCAAGGCTCTCCTGCCATGGCCATGAGGATCATGCAGTCTGGGTCACAGTGGCTGAAGCTCCCTTCCTCCTGGGATCTCCTTCTCGTTGGAGGACCTGCCTCCTTAATCCATGGTGCCCATGAGCACTGCCAGTCTCAAGGCTCACTCTCTTTGATGCTTCCTCCAATCACCCCACCACAGCTCTCTTGCCCCTTTCAACCCAAGTGCCAGCAGTCATATTTCACACACTTTCTCAGCCTTCCTGTGAAAGGACGCTGCCTCAACTGACAGCTTCCCAATTCAGTGGCGGCCTTACATGCTTCCTCATTGCCCCATAATCTACCTGATGTGGCTCTGATGCTCTGTGATTCCTGCGATCCTTTTGGAAAATTTGAGGACAAAAGAACAAAAATGAACTTAATGGATAAGATATCTTGGAACTCCTCCTGTGATCCACTGACATATATACACAGCACAGGATTTTCATTTGGATTGGATTTAGTTTTGGGTTTATTGTCACGTATACCAAGTTACAGTGAAAAGTATTGCTCTGCGTACAGTCCAGACAGATCGTTCCATACATGAAAAACATAGGACATGCGTAGACACACAATGCAAATACAGAGACACAGACTTCGGGTGAAGCATACGTGTAGTACTACTCAGTAGAGAAGATGTGTGGAGTGATCAGTTCAGTTCATAAGAGGGTCATTCAGGAGTCCGGTAACAGTGGAGATGAAGCTGTTTTTGAACCTGTTAGTGCGTGTTCTCAGACTTTTGTATCTTCTGCCCGATGGAAGAGGTTGCAAGAGAGAATAATCCAGGTGGGAGGGGTCTTTGATTATGCTGCCCGCTTCCCAAGGTAGCGAGAAGTGTAGACAGAGTTAATGGATGGGAGGCAGGTTGGTGTGATGGATTGGGCTGCGTTCACGACTCTCTGTAGTCTCTTATGGTCTTGGGCCAAGCAGTTGCCATACCAGGCTGCGATGAAGCCAGATAGGATGCTTTCCATGGTGTATCTGTAAAAATTGGTAAGAGTCAATGTGGACATGCCGAATATCATTAGTTTCCTGAGGAATTATAGGTGCTGCTGCGCTTTCTTGGTCGTAGCGTCGATGTGGGTGAACCAGGACAGATTGTTGGTGATGTGCATACCTAGAATTTGAAGCTGTCAATGAACTCCACCTCTGCACCATTGATGCAGGGCTAATGATATTCATGATCGAATTTTGAATTGAAATCTAATGCAGTGATCATGGGGGCAAGTTTAAGGGAACATAGGACATACGTAGACACAAAATGTAAATAAATAGACACAGACATCCGGTGAAGCATACGTGTGGTACTACTCAGTAGAGAAGATGTGTGGAGTGATCACCCATTGGAATGGGATTGGGTGGAAGGCCGGCTTTGCACCTAGCCATGATTTCAGTATGGAGTAATATTTTGCAGGGTATAGAAGCAGCTTTCCACCGAATCTTGCGAGTTCGGCTAAAATTTCAATCATTACGTTTGCAGGGTGCTTGCGCCGCTGACCCGGGAAACTATTAGTTGTGAGAGCGGCTGCCCAAATTTTGGTTAAATAAAGGTGATTTCAAAATATTATCAGTGACATTTGAGTGTGCCATCCATTTGTCATTCCTGTTGGGGTGAAGTGCAGCCAACTTAAATTGAGACCAGTTGTAATTTAATGTTTAATGATGATCCCATTTTTCATTAAGAAATATGATAATGAACCTAATCCAAATGATCTAAAGCATGTGAAAAGTAAACATTTGTGAAACTGGCTTAAATGCCATGTCATTTGGGAAAAGGTCGAAAAGCTGGCTGTGCAGGACATCATTTGAAAACTAACACTGTAACATAAGGACGTGACAAACAGGAGCCAAAATTGACCATACAGCCCCTTGAGCCCGACCCATCATTCAATACGATCATGGCTGATCTTTTGTCTCAACTTTGTTTTCACATATATTCCTTAGCCTAAAGGAAAACCGTTATGCTGAGATTTATTCCAATAGGCCCTTGTCTAAATGATGGAGAATCGGGTGATCTGCACTACAATGGTTCACACATCTGTATCTGGGTTAAACCCAATGAGCCCACAGTCATGGAAAGAAGAACAGATAAAGATAACAACACTGTCATTAAGTTAGACGTATGTGGATTCCTACCTCAGACTATTAAAGAAGAATGATGGGTCATAATTTACTTAGCCATCGCGCACTTATGGAAGCTTCAGAAAGAGTGAACTGTATTTCAGTTTGAACATTGCAGGGATTTTATTTCATTGTTGCAAGAAATAAAGCCGTAATTTTTTGGAAGTCTCTTCTTTGCAGCAAATTACCGCCCAGCTGTTAATTCAAGAGGTCGTTTGTTACTTTACTGGCTATTAGGAGCATACTGTAGGGGTAAGCACAGGCTGCCAAATTCATATAATAAGCTCATTCGTTTTCAGCATTTTCATAAACTCAAGATCAATTAATATACGATTACTGGCCACTTACTTCCTGCTGTCAATGAATACCAATAGTCTAAAACCCATCACAATTCAAATACTGTGGCTGTACTCAGGAAGTTGCCCGTTTGCAGAACAAATAGGCACCCGTCGCTCAAAATCCTCTTCAGACATCTAGTCTGGTGAGGACAGCAGGGTGGATGAGTCTGAAAATTCTAATGTGCTGCTGAAATATGATTATTGGAACCTTGTGTTCCCAGGCAACCATCCACCTGCTGACTTGGGCTTAATTCTTTTCTCTTCACATTCATCACGCAGATAATCTAATTGAGCAAGAAGTCAATCGGGACCATGAAGATTGTATTTCTTCAGTTACCAAAATATAATTTTGTCAATTTGGTTTGATGTGTTCTTGTTCATGTTTTTGCTGCCCGAATTAAACCTGTCTTATGAACATAAGAACATAAGAACTAGGATCAGGAGTAGTCTATCTGGCCCCTCGAGCTTGCTCCGCCATTCAATGAGATCATGGCTGATCTTTTTTGGACAGCTCCACTTTCTGGCCCGAACACCATAACCCTTAATCCCTTTATTCTTCAAAAAACTATCCATCTTTATCTTAAAAACATTTAATAAAGGAGACTCAACTGCTTCACTGGGCAAGGAATTCCATAGATTCACAACCCTTTGGGTGAAGAAGCTCCTCCTAAGCTCAGTCCTAAATCTACTTCCCCTTATTTTGAGGCTATGCCCCCTAGTTCTGCTTTCACCCGCCAATGGAAACAACCTGCTCGCATCTATCCTATCTATTCCCTTCATAATTTTATACGTTTCTATAAGATCCCCCCGCATCCTTCTAAATTCCAACGAGTACAGTCCCAGTCTACTCAACCTCTCCTCGTAATCCAACCCCTTCAGCTCTGGGATTAACCTAGTGAATCTCCTCTGCACACCCTCCAGCGCCAGGACGTCCTTTCTCAGGTAAGGAGACCAAAACTGAACACAATACTCCAGGTGTGGCCTCACTAACACCTTATACAATTGCAGCATACCCTCCCTTGTGTTAAACTCCATCCCTCTAGCAATGAAGGACAAAATTTCATTGGCCTTCTTAAAGATGCAGTGCTCCCTTATAATCTCTTTCTGTAGAAAATAATTTCCTGAATGTAGGACTCTGACCCATTTATTCACGATTCAGACTTGGGTTGTAAAGAGAATTTATAGAGACGCAATTGTGCTGCCCAGTAAAAGCATGCCATATTCATAACTTCAATCATGGACTGCATTCAGTATAACATTTTCTTGAACTGACTTTTCTTTTTAAAACTGGACATTAAAAGGCTGCTAAGATGGCCACCGAGGGTCAGGTGACTTTTGCAATTTTTGCAGAGTCTCAGAAGATTCTCAAGTAACTGGAACATTCCTAATTGAATGGCCATAGGCAGAGTGCCTCGCTTGAATTAGCATACCAATACAAAACCATTTGTGGGATTTACACCTCCTGTTGTTTATGGATTTACCCAAAGCTGAAAACCTATGGACTCCTAGCCAAAGCTGAACACCTACGGACTCCTAGGCCCACTGTCTGTGAGTGTGATACTTAAAATAGCAGAGCTGCAGAAACCAGTTAATCATACACATGTGAATGGCCATCACCCATTGCGTAGCAATAGTTTAGATTTTATCATTCTGGGTGGACAATTAAAGTTTTGATCACGTGGTCACCTGATTGAAACTGTCCTTAAATTGCAAATATCAGTACCCCAAAAACTAAGGCGAAAACAGCCAGTTTGAGAAAACATCAAAGCAAGAAACAGCAGTAGCAAAAGCAGCAACATCTATGTCTTAAAACTGAAGACTGCAACACCATATTGTTTCCCAAACTGTTTGTGGGGCAGCATGGTAGCACAGTGGTTAGCACAGTTGCTTCAAAGCTCCAGGATCCCAGGTTCGATTCCCGGCTTGGGTCACTGTCTGGGTGGTGTCTGCATGTTCTCCCCGTGTCTGTATGGGTTTCCTACGGGTGCTCCGGTTTCCTCCCACAGTCCAAAGATGTGCAGGTTAGGTGGATTGGCCATGCTAAATTGCCATGAGTGTCCAAAAAGGTTAGGTGGGGTTACTGGGTTATGGGAATAGGGTGGAGGGTGCTCTTTCCAAGGGCCGGTGCAGAAGGCCTCCTTCTGCACTGTAAATTTGATGGTCTATGGTCTTCACGTCCACCAGTACAGAAATTTGACCAATTGCTAAGAAGACTACAAGTAATTAACTTTGTGATCTGCTAAAAATCCATTTCTTTGAGGGGGAATCCTGAAATAATCCTGATGTACGACTGTGGCTATTGAATCCACCTAGACTACCAATCATGAGTGAAAACACCTGCTTCAATGGGCCTGTACACATGCTTTTCCAATGTCAAGGCAACTATGTAAGGTATGAACTATTCTTTTGCCTATGACTTGTAAAAGTGCGTTATTCTATTTAATTGTATTTTTCTTCAAGCACATGTGTATATTGAGTGAGTGAAATGGGGTTGGAATTTTGGATTGGATTGGATTTGTTTATTGTCACGTGTACCGAGGTACAGTGAAAAGTATTTTTCTGCGAGCAGCTCAACAGATCATTAAGTACATGAGAAGAAAAGGGAATAAAAGAAAATACATAATAGGGCAACACAACATATACAATGTAACTACATAAGCACTGGCATCGGATGAAGCATACTGGGAGTAGTGTTAATGAAATCAGTCCATAAGAGGGTCATTTAGGAGTCTGGTGACAGTGGGAAAGAAGCTGTTTTTGAGTCTGTTCGTGCGTGTTCTCAGACTTCTGTATCTCCTGCCCAATGGAAGAAGTTGGAAGAGTGAGTAAGCCGGGTGGGAGGGATCTTTGATTATACTGCCCGCTTTCCCCAGGCAGCGGGAGGTGTAGATGGAGTCAATGGATGGGAGGCAGGTTCGTGTGATGGACTGGGCGGTGTTCACGACTCTCTGAAGTTTCTTGCGGTCCTGGCCAAGCAGTTGCCATACCAGGCTGTGATGCAGCCCGATAGGATGCTTTCTATGGTGCATCTGTAAAAGTTGGTAAGAGTCAATGTGGACATGCCGAATTTCCTTAGTTTCCTGAGGAAGTATAGGCGCTGTTGTGCTTTCTTGGTGGTAGCGTCAACGTGGGTGGACCAGGACAGATTTTTGGAGATGTGCACCCCTAGGAATTTGAAACTGCCAACCATCTCCACCTTGGCCCCGTTGATGCTGACAGGGGTGTGTACAGTACTTTGCTTCCTGAAATCAATTACCAGCTCTTTTGTTTTGCTGGCATTGAGGGAGAGATTGTTGTCGATCTGTTTGGGAGAGCTCGCAGAGAGTCGCCTCGCTCCGGCGCCATCTTGGAAGATTTTGGGGTGCATGCGTGAATATTTAAACCTATGAAGCTTGCTGCTGGCGTTCAAATTGGCCACACACTAGGGGGTTAAAAAACAGACACATCCTCTTTTTCAAAAGCGCACTGATTGCGGGCAGTAAGGGAAGGGATTTGGGGTTTCAGTTCTCTCTGATCCTATTTGTAATTTCATATTCCCATTGTCTTAATATTCAAACATCATTCAGGTTTGTTAGATATGGTGCTAGGTCATGGGAACATGTGCCCACATTAAACAAATGAATATAAGAAACACCTAGACTGTAGACACTTAGCTATATATCCATGCTATTAGCAGACTGTGAATTATTAGATCAGGAGAATATTTAGCAAATGGTTCGACTGTCAGTCACATGTAGATCCTTGGAATTTTTATTTGGAGGTGATATCACAATGTAGGACAGGCTGCTTACGAAGCAAAATGTTTCACAGTGATATGACCAAAACCACTGCATAATCACATTCATTATTCCATTTTAGCATTCAAGCTTTTATCGAATGCTATCATTTTAATTACTTCTTAATTAATTACAAATCTGGCGTTTAAACCAAATGCATGATGAAGAGTAGAAAGATGGAATTCACACCCCACTTATGTTGTTGAGCATAAGCTCAGCCCATAAAGGAAATAAATCCTATCTGGTGTTTTCTTATTGTGCACCATTTGTGTCAAAGTTTACCCAATGCTTCACTGGCCAAGTCACTGCTGCTTGGGGCTTGTTTAGTTATTGTTAAATTCTCCTCTCCGTACCAGATGCCATTCCCTAACTAAAAAGACATGCAGTTTCTGTGCTCTTGAAACATCATTTGCAATGTAATTTGTTAAATAAGATTTACTGGGGGACAATCCATGGTTCTGTTCACTAACTTACAGTGACTACTTACAGTGACTGACAGTGATTCATCATCTGTGTACTTATTTGTCTCATTACCAACACCTTTGCCCTATCAATCCTCTAGTCATTATCCCCTCCTGCCTGCCACCTTATCACAGTTCTTCCCTTTTCTTTGTCAGCTGAAGCTTTTCATATGTATGCTGATGCATTTAGGTCCACTTCACCACCATCTTCCTCGGCTCCTCCACTGTCTCTAAATTTTCAGACTGCTTAACTAACATCCAGTACTGGATGAGCAGAAATTTCCTCCAGTTAAATATTGAGAAGACTGGTTATTCGGGCAGCGTGGTAGCACAGTGGTTAGCACTGTTGCTTCACAGTTCCAGGGACCCAGGTTCAATTCCCAACATGGGTCACTGTCTGTGTGGAGACTGCACCTTCTCTCCGTGTCTGCGTGGGTTTCCTCCGGGTGCTCCGGTTTCCTCTCACAAGTCTCGAAAGACATGTTTGGTAAGTGAATTAGACATTCTGAATTCTCCCTCAGTGAGCCCGAACAGGTGCCGGAGTGTGGCAACTGGGGGATTTTCACAGTAACTTCATTGCAGTGTTAACGTAAGCCTACTTATGACACTAACAAAGATTATATTGTTATTTTCAATCTCTGCCACAAACTCATATCCCTGTCTACTGACACAATCCCTCTACCTGACAACGGTCTGAGAATAAGCCAATCTGTTCACAATCCTGGGCATCACATCTGACACCAAAATAAAATAATTTAAAAAAATTTAAAATACAATTTTATTGTCACAAGTAGGCTTACATTAATACCGCAATGAAGTTACTGTGAAAAGCCCCGAGTCGTCACATTCCAGTGCCTGTTCGGGTACACGGAGGGAGAATTCAGAATCTGCAAATTACCTAACAGCACATCTTTCGAGATTTGCGGGAGGAAACCGGAGCTTCCGGAGGAAACCCAAATAGGCACAGGGAGAACGTGCAGACTCCACACAGACAGTGGCCCAAGCCGGGAATTGAACCTGAGACACTGGAGCTGTGAAGCAATAGTGCTATTCACTGTGCTACCGTGCTGCCCTGAGCTGCTAACCTCATCTTCCTGCCATCATCAAGATCACCTATTTGCACCTCCGTAATCTTGCACATCTTGATCTAATATCTCCTGATATGGCTCTGTGCCATCTTAGTTTTATGATACTCCTGTGAATCGACTTGGGGAGGGTGGCACGGTGGAGCAGTGGTTAGCACTGCTGCCTCACGGCCCCGAGGACCCGGGTTTCATCCTGGCCCTGGTCACTGTCTGTGTGGAGTTTGCATATTCTCCCCGTGTCTGCGTGGGTCTCACCCCCACAACCCAAAGATGTGCAGGGTAGGTGGATTGGCCACGCTAAATTGCCTCTTAATTGGAAAAAAAGAATTGGGTACTTTAAATTTATTCTTTAAAAAAAGAATCATCTTGGGACATTTTATTATGTGGAAGGAACTATATAAATATATGCTCGGGGGATTCTCTGTCCAGCGATCCCGGAATCGTGTTTGGGCGGAGAATCTTTTTTTCAATAATCTTTATTGTCACAAGTAGGCTTACTGTGAAAAGCCCGTAGTCGCCACATTCCGGTGTCTGTTCGGGTTCACAGAGGGAGAATTCAGAATGTTTAAATTACCTAACAGCAGGTGTTTGGACTATGGGAGGAAACCGGGGAGCCCTGACGAAACCCATGCAGACACAGGGAGAATGTGCAGACTCTGCACAGATAGTGACCCAAGCCGGGAATCGAACCTGGGACACTGGAGCTGTGAAGCAACGGTGCTAACCACTGTGCTACCGTGCCGCCCATAATCGCGCATAAGCCAAAAATCACTCAACATAGTTTATTTCAAAATAGAGCTTTGAATCACACCTCAAACACCAACACCCTGGGAATTTCTGGGGTCATTTTTCTGATGAAATTTCCCAATTCATTCCTCCTTCCATAATTGTTAAAGGTGTTTCTGCTCTCGTTGTGTTTAGTTACAAATTGTCTTTCGTATTGACGCTTGGGGCCTGCTTTTAAACCTCACCAACCCCGTTAGCATAGTGCCTTCCATAGTCTGACTTATTGCCGATCGGCCCATTTATGTAATGAAGGCTGACGGGATAGAATATTTGTCCAGGAACTTTTTTAAGAGACTTTGACATTTGTTCTCGTAGGGTGTACGTTCTGCAAGTTTAACTCCTGTAAAACGCAGCAGCCTATCCATATTTGTAACTTTAGTCCAGTCCGATAACTTGAATGCCAGCCCTGATTGAGGAATATCTTGATGGAATCTTTGCAGCCTTGAACACAGTCTGTTAAATTACATTATTTACTCTTCTAGGGAGGTAACCTCTGATTTTCTAAATTTGTCAAATTCTGACCAAGCCTCATGAGCACTTAATAAACTATCCTTTTGGTAAATCTTATCCATGACAGTTACTGCTGTATCCAACCCTCCATCTAAGTCTAATTGCTCCAACTCCAATATGGAAAATACTTTTCATCTTATTTTGTAATGTAAGTGTCAAGATCATTCCTTGCTTTTTCTTGGGCAAGGACGTAACCTATGTCCACATGGTAACTTCATTCTTCCATTGGTCAGAGGGGTGATCCTCAGAAAACAATGGTGGGTAGTCATACCCCAACACCCTACTTTTGGATTATTTTCCAAGTTACTCTAAATCACTCATCAGGTTGGGATTCAGAATATACAGCCGGGTTCACCATTCCTGAGACTATGGGCTGGATCCTCCGTTTTACCGGCTGAGTGCAGGCGCCAGCGGAGCATGTGTAGTCTTGTACTACCAAAAAATAGGCGTGAAACCCTCACCGATTGCGTGATTGGTGAGGCGCTAGCACCGGCACTGGGTGAAACTCCCGCCCCCCGTGCCGAAAACAGCCGGCGAATGGTTGGGTCCGGGCCGCGCATGTGTGTGGCTGATGACCTGCAGCGGTCGTGCCGTACAACATGGCACATGGCGAACACAACCCACCATTAGCGACCTCACATCCCACCCCCTGGCCACCCCCCACCAGTCCCCCCAGCCCTTGCGGAACAACCCCCCTCCTGCCCGCCCCGACCAGCTGCATGGATCCCGGGCGAGCGTGGCGGTGCTGGACATAGTCCGCAGCCGCCACGCCGGATTCCCACCCGGCAGAGACCACACGTGTACTGCGCATTCAGCAACTCGGACCATCGGGGGCGGAGCCTTGAAGGTGGGCTGGCCGATGACACGCCAACGCCATTGCCACGGCATGCAGTGCGCGAAGCGATTACACCATTTCTGAGGGGGTGGAGCATGGCTGACCGACGTCAAACCGGCACCGTCCCCTTCCCCGCCAGATCGCCAAACACAATCTCAGCTTTGGGCAATGGAGAATCACGCCCTAAGTATTGACGCCAGGGCAGGATTCGTGGGCTTCTACGACAGCAAAACAGGTACCGTACCTGGACCGATTCAACGACCATTAAGGGGCTACCACCGGTGCGCCATGTGGAAGATAATTGATTCCAATGAGAAATGGTGCCAGATTTGCCGGGTCCGTAATTGACATTCAGGAGGCTGATAGGCTGCAGCCACATATGCACAGCACTCCCCAACACACCATCGCAGTCAACAAGATGGCAGAAAGACATGTGACCCCGTGGTTCACTGACGCAGAGCTGGAGATTTTGCTAGATGCCATAGAGGAGAGGTAAGTGACGATGTACCCTGGGATAGGAAGGAGGTTGCCAGCCACCACCGTTTGCCAGGCCTGGGTGCAGGTGGCAGAGGTGGTCAGCACCGTGGGCATCACTGTCCGGACTGGCCCTCATCCTCACTGGCTGCCTCCTGTTCCTCTGGGGCAGGCTCCGCTGCAGAAGCTTCCTTCCCTTCGAGCAGCTCCAGCTCATACAGTCGCAATGCATCCTTCAGGACTGTGGCGACGAGAATAAAGGCCACCATTGCTGGTTCTATCCCAACATCCATTGTCTGCAGGGCGTGAAAGGCAGACATGATAGAATGGTGCGTATCCCCGTGCCCAACCAGGTCCACCGGGCTACACTGGAACCCTGTTGGCACTGCGGTCACTGGCCCCACATGGTTTCCCCTCCCTTCCGCGAGTCTGAGAGCCCCCATCCCCGCCACTGGTCCTGTTGGTGCACGGCACCGTGGGGGCCTTTGGACCTGCCGCCGGTCTCTGCTGCCAGGGGTGCTGTCAACTGGTGCTGCCCTTGCCAGCGGTTCAAAAAGCTGACCCCCATCCGTTGCCCCACTGTAGGTGCTACTGTGGCTGTTGCCTTTGGGCAGGCTTCATGATGCCTTGCTGATGGGTAGCGGCCAGTTTGGGGGGGAGGGGAGGTTTGGAGAAGCATTGCGTGCGGGGGAGTGTGGTGTAGTGTGGCGGTTGGAGCATGGGTGGTGGGTGGCCTCCATACGGTTGGGGCACTGTGAAGCCCCCCCCCTCCCCCTACTCCCAGCCAGCCCAGCCAGTGTCAGGACCCATGGTTACGCCTTTCCATGTCCTACCTCTTCTCTCTCCCTCATCAGCCACGCCATCTGTTCCTCAATTTTTCAAAGCACAAGTGAACCTTGCCTCATGGACACCCCCCAGTGGAGGTGGAGCATCGCAGAGGATCAAGCCCGCAAATGATATGCAAATGACGTTTACTGCATTGCCGCCGCTGTCGAGGCTCCGGAGAATTGCGAAATGTCATGAACCGGATTTTGGTGTCAAAACCGATTTTCCGCCCAATCGCTTTTCCCGATTTCGGCGTTGGCCGATGGAGAATCCTGTCCATAGTCTTTCGCCTGAAGAAATCTTTGTTTGCAATCCTTTTTTTCTGACAGGCAGTAACCTTCATCTGCTAATATTGTTAAGCTCCAATGGTAACTCAATAATAAGAACTAGGAAGCAAGTCTTGATATATATTGGTTCAGCCTATCAAACAATAAATGCATTTATTGAACAAATAAAACCCCAGATCTAACTGAAGTACAAGAGAACATTAACTCATTCCTTTAAACATTTTTTTTAGAGTAGCCAATTATTTTTCTTCTTTCCAGTCAAGAGGCAATTTAGCTTCATAATTGAAGGTCCTTTTATTTTTCTGCCTCCGTAGATAGTTCAGGCAGTGCCCTATTGGGCCCCCCTCTCCACTAACACCCTGACTCCCTCCTTCCCCACCACCCTCCTTTCCCCTCTCTCCCCACCACCCCCTTTCCTTTCCCTTCTGTTGGTACAGAGGCGAGGGTATCTGGTCTCTCCAGCGCAAAGTTTAGTGCTTGTACCCTTTGTTTTTTGTAGAAATGTGTTGTGAACTGTTTTAATAATCAGGGTATCCACCCCTCCCCTCTCCCCGTACATTGGTACTGAGGGGAGGGTATCCTGTTTCCCCAACACAAAGTTAGTGTTTGTACCGTTTGGCCTTGTATATATTTTTTACTGTTTTAATAAAAAGGTATTGCCAATCCACCTAACCAGCACATCTTTGAGTTGTGGGGTGAAACCCACGCAGACATGGGGAGAATGTGCAAACTTCACATGGACAGTGACCCAGGGCCGGGATTCGAACCGAGGTCCTCAGCGCTGCAGCCCCAGTGTTAACCATTGTGCCACATGCCGCGCCCAACTCATTCCTAACATCAGACAGCTGGCATGAACACGTCAGGCCTCATGGCCTCATTCTACGCTGCAACGTTTCGATGATTCCATGTGTTTAGTGAAAAGATTGAAATTCGGGGGTGAATCTTCATGTAATTTGGTTGTAAATAACAAAAGTAGATTGAGTGTAGAAAATAATCGATTGGATCAGAAAGAAACACACAAGCAATGAGAAAAGAAAATTAATTTATGCATGGATTAGATGAGAAACCTGGGAGCACGACAGCCAAAAAGACCTGATTGACACAAGAAATGCTATGAAGATTTAATGATCCTGCAATCTTTGTATTTTCAACACTTGATTTATATACAGTGATTAATAAGGACAAGTATTAGAAATTACCATCACATTCTTGAAATGATCTCAGTTTCTTTGAATGTCTCAATAATAAAAAAAGCTTTGTACATTATCATACCTTCGTAAAGATGTGAAATGGACGTTGGTAAATGCAATTTAGCTTGTTCAATTGAAATCAATACTTTATATCTGTTGGTTAACTGACATAAGTTTAATACTTAATACTTTTAAGGTGTTATTTAAACACATGGAGTCCGTAATTCACTGGAAAACAAAATGTGACTTGCTTTACACAACAAACAGACACTGGAGGTTATTAGGTTTTCCTATCTCAGCTCGCCTCTGGGGAAATGTGTCCAGCTGCAGCTCTTGGGAGCTTGGATTTCAGAGCTGGAATGGCGGCTGGGAACACTGTGGAGCATCTGCGAGTCTGAGAGCATCGCTGGCCTTGGAAAGGGTCCAGAGGAGGTTCACAAGAATGATCCCTGGAATGAAGAACTTGTTGTATGAGGAACGTTTGAGGACTCTGGGTCTGTACCCGTTGGTGTTCAGAAGGATGAGAGGGGATCTTATTGAAACTTACAAGATACTGCGAGGCCTGGATAGAGTGGATGTGGAGAGGATGTTTCCACTTGTAGGAAAAACTAGAACCAGAGGACACCATCTCAGACTAAAGGGACGATCCTTTAAAACAGATATGAGGAGGGATTTCTTCAGCCAGAGGGTGGTGAATCTGTGGAACTCTTTGCCGCAAAAGACTGTAGAGGCCAATTCACTGAGTGTCTTTAAGGCAGAGATAGATAGGTTCTTGATTAATAAGGGGATCAGGGGTTATGGGGAGAAGGCAGGAGAATGGGGATGAGAAACTATCAGCTATGATTGAATGGCGGAGCAGACTCGATGGGCCGAGTGGCCCAATCCTACTCCTATGTCTTATGGTCTTATGGCCAGCGCGTTTAGAGTGGTGGTCACACCGCAGCTGAAGGGATTTGAGGCAGGAAGGGAATGGGTGACCACCATGCAGTCCAAGAGAGACAGGCATGAGGTTCAAGAGTCCCCTGGGGCTCTGCTCGCAATTCGGTATTCCATTTTGGAGACTGATGAGGGCGCTGGTTCCCCCAGGGAGTACAGTCAAGCTTCTGGCTCTACAAGCAGCCTGTCTGTACAGGAGGAGGAAGAGAGGAAGAGAAATAGTAATAGGGGATTCTATAGTCAGGGGAACAGATAGATACTACTGTGGCCATCAATGTGACTCCAGGGTGGTGTGTTACCTTACTGGTGCCAGAATCTGGGATAAGACCTCAAGACATAGGAGCAGAATTAGGCCATTTGGCCCATTGAGTCTGCTCCGCCATTCAATCATGGCTGATATGTTTCTCTTCCCATTCTCCTGCCTTCTCCACATAACCCCGGATCCACCTATTAATCAAGAACCTACCTATTTCTGTCTTAAAGACACTCAGTGATTTGGCTTCCACAGCCTTCTACAGCAAAGAGTTCCACAGATTCATCATCTTCTGGCTGAAGAAATTCCTCCCCATCTCTGTTTTAAAGGATCGTCCCTTCAGTCTGACGCAGTTCTAGTTTTTCCTGCTAGTGGAAGCATCCTCTCCAGGTCCACTCTCAGTGTCCTGTAAATTTCAATAAGATCCCCCTCAGCCTTCTAAACTCCAACGAGTACAGACCCAGAGCCCTCAACCGCTCCTCATTCATTCCAGAGATCATTCTTGTGAACCTCCATTGGACTCCTTCCAAGGCAAACACATTCTTCATTAGCTATGGGACCCAAAACTGCTCACAATACTCCAAAATGGGGTGCGATAAGAGCTTATACAGCCTCAGAAGTTCATCCCTACTCTTGTAGTCTAGCCCTCTCGACATAAATGCTAACATTGCATTTGCCTTCCGAACTGCCAACTGAACCTGCATGTTAACTTTAAGAGAATCTTGAAGGTCACTAAACGGCTGCAGGGCATCCTGAAAGTGGAGGGTGATAAGACAGAGGGCATCGTATTTGTTGGTACCAATGACATAGGTAGGGATTCAGGGAGCTAGGCAGTAGACTAAAAAACAGGACCTCTCGGGTTGTAATCTCTGGATTACTCCCAGTGCCAACTGCTAACGAGTACAGAAATAGGGGAATAGCACAGACAAATTTGTGGCTTCAGAGTTATCTAGAAGGGAGAGTTTTAAATTTCTGGATCACTGAGACTATTTCTGGGGAATTTGGTACTTGTAAAATGGGACAGTCTGCATCTGAACCACAGCGGGACTAACATCCTGGCGGTGGGTTTGCTAGTGCTGTTGGGAGTTTAAAATAATTTGGCTCACAGTGATGAACAAACCCCACCACAAATGACACTTAGAAACCTTCTGTTCGATCGTGTTCTCTATCTCCAGTTGGAAAGACAAGGTTTGATCAGGGAAAGTCAGCATGGCTTTGTCAAATGGAGGTCATGGCAAAAAAATTTGATTGGATATTTTGAGGAGGTGACAAGGTGTATAGATGAGGCTAGTGCAGTTGATGTCGTTTACATGGATTTCAGCAAAGCCTTTGACAAGGTCCCACATGGGAGACTCATAAAGATGGCAATGCACATGGGGCAGAGGTTAATTTGATAAGGTGGATTTAAAACTGGCTTAGTTGGAGGAGACAGAGGGTGATGACAGATGGCTGTTTTAGTGACTGGAAGCCAGTGTCCAATGGCATACCACAGGGATTGGTGCTGGGTCCCCTAATATTCGTCATTTATAGAAACGACATAGATGACGAGGTGGAGGCTAGGACCGGTAAGTCTGCAGAAGACACAAAGATTGGCCGGGTGATTAACAGTGAGGTTGAATGTCTTGGGTTACAGGAAGATATAAACGGAATGATCAACTGGGCAGATAAATGGCAGGTGGAACTTAACCCTAAAAAGTGTGAGGTGATGCACTTTGGAAGGAGAAATTTGACAAGGATGTTTCATTGAACAGCATAACACTGGGATGTTCCAAGGATCTGGGGCTGTTTAGCACAGGGCTAAATCGCTGGCTTTGATAGCAGACCAAGGCAGGCCAGCAGCACGGTTCAATTCCCGTAACAGCCTCCCAGAACAGGCGCTGGAATGTGGCGACTAGGGGCTTTTCACAGTAACTTCATTTGAAGCCTACTTGTGACAATAAGCGATTTTCACTTTCACAAAGAGACCTTGATGTGTTTGTCCATAGATTTCTGAAGACAGGAGGGCTGGTTAATAGGGTGGTGAAAAAGGCATATGGGATTCTTGCCTTTATCATTCGAAGCATAGATTACAAAAGCAGGGAGGTCATGTTGGAATTGTACAAAACATTGGTAAGGCTACAGCTGGAGTACTGTGTGCAATTCTGGTTGTCACATTAGAGGAAGGATGTGATTACCCTGGAGGGGGTGCAGGGGAGATTCACCAGGATGTTGTCTGGGATGGATCATTTACGTTATGAAGAGAGGTTGAATGGGCTTGTTTTTTTTTCCATTGGAGTAGAGAAGACTGAGGTGCAATATAGTCAAGGTGTACAAGATTATGAGGGGCATGGACAGGGTGGATAGGGAACAGATGTTCTCTTTAGTTGAAGAGTCAGTCACGAGGGGGACACAAGTTCAAGGTGAGGGGCAGGAGGAATGTGAGGGAAAGCCTTCTTACCCAGAGGGTGGTGACCGTCTGGAATGCACTGCCTAGGAGGGTGGTAGAGGCGGGTTGCCTCACATCCTTTAAAAAGTATCTGGATGAGCACTTGGCATGTCAGAACATTCAAGGCTATGGACCAAGTGCTGGTAAATGGGATGAGATAGACAGGTCAGAAGTTTTTTATGTGTCGGTGCAGACCTAATTGGCCAAAGGGCCTTTTCAGCACTGTATTTTCTGTGATTCTGGGCCCCCTCCTTGGCAAGTTGAGCTCTTTGTTTCTGCTGACCTCTAATGCCCATAAAAATAGTCAATCTCCAGAGGTCATGGCTATCAGCGGCTGTCTCGCGAATGTCAGCATCAATGTCCACCACCTTCATATCTAACTTTTAGGTGTTTTGCAGCAAAGGAGTTTGTGATGCAGTGGCCAGTTCAGCAACCAAAATGTCTTTGGTAAATGATGGTCATCCATCCGATGAATTTTGCTGAACCAGTGCAGACCTCCTTGGCTTAGAAATGAGTGTGTCCTGACGGAATTAGCATGCCCTGCGATCTCTGAGTTGATGACCGTTTCCTGCCAAGTGTTGCCGAGGATATGTCTGGGACCGCGAAGGTGCAAACTGATCAACATTTTCTCCTGCCTGGCATTTGTTGTCCCAGTCTCACCACTGTTGAGGAGCGCACTGAGGATGCAGGCTGGTATACCCATAGCGTGGTGTTCTCATTCAGGTTGCTGTTCCACACTCTCTCACTCAACTTGGACATAACAGCTGCAGTTTTTACAATGCATGTGTTGATGTCAGCACCAAGTGACAGATTGCTGGTGATTGTGAAGCCCGGCTATGTGAAGCTATCAACAATCTCCCGAGTCACATTGTCAATGCTAATCGATGCTGGTATGGTCACATCCTGGACCATAACATTTGTCTTCCTGATGTTGATTGTCAAACCAAATTCTTTACAGGATTCAGAAAGAGTCTGTCCCTTTGCCAGTGAAGTCTTTTCTCAGTATGCAATGCTAGTGCTAAAGACACGGTGCACCTTGTCTTGGACCTCAGGCAAGCAAGGCTGAACAGCTTTCTGTTACTTCTGGTATGTACCCTCTGTGCGTGACCTGACCTCATGTGACTCCAGCAAAGTGAAGAATGTGTCAAAAAGTGCCAGTGCAAAACACTGTTTGGCCCCACTGCTGATCTCAAAATGTTCCAACATAGCCCAGTCGCAGCCAACCACACCCATCATGTTGCTATGGAAAGAGGAGATCACATTGAGCAGCTTCAGCGTAAGCAATCAATTAACTCCAGCAGATTGAATAGATCGCCTCTGCTTACATGATCGGGGAACTCCCTTGCTGCTTTTGAATAGTGTCTGTAGCACAATCAATCACTCATGCGGCGAGATGAGATGAAGTCAATCGATGGCTTTATTACGCAGACTTGTTCCCCAGCAGCTCGGTTACAGAATGCGGCCGCTGGGAGAACCCGGGTTCTTATACTCCCGCTTACTGGGTGGAGCCAGTAGGCGGCAGATCCAATCAGGACCCAGTGTCTGTCCACCAATAGCCTCTTGGCATCACTGGGTACCGTAATACCCCAAAGACATACCACCACAGTGTCGTGGGGTCTTTTAAATCTGTCCATGAGGGCAGATGGGACCTCCCTTGAAGGCTGGCATTTCTGAAGCATCCCCTACTGTGCTGAAATATCACAAGTCACAGGCTTAAACACACCTTCTAACTCCGAAGCGAGAGCGCAACCACTGAACCAAGGCTGATGTCTGGATATGACCATTGGATACGAGAAATCTCAAAGAAATTATGCAGAATTCCAACCATCCTCAGTTGACCTTTCAATTTATCAATTTCACACTAGAATATTAGATTTAGATTGAGTGATCTTCCTTTTATTTTAAATTATTTGGTGCTCATTAAATTGAAGGATGGCAGTGCTGTGAATGGAAATAATTTCTGTCCTTTTTAAACAACGTCAGCTGGTGTCAGAATTGTGCAGTTCGAGGTCAGGAATAGGAGAGAGCAGATGAAGTTTGAAAGCCCCTGTGCAATACCTTAGTGGCTGTGCTTTAAGCCTCGTTTATGCACATCCTGGGCCAAAGTTTCACGGTTAGCTGCATTTCCCATGGTGCTCAGCTATTCAGACTAGGAAGGTTTCTGATTTAATTCCCAGTCTCTAATGAGCTGAGTTATCTCAGCTGGGATACCCTGTGGAGCTGCTATAATTGGCCGTTGTGCTCTTCTATCAGCCAGGCCCGCTGATATCAGTAAAAAGCAACCACCAAACTGTCATACTGATTTAAAGATGCAACTGGCCTACCAATATCCTTCAGGGAAAGAAACCTGCCAACCTTAGCCGACCTGGTCTATATGTGACTCTGGTATTACTCATGGCTGATGCTTAACTGCCCCCTGAAGTGAACTCGCGTTCAGTTGTAAAAAATCCCGAGAGAGCTGATATAGTGATAGTTCTGGGAAACCTGTTATCTGAAGCCAGAGGGCCCTCGGAGAGAAGTAATTTTTTTTTTAGACACTTCAAACAAATGAGCCACTTGTAAGTAATTTTAATGATTTTCCCGTCCAATTTTAAAATATCTTTATTGTGTCCCAATCTATATATTCATTAGTTAGCCCTCAGCTCAATGCAGAAACTCCGATTTGTTGCATGAGGATTTTCGAATAATATTTAATGAATTGATTGGTTCTATTTTTATCATCAATCGATTATAAGTTCATGCTTGGCTCAATGTTTTTATGGGCCCTTAGTAATACCTCGGTGGTGGTTCTTCAGTTTGTTTGGTCCATAGGTTCCCTTCCTCTACAGTTCTGACTTGATACTGTTTTCTAACCATGAATGCACAAGATATCAGCCTGAAATTATAATGAAAAAATACTTATAGAACCCTTTGACCTGAGGTTTGGAGGAGGCATGCCATCTTGTGACATTGCTGTTGGCTCGATGTTTCGCCATACTATTGTACAATATGTTCTGCTGCTGCACAATGAGCTGTGCACTTAATAGCTATAAAGTCCCATTATTAGATAATCAGATTTCCGGCTCCGTCAAAGGTGCGAAGGGAGCCACACAGAGTTGCAGCTGAGCTCCTTCTCACACGCTAACTGAGAATGAGTAGGTGTCAGCCTTGTGGCTAAAGTTACTTTTGAATTCATAGAATTACATGTACTCAAGCTGAAATCTCCTTACCTGCTCCTGCTTGCCCCCAAGTATCGTCACTTTCAGAAAATCATAGCTTGAAGAGCACATCAGTTCAACACTTTGCTTTTGGTTAATGAGGCATTTTCTGCAGATGGGGGAGATTCTCTCCATATTCTGCTGAACTTTTAAAAAAAAAAGCATTTTGGGGGAAGTTTGGATACAAGTTAATCGGCTCCAAAATATGTCTGGAATCAATCTGCCCCAAATAAAGTCTGACACAGGAAGTATGGCATAATGAATGGTACATGCTTCCATAAGTAACATTTGCAATATTCTAACAAAGGGATAGATGGTAGATTTTGCTCTTTATTTTTTTTCGGTTGATGGGCGAATTATCCTTTGATGAGAAATTTGGAATACATATATTTTATTTGGACTGTTTGGCTGGTTCGTTCTATCTACCTAGCACTCACTCTCACTCTCTCTCTCTCTCGCTCTCACACTCTCACTCTGGTACCTCACACTCACTCTTGTCTAGGCTCCAGCTCTCATCTCTTGCTTGGAATCCGAGTCTATTTTTTCTTTCTGCTCTCGAACTTGCTTTGTCTCTCAACAGTTCTCTATCTCATCCTTTCTGACTCCCATGCTCTCTATCTATCTAACTTTCCAGAGTTGGGAGTCGATTTTTTCCATATACCTGAGGCACTAAAGAGCCTCCAAGTTGGCTAAAATGAGGTCCTGAGCAGTAATGCTGCTTTAGACTGCCTTTAGCACAAGCCACAATCTTGGGAAAGAAGTTGAAATGCTGTGCTTGGAACGGCTAGCCCAAGAATCATTAATGTTGAATAATTAAATTGACTCTCATTACAGAGACATTTTGTCTGCGACTGTCTCAATTAACAACCAGCCAACAGCAACTACATGAAAAAGCGGAAAGAGGTCGTGACTGAGGGTTTCTAGCTCTACTTAAAGTCATGCTAGCTTTCCCTGTTCACTCGCTGTTTGAGATTGTCTGACTGCACCGTGTTAGATGAATTTTTGAGAAACACTGGGAGGTTTCCTGGGAAACTTTGTCAAGACTTTAAACACTCGATTGAATATTTTTCCGTGACACTCTTTGAAGAAAAAGGGAGTGTTTCGCTATGGGCGCTTTGCTAGGGTTGTCCGGTGGTCAAACGCAAAAGCAGAGGATAAGCAGAACAGCACCAATTGCTGCCAGAGAGAGTGGTAGGAAGGCAATATCGGCTCCTTCTGAAAGCCTGCCCTATGGGTGCAGAACATCCCTCCACCATTATACCTCCTTCATCTGGACATGCAGCTCTGTGTCTCGAGAACCTGCCCTCTCTCATGCCCCTTCAAAAACCTGGTAGCAATTTTAGGCTAGGATAAGCGGGGCCTAGGAGGGGACGCCACCCGCCCAAATAAGGCCCTAAGTGGCTGCTCGATAACCTCCAGACCTCTCTCCCCTCTAGACTATACACTAGACCCCAATCGCCTGCCTCATGATGCACAGGTATTCCCTACCAACCCCGTCACTTCTGGCCACTGCTACGCTGTGCCCAGAGGGAGCTGGCAGGCAGCTCTGCAAAGCAAGAATTCCTTCCAAGTGAGGGCAGAAGTCCAGCCTTATGCCAATCATATAGAAGGATACGCAGAAAATAGAAGCAGCAGGAGGCCATTCAGCCCTTCGAGCCTTTTCCATCATTCATTCTGATCATGGCTGATCATCAAGCTCAATACCTTGATCCCGCCTTCCCCCCATGTCCCTTGATACCTTTAGCCCCAAGAGCTATATCTAATTCCTCTTGAAATTACACAACATTTCCATGGTAGTGAATTCCACAGATTCACCGTTCTCTGGGTGAATTTCCCCTCACCTCAGTCCTAAATGGTTTACCCCTTATCCTTAAACTATGACCTCTAGTTCTGGACTCCCCGACCATCGGGAACATTCTTTCTGAATCTACCTTGTCTAACCTTGTTAGAATTTTGTAAGTTTCTATGAGATTCCCTCTCACTCCTCTAAACTCCAATGAATATAATCCTAACCAATTTAGTCTCTCCTCGTATGACAGTCCTGCCATCCCAGGAATCAGCCTGGTAAACCTCCGCTGCACTCCCTCCATAGCAACAACATCCTTCCTCAGATAAGGAGGCCAAAGCTGCACACAGTGCTCCAGGTGTGGCCTCACCAATGCCCTCTACAATTGCAGTAAAACATCTCTATTCCTCCACATTAGTCCTCAACACCTGGGCCCCGTAAGGATGTGTGTTCAGTCCTCTACTGTACCCCCTATACACACATGACTGTGGACTGTACTCCCTATACACACATGACTGTGTGGCAAGATGTAACTCCAACTCAATCTATAAGTTTGCAGATGATACGACTGTGGTGGGCCATATCTCAAACAACGACAAATCAGACTACAGGAGGGAGATAAATCACTTGGTTGCATATTGTACCGAAAACAACCTCTCTCTAAATGTCGGAAAGACCAAGGAACTGATCATCGACTTCAGGAAGCGTAGCACGGTACACACTCCCGTCTGCATCAATGGCTCCGAAGTGGAGATGGTCGATAGCTTTAAGTCCCTGGGGGTCACCATCACCAACAGTTTGTCCTGGTCCACTCACGTCGATGCAACAGTCAAGAAAGCCCAACAACACCTCTACTTCCTACGGAAACTAAAGAAATTTGGCATGTCTGCATCGACTCTCACAAACTTCTACAGATGTGCCATAGAGAGAATCCTATCTGGCTGCGTCACAGCCTGGTATGGCAACTGCTCGGTCCAAGATCGCAAGAAACTGCAGAATGTGGTGAACTCACACAAGCTTGCCACCCCCACATTGATTCTGTATACACCTCCCGCTGCCTCAGGAAGGCTGACAGCATTAGCAGAGACCCCTCCCACCCAGGCATTGCCTTATTCCAGACCCTTCTATCAGGCAGAAGGTACAGAAGTCTGAAGACCCGCACATCCGGACATAGGAACAACCTCTTCCCCATAGCTACAAGACTCCTCAACAACTCCCCCTCAGACTGATCTGTTCCCTGTAAGAACACTATTCACAACGCCCTATGCTGCTCCTGCTCATGTATTTGCTTTGTTTGGCCCCTTGTTCCGCACTGTAACCAATCACTATTTGTCGATGTACCATTTGTCAATGTTCTCTGTTGATTATTCTTACTATGTACGTACTGTGTACATTCCCTCAGCCACAGAAAAATACTTTTCACTGTACTTTGGTACATGTGACAACAAGTCAATTCAAAATCTCCTTCCGTAGGAAGTTTTTAAGCTGCAGGTATCTGAATTTGTTGCCTTTTAGCTCATTGGAATCTCTGCGTCAGTTCGTCCAGTGTTGTGAACCTACTGTCAGTTCATAGGTCCCTGATTGTCAATGTCCCCCCGTCCTGTCTCCACCTTTTGAAGGAGGCGTCGGTGAATGCTGATGTGAACCTGTGGTTATTGCAGATGGGGGCTTTGTCGGACATTTTGGTCAGTCCAAATTGCTGCCATAGTTGGTTCCATGTCTGGAGGGTGGCTATCACCACTGGGCTGCTGAAACTTCTTGGACGGTGATGGGAGTGCCGCCATGGCGAGGGTCCAGAGAGAGGTCCCTTGCAGGAGGCCTCCACCGTGCACATCAACTCGGCTTCTGGCTCCTTTGTCCATGCCATCACTCTTTCCGCTGTCGCTGCCCAGTGGTAGAATTGTAGGTTTGGGAGGGCTAGCCTCCCCTGGATTCTGTTTTCTGAAGGACCTTCTTTGTGATCCTAGCATTCTTTTCCCCCCATACAAACGCCACGATTAACTTGTCCAGTGAATGAAAAAAGGCCTTGGGGATATAGATCGGGATGGATCTTTGTAGGAAGAGGTACCTGGGCAGTACGTTCATTTTGATGGTCTGTACTCGCCCCACCAGGGAGAGTGGGAGTCTGTTCCATCTCTGCAAGTTCTTTTTGACTTCCTCTGTCAGGCTGGTCAGGTTCCATTTGTGGATCCCCGTCCAGTCATGGGCGATTTGGATCCCCAGGTAATGGAATTTGTGTTGGGCTTGTTTAAATGGCAGTCCCACCAGTGCTACCCCTCTCCCTTGCAGGTTTACTGGGAAAATCTCACTTTTGCTCATGTTGAATTTGTAGCCCGGGAAGGCACCAAACTCTTTCAGGAGCGCGATGATTCCTTCCATGCTCCTTTGTGGGTCCGAGATGTCGTCCACGTAGAGCGAGACTCTATGCTCTCTGCCTCCTCTTTGGATCCCCCTCCAGTTCTTGCTGTTCTGAGCGTGATCGCTAATGATTCGATCGCTAGAGCGAACAGCAGCGGGGACAGCGGGCATCCCTGCTTTGTGCCCCTGTGTAGCTGGTGTTGTTTGTCCATACGCTTGTTGGAACTTACAATTCTAACACAAGTTCCAAACTGAAAATAAACTGAGCATGGTGGAAGACTTCCTTTCCTAATTTCAAAGAAGTCAACTAGTCATTTAGTACTCAAGAGTCTGGAGTAGTCAATCAATCACCCACAGTTCTTTCACTGTTTGATACTTGAGCTCTGGGCTCAGATGATGGTTGCAGAGTAAAGTAAGATCTTACTCCTTTCTTCATTCGTTTATAATTTAGGAAAATCTGCTATAGTTCAATTCTCCAGACACTATGGTCCAATTCTCAATTCTAATGTGCCCTGAGCACAATGGTTTGTGGAGTGCAATAGATTGAGAAAGATTTTAGAAATCCAGCCCTGTGGAATTTTTGTGGTGGCTCGTTGGCCCGGGTGCCTGCCTGAGTGTTTGTTGGGCCTTATCCAACTTTGGAGGGGATATCTACCCATCCCTCCAACCCCCCCCCCCCCCCCCCCCCCCTCCCAGCCTCTCCACCAGATTCCTGAACATCTGAAAAAAAAGCTTAGTGGGATTTAAGCCCTCCATCCCTTCCAGCATCCCCACGATTCTGAGGTTTTGTCTCGACCTGTGCTCCAGGTCATCCACTTTCTCCCTCAGGATCTTGTTTCTCTCCCCCACCAATGAGATCTCAGCCTCTAATGAGACGAGTTGATCACTGTGCATCAACAAAGTTTCTTCCACTCCCTTCAACATCTCTCCGTGCTCCTTCACAGTCTCCAAGGTGTTCTCCACCTTCTTTCGAATTGGACCAGGCGCCGCCTCAGTCGACCTTTTGAGGGTTTCCAACATCACCTGCCCTTGACTCTCAGACTAACCCCTCAACTGCTCATCAAACTCTGAGGCCAGTACCCCCCCCCCATCAGGTTATCCACCTTAATAGGAGCTGCCACACTTGCTGGAGTTGTATTCACCATCTTCTCTCCTGGCGAGCCACATGGACTCCCCAAATCTGTCGAAGGATTTTCACTTGCAACTTTCTTTCCACCAGCTTTTGTTGAGACTTTCGCCATTCTTTCCACGACGGGCACACTACAGCTTCAGAGTTTGTTCCTCAGAATTCCTTGGGATCCGGGTAAAAAACAAGTACCTTGGTGGGAACTACATAGTGTGCTGCCACTGGAAGTCCTCCAAAGAGGCCCATTTATCTCACAATCACCTCACACACCAGCCATCAAGCAAGGTGTTGGCTGCTGTGTTGCAGGCTTGTGCTGGAAAACTGGCTTTCCTATCTCTTCCTTTTTTATCTGTCATTTGTTAACCATCTCTCCTGTTAGCCTTGGTAAATTGGTTGAACTGATTTTTGAGCTTTACCTAAGGCGACAAAGATATTTGGATAACCACTATGATCACATCCTTTTAAATGTCCAAATTTCGATGATTTCACCTATCGACAGTATAATTCCTGACACAAAACAGAAAATACTGGATAATCTCAGCAGGTCTGACAGCATCTGTGGAGAGAGAAGGGAGCTAACTCTTAAAGTCTGGATGACTTTTTGTCAAAGCTGGAGAGAACTAGAAATAGGGTCAGATTTGTACTTTAGTGTTGGAGGCGTGGGGGGGGGGTGGGTTTGTTGAGCAGTGGGGAAGGATAGGGGACCAGCGATAGGTGACGATTGGCAAAGATATTGTGGACAGAAAAACAAAAGGAATGTAAATGGGATGAATAAGGCTAAGAAGGGTGCTGATAGTGGCACATAAAGAGATTAGAATGTGTGAATGGCATAACACAGGTGAGCAGTGTGTCAAAAGGCAACTAGGAACGGATGGCCCAAGTGGGGTGGGGGGAGGGCGGACAGTGGTGAGGGAAAAGCAGATCAATGGAAGACATGGAAGTAAATTGATAGAAATAAAAATGGGGTGAAAGTAGAGGAGCGAGTTCACAGTCTGAAGTTGTTGAACTCAATGTTAAGTCTGGAAAGTTGTAACTTGCCTAATCGGAAGATGAGGTGCTATTCCTCCAGTTTGGGCTGGGCTTCACTGGAACCTTGCAGCAGGCCAAGGACGGACATGTGGACATGAGAGCAAGACAGTGAGTGGAAATGGCAAGTGACAGGAAGGTCTGGGTCTTGCTTGTGGATGGACCGGAGGCGTTCTGCAAAGTGGTCACCCACAGTCTGCATTTAGTCTCTCCAATGTAGAGTAGACCACATTGGGAGCAGCAAATGCAATAGACCAGATTGAAGGAGGTGCATGTGTAGCACAGCCTCATTTGAAGAGAGTGTTTGGGCCCTGAGATGGTGAGCAGGGAGGAGGTATAGGGGCAGGTGTTACACCATCTGCGATTGCATTGGAAAGTGCAATGGGAAGAGGGTGAGATGTTCGGGGTGATGGAGTAGTGTACCCGGGTATCTTGGAGGGAATGGTCCCTGCAAAATGCTGACAGGGGGAGTGAGGGGATGATGTGTTTGGTGGTGGCATCAGACTGGAGTTGGTGAAGCTGGCGGAGAATGATTTTTCGAGTGCGGAGGCTGGTGGGGTGAAAAGTGAGGACAAGAGGGAATCCTTTCCTGGTTCTGGGATGGGGTGGGGGTGATGAGAGCCGAGGTGCGGGACATGGATCGGACATGGTTGAGAGCCCTTTCGACTACAGTGGGTGAGAAACCACGATTAAGGAAGAATATAATATAATTCCTGGCACCTGTCCAAATCTGCACTTGGAGCTGTGAACATTTATGCAAATAGTCTGGTCTAACAAAATTTAGTGCAATTAGCATATTACCATTCGAACGCAATTTAAATATCGATGGTAAACCCTGCTTTAATCCATTAAAATGGCTTGATCTATGCTAAGTTGATCATTGCACAGAGATGTATTATATAAACAAAGCCTGAATGATCGTTAGCATTAAATATTTTTTGCATTTCATGGTGACTAATGCCATGATGGAAGACAATAGATATAATGAGTGCAGTAGTAGAGTGTTCAGGGTCAAAAAAGTTAATGCGTGAGACTGGAGAAACAGAACCACCCCATGTAACAATATAAGAGTCGAGTCAGTTCATCTGAGGAAGGAGCAGTGCTCCAAAAGCTAATGATTCGAAACAAACCTGTTGGACTTTAATCTGGTGCTGTAAGACTTCTTACTGTGCTCACCCCAGTCCAGCGCCGGCATCTCCACATTATAAGAGTCGAGAAATAGTACACTTATAGCTCAGATGAGTAACAGCTCATCTTGTATATCTGTATGTAATTATGTTTCTCCAATAAACCAATTATTGTTCAAACATACCCATGCCTCAGCAATCGTTCCTTAGCCAGTTACAACCAACATACAACACAAGGGTAAAATGATTCAGTGATACTGCCGCACCCACTCAGCAGTTGACTCCTCAGTGTACATTTTAAATTAATACTTAATGTAACTTGTTACTTTGAATACTTGTGGAACACAAAATAAGAACCATAGGACATAAACTATCTTGACAAGTGTTGAAAACTAGTTTATTCTGCATGTGGAATATAAATTGTTTCCTGTTAATCCTCCTTAAATATCATTGATATCTAGTGCTTCAAACCACCCTGGTGCATTAATATGCAGTCTTGTGTTAAAATGCAGAAAGATATTTAATTGCTTCTTTCATAATCATGGTTAATTGAGTCTGATCATCTTTAAACTACTCACAATCCATGAGTCGGGATGATGTTGGAAATAATACAAGCTTCAATCATATATGTGGAAACAGGATACTGCAGTTAGGTTGTGGAGTCAACTGTAAACAATGGATTATCAACGCTTTTTTTCCTCATAAAATAAAGGCATGTTAATCACACATTCTCAGGGCCTCATCTCAATACATTGTTGACAGTTGTCACAATTGACAGGTCTGAGGCGTTCAAGTCAGACAACCCTGACCTATACGAGAAATCCAGGTACGACTTCTGCAAAGCCATCCGAGATGCCAAGAGAGAATATTAAACCAAGCTAGAGTCACAGACAGACTCTTGGCGGTTGTGGCAAGGCCTAAGCAACATAACGGGCTACAAAGCGAAGCCGAGCAGTATCTCCGGCAGCAGCGCACCCCTCCCCAATTAACTCAATGCATTCTATGCTCGGTTCGAGCAGGAAACCAACAATCCGCTGTTGAGTTCCCCAGCAGCCCATAACTCACCCATACCCACCATCACAGCTTCTGAAGTCAGATCAGCCTTCCTGAACGTGAACCCTCGGAAGACGGGTGCCCGGAAGGGATTGCTGGTCGTGCACTCAGAGCCTGCGTGGACCAGCTGGCAGATGTGTTCACGAACATCTTTAACCTGTCCCTACTCCACTCCGAGGTCCCCACCTGCTTCAAGAAGACCACCATCATACCGGTGCCAAAGAAGAACCAGGCAACGTGCCTCAATGAATACTGTCCGGTGGCCCTAACTTCAGTTGTAATTAAGCACATCACCTCCATATTCCCAGAGCGCCTGATCCACTGCAATTCGCATACCGCCGCAACCGGCCCACAGCAGACGCCATTTCCCTGGCCCTACACTCATCCCTAGAACATCTCAACAACAAGGAGTCCTACATCAGCCTCCTATTTATTGACTACAGCTCCACCTTCAACACCATAATCCCAGCCAAGCTCATATCAAAACTCCAAAACCTAGGACTTTGCTCCTCACTCTGCAACTGGATCCTCGACTTTGTGACCCACAGACCTCAATCAGTAAGAATAAACAACAATACCTCCTCCACAGTAGTCTTCAATACCGGGGCCCTGCAAGGCTGTGCACTTAGCCTCCTACTCTACTCCCTGTACACACACGACTGCGTGGCAAAATTTGGTTCCAACTCCATTTACAAGTTTGCTGACGATACGACCATAGTGGGCCGGATCGCGAATAACGACGAGTCACAATACAGGATGGAGATAAGAACCTAGTGGAGTGGTGCAGCGACAACAATCTCTCCCTCAATGCCAGCAAAACTAAAGAGCTGGTCATTGATTTCAGGAAGCAAAGTACTGTACACACCCCTGTCAGCATCAACGGGGCTGAGATGGAGATGGTTAGCAGCTTGAAACATCACTGGGTCGATGCAAATAGTGGCATCATTGTGACGGGGCAGCCCTGTCCCGCGCCTCAGCCATCACTCGCACAGTGCCCCAGGCCTTGGGCATTCTGACCCACGGCCCCCCCAAGGCCTCCACCATGTGTGCCACACTTGCGGTGTTGGCCCAGGTAGAACAGATTGTTGGCATTGCCTTGTGTCCCTGCAAGCGGTTGTACTCCTCCAGCTTCATCTGCAGGCGCTGGATGGTTGCTGACAGCCCCTCATGTAGACCCTGGCTCTGTGCCTGCATCTATATTATTGATGGGGATGTACCTTTCCAGAAACCTGAGATCTGTTTGAACGGCAGCTAGCCCCTGGCGTTGGGTCATCCTCCAACCGTCCGTCCTCTTGGGGTTTCCTACCTCCACCTGAAGTACTGCAGCACGTATGTGGTGCGCACCAGATGGTGTCCCAGGAGCCTCTTCACTAAAGTGCCCAGGCGAGGTGAGTGTCTCTGGATGATATAGGGTGTTGGAGACAGATGTGATGGGAAGTCCACCGATTCAGTCCCGGCATCAACACCTAGTCGAAATAATTTGCAGATTTTTTCCCCCCAAGTCTTGGTTTTTAAGGTACATTGTAACACGAGCACCAGCTCCCAGTGTCCTATGATTTTAAAATTAAGATAGCGGATCATTAAATCAAGTTGAAGAGTCATGAATATAAATAACACGGTGTGCTCATTATTTAATTATACAAAATTAAATGCAAATTACCATAAACTTTAACAGAAAAATCAGTGTTTCTCTTAAATTGGTGAGCTGACAAAGTTAAAAGTGCACAAAGAATATCTGTCTTATTTTGTATCAAGTACAACTTTTGGCAGGCTGACAGCATTATAATGTGATTAGAGAAGTTTTGCAATCATCACTTCAGTAATGGTTTTCAATAAAAGTGTTAGCAGTGACAATCGTTACAAAATATATGGTCTCATTCACATAAAAACAGCATTTGATCAGGAGAGACTTTCAAAACCTTATGGCAGGGGCAGTGGAAGGCCCAGATTGTTATAAGTGGGTGTCTAGGTGTACATTTGAAAGAGATTCCAAATTTCAATTTGGATCATTGAAGTTCAAGCGATTTGATTGATGGTGGCAACCATAACATAAAAGGAATGCAGCCGTCCACCTGTATTTCATTATAATTGGCAAATAACTGTGTTCACCATTTCACTGTGGGAGAATTTCAGCAGAGGTATGTGCTCAGTCATTTGATATGAAGAAGCTAATTCCCTCATCTCTTCCTAGAATTGGCTTCTGCCCAGAGTTTCTGTAGAGTTAGAAAACAGTAGTACTTAGATTGACAGTAAGACTAAACACGATTGTTAAAGAGAAGACATTAGCCAACGGAATGCGTGAAGCATTTGGCCAGTGTGGCCAGCAACAATCAAGACTCATGGGTTGAATTTCCAGTCTGAGTGTCAAGAGAGCTGTGTGTTACTGCACCTAAATTGTGTGCTAGGTTTGTTCAGCTCATTGATTCATGAATAGCTGATGCTTAAGGGGCCAACTCATCAAATTCCAGTCCATATATATATATATATATATATATTTAAATACTGGAAAAAGATGTGCATCTATTACTTATGTGAAACAGATGTTGCAGTCAGGAAGATTTCCATCTGTCCGGATTCTGAAGGAAGCTAAGAGAGATGATGTGAAACATCAGCCAGTGTTTTTTGTCTTAATAGTCTGAAGGCGCAAATTGTCTGTCAGAACAGAATGAGTAGGAGCAATGAAGATTATCAGCGATTTCAGGCGGCATTTAAGGCTTGTCGTCTTGGTCTGGCAATATACCATTCACTGCAGCTACCTCTTGATGACAGATGGCTTTTCCCCTGAATGCTGTGATTTAGCAGGTACACAGTGAGGAGTGTAGCCTTCTAATTCAGGAAAACTGGCAGACAAGGTGACCATGGCTCCCTTCTGTCTCACACTGTTTCCTAGCTAGTGCAGGACTCTCAGCAGAATCAAGTATTGGCTGACCTTTGGTATGTCAAACATGTCATTGATATTTTATTCAGGAGGGCCATCAACTTATTCCCTTTATCTATGATCAGCAAAAACAGCAAAATAAGGCTAACTAACTCCACTGAGCAGCCTGGTTCCTAAAAAGGACAAAAAATCATTCATGAATTGGCCCCAATGGGACCATTCAGTCTCAGCCATAATGCACTGTCGTACATGAACAGAAAAGGATTTTACTCCATCAATATCTAGTTGGTCAATCAATATGATTGACATTTTAAAATGATGAAAAGAATAGATTTAGCCTTGTTTGATGGGTCATCTGAGAATGCAAGGACACACGAAAGCTCAAGAATTAGGAGCAAGGGTAGGTCATTCGACCCCTTAACCTGCATCATTCAATAAGATCTTCATCCGATTGCGTCTTCATCTCCATTTACCTGTCTGCCCCTATAACCCTTGACTCCCTTTTCAGAATGGTATATAGGGTCGGAAGGTGTAAAATCTGTGTGGATAGAGTTGAGGAATCGCAAAGGAAAAAAGACCCTGAAGGGAGTTATGTTCAGGCTCCCTAGCAGTAGTCAGGATATGGGGCAGAAAATAAATCAGGAAATGGAAAAGGCATATAAGAAAGAAAATATTATAATAATCATGGGGGACTTCAATATGCAGGTGGACTAGGAAAATCAGACTGGTAGCAGATCCCAAGAAAAGGAATTTGTGGAATGTCTATGAGATTGTATTTTGGAGCAGCTTGTGGTAGAGCACACTAGGGAACAGACAATTCTGGATTTGGTGATGTGTAATGAGGTAGACCTGATTAGGGAATTAAGGTGAAGGAACCCTTGCGGGGTAGTGACCACAACGTGATAGAATTCGCCCTGCAGTTTGAGAGGGAGAAGCTGAAATCAGATGTAACGGTATTACCATTGAATGAAGGTAACTACAAAAACACGGGTGGCATGGTAGCACAGTGGTTAGCACTGTTGCTTCACAGCGCCAGGTTCCCAGATTCCCGGCTTGGGTCACTGTCTGTGTGGAGTCTGCACGTTCTCCCTGTGACTGCATGGGTTTCCTCCGGATGTTCCGGTTTCTTCCCACAAGTCTCGAATGTCATGCTGTTAAGTGAATTGGACATTCTGAATTCTCCCTCTGTGTGCCCGAACCGGCGCTGAAATGTGGCGACTAGGGGCTTTTTGCAGTAACTTCATTGCAGTGTTAATGTAAGTCTACTTGTGACAATAAAGATATTTATTATACGAGTGAGGTGCTGAGCAGAGTTGATTGGAAGGGGAGCGTAGCAGGGAAGATAGTGGGACAGCAATGGCAGTGGTTTGGGGGCAGTATTCGGGAGGCACAACAGAAATTCATCCGAAGGAGGAGGAAACATGTTAAGGGGAGAAGAAGGCAACAAGAACCTGACAAGGTAGGTCAGGGGCAGCAAAAAAGCAAAACAAAATGCATACAATGTGGCGCGAATTAGTGGGAAGCTAGAGGATTAGGAAGCCTATAAAAACAAATAGAGGACAACTAAAAAAGAAATAATGGGGGAGAAGATGAAATATGATTGTAAGCTAGCTGGTAATATAAAAGAAGATTTCAAGAGGTTTTTTTTGACATATAAAAGATAAAAGAGAGGCAAAACATTGGATCATGGGAAAATGAAGCTGGAGAAGTAGTAATGGAGAACAAAGATATGGTAGAGGAACTGAATAGGTACTTTGCATCAGTCTTCCCAGTGGAAGACACCAGTGGCATACCAGAACGTCCAGAGAGTCAGGAGGCAGAGGTCAGCGTAGTGGAATTGCTAAGGAGAAGGTGCTGGGGAAGCTGAAAGGTCTGAAAATGGATAAATCACTCGGACCAGATCGACTAACCCTAGGGTTCTGAAGGAAATGGCTGAGGAAATTGTAGAGGCTTTGGTGGTGATCTTTCAGGAATCACTGGAAGCAGGGCGAGTCCGAGAGGACATGAAAATGGCTAATGTAGGGCAGCACGGTGGCGCAGTGGATAGCCCTGCCGCCTCACGGCGCCGAGGTCCCAAGTTCGATCCCGGCTCTGGGTCACTGTCTGTGTGGAGGTTGCACATTCTCCCTGTGTTTGCGTGGGTTTCGCCCCCACAACCCAAGGGTGTGCAGGCTAGGTGGATTGGCCACGCTAAATTGCCCCTTAATTGGAAAAAATGAATTGGGTACACTAAATTTATTTAAAAAAAGAAAATGGTTAATGTAACACCCTTGTTTAAGAAGGGAAGGAGGTAGAAGATGTGAAATTCTAGGCCGGTTAGCCTAACTTTGGTCGCTGCTAACATTTTAGAGTCCATTATTAAGGATGAAATTGTAAAGTTCTTGGAAGTGCATGGTAAAGTAGGGCTGAGTCAGCACAGCTTCATCAAGGGAAGGTCATGCCTGGCAAATCTGTTAGAATTCTTTGAGGAAGTTAGGCAAAGCAGAGCCAGTGGACATGATCTATTTGGATTTCCAGAGGTCTTTGACAAGGTGCCGTGCAGGAGGTTGCTAAATAAGACAAGGGCCCATGGCGTTAGGGGAAGGTACTGGCATGGATAGAGGAACGGCCGACTGGCAGAAGGCAGAGAGTGGGGATAAAGGGGTCTTTTTCAGGATGGCATCCGATGACGAATAGTGTTCCGTAGGGGTCAGTGTTGGGACCACGACTATACAGGATATACATTAATGATCTGGAAGAAGGAAATGAGGGCATTGTTGCAATGTTTGCAGATTATATAAAGATATGTAGAGGGACAGGTAGTATTGAGGAAGCAGAGAGGCTGCAGAAGGATTTGGATTGGTTAGGCGAGTGAGCAAAGAATTGGCAGATGGAACACAAAGTGGAAAAGTGTGAGGTTATGTACTTTGGTGGGAAGAATAGAGGCATATAGTATTTTCTAAATGGGGAAAGTTTTCGGAAATCAGAAGCACAAAGAGACTTAGGACTCCTAGTTCATGGTTCTCTTGAGGTTAACATGCAGGTTCAGTGGCAGTTAGGAAGACAAATGCACTGTTAGCATTCGTTTCAAGAGAGCCAAAATACAAGAACAGGGATGTACTACTAAGCCAGTATGAGGCTCTGATCAGACCCCATTTGGAATATTGTGAGCAGTTTCTAAGGAAGAATGTACTGGCCTTGGAGGGGATCCAGAGGAGGTTCACAAGAATGATCTCCGGAATGAAGTGGTCATATGAAGAGCGATTGAGGACTCTGGGTCTGTGCGTGTTAAAGTTTAGAAGGATGAGGGAAGATCTCATTCTTCAGCCAGAGGTTGGTGAACCTGTGGAACTCATTGCTGCAGATGGCTGTGGAGGCCAAGTTGCTGAGTATCTTTAAGACAGAGATTAATAAGGGCGTCAGAGGTTACGGGCAGAAGGCAGGAAAATGGGATGAGAAGCATATCAGCCATGATCAAATGGTGGAGCAGACTCAATGGGCTGAATGGCCTAATTCTGCTACTCTATCTTATGGACACAATGATGTGATGGAAATTCAGGTACGGAAAAGTGGATGGAACCTTTCATTGCCTTGAGGCGGCACAAAGAACTTTACAGTTAATGAAATACTTTTGACGTGCACACCTTGTTACCCTCAGAATAATGTGTAACGGTGCATAGTGTCCATGTGGATGCATGCTAAATACAAAGAGGCGGGGGAGGAGGTGATGCGGGTGGGTTGTAGGGGAGGTCTGCAGGTAAGCCTGTGAGTGAAACAGAGATCATTTTAATAAGGTCAGCTCAGCTGCACTCTGGTCATTTGGAATGGGCAGTTAAGTAAGGCCGTCATAGGAATTGCAGAAATCCTTGTTGTTGCCCATCCCGGCCATTCACCCTGCATGTTGAGTAATGTGTCCAATGTACAACTGGCCACTAGAAGTCCTTTACTGGCTGTTACGCCCTGATAATGCAGTCTTGGGGCACGATTTCATGAAAAAAAATGTGCCGTTTTGGGTGGGAAGAGCAGGATGATTCTCAGAGCCCGCAGTGCAGAGAACAGCCCTGGTATTAAACGGGATTTTTTTTTTTTATGGGGGGCCGCTGTGGGGAATGCCCCACCAAGGCCACACTTACCACACTTCTTGCATTGACGAGCTCAGCTGGTCAGTACGGGAAGAGATCGGGGCAGCATTTAAAAATGGATGTCTTGCCCCCTCACCGCAGCCTCCGGACATCCGCTCCCCCATGCCCCAACCTACTGATTTGGGGGTCCTCGAGCCCACCTCACCCTACCTCTGGGTACCCTGGCACCCTGGCTGTACCCATTCTAGCCTGGCAGTGCCACCTGGGTACCCTGTCAGTACCAGGGTGGCACTGCCAGAATGCCCAGGTGTCAGTGCCAAGGTACCAGGCTGGCAGTGCCAAGGTACCCAGGTGGCATTGGGTGCCAGGGTATTAGCCTGCCCAAAGCCTGACCACCAGTGAGAGACCAATCACATGTAGGCCCCCCCATTGTTACGCCTGGTCCGCATTTGTGGAAACCAGTGCTAAACGGCGTCACCATGCCTTGGGATACCCCGGCGTATAGATATTTAAGTGAAGCTAACTGTTCACTTAAATTATTAACTCTCGATCCCGCCCAGTGAGGGCAAGATCCAGTTGTGACCTCTCGCGAGATCTGTCCCGATTGCCATAAATCTCACGAGAAAGGCCTTGTCACGCCACCGAGTTGGACGCGACGAAGCAGTTTGATCGTGGCCTGGTATTTTCCCGGTAAATCACAATAGTCCTGTCCCGAGTGCCTGTGAGTTATGCAAATGAATGAATTGTTTTCACCTGGTAAGATCAGACCACTTGCACAGTGGTGTGATGTCTGGCCCACAATCTCCGTCCTAATTAAGCCTATGGCTCTACCTGTAAAATGGTTCAGACATTACATTGCTTACTATCTGGATGACAGTGAACCTTGAATAACACGCCGATTCCAATCTCAATACCTTTATCAGAAAGATTTCAAGCCCTAGCTACTGATACATTTGTGGACTCTCGTCTAAATGTGTTTTTTGAAGTGTTTTCAATGCAGCTTCCACATGTAGTTTTCAGCCTAACATTTGCATCCTACCTACATTGCTCAGTTACAGTTGCGTCACTGCCAATATTGAAGCCAACATGCTCTCTTTTTTTTTGGATGAGCAGCCAACATGCCCTTTGTAATGGAACTGCAAATTTGCATAAGAAGTGAAAATTCCAGCTGCTCCAGTTCAGAATTGTTTAACAGATGCACTCCTCTGCAAACATTTGCAACTCTGAAGCAGCGTAAACACTCACCCTGCACTGCCACTTAGCTTTGGGGCGCTGTGAACAGATTTGTATCAAGCTGGCAAATTTTGCACAGGTTTTGTTGATTCTAGCCATTAATTAAAACTCAGTGCGTGTGTCAGGCAGGCAATGTGATACATCGCAGGGCATGAACTGACTCGGGGCTGTTCGCCAGTTAAACACTGGGACAATCGCTTTGAGTTTGGGTCATCCAGACTTTGGAATTGTTTGCTCAGCCAGTCATTTACCGGAAGGCGAAAGGAATTCAGACAATTACCATCGATGGCGATCACATCTTAGCTGAAAATAAGCATTTAGCAATCCAAAGATTAGAAAACAAGTCAACACATCTCTAAGTACAAGATGATGGGCTGCACTGAAGATCATTAAATTGCTGAATAAATCATCAGCATATTATTGCAGAATGATTCAACAAAGTAAATATAAGCTTCTCCCCTTGGCACGAATTTACTCTTTGTAATGGGAACTATTTCTGTCATTCAACATAGGAAAGGAAGAATGGAAAAATGATGCTTTGAAATGGGGTCAGAGAATGTGGCTCGGGAAAAGCTCTCTCAGGCACAATAGGCTGAATAATCTCCTCCATCGCCAATTCCATGGCCCGATAGGGATTATTACAAGCTCTAGCAGCAGGCAGGGGTTACTTGGAATGTTCAGCAAAAAAACAAAGCATCCAAGCAGTCCAATGGATTTATGCAGCTTTTACACTCTACCCAGCTAATAACCTTTGATTGCTTTCTCCCTCACCTAGCTTCCCTTTAAGTGTATCTATGCTATTTACCTCAACTAATCCTTGTGGCAGTGAGTTCTGCATTTCTAACCATCCATTGGTTAAAGAAGGTGCCCTGAGTTCCTTATTGGATTTATTAGTGATGATCTTATTTTTATGAACCCGAGGTTTTGGACTCCCCACAATTGAAAACATTTTATCTGCGTCTACCCAACGCAATCCTCTCAAGTCTTAAAGACCTCTGTCAGGACACCCATTCAGTCCCAGTCTATTAATTCTTTTCTGATGGCGACATTGACTGTCACTCATGTGATGATCTTCTGCACCTTCTCTAATGACTCCATAACTATCTTAAAATATGCATGGGACAAGAATCGCGAAGCAGAGATTCTCAAAGTAACATCCCGATGGTGTCATCGGGGGCAGGCACCTTTTTAAACTGCCTAACAGCGTCACATTCTGAAACTTGTGCTCAGTTCCTGACCACCAGAGGCCAGGTCAGCTCAATTTAATTTTTATTTTAAAAGATTCCTTATGGTCAAGGCAGCGAAAAGTGCTTCTTTTGGCCCCACAGGGATACCTTGGCCCTCTCCTATCCCAGACTTCCCTCTCTTCATCCTGATCAAGGATTTTGCCAATCTCTGTCCCCTTCATTCATTATTTATCCAATATCCCTCAGCAGCATCCTCACTCTCCCCCTCCCTCAAATTTTGACTCCTGCCTACCAGCAATAGTCCATGATGAAGGCCCCGTCTTCTCAATCTTGTCCCTCGCCTGAGGTGTGGTGATCCTTAGGTACCAGGAGTTCAAATCTCCCAGGCTTCCGTGGGGTACAAATGATTCACCTCCTGTTACATCCCTAAATCTTCCCTTTGCCTAGTGAACAGTCCGCAATGCTGAAATGCACCTTTCAGGAGGAGGTATCAGATGTAGAGTAAATGAGCTCATTGTACCCTGGAGCCTAGCTGACTTCAGCCAACATAAAGACCGGCAGTCAAAAAGGTAAAGTTTGTCCATGGAACCTTTTGATGCAAAGTTAGACTTGCAAATATATAGCGTCTTTAATGAGACTTATGTAATATGGCACAGATAGAGGCCATTTGGCCGTTCAGTTCAATGCCAGCAATTATGCTCCACTTGAGTCTCCTCCTGATTTTCGTATCAGCATAATTCTTCATTCCCTCTTCCCTCATTGTCCACGCTCCCCTTAATGCATCCAAAACAGTGGAGAGCTAACAAGGTATTTTTGAATTTGCAATTCAGAAAATGTAGCAACCAATTTGCACATAGCAAGCTCCCAAAAAAGCAATGCGATCATGCCTTGACAATCTGGTTCCAGTGATGTTGACCGGGAGATAAGCTTTGTCCAGGGTAAGGCATTAAACTCTTCAGAAAGTTAAACAATCCAAAGTTTAAGGGCTATTACGTCCTGTTAGACAGTCAAATAATAACCTGGAATTTCGGACTTCTTTTCTCTCTTTTCCTGTTTGTTTTTGCACCAACCCACCGAGCTGCACCCTTCTCATAACGTCACATACTTAACGTATTGTAGAGCAGATTTACTGTTCTTGTGCCTGGGACTAATGGATTGCCTGAATCCACGTGAGATATAAAAACAGACACAATAACTCATGAGTCCAAAAGCAAAACTGTCTGGCCTCCTATCCAATTAAATCAATGAAAGAGAACTTGCTTGATTTCTCTTCCAACCAGATGTGCAATGCATCTCATTCGATTTCCTTTTGCCATGTGTTCCGACCATTCAATATGTTCAGAAACAGAAAATAACCTCCATTATTCCAGCTATCAGAGCCCATTATCATCATCATTGATTACTGATCAGAGGGATCGCCTCTGTTGTACAAGCTGACTTTTTCCTACCTTCCATTTTTTTTGTCAGATGATAAAAAAAGATAAACACTATAGAACTGATACTGGTAAACACTATGGGCGGGATTCTCTGCTCCTCCATCCGCCTGTTTTTCAATGATGCGCATTTGCTAGCGGCGGGATTCTCTGTTCCCTTTGTAGACACACCACGCCGCCGGGAAACAAGTGGGAGGGGGTGCGCTGCCGGTGGGAACAATGAATCCCAACGGCTAGAGAATTCCGGCCTTCATAACTGATACTGCACCAAATTAAAAGTAGTTTTTCTTTTTCCAACTTGAGCTAAATCTACATTGGCTGGAGCTTTCAGACTGTTCATGCCGGCGGGAACTTCAAGTCCCACCAACGGCGCACCACTGCCACCGGTTTCCCGGTGGAAAGTGGTGATTTCAATGGAAAATCCTGTTTACCGTAGCGAGACAGATAATCCTGCCGCTGGCCAATGATGGGCTGCCTCCCCCACTGCGGGTTGCGTGGAAAATCCTGCCCCTTGTCTTTTTTATTTTGGTCGAGGCATATCGGTATTGCTGGCGAGGTCAGCATTTATTGTCCATCCCTAATTGCCCTTGAGAAGGTGGTGGTGAACTGCCTTCTTCAATTGCTGCTGCAGTCCATGTGAGGTAGGTACACCGACAGTGCTGTTAGGAAAGGCGTTCCAGTATTTTAATCTAACAACTGTGAAGGGACAGTGATATAATTCCAAGTCAGGATGGTGTGAGACATGGAGGGGGGCTTGCTGATGGTGCTGTTCCCACGTATCCGCTGCCCTTGTCCTTCTAGGTGGTGGAGGTCCTGGGTTTGGAAGACGCTGTTGAAGGAGCCTTGGTGATTTGCATTCCCAGCCTCTGACGTGATCTTGTAGCCACAGTATTTATATGGCTGGGCCAGTTCAATTTCTTATCAATGGTAACTCTGCAGGATATTGACAGTGGGGGATTCAGCGATGGAAATGCCACTGAAAGTCAAGGGGTGATAGGATTTCATTGGGTCCAGAATCAATGTTGAGGATTCCCAGGACAATTTCTTCCCAACTGTATACCCACTGTGCTGACTCCTCTGGTGGGTCTGTCCTGCTATTGGGACAGGACATGCCTAGGCATGGTGATACTGGTGTCTAGGGGCATGCCTTTAATGTATGATTCGTGGAGAATGACTATGTCAGGCAGTTGCTTGACTAGTCTGTGAGGCTACATTTTAGAGGGCATTTAAGTGTCAACCACTTGCTGTGGGTTTAGAGTCACATGTCAGCCAAGGCAGGTAAGAACCTCAGATTTCCTTCTCTAATGGTGAACCAGGTGGGTTTTTATATCAATCGACAATGGTTTCATCGTCATCATTATTGAATTCTAGATAATTGAATTACATTCCACCAGCTGCCATGGTGGGATTTGAACATGTGTTCCCGTAGCATTACCCTCATCCAGAGACACTAGTACTATACCATCAACTCCCCTCTTTGGATCAAAGTCCTGCAACTCCCTCTTTGTACAGGTCCTCGGGCAGCAATGAAAATCCAAGGAAGTTTTTCCCAAGTTGGGTTTGGGAAGTTGGGAGGTTTCCTGATTCTGTGCACCCGACAGGAGAGTGAAAATTCAGGCCTTAACTGTCTATCCCTAGCCGTTCAAGTCATTGCTTACAGGTATGAATATCTTGCCTTTCTTCACTGCAAAACAACCTCTGTCCCATTTGAACCTTTGACAACCAAGCCATCCAGACTTGTTGTCAGCCAAATTTCACGCAGGTCACTCTCTTCATTCCTCCATTTTCCCTAAGTTAAAAACACAGACCCAAACATAGCAACCTTATAACCTCCACATCTGTAACAGTATAGGCATATGGAAAATATGTGGGATGGCTCACCACAATTCAGTGTTAAACCTCCAAAATTGAAATTTGAGTATACTCCTTCTCCCTGGGTAGACCCTCCACTTTAACCATGGAATTCACAGCAGAAGGAAACTCTATTCTTTGAGAGACTAAGTGGTATTGTCTGGTATTGTCTGGCTTGCTCTCCATGAAGCAAACCGTAAACCACATGATATGAAATTGTTTGCTGGAATCTGACAGCAAAGAAACTTGGAGCCAAGGCAATCCTATCCTTTCAGCTCACAGTATGTCCAGAGTGTAAGATATCCAGTGAAAATTGGTGAATGCACAAATAGTTCTATAGTGGTTCCATGACAGAATTCGACTCTCGCTCGCTAAACACATACAGCAAACTGAAAATGAACAATTCAACTAAATGCAGTTTCTCACATAAAAAACAGATCAATAATTATGCCAACTCGGAGATGTTGTAGAATTGGCTGCACTCTTATAAAATCGTGTGTAGTACTGATGATCAAGAATTTAGGGGTTCCTCGCTCTGCTTTGGCTTTATGATCATTTAATCTTTTGAAAATATTTCCAAATTAAGTCTGCAGAGGATAAGTGTGACACCTGATTGATTACCTGGCAATAGAAAACCAGAGTTAGTATCATTTGAATGCCTCAGTATTGCTGGCAGGCATAAATGAGCCTCATGACTCATGCCCAGGAATGTAATTGTGCTGGAGGAATTTAAAAAAATTATAATTCATAATATAGGCACGGAAAAAAGATTTCAATTCGTGGCTTGTCACAGATTTTGCACATCTGCAGAAATAATCTTTGTAGCCTGCTCCATTTGATCTTAGTTCTTTCCGCATTCCTTACTTAAGGATTCTCACAGATTTTCCCTGAATAATTTTACTTTCCTGCCATATTTCTATGGTTTGTGATATTTACCTGCTTACGTTTTATCAGGATAATGGTACGAGAGTACCCCCCACTACACTGCCGGCTGCCTTCTCTATCTGTACCCCCCGATTCCACTCCCCGGCACCTTCTCCAACTGTACCCCTCCACCTCCGGCCCTCTTCTCCACCTGCACCTCTCCACTCCCGGACCCCTTCTCCTCCTGTTCCTTTCCTTCCCCGCCCCCTTCTCCACCTGTACCCCTCCACACCTGGCCCCCTTCTCCACCTGTACACATCCACTCCCGGCCTCCTTCTCCACCTGTACCCATCCACTCCCGGCCCCCTTCTCCACCTATACCCCTCCTCTACCGGTCACCTTCTCCACCTGTACCGCTCCAATCCCGGCCCCCTTCTCCACCTGTACCCCTCCACTCCCGGCCCCCTTCTCCACCTATACCCCTCCACTCCCAGCCCCTACTCCACCTGTACCGCTCCACTCCTGGTCCCTTTCAACACATGTACCACTCGAACCCCGGCCCCCTTCTCCACCTGTACCTCTCCGCCCCTGGCCCCCTTCTCCACCTGTACCACTCCACCACCGGCCCCCTTCTCCACCTGTACCTCCATTCTCAGCCCCCATCTCCACCTGTACCCCTCCACCACCGGCCCCCTTTTCCACCTGTACCCCTCTTCTACCGGTCCCCTTCTCCACCTGTACCCCTCCACCCCCGGCCCCCATCCCCGCCTGCACCTCTCCACTCCCGGACCCCTTCTCCTCCTGTACCTCTCCACCCCCGGCCCCTTCTCCACCTGAACATCCACTCCAGGGCCCCTCCTCCACCTATACCCCCTCCACTCCCGACTTCCTTCTCCACCTGTACACATCCTCTACCGGTCCCTTCTCCACCTGTACCGCTCCAATCCCGGTCCCCTTATCCAACTGTACCTCTCCGCCCCTGGCCCCCTTCTCCACCTGTACCTCTCCACCCCCGGCCCCCTTCTCCACCTGTACCCCTCCACTCTCGGTCCCCTTCTGCACCCATACTCCTCCACTCTCGGTCCCCTTCTCCACCTGTACCTCTCCACTCTCGGTCCCCTTCTCCACCTGTCCCCCTCCACCCCCGGCCCCCTTCTCCACCTGTCCCCCTCCACTCTCGGTCCCCTTCTGCACCCGTACTCCTCCACTCTCGGTCCCCTTCTCCACCTGTACCTTTCCACCCCTGGCCCCCTTCTCCACCTGTACCTCTCCACCCCCGGTCCCCTTCTCCACCTGTACCTCTCCACTCTCGGCCCCCTTCTCCACCTGTACCCCTCCACCGCCGGCCCCGTTCTCCACCTATACCCCTCCATTCCCGGTCCCCTTCTCCACCTGTACCCCTCCACTCTCGGTCCCCTTCTCCACCTGTCCCCCTCCACTCTCGGTCCCCTTTTCCACCTGTACCCCTCCACTCACGGTCCCCTTCTGCACCCGTACTCCTCCACTCTCGGTCCCCTTCTCCACCTGTACCCCTCCACTCTCCGTCCCCTTCTCCACCTGTACCCCTCCACTCTCCATCCCCTTCTCCACCTGTACCCCTCCACTCTCGGTCCCCTTCTCCACCTGTACCTCTCCACCCCCGGCCCCCTTCTTCACCTATACCCCTCCACTCCTGATCCCCTTATCCACCTGTACCCCTCCACTCTCGGTCCCCTTCTCGACCTGTACCTCTCCACTCTCAGTCCCCTTCTCCACCTGTACCCTTCCACTCTCGGTCCCCTTCTCCACCTGTACCCCTCCACTCTTGGTCCCCTTCTGCACCCGTACTCCTCCACTCTCGGTCCCCATCTCCACCTGTACCACTCCACTTCCGGTTCCCTTCTGCACCGGTACCCCTCCACTCTCGGTCCCCTTCTCCACCTGTACCTCTCCATCCCCGGCCCCCTTCTCCACCTGTTCTTGCACTTTGCAAGATTTGTACCTATTGTTTAATACATGAACTCCTTTCCTGCCGTGGACACTCATAAATGGGCAGAGTGCTCATTCAAAGGGTCGGTGCCGGCGCGATGGTCCGAATGGCCTTCTTCTGCACTGTAAGGGTTCTATGATCAGGCCAATGGATTCAATGGACTTTTTTTTCCAGGTTAATGAAATGAACCATTTGTACACAGAATAAAATATACTCAGACCCTCCTCCTGCCACCCTAAATAACACCTGATGAATTCATATAATCCCCACAGTGCAGATGGAGGCCCATCAGGTCTGCATCAACCCTTTAAAGGGCACCCTATCTAGGTTCACTACCCCGCCCGAGCCCCATAACCCCACCTAACCTGCACATCTTTGGACACTAAGGGGCAATTCAGTCTGGCCAGTCCACCTAACCTGCACATCTTTGAAGTTTGGGAGGGAACCAGAGCACCAGGAAGAACCTACACAGACACGGGGAGAATGCGCAAACTCCACACAGTCATGAAGGCTGGAATTGAACCCGGATCTCTGGTGCTATGAGGTAGCAGTACTGACCACGCTGCCACCGTGCTGCACAACAGAGGGACAGACCATCTGGACTCAACTGCTTCTCTTTATCTCCTCTTATCTGACTTCATCTCACCCCTTCAACCTATCCTTTTGTTCTTTTGTCCCTCGTGTGAATCTAGCTTCCCCTTGAAGACATCAATTTGTTTTACCCGAGAGCACTAATAACAATGAACTCAGAGCCAAAGGCAGGACAAAGGATATTTCAGCATAATACGTATGTTTCGAGGAAAAATAAACATACACAAAATGCTGGGCAGTGAATTCTATCAAGTAGGGTATGTTTAGCAGCCATTTTAGAGTTCAGACTATAGCTAACTTCAGAGTACCTTCTTCATGGCTGTTCTGTGCACTCTTGCTATTTGATTGTTTTGAAACTGAGATCTCAAGAGATCCTACAGGGGAGGCGATGGCGTAGTGGTGTTGCCACTAGACTAGTAACCCAAAGTAATGCCCTGAGGACCCAGGTTCGAATCCCACCACGGCAGATGGTGAAATTTGAAGTCAATAAAAAATCTGGAATTAAAAGTCTCTTCATAATGATGAATAGATTGTTATAAAACCCCATCTGGTTTACTTCCTTACCCGGTCTGGCCTACATGTGACTCCCAGCAAGCCTCTCAGCCCAAGGGCGAATAGGGCAATAAACTTGGGTCCAGCCAGTGATGCCCACATCTCACGAATGAATAAAGGAAAACGCTCAAATGAGAAACACAATTACTCAATCAAAATAAAACCATCCGATAAGTAGAAGATATTAACATTCTGGCTTTTCATTTTCTTTCTGTGTCTGTAAAAAGTGAATTGACTTATTGAAAGTGACAAAGTAATGTAGTTTGTTTATATACACTGAACCTTGTGATCAAATCATTTAACTTTCAATGTAAACAGGTAATTGTTTACCTTGGCTCCGCAAGCATGGCCAGAAGAACCCATAAAATTAAATGAAGAGGGTTATTATCAGTTTTCTGCCACGAACAAAATGCCAATATTGACCGGGCATTGTCTGTGTGCGGCTTCCTATTGGCCACCACCTTCGCTGTGGCACATTCAGAATTGCTTTTCCAATAAATTCTGCACAAGCCATGATCTAACTGAATGGCCAATCAGGCTTGGGGGGATTAATGGTCCACTCCTGTTCTTGCCATGTTAAGGAATGGGTTAAGAGCCATTGCAATTAGTTGTCTAATTTATGTTAAGTATCCATTAATTGACACTGATATGTAAAGGGACTTCAGGTGGCCTCTGTCAGGTGATGTATAATGAGAGTTTTGTGCAAAGGCTGTTGGAATGAAATAAATGGGTGTTTGTGAAACAGAACTTTAGACTCTTCATATCACAGCAACTAACATGTCTAACAATTGGTAGCAGAGGATGGTTGCTGTGTAAATGTGAAGGGTTGAAAGATACAACTTTTCCAGATCAAACCAAGGAGTGAGTGAGAAAAGAAGAAAAAGAAAAGGGATATATGGCTGAACCGAGGATAAAGATGGCTGGATATGACCTTATTTTCTGAAAGGGAATCGTACGACCAATGGAGAAGTGCAGTAGTTATGTGGACTAAGGTAACTGCTTTGGGAAAGAGAAAACAAGGTATGGCATTGGCTCTTTCTCTACCATATGGCAGTAAAATCCGAAACAAAGTGCTTTCTGAGCTGGAATTGGAAGAGTTAGACTCAGAAGAAGGTCTGGAGACTTTATTACATTATATAGATAAGAGTTATAAGAAAGATGACTTGTTAAGTGCGTATGAAGCATGGTCGGATTTTGATCAGTTCCGGAAAATGGAGGATATCTCCATGGAAGACAATATAATGGAATTTGGCAGACTATATAAAAGGCTACAGAAACACAACCTGGAATTTCCACAGTCTGTGTTGGCCTTTAAATTACTTGACTGTGCTAGAGTGAGCAACATGGATAGGCTCCTGGTTTTGACAGGAGTTCAGTTTACTGATAAGGATACCTTATTCGAACAGATGACAAAAGCTTTACAAAAGTTTCTGGGGAAATATTCGATTCCGATGGCTCTGATGACCCAAATAGGTCAGCCTGCAATAAGGCAGAATATGGAAGATACACTACTAACAGGATGGCGAAATTGTATGGCTACGAACAGGGCTCAAGACTATAGAAGGCGGCCGAGACAAGGAAATTATGAAGACAGAAACCCAGTTAGAACCTACAATCGGAAGATGAACCCCAGAAATGCATGGGGCATGATAAATTGATGTTTTCGATGTGACTCTCAATACCATTATGCTTTCAACTGTCCAACTTGTTATGATAGAGTGTTTGAAGCGACACATGACACGGAAGTGTCAGAAGAGGAAAAAGATAGTGACCAGAAAGAAGACATTGTCCTATTGACAAGCAGTTTTACGCCGGTAATGAGGGTGTTGGTTGCAGAATCCTTCAACTGTGCTGTATTGGACAGTGGCTGCACATCTACTGTGTGTGGAATTGACTGGTTAAAATGTTACCTGGACTCTTTGAATGTTGAAAATCGTAACAAAGTTAAGGAATTTGAAAGTTCCACAAGTTTCAGGTTTGGGGATGATAATACTCTGGAGTTGCCGAAAAGAGTGGTGATCCCTTGCAATATTGCCGGAGTGAATCATTTCATTAGCACAGATGTTGTATCAAGTGAGATACCTTTGCTTCTGAGCAGACCGTCGATGAAGAAAGCAAACATGAAACTGGATGTGGAACAGGATAAGGAAACAGTTTTTGGAAAGACGGTGGACTTACAATTTACACAGTCGGGACACTATTGGGTGCGATTCTCCGCTCCCACGTCGAAGTGCCCATGCCGTCGTGAACGCCGTCGAGGTTCACGACGGTGCGAAACGGCCCCTATCCCGACCGATTCAGGGCTCGATAATGGTCTAGGAGCGGGGCCGTGTCATTTACACGCGCCAGGCCTTGTCGCCACGTAAAGGCGGCGCCGCATACATGACGCGGCCGGTGCCGCATAACTGGCATCACCCGTGCATGCGCGGGCTGGCCGAGTCCGCCCCGCAAGAAGATGTCAGACGGATCTTGCGGGGCTGCGGAAGAAAGGAGGTCCTCCTTCAGAGAGGACAGCCTGACAATCGGTGGGCACCGATCGTGGGCCAGACCCCATTTGAGGCCCCCCCCCGGTGCAGGATCCCCTCCCCCCCACCCCGCAGGCTGCCCCCCCCAGCATTCTCACGCTGTTCCCGCTGGCAGTGGCCACGTGTGGATGGCGCCGGGGGGAACCCGCCGTTTTGATCTGCCCGCTCGGTCCATCTGGGTCTGAGAATAGCAGGGGTGCCGGAGAATCGCCATTTTGGGTGTCTCGGGCGATTCTCCGGCCTGCACAGCACGGAACTCGACGGGGCCGTTCTCGCCACTTGGGAGAATTGCGGGAGGGCGTTGGACCGGCGTCGTGGGAAATTCTGGCAACCCAGGCGATTATCCCAAACGGCGCGGGAGCGGGGTATCCCGCCCTATTGTATTCCATTACTGACAAATAATATTTCAAGTAGAGTGGTTAAGGATGTGTTAATGACAGTTGAAAATGGGACTTTAGCTGATAAAAAGCTTGTGGTATTAAAACTGCATAGGCAATTTGCACATCCGTCTCCTCGGAGGCTGAAAAATGTATTAAAGGATGCAGGGGTAAGGGATGACGACTATACTAAACTGATAGAACAGGGTAGTGACCGCTGTGAAGTTTGTAGGAAGTACAGAAGGACACCAGCACGCCCGATACTAACCCTACCTTTGGCCAGGGATTTTAACGACATTGTGGCCATGGACCTCAAGATCTGGGATAAAGCTTTACAATATATTTATTTTGCATTTTGTAGATTTAGCATCCAGATTTAGTCAATCAACAATTGTACGAAGTAAAGAAAAGAGAGTAATTCTGGATCAAATCGTGGAAAAATGGATAGGGACAGGAATGGGTCCACCGGCAAAATTCCTTACTGACAATGGGAGAGAATTTGTTAAGAGACAATGCAATTAGTTGTCTCATTTCTGTTAAGTATACATTAATTGACACTGATATGTAAAGGGGCTTCAGGTGGCCTCTGTCAGGTGATGTATAGTGAGAGTTTTGTGCAAAGGCTGTTGGAATGAAATAAATGGGTGTTTGTGAAAAAGGAACAGAACTTTAGACTCTTCATATCACAGCAACTAAAACTGCCGCGTGGAGCTGAAGAAACACCACAGTGCGACTAATATAAGACATTCGGCATCATTTACTGGGCCAACAGAAAAGCAGGTGACTTATTTCATTCGGTGATTCGAGATCTGGTATCATTTGAACAAGGTTGGCCTTTGGTCTCTCCTTCACCAGTAGGTGTGGCTGAGAACGCAGTTTACAGATTGTGGGAAGCAAGCAAAGCCCACCTTTTCTCCCTTCCCTTTCAGCTTATTCGACCTGTTGTCCTGCCGATCACAGTGCCCACAGCCAAGCATCACATAGCACCTTTAATTCAAATGAATTGAAAATTATTAAGGTGCTGAGTACCTCTAATTGAAAGCTATTGCTTCTCTGTGCTATGTACTCTGGCACTTGTCAAAGCAAAATACATTGCCTGGAAAATTTATATCATTATTGAGCAGCAGCCTCGCATGGAGAATAGATTAGACTAAATTGCATACTTATTTCTATTTTGCCCTCAGATAAGCTGGTTTAGCCATTGATGAGATCAGCTATGAAAGTAATCAGTGCACGGAAATAATTACTTGCTTGGAAATATGTCAGTAGATCGGGGTTCATGAGATTTTTTCCTATCATCTAATTCCTAGGCCATCCACAGTACTCTACCAATAGCAATTGATTTCCTGAACACTTGGAAAGCTTCATAATGGTTAAACTGCCCCATGGGTGGTATTAAGCTCACATTAGTCATGTAGACAAATCAAATATGTCAGAACAAAATGCCACGTTAATTGTCCCACATCCTGTTTTATGTTGGCAGTCCAAATAAGCTAGGGTTTCTTAAGTGGGATGTTACTTTACATTTTATTACAATACTGAGTTAACGTTGCAATATAAAGTCAAACCTAAAATTTTGTAACATTTGAAGTAAATTAGCTTCCAAGTTTTTATTTTGCAAAATAATCATCGTTTTCTTGAACAGTAATTTCAGGTCATTGTAAATTGAAGAAGTGATCTATATTTTATGAATGCGGTGTATCTTACTGTTGGTTGTGAACATGCTGCACTATAAAATTACTATTTTATACGCTTTTATGGGAAACCTATAGGGCTGTTTGTTCAAATATTCACTGAAGGTAGCAAGTTTGGGGCCGGCTTTCTGCCAGTACTCCCAGGTTTCCCAGATCATCGGCATGTTCCTGCCTCAGCCTATTTTAAGGGAAGCTGCTTCCGGGATTGGGGTTACAATTACTTGACCATGAGTGCCGGATAACCAATTAGGTCAATTAAAGTGTCTGTTAAGGGCACACCATACCCTGTCTGGAATTTGCAAGTGTCATATGGACCCTCAGCTGAGGCTGAATCCCATATGGATGAACATAACCTTGCACCGGCAGGCTAGGAGGCCAGTGATGCCTCATTTAAGTCCCTCTCCGCACACCCACAGCCACAATTACCAGAGGGCCACAGATGTGGCTGAAGGCCATCTTGTGGAGGGGTTGGCCCTCCAAGGTGCCGATCTGGCATTTTTGGCCACATTTTAGTTCCAAACTTTCCATGGTCTTCAGAAGGTGCCTCCAGCTTGAGGGATCCTTTCATTCTCCCATCAGTAAAGCCCACCTCTCCTGTTGGGGCTGTCGGTTGCGTAGACCCTCGGATATTCTGACTCTCCTGGCTGTGGAGTCTGCCCATGTCCTTAATTGGACGAGGCTCCTGGAGGAGACCTTTTAAATGGTCACCTCCTTAAAAATCCCCCTTGGGGTACCATTGTCATTTCAAGATTCCTGATCCACATTTCTTTGTCATGGGGATATCTGGGCACCAGAACAAAAATCAGCCCAAAGACTTTGATTTTTAATGCAGGTTTGTTCATGAAAGAAAGAACTTGCATTTATATAATAAAATTCTTTCATGAATTTTGGACATCTCAGGCGCTTTACAGCCAATGAAGTACTTTTTGAAATGACAGTGACTGATATTATGTCGGAAATGGAGCAGCTAATTTGCACATAGCAAGATCCAGCAAACAGCAATTAGATCATGCGTCTTTTTTGAAGTCGTTGTTTGAGGGATAAATACTGGCCAGGACATGAAGCTGATTTCTCGCATCAAGAGAAAACAAATGATATTTTACTTCCTCCTGTTGACAGCATCAGTCACTTCTCAGACGCATTATAAAGTGAAAATCACAGCACAGCAGCAGCAACACACCCCAATCCCAGCTCTCGAAGTCTTCAAGCAGGCATGGATATTAAGATGAGTAATCCATTTCTTATCACCACATCATGCCACAGGAGCACAGCATCACTCTTTCTCTGTGAGCTCTGATTGACCTACATAATTTATAGATCCCTCATTAATAGAAACAATAGATCAAATAGACTGTTCTAGACCGCCATCAACCCCCCTCCCCTTCCCCCCCCCTACCCTCACCCTAACAGCCTTATGAAAATAGTCTGTGGCCTAAACCTATTTAAGTAAATAATAGAGTTCATATCAGTACAATATTAGGGGACAGGTTTCTCATTCAGCCCATTATAAATGGTGTGATGTGCTACAGGTCAGTCTATTGTATATCTGAAAACCGTGAATGCCACACAATGACTTTCCAATTCACTGTTCGTGGCAATGACAAAAGTGAGGAGAATGCCTGCTAAAAAAAGAATACAATGCTTGACAGCTGAAACTCTCCCACTTCTGTTGCACAGGCTGTCCCTTAATTCCACTCGCAGCCACACTTTCAGCGTTTTTTCTTTAATGTGCAGGCAAAGAGCATGTTTGTTCAAATAGAAGCTGGAGTAGGGAATTCAGGGCCTCAAGCCTGCTTCACCATTCAGTAAGATTATGGCTGATCTTCTCAGCTATACCTCACACCCTATTCCCGATCCCTTGGTTCTGACTTGAATATCTTCAATTACTGATTATCCACAGCTGTCTGCGGTGGAGAGTTCCGAAGGTTAACAACACTTTCAGTGAAGACATTTCTCCACATCTCAGTCTAAATGGCCAACCCAGTGGCTCAGGTGCACCCAAGTTGTTTTAAACAAATGTGTTTTGTTACCGTAGCAACTTACATTTAAACCTTACTTAAAACATAATAGAAAATTGTGAGACACTGCACAGGACCATAATCAGATAACGTTTGACCAAACTACATAAAGGCAGATATGAGGACAGGTGACCGAAGCGTGGTCAAAGAGTTAGCTTTAGGAGCCATCTTAAATGAAGTGAGAGACAAAGAGGTTCAGGAAGAGGATTTGGGGGTTTAAGGCCTGGAGAGCTGAAGGCCAATGTTGGAGCACTGAAAGTCAAGGGTGAAGAGACCAGTACTGTAGGAGTACAGAAATCTCAGAAGGTTACAGGGTAGGAGTAAGTGACAGAGATAAACGGGGGTGAGGTCACGGAGGGATCTGAAAATAAGAATGATGATTTTGAATGTCCACTCCAGCTCTTGAAGGTGGTGTATTATTCTGGGCATGTGCGCAAATCTCAATTAGTATCTCACTCAAGTAGGCAGTCACCAGGTGTGGAGCCTGGACAGAAAATACCTGGAATAAGAAACCAAAAGTGCTGGGGGAAACAAAAACTGAGAATTGTCATGAGAATGTCACTTTAGAAATGTTTGGCTGCTCATATTGCTGCAGTGATGTCAGAGTGTGGTGGAGCTGGGCTGTCTGTCAGCTTTTTACTTTCGTTTGCTGCAGGGTGTGTTTTAGTTTCATTTTCAGTGTTGGAGCTGAAGCCAGACAGAGTACAGTTGATCCCTCTGCCATGAAAAGACTATCTCTTGATCATTTGGTGAATTCAGAACTATAAATGTTCTCAGTAGTAGGGGCAACACGGTAGCCTTGTGGATAGCACAATTGCTTCACAGCTCCAGGGTCCCAGGTTCGATTCCAGCTTGGGTCACTGTCTGTGCGGAGTCTGCACATCCTCCCCGTGTGTGTGTGGATTTCCTCCGGGTGCTCCGGTTTCCTCCCACAGTCCAAAGATGTGCAGGTTAGGTGGATTGGCCATGATAAATTGCCCTTAGTGTCCAAAATTACCCTTAGTGTTGGGTGGGGTTACTGGGTTATGGGGATAGGGTGGCGGTGTTGATCTTGGGTAGGGTGCTCTTTCCAAGAGCCAGTGCAGACTCGATGGGCCGAATGGCCTCCTTCTGCACTGTAAATTCTATGAGTAGTGAATTTAATCCTAAGGTGTTTCTTTTGACTTCTGGATGTTGTTTGGGAAGTTATTAAGGATTACTTAGTATTGTATTCTTTGGAGTTGTATTTGAGTTGATGGTTGTTAAGATGTTCACTGTATGTTTTAAAAAGGTTAACTTGAGTTCATAGAATAAACATTGTTTTGTTTAAAAAAATACTTATTCCATTTCTGCTCTACCACACCTGTAGAGTGGGCCCTGTGCTCCCCAAACCACAATCTGTTAAAAGTTGTGGGTCAGGTGAACTCCATGGTACACTTTGGGGTTCTCTGAACCCTGGGCTCGTCCGGGATAAAAGTCTGTCTATTGGATTGGCATAGTGAATTTAAAGACAGTGATGTGGTATTCTAGTTTAAATGGGGAGTGTGTTGTGGACAATGGCTCTTTCAGGGGCTCTGAAGTTTTGGGGGGTTTGAGGAGAAGGAGGTAGAAGCATTTTTCATTTCATTTGAGAAGGTAGCTAAACAAATGAAATGGCCACAGGACATGTGGGTATTACTGATTCAAATAAAGCTGGTAGGTAGAGCTTGTGAAGTGTTTGCATCACTACCGGAGGAGGTATCTGGGACTTATGAGGAGGTGGAAAAAATCCATCTTAGGTACATATGAACTAGTGCCTGAAGCTTGCAGACAAAGGTTTAGAAATTTAAACAAAGAATTTGGTCAAACATGCTTGGAGTTTGAAAGGCTCAAACAAAGTAATTTTGATAGGTGGATAAGGGCTTTGAAAATAGACAAAACCTAGGAAGCTCTCAGAGAAATTATACTTTTGGAGGAGTATAAAACTTCAATTCCTGATGTAATGAGAGCTCATGTGGAAGAACAGAGGGTTAAAACTGCGAGATTAGCAGCAGAAATGGCAGATGATTATGAATTAGTTCATAAATCAAAACTTGGTTTCCGACATCAGTTTCAGCCTGTGAGGGATAGAAACTGGGGACATGGGAGATAATAAGGAGAGTGTACCTCAGTTTAAAAAAGAAATCCAGGAGGGTGGAAAATAAATGAAAAGTTTCAAATGTTTTCACTGTAATAAATGAGGCCTTGTAAAGTCACACTGTTGGTGGTTGAAGAAAAGCACTGGGAAGGCTAATGTGGTAAAACAGGATCAGACAGTGGGGTTTGTTAAAGCGGTGAAGGAAAGCCCAAGTGAAGCAAAGGAGGTGCAAAAGATTGTACAGCCTGATCAAGAGGTGATTGATCGGAAGGTGCCAGATCTCTTTAAGAGTTTACTTGTGTGGATAAAGTTTACTCATGTGTATCAGGAGGAGAAGGTAAAGAAATCACAATTTTAAGAGATACAGGGGCTAGTTAATCTTTAATGGTAAGAGATGAGGAATTATGTAGTTTGGGAAGAATGTTGCCAGAAAAGGTGGTGATATGTGGAATTCAGGGCGAGAGGAGTAGCACTCCATTCTATAAGGTAAGGTTGGAAAGTCCACTGAAGAATGGTGGAGTGGTAGTAGGAGTAATAGAGAAACTATCTTCTCCAGAAATACAGTTTATCTTGGGTAATGATATAGCTGGATCGCAGGTGGGAGTGATGCCTACTGTGGTTGATAAGCCAGTGGAAAATCAGACCACTGAATGGTTGAAGGACGAATATCGTGGGATTTGTCTGGATTGTGTCGTAACAAGGTCGCAAAGTCACAGGTTAAGACAAGAGGAGAAATCAAAGAGTGAAGATGAAGTTGAAATGCAATTATCAGAAACGATTTTTGATCAGATGGTTGAAAAAGAACAAGAACAGGTGGAGGATAAGGCGGATATTTTTAGTTCAGGAAAATTGGTGGAGTTACAACAGAAAGAAATAGAAATAAAACGGATGTATCAGAAAGCATATACGGAAGCGGAATCTGAGTGTATACCAGAGCGTTATTACCGTAAAAGTAATGTCTTGATGAGAAAATGGAAACCTTTACATATGCAGGCAGATGAAAAGGTGGGCAGAAGTTCAGCAAGGAGTATTGTCGGTAAGGTATAGAAAGGAGGTGTTGTGAGTTGCACATGAGGTACCAGTAGGAGGTCATTTAGGAGTAAGGAAAACTCAAGCTAAAATGCACAAACATTTTTATTGGCCTGGACTACATAAAGATGTAGTTAACTTTTGTCAATCATGTCACACAAGTCAAGTGATAGGGAAACCTCAAGTAGTGATAAAACCAGCACCCTTAATACCCATTCCAGCATTTGAGGAACCTTTTACAAGGGTCCCAATTGATTGCGTAGGACCGCTTCCTAAAACGAAAAGTGGGAATCAATATCTTTTGACTATAATAGATGTGTCTACTAGATTTCCAGAGGCCATACTATTACCATAAGACCATAAGACATAGGAGCGGCAGTAAGGCCATTTGGCCCATCGAGTCCACTCCACCAATCAATCATGGCTGGTTTCAACTCCATTTACCCGCACTCTCTCCATAGCTCTTAATTCCTCGAGAAATCAAGAATTTATCAACTTCTGTCTTAAAGATACCCAACATTACATAATATTACAGCTAAAAAGATTGTGAAGGAGTTACTTAAATTCTTTACTAGGTATGGACTACCCACAGAAATACAATCGGATCAAGGATCAAATTTTACCTCAGTTATTCAAAGAAGTTATGGATAGCTTAGGAATAAAACAATTTAAATCAACTGCGCACCATCCAGAATCGCAGGGAGCGTTAGAAAGGGGGCATCAGACATTAAAGACAATGCTGCGGGCTTATTGTCAAGATTATCCAGAGGATTGGGATAAAGGAATTCCATTCGTACTGTTTGCAATTAGGGATGCACCTAACGAGTCAACCTTTTGAACTAATCTTTGGTCATGAGGTAAGAGGACCACTTAAATTGATTAAGGAAAAATTGGTGAGTGAGAAATCATAAATTACATTATTGGATTACGTGTCAAATTTCAGGGAACGATTAAATAGAGCAGGTGAATTGGCTGGACAACATTTAAAAGTTGCACAAAATGTGATGAAATGGGTAGCGGACAAGAAATCCAAAGTTCGTAGTTCGTAGAGATAAAGTTTTAGTGCTGTTACTAGTGGTAGGTGAACCTTTAAAAGCTAAGTTTTGTCGACCTTATCAGATTGAAAGGAAATTAAGTGAGGTGAATTATGTGGTAAAAACACCAGGTAGAAGGAAGAATCACCGAGTGTGTCATGTGAATATGCTTAAAAGGTACTTTGAAAGGGAAGGAGCGAAAAAGGAGGAGGTTTTAATGATTCTAACTCAAAGTGACGAACCAAATCCAGATGACTGTGAATTTGACATACCTCAAATTAAATTGGAAAACGAGGATGTTCTTACAAATTGGGATAAATTGTTGAGTTACCTTCAGAGGAAAAACGGACTGACCTGAAAGAGTTATTGATATCACATGGGCATATTTGTGGTGATAAATTGGGAAGTACTAAAATGGCTATACATGATGTAGGTGTGGGAAGTGCTGTTCCAATCAAACAACATCCATACTCTCAATCTCTTTGTTAACCTGTGCCAATTAAAATTGGCACAGGTTAACAAAGAGATTGAGAGTACGCTTAAAAATGGCACAACTGAAGTGGGTTGCAGCCAATGGAGCTCACCCATAGTGATGGTACCAAAACCAGACGGTACCCAATGGTTGTGTGTGGACTATAGAAAGGTTAATGTAGTTAGAAGAATGGACTCTTATCCTATCGCACGTTTGGAGGATTGCATTAAGAAAGTGGGAGAATCAGCTTTTATTTCCAAACTGGATTTACTTAAAGGTTACTGGCAGGTACCTTTATCCGAAAGGGTGAAGGAGATTTCAGTTTTTGTGACTCCAGATATTCTATACCAATTTAAAGTTATGCCGTTTGGCATGAAAAACGCCCCAGCCACATTTCAACGGTTAACTAACAAAGTTGTTTCAGGACTACTCTATTGTGCGGTATACGTCGACGATCCGGTAGTTTTCAGCCAGACATGGACAGAACATTTCAAACATTTGATGGAGTTATTCGATCGACTTCAGGAGGCGGGTTTGGTGATAAACCTAGTCAAAAGTGAATTTGGAAAACCCCAAGTCACTTTTCTTGAGGAGTTTCCGATACCCTCAAGACAAAGGGAAATAATGCAATTTCTTGGCATGAGTGGATTTGATCGAACATTTGTGCAAAGGTTTTGTAGCATGATTGCTCCACTGATGGACTTGCTGAAGAAACATCGAAAATTTCAGTGGACAGTAGACTTTCAACAGGCATTTGACTGCCTGAAAGCTGAGATAACCAATGCTCCTGTGTTGGAGAATTACAAGGGACTCTGCGATCAGATTGAACTAAAGTATCTGACTTTAAAGAGGAATGCCGAGGCACAAAGAAATGGACGGATTGTGCAGAGACTTTCTTGTTCAAAGAGACTGCCAATCAAGAAGGATTTCAGTTGGAGGAAGAAGAAAAGAAAATGGACTATATTATTCTACCTGTTTGCGTGTGTTGTTTTTTGAAATGAAAAAGTATATTTACTATGTGCATTTCTTAAAGGATAGTGAAAAGGTGAAAAATGAAACTTGAAGTTGATGGTTTATGTATTTTTCTTGGGGGGAGGTGTCATGAAAATGTCAATTTAAGAAATGTTTGGCTGCTCATATTACTGCAGTGATGTCAGAGTGTGGGTGGAGCTGGGCTGTCTGTCAGCTTTTTACTTTTGTTTTAGGCTGTTTGCTCCAGGGTGTGGTTTAGTTTCATTTTCAGCGTTGGAGCTGAAGCCAGACAGAGCAGGTGTACTATTGATCTCTCTGCCATGAAAAGACTATCTCTTGATCATTTGGTGAATTCAGAATTATAAATGTTCTCAGTAGTGAATGTAAACCTAATGTGTTTCTGTTAAAAGGTGTTTCTTTTGTCTTCTAGATGTTGTTTGGGAAGTTATTAAGGATTACTTAGTGTTGTATTCTTTGGGGGTTTGAATTAATGGTTGCTAAGATGTTCACTGTATGTTTTAAAAAGGTTAACTTGAGTTCATAGAATGAACATTATTTTGTTTTAAAAAATACTTTTCAATTTCTGCTCTGCCACACTTGTAGAGTGGGCTGTGTGCTCCCCATAACCACAATCTATGAAAAGTTGTGGGTCAGATGAACTCCATGATACACTTTGGGGTTCTCTGATCCCTGGCCCATAACAATCTGTGGAAAGAGAAGCAGAGTTAACATTTTGAGTCCAACATGACTCTTCCTTGGAACTCAGAATACAACTGGGGCTGATTGAGAAGGACACCTCAGCCAAGACTACTCACACTGATTGCCAATGTTTGAGGCTCATTTATTATTTCTGCAATTGGTGGGGATTTTGTTTTGTCAATACTGGGGAAATTTAAATGTGGAAGATTACTTCATGTGTGGATTTGATGCCATCTTCTACAGAAACTGATTTAGTTATAATTTTCAGTTATGTTGCATTCAGGTCTTTATTGGGGTCAGATTTCTGCTCAGGTTTCAGGCATTTGGCTAAGTCATCTACCATATCTGAGTTGACTTAGCCAAAGACTATTTAAAGCAACATTGTAGCCAAGTTTTTGGTTCTAATAACTCCCCCCACCCCCACTTTTCATGCGTTCTGGCACTTGTGTGATTTAATTTCACTGATATTTTCTTTCAAAAATGGAAGGTACAGATTCAAATCAGTCCAGTAGCCAATGGTAATGTTCCTCCCCTGAAACTGTGGCAGAAGTTCATACATCTTAAAAACAAAAATGTAGTTCCTTCTTAAAGGAAAAATCATACTGCACACCCTTACTGATATAAGGAAGATATATACAACGTTGGTGATAATTAAAAGTTGAAAAATTCCAACAGAAATGAGTTTGCACTGAAATAATTCTGGCATGCCCTGATTCATTCTCAAGGACAATTAGGGATGGGCAATAAATGCTAACCTAGCCAGGGAAGCCCACAGCCCTTGAACAAATTTTTTAAAATGAAAAAGAAATTCCCCAAAGTGCCTGTTTTTACAGAGTATTTGAATTCGCCGTGAGATAGGTCAGAGAAATAAAATATCTAAAGCAGATGCAGGCAAATACAAAGGAAGTGCGAGCAAGGTCTTTGGGGTATGGGGAGAAAGCGCAAATATGGCATTGACATCGTGCATCAGCCGAGATCATATTGAATGGCAGATATGGCTCGAAGGGCCAAATAGTCTTCTCATGCTCCTGGTTTCTATGTTTGTGTGACTAAGATACAATGTCAGCGTACTCAAGAAGCCTTCTTTTGATTTCAAGCAATGTTCCAAGATTGGGGAAAAATTCTCCCTTTCCTCCTCAGCACCATGTGGAAGTTATTTCGCTCAGCGGTGTAAAGTTGGCTATTTAGCACGATGATTGAAACAGCCTTTCAATTGAAACAGATCACTGAATTTTGGGAGCAAAGAGTGTGGCCAATTTTCTCCTTCTTGCAACTGTGAGCAATGGCCCACTGTTGCTCTTGCTGAGGTTGTCTAACTGAGCAGAGATAAAGGGTGAGGCATACCTGGTCAGTTCTCAGTAGAAGTGGGTGCACATTTATTCACTGAACTGTCAGACATCCATACCTTCCACCCAAAGAAAGTTTTTAACACCGCTTAACACCTTTCTTGCAATTGAATGTTTTTTCCAAAAATAGATCTGCAAGCTTTCATAACTGCACATACAAGTAAAGCAGCAACCAAACACAGGACCAGAAGGCTTTGTCAGTCAGTTTGATGTTGACCGTTTCTTTTGGTTGCAAACATGAACTGCGTAAGCAGTTTAATGGTAAAACCTAGCTTCTAGGCATAAACCAGAATTATTATGGAGTTTCCATGGCGACATAATTGAAAAAATGTATTAAATAGTCCTATCAGTGCCGATACGAGAAACTTTTTGTGTAGACTGCAGCCAGATTAGTACTAAATTGACAAGTCGGTGCCCACCCATATTTCTCTGGGTGTTAGGGCTAATTATTGGAGTAATGGTAAGTACTCTATGAAAAATAAATGCACAATTTTTGAACACGTAGAAATGCTGCCATTTCTGATCATGGTGCTGTTCAGTCACAATGATCACTGTCACCTTATTGAGTCTCCTAACTCCTGTGGTACACAATTTGTCCAGCCATCCTGGACCCTGAATCTTTAAGCCCTGACGAGGGCAATCATGAAGGGGAGCAGGCATGGAATTTGTGCCATCAGCCAGGTGTACTGGTTCCTTGCTGCCATCCTGTCCCCACCCCATTCTTCAGGGGAGGGTGAGGGTGAAGCGGTGTTAGGGATGGGTGGGGAGGGGGAGGGGCACTTACAAGCAGCAGGTAACCAATTGGGCTCCATACTGGCCATTTAGGGACTCTCTTCAGAGGTTGACTGGCATTTTCCAGTTGCCTCTGGGGCCCTGGAGGCAGCAGGGAAGAGAAGAACCGCTTGGATATGGCCTCCTAATGGCAGGGGGCCTGCGTTTTAGGTGAGCTGCCAGGCCCTCTCCACCTGCTCGGCTTCAGCCTAAATCGTAGGGCGAAACCAGCCCATCATGAAAGGTGACAGACCTTAATGGTCAACTGCGTTATTCTCTCTCTCTGATCTGCTGAGTATTTCCAGCCTTTTCAGTTTTTATTTTAGTTTTCCAGCATTCGCAGTATTTTACCTTTGTGTTGATCAGAAACCTTTAAACTATAGATGTCAAAACATAAAGGGCATGTTTCAAGCACTGGGACTTGCCCTTCATTGATCAGCAGGGAATACCAAAGTATGTGGTAATGCTGAATGGGAAATTAAACCACTCATTCACTTTTCATAGAACAAGTGGAAAACTTTGCAGCTTTGTGTTGTTATCACTGACTAACAAAGGCTGTTATCACTGGTTAACATCGGAGAGTAAATGCCATGTGCTCACATTATCAATTAATCTGCTAGGTCATGAACACCTTTGGTATGAGGTCCTTATGAACTTCGGCAATAACATTTGTGGAGTGCTTTGAGTTTTGAGTTTCTGGAGGAACTTGAGTAAATTGCAGTAAATCCAGAACAAGAAGAGTCTCTAAATGTTTGTTCTTCTCATTTCCACCACAAAAGATCTCTTTCTATCCCTCTCCACCCCGCTGGTCAACAGCGTCTCACCCTCCCAGTCCCTTCTGAGCTTCTCTCACGACAATAAGGATCATTGTGTCGTTCATTTTGTTCCCTGTGTCAAAACATTCACGGCCAGAATTTTAGTGCCTCAATGAAGAGCTCGAATGCTGAGGGAAACCCCCATCGCAGCCAATTATGGAACCGATTCCCATTTTCTAACCATCCAGCAACTAATTAAAGGATAGCTAAATGCACCCCATCCCACCATCCAGGAACTGACAACTATCAGAGGGCCGGCAAATCAGCAGCTCCACGAGGACTGCTGGCCACTGCTGGCACTGCACCTGGAAGAGAGGACTCATGCCATGGGAGCAAGCCACCCTCCTATTCAGTTAAGTAGGGTCTTGGGCATTGGGGCCAGTCAGGCAGCCCTCTGAGGGGGATAGAGGTGGTGGAATTTGTCATGATATGCAGACACACACATAATGATATACAGGCAGGCACAGACAAGCAGCTAATGGACACAGAGAACAGGACATGACCAATAAGCAGGCAGGACACTCAGGGGTGGGATCTGACTATAAAAGACATGAGGCACTCACACTCCGCCTCTTACCACTGATGAACATCAAGAGAATCAGTCAAGGGTGTTGTTACAATCTCACACCTCCTCCACGTGGCTAAGAGCTAGTCTGGTTCAGTCAGACAGAGTAACCACACTTAAGTTAGCAGAGAGTCGAACTCACAGAGAACTGTGCTAACTGTGCTACTGGTTCAATAAACCTGATTGAACTAACTTCAAAGTCTGGAGTATCTTTTTGATCTAAGCTGCACCCAGTTGCAGCCAGTGTTATACCAGTGTACATAACACAGAATTAGTGAGGTTTTGCCTTAGGGAAACGTTATACTGTCGTGAGACCCCTCCTCATTCACAGTTTCCAAGTAGGAGGGAACCCCCACACATTCCGAGCACAGGAGGCCGCCAAGGTTCACCAAGAGGTCACTCCATGCAACGGAGGGCCCACTCACTGCTTATAAAATGTGAATGGCAATGGGAAGTGGCCAATTGCCTCTGAGTTGGTAGGCTGCCCTCCTCCACCTTTCCTCTGGTAAAATGACATGGCAGCAGGAAAATTAGCATTCCTACCACCGTCCATCTTCACTTTACAGGCCAACCAGAGGGCTGCTAAAATCCAACCACGTGTAAACCCAGCACGTGGCGCAGCTCCTCGTACGGCTGCTTGCTCATCTGGACCCACTGGCACTGGTTCCACGAGCCACAGCTATCGGTCTTGATGGGAGCTCAACTGTTTAAATTGATAAATATGGGGTTTTGCCTGAGGGACACTTTATGCTGCTGAGAGACCTCTCTCTGAGTCACAGTTACCAAGTAGGAAGGACTCCCCTGCCTCCCTCGACCCCTTAGAGCCCACAGGAGGCCGTATGGATGTTGCATGAAAATCATGGTGTAATTCCAGTACTAATGATGAGAGAGAACATTTAGTGGTGATAGTGGATGAATATTTAACCTTATTGCCTTACATTACTCGACCTGACATTTTAACAGAAGAAGTAACCAACCACTAGGATCAGCAATAATACTCTGCGTCGTAAGGTCGTAAGTTCCATCTCAGAGACTCGCAGACAAGACCACAGCTGATGCATCACTACCACACTGGGGTGGGGGGTGCTGAGGTGATGTGTGGTGCTGTCAGAGGTGAAGTCTTTCTGATTAGACATCGGGCAGGTTTTCAGATCCTGCCTGCCACGGGAATCGCTGCAGGCGAGTCGGACAATTTTGTGCCGGGTTTTTCAAACTGCTGGGTCGCAGGCGGGCGTCGGGAGGGTCAGGGCATCCATTTAAAAAAAATGTTTTTATTGAAATTATAGTGATTTTTGTACAAAGTTTATAAATGAAGCAATAACACATAATAACTGGAATAATCCCCTCCACCCCCTCCCCATTTCAATGTAAACTCACCCCTCCCCCTCCCCCTGCAGGCTAACTCACCCCCCTCACTCTTGAAATATTTTATTGGTTTTGCATTTTGTACTACATATTTTTAGGGTTTTAGTTTTTTACATGTGACAGTCAATTAGAAAAAGGAAGAAGGAAGCGGTACACACAAAGTACCCAGATAACATTGTCCCAATTCCAGCTCCCCTTGTGTATGTGCATCAGCTCGCTCGTCCGCCGGTTTTAATTACATGTTCCCATCTGGGGAGGGTGGAGGGTTAGTTCTGTATGACTTTGAACCCGTTCTGACCTGGGACCTTTTGACCCTGCTGTCAGGTCCTCTCTTTGGGGCCTTGCTCTCGGCCCCCCCATCACCTACTTCGGCAGCTTCTGATCCCCCCTCCGCCCCTCTGCGGAGCTATCTACGTGCGTCCCCCCCCTCCCCCCTCCCCTCCACCCCGCTCTAGTGGTTGTTCGCTTCAAACAGGTCCTGGAAAAAGCTGTGAATGGCTTCAACGTCTTGTGGAAGCCATTTTGCACCCGCGGATGGCAAATTTGATTTTCTCCAGATGGAGAAATTCCAACAGGGCAGACAGCCAATCTGAAGCTTTGGTGGTGCTCCTGATCATCAGTCGATCAGGGTTCTTCAGTGGGCAATTGGGGAGGCAAAGGCAAGGGCGTCAGCCCCCGTCCCTATGAAGAGCTCTGGCTAGTCTGATACCCTGAAGACTGCCACTTTCAGGTTTGGCTCCACCCTCATCCCCACAAACTTGGACATTGCTTCAAAGGAGGCAGTCCAGAACTTGACAAGTCTGGGGCGTGCCCAAAACATGTGAGTGTGGTTGGCTAGTCCCCCCTGGCACTGTTCACATTTGTCTTCCACGTCTGAGAAGAACCTGTTCATTTGGGCTCTAGTTAAGTGTGCTCTGTGCACCACTTTCTGTTGCATTAGGCTTAGCCTTGCACATTGGAGATGGAGTTGGCCTTGTTCAGTGCTTCACTCCAGGCTCCCCACCTTATTTCTGTCTCTAGTTCTTCTTCCCATTTTTCCCGTTTCTCGTCCAACGGGAAGCATTCCACCTCCAACAGTCGTCTAAACAGGTCCCCCCAGTTCCCCCCATCTAAGTCCCCCATGTCCAACAGTTCCTCTATCATTGAGTGTGTCGGCATCCGTGGGTATAATGTTGTCTCCTTGCAGAGGATGTTTGGGTCGTGGCATTCCCAATCGCGGGAAAAGTACTTAACAACTGCACTAGCTTTTAAGAATGCCAGCCGCCCTGCACATCTGCCCTCAGGCAGATCCGCAAGTGCGCAGGCCTGAGATCTGAGGCCCACCCCTTCCTGTCTCTGTTCACCCACTCGGCCCTTGTACTGCTCTTCCCCAACTGTCCGTCCGGTCCCATTCCGGGTCTGCTTGGCCCCGCTCCGCTCTCAGAGCCATTGCACCACTCACAGTGCATATTGCTCCATAATCCGGGGGCCCGCAGCCTAGTGGGGCAGACCGCCTCCTCCTGTCATTGGCGCGCTGTCCCAGTCCCACCTCCTACTAACTTCAGCGCGCTGTCAGAGTGCCAAGTTTTGTTTTTAAATGAATGCCGACCACGACCGGTTTTTACATTGAGAATGCTGGTGCAACCGGCCTTTAAATACAAACGATGTAGTCTTCCTGCCAGAGAGCAGGTCACGAGCCTGGCACATACACTGACATCATGCGCATGTACGGCTGTGCTTTGGGCGTGAAATCACGGAGGAGAGATTCCTCCATTTTGTTGCTGCCAGCAAGCAAGACAACAGGACTGTGAAGAACAGAAGATGGATTATTTTGTTAGAAAGAAGAGAGGGCCAGAGACGCAAACTGGCCAGGATCTCACAATTGCACCTGCTGGAGAGAGCTGCACGGGAGAGTCCACGGCAGGCAAAGCAGTGCTAGTGTGAGCTGTACGCTGAGCTCCAGGACCTCTGGTGAACAACCCATTAAGAAGAAACTGAAATCTGGAACAAGGTGATAAAGACGGTATGGTGGCACAGTGGTTAGCACTGCTGCTTCACAGCAGCAGGGACCCGGGTTCGATTCCAGTCTTGGGTGGCTGTCTGTGCGGAGTTTGTACATTATCCCTGTGTCTGCATGGATTTCCTCCGTGAACTCCAGTTTCCTCCCACAGTTCAAAGATGTACAGGTTAGGTAGATTGGCCATGCTAGATTGTCGCTTAGTGTCCAAAAGGCTAGGTAGGGTTACTGAAGATAGGGTGGGGCTGTGGGCCAAGATAGGGTGCTCTTTCAGAGGGTCAGTGCAGACTTGATGGACTGAATGGCCTCCTTCGGCATTGTAGAGATTCTATGAGTTCCTGAGGTATGGCTTTGATAATTGTGCCAGTACAGGTAATTGTGTGTTATGTGCAGGGACGTCCTGGCAAATGAAAGTTTAAAACCCTCAAAACGGCAACACAGTAGCGCAATGATTAGCACTGCTGCCTCAAGGCGCCAAGGTCCCAGGTTCGATCCCGGCTCTGGGTCACTGTCCATGTGGAGTTTGCACATTCTCCCCCTGTTTGCGTGGGTTTTGCCCCCACAACCCAAAGATGTGCAGAGTAGGTGGATTGGCCACGCTAAATTGCCCCTTAATTGGAAAAAATGAATTGGATACTCTAAATTTATAAAAGAAAACCCGCAAAACGTCAAAAGCATGCGAAGACTAAGCATGATGAGTTCCAGTACAAACCTTTTGAAATTTTTCAAAGGATGCAGCGAGAACTTAAATTGTCAGCTGAAGTCCTTGGCAGAAATGTAACATTGAATGACAAAGCAAGTGAGATCACGAGGACCAAGCAGGCTCACCTGTCGCATTAAAGGTAAGCGAAAATGGTGGGTCACGAAGGTCAGCCGGCGTGGGTTGAGAAGGTTGGCCGGTTGGCAACAGTGAGTCCCGGGAAAAAAAAGTTTGAAAAACACTGATTTAGCGGACCATTGAGGTCTGTTGATCTCGGGCAGGAATTTCTGGCCACTGGTGGGTGGGAGCAGAAAATCCCACTCATTAAATCTCGGGGGGAGCGGGGAAGGGGATGTAAAAAATCCCAGTCTACTATTTTCAAGGTGAGATCTCCCCAGTCTTTTTCCGCTATTTATGCCTCAACCAACCACTAAAAGATGATCTAGCCACCATCAAATTGCTGTTTGCTAAATACAATCTGCCTGCTGTATCTTCTACATTCCAACAGTGACTACATTTCAGATGCACTGTTTCATTGACTATGAAATGATTTGGGATACCCTGCACTTTCTTTATTTTGAAATTCTAGCCGCTGGATAGACTATACGTTAGCATTTATCGTTCAAGATAGCAAGCCACTAAATTGGCAGCCTGATAAAGACAGAGTGATGGCTGAAAGTTTGAGTGTGGGAGACTGGTTACCCTCCTATAATTTTACTAAAAGCAATGGCAATAAGGAGAAAATGTTCTTGAATGGACACTAGAACACGAGCATTCTAGACCAGGATAACACGAAGTTCCTTGGCCACATTTCCAAATTCGTCACCAACAGTTGTTAAAAAACCATGCTCCCAGCATCACTGGTAATCCGTCTCAGAATCAGAACTTGAATCTGAAAATGCCCAACTTTTTTTTATAAGCAAGCTTTGCCTCTTCATAGGAGAGCATAGTTCATTTAGTCATGACTTTACACAGTAAGATCCCACTGGACTCTGGGCGCAACGATCAGACATCCGTCCAGGGAAAGTTGGTATAAATGTAGATTCTGGACCTTACCTTGCTCTCCCTCTGTTTCCAGTAGTACTGGGCACCAAACGAACCAAACAGCAGCAAAACACCCACCAGAGCCACCAGCGACCCAAACTTCAAATATCGTGCGATGCGATTGTGCTTTTCCTTCTTTGCAAAGATCTAAAAATGTGCAACAAGCCAAAAATCCATAACTTTGATCAGATGTTCATAAAGCACTTCAGCAGCCACAAGTTAATTCAGCAATGCAGCTACATCCCCTGTAGGAGAAAATCACTTGAAATTGGAGTGTCCAAGGTTGAACTCCAGCAAAAATAATTGTTATATTGATTATTATTTAAAAATTCTTACATCTGCAACCAAGTACTGGCCTTCAAGATTGTGACTCGGTTTTTCTGCCATCATTCGAAAAGACTGGTCCGAAAGCCTTGAATCGCAAGTTATTCGCGAGACCAGCAAGCAAACGAGACTTTTATTCCCCAAATCCAAACACTTTGCAATTTCACTTGAAGGGGAGTTTCAGAGGCGCGCGCCTCTTAAAGGCGCCGCTCGCTGCTTCTCTCATTCCATCGCAGCGCCTGGAATGTTAAATCTCAACTCATGTCGACAGCGAAAGTCCAGTTAACCTATATATATATTTTAAAAAACAGCATTTGATATGAACAGTGTGTGATGTATCAATGTTAGTTTGCAACCAACTATTCTGCACTGTGTCCAGTAGGTAACTTGCATTATCCCAGGATGGCCGAAAGCACCCCGGGTTGATTTACCAATTATCCATGTATCCATCTTTGGGGTTGGGGTCTCTATAATTGTCCAGGCGCTCAAGGGGAAATGTGAATCTCCGTGATCCTCTGTAATATTGTATTATTTAACTTGCTGATAATAATTACCCAGTCAGCCTGACTTATTTATCAGACCTACAGCACTGGACATTGTTGGCCAGGAAGGTGGAATTCAGCCCCTCAGCTAGAGATTCAGATCTCATGGGTCCTGCTCTTCCTAGAAGGATGCTAATAGAGTGAGTGAATGTTTGAATCTTGACCTGGCGCACCAGTATTAGAACAGTTGTAGAGAATGTCCAGCGTGGAGGTCTTGTGACAGAGTGGTTAGCATCCCTGCCCCTGAGTCTGAAGCTCGAGGTTCAAGTCCCACTGCAGGGTTTGACGGTCAAGAAAGATGTATTCAAAACTCAGCCAAACAGCTTGGACGTGTTTCTCTGTCGGCTAACACAGGAATCGTGAAAAGCGAGTGGGCGGAGAGTCGGTTTTGACGGTGAAATCATGACAGGCGCCACAGTTCACGCTAAGTCGCAAATCTCCGGTGCCTGGACAACGGCGCCAAAGTGTTCCACTCCGCACGTACAACAAATGCCTTTGGCATATCATTAGCGGGCCTGACCCAGTATTCTCAGGGCCTCCTAAATTCTCCGCCTTTATCAGAGGTGGGGGGTGGGGGGTGGAAAGTCCTGACAGAGAAATTCACTTGTGCTTTCAAAAATCATGAAACAGGCGCCGTGGCTGATGAGGGGGAGAGAGGGGGTACGGAAAGTGTCCAACATCACCATTGTGTGCTGGCAGTTGTGCTGCTGGCCGGTGGGCTTCTGCCAGGGCCAGGGGGAGTTGTGGGTTGGAGGGGGGTGACCAGGAGGTGGGCTGTGCAGTCGTGGTGGAAGGGCACGGAACACCATTGCCGAAGCCAGCCAGGCAGCCATGCTGCTGCGCACGCCGCTGGCTGCCCACTATGAACGTATCGCCACGGGTCATATGGGTGCCCCCCCAGGCCACCACCCTAGGTATCCTCCCCCATCAATGGGATGGGCATGCACCAAGCAACCAGTGCCATCTAGTTGGCTGGGATGAGTGTGTGTGGGGAGTGCAGTGTGTATATGCGGCTGCAATTTGTCAGCCTGTCGAGTGCCAATCCCCACCCCAGCGAATCCGACACCGTCTTCCATTGGAATCAATCGTGTTCCACATGGCGCCAGTGCTAGCCTCTCAATGATCGGTGAATTGGTTCAGGGGTGCGCCGCCAGTTTTGCTCTCATAGAACTCCACAAATCCGGCCCCAGCATCAACGTTTAGTCTCAGGAGTGGAGAATCCAGAATTGAGTATCAATCTTCCAACACATGCCAATTATAGGAGGGATGTGATAGCACTGGAAAGGGTGCAGAGGAGATTTACCAGGACGTTGCCTGGGCTGAAGAATTTTAGTTATAAAGAGAGATTGGATAGTCTGGGGTTGTTTTCCTTGGAGCAGAGGAGGCTGAGGGGGGAACATGGTTGAGATACATATAATTATGAGGGTCATAGATAGTGTGGTCAGGAAGAAACCCTTAGAAGAGGGATCATTGACCAGGGGACATAGATTTAAAATAAGGGGCTGGAGCTTTAGAGATGCTGTGAGGGAAAACATTTTCACCCAGAGGGTGGAGGGAGTCTGGAACTCATTGCCTGAAAGAATGGTGGAGACATTTGAGAAGTATTTAGATGTGCACTTGCAATGCCAAGGCATACAAGGCTATGGGCCAAGTGCTGGAAAATGGGATTAGAACACTTAGGTGGTTGTTTTTGACCAGTGCAGATGTGATGGGCCAAAGGGCCTTTCTGCACTGCAGACCTCTATGACTATGCCTATGGCAGGCTATAAAAGTGGGAAAGATTCATGGTCATCGGAACTGAAGAAGAAGAGAATGCTCTGGACCCTACCTAGCAGAAAAGTGGAGTGCCGGGCCAGTGTTGACCAGTGTACCTGAGGAGCACTTAAAGGATTGCATGTCTTAAAGATTGTAGGAGGCTGGAATGGTTACAAAAACATTAAAAATAAGAATGGTGGTGACCTGTGTCAACTCTGGCAATGTGGTACCTATGGTGGAGACAGGCTATGTGTCAGATTCTGGCATGTGGCATGAATCACTGATAACTTCCCTTACAAAAGGCAACTTCTGCAAGCATTGCCTCTGGGTATGGTGTAGGCAGGAGTAGACATTGGAATATATATTTTGCATTGGGAGGCTCATAGCAAATGGATTGTGTGCACCTCCTCCTCTGTTTGCTCCAAAAAGCTGGAGGCTTTCCTAGTGGAGGTCTGTAGAATATAAAATTAGGTTCTTGACACTTGAAACAGCCAGAGACCACTCAGAATTCAAAGTGCACAAGCAAACATGAATGCTTTATGATAACAGCTGCTCAACATTTTCAGCTTCTGTTTATAGTCTCCCTCTCTTAGTACAACTCTGTGGGGCAGCGTCAAGTGAACATTATGTACATTGCAATTTCAAAACACTACATCACAACATGTAGGAAAGGGAAAATGAATTTGTTTCAAAGCAGATGGCACAAAGGTTGACAGAGTCGTCCAGCAAAAAAAAACGAGGGGAAGTGTGGTATTATAGGTATTACGGTACCTGATAGGCTAAAGCACCATTGGTGGAAACTGTATGCTTTCTATTGGTTAGAATGTATGATAGCTCCGCCCTGCTAGGCGGAGTATAAGAACCAGTGCTGCTTACGTTCCCGACCGCGCGGCAGCCCCCTGGGCAGCGTGGAACCCCCTCCGCCGCCGACCCTGAGACTTCCCCCATTCCCCCACAGGCCTGCGCTGCAAGGCGGCCTGGCAACACCGAGGGGCCCCGCTGCTACATTTGCGGGCAGGCCAAGCACCCCCGCCAGCGCTGCCCGGCCCGCACATCCACCTGCAAGGGAGGTGGCAAAAAGGGCCATTTCGTGGGGGTATGCCAGGCCTGTGCAGTTGCAGCGGTCTCCAGCGGCGAATGCGGACCGCAACCACAAACTTCTCCACGGGCCCCGTGCGGCCAGCGGTCGCCGCCATCTTCATATTCCAGGGCCACGTGCGGACCCCGGGTGCCGCCATCTTGTTCCGCAGATGCCACATTGGAGGGATGGGCGCCGCCATTTTGTGCACCCCCAGCCATGGGCGACCAATGGGAGCCGCCATCTTGTTTGAACCCCCAGGACCCCAGCTCGGCTGACCACACACTGCCCGAAGAGATCTCTCAACTGCTGCGATTAGCCTCGGTGACTCTGGGTCAGTCTCGGCCTCGAACACTCTCAACTGCTACGACGACCGTATTCATCAACGGGCACGAGACGTCCTGCCTAATCGACTCTGGGAGCTCGGAGAGCTTCATACACCCCGACACGGTGAGGCGCTGTTCTCTCCTCATCCACCCCATTAATCAAAAAATCTCCCTGGCTTCCGGTTCACACTCAGTGGAGATAAAGGGGTTTTGTGTAGCAAACCTCACAGTCCAGGGAAGGGAGTTCAAAAATTTCCGTCTCTATGTCCTTCCCCACCTCTGCACGGCTACACTCCTGGGTTTAGACTTCCAGTGTAACCTTCAAAGTCTGCCCTTCAAATTCGGCGGCCCTATATCCCCCCTTACTGTCTGCGGCAACATGACCCTTAAGGTCGACCCGCCTTCCCTGTTTGCGAACCTCACCGCGGATTGCAAACCCGTCGCCACCAGGAGCAGACGCTACAGTGCCCAGGACCGGATCTTTATTAGGTCAGAGGTCCAAAGGCTACTGAGGGAAGGGGTCATTGAAGCCAGTAATAGCCCCTGGAGAGCTCAAGTAGTGGTGGTAAAGACCGGGGAGTAGCATAGGGTGGCCATCGACTACAGTCAGACCATCAACAGGTTTACGCAGCTGGATGCGTACCCTCTCCCCCGCATATCTGACCTGGTAAACAGGATCGCGCATTATAATGTCTTCTCCACGGTGGACCTCAAGTCCACCTACCACCAGCTCCCCATCCGTACTAGTGACCGCAAATACACTGCTTTCGAGTCATATGGGTGGCTCTATCACTTCTTAAGGGTTCCCTTCGATGTCACCAACGGGGTCTCGGTCTTCCAGCGCGAGATGGACCGAAGGGGTCACTCGCTTTTTCCATTTTGTCAAGACCCGCAACCTGCCCTACTACATCGAGGAGGTCAGGACAGCCACCAGGGACTGCCGAATCTGCGTGGAGTGCAAACCGCACTTCTACCGACCAGAGAAAGCACACCTGATAAAGGCTTCCCGTCCCTATGAACGCCTCAGCATGGACTTCAAAGGCCCCTCCCCTCCACGACCGCAACACGTACTTCCTGAACGTGATTGACGAGTACTCCCAGTTCCCATTCGCCATCCCCTGCCCCGACATGACCGCAACCACCGTCATCAATGCCCTCCATAGTATCTTTTCACTGTTCGGGTTCCCCGCTTACATACACAGTGATAGGGAGTCCTCCTTTAAGAGCGACAAACTGCGTCAATTCCTGCTCAGCAAGGGCATCGCCTCGAGCAAGACGACCAGTTACAACCCCCGGAGTAACGGACAGATAGAGAGGGGGAACGGAACGGTCTGGAAGACCGTCCTACTGGCCCTACAGTCCAGGAGCCTCTCAGTCTCCCGCTGGCAATAAGTCCTCCCGGATGCCCTCCACTCCATCCGGTCACTGCTTTGTACGACCACCAATCAGACACCTCACGAACGTCTCCTTGTCTTCCCTAGGAAGTCCTCCTCTGGGACCTCCCTCCCGACCTGTCTGGCAGCACCCGGACCCATCCTGCTCCGAAAACACGTGCGGGCGCACAAGTCGGACCCGTTGCTCGAGAGGGTCCATCTGCTCATTCTAACCCCCAGTACACCTACGTGGCGTACCCCGATGGCCGACAAGATACGGTCTCCCTACGAGACCTGGCGCCCGCCAGAACCCCACGCACATCCCAGCCACCGGTCCCACCCTCCCCATCACCGCAGCACCTTACAGGAGGATCGGTCCTTCCGCCAGCCCCGTCTTGGCCCCCCCCACCCACCGACGCCCCCCCGCAGGCGCTCCCTTCCCAGGTCAACCGTTTTCCCCATCAGCGCCGTCTAGGGGTGCCGAAGCTCCCATGGAGATCGAAGCCATGCTCCCGGAATCACAGACGCCCGAGCCTCCACCGGAGACACCACTGAAACTCCGACGATCACAGAGGACGCCCCCGATCGACTGATTGCTTCATTTTAATTGTAAACTGTAAATATAAACCATCAAATGTACATAGCTATCAGAATTGTAAATAGTTACTAAACATTGTACGGGGGTATTACGGTACCTCCATAACTAATTATACCACGTTGCCATGTTTTGTAGTTTCAGGCCACCGCCGGACTCTTTTTTTAACAGGGGGTGAATGTGGTATTATAGGTATTACGGTACCTGATAGGCTAAAGCACCATTGGTGGAAACTGTATGCTTTCTATTGGTTAGAATGTATGATAGCTCTGCCCTGCTAGGTGGGGTATAAGAACAAGTGCCGCCCCAGCAGCCTCCATTCTGTACCTGAGCTCCTGCGGGAAACATCTAGCTTATTAAAGCCTTCAGTTGGACTACACCTTGCTTTAGTGGTCATTGATCGGGCATCAGGAAGCATTTCTGGATTAAAGTTGTTGCAAAAATCTTTCATCTCCAGTAGCATGAAAACGACTGGTAGTGAACGGGCTTCACATTTTATATAGGAAAATAAGAAATTTGAGCAGAAGTATATCATATGACCCCTCAAATCTGCTCTATTATTCCTTGAGATCTTGGTTGAACCATTACATCAGCTCCATTTCCTGCCTATTCCCTTGATTTGTTCAGAGTCCAAAAATCTATCAATCTCAGTCTTGAATATCATAGAATTTACAGTGCAGAAGGAGGCCATTTGGCCCATCGAGTCTGCACCGGCTCTTGGAAAGAGCACCCTACCCATGTTCACCTACACCCTATCCCCATAACCCAGTAACTCCACCCAACACTAAGGGCAATTTTGGACACTAAGGGCAATTTATCATGGCCAATCCACCTAACCTGCACATCTTTGGACTGTGGGAGGAAACCGGAGCACCCGGAGGAAACCCACGCGCACACGGGGAGGATGTGCAGACTCCGCACAGACAGTGACCCAAGCCGGAATCGAACCTGGGACCCTGGAGCTGTGAAGCAATTGTGCTATCCACAATGCTACCGTGCTGCCCACTTAGGGCAGCACGGTGGCACAGTGGGTTAGCCCTGCTGCCTCATGGGGCCGAGGTCCCAGGTTCGATCCCAGCTCTGGGTCACTGTCCGTGCGGAGTTTGCACATTCTCCCCGTGTTTGCGTGGGTTTCGCCCCCGCAACCCAAAGATGTGCAGGGTAGGTGGATTGGCCATGCTAAATTGCCCCTTAATTGGAAAAAATTAATTAGGTACTCTAAATTTATTTTTAAAATGTCTTGAATATACTTAAATGCTGGATATGCACAGCTCTCTGAGACAGAGAATTATAAAAGTTAGCAAACTTATGCCTGAAGAAATTTCTACTCATCTCAGTCCTAAACTACGAACCCTTTCTACTGAGATAAGAATCCAGAGTTTGAGCTGCTCCAGACAAGAGAAGCAATCTCTTAACTTTCACCCTGTCACGCCTCTAAGAACTTTGTAAATTTCAATGAAATCGCCTCTCAATCTTCTAAACTTCAGAGATCAGTCCAAAATAAAATTTAACATGGTTCGCTGTCAGCCTATTTCAAGATACTGGCATAGGCCGGTTTACTTGTAATATGTGTACCTGTCAATAAACAGGGATAAAATGGAATTTTCAATGAAAATGAGTTAATCCATGGCAGTTTTGCACCTCAGTCTTGGATCTTGAACCCAGCTCAGCCTTGTGGGTCAAAATGTCTCCGCTGGCAGCTATAAGCATGTTAATGCGAAATGAGTTTGAATAGTCTTCTCATGTTTCCTGATGGGTATAGCATAACACCTCTTCAAATTCAGCATAAACTGACACTGAATAGCCAGTCTCCGAATAGCCACAAGGATGGCTGGTGTGAGAAGTTGCCCAATTTGCATTAATGTAGTAAAATAAAATTCTCTTTTGGGGCTATGACAGAGGCTCATCTACAAGTAGAGCTGCCCACTGTCGTTTGCTCCACTCCACCTGACCTGGGAGAGACTGGTGCTGAGTTCAGCGATACAAACCTGCTGAGCACAAAGCTTACTCTAAGTCTTAGTCTACACATAAGTGAGAGCCATTCTAAGCTTTTAAGTGTTGTTGAAATAACCTTGTTCTCTTTTGATAGGAGCTAGCTCCTTGTGCTGCCCACAAATTACTCTTTTTGGAACTTGGCTACCTTAGACTTGCTATGTTCAGCTAATAATTGAATCGTACATTGAGCTGATTGCTCTAATCAATTTGCTTGCTGGATGAAATCTATCCGTATGGGCAGCTCCTGCTCCCAGTACGTCAACGGCTGCTTTAATGCTTTATGGGTTCTCGTCTGTTCAGCAACAAGACGATTGAGGAAGTTAGAAGGTAAGAACAGTAAGAATTATTTTGCCCTCTCCACTCCTACCGACTAGCAGGGAAATGATGGGCACACTGCGTATGATAACCGCCGATCAATCACAGTTATGCAGCAACACCTCCAACTTCCCAGGCTCAACAACTCTCGATCCCTCCCCCCCTCCCCCCCACCTCCTGGAATTTCACACTCTGTGGGGGTGTCAAACATCGTCAGAGGAATTGAAATGGGGTTACATTGGGAAGCACAGAGCTAAGTCTTGTTCATCTCAGTCTAAGGATATTTTTTTGCAGCGTGTTAAGTTTTATTTATAGCTGAACAACCCCTCTGGCACTGAAAACGAGCATCTACAAAAGCGGAGTCTCATTTCTTCTGCTTTTAAATGTTGCTGGAGATTCAATATCAAGTAAATAAAAAATCTTTTCTTTCTGTTCTTTTACCACAATCAATCTATTTTTTCTTTCCCTCTCTTTATATTGGTCTCCGCTCCTGGGTTGACAGTGAATTCATTATTCTGGGTCATACTTCCTAGTTCAGAATTCCATGCAATTCATAAACATTCTTCAATAATTGATTGAGGAGATGCACAATTGCTTGTCCTGTTCAAATAAGTCCCAGATGCCCTGTAGAGGGTGCTGTGCCATTTCAAATTCACACACAGCCACTTTCACTCATGTAAATAAATTAGGCAAAAGCAAGTCTAAGAAATGGTACATTTCATCTCCTACAGCAAATGCTGGCTAGTGGTCTGCTCCCCACTGAGAAAAGCAGATTATGAGTTACCCTGACTACTTAACCTTTCATGCAAACAAAATAGGAATTAAAAGTAACATTGCCAGCAACAAATAATGAACAACGCAATCCAAAAGTGAAAACATTAAGCATAATTGAAAAGAAAGTGGGAAGAAAAGAGAGAATGGGAAAGCGTAGGGCAGGCAGAGTAACACTTTAAATTGCTTTGTTTTAAATGGCTCGCAAATATTTTTCAAATAATTTAACACCGAGTCGAAAAATATTGCTGAAAAAATTAAAAATGTTATCAAAGCTTTTCGTCTGGCACTTATCAGGACAAAATCGCAAGAAGACGGCACAGTGGCATGGTGGTTAGCACTGCTGCTTCACAGCTCCAGGGACCTAGATTCAATTCTGGCCTCGGGTGACTGTGTGGTGTTTGCACTTTCTCCCCATGTCTGCCTGGCTTTCCTCCGGGTGCTCTGGTTTCCTCCCACAATCTAGAGCTGTGCAGGTTAGGTAGATTGGCCATTCTAAATTACCCCTTAATGTCTAAAAGGTTACACGAGGTTACGGGGATAGAAGAGGGATGTAGGATTAAGTAGGGTGCTCTTTGCTATGGCCAGTGAAGACTTGTTGGGCCGAATAGCCTCCTTCTGCACTGTACATTCTATGATAATACCAAATTTCAAAGGAAACAACAATTTATGCTGCATGAGGAGACTGTGTTGAATGGTTCATGTGGGGACTCTGATTAGTGAAGGCATTGCCATGGAGAATGAAGCAGGCTACAATTAATTTCCAAGCTTTTGTTTAAATTCAAACCAAGGCAAGTCAACTCTGACTGTTCAAGGCAATGTCCTCATGAATTTATTTTTTAAAAAATTTAGAGTACCGATTATTTTTTTTTCCAATTAAGGAGCAATTTAGTGTGGCCAATCCACCTAACCTGCACATCTTTGGGTTGTGGAGGTGGAACCCATGCAGACACGGGGAGAATGTGCAAACTCTACATGGATAGTGACCCAGGGCCGGGATTTGAACCCGGGTCCTCAGCGCCATAGTCTCAGTGTTAACCACTGTGTCACGTGCTGCCCCTGCCCTCATGAATGAACTAGTGAATGACTGTCCCCAAGCTTTTGTTTAGTAGAAAATGGCGCAATGAGTGGACATATTCTTTCTGTGCAGAGGACAGGGTTGTGTGTGTGTGAACATATGTAGCTTTCAACATGTGTAAATGGAACCTAGGGGCGATACGGTGGCAAAGTGGTTAGCACTGCTGCCTACAGCGCTGAGGACCCAGGTTCGATCCAGGCCCCGGGTCACTGTGTGGAGTTTACACATTCTCCCATGTTTGCATGGATCTCACCCCGAAAAGCAAAGATGTGCATGTTAGGTGGATTGGCCACACTAAATTACCCCTTAATTGGAAAAAAAATAATTGGGTACTCTAAATTTATTTTTTTAAAGTACAAATGGCCCTGCTGTGAGCCCAGTTGATAATCTTAACTTGTTTGTCTATGTAATTCTTAGCACAATTGGGATTTTTTGTAAGTGTTGCCTAATCTTAAGAACCACCATTTGATGTGATTCCAAGTCTAGATTCAGCAAGCATCGACTTGCTCAGTACAGTCAGCACTTTGCTTGTTGAGAACAGCCAAAGGGACCTGCTGTTTGATACGCACTACCAGTTGTTGGGATGTATGGCCACAAATCTGGCATCAAACTGGGACTGAAAACCATATACCACATTACTCATTTGTGTCATAGAGAAAACACCATTTTGGCTTGACAGCAGCATCCTGTTATTGAGAATACCACAAGTGTTGCCATTGAATAGTAGCAGTGGGAAACAGCTAGCTTCACCTGTTGCTGAATTGTTTTGAGACATTTTCTGCTGGATTCGCCATCAACGGGATCCTCCGCTTTGCCGGCAGCGCACCCACGCCCGCAGGTTTCCCGAAAGCGTGCGGTGGCCACAATGGGGAACCCCAGGATCCCGTTGCCAGCTGGGACGCACGGCGCTGGAAAACGGGGCTGGTGGGACGGAGAATCCTGCCCCTTACCTTTCCAGGATAATCTGAGGTAAACTGGATGCTTTTTGTTGGGAAGATATAGGTTACAGATGGGTATGTCTTAAAAAAATTTAGGTAGCCTTCTGTAAGTTAACAGTAAATCTTTATTAATCACTGGAATTATTTACATAGGACAGTAAAGGCTTCAAATCGTAAACTGTCTCCACGCTTAGGTCTATTCACATTTTTTCTCAGCAGCACACTGACCATGGCCTTGGGGTCATGTGCCTTTCTAAACAGCTATGTTGGCAGTACTGTACACAGTTCCACATTAACACTATGGGCGCGATTCTCCACTCCCACGCCGGTTGGGAGAATCGCCTGGGCCGCCAAAATCTCCGGGGATGCCGGTCCGACGCCCTCCCGCGATTCTCCCAAGCGGCGGGAACGGCCCGGTCGAGTTTCGCGGGCCGCAGGCCGGAGAATCGCCGGAGACACCAAAAATGGCGATTCTCCGGCATCCCCGCTATTGTGAGGCCCGGATGGGCCGAGCGGCCAGGCCAAAAGGGCGGGTTCCCCCCATCGCCATCCACACCTGGTCGCTGCAGTCGTGAGCGGTGCGTGAACGCTGGGGGGGAAGCCTGTGGGGGGGCGAGGGGGGATCCTGCACCGGGCCTCACCTGAAATGTGGGGTGGCCCACGATCGGTGCCCACCGATCGTCGGGCCGTCCTCTCTGAAGAAGGACCTCCTTCCTTCCGCGGCCCCGCAAGATCCGTCCCCTATCTCCTTGCGGGGCGGACTTAGAGAGGACGGCAACCACGTATGCGCGGCTTGGCGCCGGCCAACCCGCGCATGCGCGGATGACGCCCGTTTTGGGGCGCCGGCCGCTTCATCTATGCGGCGCCGCTTTTACGCGGGCTACAAGGCATAGATGACGTGTAGATGACGCGGCCCCGATCCTGGCCCATTGTCAGGGCCTGAATCGGTCGGGACCGGGGCCGCTCCGCGCCGTCGTGTACCTCGACGGCGTTCACGACGGCGCGGCCACTTCGGCGTGGGAGTGGAGAATCGCGCCCTATATGTGCCAAACCCTTATTCTACGCCTCCTCCCAAGTCTTTATCCAATGTATTTGGAGTTTTACGAGTTTACTTCATACTTTACATTATTATGAGTCACATACATTTCATAGATTATCATAGAATTTACAGTGCAGAAGGAGGCCATTCGGCCCATCGAGTCTGCACCGGCTCTTGGAAAGAGCACCCTACCCAAGGTCAACACCTCCACCCTATCCCCATAACCCAGTAACCCCACCCAACACTAAGGGCAATTTTGGACACTAAGGGCAATTTATCATGGCCAATCCACCTAACCCGCACATCTTTGGATTGTGGGAGGAAACCGGAGCACCCGGAGGAAACCCACGCACACACGGGGAGGATGTGCAGACTCCGCACAGACAGTGACCCAAGCCGGAATCGAACCTGGGACCCTGGAGCTGTGAAGCAATTGTGCTATCCACAAGGCTACCGTGCTGCCCGTCGACAACAATTTATATTGTTGTCACTATATTATTACTATTTTTAGATTATCACTATTTCTACATTAGCATGACCCCACCTTCCCCCTTCAAGCCCTTGAATTTAAAGCTTCAGGTGGTCTGGAGGCCTTATTAATCTTCTATATCTCGATCGCAGTTCTGTCAGAGGAATGGTTGGCTCTGTCATTGTTGGTTCAACTTGTTGGTGTGGAGGTTGAGCTGGCATCTGGGTATGCTTTCATTCTTTTCTTCCATTCCTTCGTGATGAACCACACTTGGTTGGTCCGGCTTTTGCACTGATCAGTGGTTGCTACTCTAATTCATTTCTTGCGGGGTGGACGGACGTTGTGTTCGTCCCCTTGTCACTTCTTTCCCTTTGTCCAGCTTTGCGTGGGTTGTCCTCTGTGGTTGAGGAAGAGGGTTCCTGCGGCGAGAAGAAGGCTGAGTGGCATGGCCACCTCTGCTTTCTGTTGCGGGCCATGGTCACCTGATACCAGGTTCCAGTGTCACTCGTGGCTTTGGCATGACCCTGGGAATTGCAGGGTATGCACAATTGTTGGAGTGTTGACTTGCTGTACCATCACCAGAGCTGGAGGTAGATGCTTCCTGGACTGGTGCTCACACTCTTTCACCTCTTCCACTGGAAGCATTGTGATTAGTCCCTGGGTGCTTGGCTGGTCTGGCCTTTGAGGGACTTGTGGCAAGCGTGGACAAACCTTGTTCCGCAAAGAAAGAAGATAGTTCAGAGCTGAAGTCACAATCAGGATACTCTTTCTTTTTCCTTTGAGCACACAGAAACACATTGGGCGGGATTCTCCTCCCCGCCGCGTCACAGTTCTGTCCCGACCGGCCGGCGGGATTCTCCGTTACGCCAGCTGGTCAATGGGGTTTCCCATTGTGGGGCAGCCCCACGCCGTCGGGAAACCTTCGGGTGCCGGCATAACGGAGAATCATGCCGGAGGAGAATCCCAACCATTATTGTGTTTGGTTAATGGCAGTGGTTGTCCCAACATCATCTGATATCTTGAGGAGATCCAACGCTATGCAGGCACACCTGCTCAGGAGAGAGAAAGCTTGGTTACGGACGATGTTAGATCTGTTTGTTACCATACCTCAGTGTTCCAGGATCATACCAATGACTGGAAATCAGATTCCTTCTGGCCTGTAAAATGGTGTGTCCATTGATTGAAGCCAGAGGTATTTCAGCCATGGTTCTTTGTCCAACAGCACTGTCTCTCTGGCTCCTGTATCTAACGTAAAATTTGTTCGATGACTATTGCCAGAAAACATTCCAAAATGACGAAACAAGATCTTTGATCGCGCCCAAGAAGCATGGCTGTGAGCGTTCTGGGTTTACTGTCTCAACATGGTGGATCATCTTTGGCCCTTCATTGGGCGGGATTCTCCGAAGCCGCACCGGCTGGGAGAATCGCCGTTGCGCGATTCTCCGAGGTGCGGAGAATCGGCGCTGTTCGCGCCGGCGCATTTGGCGCGGCGCCGGTCGCTGCCCGCTATCCGCGGCCGGGCCGCCGATTCTCTGGCCCGGATGGGCCGCGCGTAAACGACCTAGTCCCGCCGGCGCCATCCACACCTGGTCGCTGCCGGCGGGTACTTGTCGCGAAGGCTTGGGGGGCGGCCTGTGAAGGGGAGGGGAGGCTCTGTTCCCGGGGGGGACCTCTGATGGGGTCTGGCCCGCGATCGGGGCTCACCGATCGGCGGGCATACTTCCTTGCGCGACCGGCCCCAGAACCCCGGCGCCATGTTGGTGAGGGGCCGGAGCGCTCCGCGAGGTTACCGCGCATGCGTCGGTTGGCACCAGCGCCACTGCGCATGTCATCGTTGGTGCTGGCGCAACTGCGCATGCGCGGATCCCGCGGCACCCAGTTCATGCCGGGATCTGCGGCTGGAGTGTCGCAAACCACTCCAGCGCCATGCTGGCCCCCTGTAGGGGCCAGAATTCAACGTGGGAGCGGCCTGTTCACGCCATCGTAAAACGCGACGGCGTTTGCGACGGCATGGACACTTTGCCTCCATTTCGGAGAATCCCGCCCCATGTGTCTCCGAGTTCTTACCTTGCACAATTTATCGTAATGTTCAATCCGATTAAATTGGAAGCATTGGGCTAAACTCGCAGGACTTTGATTGGGCCTGGGGGTGGGGATTTGCTCCACAGTGCTGGCATAATCACTCTGCTGCCCGTTTTGGGAATTGCCTTCCTTGACTTAGAGTGTCCCAGTGCCTTTGTGACCTGATAATTTGGACTGAGGGTTAGACTCACTCCCCATAAGTTTGTCCTGTGCCTTATTTTTCATTCATTTATGGAATGTGGCATCGCTGGCTGGACCAGCATTTGTTGCCCATCCCTAGTTGCCCTTGGTGGTGAGCTGCCATCTTGATCTACTGTCCGTAGTCCCTGAGGAGCTCTGACGGTGCCCTATTTCAACTTCAGTCTTGCATAGTGAGCAATTACCTCAGGCCCTATTAAGGAGGATGCCGTAAACTCAACTACACAAGTTGCTGAGTCCACAAGTTCAATGAATACAGATTCAGCAGTACAGGCTCATCTAAATTACCATGATATATTGGCGATGTGCAAATGTCTATGGCATCCTTGAGTGATAAATTGGAGAATAAGCTAGTAATAGCAATTGAGCGCATGGACTCGTCATTACTATTGAAGTGTAAGTCCTCTATGTTTTTTGCAAAGGTGGAGGAATCCTTCAGCATGCATGTGGAAACCTTGCTTGCAGCAACCCCATTTAGTCAATTCATGTTGTGTGGAGCCAGTCATAGAGAAAATGGGGACTGAAAGGACACCACTTTGTATGTTTTGGGCAGCCTTTGCATACATGGTTGCAATAAATCATGAGGATGAATCTTATCAAATGTATCACCGGCAGCTCGTTAGTCTTACATAAGCATTTCTGTAACTTGCTCTCAAGCAAGGCTGTGCAGTCATCTTTAGTGGTGAGCCCAATGGATACAAATATGGAGCCATCATTAAGAACAGTGTGCATTTTGTCATTAGAGACACGCTTGTTAAGAATGATTGTGCATAAAGGCAGATATCAGATGGAGATCTACAATTTTAAGATGTTAATCCCAGGTGGGCAGCAGCAGCCGGTTAGCAACATAAAATATCAGAATTGACATAAAAAACTACCAACCTAAAATGGCTGGTAATTTGAATTATTGCCAATGTATATATTAAGTAATAGAAGCCTTCACGGGGAGGAATTGGAATGTAGCCAGTATAGACATCTGAGCTTAGAGTTGATATCCTTGACAAATAAATATTTTCTGATTGCAAATTCACTTCAAGTAACTAATTATTAAAAACGTGATCCAGTATAAGTCAGTTAGTGTGCACAAAGTTTTGAAGTATTCTAACTTCTGGGAGAAAATCAATTTTCATTTGAAAGGTAGCCAACCAATCATCCATTTTTGAAACACAAGAGGTTGAGTTCCCTTTGGACAATTTCCCCTGTATTGAGACGGACATCTAATATAACCATATTGGATTTGTGAGTGTATATATTTTCTAAATTACTACTTATTTGATTATCCAACAAGATTTGCTGTTAAGTTGGATTTAGAAAGTTAATTGTGACTCTAGTCAGCAAGGATTTGTGAGGGGTAGGTCTTGCCACACAAGTCTTATTGTACATGGATTTTAGTAAGGCATTTGATGAGGTTCCCCATGGTAGGCTTATGCAGAAAATAAGGAGGCATAGGATAGTGAGAAATTTGGCCAGTTGGATAACGAACTGGCTAACCGATAGAAGTCAGAGAGTGGTGGTGGATGGCAAATATTCAGCCTGGAAGTCAGAGAGTGGTGGTGGATGGCAAATATTCAGCCTGGAGCCCAGTTACCAGCGGTGTACCGCAGGGATCAATTCTGGGTCCTCTGCTGTTTGTGATTTTCATTAATGACTTGGATGAGGGAGTTGAAGGGTGGGTCAATAAATTTGCAGACAGTACGACTATTGGTGGTGTTGTGGATAGTGAGGAGGGCTGTTGTCGGCTGCAAAGAGACATAGATAGGATGCAGAGCTGGGCTGAGAAGTGGCAGATGGAGTTTAACCCTGAAAAGTGTGAGGTTGTCCATTTTGGAAGGACAAATATGAATGCGGAATACAGGGTTAACGGTAGGCTTCTTGGCAATGTGGAGGAGCAGAGAGATCTTGGGGTCTATGTTCATAGATCTTTGAAAGTTGCCACTCAAGTGAATAGAGCTGTGAAGAAGGCCTATTGTGTGCTAGCGTTCATTAGCAGACGGATTGAATTTAAGAGCCGTGAGGTGATGATGCAGCTGTACAAAACCTTGGTAAGGCCACATTTGGAGGACTGTGTGCAGTTCAGGTCATCTCATTTTAGGAAGGATGCGGAAGCTTTGGAAAAGTTGCAAAGGAGATTTACCTGGATGTTGCCTGGAATGGAGAGTAGGTCTTACGAGGAAAGGTTGAGGGTGCTAGGCCTTTTCTCATTAGAACGGAGAAGGATGAGGGGCGACTTGATAGAGCTTTATAAGATGATCAGAGGAATAGATAGAGTAGACAGTCAGAGACCTTTTTCCCTGGGTGGAACAAACCATTACAAGGGGACATAAATTTAAGGTGAATGGTGGAAGATATCGGGGGGATGTCAGAGTTAGGTTCTTTATCCAGAGAGTAGTGGGGGCATGGAATGCACTGCCTGTGGAAGTAGTTGAGTCAGAAACATTAGGGACCTTCAAGCGGCTATTGGATAGGTACATGGATTACGGGAGAATGATGGGGTGTAGATTAATTTGTTCTTAATCTGGGACAAAAGTTCTGCACAACATCATGGGCCAAAGGGCCTGTTCTGTGCTGTATTTTTCTATGTTCTATGTTCTACATTATCGATCAGTTTTAGTTATAATTTGTAACTTCATGCAGAAGCTGTAACCTAAAATGGGCTTCACTAAAATGTATATAATTTTGAAGCATATAGGATGGGTAGTCTGAAATATTTCTTATCTTGAAAATCCACATGAACATCGAACTCTAGACATTTCAGTAAGATTTCCAAGGCCTGATACTAGTAATCTTTCAAAGAAATTGGTCTACTAAGACATGCCTCAATATATGTCCCAGCCTAAGAACATTTTATGGTCTTTGAGACATCTGGAAGAGAGGATTTGTATTTGAGGACCCAGTCCGAGATTACGTTCCTTTAATGTTGAGAAATATATTTTCGTTTAGACTTTAAGACAACAATAAGTTCAAGGAAATTAGCTTACCTTGCTGGAGGGATAAAGATAATAGGATCATTAATGTGATTATTCCAGTCCCTTTGTTATACTTCAACTTATGTATGACCGGGTTGTACTTGAGGCCTCCCAACTCTACCAGACATTCACATTACGTGTGAAAATCAGACAAGTCTTTGGGTCTCTAGCAATATGCTTACACTAGATCATCTAGGTGTGCTTTCAAGGGCTCAGCATTTTCATTGTATGCACGTTTATGGTGGGATAGCTTGAAATAGAGGAGTTCATGCTCAGGATATGTTCACCTGTCATCAATGTACTGCTCAAGGAAGACACTAACATTGGCACTAAATCTCTATGTCATGGAGATCGAGATGCGCTGCCATTGTCTGAATCTGTATTCTTTGATCTTATAGACACTAACTCATGCAGTTGACTTAAATTTTAATGACACTGCGTGGCCAAATAGAAGTTGTTGCCATAGGATTTGCACACTCTTGCACACAGCTTTGTAGAGTTCCAGCAGAAATGCATCTTCAATGAAATGACCACTTAACCTCCTACCTCTTGTATATTTGTGATTCATAGATGATCTGTTCGGTATGTTTGAATCTGCAGTTGCACGTAAGAACGTAATACATAGTTTAATGGGCCTCATCCTTGAAATGGAACAGTTCAACGAGCTCCCTTTCCTCACTGTGCTAGTTGAAATATCTGCCAATGTATTCCCCACTGCTGTCTACTGCAAACCTATTTTCACTGGTCAATATACACGTTTGGATTCCTACAGTTTCACGCTCTATACGTTTGACCTTATCGGTAACCTCTTAAATAGGGCACAAGCTATTTGCTCAACGTACAAGCTTCAAGCTGAAATCGGGCCTATAAAAGCTATTCTGTGGGATAATGGCTACCCCAATCACATCATTGCGCACTGTATATTGTACAAACTCAAGAATGGGCCTCAGACTACAACTTTCAGCCCTGCAAAGTGCCTGGTCTCCCTCAGATTACCTTGAAAGGGTAAGGTGTCACAAACGATTCGAGCAACAGCTGAAGATATACATTTCATGCTGTTAGCATGCAGTAGCAATGTGAGTGGTATTCCCGGGGGGCAGCACAGTGGTGCTGCACTGGTTAGCACTGCTGCCTCATGGTGCTGCCGAAGACCCGGGTTCGATTCCTATCCCGGATCACTGTCCGCGTGGAGTAGCACATTCTCCCCGTGTCTGCGAGGGTCTCATCCCCACTACACAAAAAGATGTGCAGGGTAGGTCAATGGCCACGTTACATTGCCCCTTAATTGGAAAAAAATAATTGGATACTCTAAATTTATATTTTTTAAAAGTGAGATGTATTCTCTGCCAACAGGATGCTATCGTCAAGCCAGAAAGATGTTCTGCGTATCATACAAAGAAGAAGAATTGTAGTATAATTCAGTACCAGTGCGATGCAAGGTTTATACTGCTCCAACACTGGTAGTTCATAGAATCCCTACAGTGAAGAAGGAGGCCATTCAGCCCATTCGAGTATGCACCGACCATCTGAAAAAGCACCCTACCTAGGCCCAATTACCCCACCCTATCCCCGTAACCCCACCTAGGGGCAATTTAGCATAGCCAATCTACTTAACTTGCACATCTTTGGATTGTGGGAGGAAACCCACACAGACACAGGGAGAATGTGCAATCTCCACACAGATAGTCACCCGAGGTCGGAATCGAACACGAGTTCCTGGTGCTGTATGGCAGCAGTGCTAACCACTGTGCAACTGTGCCGCACATATCAAACAGCGCATTCCTTCGGCTGTTTGCAACAAGCAAAGTGCTGGCCATATTCAACCATTCTGTGCTTGCAAATCTCAGGACATAATGTCCAACTCTAGATATGTTTCCAAGTTTGGACAACACTTAATAAACAATCTAGATTGTGCTGAGAATTAAGCAAACAAACAAATTAAGATTATCAGTCGGGCTGGCAGTGTGGCTCACTTACACATGTTAGAAGCCACATAGGGCCCTGTCTTTTGCAAACAGAAAGAACATGTTCATACATTTTGCCTTTTTGAACAAAACAAGGCTGGGGGACAGCCACATTGGGAGCGAAACCCCGGAGTTGGACTTCCTAGGGAAGGCAAGGAGGCGTTCACTGGGGGTTAAATTAGTCGCAGTGCAAAGTAGCGATCGGATGGAGTGGATGGCGTCGGAGGGGACCTCCTGCCAGCGGGAGACCGCAAGATTTTTAGACCGTAGGGCCAGCAGGACGGCCTTCCAGACCGTCCCGTTCTCCCTCTCCACCTGCCCGTTTCCCCGGGGGTTGTAGCTGGTCGTCCTGCTCGAGACAATGCCCTTGCTGAGCAGGAATTGACGCAGCTCATCACTCATTAAGGAGGATCCCTGGTCACTGTGGACGTAAGCGGGAAAACCAAACAGAGTGAAGATGCTATTGAGGGCTTTGATGACTGTGGTGGACGTAATATCAGGGCATGGAATGGTGAAGAGGAATCTGGAGTATTCGTCGACCACGTTCAGGAAGTACGTGTTTCGGTCGGAGGAGGGGGGGGCCCTTTGACGTCCATGCTGAGGCGTTTAAAAGGACGGGAGGCCTTCACCAGGTGCGCCCGGTCTGGCCGGTAGAAGTGCGGTTCACACTCCGCGCAGACCTAGCAGTCTCTGGTGATAGCCCTGACTTCCGCAATGGAGTAGTGTAGGTTGCGGGCCTTTATGAAGTGAAAGAACCGGGTGACCCCTGGGTGACAGGGACCATCATGTAGGGCCTGGAGTCGGTCCACTTGTGTGCTGGCACATGTACCTCGGGATAGGGCATCGGGGGACTCGTTGAGTTGACCGGGGCGATACAAAATCTCGTAATTGTAGGTGGAGAGCTCGATTCTCCACCTCAAGATTTTATCATTTTTGATCTTACCCTGCTGTGTGTTATTGAACATGAAGGCTACCTACCTTTGGTCAGTGAGGAGAGTGAATCTCCTGCCGGCCAGGTAATGCCTCCAATGCCGCACAGCTTCAACGATGGCTTGGGCCTCCTTTTCGATGGAGGAGTGCCGAATTTCAGAGGCATGAAGGGTGCGGGAAAAGAATGCCACGGGTCTGCCTGCCTGGTTGAGGGTGGCGGCCAGAGCGACGTCTGATGGCTCTCGACTTGAAAGGGGAGGGTCTCGTCGACCACGTGCATCGCGGCCTTGGCGATGTCGGCCTTGATACGGTCGAAGGCCTGGTGAGCCTCGGCGGTTGGTGCTGAACACGCACTTTTCCTTATTATACGTTAGGTTCAGGAGTTTGGCGGCGTGGAGAAATTTGAAAAGGTCAGCGTTGTGGTCCTGCTGGTCGTGGCCGTAGATGGTGACGTTATCCAGGTACGGGAAGGGGGCCCGCAGTCCGTACCGGTCAACCATTCGGTCCATCTCCCGTTGGAAGACCGTGACCCCATTAGTGACACCGAAGGGAACCCAAAGGAAGTGGTAAAGGTGGCCGTCTGCTTTGAATGCAGTGTATTGGCGGTCTGCCTTGCGGATGGGGAGCTGGTGGTAGGCAGATTTCAGGTCCACTGTAGAGAAGACTCGATACTGTGCAATCTGATTGACTATATCAGATATGCGTGGGAGGGGGTACGCGTCGAGCTGCATGTACCGATTGATGGTCTGACTGTAGTCAATGACCATCCTGTGTTTCTCCCCAGTCTTTACAACTACCACTTGGGCTCTCCAGGGGCTGTTGCTGGCCTCGATGATGCCTTCCCGCAGTAGCCGCTGGACCTCCGACCTGATGAAGGTCCTGACCTGGGCACTGTACCGTCTGCTCCTGGTGGCGACAGGTTTGCAATCCAGGGTGAGGTTTGTAAACAGGGAAGGTGGGTCGACCTTAAGGGTCGTGAGGCCGCATACAGTAAGGGGTGGTAGGGGTCCGCCGAATTTCAGAGTTAAACTTTGGAGGTTGCACTGGAAGTCCAGGCCGAGTAGCAAGGCAGTGCAGAGGTTGGGGAGGACGTAGAGCCGGAAGTTGTTGAACTCTACGCCCTGGACGGTGAGGGTGGCGGTGCAGTACACCAGGATTTCCACGGAGTGGGATTCGGAGGCCAGGGAGATTTGTTGGGTAATGGGGTGTACCGCGAGGGAGCAGCGCCTTACCGTCTCGGGGTGGATGAAGCTCTCCGTGCTCCCAGAGTCGAGAAGGCAAGGTGTCTTGTGGCCATCGACTTTCACCGTCGTTGTCCCGGCCGGGACTGGTCGAGCGTGATAGAGGCGAGCTGCGGCTGGTGTTGGTGGGCCCCGGGCTGGTCGACAGCGGTTGCGGGCGATGAGTGGCCCGATGAGGTGCCCGATGAGCAGGGGTCCTGAGGCGCCATCCAAAATTGCGCCGAAGATGGCGGCGCACATGGGGCGTACGTGGCGGGCAGCGTTATAGATGGCGCCGCCCATGGGCCGCAGGAGGTCTGATTGGGGAAGATGGCGGCACTCACGGGCCGCACATGGGTAGAGGGGTGCAGGAACAATGGGGCTGGTTACCGCGGCGATTAACTGGGCCTGGCACACCGTAGCGAAATGTCCTTTCTTCTCGCAGGCCTTGCAGAGGCAGCGCTGCCGGGGGTGCTTTGTCTGACCGCAGAAATAGCACTTGGGCCCCCCGGGGTTGGCTGGCTGCCGCATGGCGCAGGCTTGGGGATGGCTGGGGGGGGGATGGCTGGTGGGGTCCACGATGTCCAGGAGGGGGTCGCTGCGCGGTCGGGGGCATACGCTTGTACATTACAGGAGGCTACCATTAGCGAGGTCGCAAGTTTCTTGATCGCTGCGAGGTCGAGCGTATCCCCTTCTAAGAGGTGCTGGCGGATGTACGCCGACCCTATGCCCTTAACGAAAGCGTCCCTGATTAGGAGTTCAGAATGTTCGACGGCCAAAACTGCCTGGCAACCGCTGTTCCTTGCCAGGGCGTGCAGGGCACGCCAGAAATCTTCCAATGACTCACCGGGGAGTTGTTGCCACGTGGACAGGAGGTGCCTGGCGTAGAGTTTGTTGATCGGCCGTGTGTAGTTCTCTTCCAGAAGCACCATGGCCTCAGTGTAGTTGGGCGCGTCCTGGATAAGGGGAAAGATATCAGAGTTCAACCGTATGTACAGGATCTGGAGTTTCTGTGCCTCTGAGGGTTGTTCTGTCGCTGATCCGATGTAGGCTTCAAAACAAGCTAGCCAGTGGTCGAAGGCCGACGTGGCGTTGTCTGCTTGAGGGTGCAGCTGCAGGCGATCTGGCTTGATGCGTAGGTCCATCGCTGTAAAATCTCTGCTTAATAAATTGATGCACTATTAATTACGACGAGACGAGAGTAGAGAGTAAACGAGGCTTTAGAAAGCAGGATGTGTTGCCTCCTACAGCTGCTGCCGACATGGCTGCAGCTCGGTGAGCACACACATTTATACTCCGCCTACTGGGCGGAGCCAGTAGGCAGGGATCTACCCCCATACCTGTAGTACAGGAGCCTTACCGTATTACTTCTCATATGTGCAATATATACAAACAGTGGTGACTACCACAAAGATGAAACACATAGAAAGATAACTAGAGACCAAACCCTTCAATGGCAAATATGTTGCCACAAATAAGAAGCTGTGTAAATTAAAATGATCTTCCTGATGGCTTCTATGGAGTGGTAGTTTCAGACTTTAACATTTCTAAATTGGTCAGCTCTGAAGAAGAGTCAGCTGGATTGGAAGCATTAACTCGGTTTTTCTCTCCACAGATGCTGCCAGACTTGCTGAGTTTATCCAGCATTTTCTGCTTCCATTTCAGATTTCCAGTATCCACAATATATTGCTTTTATGTTCAAATTTCTGGCATCTTCAGCAGGACGTGTGGTCCTCGTTACTGAGAGCTTGGCTATTAAGGAACATCTGCTGTGCTGTTAAACAGGACACAAGCATTGGCTAATGAAAAAAAGATGGTCATTTTACCTTGATGTCCATACAGTTATCTTTCACAGAAATATTTATCCACCTTAGCTTTTTCTTTGTCCTGATGTGGTGCATGCTATCAAAAGCAATACTTACTTCAATAAGTGGTTACATTGTGGTTAACTCTCCATCTGGGGGACTTCTGGTCGAGATCTGTAGGGGGAAGACGTGTATGGTGCAGCTCCCGCTAAAGGACTAAACTTTCAGGGTTTTTTTTTTGTTTTGTTTGTTTAGTCCCGGGGTATTTTTATTCTGTAAAGAACCCACGCAGCGCTCCCCCAAAGGTACGAACAGGAAGAAAAAAATGCCGCAAGGGACCGGCAAGCTGAGGCCCGTGGGAGAGCAGCCGGAGAATATTTTTTAAAAGGTGCGGGAGGAACTGGAGCCGGAGGCTCAGAAGCGGCCGAGGAGAGTCATGTCCTCGAACAGAACTAGCGCCTAAGAGCGCAAGCCTGCGTGCCTGCCCGACCGAGCCCCCCCCCCCCCCCCCCCCCCGCCGCACAGCAGAACGTGGGTGGCAGAAGAGAAGCGGCAGCCCGGACCGCAAAGCCATAAACTCAAGTGCTCATGAGCAGAGCCAGCGGGGCCAATGAGCAGAAGAGAGAGAGCGAGAGAGACCAACCCCCCGCAACGGACCGGCAGTGACCACATGGTGAGTGGCGAGACAAAGAAGGACTCTGGTCCGCACAGAAAACATGGGCGTCATTCTCCGACCCCCCAGAGTGTTGGAGAATGGCCGTTGGCCGCCGTGAATCCCGCCCCCGCCGGTTGCCGAAGTCTCCGAAGGGAGAAAAGTCGGCGGGGCGTTAATGTCGCCGCTGCCGTCGGAGAATGGCACGGGTCTGCGCAAGGCAGCCGATTTTTGGCCTGCCAATATTTTCCCTTCCGGATGGGCCGAAGTCCCGTCGACGTGATGACCGTTCACGTCGACGTAAATTAAACCTCCTTTTCATCGGCGTGACCCTGTGCTCCAGGGTCACGCCGACCAGCGTGGAGGTGAGTGACTGCCTGGGGGGTTGGCTCTGGGCAGGCGATGGCGTGGCCGCAGTCTGAATGCGTGAGGAGAGGTGTGTCTCGGGTTGTGTGTGTGTGTGTGCGGCGGGGGGGGGGGGGGTTAGAGTAGGCTGGGCTCTGGGGGAGTGCCGGGAGGGGGTCTGTGCCGGGGAGGGGGATGGGGGGGGGTCCGTGCCGGGGAGGGGGATGGGGGGTCCGTGCCGGGGTGGAGGTTGGGGGGGGTCCGTGCCGGGGTGGAGGTGGGGGGGGGGGTGCGTGCCGGGGAGGGGGGTGGGGGATCCGTGCCGGGGTGGAGGTTGGGGGGGGTCCGTGCCGGGGTGGAGGTTAGGGGGGGTCCGTGCCGGGGAGAAAGGTTGGGGGGGGTCCGTGCCGGGGTGGAGGTTGGGGGGGGTCCGTGCCGGGGTGGAGGTTGGGGGGGGGGGGGTCTGTGCCGCGGAGGGGGATGGGGGGTCCGTGCCGGGGAGGGGGATGCGAGGGCAAGTGAGTTGGTCCACCTGGCCAGGTGCCAGCCTCCAACAGTTGGACCCATGCGGTCCATGCCACCTGGGCAATGATGACATGTCGTCGTTCCCCTCCCCCCCCACCAGGCCGTCATGTTTTCCGATCATCCAGCGATGCTGGCCGCCGTGGCGGCAGCCGCTCATGTCTATGTTGCCCGGGATGAGGTGAAGGAGGAGGAGGAGGAGGAGCGTGCCAGAAAGGCGGCGCAGGCTGCCGCAGAGGGACAGGCGGCAGCCGCCCAGGCTGGAGGGACACCTGACCGACAGGACGAGGAGGGGGAGGAGGACTTCGCGGCCCCACGGCAACGCAGGCACCCGAGGGCGCCCCGTGTGTACCGGCCCCGGCAGTCATACCAGGACCTCACGGACCGCGAATGCAGGAGGAGACTCCGGATGAGGCGGGAAACCGTGGCACATATCTGCCACCTGCTGGCACACCTGTCACCGCGTGGCACTGGCGGGGGACACCCTCTCCCCGTGTCCGTCAAGGTTACGGTGGCCCTGAACTTTTATGCAACGTGGTCATTCCAGGCACCGAGTGGGGACCTGTCCGGCATATCGCAGACATCGGTCCATCGGTGCATCCGGGCAGTGACAGATGCCCTATATGCCATGGCGCACCGCTACATCCGCTTCCCCGTGGACCGGGCCAGCCAAGATGCCCGGGCCGTGGGCTTCTCTGCCGTGGCAGGGTTCCCCATGGTCCAGGGCGCGATCGATGGGATGCACGTCGCCGTGCGGCCACCTGTAGATAACAGGGCCGTGTTCACTAATAGGAAGGGGACCTATTCGATGAACATACAGGTGGTCTGCGACCACCGCATGATGATCCTGCACGTCTGCGCCCATTACCCAGGCAGTGTACACGACTCATACGTGTTGTCGCGGTCATCCATCCCCGGCATGTACGAGGGACGCCATCCCCGGCTGAGGGGCTGGTTGCTGGGCGACAGGGGCTACCCATTGCGATCGTGGCTGATGACGCCTATACGTAGGCCACGCAATGAGGCGGAGAACCGCTACAATGATGCCCATGTAGCGACAAGGGGAGTGATAGAGAGGTGCTTTGGCGTGCTGAAGATGCGTTTCAGGTGCCTGGACCTCTCTGGGGGCGCCCTCCAGTATCGGTCAGATAGGGTCGGCCGCATCATTGTGGTGTGCTGCGTCCTGCACAACATAGCCCAGCAGAGGGGCGATGTGCCGCAGGCAGAGGAGGGCGGAGTGGAGGAGCAGCAGGAAGAGGCGCAGTCCTCCCCAGATGAGGGGGATGGGGGTAATGGTCAGGGCAGACGGGGTAGACACAGGCGGGTGGCTGTCCACCGTTACCGGCTGGCCCAGCGGGCACGGGACAGACTGATAGCCGCCTGCTTCACTGACTAGATGGGCGTGGGAATCGGGTAGTATGGCCACAGACCGCACACCATGGGAACAGCCGACCACCCACACCCCCCACCCATCCACCCACCCAGCACCCTCACCCCCCTCCCCAACCCCACCCACCCCACCCGCATGCACACCCATTGCCGATCCACCTGCGGCACAACGGGCCCGGCTCACACAGTTGCGGGTGGACGCGTGTCTATTGCAGGCCATGGAGGATGATGACAACCCGCCCTCTGGTGAGCTCCTGGCTCTACATCGTTGGACTATGTCTGACCCATGGCCACAGTACCACCATCCACCCGGACCATCCCTGCATGCGGCTGTGACACTGCAGCGCACGGTCCCGTCCTCTGCCCGGGGGATGTTGATGGTGGCCCAGGGGGAAGGGGGCAGACTCACCTGGGGCTGAGGTAAGACCACCCCTCACACACACACTTGCGCTCAACATACATGACACCCCCGCGCGCTTTGGACAGAGCACAAAGGCAGCTTCTGTAGGTGTAACATTGACTTTAATAACCAAAGGGGTTAATGCACGTGCCCTAACCCCTAAAACTCATCTGTGCCCTGCACCCGTGCCAACTTACTCAGTGTCTAATTGTTTGGCCTTACGGGCCCTTTGACTACGTCTACGTGGTTCCCCAGATGGTACAGCAGAACTGGAGGTGGACTCCTGTGATTCCTGCCCTCTGACACTGGATCCCTTTGGCGGCCGTTTCCTGGGGCGTCCTGGCCTAGATGGGCCAGGCTGCGGCCCGGGCGACTGGGTTGGCGAGCTGCCAGCCTGTCCTGCCCGTTGCCCACCCGATGCACCTGGGATGGAAGGGGGGGAATCCGAGGTGTCGCGGTGTACCGGGACCTCCCCTACAGGGGGAGCCGGGACGGACCACACCACCTCCTCCTCCCTCGGGGTGCCCGATGGCCCCCAGGCCTCTACATGGGTGGGGGGTGCGAACGGACTGGCCATCCGACGCCCCCCCGACATCTGGCGCTGCCAGTCCTGGAAACCCGTGCTGGTATCGACAGGGTTCTGCAGGTTTGCAGCCATGGAGCCCAGGGGGTTGGCAAACCCTGTCTGTGACAGTCCGACGCCGGCTCGCACATGGCCACTGGCCCCGATGCCCTCAGCGATGGCCTGCAGAGACTGGGCCATGGCCTGCTGAGACTGGGCCATGGCCTGCTGAGACTGGGCTATGGCGTTGAGCGCCTCTGCCACCTGGCGCTGGCACTGGCTCATGGCCTCCTGTGAGAGGGCAGCCATTTCCTGGGCCACAGACGCCGCCTGCACGGAAAGCCCCAGGCCTCGCAAACCGTTCCCCATGTCTGACACCGTCGCACCCATTGCCTCCACCGCGGAGGCCACCCGTGCGGTGTCGGCCTGGGTGGCACGCATGACCGGGACCACTCCCAGCTCCTGGACTCCTCCACCTGCGACCGCAGCCGCCGCAAGCCGCCCGTCATCCTCTTCGCTCGTCTCCGGGTCGGTGGTTGCATCGGATCTATGTGTGGGTGTGGTAACTCCAGGAACCCGGGATCCATCTGGGCGGCAGATATTCGCTTGGGCTGGGCTACCCTCCGACCACCCGGCCCCTCTGCTGCTCCTACCTCCACCTGCTTTACCGGGACGGCTGTGTTGTGCGCTCCAGTGAGTGTACCAGACACCTCATCACTAAAGTGCCCAACCGTGGTGAGTGTTTCTGCGATGGTGGAGGGTGTTGGTGACAGCAGTGGCGTTGTGTCGTGCTCTTCGTCCCACTCTGAGTCCATGGCACTTTGGGGTGGGGGTTCGTCTCCACCCATCCACTCTGAGTCACTGTCCGATATTTCGTCTTCCTGGGTAGTGCTGTCCCGGGTAGTGGTGTCCCGGGTAGTGGTGTCCCGGGTAGTGCTGTCCCGGGTAGTGGTGTCCCGGGTAGTGGTGTCCCAGGTAGTGGTGTCCCGGGTAGTGGTGTCCTGGCTCGGATGTGACGGGGGCCTGTGGCTGCCCCCCTCGTCGCTGGGTGGTCGCTCCCGCACGTGACTGGGGTGTCGTCTCCCTGTTGCTCCAGGTCTCTCCGTCTCCCGTGGTGTGCGAGGGGCATCCTGCGGGCGTCGCATGCTGGAGGGTGCGGGTCTCTCCGTCTCCCATGGCCTCCGAGGGGCATCCTGCGGGCGTCGCATGCTGGAGGGTCCGGGTCTCTCTGTCTCCCATGGCCTCCGAGGGGCATCCTGCGGGCGTCGCATGCTGGAGGGTTCGTGACTCTCCGTCTCCCGTGTCCTCCGAGGGGCATCCTGTGGGCGGTCTGCATCTGCGGGGATGGGTGCCTGGACGTTTGGTCGTGCGATACACAATGAAGCATGCATGGTTAGACATCAGGCAGTGATCAGGTGATATGGGGGAGGGGGATATAGGGGAGGGGGGATATGGGGACGTGCTGTTGGTGGCTCACTTGCTACTACGCCCCCGACCTCTGCATCAGCAACCTCCCGGTCGTCAGGTCCGCCAGCCAGTTCCAGGGCCCTTTCCTCTTGTTCGGTCAGTGGCCTCTCATCAGCGGGGCCTCCTCCAGTCCTCACATGCTCCCTGGTGTTGTGTGCGTGCTTATCCTGTGGGCGGGGGGTGGCAGGGGTAAAAGGCAACACTGTTAGGCAGGTATATGAATGCACGTCATCGGTTGCGCGTTCATTGCAGGGGTTAAGGTTAGGGCTGGATTCACTTGGGGATATGGGGGAGGGGGGATATGGGGGAGGGGGAATACGGGGAGGGGGGATATGGGGGAAGGGGGGATATGGGGGAAGGGGGGATATGGGGGAAGGGGGGATATGGGGAAGGGTGGATATGGGGAAGGGGGATATGGGGGAGGGGGGATATAGGGGGATATGGGGGAGGAGGATATGGGGCAGGGGGGATATGGGGAAGGGGGATGGGGGGAGGGGGGTATGGGGGAAGGGGGGGTATGAGGGAAGGGGGGATATGGGGAGGGGGATATGGGGAGGGGGGATATGGGGGAAGGGGGGAGATGGGGGAGGGGGGATATGGGGAAGGGGGTATATGGGGAGGGGGAATATGGGGGAGGGGGGAATATGGGGGAGGGGGATATGGGGGAGGGGGGATATGGGGGAGGGGGGATATGGGGGAGGGGGGATATGGGGGAGGGGGGATATGGGGGAGGGGGATATGGGGAGGGGGGATATGGGAGAAGGGGGGATATGGGGAGGGGGGATATGGGGGAGGGGGATATGGGGGAAGGGGGGATATGGGGGAGGGGGGATATGGGGCAGGGGGGATATGGGGGATATGGGCAAGGGGGGATATGGGGGATATGGGGGAAGGGGGATATGGGGGAAGGGGGGATATGGGGGAGGGGGATATGGGGGAGGCTCACCCTGCCTGCTCTGACGAAGTCGTTCACCTTCTTGTGGCACTGGGTGCCTGTCCGTGGTGTCAGGGCCGCAGCGGTGACGGCCTCTGCCACTTCCCTCCACTGACGCCGGCTGTGGCGTGGGGCAACTCTGCGGCCGTGCCCGGGATACAGGGCGTCCCTCCTCTGCTCCACCGCGTCCAGGAGCGCCTCCACATCCCGTGACTCGAACCTCGGGGCTGAGCGGCGGCCAGCCATCCAGTCGGGTGTTGCGGTCGGGTGTTGCGGTCGGGTGGGGGGGAGCAGCGGGACCTTATGAGCCGTCGCGCCGTGCGGCGCGTATGACGCTGCACGGCGTGAACCACTGTGCAAGCGCGGATCCCATTACGTCGCTGCTAGCCCCTTTCGGGCGGGAGACTTTCGACCCATTTTTCCGACGTGACGCAAGTCGGATTTGCGCCGTTTTGTGCGCCGATCGGCGGACTTTCCGCCGATAACGGAGAATTTTGCCCCATCTCTCTCAAACCCTCCTGACCCAGCGAGAAGGAAGGGAAAAAAACAAGAAGGAGAAGGGGGGAAAATAAAAGTAAATAAATAAACAAATAAAGAGACAAGAAACAAGAGAAAGGAAGGAAGGAGGGAAGGTAACCAACCATAACCCCCCCCCCAATCCCCCCAACAAAAGAAAAAGGGAAACTCGAATGAGGCAGACCCAGCGAGAGCAGAGGAGCGGGGGAAGTGAGAGCAACCCCAGGGTAAGGAACAGCAGCGGGGAAAGAAAGAGAGACAGACAGATGGCTGGAGGAAAGAAAAACACCAAGGCGAAGGGACAGCAAGACGCAAGCAGCAGCCTGCAGCGAGGGTAAGGTGCATGAGTGGCGGACTGCAGGCAGGCGGCCCCACAAGATGAGACGGACGGTACAGGCGAGCCTGAAAGGGAAAAGGCTGGCGGACCAAGCAGCGGAGCGTGAGCAGGACGCAGCGACCAGCATAAAGGAGGCGCTCTGGTCGGAGCTCCAAGCATTGATGAAGGAGACGACGCACAAAATGCAGCAGATCATCGAAGGCCCGGAATGGGAAGTGAAGGAGCAGAAAGAAACGATTCTGGAGTTGGAGAGGGACCGCCTCGGACCAGAGCGACAGGGTGATAACCCGAGAAGCCGAGGTCAAAAGGTTAGTAACGGCCCAGGGGAGCCTAAGAGAGAAAGTGGAGGACCAGGAAAATAGGTCCAGCCGGCAGAACATTAAAATAGTGGGTCTGCCAGAGGGGATAGAGGGCAGAGACCCAACAGGCTACATCACCCAAATGAAGCGCAAGCTAGTGGGAAAGGAGGTATTCCCAAACCCACCGGAAATAGACAGGGCGCACAGGTCGCTCCAACCCAAGCCCAAAGCCGGGGGACCAGCGCAGAGCAAGTATTGCAAAGCTGCACCGGTTCCAAGACCGGGAGGAGAATCCTAAAATGGGTCCGGCAACCGAAACAGAGCACGTGGGAAGGGAAGACCATAAGGGTGTATCAGGACATTGGGGCGGACCTGGCCAAAAAAAAGGGCTGAATTCAACAAGGCAAAATCAGCACTGGGGGGGGGGGGCGGTGGGGGGGGGGGGGGGGCGGTGGGGGGGGGGGAGGTGGGGGGGGGGGGGCGGCGTGGGGGGGGGGGGCGGTGGGAGGGGGGGGGGGGGGGGGGGGGAGCACACGCAACCGCAATGAAAGACATGGGGACGGAAAAGGAAGGGAAAACCAGAACAAAGAGCGGAGGACAGACCGCAAACAAGGACAATGGGCTCATGAACTGTGCACATGTGTGTTATGCCTTGCATGGAACTGTGTAGTCTTGTCTCAGAGCTTGTCTCCTCCATAAATGCAATGGGGGGGGAGTGCAGAGAGGGAAATGAGAGTGAGGAAAGCAAACAGGAGTGCGAGACAAGGGCCAGTAGGAAAAAGGTTAAACAGGGCCAGAACTGGGTGAATACTGGGAGGAGGGCCACTGTACTAGTGAGGAGGGCCAGCACGGAAAGGCAGGAAGGAAGGAGGGCCGCGGCACCCCTCTCAGGGGGAGGGGGAGCATCTGGCACAAGGAGGGGGGGGCAGAAGGGGGGGGAGAATGTGGGGGGGGGCAAAGGGACAGGGGCTGGGGGGGGGAGAGGAGTCTGGGGAGAACGCAGAACAAAAGAGAATCAAAGAGAAGGGTGAGATAGTGAAACAGTACAGACATAGGCCTTGTCAGGCAGGGAGCAGGGCGAGGAACCAAGAGGGTGCTGCAAACAGCCACTTGAGAGGGGCATCAGGGGCGGAGGGAGACCACGGAGCGCAGGGGTGCACCCGTGTGGCGTACACACAGCTGGTGGCCACATTGGGTGCCTCCTGGGCAAAGGGAAACCCCTGAGCGCTGGGGCCCGACCCCATGGTGAGAGCGGTGACCCTGGCCATTTTGGACGGCCCCCTCGCAAAGGGAAACCCCGGAGTGTAGGGGCGTGTCCACCAGGTATGTATGGGTGATCCCACAGGACCAGGGGGGTCAGAAACCCCCCACCAGGATTGTTACCTGGAATGTAAGGGGACTCAATGGCCCATGAAAAGATCCAGAGTGTTCGCCCCACCTAAGAAACCACTCATGCTACAGGACGAGGGTTAGGGGGGGCAGCAATATTAATTAGCAAAAGGACAAGGTTTACGGGAACCAAGACAGCTACGGACCCAGGGGGAAGGTACATCATGGTCAGCGGTGTCCTCGAAGGGCCACCTGTCGTACTGGTAAATGTGTACGCTCCCAACTGGGACGACTCAGAATTCATAAAGAAGACCATGGTGGAAATCCCCGACCTTGACACACACTGACTGATTATGGGGGTGGCGACTTGAACTCCGTGCTGGACCCACTGACCGACCGATCAAACCCCAGAACGGGGGAAAACGTCTGGCATGGCTAGGGAGCTCGGGACCTTCATGGAACAGTTGAGGGTGGTGGACCCATGGAGGTTCCTGCACCCGGAGAGAAAAGGAGTTCTCGTTCTTTTCGCAGCTGCACAAGTTATACACCCGTATCGACTTCTTTGCAGTGGGGAAATCGGTGCTTCCAGGGATCACGGGAAGGACTACTCCGCGATCGTTATGTCCGACCACGCTCCACACTATATGGATGTGAGGTTGGAGACAGGCCGGGCCCAGCGCCCCCACGTGGAGGGCTGGACACGGACCTCCTGGCCGACAAGGATTTCTGCCAAAAAATATCGCAGGCCATAGACGATTACGTTTGTAACAACCAAAACGGGGAGGTCTCACCCTCCATGTTCTGGGAGGCACTGAAGGCCGTGATCAGAGGAGAGATCATAGCCTACAAGGCAAGTAGAGGTAGGGAAGAGAGGGTGGCCAGGCAACAGCTAGTGGACTCCATTCTGGAAGTCGATAGAAAATACTCCGAGGCCCCGACGAGTAGAGCTGCTGGCGGAGAGGAAAATGCTACAAATGGACTTTAACCTGCTATCCACTAGGAAAGCAGTGTACCAACTCCACCAGACACGGGGGACCTTCTACGAACATGGAGACAAGGCTGGCTGCCTATTGGCTCACCAGCTGAGAAAGCAGGCAACCACGAGGGAAATAGCGCAGGTTAAGGATAGCAAAGGCAGACAGGTAACAGAGCCAAAGGAGGGTCAATCGGGCATTTGAGTCCTTCTACCGGAGACTGTACACGTCCGAGCCCAACAACTGGGACGCGGGAATGAAACAGTTCCTAGATAGACTGGAACTGCCAGTGGTGGGGGAAGACAGACGGGGGAGCTGGAAGCACCAATAGACCTGGGAGAAATCATGGAGAGCGTCCGCTCCATGCAGGCGGGGAAGGCACCAGGACCCAGCGGGTTCCTGGCAGACTTCTACAAAATATTTGCACCCTGCCACCAACGGTAGCGAAGGCCACAATCTCGCTAATACCAAAAAAAAGATAAAGGCCTGACGGAACGTGGATCATACAGATCCATTTAATTGCTGAACGTGGATACGAAAATACTCGCAAAGGTTCTGGCCAAAAGGCTGGAGGGCTGCGTACCAGAGGTGGTCGCAGAGGACCAAACGGGCTTTGTCAAGGGTAGGCAGAACACAGCGAACAGCAGGTGGCTGCTGAATGTGCTAATGACCCCCCCCCCCCCCCCCCCCCACCCCCCCCCCCCCCCCCCCCCCCCTCCACCCCCACCCCTACCGGGGAGAGAACACCAGAGGTGATCATCTCCCTGGAGCAGAAAAGGCCTTTGACAGAGTCGAATGGAGCTACCTCCGCGAGGTACTGGAACGGTTTAGGCTAGGAGTGGGATTCACTGTCTGGGTGAGACTCCTATACAACGCTCCCAAGGCAGAGTGTCCGAACTAACACCACCAGCTCTGAATACTTCCAGCTACAGAGAGGAACAAGACAGGGCTGCCCCTTGTCTCCACTCTTGTTCGCACTAGCAATCGAACCCCTGGCGATAGCCCTGCGGGACGCGAAAAGCTGGAAGGGAATCCAGAGAGGAGACAGAGAGCACAGAGTCTCACTCTATGCAGATGACCTGCTCCTCTATGTCTCGAAGCCACAGGAGGGACTGAAGGCAATACTGCAAATACTGAAAGAGTTTGGAACCTTCTTGGGCTACAAACTTAACCTGGGCAAAAGCGAGACATTCCCAGTGAACACAAACGGGGGGAGGGACAGAGCTGAAGGGGCTCCCGTTCAAAACGGCCCCAGAACAGATTCCGTTACCTGGGGATCCAAATAGCCAGAGACTGGACACTGATCCACAAGTGGTACCTGACCAGCCTGGTGGAGGAAGTAAGAAAGGACCTTCAACGGTGGGGCTCACTCCCACTCTCCCTGGCGGGAAGAGTGCAGACAATCAAGATGAACGTACTGCCAAGGTTCCTCTCCTGTTTGGATCCATCCCGATCTTCATCTCTGATGCACCATCAATTACACACGAGGCAATTTGTAGAAAACAAAGTAATGGTTTTAATACTCTAAGATGTACCCTGTCTGCTGCGGGGGTGAAGCAAACTTATAGATTAAGTCTATCAGGAGGTTTAACCTTCCGCTGTGACCTCCTCAGTCCCCGGCTGTGGTGTGGGCACTGGGTGTCGAGACCTGCGACTCAGGGAGCGTGTCGTCCTCTTCTTCTTCCCGAAGCGTCGACAGAGAGGGAGACGATGTAGGCGCAGGGGCGATGGAATGGAGATAGATGGTGGAGGGTCGGGTGGGGAACCAGCGGGTGCCAGGTCCCGGAGGGAGACTGTGTCCTGCCGCCCGTCCTGATGTGCCACGTAGGCATATTGTGGGTTAGCGTGGAGAAGCATAACCCGCTCGACCAGGGGATCGGTTTTGTGGTTCCTCACATGCTTCCGGAGTGCTGTCAGCCAGGACGGGAGCGAAACCCCTGAGGTGGACTTCCTAGGGAAGACAAACATACATCCGTGAGGGGTCTCGTTGGTGGCAGTACACAGAAGCGACCGGATAGAGTGGAGTGCATCGGGAAGGACCTCCTGCCAGCGGGAGACTGGGAGACTTCTAGACCGTAGGGCCAGGAGGATGGCCTTCCAGACTATCACGTTCTTCCTCTCCACCTGTCCCCGGGGCTTGTAGCTGGTAGTCCTGTTTGAGGCAATGCCCTTGCTGAGCAGGATCTGACGCAGCTCATCACTCATGACCGAGGAGCCCCGATCACTGTGGATGTAGGAGGGGATACCGAACAAGGTGAAGAGGCTGTGCAGGGCCTTGATGACAGTGGCCAAGGTCATGTCAGGGCATGGGATGACGGAGGGAAAATGTGAGTACTCATCAACGATGTTGAGGAAGTACACGTTACGGTCGGTGAGGGGAGGGGCCCTTTGAAGTCGATGCTAAGGTGCTCAAAGGGGCGAGAGGCCTTTACCAGGTGCGCTCTGTCTGGCCGATAGAAGTGCGGCTTGCACTCCGTGCAGACCTGGCAGTTCCTGGTCATGGTCCTGACCTCCTCGATGGAGTAAGGCAGGTTACGGGCCTTGACAAAATGAAAAAAACGGGTGACCCCCGGTTGACAGGTCATTGTGGAGGGCCTGAAGTCGGTCTACCTGTGCGCTGGCACATGTACCGCGGGGCAGGGCATCTGGGGGCTCATTGAGCTTCCCAGGACGATACAAGATGTCTTAATTGTAGGTGGAGAGTTCCATCCTCCACCTCAGAATCTTGTCATTCTTGATCTTGCCCCGCTGTGTATGATTGAACATGAAGGCAACCGACCGTTGGTCAGTGAGGAGAGTGAATCGCCTGCCGGCCAGGTAATTCCTCCAATGTCACACAGCTTCCACAATGGCTTGGGCTTCTTTCTCGACGGAGGACTGTTGAATTTTGGAGCCCTGGAGGGTGCGGGAAAAGAAGGCCACGGGTCTGCCTGTCTGCTTGAGGGTAGCGGCCAGGGCAAAATCAGACGCATCGCTCTCCACCTGGAACGGGATGGACTCGTCCACAGTGTGCATCGTGGCCTTGGCAATGTCTGCCTTGATGAGGTTGAAGGCTAGGTGGGCCTCAGCCGACAGGAGAAAAAGGGTGGATTTGATGAGTAGGCGGGCCTTGTCCGCATAGTTGGGGATCCACTGGGCATAATACGAGAAGAACCCCAGGCATCTCCTCAGGGCCTTGGGACAGTGGGGAAGGGAAAGCTGCAGGAGGGGGCGCATGCTGTCGGGATCGGGCCCGAGGACTCCGTTTTCCACAACGTAGCCGAGGATGGCTAGGCGGGTCATGCGGAAAATGCACTTCTCCTTATTATACGTAAGATTAAGGAGCTTGGCGGTGTGAAGGAAACGCTGGAGGTTAGCGTCATGGTCCTGCTGGTCATGGCCGCAGATGGTGACATTATCCAGATACGGGATTGTGGCCCGCAGCCCGTACTGGTCAACCATTTGGTCCATCTCCCGTTGGAAGACCGAGACCCCATTGGTGACCCTGAGGAACTGATAGATGTCATAATATACACCAGTATATCATGGTGCAGACACACACTGATGGACACACAGTGGGACCAATCAACACACTCAACACCGCAGCCAATCACCAGTTAGAGCACGCGCACTATAAAGACAGGGGGCATCAGAGTTCCCGCTCATTCGAGCTGCAGCTAGCTAGTAGGACAGAGCTCACAGCCTGCAGCACAGAAATTCACCACGTGCTGAGTGCATCGACTGGTTAGGACAAGGCAAAGGTCTTTAGTTAAAGCTAGTATCGAGTTAACCCACAGTCAGAGTATGTTAAACAGTTAATGATTCAATAAAATAGTATTGCACTATTTCAAGTGTTGGTGGCCTGTATGTGTTCCACGGATCCAGAGCGCCCAACACAACATGATACCAGGAGTTGAGGGATATTAGCACTTCTTAGACCTACCTGCAAGTGATCTGCCTTCCGCCAGCATTCCGTCATCCTGCAACATGGACAACATCTGCCCGCTGCCGCCGCTCCGCATCGCCGGCAACCTAGGGGCCAACTGGAAGATATTCAAACAGCGCTTCCAGCTCTTCCTTGAGGCCACGGACAGGGAGGACGCCTCGGATACCAGGATGATTGCTCTCCTCCTCTCCACGGCCGGGGACCATGCCATCCACATTTTCAATTCTCTCACCTTTGCCGATGATGAAGATAAAACAAAGTTCAAGACGGTCCTCCTCAAGTTTGACACTCACTGCAGCATAGAGGTGAATAAAGTTTCGAGCGCTACGTGTTCCAACAGCGTTTGCAGGGTAAGGATGAACCTTTCCAATCCTTTCTCATGCACCTCCACATCCTTGCGCAGTCTTGCAGCTACGGGCCCACCTCCGACTCCATGATACGCGACCAGATCGTTTTCGGTGTTCAGTCGGACCCCCTACGACAGCAGCTCCTCCAAGTAAAGCAGCTTACCCTAGCGACCGCCATTGAGACCTGTGTCTTACACGAAAACGCCACGAGTCGGTATTCCCGCATCCAAGCGGCTGAAATGGCGCGGCAAGGTCCCCACGAGGCGTAACGGGTCCAAGCAATTGAGCAACTCCAGAGCCTCAGCCTGGATGAGGGCGGCCATTTCGCGCGCTTTTCGCGGACTCCCGTGCTTGTGCACACCAAACCAGGGGACGGCGATGTCATAGAACGTAATGCGCAGGCGCGCACCACGCACGACCGCACCGCACATGTGCGGTGGCGCAGCGAACGTGCTGACGCTACAACGTGCGGCAGCTGTGGCTCCGCACATTTAAAACGGCAATGTCCTGCCAAATCTCGACAGTGCCTAAGATGTGGCAGACTTGGCCACTATGATGCCTTCTGCCGAGCAGCTCAGCCTGCCAATTCATATCGCTTCAGCCAGTCTCGCAGGAATGTCCGGGCAATTCAACCCACGGTCACCAAGTCCGATGCGGACCTCCCACACAGCAGTGACACCGAGGACCTGAAGGCGCCTTTTCTAGTCGGTGTCATGAGATAAAACAGGCTGTCCCCGAAGCAAAGACACCAGCCGCTGTCGGTATACAGCATCGATCCAGACGATGAGTGGTGTGCCACCCTGACGGTCAACCGGTCCCAAATACGATTCCGCCTGGACACTGGTGCCTCCGCCAATCTCATTGCGCGGTCTGACTTCCAAAGTCAGTGGTTGGATTACAATGGCAATGCCATTGTTGCCAGCGGCTCGTGCCAACTTGAAGTGACGCACAGGTCACGCAAAGCCACCCTTCCTTTTGAAATCGTGGGCTCCTCGAAAGCCTCCCTGCTTGGCGCGCAGGCATGCAAGCTGTTGAACCTAGTTCAGAGAGTTCACTCTTTCTCTTTTGATGTCACGTCTGCCTTTCAGGACATTGACTTCAGGGCGCAACTCGACACCATCATCAACCAGCACCACAACATTTTCGAAGGCATGTGCACGCTCCCATATACCTACAAGATACTACTCAAACAGAATGCCACGCCTGTGGTGCACGCACCTCGCAGGGTCCCAACACCCCATAAGGACCGCCTCAAGCAGCAGCTGCAGGACCTCCAAGACCAAGGAGTGATCTCCAGAGATACGGAACCAACCGACTGGGTCAGTTCCATGGTATGTGTAAAAAAGCCTTCCGGCGAATTGAGAATTTGCATTGATCCCAAGGATCTAAATCGCAATATCATGAGGGAGCATTATCCAATTCCCAAATGTGAAGAGATCACGGGCGTCATTCTCCGACCCCCCGCCGGGTCGGAGAATGGCCGTTGGCCGCCGTGAATCCCGCCCCCGCCGAAGTCTCCGCTCCCGGAGATTGGGCGGGGGCGGGAATCCGGCCGCCCTGGTTGGCGGGACCCCCCGCTGGATTCTCCGGCCCGGATGGGCCGAAGTCCCGCCCAGGAATTGCCTGTCCCGCCGACGTAAATCAAACCTGGTATTTACCGGCGGGACCAGGCGGCGTGGGCGGGCTCCGGGGTCCTGGGGGGGGGCGCGGGGCGATCTGACCCCGGGGGGTGCCCCCACGGTGGCCTGGCCCGCGATCGGGGCCCACCGATCCGCGGGCGGGCCTGTGCCGTGGGGGCACTCTTTCCCTTCCGCCTCCGCTACGGCCTCCACCATGGCGGAGGCGGAAGAGACTCTCCCCACTGAGCATGCGCGGGAAACTTACAGCGGCCGCTGACGCTCCCGCGCATGCGCTGGGAAACTGACAGCGGCCGCTGACGCTCCCGTGCATGCGCCGCATTTCCGCGCCAGCTGGCGGGGAAACAAACGCCATTTCCGCCAGCTGGCGGGGCGGAAATCCCTCCGGCGTCGGCCTAGCCCCTCAATGTTGGGGCTAGGCCGCTAAAGATGCGGAACCTTCCGCACCTTTGGGCCGGCGCGATGCCCGTCTGATTGGCGCCGGCTTTGGCGCCAGTCGGCGGACATCCCGCCGTTGGGGGAGAATTTCGCCCCACATGTGAGATGGCTCGTGCCAAGCTCTTCACCAAACTTGGCGCCTCAAAAGGATTCTGGCAAATCCAGCTCGACAAATCCAGCGGGAAACTGTACATTCAATACCCCCTTTGGCAGATATTGTTACAATAGGATGCCGTTTGGGATCATATCTGCTTCAGAAGTGTTCCATAGGACCATGGAACAAATGATGGAAGGCATTGATGGTGTTCGCGTCTATCTCGACGACATAATCATTTGGTCCACCACCCCGCAGGAGCATGCATGTCAGTCGCCTCCAGCCCGTATTCAAACGCATACGGGAGCAGGGCCGACACCTCAACAGGGCCAAATGCTCTTTTGGTCAGACGGAACTCAAGTTCCTCGGGGACCACATCTCCCAATTGGGTGTGCGGCCGGATGCGGACAAGGTGGCTGCTATCACAGCCATGAAAACGCCAGAGGACAAGAAGGCGGTCCTCCGATTTCTGGGCATGGTCAACTTTTTGAGGGAAGTTCATCCCTAACCTCGCCTCTCATACCACGGCTCTCAGGAACCTGGTCAGGAAGACGACAGACTTCCAATGGCTCCCTGCCCACGAGCGCGAATGGAGAGAACTCAAAACCAAACTCACCACGGCCCCGGTCTTAGCTTTCTTTGATCCAGCAAAGGAGACCAAAATTTTGACTGATGCCAGCCAGTCTGGCATTGGGGCAGTGCTCCTGCAACGCGATGAGGCCTCACCATGGGCCCCCGTTGCATATGCGTCACGTGCTATGACCCCCACGGAACAGCGCTATGCGCAGATAGAAAAGGAGTGCCTGGGCCTTCTGACCGGTGTGGTTAAGTTTCACGATTATGTGTATGGACTTCCTCAATTCACCGTTGAGACCGACCATCGCCCGCTGGTCAATATAATACAGAAAGACTTGAACTACATGACGTCTCGCCTCCAGTGTATTCTTTTCAAGCTCCGGCAATATGACTTCCAGCTGGTATACATCCCAGGCAAAGACCTCACTATGCTGACGCTCTCTCCAGGGCAGTCAGCATGCCATGTGACCCAGCGGGATTCATCTGCCAGGGTGACACCCATGTGGCCTTCGTGGCCTCCAATCTACCTGCCACGGATGAACGCCTCGTCCAAATTCGCCGCGAGATGGTGGCTGACCCTTTGCTACAGCGTGTCATGCGCCACCTAACAGACGAGTGGCTCAAGGGCCAATGCCCTCAGTTCTATAACGTCAGAGATGATCTGGCGGTAGTAGACGGGGTTCTTCTGAAACTGGACCGCATTGTCATCTCGCATAGCATGCGCCAGCTCGTCCTGGAACAGTTACACGAGGGCCGTCTTGGCGTGGAAAAGTGCCGCCGACGGGCCCGAGAGGCAGTGCACTGGCCCGGCATTAATGAAGACATAGTCAACACAGTGCTCAACTGTCCCACTTGTCAGCGCTTCCAGCCGGCCCAACCACGTGAGATCCTGCAGTCCCATGAGTTGGTCACGTCACTTAGGACCAAGGTGGGCATCGACCTGTTCCACATGCTGGGTAGAGACTATGTCCTGATCATGGACTACTTTTCAAATGACCCGGAGGTGGTGCCTTTACACGATATCACATCGTCTGCAGTCATCCG